>NC_053394.1:362511603-363810770 GCF_905171765.1 Bufo bufo | reverse complement strand
CACCTTAGCGGCGTGTTCAGTTTGCTTTTTCCCCTGCGCAGATTAAAAAATCCATAGCATGTCAATTGTTTGTGGGATTTTTATATTTGTGTGCAGATTTCAGCCTTTGCAATGGAAAGGTGAGATCTGTGGCAAATCTGCAACAAAAACCACAAGTATTGCATGTGGTATTCGGTACGGAAACGCACAGAAATCAGCACAAAACCGCCCCCGTGTGCAGATGCCATAAGGCTAGTTTCACACTAGCCTTTGAGAGGGAACAGGCTGCTGGATCTCTCTGGACCGGTAATGCCAGAATCTGGCTTAATGCCCACCGACCCCCCTAAAGGCCTCATGCACACAAACGTATTTTCTTTCCGTGTCCGTTCCACTTTTTTTTTGCGGACCACTGGTTCAATAAGCCACATTAGAGACAACTGACTGCATTGGCGCCAGGCTGTGGGTAGACATGCCCTTACTTTTCCCATTCTTTCTTTGGAAAGTAATATACAGTTTTCTATTACGACCCATTGACAATGACTTACAACCATTGGCGGGGCAGTGATAGGGGAGTGTCTATGTAACTAGCGGAGTGGGAGGAGCTATAAACTAGCCGAGCGTCATTAGGGGTGGGGCTGGAGCTGTGTCTGAGAAAGGAGAAGTGCATCATGGGTTTGGTTGGACACACAAGAAGTGCTACATATAGGATGAAAACAAAGCAGAGGGATCGGTTTACATGGTGAAAACGGGTCAGAAGAGTCTAAACTGATTAATAAAAAAACATGATTTACACGAGTTAAGTACACCAACTACACAAGCTTATCATTGTAATTAGGGATGAGCGAATTTCATATTTTGAAATTCGTTTTCGGTTCGGGTTGTGGTATAAACTGAATTGCGTTATGGATTCAGTTACCACGGACCATAACGCCTTCGGAGGCATTCCGTTATTCATTCCGTCAGAATAGAAGTCTATGGCCTGCAAAACTGATCCGTTTGGTTTCCGTTATGCAATAGAGGACTTCAGCATAACGGAAACCGGACGGATTCATTATGCAGGCCATAGACTTCTATTCTGACGGAATGAATAACGGAATGCCTCCAAAGGCGTTATGGTCCGTGGTAAAGGAATCCATAACGCAATTCAGTTTATACCACAACCCGAACCGAAAACGAATTTCAAAATATGAAATTCGCTCATCCCTAATTGTAATCGTGAAAAACCCCTTTAAGAATTAAAACATTTGGTCAAATATAAAACTGAACTTTATTTAAAAGTGACAAATTCAATTTACACTGTTTAACATTTACGTATATTTACAAAGTTGTCAGTTCATGTAATCATCAGATTAATTCCCCGTCACGTAGAAAATCGCTGATGTATATTTCAGACGTTTCACTGAAGTCAGAGTTTTCTTTTTCCAACATTACGGTTTCTTCAATAGTTCAACTAAGCGGGATTGAAGACAATTTCCAATTATATATTTATACTCAATATTTACTGCCTCTGAACTATATTTTAGGCTGAAAAAACAAGCCCCAAACTTTGGTGGGTGTTTTAACCCCTTAAGGACTCAGCCCTATTTCACCTTGGCCATTTTTTGCAAATCTGACCAGTGTCACTTTAAGTGCTAATAACTTTAAAACGCTTTTACTTACCCAGGCCGTTCTGAGATTGTTTTTTAGTCACATATTGTACTTCATGACACTGGTAAAATTGGGTAAAAAAAGAAAAAAAAATTTGCATTAAAAAAATACCAAAATTTACCAAAAATTTTGAAAAATTTGCACATTTCCAAGTTTCAATTTCTCTACTTCTATAATACATAGTTAATACCTCCAAAAAGTTATTAATTTATATTCCCCATATGTCTACTTCATGTTTGGATCATTTTGGGAATGATATTTTATTTTTTGGGGATGTTACAAGGCTTAGGCTACTTTCACACTTGCGGCAAGACGGATCCGACAGGCTGTTCACCATGTCGGATCCGTCCTTCCGCTATTTCGCCGTGCCACCGCTCCGTCCCCATTGACTATAATGGGGACGGGGCGGAGCTCCGGCGCAGCACGGCGAAAGCCGCCGGACTAAAAAGTCAGACATGCAGGACTTTTTAGTCCCCATTATAGTCTATGGGGACGGAGCGGCGGCATGGGGAAATAGCGGAAGGACAGATCCGACATGGTGAACAGCCTGTCGGATCCGTCCTGTCGCAAGTGTGAAAGTACCCTTAGAAGTTTAGAAGCAAATCTTCCCAATTTTTAGGGACCAGTTTAGGTCTGAAGTCACTTTGCGAGGCTTACATAATAGAAACCACCCAAAAATGACCCAATTCTATAAACTACACCCCTCAAGGTATTCAAAACTGATTTTACCAACTTTGTTAACCCTTTAGGTGTTCCACAAGAATTAATGAAAAATAGAGATACAATTTTAAAATTTCACTTTTTTGGCAGATTTTCCATTTTAATATTTTTTTTCCAGTTACACAGCTAGGGTTAACAGCCAAACCAAACTCAATATTTATGGCCCTGATTCTGTAGCTTACAGAAACACCCCATATGTGGTCGTAAACCGTTGTACGGGCACACGGCAGGGCGCAGAAGGAAAGGAATGCCATACGGTTTTTGGAAGGCAGGTTTTGCTGGACTGTTTTCTTTTTACACCATGTCCCATTTGAAGCCCCCTGATGCACCCCTAGAGTAGAAACTCCAAAAAAATGGCCCCATTTTAGAAACTACGGGATAGGGTGGCAATATTGTTGGTATTAGTTTAGGGTACATATGATTTTTGGTTGCTCTATATTACACTTTTTGTGCGGCAAGGTAACAAGAAATAGCTGTTTTGGCACCGTTTTTATTTTTTGTTATTTACAACATTCATCTGACAGGTTAGATCATGTGATATTTTTATAGAGCAGGTTGTCACGGATGCGGCGATACCTAATATGTATACTCCCCCCCCCCCCCCTATTTTTTACCAATTTTTTTTACTTTATTTGGGGAAAATGAAGTTTTTAGTACACAGTAAAGGATATTATAAGCGGTACACGTTCAATAGAAAATTTGATTCTCAGCCTGAAGGAACGTTAATTGTAAAAATAATAAATACTTTATTCAAACTCAATGAATGGGGATAGATAAAATCAGGCATACAGGAAATCAGAAGTGCGGAGAGGGATCAAGTAATAGTCCATCCAGCACTCTGAAAAGCCTGACTAGTGACCTGTGTGTATTAGACCAACATCCAGTGTAAGAACACACTGATTGACGTATAGCCTGTGTTCACAGGGTATTATAGATACAGCACTCAACACAGGGACTGGCACTATTGATCTAATCCACTTATCATTTGCAATTGCTAATGTATTGTAGCAATGCAGTGGATTGTCAATACAGTAAGAGCAGCTCTAGTGGGTCCTGGTGCACCCTAACACTGCTCCCCTGGTAAATGAATGATGCGTCTGCTTTAATGCGATCACACATAGGCAGTAGATGTGACGGTGGTATCACTTGCTACAACTGCCCTATTTGGTGAGCATAGATGACACAGCAATTCGCTCAAATCTGGGTTTAAATAAACATTATTCACCTCACCAATCCCCGCTACTCCACTAACCGATTGTGACAGCAACCTAAGCTGTAGTAACCAGTGTCGGGCAGCTGCTGCCAAGGCCAATAAGATAATGGGTTGCATCAAAAGGGGCTTAGATGCCCGTGATGAGAACATAGTCCTACCACTTTACACATCATTAGTCAGACCACACATGGAGTACTGTGTACAGTTCTGGGCTCCTGTAAACAAGGCAGACATAGCAGAGCTGGAGAGGGTCCAGGGGAGGGCAACTAAAGTAATAACTGGAATGGGGGGACTATAGTACCCTGAAAGATGATCAAAATTAGGGTTATTCACTTTAGAAAAAAGACGACTGAGGGGAGATCTAAAAACTATGTATAAATACATCAGGGATCAGTACAGAGATCTCTCCCATCATCTATTTATCCCCAGGACTGTGACTGTGACGAGGGGACATCCTCTGCGTCTGGAGGAAAGAAGGTTTGTACACAAACATAGAAGAGGATTCTTTACGGTAAGAGCAGTGAGACTATGGAACTCTCTGCCTGAGGAGGTGGTGATGGTGAGTACAATAAAGGAGTTCAAGAGGGGCCTGGATGTATTTCTGGAGGGTAATAATATTACAGGCTATAGCTACTAGAGAGGGGCCTGGATGTATTTCTGGAGGGTAATAATATTACAGGCTATAGCTTGATCCAGGGAGATATTCTGATTGGAGTCGGGAAGGAATTTTTTCCTTAAAGTGGGAAAAATTGGCTTCTACCTCACAGAGGTTTTTTGCCTTCCTCTGGATCAACTTGCAGGATGACAGGCCGAACTGGATGGACAAATGTCTTTTAAAAAAAAAAAATGTCTGGGGTTGCGTCTTTCCAGATACATAACTTCTTAATTTTTCAAATCAATGCAGCCGTACGCCGGAGAGTATTTTTTTAGCCAGCATTTTGGAGTACGTGTAATTAATTTTTTTCATTTTTATAAGTATATTTTGGTGGGAGGGGGAAATACATAGTATTCCACAGCATTACTGTCTGTCAGTGTAAAACACACAGGCAAACTATTAGGCCAGGCCTCCGATATGGCCTGATAGGCAGTTGTCCATGGCAGACCTGCGGGCCGTAGTTAGGCCCCCGATGACATAGTTAAGTATCAGCTCCCCATGATTATGTCATGGGACACTGATTGTCAGAGGGAGGGGGCCTCCCACTGTCACCAAACTCCCTGGATGCCACAGTCACTACTCACCATGGCATTTAAGTAGTTAACTAAACCACCTGGGTACACCAACCCTGCTCATTCCCCACAGCTGTGTCTGTACTTGCTGGGGGCTATTGAGCAGGGTGAGAGAGGGGCAGCTACGTCACCGCCATACTTAGGGGGAATCCGGGGAAGCCTTTTGATGTTCTAATGGAATGTGGCACATGCATTAAGCTGTGAAAAGGCAGTGGAGCAACCCTTCTTCGTCACAGCATTTTAACCAGAGCATCGCCAAATACTGTAGCTAAATAGTAGAATTCAGTAGAACAAATAATAAAATAAAAACAAAGGAACCAGAAGTCAACATGATCCACTGGGACTCCTCTAAGTGGAGCCGCCTTGTTACGTAATGGCCGTGGGAAGACATATTCGTACTCTCTCACCTAGGATGAACCTTTAGAAGTGTTGGTGAGTAAGGGCTGTATGCCTTCATCTTCATACAGATCATTTTCTGAGGAGAGAAGACAATTATGAAGTGCAGAATACAGTGAGATCATTAGAAGTCACTATGGATTACCGGCCTGTATACTCGCAGGAAATCAAAACCATACATCCACTCATGCATTCAAATGTAAAGTGCCAGCAATAGATATACGTTCATTGATCGGGTGATTGGATCTTTTATGCAGCATAAAAAAAAAATATATATTATATATATATATATATATATATATATATATATATATATATATAAAAAATAAATAAATCACCTTTTGTCAGCAGCACATCGTCCGGTGTACACAGAGGATGTGCTGCCAACAGATGAAACTGTATGGAGACAAACAATTGTATAAATGGTTGTTCCCCCAAATGTCATGTAAACGTCACTTAAAAGAGGACCTGTCCCCTCTGCTGATATCTCTGTTTTAGTAACTTCCTCATGTAATATTGATTCTGGAGCATCTATTCTTATGACTCTATGCTGTACCATTACTTTATTATTCCTGTTAGAATTTCAAAGTAAATTGCCAGCAGTCTGCAGTAAAGGTACTGCTGGGTGTTACCAGTAGCGGGTGTGTCTGACTGTCCAATCAGTGCTGCTGGTGTCAGACTGTGCAGGGACACCCCCCCCCCCCCCCCCCCTAACTGGTAACACCAGGGGGGGCATTGGAAACCTAAAGTGGCCCTGGAAAAAAATTATTAAAAGTGGCCCCCATGTTGTAGGAGGGTCAAAATTGACAAGGGGCTGGGCAACAAAAATACGGGTGGGGGGGGGGGGGGCTGGTCAGCCATACCATAGCGCAAAATATCATACACTACAGGGAAGCACAATATATTGCCCCAAAAGCTGTCCCTTTATGTTGGCATGAATGGCTGCATTTTCTGTCCTCCTCCAGTTGTCTAAGATATGAATCAGGGGGCTTGGAGGGGAGATGCGGGACATGTTTAAATTCAGGAGAGCATAGCGCTGGCCGGGTACATGAATACTTGATTCTCACAGCGCTAATTACCACTGAGAGCTTATTATGTACAGCGGCAGTGAATGGCGGCTTGGGCTTCACCCCAGGAAATTTCTCTGGAAGGTCTATGGTCAATCTGCCCCTGTGTAAAACCCATCTGTACCTTTACTGCAAGCTGCCGCCAACTTATTCACAACTTGTAGCAGGAATAATAAAGGAATGGTACAACATACAATCATAAGACTAGATGCTCCAGAATTGAGAACGCAAGTAGTTACTACAACAGACATGTCAGGTGAGGTGACTGCTCTTCTTTACCGACAGTTAGAATGTATCCTACCATGTGTTAGGGTGAGCAGAATGATCAAACCTCTTCAAAATTCAGTACACACTTACAGCTCCATTCCCTTAATCATGTATATGAGAGCAGCTGAGCATGTGTGCATGCTGGGAGTTGTAGTTTCACCACAACTGGAGTGCCAGAGATCGCTCATCCATGATGCAATGCATTGGCGGGCCCAGTCAAGGCGTAAAGGACCCCCTCCCTGATATTCATGTGCCCCATGCAGTGGCGGATCCAGGGAAGGTGCAATGGGGCAATTTCCCCCCCCCCCCCCCCCGAGCTGGCGGCGGCTGGGCACAGGGAGATGAGCGCTTCAATTGTGGAAGCGCTCATCTCCAGTCATCTGTATCGCCGTCCTCAGGACAGCGATACAGATGCTTGTGCTGCGACAGGGGAGGGAGAGGCGTGTCCCTTTCCCTTCATCTGATAGGCTGCAGGCACTAGGCCGGCAGCCTATCAGAGGCCGGCGCAGGCGTGCCGCCTGAGCCATACAGCGCAGGACGGAAGAGGCCTGCATCGCATCGCTGACATGGAGGTAAGTATAAGTGTTTTTTTTTTTTTTATATATATATATATATAATGCTGTTATTACTGGCACAGGGGGGCTGTTATTACTGGCACGGGGGGGCTGTTATTACTGGCACGGGGGGGCTGTTATTACTGGCACGGGGGGGGCTGTTATTACTGGCACGGGGGGGCTGTTATTACTGGCACGGGGGGGGCTGTTATTACTGGCACGGGGGGGCTGTTATTACTGGCACGGGGGGGCTGTTATTACTGGCACGGGGGGGCTGTTATTACTGGCACGGGGGGGCTGTTATTACTGGCACGGGGGGGCTGTTATTACTGGCACGGGGGGGCTGTTATTACTGGCACGGGGGGGCTGTTATTACTGGCACAGGGGGGGGGCTGCTAATGCTGGCACAGGGGGGGGGCTGTTATTAATGCTGGCACATGATTGGGGGCACTAATGGGGCATCTACTGAGGCCACAAAGAAGGGGTATTTTATATGGGCGCTCTGTACAGTACAATTTTATACTGGGACACATTATGGTGGGTACTATGGGGAAGGGGGGAGAGGAGTACTATGGGATCATCTACGGGGGGCACTAAGAAGGGGTATTACAAGGGGGTATTTTTTGCACTGTCACATTATAAGGAGAATTATTTCTACTGGGGGGGGCATTATGGTGGGCTTTATTACTCCCCCATGGTATGACCCCCTAGTAGCAGCACCAGCCTCTCCCTGCTCTGCTATCCCTCTGCCCTTTCTCCAAATCCTTATTATGAAATCTTTCTCATTAGGATAAAACACAACCTCAGCTCCGCCGAGCCCCCGGCCAAAGTGTGGAAGTGGTGTCCGAGATCCCCAAGGGCCAAGCCAAGTAATTATAAGTTTTCATATGAAATATGTTTATGTTATACACATATAGCATCCACTGTGCCACACAATATACAGTATACCGCTACACTGTGTAGTCTGTTCTATAAGCACCATTGGTTTGTGGCGGCGGACAGAAAAAAAATCTGAAAGTGCCCCTCCCGAGACCAGGCTCTGGATCCGCCACTGGCCCCATGTGTATTGTGTGTACAGCTCCATCCAAGGAACAGAAGCTAGATACGACTAAACACCATAAGTAGCCTTCTCTGTACACTACTATATGGGAGGATAGATAGATAGATAGATAGATAGATAGATAGATAGATAGATAGATAGATAGATATAAGGAGGGGACAATCTGGTGAGAGATTTCTTTCTTTCTTTCTGCAAACATTACCTGTCATCATGCTCTGAGGATACTGGAAGTCTTTCATATTCGCTGCCAGCAGGATCTGATGAATGTCCGGCTGCAAGATACAAAAATCTGTATAGTAAAGGGTATATTACTGTAGTAAGACTCATTAGCGATCATCTGGCAGGCCAATAATGCCTCCAATTACCCAACGAACGAGCTCGTTCATTAGGAAATTCAGATCTTCCAGCATGCTAAAAGATCTCGATTTGCCGGCAGCACATGGCGCTGTGTAATCGCGGTCCGCCGCCGGCACCCCGCTGTCCTGCATGGGGACGAGCAATGACAGAGATGGTTCCTCCCCATGCTGCTAGCTACGTAACACTTCCCTCCCGACAAATCGCTTGCAGCATCGGGGTGTCTAATACAAGCGGTATAGATTTAGCCCCATTCCCGTGCACTACAAATACCTGCAATCCTGACAACAGCAGAGATCTCCCCTGAGACTGGAACTCGAGTTGTAATTCCCGAAGACCCTGCACAACCGTATAATCCAGGACATTGACATGAGTGAAATCCAGGACTACCGTCTGCGGCAAGGGATCTGCACACAAAGCAAAAAGATATTACTGAGGTTAGGCTCTGTTCACACTTGCATCATGACCGCTATGACGGATCTTGTTGGATATGTGGACTTACAATGGGGCTCCTCAGGTTTCTGGTATTTTTTAACTGCAAGAACAAGAAAAATGCTAACACAAGCATAAAATGCATTGTGCATCAAAAGCATGGCCCATGAGCAAAACGTATCACCTATCCACACGAACGTATGATCGCTAGGACCCCCCCCCCCCCCCAATCACTAGAACAGGGGTCCCTGAGTTCCCTCACAGGGACCCCCTCTATTATGATTACTAGGTGGGGGGTGGACACCACACATGCATGCATGTTCTACTCTATGGGAGAGATTTACCAAGACAGGTATAAAGGAAAACCGGCTTAGTTGCCCATAGCAACCAATCAGATTCCACCTTTCATTTCTCAGAGCTCCGTTTGAAAATGAAAGGTGGAATCCGATTGGTTGCTATGGCCAACTAAGCCGGTTTTCCTTTACACCAGTATTGATACATGTGCCGCAGTGTGTGTATAGTATATGGACTATGAGGTATGCATTGACATTTATTATTATATTAGGAGCTGTCCCTATTCTTCATAGACAAGCTCAGCAAAATCAGGCTGTCCAGGGCCGAAAATGGGCTGCGTCCCCTTCATTGTTTACCAGGCACGGCATTGTACACATGGGCGACCTGGCCATAGACTGGCGGGCCGATGCCCAGGGGGCCACCCAAGACCTCCTCTTGGCCTCCAGCCAGGTACATAAAGATCTGATGCTCTCAGCAATAATTCATGTAAGAGCATCAGGTACTTATACACCGGGCCAGCAATGGTAGGTGCCCTCCTGAATACAACTGTATTGCCGCCCTCAGGAGGATACATTTGTGTCACAGGCAGCAGTACAGGTGAAACTCGAAAAATTAGAATATCGTGCAAAAGTCCATTTATTTCAGTAATGCAAATGAAAAGGAATTGCATTAAGGCAGCTTAAAATTCGAATATTGTGAAAAGGTTGAATATTCTAGGCTCAAAGTGTCACACTCTAGTCAGCTAATTAATCCATACCCCCTGAGCAAAGGGGACCTGAGATTGTGACTTTGGGGTTTTCATAAGCTGTAAGCCATAATTATCCAAATTATACCAAATAAAGGCTTGAAATATCTCGCTTTGCATGTAATGAGTCTATCTCATAGGTTAGTTTCACCTTTTAAGTTGCATTAGGGTCCATTCACACGTCCGCAAAACGGGTCCGCATTTGTTCCGCAATTTTGCGGAACAGGTGGGGACCCATTCATTTTCAATGGGGCCGGAATGTGCTGTCCACATCCGCATTTGCGGATCCGCACTTCCGTTCCGCCAAAAAATAGAACATGTCCTATTCTTGTCCGCAATTGCGGACAAGAAAAGGCATTTTCTATGAGAGTGCCGGCGATGTGCGGTCCGCAAAATGCAG
The DNA here is from genome assembly GCF_905171765.1 of Bufo bufo. Taxonomy (NCBI): domain Eukaryota; kingdom Metazoa; phylum Chordata; class Amphibia; order Anura; family Bufonidae; genus Bufo; species Bufo bufo. The sequence goes on along the minus strand of NC_053394.1, from coordinate 363,800,415 downwards.
AACGCAGATTGCCGGTGTCGGTGTTTTGCGGATCCGCAAAACACATACGGACGTGTGAATAGACCCATACTGAAATAAATGAACATTGCACAATATTCTAATGTTTCGAGTTTCACCTGTATATCGTGCTGCACTGTGGTATTTGGTTCTGCTGGGGCTGTATATTGTGCTGGACTGTGGTATTGCTGCTCCTACATATAGAGGCCGTGTCTGGTACTACAGCTCTCCACAGGGACAGCCGCTACAACATGTATAGCACTGTGCCTGGCAAACAGTGAAGGAAATGCATTGCACACCGGAGCGCTGCGGCTCATTCAATCAGCAGATGATGCAAACCAACACAAAAGTTAATAACCGTGCCAGAAGTACAGGTGTACAAGTAAGAGGGGCGTCATATCCAACACCATAATGGTCAACACAACGATATAGAAAGTACGCTGTCACTCATGCTGAATACCAGGTAATTAAAGGGATATTCTGCTTTCATTAAGTTCCGCCCTATCCACAGGATCAGTAGGGGTCCTACTGCTGAGGCCACCACCGATCACGAGAACAGGGACCCCGTACCTCATGCAGCCCCCCTTGGAATGAACGGAGCAGCTGGTCGCATACGTGTGCAACCGCTCTATTCATTTCTATGGGAATTCCACTGTCTCCGGAACTCCCATAGAAATGAATGGAGCAGCTGCATGCATGCCCCACCGGTCGCTCCGCTCATTTCCGGGGGCTGCAGGGGGTCTCGTGATCGGTGGGGGTCCCAGAGGTAGGACCGCTCATTTCTGGGGGGAAATAGTTAGCCCTTTTCCTATGGATAGGGGATAACTTACTGTAACCAGAATATCCCTTTAAACAGGCGGAAAATACAATAAGACCACACTCCTGACTGTTTCCCGTAAGAAAGCTATTAAAATAATGTGCGACATAAAAGCACAATGTAAACTATGCCTATAGAAAGAATTTAAAGGGGTTCTCTGTGTTTTTATAACAGGCCATCACTATCTGGTCGGCAGGTAGCTCCTCCGCCAGAACTACACAGCTCCATGCCTTGCATAGTGCAGGCGTCAGCAACCTCTGGCACTCCAGCTGTTGTGAAACTACAATTCCCAGCATGCTCCATTCACTTCTATGGGAGTTCTGAAAAGAGCAGAGGACACAGCATCTGGAGTGCCGGAGGTCGCCTACGCCTGGCATAGTGGTTACTGCAGCCCTGCTCCCATTGAAGTGAATAGAAACATAGAATGTGTCGGCAGATAAGAACCATTTGGCCCATCTAGTCTGCCCAATATACTGAATACTATGGATAGCCCCTGGCCCTATCTTATATGAAGGATGGCCTTATGCCTATCCCATGCATGCTTAAACTCCTTCACTGTATTTGCAGCTACCACTTCTGCAGGAAGGCTATTCCATGCATCCACTACTCTCTCAGTAAAGTAATACTCCCTGATATTACTTTTAAACCTTTGCCCCTCTAATTTAAAACTATGTCCTCTTGTAGCAGTTTTTCTTCTTTTAAATATTCTTGTCTCTTTTACCTTGTTGATTCCCTTTATGTATTTAAAAGTTTCTATCATATCCCCTCTGTCTCGTCTTTCTTCCAAGCTATACATGTTAAGGTCCTTTAATCTTTCCTGGTAAGTTTTATCCTGCAATCCATGTACCAGTTTAGTAGCTCTTCTCTGAACTCTCTCCAAAGTATCAATATCCTTCTGGAGATATGGTCTCCAGTACTGAGCACAATACTCCAAATGAGGTCTCACTAGTGCTCTGTAGAGCGGCATGAGCACCTCCCTCTTTCTACTGGTAATTCCTCTCCCTATACACCCAAGCATTCTGCTAGCATTTCCTGCTGCTCTATGACATTGTCTGCCTACCTTTAAGTCTTCTGAAATAATGACCCCTAAATCCCCTTTCCTCAGATACTGAGGTTAGGACTGTATCACTGATTTTATATTCTGCTCTTGGGTTTTTACACCCCAGGTGCATTATCTTGCAATTATCAACATTAAATTGTAGTTGCCAGATTTTTGACCATTCCTCTAGTTTTCCTAAATCCTTTTCCATTTGGTGTATCCCGATAAGCGATGTCTACTGCACCTCCTCCATCTATTATTTTAGTCATCCAATCAAAAAAAATTATTATGTAATAAGATTAGTTTGACATGATCTCCCTGAAGTAAAGCCATGCTGTTTTTCATCTTTCAATCCATGGGATTTTAGATGTTCCACAATCCTTTCCTTAAGTGTGGTTTCCATTAATTTCCCCACTATTGATGTCAGGCTTACTGGCCTATAGTTACCCGATTCCTCCCTACTACCTTTCTTGTGAATGGGCACAACATTTGCCAATTTCCAATCTTCTGAGACGACTCCTGTTGCCAGTGATTGGTTAAATAAATCTGTTAATGGCTTTGCTAGTTCACCGCTGAGCTCTTTTAATAGCTTTGGGTGTATCCCATCAGGCCCCTGTGACTTATTTGTATTAATTTTAGACAGCTGACTTAGAACCTCTTCCTCTGTAAAGACACATGCATCAAAAGATTCATTAGTCTTCTTTCCTAACTGAGGTCCTTTTCCTTTATTTTCCTTTGTAAAAACTGAACAGAAGTATTCATTAAGGCAGTCAGCTAGTTCTTTATCTTCTACCATATATCTTCCTTCTTTTGTTTTTAATTTGGTAATTCCTTGTTTTAGTTTCCTTTTTTTCATTTATGTATCTGAAGAATGTCTTATCATCTTTTTTCACTGACTGAGCTAATTTCTCTTCTGCCTGTGCTTTAGAAGCTCTTATAACTTGTTTGGCCTCTCTCTGCCTAATCTTATAAATTTGCCTGTCATCCTCGTTTTTTTTTATTTTTATAATTACTAAATGCTATCTTTTTGTTTTTAATGATTTTTGCCACTTCTGCTGGGTACCACAGTGGTCTCTTCCTTTTTTTGCTTTTACTGACAAGCCTAATGCAATTATCTGTTGCCTTCAATAGTGCCACTTTTAAGTAGTCCCATTTCTCCTGGACTCCATTGAAACTGTTCCAATCTGATAGGGACTTGTATACCTCTAATCTAATTTTAGAAAAGTCAGTTTTGCTAAAATCTAAAACTTTTGTTTTTGTGTGGTGTGACTCAGTCACTGTACTTATAGTAAACCACACTGACTGGTGATCACTAGATCCCAAGCTTTCCCCTACTGTAATATCATATACCAAATTCCCATTTGTGAATACCAAATCTAAAATGGCCTCCTTCCGGGTTGGCTCCTCAACTACTTGCTGTAGAAATAATCCCAGGGATCTCAAGTCTCCCGGACGTTCAGGGAGTCTCCCGCTATTAGATAGCGGCTCCCTGACACCCACATGTGAAACAATATTTCCCGAAAGGTACTGATAGCAGAGCAGAGAGATAAGAGAAGTGACAGGACAGAGTTTAGATTACAGGTTGAATTAACTCTTTAGGGTCAAATTGGCTTCTCAAGGAGATATATGTTAAAAGGAATCCCTTCTTCTGTCTCATTCAGTAGCTATATAACTACAGGGAGTGCAGAATTATTAGGCAAGTTGTATTTTTGAGGATTAATTTTATTATTGAACAACAACCATGTTCTCAATGAACCCAAAAAACTCATTAATATCAAAGCTGAATATTTTTGGAAGTAGTTTTTAGTTTGTTTTTAGTTTTAGCTATTTTAGGGGGATATCTGTGTGTGCAGGTGACTATTACTGTGCATAATTATTAGGCAACTTTAAAAAAAACAAATATATACCCATTTCAATTATTTATTTTTACCAGTGAAACCAATATAACATCTCAACATTCACAAATATACATTTCTGACATTCAAAAACAAAACAAAAACAAATCAGTGACCAATATAGCCACCTTTCTTTGCAAGGACACTCAAAAGCCTGCCATCCATGGATTCTGTCAGTGTTTTGATCTGTTCACCATCAACATTGCGTGCAGCAGCAACCACAGCCTCCCAGACACTGTTCAGAGAGGTGTACTGTTTTCCCTCCTTGTAAATCTCACATTTGATGATGGACCACAGGTTCTCAATGGGGTTCAGATCAGGTGAACAAGGAGGCCATGTCATTAGATTTTCTTCTTTTATGCCCTTTCTTGCCAGCCACGCTGTGGAGTACTTGGACGCGTGTGATGGAGCATTGTCCTGCATGAAAATCATGTTTTTCTTGAAGGATGCAGACTTCTTCCTGTACCACTACTTGAAGAAGGTGTCTTCCAGAAACTGGCAGTAGGACTGGGAGTTGAGCTTGACTCCATCCTCAACCCGAAAAGGCCCCACAAGCTCATCTTTGATGATACCAGCCCAAACTAGTACTCCACCTCCACCTTGCTGGCGTCTGAGTCGGACTGGAGCTCTCTGCCCTTTACTAATCCAGCCACGGGCCCATCCATCTGGCCCATCAAGACTCACTCTCATTTCATCAGTCCATAAAACCTTAGAAAAATCAGTCTTGAGATATTTCTTGGCCCAGTCTTGACGTTTCAGCTTGTGTGTCTTGTTCAGTGGTGGTCGTCTTTCAGCCTTTCTTACCTTGGCCATGTCTCTGAGTATTGCACACCTTGTGCTTTTGGGCACTCCAGTGATGTTGCAGCTCTGAAATATGGCCAAACTGGTGGCAAGTGGCATCTTGGCAGCTGCACGCTTGACTTTCTCAGTTCATGGGCAGTTATTTTGCGCCTTGGTTTTTCCACACGCTTATTGCGACCCTGTTGACTATTTTGAATGAAACGCTTAATTGTTCGATGATCACGCTTCAGAAGCTTTGCAATTTTAAGAGTGCTGCATCCCTCTGCAAGATATCTCACTATTTTTGACTTTTCTGAGCCTGTCAAGTCCTTCTTTTGACCCATTTTGCCAAAGGAAAGGAAGTTGCCTAATAATTATGCACACCTAATATAGGGTGTTGATGTCATTAGACCACACCCCTTCTCATTACAGAGATGCACATAACCTAATATGCTTAATTGGTAGTAGGCTTTCGAGCCTATACAGCTGGGAGTAAGACAACATGCATAAAGAGGATGATGTGGTCAAAATACTCATTTGCCTAATAATTCTGCACGCAGTGTATTGAGAGAGATAAAAAAAAATGTAAATACATTTACACATTTAACCCTCCATTTTAATTATATTATTTACCCCAGTGTTAAATTCACACCCCCTGGATGCTTGATTTTTTTCCTACAGTGGGGTAGATAATTACACACAGGGTTTTAAAGAATAAACTTCCTGACTCAGACCAAGAGCCGACTCAGCGAGTCAGCAAGTGAATCAAAGCATCCGCGCATGCGCATTGCGCAACCTAAGCTTCGGTTCACTTGCTTCTTGTCAGCTCAGCGAATGAACCGATTCATGTGAAAGATCCAAACTTCCCATCTCTAGTTTACTCGCAGTAAACCTTTCCGGCAACCTGTAGCAGTGTCCCCTTCTCGGCGAGTGCGCACAGTGCAAGAAGAAGCCGATGCCAGCAGTCCGCAACGGCGCATCAGGCTGAGTCTGTGCGCACGCGCGGGATCTCAAAGCGGGAGGGAGGGGGAGGGAGCGGCGGCGGCACTGAGGAGTAGAATGCGGCGCTGGGCACGAACGGCGATGCGTGCGGCCGGGCACCATGCATCCACAGACCTCCCCTGCTTGGGCACCTTAATTCAATGATTGACAGGTTAGTAAAACCTGTTTTTCCGCAGAATAAAGCCACAAATGGCTTTTATAAGGCCACCTTAGAAATCAGAATGCTACCCTGGACATGAGCATATGTTTCGCTCACAGGGCTTATAGGGGGTGACAGAATCCCTTTAATCATATACATAAATATGATAATTTGGGGCAGGGTAATGAGCCCAGCCCTCCACACCATAGAGCACAGTGTGCAGATACTGCATATGTTTGGAAAATGTAATAAAAAGTTTGTGAAAGAAAAGAAAAAGAAAACCTCCCTGAAATGAGAAGTGCACCTCCCTGCAATGAGTTTTTGCAGGTTGGGATGTCTGTAATCCCAGTAGGGAATTTAGAATATCTGTACTTCTGGCAGAACTAGCTATTTTGGTTTTCCAGTTTACATCTGGAAGATTGAAGTCTCCCATAATGATAACTTCCCCCTTCAATGTCACTTTAGCTATTTCCTCAACTAGTAGAATGCTGCAGTAACCGGCTCCACGCACTGTACAATGGATGGAGCTGTGTGGTTCCTGTACCGGAGCGGAATCGGACAGTGATGGCCTAACCTGAGCATTGTAGGAACCTGGAGGACTGGAGGTAAATCAAGAAAAACCTGACAGAAAAAAAAAAAAGAGAGGTGGGTAGGAATCATAAGACTTAAAAAGAGCAGTAAAATCAGCTGAGGACCTGAATAAAATCAATCATTACGCTCAGCCACGAGTTCTTCCCTTTGTATAATTACTATACTACTTCTCCACCCCGTTCTGTACCAGACAGGATGGCGGCGTTATTAGCTACTAATGACGAGGAGTAACCGTCCACACCGGCACTAGAAGATAATGAAGAGTGCTTTTCTTAAAGGGAGTCTGTCATCACAGTTTCACCTTTTTAACCCTTCCCATAGCTTTCTAGCAGCCTTACAGTTAATAAACACGTTACCTTTATGAGCAATTCTGGACTTATAAAACCGGCAAAAAACAACTTAGTAGCATATGCAAATGAGGGCTCATAAAGGTAACCTTTTTATTTTTTGAATCAAATCGTTTTTATTAAACAATAAATACATATTATAACATAATACAATATGTTGACTTTTTCTTTCTTTACATTATCCACGATGCAGATTCAGTGAACAACAATACTCATAAGTATATCACCACTCAGTATTATCATGAATCCATACAATACATATACCTTTGCTAAAACATTTTATGGGCAAAAAATTACCAGAAACTTGACCTTTCCAAACTCCCTCCCCCCCTTACCCTACCCTAACCCCCCAACCCTAACATTGGTCTTGACCATCACATGACTATATAACCACGTGGGTATGAGATAACCATTCAGTCCACATTTTTTCAAACTTCTGAGGGCACCCTCTCTTCACAAACACCCCTTTTTCGAGTACCAGCATGTCATGCACCTTCCGTTCAAACTCACTCAGTGTGGGCGGACTCCCCTGGATCCACCTCATAGCGATCAGTTTCCTGGCCACATATAGCAATCTCCCCGCAGCTACCCTAACCAGTTCATTCCCTCCAATTTCAGACACATACCCCAGAATACACACCTTAGGATCTTTTTGAATTCTTAATGTCAATTTACTATTAATCATCTCTACAACTTCCTCCCAATAATTACCAACTACTGGACAAGACCACAACATATGTAACAAGTCTGCACCATCTTCCATACACTTTGGGCACTTGTCATCACCTCTTACTCCTATCTTTTTCAGGAACACCGGTGTTTTGTACACTCTGTGTATAATAAATAGTTGGGACAGTTTGCCCTGTTCACTTAGAGACACCTTGGGGACTGCTTCTAAAATATCTTCCCACATATCCTTAGACATATCCCCCACGTCAGCCTCCCACTTTTTCATTCTTGAAAGCGGATATCCCTCTAAGAATTTTTCCATTAGAAGAGCGTACACCTGTGATATTAACCCTCTTTTACCCCCTCCCGACGGAAGAACAAGCTTATGGACCACCTCCATTTGAGCTATCACACATCCCTTCCGCATCGTGACCTCAAGGGCATGTCTTATTTGAAGATATTTATAAAACCACTCCTTGGGGATATTAAATTCCTGCTGCAGGTTTTGAAATGACTTACATGTCTTGTCCTTAATTAATTGTCCAATTCTCGTCACTCCATAAGTTTCCCAGTTCCTAAGTCCTGGTATGGTCAATAGTTCTGGCAACAAGTGGTTCTTTCCAATAGGGGAAAGTTCACTAATACCTCCCACTCCTCTTAGCAGCTTCACTTTTGCCCAAACTTTTTTCATGAGTTCAATCAGAGGAAGTTTTTCTCTCCCTGCATGCATTCCTAAACCTTCCAGAATGCCCATGAGGTCACGACTGCCCAGCCAATGCTGCAATATCTGCCCAGTCATATCCGGTGCTTGTAGATCAATCCATCCCTTAAAATGCTGACATTGGGAAGCCAAAAAATAAATCCATGCGTTAGGGACAGCTAAGCCGCCTTCCGACTTAGAATACTGCAATGTATCCAGTTTGATCCTAGCCTGTCCATACTTCCAAGTAAGATCTCTAAATATAGAGTGAATTTTCTTAAATCTATCCAGAGGGATCCAAACTGGAGCATTATTCAGTATATATAACAGTTGGGGCATCATAACCATTTTTAAAAGGTTAACTCTACCTACCACCGAAAGAAAGAGCCTACACCATGACCTCACTTTAAGCCTAAAAGTAGCTAGCAAAGGGGATAGGTTTAGTTCTTCAAAATCCGCTAGTCTCGGTGTTATATGTAATCCCAGATATTTAAATTTATCCACCCAGGGCACCAAACTATCTACTTGTCTGCCTACCAGGGCCTGCCCGTCAATTGGCATCAAAGAGGATTTCTGCCAGTTTATCCGTAGTCCGGAAAAGCTACCAAATCTGTCAATCAATGCCATGGCCGCATCCAGGGACGCACCAGTATCGCCCAAGAAAAGTAGGGTATCATCAGCGTACATAGCCACTTTATTATGCAGTTCACCATATCTAAACCCCTCTATACTTGTAGATAAGCGAATATGCGCCGCCAACGGCTCTATTGCAAGAGCAAACAATAAGGGCGACAGTGGGCATCCCTGTCTGGAACCCCTGGCGAGGGGAAAACAGTCTGATAATCCTCCATTAGCTCTAATTCTCGCCTTAGGGCTAGAATACAGAACCTGTACCCACTGAATGAACCGTTCACCAAAGCCCATAATTCTCAGGACCCCCCACAAATCCATTCCACACTATCAAACGCCTTAGCGGCGTCAAGCGCAAGCAAGGCCCTGTCACCACTATTGTCCGCCGGAATATTTAAACTAGTGTACAGCCTACGAAGGTTAATAGCCGTCGATTTTCCTGGCATAAATCCCGTCTGGTCCGGATGTACTATGGTCAGAATTACCTTGGACAGCCTGTTCGCCAACACCTTCGCCAGTAGCTTAACATCAGCCGTGAGAAGTGAAATTGGCCTGTAGGAATCCGGTATTTTAGGATCCTTCCCAGGCTTAGGCAGAACCACAATTATAGCTTCCTGCATCGAATGTGGTAACGAACCTGCCTCCAATGAGTGCTCAAACACCTTAAGTAATTCAGGAAGTAATATCCCCTGTAGCTTTTTGTATATCTCTACTGGGAGACCATCAGCTCCAGGGGCCTTACCACTTGCCATGTCCCCAAGTGCAGCTTCCAGTTCCTCGAGTGTAATCGGCTCCTCTAGCCTCTCTCTATCTTCTTCTGACAGCACCGATAACTGTGCCTCCTCTAGGAAATCCTTCAGGGCCTCATCAGAACTAGATCCAGTGGAAGTATATAGAGATACATAGAAGCTTTTTAAAATTCCTAATATTCCTTTTGTGTCCTGACAACTGTTCCCCCTGTCATCTCTCAACTCCTGAATACAAGAGGAGCCTCTCTGAGCCTGCGAGACCACTGACAACAAATGACCCACCTTCTCTCCTTCCTCAAAAGATCTCTGACGGTAAAAGCTTCTCTTTCTATCTGCGGCCTGTACCAGATGACATCTCAGCTGCTCCTGAGCAACCTCCAGCGCCTCACTACTAACCATGGTGGGGGATCTACTAAACTCTCTCTCAGCCTCGGCCACTAGTACATGCGCCTTGACATCCGCCTCTCTGGTCCTGGATTTATGTTTGTTGATTTCTTTCATCAGAACTCCCCTCAGAAATGCTTTCATGGCGTCCCATACACCTGGTATCGAAGCCGACCCTGTATTGATATCAAAAAATTCCTTAATTTCCATAGAAATCCCAGATAGGTCACCCAACACATTCAACCAATGAGGATTACACTTCCACAGCCTCGGTCCCTGTCTGAGCACCCCCAGGCACAAGTCAATCTGCACCAGAGAATGGTCAGACAACGACCGAGGATGATAAACAACATCCCTAACTAGTGGTAGCATTATGTCGTTAACAAGGGCCAGATCTATACGCGATAGTGAATGGTGCGTGGCGGATCTACATGAATATTCACGCTTATCCGGGTTACGCCATCTCCATACATCTTGTACTCCTACCTCACCCAAAATATTCCTGAGAGCCGCACTCCCCGGTGAACCACCTGCTCCCTCCACCCGGCATCTATCTAGGGAGTCATTCATCGTGCAATTAAAGTCCCCAACCAACAGCCACGGCAGCCCAGGGAAGTCCGCCACAAAGCCCATGATCTCTCTTATTAACGGAGAAGCAAACGGTGGAGGTATATACACAGACACCAGCACCACCTGTATTCCATCCACCTTACACACCACACACACATATCTACCCTCAGCGTCCACACAATCCTGCATATGTTCATACCTGATACTCCTATGCACAATCATACTTACACCTCTAGAATGAGAGGAATGAGTTGAATGTAACGCATGGATCACCCAATTTTTATTCATCCAGTGTAAATTTTCTCCTGTCAAATGCGTTTCCTGAAGACAACATATAGCCGGCTGAAACCGCCCCAGATACTGAAAAATACACTGTCTTTTCCGTGCGTCAGCCATCCCTCTCACATTCCAGCTTAAGATTCTAATCGCCTGTGACATGGTAAAACTTTAAACCATATTTGAATCTCACACCCCATTCAGATAACACTCGCTCATAGTTCAAGACCTTAACCTTCCCCCCCAACCTTTTCCCCCCCCTCCCCCCCCCCCTCCCTCTCGTACTCAGGTTACTGTAGCTGGGGAAACCTTTCCCCTCATTATCCACTTCCCACATTAAAACAGGGCAATCCGAGAGCAACATGCCCTTCAACCTACAATAAGCATAACAATTTATAACACTTTTCCTCAGGTAGAGAATCCTCCCCACAACTGAGAAATACATTTTACTATCATTACCGCCTGCTCCCTCCTCAGGAACTACCATGTGGTAGCATTACATAATACACTCCCTAACTGGTGCAACATTTAAAGCAATCCTAGAGTGTAAATGCATATATAACTTGAACATAAGAAACGTATATCTGCCTCCTTCAAGTGTCCAGGGCCCCACTTCTCAATTGTCGCTCGTGGACGTCCAGCCACTGCGTCGCCTCCTCCGGATCTTCAAAAAATCTGGTGGATCCCAATGCCACCACACGCAGTTTAGCAGGAAACAGCATAGCGTACTGGACTTGTAGAGCTCTCAGCCTTTTCTTTATATCCATAAATCTGCTTCTCCTCCGCTGCACTTCGTTGGAATAATCCGGAAATATGGATACTTTCACCCCATTCAGGACCATCTCCTCATTGCCTCTAGATTGTCGCAGGATAGTGTCCCGGTCTTTAAAATGGAGTATCTTCGCCAGTATGGGACGGGGAGGTCTGCCAGGCGGAAGCGGCCGCATGGGGACTCTGTGCGCCCGCTCCACCGCATATAATGAGGATAGACCTTTTTCATGAAATAATTGGTGCAGCCATTTTTCCACAAATTCGGTGGCATTATCCCCCTCCGTCTTCTCTGGCACACCCACAATCCGCAGGTTATTCCTTCTGGACCTGTTCTCCAGGTCATCTGTTTTGGCGTATAACGCCGCTATATCTTTAGCAGATGATTTTGCCGCCATTTGCAAAGGCTGGATAACGTCCTCAATAGTGGACACCCTCTTCTCCAATTCAGAGGTGCGTTCTGTGATTTTATGTAAGTCATGCCTAATTAAAGACACGTCTGACCTCAGACTGCCAACCTGTACTGTAAGCACCTTCAGTGTGCTGTTACAACTGGCCACAGCGGCCATAATATCTTTTAGAGTAGGCTCTGCTCCATCCACAACTTTAGGGCCTACCGCGTCTTTTGCCGGCCGTGCAGGGGTTAATGGCGGCCAATTTACCGCGTCCAGGGTCTCCCCGTCGGTGGATTCATCCTCTTGTCCAGAGGAACCCTGAGCGTCCATCTCCTTCTCCTCAGCCCAGTCTCCCCCAGCACTCTCCGTGCGAGCAAACCTGCTCAGCTTTGCGGCAGCCGTCTGTCTCGTCTTGGGCTGTAAGGCCGGCCCCTCTTCTTCCTCGGCGCCATGCCGCCTCTCCTCTGGCCCTTTACCGGACTTTCTAGGCAAGTCGGGACTCAAAAGATCAGCACCACACTCTCCTGTCTCCTCTCAACCACCAGGTAGGCAAGGATCTGCGATATAAGGGGTTGCTACCACTCTAAAATCAGGATGTCTGCAGGAGCTCAGTGCGGTGCGACCTACTCCATGCGCTCTCAGGCCACGCCCCCCCAAGGTAACCTTTTTATTAACTGTAAGGCTGCTAGAAAGCTATGGGAAGGGTTAAAAAGGTGAAACTTTGATGACAGACTCCCTTTAAAGGAAGACAGAGAACCATGGCCAACCGCATGAATCGGCGATGTGGCAGAATGGTTATTCAAAGCTGACTGAGAAGATCAGACACCAAAGAGGTTCCACCAGACATGTAGGGTGCCCACGTCTTCAGCAAGTGTCAGGGCATAGATACCTCCAGGAGAGAGCATTCCTGAGCTCTACACATGATGGAGAGGGAACGAGCCCACACAGAACCTTATCCTCATCTTCCTGGGATATGGTGTGGAGTATACGTCGAATGACAAATTGTTTGGCATCAACACATCTTTGGAAGACAAGCCACCGCCAAGCGCTCTCCCCATACAAGTGAATGGGAGCACACCGCGCTTGCGCAACCACCGCTCCCATTAATTTCTATGGGGCCGACGGACATAGCCGAGCCAGCGCTCAGATATTTTGAAGGCCCCATAGGAATGAATGGAAGGCGGCAGCACATGCGCAGTACGCCCTCCACCACCTTTCCCTGCTCCGTTCTCGCCGGGATGGGACCCGCAACTATCAGATGGGAAAACCCTTTAAATAATATGAATTAATCATACTGGGGCCTGGTGCTATGCTGAAGGGTGCCCTGCATGGTAGCTTTACTTGGCTGCCCCTGCAGATGGTGAACAATATTGTCCGGTTTTCTCATATTGATAACCTATCCTCAGGTGTGCAGCTAAAACAGGAATCGCAAGAGAACCGCGGTCTCTTCAAACAAGTCATTGGCGGCGGTGCTGGGAGTCATGCCCCCGCTTATCTGATATTTATGACCTATCCTACGGCTCGCTTACCCTTTAATTAGAAGTAAAGGTGCCCAAATAACAGCGCCATAGAGTTTCCTCAATGACAAGGCGATAGGAAATAACTTAATTACCTGTAAATGCTTTTTCATGAACAGCATCCCTCAGATATTCCACAGCTGGGAAACTAAGACCACTCATGATCATCAATGTTAAGCCGTTTGGATCGACCACCTGGGAAAGAGATTCCTATTGAATGACTGCAAGCAGAGATCTTGACCTAGTTCAAGTGTCCCTGTACTTTTAATAAACGTTTGATACGTCATAGTGACATAGAAAAGGTTTTGACTGGTGGGGGCACTCACACAGAGCGCTGCCTCTCCTCACTGCTGGAGACGGGTTCAACTGAAAGTCTATGGCAGGCATCCTCAAACTGCGGCCCTCCAGCTGTTGCAAAACTACAACTCCCAGCATGCCCGAACAGCCTACAGGTATCAGCCTACAGCAGGGCATTGTGGGAGTTGTAGTTTTACAACAGCTGGAGCGCTGCAGTGTGAGGATGCCTGTTCTATGGGCTCATCTTCAGCAGTGTGGAGAGAGAGGGTCCTCTGTGTGAGCGCTTCTGTCTCCTCAGTTTAGCACTCGGACCCCCACCGATCAAAATCTTTGATATTTCACATGGCATATAGAGACACATGAACTACAGAAATGTACTCACATGCCTATTAGGTCTTACCTTTATCTTGGGTCTTGCAATTGAAAAGCAGAGGATGATGAGCGAAACAAGGATCCCAATGAGGATCCCGTACTGGATTTCCCAGAATGAAAGAAGGAAGGTGACCATGAAAGGTAACAGGTCTATTTCTGAAAGAAGAGTAAATCAGCATGGTAAAATCTGGTAATGGTCCACCATGATGTTTAAGATCTGTAGGCCTCATGCACATGGCCGTATTATGGCTCGGTACAACCTCTGAGTAGTAAAGGGCAACGAAAGACCTCTTAAAGGGCCCCCAATTTCATCCAACAGAAAAATATAGTGCATTGCTATGCTACCCTAGAATATGGTGCACCAAACTTTGGCAAAAGGTAGGGCTCATAGGAACCCTCTACCATAGGTCCTCAAAACGTAGTCGAGAAGATCAAACAGCGCCCAACTCCTGAAGAAGGGTGGCAATCCACCCTAAATGCTGCTCTTCTACAATTTTCCCTGCAGTATCCCTATCTGCAGTAAAGAGCCCTTGTTGACTATGCAAGGAGGGTCTGCAGATTTTTGGATTACGACTCCGTGTGCTGCTCTACAGCCTCCTGTATACCATTAAAGGGGTTTTCTAATATCTGGGGGGGACTTAGAAAACCTCTTTACAAGCGAATGTCAGGAAAAAAAATACAGGTATGAATAATACTTTTTTGAGTGCATGGCCGGCTGCTTTACCCCATCACTGCTATTGAGGTCACATGACCATACTAGCCAATGGTGGCATGGCCCCATGATGCCACATTGCGCCCTACAAAAAAAATGCAAGGGCCATAAATTATGAAACATGCCAAATTTGGTAAATGCAGGTCACATATCTGATGAAAATTCAAGCTTGGATTCTGGGGTCATTTTACTAATCTGAAATACGCCCCGCTCACGCCAGGTCTAAAATTGTGGGTGTGGCGTGGGCAGGGAATGGTCAGCAGTCCAAATGAATAACAATGGGGTAATCCTCGTGTGGATCCGCGATACATCAATGGCACAACCACGGCAGAAATCAGTGTCAGCCTCAGGTGTCTCCAGTGAATCCTGAGCATAGCCTTAGTTTTAAAGGGGCTGTCCAACTTTTTAACCGATGACCATTCTTCTGCATAGGTCATCAGTATCTTATCGGTGGGGTTCTGACACCCGGGACCCCCGCAGATCAGTTGTTTCAAAAGGCACCGGCGTGTCTGTGAGCTCCGCGGCCTTATCATTGCTTACCGCGACGTCACGTTCATTGGTCAAGTTAATGGGGCTGAGCTGATATACGAAGCATAGCCACTATACAATGTACGGTGCTGTGCTTGGCAAGCTGTGAGGAGGCTGCGGCGCTCACTGGAAAGTCACGGTCTTCTCAAACAGCTGATTGTCGGGGGTCCTACCACCAATCAGATACTGATGACCTAAAGTTAGTAAGAGTCGGAAAACCTCTTTAAGTGATGACTTATCCTCAGCATTGATGGGTAGTGGTCCTATATCCCGGATCCCTCCGTCACTGGGACTACACAGCACCGTTAACTGTGTAGATGGACAGAAGTTGTCACTGCAACTCTGCTCCCATTGACTTCATAGCGGGCAGTACTTTAGTAATGAGCTCCCTCCAGTACACAGATGACAGTGCTGTGGTGACGGAGGTATACCTGAACAGGTGATCAGCAGGGATGCAGGATTTTGGACACCCACCGAACAGGTAATGATCACTTAATAATAGCTGGACAACCCCTTTAAGTAAGTGTCCTGATCAGTGATGGCCAGTTCGCATTGTTCACCCGCAAACATATGCGGGCTGCCATCTTTTTTCACAAATCCGGCGAGGCACAGGTAAAGCCCTTACCTGTGCCTGTGCCGTGAGCAGGTCTGAAAACAAATGCGGTCACCGGGAGCAGGCAGTTCTGAGAACAGCCCGATGAAGGCCCCCGGTGGCTGTTCTCGGAACTGCCTGCTCCCGCTGACCGCACTTGTTTTCAGACCGGCTCGCGCACAGTTAAGGGCTTACCTGTGCCTCGCTGAACTTGTGAAAAAAGATGGCAGCCCGCATATGTTCGCTGGCGAACAATGCGAACTGGTCATCACTAGTCCTGATGAAGGTGACCCATATAGCTGTTATTCCTGCACACAATAACACATGATAGATGTATAATTCAAGGAGACATGCCCCGTTCTCCACAGCAAAGTCAGATGTCAGCTGCAACAAATACGTTCCGAACGCTCTATTTAATCCAGTAATCGGCCATGTCCTGGGACATCAATCTCATTTTTCTCTTGTTCACTTTTCTTTCGTCAGTGTGCCATAGACGTTAAAGGGGTTTTCCAGTTCTAGGTGAATACAACTTATTTGCTGTATACATGAAAAGCTCTACAAGTTTGTAATATCATTTGTGTTTCAATTCCTCACCATTTTTCAGATATGGATAAGTCATCAGTATCTGATCGGTGGGGGGTCCGACACCCGGGACCCCCGCCATCTTGTAGCTTTGGCTAGGCCATGTGACATCCTGTTCAATGGTCACATGATCTAGGCGCAGCCCAGCTCCATTGAAGTGAATGAAGCTGAGCTTCGATGTTTAATATTAATCAATATCTGTTCAGTAGGGGTCTGAGCGACTCCAGGCATCCCCCAACAATCAGCTGTTTGAAGAAACCACAGTGCGTTCCGTGAGTGCCGCAGCCTCTTCTTCAGCCAGTCAGATCACATGGCCTCCGGCACTCCAGCTGTGGTGAAACTACAACTCCCAGCATGCTCCATTCATTTCTATGGAGTTCTGAGAACAGCCAAGCCAAGTGTGCATTTTGAGAGTTGTAGTTTTACCACAGCTGGAGTGCCGGAGGTTAGCCATCACAGGCCCAGGCACAGCTTAATCCCATTCAAGTGAATGGGGCTGAGCTGCCATGCCAAGCACAGCCAATTGACGGTGTTGCAGTGCTAATAAGCGTCTTCAAACAGCTGATCGGCAGGGGTCCAGAGAGTCAAGACCCCCCACCGATCAGGTACAGATGACCTATCCTGACGATAAGTCATTAATATCAAACGCCCCGAAAACCCCTTTAAACAGGGGATCCCCATTGAACCTTCCTGAGCGCCGTTTACAAAACTGACTGCTATTGGCTGCATGCAGTTGTACTCATTACATTAATCTGCTGTAAGCTGCAGATCTGCAGGGTTTTTGGGAAGAGATGGAATACAGCCCCAACCCCCAAAAATAGTGGCCGAGTAGATAATGCTAAGACTTATGGGTGTGTATAGTGTTGCTGTCCTTTCTTAGCTAGGGCTTTGCCAATACATACGCCAGACATTAAATCCCTCCACCCTCTGTTGACTCTGTCCCGGTCTACCAGCAAAGCTGACCAGTGAGCTGCTGAAAAAGTCAGCTTATTGTATGTGCTCCAATGTCTACTGCGAAAAACATGATATTCAACATTTTTTTTTTTTTACTATCATTTAAAATTGAAACAAAAATTATGAGCGACATTTTATCAACCTGAAATCCGCCTTTTTAGGAGTATTTCAGACGCAGATTGCGGCGCAATAGTTGCACCCTCAATCTGCGACCTTTCCCGGACCCACGCCATGCCCACTTTTTTAGACCTGGCGTGAGCGGAGAAAAGTCGCAGCCAGCTTTTACATTTAGATGCGCGAAGTGATGAAGAGGCCGGCGGCCTTTTCATAACTCCCGTGGATCCAAGACGGAGTCTAAAACGTCTTAATAAAGGACTCCCTAGGTTTCTAATATAAATACTATATCATCTTCTGATGAGCCATACCCCTTTAAGGTGATTACAGACTATGACTACTTGGTTGCAGCAATCTACCTGGTAGGAGGTTTCAGGACTATCACCATGGGGGAAACATCAATCAATGCAAAATAGCCTCTTCACCAATAGGAAGAAGTCTACCTGTTCTCTAGCGCTACCACCTATGGGTGGCTACCCTGCAGGTCAATATCTGACCATTTTTCTTTTAGTACTTACTTTTAACTTTACACAAAGTTTTGCAGATTCCCAAGTCAAACCTGGGAGCCACACTGCGCAGATGATGACCGCAGCAAGAGCGGCTTTGGGAATGTAGAAGAATAGAGAGTGAGGTATCCGAGTGAAAAGATCACTATCAGCCCTGCAAAGACATGGAAAATGGAATTACATTTCATCTTCTATACAGTAGTTTTTCTAGTTATACAGCAGAGGCATAACACCACTCCTATCCTCCTCGTTGGTGGAAGGTTTAGACTGCAGCAATGACATGCACGTACAGGGAGTGCAGAATTATTAGGCAAGTTGTATTTTTGAGGATTAATTTTATTAATTGAACAACAACCATGTTCTCAATGACCCAAAAAACTCATTAATATCAAAGCTGAATATTTTTGGACAGTAGTTTTTAGTTTGTTTTTAGTTTTAGCTATTTTAGGGGGATATCTGTGTGTGCAGGTGACTATTACTGTGCAATAATTATTAGGCAACTTAACAAAAAACAAATATTACCCATTTCAATTATTTATTTTTACCAGTGAAACCAATATAACATCTCAACATTCACAAATATACATTTCTGACATTCAAAAACAAAACAAAAACAAATCAGTGACCAATATAGCCACCTTTCTTTGCAAGGACACTCAAAAGCTGCCATCCATGGATTTATGTCAGTGTTTTGATCTGTTCAACCATCAACATTGCGGCAGCAGCAACCACAGCCTCCCAGACACTGTTCAGAGAGGTGTACTGTTTTCCCCTCCTTGTAAATCTCACATTTGATGATGGACCACAGGTTCTCAATGGGGTTCAGATCAGGTGAACAAGGAGGCCATGTCATTAGATTTTCGTCTTTTATACCCTTTCTTGCCAGCCACGCTGTGAGTACTTGGACGCGTGTTGATGGAGCATTGTCCTGCATGAAAATCCTGTTTTTCTTGAAGGATGCAGACTTCTTCCTGTACCACTGCTTGAAGAAGGTGTCTTCCAGAAACTGGCAGTAGGACTGGGAGTTTGAGCTTGACTCCATCCTCAACCGAAAAGGCCCCACAGCTCATCTTTGATGATACAGCCCAAACCAGTACTCCACCTCCTCCTTGCAGGCGTCTGAGTCGGACTGGAGCTCTCTGCCCTTTACCAATCCAGCCACGGGCCCATCCATCTGGCCCATCAAGACTCACTCTCATTTCATCAGTCCAAAAACCTTAGAAAAATCAGTCTTGAGATATTTCTTGGCCCAGTCTTGACGTTTCAGATTGTGTGTCTTGTTCAGTGGTGGTCGTCTTTCAGCCTTTCTTACCTTGGCCATGTCTCTGAGTATTGCACACCTTGTGCTTTTGGGCACTCCAGGATGTTGCAGCTCTGAAAATATGGCCAAACTGGTGGCAAGTGGCATCTTGGCAGCTGCACGCTTGACTTTTCTCAGTTCATGGGCGCCTTGGTTTTTCCACACGCTTCTTGCGACCCTGTTGACTATTTTGAATGAAACGCTTGATTGTTCGATGATCACGCTTCAGAAGCTTTGCAATTTTAAGAGTGCTGCATCCCTCTGCAAGATATCTCACTATTTTTGACTTTTCTGAGCCTGTCAAGTCCTTCTTTTGACCCATTTTGCCAAAGGAAAGGAAGTTGCCTAATAATTATGCACACCTGATATAGGGTGTTGATGTCATTAGACCACACCCCTTCTCATTACAGAGATGCACATCACCTAATATGCTTATTGGTAGTAGGCTTTCGAGCCTATACAGCTTGGAGTAAGACAACATGCATAAAGAGGATGATGTGGTCAAAATACTCCATTTGCTTAATAATTCTGCACGCAGTGTATACGGCACGACTGCTGCAGCCAACAATGGCTTCAGCAGTATATGGAATGAGATTGTGAGGACACTGATTGGCTGCAGCAGTCACGTGCGATATACAGACATGTCTCAACAGCAAAGCCGCTGGGGAGGACGGTGCAGCGGTGGCCTGGAATGGGAAGGGGGTTCCGGACAGCATGTATAGTTTATAAATTTTTTTTTTATTATTCTAATCGTGTCCCTGTTTTTTTTCCAAATCTAACTTGGCACTCCTTTCAAGGGGTTCTCTAGGCTTCCTTGAAGCTGAGTGCTGCCGTGTAGATGAAGAATAGTGCCCCGAACTTCCGGTCCGCCGCTCCGGAAAAAATAGAACATGTCCTATTCTTGTCTGCAGCTGCGGACAAGAATAGACATTTCTATTGGGGTGTCGGCCCGGTGTTTTGCGGATCCGCAAAACACTGCGGATGTGTGAATGGACCCTAAGTTGGATTAATTTTTTCCCAAAATTCTGGCACAGTTTTGGCGCATGGTCAAGTCATCTTCTACACTGCAAAGGGTAAAAATCTGTGGCAGATTTACAATGTGCATCACAGGTCAAGTTATGTGCAGGTTTTAAAGGTAGATTTTTTTTTCGCAGTGTGTGGATGAGAATTTGTAAAATCTCATCCACTTTGCAGGTACTGTAATCCGCAATGAAAGATCAGAAGTTTATATGTCACATGGGGCACCTGAGGGGTTAACTGCTGCTGATTGCAGCTCCCTGTCATAGAGGTCGGGTGCCAGCTATGTGATTCTGCCGCCGGCACCCGCCTCCTGTATTTGTACTAATGGTTTAAAAACATTGGTGGTGCAGTGTGCCCATCCAGTATTAAATCATTGGTGGCGCAGCACGCCCCCCCCAACCCCCCAGCATTAAATCATTGGTGGCGCAGTGCGCCCCACCAGTATTAAATCATTGGTGGTGCAGTGTGCCCCCCTCCCCCAAAATTAAATCATTAGTAGCAGTGACCACAGGGTCCCCCCCCCCCCTCTTCATTGGTGGTGCAGTGGCAGTTGTGATCGGAGCCCCAGCAGTGTAATCCTGGGGCTCCGATCGCTTACCATGGCAGCCAGGACGCTACTGAAGCCCTGGCTGCCATGGTCAGCTCCCTGCTGCTGTGTGTACTATGCCCAGGGCACAGGGAGAGAGTGAAGTCCTATTTTGATCAAAATGTATTGGCTAAGAGTCTCAGATTTGATCATTAGAGTGAGGGCTTAGTCCATATGTTATGTTTGCATCTTTTACTATAGTGCATTATTTTCTGTGACTTTAGTCTCTAATAGGGTAAATAGGACAAGCAATCAAAAGATCCCAGGTTCTAGCCCCTAAGGGGGAAATAGTTATTAAATAAAAAGTGAAAAAAAAAGTTAAGTATATAAAATATATAAACAATAAATAAATAAACATATTACATATCGCCACGCCCGAAAAGTCCAAATTATTAAAATAATTAAAAATATCGATGGCAATTCGACATTTTTAGTCACCTTGTCCCCCCAAAAAATAGGATAGGACTGTTCTATTATGGGCCGACGTTCCATAAAATGCAGAAATGCACGCGGCTTTTTTGGTGTTTTATTTTTTTTGCGTGGTATCGAATGGTAAAGTATCGCAATCCTTTTTTATGGTATTGAAATCTAATTAAAATTTTGGTATCGTGACAACCCTAGATCTAATAACCATGTATAAATATATATAGGGTCAGTACAGAGATCTATCCCATCATCTATTTATCCCCGTGACTGTGACGAGGGGACATCCTCTGCGTCTGGAGGAAAGAAGGTTTCTACACAAACATAGAAGAGGATTCTTTACTGTAAGAGCAGTGAGACTATGGAACTCTCTGCCTGAGGAGGTGGTGATGGAGAACTCACTAAAAGAGGGGCCTGGATGTATTTCTGGAGTGTAATAATATTACAGGCTATAGCTACTAGAGAGGGGTCGTTGATCCAGGGAGTTAGGCCTCATGCACACCAACGTATTTTCTTTTCTTGTCTGTTTCGTTTTATTGAAGACCGTATACGGAACCATTCATTTCAATGGATCCGCAAAAAAAAATGAAGTTTCTCTGTGTGCATTCCGTTTCCGTATTTCCGTTCCGCAAACAGATAGAACATGTCCTATTATTGTCCTACTGTTCTATTAGGGGCCAGCTTTTCTGTTCCGCAAAATACGGAATGCACACGGACGTCATCCTTAATTTTCGCGGATACGTTTTTTGCGGACCGCAAAATACATACAGTTGTGTGCATGAGGCCTTATTCTGATTGCATGATCGGAGTCGGGAAGGAATTTTTTTTCCCCTAAAGTGGGGAAAATCGGCTTCTAACTTTTTTTTTTGCCTTCCCTTGGATCAACTTGCAGGATGACAGGCCGAACTGGATGGACAGATGTCTTTTTCAGCCTTATAAACTATGTTACTATGAATCTGACCCCTGTCAAAGTCGCTCAGATCCTGCTTCTAACACATCAACTTCAAGACCTGATCACCATGTGAACTAGACCTTACGTCTGTAGCTAGAAAATACTGTTCATGGGAAATGGGTTCTTGTTTTGTGGCTTTGCTGAGTCTCACCTGTGAGGATGCCACCGGCCGGGGTACACACGCCAGTCTGAGAATTAAGCGCCGTTCTAAATACAAGCAGAAAATCAGAAAGAGGAATATCCGTTTAGGGTGACTTTACATGCATTTCTAACTTTCTCACCTCCCAAAGCTTCCTGTTACAGGATATGCGGAGAGGAAGGAGCCCAAAAAATTTGTCAGTCCTATAGGAAGGGAACATAGGAAAGAAATCAGTCTAATCTACCACCATTAACCTATGGATCCTTAGGCCTCATACAGACGGCCGCAGTATATTGCGGATCCGCAAAACACGGATACCGGCCGTGTGCGTTTCACAATTTGCGGACCGCACATGGCTGCAACCATAATAGAAAATGCCTATTCTTGCCGGTGATTGCGGACAAGAATAGGACATGCTCTATCCTTTCCATGGAGCCGCGGAACGGAACCACGGATGCGGACAGGACATCTTTTCCAGCCCCATTGAAATCAATGGGTCTGCCCCTGTTCCTCAAAATATGTGAAACGGGTGCAGACCCGTTCCTACGGCCGTCTGAATGGTCCCTCAGAAATATGTATGACAGAGAAGGAAACACTCTCTTCCAGGTGCAGATGGTAACTACAAGCTACAAGGGGAGACAGGGATTGACCGAGTGCTTCTGAGCCTTTATTGGAGCAACTGGTAGAGGTCTGCGAAAAAGTGCAGGTATTATTTAACCACTACTTGCTTAAATGGAATGTGACACCAGAAAATGACCTACTGATCAAATCATATTCTTACGTTAAACATATTTTTAAAGATTTGGTGGTTATTTTTCATTTTCCATATCTATCTATAATAATAAAAAATAAAAAAAATAATATGTCTTGCTCTGTACAGATCACTTTACTGCAGTTATCTGCTCATCATTACGGGCAGGATTAGAATGGCAGATATCACCTCTGCGTGTAGATAACATAAGATCCACCATTCACGATAGGTGATATCACAGCTTATCTACTCCCTCCTGACCCCTGCACAGGTCGCAGAGCATGCCTAGAAAACTCTTTCCTAGAAGTCAATAAGATCCTCTCCTGTACATTGCATCCCATTATGGCCCAAGATGGCTGCTGGAAAGTATCTCTCTAAATGCTGTTAAGAACAGCTCCGGCAAGATGGCCGCTCTCATAATCCTGATCAAAACAGGTTAGAAAAAAAAAAGGAAATGTATTGCCATTTGGTTTTAACTGGCAGAAAAAAAAAAATTGGCGACACATTCCCTTTAAAGTAGTCCCGCAGACTTTGGAATGGAGCAGCAGAACACATGCTCCACTGCCGCTCTATTCAAACAGGGATCCCACCAATCTACAGATTAGGCCATCAACCTTCATAGGTCATAACTGAACCACGTAAACAGTAAAATCAGAACGAGGTTTAGAACAGGTCACACCATGCGCACGTAGCATGGTGGATTTCGGAGGTTACCTATCGCGAGCAGCTCCTGGTTGGTGTTGATTCTGTAGTTATTCTGAGAAGCTGCAAAAACAGAAAAGAAAACCTTCAAAAAGGTCAAAGGAAAATAATACAAAAATGAACATATTGGGAGGTCATTTGCTAAGACCAGCTTTTTACTCCGGTCTAATCCCCCCCTTTTTACTCCGGTCTAATTCGATAAATATGAACAGTCAAAAACACAGATTTGCGACTTGATAAATGACCCCCATTTACTGCAAAAACTGGACTCCACCCAAAACCAGAAAATACTTTGAGGGCTTCTTCACACTGGCTTATTTTCTGACATTTTAAAATGCATGAAAAAACAAAACAAAAAAAAACGTATGTTACACCACTACCGTTTTTAATGTCAGTCTTGATCTACTTATTGGTGGCATACGATGTGGCAAGTGTCTCTTAACCCCTTAAGGACTCAGCCCTATTTCACCTTTAGGACTTGGCCATTTTTTGCAAATCTGACCAGTGTCACTTTAAGTGCTGATAACTTTAAAACGCTTTGACTTATCCAGGCCATTCTGAGACCGTTTTTTCGTCACATATTGTACTTCATGACACTGGTAAAATGAAGTAAAAAAATACCAAATTTACCCCAAAATTTTTAAAAATGGCAAATTTCCAAGTTTCAATTTCTCTACTTCTAGAATACATAGTAATACCTCCAAAAATAGTTATTACTTTACATTCCCCATATGTCTACTTCATGTTCGGATCATTTTGGGAATGATATTTTATTTTTTGGGGATGTTACAAGGCTTAGAAGTTTAGAAGCAAATCTTGAAATTTTTCAGAAATTTTCAAAAACCCAATTTTTAGGGACCAGTTCAGGTCTGAAGTCACTTTGCGAGGCTTACATCATAGAAACCAACCAGAAATTACCCCATTCTATAAACTACACCCCTCAAGGTATTAAAAACGGATTTTACAAACTTTGTTAACCTTTTAGGTGTTCCACAAGAATTAATAGAAAATAGAGATACAATTTCAAAATTTCACTTTTTTGGCAGATTTTCCATTTTAATAATTTTTTTTCCAGTTACAAAGCAAGGGTTAACAGCCAAACCAAACTCATAATTTATGGCCCTGATTCTGTAGTTTACAGAAACACCCCATATGTGGTCGTAAACCGCTGTACCGGCACACGGCAGGGCGCAGAAGGAAAGGAATGCCATACGGTTTTTGGAAGGCAGATTTTGCTGAACTGTTTTTTTGACACCATGTCCAATTTGAAGCCCCCCTGATGCACTCCTAGAGTAGAAACTCCAAAAAAGTGGCCCCATTTTAGAAACTACGGGATAGGGTGGCAGTATTGTTGGTACTAGTTTAGGGTACATATGATTTTTGGTTGCTCTATATTACACTTTTTGTGAGGCAAGATAACAAGAAATAGCTGTTTTGGCACTGTTTATATTTTTTGTTATTTACAACATTCATCTGACAGGTTAGATCATGTGATATTTTTATAGACCAGGTTGTCACGGATACGGCGATACCTAATATGTATACTTTTTTTTATTTATGTAAGTTTTACACAATGATTTCTTTTTTGAAGCAAAAAAAATCATGTTTTAGTGTTTCCATAGTCTGAGAGCCATAATTTTTTCAGTTTTTGGGCGATTACCTTGGGAAGGGTATGATTTTTGCGGGATGAGATGACGGTTTTATTGGCACTATTTTGGGGGGAGTGTGACTTTTTGATCGCTTGCTATTACACTTTTTGTGATGTAAGGTGACAAAAAAATTGTTTATTTAGCACAGTTTTTATTTTTTATGGTGTTCATCTGAGGGGTTAGGTTATGTGATATTTTTATAGAGCCGGTCGATACGGACGCGGCGATACCTAATATGTATACTTTTTATTTATTTATGTAAGTTTTACACAATAACAGCTTTTATTGTCTCAGGTAGGGGCTCATTTTTTGCGGGATGAGGTGACTGTTAGATTGGTACTATTTTGGTGGGCAAACGCCTTTTTGATCGCTTGCTGTTGTACTTTTTGTGATGTAAGGTGACAAAAAAATGGTTTATTTAGCACAGTTTTTCTTTTTTACGGTGTTCATCTGAGGGGTTAGGTCATGTGATATGTTTATAGAGCCGGTCGATACGGACACGGCGATACCTAATATGTATACTTTTTTTTATTTTATATTTTTTACCATTTTTTTTTTTTTACTTTATTTGGGGAAAATGACATTTTTGTTTATTTTTACTTGAAACTTTTAATTTTTGGGGGGGAAAACTTTATTTTTTAAACTTTTTTTTCACTTTATTTTTTGTCTCACTTTGGGACTTGAACTTTTGGGGGTCTAATCCCCTTTACAATGCATTCCAATACTTCTGTATTGGAATGCATTGGCTGTATGAGTAATACTGTGTGTATTACTCATACAGCTTCCGGCCTGCGAGATCCAGGGGGCTGGGTTTCACAGGCTCGTCACCGGAAGGCAGCGCTGATGCCTAAGGAAGGCATTGCGCTGCCTTCCATGCCATCGGGTCCCCCCTACAGCCGCATGGGGACCCGATGGCACCACCCGCCGCCGCTGCAAGTAAGAGCCGAAAACCGCAGGTCTGAAGTCACATGACCCCCCCCCCGGCGTTGTGACAGGATGCCCGCTGAATGATTTCAGCGGACATCCTGTTCCGATTAACCCCCGCCGCGCCGCAATGTAGTTTTAAAGTTAGGACGTACCGGTAGTCCTGGGGTCATTAAGGACTTGGCAAGACATGGCAGTTAAAGGGGTTTCTTCTGGGAGTATAATATGGATGATCTATCCTATAGGTCATCAATATCAGACTGGAGGGGGTCCGACTCCCTCTCCGATCAGCCTGTTTGAAGAGGCTGCGGCTAGGTAGGAGCGAAATCAAGCGAAGCATCCGAAGTCGATTTGCAATAAAACTTTTTCCAATACGGTACGGAGCGAGCGCTCCATACAGTATTAGAATGTATTGGCTCCAAAGAGATTACTGCGAGACTCAGGTAATAACTTCATAAATTAATTTGTACTGTAATAAAAACATTTCCGGAACTCTGGTTTCGGTTCCAAGTGGTACCTTACAAATGACCAAGAAGGACCCTATCTGGGTATAGGTGTATTCAACAAAACTCACAAGAACAGCCTGAGTAGGCCAACTACCCAGCTTGACCCAGATATATTTAGCTGTGTTAAAATGTAACTTTTATTAGCTTTATATTAAAAAATCTAAAATGTGAGCTAACCAAAGAGATAATAAAAATAGCTGTTGACTGTGTCCCAAACTCACTCGTCTTTCAAGTCTGAGTGATTTTATGGTGGTGGGGATGTGCACACTCCCTGCACTGCCACTTAAAGGGGTTCTGCAGTTTGTTTAAACTGATTATTTATCCTCTGGATAGATCATCAGCATCTGATCGGCGGGGGTCCGACACCCGGGACCCCCGCCGATCAGCTGTTTGAGAAGGCAGCGGCACCTGAGGAGCGCCGCGGCCTTCTCACAGTTTACCGCAGGCCCAGTGACGTCATGACTAGTATCACTGGCCTGGGCGCGGCTAAGCTCCATTCACGTGAACAGAGTTTAGCCCCGCCCAGGCCAGTTGATACAAGTCGTGATGTCACTGGGCCAGTGGGAAACAGTGAGAAGGCAGCGGTGCTCCTGGAGCGCCGCTGTCTTCTCAAACAGCTGATCGGCGGGGGTCCCGGGTGTCCAGAGGATAGATCATCAGTTTAAAAAAACTGCAGAACCCATTTAAGTGATGCTAACAACTCAACTTATGGCCAGTTAATTCACTGGCTCGCTAAGAAGATGGATCACCCTAGTATAATCATTGCTGCTGCATGATGCTAGAACGAGGACAACAGTCGACAGATTCCTAAAGCCTAAAACTGCCCCCGACAGGTTTCGCCAGCTAACCTGGCTTCTTCAGGGGTTTGAGGCAGACTTGAAGGGGGGCGCTGCTAGCGTGATATACATAGACTCGGGCGCAGGATTGACAGGCAGATCATCAAAAGACCTGGCAGTACGTCATATATATGAAAATGACCTTCCAAATGACCTTTCCTTTCATTTTCACGGAGGAACTTAACACTTCCCCATTTTATTTTGGGGCAGGTACATCGATGATGTACTGATACTTTGGGGACGGCACTACAGAACCCTTTCACAATTTTGCTGAACAAGTTGAATCACAATGACAATTGGTTTGATGTTTACCTTTGAGATAGATGATCATTCCTTACCTTCCTGGACCTCAGGATCTCTGTGACTCTGGTGGCCGTATCCTTACAGACATTATTTCGTAAGCCCATCTTCCACTAATAACCTTTTGCATGGGAAAGTCATCACCCTTTATCACAAAAAAAAGAGGAATTCCTACTGGGCAATATACACTTGCTCAAAAAAATAAAGGGAACACTTAAACAACACAATGTACCTCAAGTCAATCACAAATTCTGTGAAATCAAACTGTCCACTTAGAAGCAACACTGAGTGACAATCAATTTCACATGCTGTTGTGCAAATGGGATAGACAACAGGTGGAAATTTAGGCAATTAGCAAGACACCCCCAATAAAGGAGTGGTTCTGCAGGTGGTGAACCACAGACCTCTTCCTCAGTTCCTATGCTTCCTGCTGATGTTTTGGTCACTTTTGAATGCTGGCGGTGCTTTCACCCTAGTGTAGCATGAGACGGAGTCTACAACCCACACAAGTGGCTCAGGTAGTGCAGCTTATCCAGGATGGCACATCAATGCGAGCTGTGGCAAGAAGGTTTGCTGTGTCTGGTCAGCGTAGTGTTCAGAGCATGGAGGCGCTAACAGGAGACAGGCCAGTACATCAGGAGACGTGGGAGGAGGCCGTAGGAAGGCAACAACCCAGCAAGCAGGACCGCTACCCTCTGCCTTTGTGCAAGGAGGAACAGGAGGAGCACTGCCATAGCCCTGCAAAATGACCTCCAGCAGGCCACAAATGTGCATGTGTCTGCTCAAACGGTCAGAAACAAACTCCATGAGGTGATATGAGGGCCCAACGTCACAAGGGTGGGGTTGTGCTTACAGCCCAACACCGTGCAGGACGTTTGCATTTGCCAGAGAACACCAAGATTGGCAAATTCGCCCCTGGCACCCTGTCTCTTCACAGATGAAAGCAGGTTCACACTGAGCACATGTGACAGACGTGACAGAGTCTTGAGACGCCGTGGAGAACGTTCTGCTGCCTGCAACATCCTCCAGCATGACCGGTTTGGCATTGGGTCAGTAATGGTGTGGGGTGGCATTTCTTTGGAGGGCCGCACAGCCCTCCATGTGCTCACCATAGGTAGCCTGACTGCCATTAGGTACCGAGATGAGATCCTCAGACCCCTTGTGAGACCATATGCTGGCGCGGTTGGCCCTGGGTTCCTCCTAATGCAAGACAATGCTAGACCTCATGTGGCTGGAGTGTGTCAGCAGTTCCTGCAAGACGAAGGCATTGATGCTATGGACTGGCCCCCCCGTTCCCCAGACCTGAATCCAATTGAGCACATCTGGGACATCACGTCTCGCTCTATCCACCAACGTCACGTTGCACCACAGACTGTCCAGGAGTTGGCAGATGCTTTAGTCCAGGTCTGGGAGGAGATCCCTCAGGAGACCGTCGGCCACCTCATCAGGAGCATAAACAGGCATTGTAGGGAGGTCATACAGGCACGTGGAGGCCACACACACTACTGAGCATCATTTTGACTTGTTTTAAGGACATTACATCAAAGTTGGATCAGCCTGTAGTGTGTTTTTCCACTTAAATTTTGAGGGTGACTCCAAATCCAGACCTTCATGGGTTAAAAAATTTGATTTCCATTTTTATTTTGTGTGATTTTGTTGTCAGCACATTCAACTATGCAAAGAACAAAGTATTTTCAGAGAATATTTAATTGATTCAGATCTAGGATGTGTTATTTTTGTGTCCCTTTATTTTTTGAGCAGTGTATTAGGGCTGGTAGGAATTGTTCTGTTGACCATAGCTTCCTCAGAGAGAGCAATAACTTATTTCAGAGATTCAGTGAAAGGGGCTACCCAAAAAAAAAACTTGCATAAAGCTCTTGGCCGAGCAAAAATGACGAAACCGTTCAGAACTATAGCGGTAATGATGTAATTACTATGCGTCCCAGCATCACGCATTGCAGAGGGAAAA
This sequence comes from Bufo bufo, assembly GCF_905171765.1. Lineage (NCBI taxonomy): Eukaryota > Metazoa > Chordata > Amphibia > Anura > Bufonidae > Bufo > Bufo bufo. The sequence continues at coordinate 363,770,436 of NC_053394.1, read as the reverse complement.
ATTCAAGGGACATTCTTGTCCATAGTTTTGTTTTTACCCCAGAGTTGTCGGGTACCACTTAGCTCAAATCCAAAGTGGTAGGTACATACCCATGTGGTAGGTGCACTTTTTGCCGTTATCTCCAAAAATTAGAACACTTTATTAATCCAGTTGACAGCAAAAGATATGAAATAAGGGAATTTATCAATTGCCAGACTACTGGTATCATTTAGGCCCCGTGGCCGTGCTGCGGCCCGCAAATTGCTGGCCGCAATGCAGGAACACCCACCGTGGGGCAGCTGCAGCGTATCGAGGACCCATTCACTTTAATGGGTCGGCGATCCTGCCGTTACGCAAAAAGATAGGACATGTTCTATCTTTTTGAGGAACGGAAGTATGGGACGAAACCCCACGGAAGCACTCCGTAGTGGTTCCATTCCGCATCTCTGGGTTTGCAGACCCATTGAAGTGAATGGGTCCGCGATCCGCTGCGGCTGCCCCACGGTGGGTGTTCGTGCATTGCAAGACAGTTCAAGAATTTAAACGCCGAATTAGTCAACACATCAGTAGTGTCAACACAAAAGGTGACACTACAATTTCCAGACATGTGAGACAATTTCATGGGGTGACCCTAAATGCTTAAGGTTTTGGGGCATCTGTAAAAAATCATAGGTGCCTAGAAAAGACAATTTGGATAAAAACCTGTTGCTAGAAGAAACTAGGTGGATCTATAGGTTGGACAGTTTGAGCCCTAGAGGCCTCAATGAGGGCTTCACATTTTCTTGTAAATCTTGCTATTATTTTGTATCACACAGTATATGTTATATCCATTGTAGGGACACTGCTATTATTTTGTATCACACAGTATATGTTAAATTCATTGTAGGTAAGCAGTAGGGGCACTGCTATTATTTTGTATCACACAGTATATGTTATATCCATTGTAGGTAAGCATTAGGACACTGCTATTATTTTTGTATCACACAGTATATGTTATAGTTCATTTGTAGGTGAGCCGTAGGGCACTGCTATTATTTTGTATCACAACAGTATATGTTATATTCATTGTAGGTGAGCAGTAGGGACACTGCTATTATTTGTATCACACAGTATATGTTATATCCATTGTAGGTGGCACTGCTATTATTTTGTATTCACACAGTATATGTTATATTCATTGTATGGTAAGCAGGTAGGGGCACTGCTATTATTTTGTATCACACAGTATATGTTATATTCATTGTAGGTGAGCAGTAGGGGCACTGCTATTATTTTGTATCACACAGTATATGTTATATCCATTGTAGGTAAGCAGTAGGGACACTGCTATTATTTTGTATCACACAGTATATGTTATATCCATTGTAGGTGAGCAGTAGGGACACTGCTATTATTTTGTATCACACAGTATATGTTATATTCATTGTAGGTGAGCAGTAGGGACACTGTTATTATTTTGTATCACACAGTATATGTTATATTCATTGTAGGTGAGCAGTAGGGGCATTGCTATTATTTTGTATCGCACAGTATATGTTATATTCATTGTAGGTGAGCAGTAGGGGCATTGCTATTATTTTGTATCGCACAGTATATGTTATATTCATTGTAGGTGAGCAGTAGGGGCACTGCTATTATTGGCACAATGCCTGTAACGTGTATTATTATATTTTTTTTATTATTTTGAAGTTATTTTTTTTTTAAACTGTAATGCACTTCACCTAGAAATAATCTAAGTCCGTGCGCAAGCTCTTTAGGCAAGCACGGCAGTCCGCAACTCGGAGTCCAGGCGCATTGCGCGACTGCGCAGGACGTCAGCAAGCGGGGAATCCCCCTCCACATTGTCATTAGTGGAGCGGGGATAGGCAAGTACGCAGTATTGAGCCACATTGGATATTATATGGAAGGTCATTTTCATATATATGACGTACTGCCGGGTCTTTTGATAATCTACCTGTCAATCCTGCGCCCGAGTCTATGTATATCACGCTAGCAGCGCCCCCCTTCAAGTCTGCCTCAAACCCTTGAAGAAGCCAGGTTAGCTGGCGAAACCTGTTGGGGGCAGTTTTAGCTAATCTGTCGACTGTTGTCCGCGTTGTAGCATCATGCAGCGTTCCGTGGCTCCATTCAAGTCAATGGGTCTGCAAAAAAACGGAACACATGCGAAAATGCATCCGTATGTCTTCCGTATCCGTTAGCAGAACCATCTATTGAAAATTTTCATGCCCAGTCCAATTTTTTCTATGTAATTACTGTATATGCCATACGGAAAAACGGAACAGAAACAAAAAAACGGAACAATGGATCCGTAAAAAACAGACTGCAAAAGCCATACAGTCGTGTGAAAGAGGCCTAAAATAGAATCTGCCATGATGAATTTGAACATGCCCGATCCTTTGTCCTCAAGGAAGAAAAGCCATCGCAAGGGGAGTCTGGCAGCATCTTATTCCACCCCCTATTGAGTACACAAGCAAGCTCGGCCGAGTGTGCATGTGTACAGGGAGGTTGTGACAAATAGCCGTCGGTCCCCTCTAACCTGTATGGTTGCCTTTATGTAATTTTTGCTAAATGTTAGTGGACCACTTACCGAAAGCTCGTGCAATAGCTACGCTCTCCAGTAATCCCATCAGTGGAATGATGAAGAGTCCAGCTCCAATATCCTGTTCGAGAAATACACAGTATAATATCACTAATAATAAAAGTGTTCCTCCGGGGATATGAACACACACTTACCTGGGGACTTATTTTTTATCTTTCCAGCTGCAGATCTGCCAAATCTTGGGCTGAACCTCCGTCATCCAAGATGGCGGGACAGCATCTCGGACTACCTGATGCTTGTTCAGCCCTGCCCTTGGATTGGCCAGCACGTTTGCAGCACTGACCAATGGCACAGGATGAACCAGGTAGCCCGAGAAGCGGTGCACCATTTTGGATGGCAGAGAAGGAACTTGGGAATTGCTGGATCTGCAGCTAAAAAGATGAAAAGAAGGAGGGTTCCAGGTAAATGTTCTGTTTGTTCCCCAGTTAATGTGACTTTTTTTCTTGAAGCGAAGTTTTTAAGGCCATGGACACCTTTGTGGTACTTTTTTATGAATGCATTTTAGACTTAAAATATTTTTTTCAATTGGTCTTTATTAAAAATATTCAGCAGCTTTGTCATAAAGGGTTACGGTATTTTCGCCTCATAAGACGCACACCCCACCGGGGGGGGGGGGATGCTAGTGCGTCTTATGGGGTGAATACAGGGCAAAAAAATATATAAAATGTGCGGCGCATTGCACAGTACATCGCAGGCTGCGCTGTATAGAAACAGCAGCCTGCGATGTACCAGACATCCGTGTACCTGGAGAGGGAGAGCCCGGCGGCCGCAGCGCGTGCTTGTTGATTGAGACGGCCGCTGGGTGGTAGGATCAGGTGGTGTGGCTGGTGCAGGGTGACAGAGAACGGCCAGCCCCGTCTGGTGGAGGTTGGCAGGGACCGGCCGGCCGATTTGCAGGGAGACGTTGATGGGAGCGTGAGAGCAGGCAGATAAGGGGCGCAGCAGGCTTTCCTGCCACATATGCCTGCTATGCCTCTAAGTCTACACATATGCCTGCTCCTGTGTACGTGCAGTGGCATGGAAGCTGATAAAGGGGCTGGGGACTGATAGGAGGCATAGGGGGGCTGATCTGAGGTCTGAATGGGGGTCTTATTCAGATTGGGGCTCTTATCTGAGGTCTGATTGGGGGTCATTCATATTGGGGTCTGGGCTGAGGTCTTATTGGGGTCTTATTAGGGCTGTCATCTGAGTTCTAATTAACATGGGGGATCTGATTGGTGGTCTGACCCGAGATGTAATGAAAAATATTTTTTACTTATTGTCCTCCTCTAAAACCTAGGTGCGTCTTATAGGGCGAAAAATACGGTACCTTCTGCCTAGTGGTGAGAATCATACTTTGTGTTGGTCATCTACTAACCCTTATCCCTAAATTACTTATAGTTCAAAAACACTTATTTAAGCCACATTCTTATCTGTAACATAAGAACTGAGCTATAATGAGTGTTTAAGCCTCATTCACACGTCCGTGTCCGTGCTCAAATCCGTGAGCAGGTGGTCAGTGAAGGATCCGTGTTGGGTCCATGTGTACGTTTTTTGCTGTCCTTGTTTCACTGACATTGAACAGCTGAAAAATAATTTTCAAAGCATCCCTCCTTAATGATCCGTGGTTTTCACGGACCCATAGACTATATATGGTCGTAAAGGGATCCGGGAACACGGACCAAGATAGGACATGCATCTCGTGCTGCTAACACACTGATGTGTGAATACACACATTCAAATGATGAGGGACGTGTGCTGTCCGCGGAGAACACGTACAGCCCACTTACGTGTGAATGAGCTTTATAAGGTCAGAGATTAGAAATAAGGAGCCATCAGCTGAGCTGCCTGATGGGGCACACACCGGAGCATGCTACTACAGAATCTAAAGGCTGTACACAGGAAGAGGCTCAAAATTTTTAATAAAGACCAATTGAAAAAAGAATATAAAAAAATTGCCCCCAAAGGTGTCCATAGCCTTTAAGGATTTGTTTTACCATTGTACCCATTTATGTTACCACTACTGTACATAGAAATATGAAGAAACATTACTACACATAGACATGTCAGATTATACTTCACCTACCCCGACCATTTCACTGAATGGTACAGTGCGATTGTCAATCTTCTCGGAGAAAGGAGGCAGCTGAAACTCCGGGAGACCTTCTGCAGTCTTTCCGGTCAGGATGAATGGCTGTAAACCCATAACATGGAAGGAGTAGGCCACTAGACCTGCAGCGACTACCACGATTGCATTCCGAGCTATAACATACAAAGATTTATGGGCGCCAATGAGCCATAAGGTTAAAACCTAATATTATGTATATCCCCCTTCTTGCCACCAAAACAGCTGTAACCTGTCAGGACATGGACTCCACAAGTCCACCACTACCTTTCTAGCAATTTGGACTACAGTAGCTATTCAGTGGTTTCAGACCAGGCAGGTTAGGGTTCATTTTCCTCCTACACACACACATATCAATGAGCTTTGGGTGCCCATGATCCTATTTTGGGTTCAGCAGTTATTCTTCCTTGAACCACTTTTGGCAGGTACTAACGCACGAGCATACTGGGAGCACCCCACAAGAACTTCCATTTTGGAGATGCTCTAATGCAGTCATCTAGCCATCACAATGTGGCCCTTGTCAAAGTTGCTAAGATCCTTAGGCTGGTTTCACACAGGCGTTGCGGGAAAAGATGCGGGTGCGTTGCGGGAACATGCACGATTTTTCCGCGTGAGTGCAAAACATTGTAATGCGTTTTGCACGCGCGTGAGAAAAATCGGCATGTTTGGTACCCAGACTCGAACTTCTACACAGGTGTTGTGTAGATTTTATTATTTTCCCTTATAACATGGTTGTAAGGGAAAATAATAGCATTCTTAATACAGAATGCATAGTACAATAGGGCTGGAGGGGTTAAAAAAAATAATAATTTAACTCACCTTAATCCACTTGTTCGCGCAGCAAGGCATCTCTTCTGTCTTCTTCTTTGAGGAATAGGACCTTTGATGACGTCACTGCGCTCATCACATGGTCCATCACATGATCTTTTTTTACCATGGTGATGGATCATGTGACAGACCATGTGATGAGCGTAGTGACGTCACCACAGGTCCTTTTCCTGTGCACAGCAAAGAAGACAGAAGAGATGTCGGCTGCGCGAACAAGTGGATTAAGGTGAGTTATATTATTTTTTTATTTATTTTTTAACCCCTCCAGCCCTATTGTACTATGCATTCTGTATTCAGAATGTTATTATTTTCCCTTATAACCAGGTTATAAGGGAAAATAATAATGATCGGGTCCCCATCCCGATCGTCTCCTAGCAACCGTGCGTGAAAATCGCACCGCATCCGCACTTGCTTGCGGATGCTTGCGATTTTCACGCAGCCCCATTCACTTCTATGGGGCCTGCGTTTGCGTGAAAAACGCACAATATAGAACATGCTGCGATTTTCACGCAACGCACAAGTGATGCGTGAAAATCACCGCTCATGTGAACAGCCCCATAGAAATGAATGGGTCCGGATTCAGTGCGGGTGCAATGCGTTCAACTCACGCATTGCACCCGCTCGGAAATCTCGCCCGTTTGAAAGGGGCCTTAAAGGGGTTGTGCATGAATGGTTTTTTTTTGTTTGTTTTTTTGGCAAACCCCCCACACACACATTTGGCCGGACCTGTAAAGAGAACCTTACTTATCTGCTTTCTGGCACTGGCTCCTCGCTGCTTCTCCTCCGGCCTGTGATGTGCTCCGCTGGCTCCGTAGCTGTGGACATGCAGATGTTTTCAACAAGGGAGCCCAGCAGATATCGCAGGCTAGAGGAGAAGGAGCAGGGAGCTACCACCAGGAAGCAGGTAAGTCATCTTCCCTTTACAGATCTGGCCTTTCCTAACAAACCCCGGCCCCCTGATTCTAGCCCAACCCCTTTAAACTTGTCCATTTTTCCTGCTTCCAACACAACATCTTATCATCTTCAAGATCTGACTGTTTACCTGCTGCTTCATATATCCCAGACATTAAAAGGTGCCATTGTCATGAGATAATTCACATCATCACTTAATGTTATGGCTGATGGAGATATATTTATATATATTTGTACAGAAGTCGTTCTTCTTCACCGATGTAATGTAACCTGTGGTAGTTAACCAGACAATGATGTAGGAGAGCTGATGACATCTCGGCATGCCACTATAACGTCCTTGGAAAATGTTCTTTCATGAATTTCAACGCCATGAGAAAAGCAATGCAAAGAAATCAAGAACAGCATCCCCAGGTCTAAAAAGCATAAAACACAACAAATGAGGGCTAGGAAACTTGCTTTCATTTCTAAGGCCCCGTTCAGAAAGCACCTTGACTGGTGTTGAGCGAACTTCTGTTTTCAAGTTCGGCATACAAGGTTCGGGTTATCTAAGAATTCCGCTACCACGGACCATAACCCGAACCTTGTATGCCGAACTTGAAAACAGAAGTTTGCTGATGCCTAATCTCGACACCGGAATTATGGCACGGCCATGTCCTTTCTTGGTGTACATATAAAGTGTATAAAGCATGAACAAGAAAGCATTGGGAAGTGCATTCTGTGTCAAAAGACTGTCTGAACGGGGCCTTACAATGCTTTTGAAAGATTAAAACTGTGCCGTGATTGGGTTGCTAGAGGCAAGAAAGACTGTTTTCATAAGTGTGCAGAACGTTCTAGAAAAACACTAATTAACATGGAAACTGTTGGATAAAACGATGGCGCTAACCTGGTAGACGGAAGCTTGTGGAAGGTTTCATAAACTTGTAAAATGAATTGGCGAGGTATATCCTTCAAACCTAGAAGATTCTGAAAGAAACCGGAATACAAACTAAGAACAAAATGAAATAACGCCGCTTACCTGTAGGTTTAGATCGGCACACGCTTAACATAACAGCATGAAAACAATCCCCGGACGAGGCTACTTTCATGGACTCAAACCAGCAAGAGGTTGACAAGAAGACAAGTTCATACTGTCCTTAGTCAGGTGCCAAAAAGACCACCAAACTGTAATCTTCTACCTCGTAGAGAACCTGCCCCATGGTCCAGATTGTAGCTCCTGCACGCCGCCTGGATATCTCCATCATTCCCAAAGACTTTATATGAAGTATCTGAGCGCAAGAGCGGCCGCCACTCCATTCGAGCAGGTGACACAGGACATCAGCTCTCATGATCAGTAGGGGCTCCAACATTGAGACGCCTTTATAGCCCTGCTGTAGGCTGATCAGCGCTTTGAGGTCAAAGAGTCTGGCACCTTCTTGCCTGAAGTCAAGGTTGCTGTGCCCAAATCCTGCCCCTTCTCTTTTGACTGAAATTTGCCTGTGCCTTTGATGTTTGCCTGTGCTAGGGAACATCAATTTAAAAGGGAAGGGGCAGCCACAACCTTGACTTGAGGCAAGAAGGTGCCAGATTCCTTGACTTCAAAGCGCTGATTAGCCTACATCAGGAGCAGAGAAGAATCATAAGAACACTATCCAGAACACCATGAGCTGACTGGTGAGGTACTCAACACGGTTTTGGAGGGCCGGTATTGTGCTGACAGGTTCCTTAAGTAATAGTGACATACTTGTAACTCCTATATTCAATTGGTATACATGCACGTTCACCTTCCACTTTGTAAAAAAAAAAAAAAAGGATGAAGAACATAAATGTATTCAAAATATCTGACTACTCAGGTATAGTAAAAGCGGTGGCCTAGAGGTCTCAGCATTCGCCCTTCGAACATACCTTCACTTGGCTAAATCCGATAGTGACGGCTGCAGCTGAAGTAAAGCTTTGATGACAGGGTACGAAATAAAATCCAAAAGAAAACCTGACGTCAAACACAAGGTTGTTAGCGACTATGGATGCTTAGGGTAAGATACATCAAAAAGTTATAAAAAAGTGAATGGAAAGAGAGTTTACCAAACTTTAACAGTCCCATGGCCAACTGTATGCACCCAGATAGGAAAGCCAGGAGAACGGCCAGGGACACGTCTCCGGATGTGTAGACAGACACGAGGAGGGACATGATGGCGGTGGGGCCTAACGTTACGTCTTTGGACGTCCCAAACAGGCAGTAAATAAAGCCGCCGACGTAGGATGAATACAGTCCATACTACCAGGAGGAAGAGAACACTAGGTTAAATCATCGTCCCCTACAATCTTCCTGATCATCATTATAATAATAAAAATAAGGGATTCGGACCCCCAAAAATAATCATTTTCAGGGGTCAAAATGTAGAAAGAAAGAAAAATGGGAGGGGCGTCTGACCACACCAATATGATATGAATCAGTACCAAAATCCTGGATAACCCTTTTAAAGGGGTATTCCCATGTGAGACAGTGGGGGCATATCACTAGGCTATGCCCCCATTGTCTGATAGGGGGATCCGATCCTACACCGAGAATGGAGTGGGGAAGGTAGTGGCCGGAGGACCCCAGGTTTCACCAGGTCCAGCCACCACCAAGTGCTCTCCCCATAGTACTGAACGGGAGCACACTGCGCTTGCGCAGCCACAGCTCCCATTAATTTTTATGGGGCCAGTGCTCAGCTATTTTCAGTGGCCTCATAGAAATGAATGGAGGGCGGCTGCGCAACTTTGGGGCCTCCTTTCCCAATGTAGTGCGGGTCCCAACGGTGGGACCTGCACCAATGTCTAGAGACGGCCAAGGACTTTCAATGGGTCCGTGGAAAAAATCGGAAAATGCACCGTTTTGCAGCCGCATCCGTGATCCGTATTTCCTGTCCGTCAAAAAAATATGACCTGTCCTATTTTTTTGACGGACAAACGGTTCACGGACCCATTCAAGTCAATGGGTCCGTGAAAAAACACGGATGCACACAAGATTGGCATCCGCGTCCGTGGCCGTGGCCGTAGGCTACTTTCACACAGACGGATCCGCAGATCCGTCTGCATAAAAGCTTTTTTCAGAGCTGAGTTTTCACTTCGTGAAAACTCAGATCCGACAGTATTTCTAACACAGAGGCGTTCCCATAGTGATGGGGACGCTTCTAGTTAGAATATACTTTGAACTGTGTACATGACTGCCCCCTACTGCCTGGCAGCAACCGATCTCTTACAGGGGGGCTGTGATCCGCACAATTAACCCCTCAGGTGCTGCACCTGAGGGGTTAATTGTGCGTATCATAGCCCCCTGTAAGAGATCATGTGCTGCCAGGCAGGAGGGGGCACACCCCCCTCCCTCCCCAGTTTTAAATTCATTGGTGGCCAGTGGGCCCCCCCTCCCTCCCTTGTATTTAACACATTGGTGGCCAGTGCGGCCGGCCCCCCCTCCCTCCCCTGTAGTACTGTACATTCATTGGTGGACAGTGGGCCCCCCTCCCTCCCCCTCCTAATTAAAATCTCCCCCCCTATCATTGGTGGCAGTGGAGAGTACCGATCGGAGTCCCAGTTTAATCGCTGGGGCTCCGATCGGTAACCATGGCAACAAGGACGCTACTGCAGTCCTGGTTGCCATGGTTACTTAGCAATTTTTAGAAGCATTATACTTACCTGCGATGTCTGTGACTGGCCGGGCGCTCCTCCTACTGGTAAGTGACAGGTCTGTGCTATAAGCAATGCGCCGCACAGACCTTTCACTTACCAGTAGGAGGAGCGCCCGGCCGGTCACAGACATCGCAGCTCGCAGGTAAGTATAATGCTTCTAAAAATTGCTAAGTAACCATGGCAACCAGGACTGTAGTAGCGTCCTGGTTGCCATGGTTACCGATCGGAGCCCCAGCGATTAAACTGGGACTCCGATCGTACTCTCTGCTGCCACCAATGATAGGGGGGGAGATTTCAATTAGGAGGGGGAGGGAGCCCACTGGCCACCAATGAATCTACAGTACTACGGGGGAGGGAGGGGGGGCCAGCCGCACTGGCCACCAATATGTTAACTACAGGGGAAGGAGGGGGGGCCGGCCGCACTGGTCACCAATGTGTTAACTACAGGGGAGGAGGGGGGGCCGGCCGCACTGGCCACCAATGAGTTAAATACAGGGGGGGGGAGGGGGGGTCTGCCCCCTGCTGCCTGGCAGCACCTGCCAGGCAGCAGGGGGCAGTCATGTACACAGTTCTTAGTATATTCTAACCTGAAGCATCCCCATCACCATGGGAACGCCTCTGTGTTAAAATATACTGTCGGATCTGAGTTTCACGATCTAACTCAAATCCGATGGTATATTCTAACATAGAGGCGTTCCCATGGTGATGGGGACGCTTCAAGTTAAAATATACCATCGGATTGGAGAAAACTCCGATCCGATGGTATAAAAGGGACTCCTGACCTTTCATTGAAAGTCAATGGGGGACGGATCCGTTTGCAATTGCACCATATTGTGTCAATGTCAAATGGATCCGTCCCCATTGACTTGCATTGTAATTCAGGACGGATCCGTTTGGCTCCGCATGGCCAGGCGGACACCAAAACGACTTTTTTTTCATGTCCGTGGATCCTCCAAAAATCAAGGAAGACCCACGGACGAAAAAACAGTCACGGATCACGGACCTACGGACCCCGTTTTTGCGGACCTTAAAAAAAATGGTCGTGTGCATGAGGCCTTACTGAAGTGAGACAACCCCTTTAAGGCTAAATACACATGATCAGGATTACATGCGGATTTTCTGCACAGATTTACGTGCGGAAAATCCGCACCGTAGGTCATGTACATTGTACTCTATGAGAATCTGAAATTCTCATACACACAATGCAGATTTTTTCCTACGGTGCGGATTTTAAAATCCGCAGCATGTCAATTTATTTTATTTTTCCTGTCCGGATTTTCTCCTTTCACTTCAATGGGGAGAGGAAAATCTGCACCAATTGATGTGGATTGACCGCACGGATTTCCCTGCGAACACCTGCGGATTTCAGTGCGTATTGTCCGCACATAAATCCTGAACGTGTGCATTTACCCTAAGAGACCTGATCTGTGGAGGACTCCAGATGCAACTGATTTTCTTGGCGGGAAGCCGTCAAAGAACCAATCCTTCAGAATACAGATAACCTACCTCAACAGGTAGTCCGGCCACCTCCGCGTAGGCGAGCGCCTGCGGTACCACAGTCAGTCCAACAGTAAAGCCAGCAATAATGTCCAGCTGCATCCATTGCACAGAATACTGGGAAACCACGACAAAAATGGGAGTGTCCTCTTCAATGCTCCCCAGGAGCAGCACCCGGCTGATCGTCTAGTACCGACACCCCGGTCATGCCGGTTACCCGGCCACTCCATAGCTGCAGATGTCAGTCACATCATGGACATGTGCCTAGAAAGAAAAGAAGGGCGCAGAAACGGATACGATTAGTAAATTACTGCATTTTATCGCTTATTTGTAACCGATTCATCAAGTCAAGTTCTTTAACGCAGGGGTATACGGCCGATTCTGCTCCGAGGCCATGATGTCAGACTGTACAACTTTCAAGGGCTGCAATTAAAGGGGTTATCCAAGGCTGAAAATGGCACGCCATATGCCAGGGCCCCTCACACTGATTCTACTTACCTGGCTCCCCGCTCCTGATCCCCGCACTGTGCGTGGATTAAAACATCCGGTGTCGGCGGGGGACGGGCCTCCCTAGCATCACCCACGATGCTAAGGAGGCTAGTCACCGCCTGCTCCCCGTCGACACCGGGTGTTTTTATCCGCGCACAGTGCGGGGATCAGGAGCGGCGCGGGGAGCCAGGTAAGTACAATCAGTGTGAGGGACCCGGGCGTATGGGGGGGGCCATTTCCAGCCTCGGATAACCCCTTTAAACGTAAAGGGGTATTCCACATATACCATACCTTGCAATGCGTAATGGGACCTGAAGGGGAGGTGCATGACACAGAGATGTAAAAAGCATCAAAGAAACCACCAGTCATGGTCTGCCCCAGGCATAACATAACGTTTCTGCCTGGATTGCTCCTTTAAAAGGAGTTCTCCAAAATTTACAGGGGTTATCCCATGATTGATGTAAAAAAATATTTTTTTAAATTTAAATCAAACATCATATAGGACAGCGGTGGGGAACCATTTTGCTGCCAAGGGCCATTTGGATATTTGTAACATCATTCGGGGGCCATACAAAATTCTCAATAAAAATTTTTACTGCTGTATTTGGTCAAACATATAATTGACTTAGGGATAAGTTACAGAAATTGCACTCAATTAAAATAATCTAGAGGGCTGTATTTTTGCAGCACAAAATAGCGCCTGCACTATATATATACAGTATATTACATACAATACAGGCGCCATATTGACCACACATAGCAGTCTAATTTTTAAGTTCAGAATGTTACTTATTTGACATTAATGGCAGGAAGCTAAACCCAGGGGGTCCAGAGAGGGGTTCACCCAGCTTTCACTCTCCCTGCCTCTTTCTTCGCAACTGTCCCTGCCTTTGTCCCTTTCTCAGCAAAATATCTGCCCCCACCTCCATCAGCCTGAAATCAGCCTCCTATCAGACCCCCCAGGCCTACATCAGCCTCAGATCAGACTCCCATCAGACCTCTAAGCCTCAGATTAGACCCCAATCAGACCCTTCCTAGCTTCAGATCAGACTCCCATCAGACCCCCAGCCTCAGACCAGACCCCGGATCAGACGCCCAGCCTCAGATCAGCCCCCATCAGACCCCCCAGGGTCAGATCAGCCCCTATAAGACCCCCCAGCCTCAGATCAGACCTTCATAATACCCTCCCTAGCCTCAGATCAGCCCCCATCAGACCCTCCCCAGCCTCAGATCAGCCCCCATCAGCCCCCCTAGTCTCAGATCAGACCCCTATCAAACCCCAGCCTCAGATCAGACACCCCCAGCCTCAGATCAGACCCTCCCAAGCCTCAGATCAGACCCCCATCAGACCCTCCCCACCCTCCTTTAGCCTCAGATCAGCCCCAATCAGACATCAGATCAGATACTGTATTTAAGATAAACAAATAAACTTACCTCTCCAGCTCCGTACGGCGCTGCCTCTTGGCAGATTCACTTACCCTCCCTGTTCTTCTTCCTGCCGCACTATATTGTCACCTCACACCGCACAGCGTCAGGTCATAGTGCACGTCTACGTGCACTGCGTCCTGACGCTGGATGTGTCAGGACACAGTGTGGGGCTGAAAGAAGACCAGGGAAGGTGAGGACAGCCAGTGCAGTGCTGTTCTCACCTTCCTGTGCCTCCCGTATGCTAATGACCGCTTCCATAATGGAAGGGGTCATAAGCATTTTCACATTATGTTCTGGCAGGGGGCCGGGGGCCACATGAAATGATACCGTGGGCCGCATACGGCCCTCGGGCCGGAGGTTCCCCACCCCTGATATAGGACATGAATGTCTCTTTCTAGCAAAACTAGAACCAGCCCTGCACCTCACATGGATCCAGAGATCTCCACATTCATTGCTCCAATTACTCTGATCACTACAATCTGGCGGCTCAGGGGATGTGTCCTTTCTGCTGCAGCTCTCTGCCTGTCACAGCTTCTAAGGCCCCTTTCACACGGGCGAGTATTCCGCGCGGATGTGATGCGTGAGGTGAACGTATTGCACCCGCACTGAATACCAACCCATTAATTTCTATGGGGCTGTTCACATGAGCGGTGATTTTCACGCATCACAGCATGCTCTATATTCTGAGTTTTTCACGCAACGCATAGAAGTGAATGGGGCTGCGTGAAAATCGCAAGCATCCGCAAGCAAGTGCGGATGCGGTGCGATTTTCACGCACGGTTGCTAGGAGACGATCGGGATGGAGACCCGATCGTTATTATTTTCCCTTATAACATGGTTATAAGGGAAAATAATAGCATTCTGAATACAGAATGCATAGTAAAACAGCGCTGGAGGGGTTAAAAATAAATACATTTTTTAACTCACCTTAGTCCACTTGATCGCGGCCCGGCATCTCCTTCTGTCTCCTTTACTGAACAGGACCTGTGGTGAGCATTCATTATAGGTCAAGGACCTTTGGTGACGTCACTCCGGTCATCACATGGTACGTCACATGATCTTTTACCATGGTGATGGATCATGTGATGACCGGAGTGACGTCATCAAAGGTCCTTTACCTGTAATGAATGCTCACCACAGGTCCTGTTCAGTAAAGGAGACAGAAGGAGATGCTGGGCCGCGATCAAGTGGATTAAGGTGAGTTAAATTTTTATTTTTTTATTTTTAACCCCTCCAGCGCTATTGTACTATGCATTCTGTATTCAGAATGCTATTATTTTCCCTTATAACCATGTTATAAGGGGAAATAATACAATCTACAGAACACCGATCCCAAGCCCGAACTTCTGTGAAGAAGTTCAGGTTTGGGTACCAAACATGCGTGATTTTTCTCACGCGAGTGCAAAACGCATTACAATGTTTTGCACTCGCCAGGCAAAATCGCGGGTGTGCCCGCAACGCACCCGCACATTTTCCCGCAACGCCCGTGTGAAAGAGGCCTAACAGTTAGACAGGGCTGTTTGCAGTCGAAGGATGCGACCACCTCTACGAGGTGGACAGAGAAAGAGGAAAAAGATCAAACAGCAGGTGGCGCGATACAGATAGATTTTTATTGAATTTTTAATTACAAAAGTATACCGATCCAGGCGCTGGTTTAAAAAAATATAGAATACGGGACAACCCCTTTAACGATTGATGTCCTATTCCTAGGTTACGTCATCAATATCATTGCAGCGGGAGACAGAAACACACTGCTCTATCCATCTGGATCTACAGGGTCGGGGGCTTCGGACTCTGTCCGATCCCATGGTGATCAATTTTTGGAGAAGCCTTTGGCACCATCCACCACCCCTCTATGGTGCTGGCACCGGGGACTGACGGAGAGGAGCAATGTCCGGGATCAGAGATGGCATCAGGACAGCTCTGTGACGATGAGCGGTACTAGAAGGACGGAGATAAGGTCTGCGGTCTCACTAGTATGACAGGCAATAGAAGCCTGATTGTTCTGTAGACAGGCTGCTCATTGTAGATTGTGCAGCAGCTGCGGCTGATAAGATCTGACCACAGCGACCTCCGAGATAGCAGTCGGCGGCACTGAAATCCTGCAAACAGGTTTCCTAAATAAGGCCCCATGCACACCACCGAATCCGTTTTAAGGATCCGCAAATCTCAAATCCCGGCCGTGTGCGTGCCACGTTTTTTTTTTGTTTTTTTTTACCCCTGTAGAAAATGTCCTATCCTTGTCTGCAAAATGGACAAGAAAAGAACCTGTTTTCTCTCTTCTGCGGGCCGGCCAATGGGTCCGCAAAATAATGTGAATCGGCTGCGGACTGAAAATATGGTCGTGTGCATGGAGCCTAAGGCCCCGTTTACACAACCGTTTTCATGCATTTTTTGCGGATTGGATATGGACTCATTTCAATGGGGCCACAAAAGATACGAACAGCACACTGTGAATCTGTATGCGCGGTCCCGCAAAAAAGATAGAACATGTCTTATTCTTGTCCGTTTTGCGGACAAGAATAGACATTGTTGCGGACCGCAAAATACATAGTCGCGATAATGCACCCTAAGGTAGCATTCACACGACCGTAAGTGTTTTGCGGTCCGCAAATTGAGGATCCGAAAAACACGGATACCGGCCGTGTGTGTTCCGTATTTTGCGGACTGCACATGGTCAGCGCTATATAGAGAATGCCTATTCTTGTCCGCAACCGTGGACAAGAATAGGACACGCTCCATATTTTTCGCGGGGCCGCAGAACGGAACAATGGATGCGGACAGCACACGGTGTGCTGTCCGCATCTTTTGCGGCCTCATTGAAATGAATGGGTCAGAACCCGTTCAGCAAAATTGCAGAACGGATGCGGATCCGTTTATACGGTCATGTGAATGCACCCTTAGGGCTCATACACACAAACGTATTTTCTTTCCGCTTCTGTTCCGGGTTTTTTCACTTCAATGGGTCCGCAAAAACAACAGAAGGTACGCCGTGTGCATTCCGTTTCCGTATTTCCATTCCGCAAAAAAGTACTGCACGTCCTATTATTGTCCGCAAGTCACGGTCCGAGGCCCCATTCAAATCAATGGGTCTGCAAAAAATACGGAACTCATATGTATGTCACCTGTATTTTGCGGATTCATACTGTAGAAATGCTATGCCCAGCCCATATTAGGCTACTTTCACACTAGCGTTCGGAGCAGATCCGTCTGATGTTTCATCAGACGGATCCGCTCCAATAATGCAGACGTTTGCATCCGTTCAGAACGGATCCGTCTGCATTATAACTTAGAAAATTTTCTAAGTCTGAAAGTAGCCTGAGCGGATCCGTTCAGACTTTACATTGAAAGTCAATGGAGGACGGATCCGCTTGAAGATAGAGCCATATTGTGTCATCTTCAAACGGATCCGTCCCCATTGACTTCCATTGTAAGTCTGGACGGATCCGCTCGCCTCCGCACGGCCAGGCGCAAGCAGCGTTCAGGTGTCCGCTCACTGAGCGGAGCGGAGGCTGAACGCCGCCAGACTGATGCATTCTCAGTGGATCCGCCTCCACTGAGAATGCATTAGAGCTGAACGGCTGCGTTCGGGGCCGCTTGTGAGCCCCTTCAAATGGAACTCACGAGCGGACACCTGAACGCAGGTGTGAAAGTAGCCTTACTCATGTGTTTGGTGATTAATAAGTTACTGTTTCTGTATACGATCCGCAAACCACGGAACGGAAGAGGACTTAAATCAGAGAAAGAAAAACTCAGATGCGGAACAACAGATCCGTGAAAAACGGACCGCAAAACAACAATGGTCGTGCGCATGAGCCCTTATAGACAGAATATCTGCCTCTGCAGCCTGCATTCCCAATGTAAAGAGCATCGGCATGCGTGCCACACTGCTGCGCTGTACAACGCGGGCGCAGGACAGGAGACGAGCGATCGTCAGAGGTCTCAGTACCTCACACACAGTGGAAAAATACTAAGAAAAACAATGCCAGAATCTCTGTTTTTCTTACAAAAAGGTAAAAAAAAAAAAGGTATCCATAGTATAGTACTGATAAAAACTACACCTTGTCCTATAAAAAAGTCCTGGTACAGCTCGATCACTGGAAAAAGAAAAAAGTTCTGCGTTTCTCAGTAGTAAAAAAAAAAAAACGATGTAAATTTGCCATTGCCTCAATAGTACCAGCCCACAGAAGAAACAGAACGCGTTAGTTTTACTGCACGGCGAAAATATAAAAAGAAAAAACATTGAGAAAATTCCAGTTAGTTTTTTTCATACGCACCTAAAATTATTATATAAAAATGGTCCGTAACCATCAAATTAAAAAATACTCAAAATGGTGGGAATAAAAGATGTCGACAGAATTTTTTTTTTTTAAGTTGCGGCTCTTGGAAGGCACTGCACAAAAAAAGAAAAAAAGAAAATCTTGCAGTCCTTAAAGGGGTTGTCGGGGTTCAGAGCTGAACCCGGACATACCTTCATTTTCACCCAGGCAGCCTCCCCCCCCCCCCCCCGACTTGAGCATCGGAGAAGTTCATGCTCCAATGTTCTCCTTTGCCCTGCGCTAAGGCATTTTCCGGAGTTCCGGTGACGTACCGGGCTCTCTATGTGTCACGCTCATATTGTTGTTTGACCATGACGCGGTTGCCGTGCAGACTTGTTGCTGGTGGCAACGTGTAGTTTTTGGTTTGCACGTGCAATTCCCCTTTAAGGTGTGCCTCCCTGCTGTTTGGTGAGCAAGGGGTTAATCTTCTAGCTAGTGGGGATTATGGCGTGTCCTGGGTGTGGCCGCGGGCTTGTTATAGACCTGTGGTTTGCAGGCTGGGGGCAGTGGTTCTACAGCCTTGTCTGGTGATGGAGCTCTGCTGCTTGCCTGGGTGATTCTGCCCAGTGCTTGAGGGGGCCCATTCAGACTAGTGAGCGCTTTTGGAAGCGCTCACTAGTATCATACTAGTAAGCCCATCCAGAAGAGCTCACTGGTATGCAAGAGATCGGCGCTTGCTCACTTACCCCTGCGGCGCTGGTCTCCTCCAGCCTGACGGCGTACAGCGTGCACTATGACATGACGCTGTACGCAGCGCAGCGCAGGGAGAGCAGGAGAGGTAAGTTTTAATTATTTATTTTAGTCTGATCTGAGGTCTGATATCATGGGGCCCTGGGGTCTGTCACATCATGGGGGGGCCTGAAATAAGCATATGGGGGTGCCTGACTCCTGACTGAGCAAGGGGGGGGGGGGCCTGAATGAGCATATAGGGGGGGCTGAGCCACTGACATATAGGGGGGGGGGGGATAAATAAATAACTGATATTGGGGGGGGGGCTGAATAAATAACTGATATTGGGGGGGGCTGAATAAATAACTGATATTGGGGGGGGCTGAATAAATAACTGATATTGGGGGTAGGAGGGCTGAGCAACTGACATATGGGGGGGGGGCTGAATAAATGCAAGGCACGTTCTTTGCACAGGGCCCCTCTGCTGTCTGTGGCCGCCCCTGCTTGAGGGCCACCTTATTGGACATAAATTGTCCTTCCTTATGTATGCTCCTGGTTCCCTACCTCACTAGTTGTGGGTTTATGTTCAGGGTGTGTTGTACGTCTTCATGGTTGTTACATGTCTGGGCTGTTGTTGGTGTTTGCAGCGCTGCTTGGGGCTGCCATGCACTGTGTGAGCATGGGGGGCTCTGGCAGAGTAGGTATGCTGGATTCCTGTGTGGGTTGTTTGTACTGCGACATGCTGTGTGTTCGGGCTCCTGTACTGATGCACGGGTTCCAGTTGTGGAGGCTTCGGCAGGTAAGTGAGTTGTCATGTTGCTGTGAACGGTCTCTCCCTTTCCCTGCTTCTAGGCCTTTAGAGACTCCTGTTCCCCCGTGTTGTGGATGAACAGGACGTCTCTCCCCTGCTCCTAAGTGAGGGATTTCCAGGGTGACTCAGGATATTGGGTATCCAGGGTATGAGCCGTCCCACCATCAGGGTCCACTCATACGGATAGGAGTTAGGGAGAGGATTAGGGACGCAATAGGTGACCTGCTCCCTGATCCTGGCCTAGTTGCTATTAGTTATACCTTTTACATTGTACGGTGTGGGGTTTCCCCCACTCCCCACCGTGACACCATGGGGTCTGCCAGGAAGCCCGGTGACGTCACCGGCACTGATGGGTGGGCTTCAGTGTTGCCCTAGCCAGTAAAACTGCTAGGGCAGCGATAAAGCACACCCATCAGAGCCGGTGATGTCACCGAACACACTGCCGGGCAGAAGCTTCTGCCCGGCAGTGTATTATTGTAAACAAAAGAGCCTGTGCCCTGCGCGATCTAGTGCAGGGCAAGGGAGCGCATCGGAGCATTAGATGCTCAGATGCCAACATCAGGGGGGCTGCTTGGGTGAAAATAAGGGTATGTCCGGGTTCAGCTCTTAAATGCAGCATCCTCACAGCTCATCAAGCACAGCGCCGTACATTGTATAGTGGTTGTGCTTGGTATTGCAGCCCAGGCCTCATTCACTTGAATTGAGGAGCAAACAGGTCATGTGACTGATGAACGTGATGTCACTCACCTAGGAAGAGCATGGTCGTGGGGTCAGATCTTCGCCTATCAGATATTGATGACCTATCCTGAGGGCAGGTCATGTCATCAATATCTTACTCCTTTAAAAGGTGTAACATTTTGCACGGAGTATAAGTAATTTCTACACGGTATGAGGAGTCTGCTCTACCTATTTTACAGATAATTAAGATGTTTTCTGGGGGGGGGACCCCACAAGTAGGACCCCCAGTGATCGGCAGACTGAAGGAGTAATCGCACCCCACCTGTCCTGTGCTTGGTATTGCAGTCCAGTCCCATTCACTTCAATGGAGCTTAGTTGCAATACCACACACAACCAGGTGTGGTGCTCGAATAGTAAGGAAGCAGCCAAGTTTGTTTTTAATTCTAGACGACCCCTTTAGGCTACGTCTACACAACGACATTCGTAGCACTAATGTCGCGCGACAATTTTTATAATGGCAGTCTATGGTGTCGCACTGCAACATGCAACATGCTGCGACTCAACAGTCGCAGAAAAATCCATCTTGAATGGATTTTCTGCGACTGTTGCGTCGCAGCATGACACCATAGACTGCCATTGTAAAAATTGACGCGCGACATTGCAACAAAATGTCGCGCGAAAAATGTCGTCGTGTAGACGTAGCCTTAAAGGGCTCGTACATGATAAAAAAAAAAATCAAAAAAATCAATGGTGCTTTCTTACAAAAACAGCGCCACACTTGTCCACAGGTTGTGTGTGGTATTGCAGCTAGGCCCCAATCACATTAGTGGAGCTGTGCTGCAATATCGGACACAACCTGTGGACTTGTGCAGAGCTGTTTCTTGATGAAGAAGCCATGTTTTTTTTCCCCTATCAGGGAAACGCAACTGGAAAAAGAATAAAGGGGGTTCTGCACTGCATAGGGCCCTGCTGACCATCGGGGGCTCCGAGCGTCTTACAGACCATTAGGCCTCATGCACGAGCAACATCCGTGCGGCGGCCGGGACGGATCGAGACCCATTCAACTTGAATGCGTCCATGATAGGTCCACTCTGTAAAAAAACAGAACACGTTCTATTTTATTTGCGGTGCAGAGGCACGGACAGAAACGCCACGGAAGCACTCTGTATCGCTTCTGTGGGGTTCCGTGTCTCTGTTCTGCACCGCAGCCCCGGATTGCGCACCCATTCAAAAGCAATACGGCCCCGGCCATGTACATGAGGCCTTAATATGTCTTCCCAGATTTACAAAACTGTCTTAGAAGAAAACCTGTCTTTGTTGCCCATGGCAACCAATCACGGCTCAGCTTTCATTTTTCAAGAGCAGAATGTGAAATGAAATCAGCGCTGTGATTGGTTGGGACAGTTTTTTCCTTTATACAGATTCATAAAAGTCCTGCCCCCTTTAATGGTCAGAGATGAAGATGTTAATGGCCTCCAGTCGACACCTCGAGCACCCTGACTAACCGGTTTAAGATGAAAGTAGTGCGAGGAGACGTCACCCGCCTGCTTACATCCTGCTGGAACTTTACACAGGCTTTAGGAATGGAAGAGCGCCATTTTCTTATATTAAATTATTTTGAAGTGGGGAAGGGGGGTGACATTTTGTTCCTATACAAACTACTACAGTGGTAGTCATGGCGATTGATGCTGGGTGACTACCAGGGACAAGCGCTGCAGCCAATGAGAAGTGTTCGTGCAGCTGTACAATACACAGCAATTTATCATCTGGCCATAAAAAAAAGGTCGCAATGTTTGTTGCCCGCCATTTTTGAATTTTTGTAGGGGGGGGGGGGTAGTGGAAGTAGGCGTGGTTTAGCTATGTTATAGGGGTTTTCCGAGCATTTGATCGGTGGGGGTCTGACACCTGGGACCTCTTCCTAGGCCAGTGACGGCATGTCCAACAGTCACATGACCTAGGTACAGTCAGCCCGGTTCAAATGAATGGACCTGGGCTGCAATACCAAGCACGGCCACTATACAAGGATGGCGTGTGCTTGGTAGGCTGTGAGGAGGCAGCGGGCTCTTCAAACAGCTGATCGGCGGGGGCCCCGGGTGTCAGACCCCCACCTATCAGATACTGATGACCTATCCAGAGGACGGGTCATCACTATCAGCTTTAATTAGGTGCAGATTTATCAATTTAGGGGCTGTCCAGGATTGGAAAAACATCAAAAACAGCACCACCCCTGCCCACAGGTTGTTTGTGGTATTGCAGCTCCAATGGAGCCAGGCTGCAAAATCAGGCACAACGGACGGACAGGGCTGCTGCTGTTTTTGGAAGAAAGCAACCATGTCTTTTTGGACAAAAACAGAAAAAAAAGCGCACAATTTTGCTCCAGCAGGGGGCGCCGTAAAGAGACTGGAGTAACCTGTCTGGACAAAAATATTCAGTTTCAAAGATGCTCCAAATTTATCAACCAAAGGGCTCATGCACAAGAACATATTTGGTTTCCGTTCCGGTATTTTTTGCGGTCCGTATGCGGAACCATTCACTTCAAACCAGAAATGACTCTGTGTGTATTCCATTTCGATAAGATAGAACATCTCCTATTATCCGCATTACGGACAAGGATAGGACTGTTCCGTTCCGCAAAATAAGGAATGCACACGGACGTCATCTGTATTTTTTGAGGATACGTGTTTTGCGGACGGCAAAATACATACGGTCGTGTGCATGAGCCCAAAGGGGCGACATTTCTTTAAAATCGGCAGAAATTACAGCAATTGCAACAATTTTCCCCGAAAGGCTGGCGGGGATCAATCTAGAGCCTGTAACCATGGAAACACATAGGTCTGATTAGGAGCTGTAAACAAAAAACACACAGTTGCTTTATTTACCGCAGTAATTACCTTGGAAATGATGATTTTTGGGGGAAAAAACTGTAAAACTCACGAAGCGCCTTCCATATAAACAGGAAACCATCAGTAAGCGTGCTAAGAAAGTGCCTCCATCCTGGTGTGACGCCTGTGCCGCTTCAGTGAAGAAGGGGAGCGGAGTTTGTCACAGTTTTCACTTTCATGACAGACAAAAGAAGCCGATGACAAAGTCAGCTCTGCTACATATGATCCCTGGACCTGCCAGATGTAAATCACTGCAGCTGCCAGAAATATGGAAAGCGACGGTTATAAGCAGGAAAGACTGGGGATATAAAATACATAATATAATAGAATAGAATAGACATAGACACACAGGCTCACCTACCGGCACTGAGCAGAACCGGCTCCTCTGCGTCCAGAGGGAGGGGGCGTGGCCTAGCCGGGATCACCTGACTGCCACTTGCCCCTCTTCGCTTTCTGAGAGTGGGCGTGTCCTACTCCAGTCACCTGACAGCCACTTGCTCAAAGAGGGGCGTGTCCCAGCTACTGTCATATGACTCAGAGGGCGTGGCCTGGCTCCGGTCATGTGACTACCCTTGTGTCCATGGGCTCCCAGGGTGTCCCCGCCGCGTGTGTGTGGCTGGTCTGCGCGGTGCTGGTAGCTGACGGCAAGAACGTGCTGCTGATAATCGGTGAGTGCGGTACCGAGCATGCTGGGAGATGTAGTTTCTGCGGCAGCCGGGTGAATAGTGATTTGAGTCCGTTCTTGTTTCGGCCACTAGGTGGCGCCTTAAAACGAATCACTAACGTGCAGCCAGGGTTATGTCACTGTTCAGACCCTACAGTTACAGTTGCATTCAGTCTGGATTGTATCCCTCAGGTGCCCAAAAAGTGCCAGCCAAAGTGCCCCACACTTTATACTATATAGCAGGGATCAGCAACCTCTGGCACTCCAGCTGTTCAGAAACTACAACTCCCAGAATTCTTCATTCACTTCTGTGGGGAGGTAGAAGAACAGCCGAGCATGTTTGCATGCTGGGAGTTGTAGTTTCACCTCAGCTGAAGTGCCGAAGGCTGCTGATTCCTGCTCTATAGTATTGGCTCTATATATATATATATACGTGTGCAGCTGCTGGAACGGGGCTCCCCATAGAGAAGGCAGGGATGATTTCCCTATCTCTGTATACACAGTACAGCTGAACGCGCTCTGTGTATAGGGATCGGCGATGCCGCGTCATGTGATCACCTGTGAGCTGTTGGGTCTTAGCAGACCCCGATCAGCTCTACAGAAAGGTTGTACAGTGTCTCAGGGGGCTATACTCCCCCTGTAACTGGGACTAATGGTTAAGCCAGGAGAAATCACCGTTTAAAAATAAACAAAATGTAACGTTAAATGTCCCCCAACGGTCTTGTATGGACTTTTGCGGGGCACAAAGTGTAAAATAGATAACGAAATAATGACAAGATCTCTTGAACTGGTTACATTTTTTTTAAAATATTCAATACTCAATCTCAATGAATGAATTTAGCTTTTTTAAGGGAATGTGTCCCCTCCATTATACATCCTTTTTTTTTCTTCTGATTTATAGATTATTTAGTTCCATTTTCTGTACATGATTATGGAGGCGGCTGGAGGTCAGTGGAGGGGATTTCTATGGGAGAGTTTTCTAGACCTATTCTGTGACCTGCGGAGAGGTCATTGTGCAGGGAGGGGGAGGAGGTGAGCCGTGACCTCACCTCTCGTGAATGGCGGATCCCGGCTTTGTCTATACAGAGGTGTTATTTTCTATTGTAATCCTGTCTGTGATGATGATGAGGTGGCTGCTGAAAAGTGATTTCATCTGGACATGTCATCCTATTAGGCAGAGTATGAAAACGGCAGGTTTTTAGGATTTTATTTTAAAAAAAAAATTTTTTTTTATGTAGATGGTGATACGGAAATTTTTTTAAAAGGTGATCAAAAAGTCACACACACCCCAAAATCGTGTCAATGGTTCCTCCCTCAAGAAAAACAAGCCCTAACACCTCAATCAACCAAAAAACATAAAAGTTAGAAGATGGCGATGCCAAATAAATTTTGAGAAAAAAAACTAAACTTTAATACTAAAACACAACACACCATACGAGTTTGGTATCGCCGGAATTGTAATGACCCGTAGAATAAAGTGTGCTTTTTCATTTTTACTGTAAGGTGAATGCCCTAAGAACAAAAGCAAAAAAAATAAAAATGGCAGAGTTTTCTTTTCAATTTCACCCACTTTAAATATTTTTTGTAAAGTTTCCAAATACATTATGTGTAACCCGAAATGGTACCATTACAAAGGGGAACTCGTCCCGCAAATAACAAGCCCTCGTATGACTATGCTGACAGAATAGGAAAAATCGTGCGGTCCTTACGGGGTTAACATACCCTAAAACACAGCGGGACACAAATCACTTACTGGATAAATCGGTGGTGTCCCTGCTGCCACCTCTCCCTCCAAGTCCTGGTCTTCAGCAATGACTCCCCTCCTCTTCTCTCTGCTCCTGGCTTCCAGTTTAAAAATGATGGGCGTCCCAAGGTTTTATAGGTTAACTGGGGGAGGAGTGAACTGTCTGGGTGCTGCCAGTGTAGGGGCCTAACGGTGGGGTGATCCTGTTACATGGTCCTCTGTGCCTGGCTGAATGGTTGGGGGGGACCCTTGCAGGACAGGGCCCCTGTCTGAGGCCCCGCGGACACACACGTGACACGCCCATCACACTATGTCTACTGGTCATAAGAACCTTCTGATGTCACAGGGTCACGTGACATTCTGCTATTTTATTATTATTATTTTAACTTTTTTTTATTTATTTTTATGAGTTAACCGTAAACCTGGACATAAACAAGGTATGAATTTTAGACAGGAACCCCTTTCCAACATGGAGATTTTTCGTTTTTCACTCCCTGCTTTCCCGGAGCCATAACTAATTTTTATTTTTCGGTTCACATTGCCGTATGGGGGCTTGTTGTGTGCAGGACAAGTTGTACTTTCTAACGGTGCCATTGTCTATTGCATACAGATGGAAGCGCTCATTGCTGGAGCGCAGGGAGCTGGGTCCTGTCACTCACCGCTCAGCTCCCCGCGCTCCTCCCCTCCCTCAGGCCGGCGGTGCACAGAATGGTGAAGCAGGAAGGCCTCATTCACACATCAGTGATTGGTCAGTGATTTCCATCGGTGATTTTGAGCCAAAACCAGGATTGGAGCCTCCACAGACATAAGGTACAAGGGAAATATCTGCTCCTGTTCTGTGTTTAGAGCCGCACCTGGTTTTGGCTCACAATCACTGATGGAAATCACTGACTGAACACTGACGTGTGAATGAGGCCCCAGCTCCACCATTCAGCCTGCAGGCACAGATCGCGCTGCCAGCCTGTGTGGGCGGAGCCTGCAGTCCGGAAATCTGCCTAAACTCCGCCCACACAGTGCTGCAGAGCGATCTGTGTCTGCAGGGGAGAGAGGACTGTGAGCTTCAGGAGCGGGACAAGGTGAGTACTTACTGTGTTGTTTTTTGTTTTTAATACAGAGGGCTTTATTACTATGGAGGGTTTATTACTATGGAGGGGGCACAGAGGGCTTTATTACTATGGAGGGGGCACAGAGGGCATTACTACTATGGAGGGGGCACAGAGGGCTTTATTACTATGGAGGGGGCACAGAGGGCATTACTACTATGGAGGGGGCACAGAGGGCTTTATAACTATGGAGGGGGCACAGAGGGCATTATAACTGTGAAGGGGGCACAATGGGCATTATTACTATAAAGGGGGCACAATGGGCATTATTACTATAAAGGGGGCACAATGGGCATTATTACTATAAAGGGGGGCACAATGGGCATTATTACTATAAAGGGGGGCACAATGGGCATTATTACTATAAAGGGGGCACAATGGGCATTATTACTATAAAGGGGGCACAATGGGCATTATTACTATAAAGGGGGCACAATGGGCATTATTACTATAAAGGGGGCACAATGGGCATTATTACTGTGAAGGGGGCACAATGGGCATTATTACTGTGAAGGGGGCACAATGGGCATTATTACTGTGAAGGGGGCACAATGGGCATTATTACTGTGAAGGGGGCACAATGTGGGCATAACTACTGTGAGGGGGCACACATCTGTACAATACTACTGTAAAGTTTGTACAATGAGGGCAATACTACTGTGAGGGAGTACCATTTTTGGTACTCCCAAGTATTGGGGGGGGGGGGGGGCCAGAGAAAGGACCCACCGCGGGTGCAAAACACCCTAGGCACGCCACTGAGGAGAAAAAAGCTTAGAGACTGAGAAACCGGGGCGAAGATCAACTCTCTGAAAAAAAATGATGTTTTAATATATGCAAATGAGGCTCTGGGAGGCTTACACCTAGAGGCTCTGCTGTTTCTGCAACTGCCGCACCCTCTGGGCCAGATAGTATAAACGTGATCACACCTGGTCCTGTCAATCAAAGTGCAGACAGTGTGTCAGTTGCAGAGAAAGCAGAGCCTCTAGGTGTAATGACAACGCCCCCGTTGCTCCTAGAGGCTCATTTGCATTATTTTTTCTCAGCAATGCGGGCACATATCAACATGGGACCAACACTGATGTCTTCAGCTGCCGAGTGCAGATGTAACAGGTCAGCCAGTGTCATAGGTACCAATCACTTGAATGGGTCCGCAATCCGGAAGGTCGGTGCGGAACGGAGGCACAGAACCCCACGAAAGCACTACGATGTGCTTCCGTGCGGTTTCTGGCCATGCCTCCGCACTGCGCCGGCTTTCCGGATTGGGGACCCATTCAAGTGATTGGTACCTATGAAACTGGCTGACCTGTTACATGTATGCTTGGCAGCTGAAGGCACCGTCGGATGTGAATTGCAGACCCCATTTAAGTGAATTGCGGACCACAGTTTGCGTTCCGCAGCATGGGCCCGGCCGGCACACGTTCCGCAGCATGAGCCCTAACTGTGAGAAAGAAAGTTCTAGGTTGATGTATCAGGAGCGATTGTAGATAAGAAGTAATTTTTGGCCAAATGAGACACTTCACAATATTTTTACCTCCCAAACCACAAAATACATGGAAATGGTACAGTTTATGGCGAAAATTTATTTTTGGATACCGTAAGTGTTTGAACATTTGCAGAGATGTTATTGGCATTTGTCACATCAGTCGGCAGCTGTCCACCCGTCAGCAGAGTCCCCTGATGTCTCTAGCATCTCCATATGTTCCATCAATCCTCCGAAAAAAAATTACTTTTTATACGTTTTTTTTTTAGTCCCTAAAGTCTCCATGGGATCGTGTCCTGTACATGCGCAGGGATGGAGATCCGCCTGTACAGAACACAATCCTGCGAGGAGCAATCTGGGGATGATCGATGCTTTTTCCAGCACGATGGAGACCATGCCACAAGGCAAGAGTGATCACTAAGTGGCTTGGTGTACAAAATATTAAAATTTGGGTTCCATGGAGAACCTGTGGTCAGTCCTCAAAAAGCAGGTGGACAAAACAAAACTATCGAATTGTGATAAAGTCCAAGCACTGAATAGGAAGAATGGGAATGGGTTGTCATCAGTCGGGATTTGGCCCAGAAGCAGATATCCAGCATCTCAGGACGGACTGCAGAAGTCTTCAAAAAAAAGGGTCAACACTGGAAACGTTGAGTCTTTGTAGAAACTTGATGGATTTGTCAATGAAAGTTAAAAACCTTTAATAATTCGGTGTCTATAATAAATTTTGAATTACATGAAATTACAAAAGTATTCAGATCCAGGTGCTGGTTTGAAAACTGTAGAAATTTTTTGGTGGGACAACCCCTTTAAGGGTAATAATTGGCCTACTACAAGCACCATTTTCTAAGATGATTGGGCATCTTCATAAACCCATTCCCCTCCGGTATGATGCCGTGGTTGTCATTAATGTCTTCTTCGTTCTCCACATCAGGCGATGACGCCGGCTTTGAGAGTGACGTCTATAACCACACCGCCATACAGACCCCACACCTCCGAGAGCTGGCCAAGAGAAGCCTGATCTTCAAGAATGCATTCACGTCTGTCAGCAGCTGTTCTCCTAGTAGGGGGGCAATCCTGACCGGCCTGCCTCAGGTGACGTATTTATAAAAATAATAATTGAAATTAAAATATACCAAAAAAAATGATAGTTTGCTGGGAAATATGCTTTGTTATCAGCAGCTTTAATACCTCTCCCCTATAGAACAAAAAGATCCACTAAAAGTGCCCAAATGTCTAAGTCCTGGTTTTGGATGGACAGGCTGTCTCCCCCCTGACAGATGATGTAGGGGGAAGGAAGAATTGGACCTGTTGAATTTCAACATGCCCAAGCTATTGTTCTCCATAGATAAGCTGCCAAAGGTGTCTGATAGCAGCTTATTCCCCTCTGCCATCTGAGAACACATGCATCCCCAGCCACAATTTGTTTGGGCACCTTTAGGTCCAGTTCAGATGGATTTCAAGGGCGCCTAAAAGAGCTGTTTTGTGAGCGGCGCCTTAGGGTGCTATTACACACGTGGCCCGAGTTGCAGGTAATACACTTCGGTTAGCATTCATTGCCAGGTCACATCTGGACTTGCCACTTGAAACAAAGGTGCAGCCCAGGTATGACCCGCCAACTAGCGGTAACCCCACACGTAATAGCTGCCTAAAAGGGGTTATCCCATGAGTAATGTAAATAGTGAAAATCTGATATCTTATAGTACACAACAGCCTCTTTCTAACAAACTTAGAACCAGCCCTGTATCTCGCATGGATCCAGAGATCTCCCCATACATTGCTTCAATTGCTCTGCTGGATTTATGGCAACTCATGGGTGGGCGTGTCCTTTCTGCTGCTGCTGGTGGCCGTTGGAACTCAGCATGTACGTCAATTGTATGTATTTAGAAAAAGGGAAAACAGCAGGTGGCGCTATACATATAGATTTTCAATGAACAACTCGCTGTCTGTACTAAATGTTTAATTACAATCAATTACAAAAGTCGCTGGTTTGAAAAATGTAGAATGACCCCATCCCGACATTCACGTACATGTATGCCGCAGCAGGCATGGAGTTCCTACATTACGCCGTACATGTAGAGCACACTTATCAGGCTGGTGCAGAACCTATGCTGATATATTGCTATGCTGATATGATTCCAGCGGTATAATTGCTTAGATACAGCAGTCAACACTAATCGCCACATCTAAGCGATTTACAGAAGGAGGGCGCTCCCTCTCTCACCCCATCGACTCCCCGCGGTGTGATCGCTGGATGACGATGGTTTCTGTGGTAAACTCATTTGGGCCTACCAGCTATGGATGCCTATGAGGCCCTGCCCCCAGGCTGGGTGTCATAAGCGAACTGTCAGTGTAAGGCTGACAGTTACAATGCATTACAATACTACAATACAGCATGTTGCATTGTTAGAAGCCATCGGACCACCAAAAGTTCATGTTAGTGGGACAAAAATAAAAAGTAAAAAAAAAAAAAATAAAGATTGTGATTTTATAAAAATAAAAAAAAATTCACTTTTAAGTGAAAAAGCCATTTGGCCCCTTAAAGGGAACCTGTCACCGAAATTTTGTGTATAGAGCTCTATACACAAAATCCCGGTGACAGGTTCCCTTTAATCCATTTAGTAGAAAAACCTTAAAAACAAAAAAAAAAATATTGGGCATCTCCACATCGGTAACGATCCATTGTATAAAAATGACATAATCTACCCTGTGCAAGAACAGCCATTTTTTTGTCATCTCTCCTCCCAAAAATATAATATCAAGCAATTAAAAGTTTGTATGCACCCTAAAAATATGTGTTATGTCAAAATGCTCCCTCCAACCCTTGACAAAT
Organism: Bufo bufo; assembly: GCF_905171765.1. Classification (NCBI taxonomy): domain Eukaryota; kingdom Metazoa; phylum Chordata; class Amphibia; order Anura; family Bufonidae; genus Bufo; species Bufo bufo. Next base: position 363,739,772 of record NC_053394.1, on the reverse strand, counting down.
ACCTTGAGGGACATAGTTTCCAAAATGTATAGGGGTATTCTTCTGTACCAATAACCATTCCAGCAAAATCCGTGCTCCAAAAGCCAAATGACGCTCCTTCCCTTCTGAGCCCTGCAGTGTGCCCATACAGCAGCTTACACCCACATTTATGGCATTTCTGTAGAATTAGCCTAAAAATTTGGCACATGCTGGGCACAACATATGAGCACTGAACTGTGGAAAACTCATTTTGCATGGTCCACTGAACATTAGTTTCTGCAAAATACATGTGGTCTCAAAATACTCGCTCCACCCCTTAATATACCGGTATACCTTGAAGGGTGTAGTTTGCAAAATGGAGGGGTCACTTATTGTGGGTTCCATTTATTATTTCACCCAATTCAGTATATATTAGGTATCCCTAAATGTCTTAAAAGCAGAAAAATTGCCGATTTTTCAAAAGTCTCTGTGAATTATGAATTTTTTCTCCACATCAGTATGTCCGGCCCGTAGCCCCTCCAAAAAAATAGAACATGTCTTATTCTTGTCTGTTTTAGGCATCCTTTTTTTTTTTTTGCGGACCGCAAAACACATACGGTCGTGTGCATGTAGCCTAAAGCATATAGACCCAAATTTACCACTAACATAAAGTATGGTGTGTCCCAGGAAAAATTCTCAGAATCACTTTAATATAAGCAAAAGCATTCAAAAGTTATTATCACATAATTTGACACGTTGGATTTGCTAAATTAGGCTCAGTCAGGAAGATGAAAACTGGCTTGGTCCTGAAGGAGTTAAATCATCCCAAGGCATCTTAATTTTTTTTCAGTATATTTTTCTTGTTTGATTTTTACATGAAAGCGATATAAAAGGGGCGCTGTGAAGCTTTTCACATTCTCAGAATTCTGCTGCCACAGAAATCAAGAGATTAGGCAAGCGAGCGATTTCACAACTTACACTCGTGATGCTTCCATATCCTGTTTTTTTTGTAAATATCTCATGTTCCACTGCGTCGGCGAGCTGGAAAATTACCATAAAGAGCACAGTTATATATAGATGTAACAGAACTGTGCGTGCCTAAAAAAACTTTTTCTAAAAAATTCTAATAAATGTGTAATAGGACTTAAAGGGAACCTGTCATGTGGATATTTGATTATAATCTAACTAATTATATACAATCATTAACTACTAAAAAGTGCCTTAGATGTATTCACTTACTGGTGTGACTGATGGTTACCTCATAATATACACACAAAGATGCCGCATGCTAATGAGCTGATTTGAGTCCAGCGTGATGTCAGTGAGTCCAGCGTATATTTAATTCAGAGCTATAGCCACTCCCCTGCCCACCTGCTGCTGGTTCCTATGGAAACAAACTGTCAATCAGCAGCAGGTGGGCGGGGAGAGTCAGGAGCTCATGAATATTCAGAACTCATCATTATCAGCTGGAGCTTTTCAATACAAGATGTTGGCAGATGACTGGGTCAATGAAAGAAAGTGACCCAGCATTGTGCTAAGAGAATCAGTCACTTATTTATGTTGCCCTTAGTTAGGAGTCCGGACACCATAAAACTGGTGACAGGTTCCCTTTAAGGATATTGGCTGACTGTAAACTTAAGGTAACTGTAGAAACCAGTGTCAGGCAGCTGCTGCCAAGGCCAGTAAGATCTTGGGGCATCAAAAGGGGCATAGATGGTCATGACAAGAAAATTGTCCTACAGCTTTACAGATCACTAGTCAGACTACAAGACAGACATAGCAGAGCTGGAGAGGGTTCTCAGGAGGGCAGCTAAAGTAATAACTGGAATAGGTGGACTACAGGTCCCAGAAAGATTATCAAAATTACAGGGATAACAGTAGGGACGCTTTCACACTGTGTTTTGCCATGTCTGTTTGCAGTATTCAGTGGGAACATTTCTTGTGCATATGTTAAAGGGGTTGTGTCACGTCGGCAAATAGCTTTTATTTTGTAGAGGAAGTTAATACAAGGCACTTACTAATGTAATGATAGTGGGCACAGAAGTTATACTGAATGCCCACCATGGTGCCATTGAGCATTAGTTTAAGGGTTAATTTATTTATGTCTTTACTATTTTCCCGCCTTTTGTATTTTAATATACAATTCCCTTTACATTTTCTGAGGTAATTCTAAGTGAGGATTCTGATTGGTACCTGGTTGCTCACCTGTTGCTGAGGTACCTGTTTTCTGCCTCTTCCTGATTGGTTGTGGTTATTCTTGGGCGGGAAAATTGAATATTTAAAGAGGATCGCAGCAGGTCCGCAGCCTGTCCGCCGCGGAGCTTGGATGAAGAGGACGTCGTCCCGCCCGCCCTCCCTGTTATTAAGAAGAAGAAGTCGTGGTCTGATATTGAAGGGGGGTTAGTCACCCAGCTTTGCTGGGGGGATAATTTGTGGACTTATGAATTTTTAAAATGAGTATTTATTTATTTATTGGTTATTTATTTATTTAATTAATTATTATGGTTATGGTATTATATTGATGTAACCCTTAATAAAAGACCACGGCCAATTTCTACCACAATTTTGGTTTGTGTTTATTTTATTAGTATAAGATTTATTTATTAATTATTATATATATATATATGAGTATTGCTCATATGGCACCATGGGATTGCTCATAATGCTTCCTTTGCTGGCTGCATTCATTTTTCTATTATATTATACACTATGCTTTTCCATGGTTACGACCACCCTGCAATCCAGCAGCGGTGGTCGTGCTTGCACACGATAGGAAAGAGCGCCGTCCTCTCTGGTGGCCCGGACCATGGGAGCGCACATAGGACAGTGCTTTTTCCTATAGTGTGCAAGCACGACCACCAGTGCTGGATTGCAGGGTGGTCGTAACCATGGAAACGAGCAGCGTATAATGTGATGGAAAAAACAATCCAGCCAGCAAAGGAGGCAATATGGACAATCACAATACATTAGTAAGGGCCTCGTATGAACTTTCTCTACATGATAAATGCTATTTGCTGAAGTGAGACAACCCCTTTAAACATTTGCATAGGCCCCCATCCACCCAACTGGTCGGATATATTTCAGTGAACCCTTCTTTTTCCAATTCTCCAAGTTAAAAAAATACACTTTTTCAATTGGAAAAAATACACGCCAGAATTGCTGTGTTTCACATATCCTCACAAAAAAAGGAATAGAAATTGTGAAAGGAAAACTGGCTTAGTTGCTCATGACAACCAATCAGATTCCACCTTTCATTTTCAAACGGAGCTCTGAAAAATGAAAGGTGGAATCTGATTGGTTGCTATGGGCAACTAACCCAGTTCGACTTTACACCAGTTTGATAAATCTCCTCCATTGTGTCTGGTTTAACAGTGAGTTTCCCAGTGACGGTTGCCTCTGAGAAGGTACATTGACATATTGAACGCCCTTTTACGTTTTTTTATGTGCGATTATTTGCCTCCTGTCTGCAGCATCAGAACGGTATATATGGGCTCCACCAAGATGTGCATCACTTCAACTCTTTTGATGACGTCAGAAGTTTGCCGTTGCTCCTCGGCCAGGCTGGCATCAGGACAGGTATAACGATGAAGTAAAGTACGGGTCTGTCTTAATAATTATGTGAACCCCCCTCTAATACCCTTTGTATTCGCTAAAGGCATAATTGGAAAGAAACACGTGGGGCCAGAAACCGTGTATCCGTTTGACTTTGCATACACCGAAGAGAACAGCTCCGTCCTGCAAGTCGGGCGCAACATCACTCGGATCAAATTGTTGGTCAGAAAGTTTTTGCAGAGCGAAGACCAGAGGTGAAAATAATTGCTAAAACTGGTATTTTTTTTAAACTCCTCCCACAAACAGAAGCCACACCCCTAAATAACAGCCGTCGTGCCCCATTAATAGCAGCAGCAGAGTGTGCCCACTGCCCAGTTGGAAATCGGAGAAATCTCCCATACTTTTGGAGTTTCCTGGACAATGTGGGAAAGTACACCATGTATGTCTTTCTTCTCACTATAGTCAGACTTGGACTGGCCCCTAGGGGAGCAGGTCAATCCCTTTGTGGGCCCCTAGACCTCTACCCCCTGTAAAAAGGGCACCTGGCACAGTACACACAGTGCCCTACATACAGATAGACAGGATCTCAAGCAGCCAATGCCACCATATATAAAGCTGGGTAGAAAGGGGTTTTCTGGGAATTAGCTATGGATGATCTATCCATTAGATTGGTTGGTGTGGGAGGTAAGAACTTCATCAATCTCAGCTTTTTTAGGGATTTGCAAATGGGGTCAAATAATATTTGTGGGCACCCAGAATGAGCTTTACTGGTGGACCCTAGGCACCCCCACCCGATACTGACTGTAGTAAACACAGTGCACCTATTGACATTTGTGATCTCGTGTTATATTTGCACTCGAGTGGTTGCAGTAAGAACCTGTGACTTCAGCTGATGACATCACAGGATTTCCTTCTCCGAGGGGCTCTGTGATACATGCGCTGTGTCTGTTCCATAGATTCCCAGCTCTAATGGTCACAGGAGCGGCCAGCACTGTCACACGCCCCCTATCGGCCTGACCGCTCAATGCCTTCCAATACGTTTCAGACCGCAGATCGTCCACTGTGGGGATGCGATCGGTGAACTGAAACCGCCGGAATTTGGGCAGCAGACAGGCTAGGAGGGAGCGTGCGGACTACAGAAAACATACACTACGCAATATGTAGTTAGACTGCCACCATCCCCTGTAACAGGGCAAGGGAAACCCTTGACTAAACACGACAACTATCCGGGTAGCGACTTCTGCGGTGCTCAGAGCAGGTAGGAGGCTGAAGAAAATGACTTTAACGTCATTTATTATACATACAATACAAATGATTAACATATACAGAAATTATTAAAAAATAACAATTATAGGGAAGGATAGTCCAGTGTAAAATAAAAAGGGAATACTTAGTTTTTGAAGAGGGATGTCCTTTGTGGAAAGTCCAAGAAAGTCCGTTTGTTCCGGAATAAAAAGTCCGGTAAATATGGCTGCCAGCACACCTTGGTCCTCTTGGCTGGCTTCTTCAGGTGATATTACACAAGGGAGGACTCCCATTAGATTTCGCTCATGGCCTTATGAAGGGTCCAGCTGTTAGGGCGGGATCTCAGGCTCAGCCCCTGGGCTGGGTGCTGTTATTCGGAGGGAAGTTCTAGTCCCAAAAATATGACATTTTCATATCTCAGCACACGTCCGTCACACACAACTAATAATGACAAATTTACGATCCTCCGAAAATATCGATCTCATTGACACTATACATGAGAGTTTTATATCAAATTCGGTTACTGAGATGTTTAATAACCTGGATGTTGCTTATCCCAGCGGCATATGTTTTATATCAGAATACTCAGCGGATCCTGACCAACAAAATGATATCATTTACATATCTATACTACGTATGATATTCGTACACAGGGGTAAAAATCATATGACATATTCATTTTCCATTGGTGCCAAAAAGCCTGTCTCAGGCTGGCTTACAAGCCCTCTATCAGTGACCGACCAAATGTTCTTGTCCGGTGTCGGTTCGCACCTAGCTGTGAGATTTCTGCAGCAAGGAAGTTCTTTGTGTAGGGTTAATTAAGGAGACTAGCAGTAATTACGTTAAGAGAACGTTGGCCTCCTAGGACAACAGCTTGTAATTACAGGAATTGAATTTATCTTTATTGCGTTATCTGCTGGGCATCAGGAATTGTTATCTGTAATTCCTGGATGCGACAATCAAAAAATCGATTGACTGCGTTTTATTTCCGGATATCTTGCCGTTTCTCGCGGTTCATCCGTGACAGTGCCCGTTGAAAATGATAATTTTTTTGTTCTCAAGATGGTGGGAGTGACGCAATAGTTTTTACTCTCTCGGAAGGGCCACTTTCTATAATTTGATCATAACTAAGACTCCCCATGTCCCTTATCAGTTTAGTCGCTCTTCTTTGTACTTTCTTCAGCTCCAGGGCATCCTTTCAGAACTGAGCTGCATAATCCAGATGAGGCTGCACCAACGCTTTGTAAAGTGGTAATATTACATCCCTGCCCCGCGAGTCCATGTCTCGTTTAATGCATGACAATATCCTGGTGGCCTTAGAAGCAGCTGATTGACATTGTGTGCTGTAATTTAATCTACTATCTACAAGGACACCCACATCCTTCTCTACAAGTGACTCCCAATGTTACTCCCTCCAGGACCTATAATGAATGTACAGATGTCGCCACCATCACTTTGACACCAGCTGCGGCAGAATGGTCACTTTAACATGACCTGTTACTGTAATGTGTTTATGTTGCATTAACACGTTAAAGGGGTTGTGTCACTTCAGCAAATGGCATTTATCATGTAGAGAAAGTTAATACCAGGCACTTACTAATGTATTGTGATTGCAGAAAAAACAAAGATAAAAACATCCTGCACGGTATGATAAATAAATATGCGGATGTCCCTGGCCACATTCGGGAAAAAAATCACAGAAAAAATAATAATAATGCACTAACAAAAAATAGATGCAAGCATTATATATGGACCAAGCCCATATATATAATATATATTATGCTTGCATCTATTTTGTTAGTGCATTATTATTATTATTTTTTTCTGTAATGCATTGTTATTACCCTGACTAGACACATTTTTTCCATCACATTATACACTGCTCGTTTCCATGGTTCCGATCACCCTGAAATCCAGCAGCGATGGTCATGCTTGCACACTATACACCCTGTACAGAATTATTAGGCAAATGAGTATTTTGACCACATCATCCTCTTTATGCATGTTGTCTTACTCCAAGCTGTATAGGCTCGAAAGCCTCCTACCAATTAAGCATATTAGGTGATGTGCATCTCTGTAATGAGAAGGGGTGTGGTCTAATGACATCAACACCCTATATCAGGTGTGCATAATTATTAGGCAACTTCCTTTCCTTTGGCAAAATGGGTCAAAAGAAGGACTTGACAGGCTCAGAAAAGTCAAAAATAGTGAGATATCTTGCAGAGGGATGCAGCACTCTTAAAATTGCAAAGCTTCTGAAGCGTGATCATCGAACAATCAAGCGTTTCATTCAAAATAGTCAACAGGGTCGCAAGAAGCGTGTGGAAAAACCAAGGCGCAAAATAACTGCCCATGAACTGAGAAAAGTCAAGCGTGCAGCTGCCAAGATGCCACTTGCCACCAGTTTGGCCATATTTCAGAGCTGCAACATCATTGGAGTGCCCAAAAGCACAAGGTGTGCAATACTCAGAGACATGGCCAAGGTAAGAAAGGCTGAAAGACGACCACCACTGAACAAGACACACAAGCTGAAACGTCAAGACTGGGCCAAGAAATATCTCAAGACTGATTTTTCTAAGGTTTTATGGACTGATGAAATGAGAGTGAGTCTTGATGGGCCAGATGGATGGGCCCGTGGCTGGATTGGTAAAGGACAGAGAGCTCCAGTCCGACTCAGATGCCAGCAAGGTGGAGGTGGAGTACTGGTTTGGGCTGGTATCATCAAAGATGAGCTTGTGGGGCCTTTTCGGGTTGAGGATGGAGTCAAGCTCAACTCCCAGTCCTACTGCCAGTTTCTGGAAGACACCTTCTTCAAGCAGTGGTACAGGAAGAAGTCTGCATCCTTCAAGAAAAACATGATTTTCATGCAGGACAATGCTCCATCACACGCGTCCAAGTACTCCACAGCGTGGCTGGCAAGAAAGGGTATAAAAGAAGAAAATCTAATGACATGGCCTCCTTGTTCACCTGATCTGAACTCCATTGAGAACCTGTGGTCCATCATCAAATGTGAGATTTACAAGGAGGGAAAACAGTACACCTCTCTGAACAGTGTCTGGGAGGCTGTGGTTGCTGCTGCACGCAATGTTGATGGTGAACAGATCAAAACACTGACAGAATCCATGGATGGCAGGCTTTTGAGTGTCCTTGCAAAGAAAGGTGGCTATATTGGTCACTGATTTGTTTTTGTTTTGTTTTTGAATGTCAGAAATGTATATTTGTGAATGTTGAGATGTTATATTGGTTTCACTGGTAAAAATAAATAATTGAAATGGGTATATATTTGTTTTTTGTTAAGTTGCCTAATAATTATGCACAGTAATAGTCACCTGCACACACAGATATCCCCCTAAAATAGCTAAAACTAAAAACAAACTAAAAACTACTTCCAAAAATATTCAACTTTGATATTAATGAGTTTTTTGGGTTCATTGAGAACATGGTTGTTGTTCAATAATAAAATTAATCCTCAAAAATACAACTTGCCTAATAATTCTGCACTCCCTGTAGGAAAAAATGCCGGCCTCTTTGGTGACTGGGACTGTGGGAGCGCACATAAGCTAGTGCTTTTTTCATAGTATGCAGGCACAACCACCACTGATGGATTGCAGGGTGGTAGTAACCATGGAAACGAGCAACAGAAGCAATATGGATAATAACAATACATTAGTAAGTGCCTGGTATTAACTTTCTCTACATGATCAATGCCATTTGCTGAAGTGAGACAACCCCTTTAAGCCTGTCAAAGTAATGGCGGCTACATCTGTAGATTATTAGTACTCAGATGAATCACTTTACATTGATCCATATTGAATCTCATTTGCCAAGTGGATGCCCCAACGCTCTGAGCGTCCGTCAGCTTGTAATTCATGGACATCTTCCATAGACTGCACTATGTTATGGCCCGGCTTGGCTTGATTGACAGATCTCTCCCTATAAACAAACAGACCTCAACTAGGGATGAGCGAACCCGGTCAAAGTTCAGGTTCGGAACCCGGACCCCATTAAAGTCTATGGGGACCCGAACTTCAATTTATTATTTTCCGTTATAACATGGTTATAACGGAAAATAATAGCATTCTTAAGATAGAATGCTAAATAAAATGGCCATTGTGGGGTTAAAAATAATTTTAAAAAAAACTCACCTCACCCACTTGATCGCGCAACTGGTATCCTCTTCTTTCTTTAGGACCTGTGATGACGTCACCGCGCTCACCACGTGTAAATAATAAAATCACCTGAACACCGAACCCGAACTTCAGTGAAAAAGTCTGGCTTCGGGTCGGGCACCCGAACTCACAAAGTTCAGGTTCGCTCATCCCTACTCTCAACCAAACTGAGCACTTTTTTGAAAATAGGCATCACAGTTCATTGGCACCGAAATAACTGAACTAAGGGGCACATTTATTAAGACTGGCGTTTTATCCACCGTTCTCAATAACTCCTGCGCTGTCGGTGGATTGCCGAAGTTATGTAAAGACGCCGGCCTCTACAGCTGTTTTCACGTATTTCTGAAATATCCGTTCCGTAGATTTACCAGAGTTGGCCTTTCACACATGTAGCTATCACCCCGGAGATGTTCCATGTCGGGTGCGTTCTTACTACAGAGGAAATGTTCCAGGTCCCTAGGCAAGGGGCAGGAACTTTAGGCATGGCCCACTGTGATTTTCTGGAACATTTACTGCTGTCTTCACACATGCCCTCACTCAGACAAAATCCAGAGTTAGTACTAGGGCTCTGGGGAGAAAAAGTCTGGGTAAAGTCCCGGACTGATATTGCGGATGTGTGCGTTCACACATAAAGCCCCTTCGGGTAAACTCCAGAAAATGTCAGGATTCCACTGTAAGTGTGAATCGGGCTTACATAACTTCAGGAATCCACCTCTGCTTCTAAATCTAAGACGGCTTCCTTGCTGTCTTACATTTAGACCATTTTCTACGCCTGCCGGCCCCACCCATGCCACGCCCACTTTTTGAGACCGGTTGTGAGCGGGGAGAAGTTGCAGATTGCAGAGCAAAGGATCTTCGCTCCGTAATCTGTGCCAGAAATACGCCTAATATAGGCATATTTCTATTTAATAGATGACCACCACCCGCCCCCCCTCCCCTAAGTTCTTTAAGAACTCATAGGTGTAATCCATTAGTTTCTGGAGGCATGTTCATATTTACTTTAATTTTATTTTGCTTGGGTTTATTTTCCTGTTTCTCATTTAAAGGCTATGGATACCTTTTGGGGCAATTTTTTATCATTGCATTTTACTTACCATATTTCAGGCTAAAAAAAAATCTTTTTTTCAATTGGTCTTCATTAAAATTGTTCAGACGTTTTTAAGATACAAGGGTTAAAAAATCAGTCTGTTTGCAGACTGTCACTCCCAAGTTCCAAATGCTGACCGCTCATTTGAAGCCTTCTCTCTGTCCTCCTGAAGTCTCCTTATAACGAAACTCTTATCAAATTGATAAAAATATGGCTTTAGTAAATGCTTTTGGGGTCAAGAGTTAAGGCTTCAAATGAGCCATCAGCTGACGGGACTGAGAAGTGATGCATTAGAAACAGAAGGATTTTTTTTTTTTTACCCTTGTATCTGAAAAAACGGCTGAAAATGTTTAGTAAAGACTAAATAAAAAAAAGATTTTTAGCCCAAAATGAGTAAAATGCAAACATAAAAAAATTGCCATGAAGGTGTCCATAGCCTTTAAAAACTACAGAATAAAATATATTTACAGCCCCCTTCCACAACAAAAACTAAATGGATAAGTTAATTATTAACTAACTAAAAAATTGGGTACACAGGTAGGATTCCTAGAATGCAGCATCTGACACTTCTGCTCTGAGCATCATGAATTACATGTCCTACCTGTGTGATTTATTTTGTAGCTTCATGGACAAACACGTAAATTACTTTTAAGCAGGTAACCTGGTTGTCCTGTATTAGGAACATTAATGAATGGGTGCATTGCCACTTGTAATACATTTTGCTTTCCACTTTCTTCCTCACGCAGGCCTTTCTTTCTTTATGTTGCCTTCCACGACCCTCACCGCTGCGGACATTCCCAGCCTCAGTACGGCCCATTCTGTGAGAAATTTGGAAATGGTGAACCTGGTATGGGAAGAATTCCAGATTGGACACCGCAGTATTATACACCAGAACAGGTCCAGGTCAGCTCTGAAAGTTTAGTTTTCTTCCTCTTAAAGGGGTTATGCCATGATTGATGAAAATGAAGATCAGACATCATACAGCACATGACATTCTCTTTCTAACAAAGCTAGAATCAGCCCTGTACCTCATACGGATCCAGAGATCTCCCTATTCATTGCTCCAATCGTTTTGCTTGATTTATTTCAGGCTGGCTGCTCGGGGGCGTGTCCTTTCTTAGGGGGTCTGTCCTTTGTGCTGCAGCTTTTTCCCTATACCTGCCACAGCTTTTAACAGAACATATGGCTGGTGGCAGTTGAAAATTTAAACTGAGCATGTGCAACCACCTTAGTGAGGTGGACGGAGACGTAAGGAAAAGAACAAACAGCAGGTGGCGCTATACAGATCCATTTTTCTTGAATAACTCAGTAGCTGTCCCAAATTTTTAATTGCATGCAATTACAAAAGTGTTCAGATCCAGGTACTGGTTTGAAAAATGTATATTTTTCATAGTGCTACCCCTTTAATATCTCTTTTAAATGTGTGGATTTTTTCTTAAATGATAAATGCCATTTTCTGAAGTGAAACAACCCCTTTAAAAAGCACTTGTAGTTGGTTTTTCATGTTTAAACTGCTATTATTTGCACTTATTGTAGCCCTTAGTTTTCTTAAGATGTTCTTATATGTAATTTTAGTAGCTGCATTATGTAAAAAAAGTTTAATCACTGAATGCACTGTATATGTTACCTTGCAGAAGTCCGCTCAGCAGTGGCCAGTCCCTAAACATGCTTAATTTGGCTTGATTCAGATACCTGAACTCAAGGATGCTCTAAATCAGGGGTGGCCAACCTTACAGACACAAAGCTTCCAAAGAAAAATAAGAAACAAAATATTTTTCATCTGATCTGAGGTCTGATAAAAATATTTTTTTCATTAGCAGAGAAAAAAAGAAAAAATATATTTTTCATCAGACCTCAGATCAGATCCCCAATCCTCATCTGACCTAAAATAAGATCCCCAAACCTCATCAGACCTCCAAATCAGACCCCCAAAATAAGACCTCCAATGCTCGGATCAGACAACACAAATCAGACCCTCAGTGCTCAGATCTCCCCCCTCCAATGCTCAGATCTGACCCCCCATGCTCAGACCTGACCAACCCATCCTCCAGCAAGGCCCCCCATGCTCAGATCAGACCTCTATTGCTCATATCAGGGCCCCCCCATGCTCAAATCAGGACCCCCCATGCTCAAATCAGGACACCCCATACTCAAATCAGGACACTCCCCCCCCCCCCCCCCCATACTCTAATCAGGACAGCCCCACATGCGCAGAACCTCCCATGCTTAGATCAGAACCTCCCATGCTTAGGCTCTTTTCACATCACCGTTTCTCCTTTCCATTCTCTGGCCCCGTTGAGGACGGATTCTGAAGATAACTGAGACCTAACTGAGCGTAACCCCATAGTTTTAGAACATGATTTTTCAATGGAGACGAATGTCCTGCATGCAGGACTTTCGTCTCTGCTCAAAAATCATGTTCTGAGCGGACACCGAACAGACCCCATTATAGTCTATGGGGTCTTTAGGCTCCGTTAGGTCTCAGTTATCTGCATAATCCGTCCTTTCCATTCTCCTGCTCCTCAAACGGAGCTGGAGAATGGAAAGGAGAAATGGTGATGTGAAAGGAGCCTTAGATCTACAATTTTTAAAAAAATCTCTTCCCTCTCCTGATCAGGCACTGTGCTCCTGCTCGGGCACCTGCTACTCTGCAGGTCTGACACGCTCTCCACTGTGACCTGATGAGCACAACGTCAGGTCATAGTGGGTGTCTCCACGTACTACGTTCTCACACTGCGTGCATCAGGACGTAGTGTAGAGTGAGCTGGAGCTGCAAAGTAGTAACAGTGCCCTATCAGGAAAAGAGATCTGAGCATGGGCCGGGGAGTAAGCCGTCTGACTGCTTCCCAGCTCCACAGCTAGAGCCGCACTTGAAGAAGCAAAGAGTCGCATGCGGCTCAAGAGCCACGGGTTGACTACCCCTGCTCTAAATCCTACGCTTGCACCGTTGCTTGCACCGTTATTTTTGGCGCATGTGCAGTGATGCTGGGTGTACTTGCACGTGGTGGAACCCTCCTCTGATAAGCTGGTGACTTCCAGAGCATGGGCAGTGCATCATTAAGGCCAGTACAAGTGCACCCAGTTTCACCGCGCCTGCGCCAGAACTAGAAGACAACAGCGCAAGTGCACGATTTAGAATGGACAATGGTATCATATTCTTAGGGATGTCAGTCAAGCCAAATTGGGTGTGTTTCGAGCTGGCCACCGTGACGCTTCTGCCAAGCAGCTCCACTCCCATGACTCCTGCAAGGTCATTTTTATACAGCCGGGATGAAACTTCTTATTTTACATAACATAGATTTTAATGTTAGGTAAAAGAGCACCTTTCAAAAATAAAGAGCTACAGAAAAGCAAATTTAGCGACAAAAAAAACTACTGACAGGTTCCGTTTGAAGGGACCCTTCGTTTCACATAAAAAACACACATTAACCGGAAAACAAATAGAACACTTACCTGGTGCCCTCCGTTTCATCTTTTTAATTACAGATCCACTAATTCATGGGCTCCTCATCTGATATCCAAGATGGCCGCACCGCTTCTCAGAGAGATCTGTGCAATGGGACGCTTCCTACTTGTCCAGCCCTGCTCTTTTAATTGGCCAGCATTTGAGCAACGTTGGCCAATCCAAGAGCAGAAGGAAGTGGCTTGGGCTACCATATGCACAGCATGCATCAGGTAGTCTGAGAAGCGGTGGCAGAAGAGGAGCCTGGGAATTGGTGCATGTGCAACTAAAAAGATGGAACAGAGGCAACCAGTAAGTGTTCTGTTCGTTCTCCAGTTAATGTAATATTATTATTATTTTTTCTCAAACCGGAGGGTCCCTTTAAATCAAATGCATAAAGGTTTTTGAAAATACCATAGAAGAATGCTGTCAAGAAAAATACAACTAATATCTAATTCCACTTTATTTTAGGTTCCATATTTTATTCCAGACACTCCTAGTGCAAGGGCTGATCTGGCTGCGCAGTATACGACAATTGGCCGTATGGACCAAGGTTAGTCACCTGACCTGTTTTCAAAAAGTCGAGTCTGGTCATAACAGGGCATCACTGAATTAGGTACATCATCAGACTTCCATCACTGAGATTTGCTTTTGCTTTATTTGAGTTTGACTGATGTTGGGTTGAATCCAGTCAGAAAACTGAAAGTGTAACTGCCATTTCATTACCAAAGATGAAATTGCTAACATATGTGATGCTGAAGGGAAGATATTCATGAAGCTTTATTTTTCTGTTAGTTTTACCTCTCTGATGTCTGTATTCAGACCTTAGCAACCCTATTTCTCTGTGCCTCTATTTCAGCATCTTCCTAAGATGGCCTCTGCAGCATTTCCTGTGGTGATTTTTGCCCTGTCCTTGAGGCCATCCTGTATTTCCCTCACTTCCCATAAGCCCTTGCTCTCCTCACATGAACTAGCAGGACCAATCAGAATGCAGATAACCTCCCCCACTACCCTACAGCAGTGTGTATCCTCTCACATACAGCTAACCAGAGACAAGCCCTGCAATTACATGAAATCAGTAAGAAAGCATTTGTTTTAGCCTGTTAAGTCACCTGTCAGCTCTGCAGCTGCTCTCTCATTTTCTTCCACACTGACAGGGGGAGAAGGCTGCTTTAGCTGCTCATATCTCTGGTTTGGTACCAGCTAGAGATATGGGCAATATGACAGCAATATGTTCAGTACAGCGGAAGATATCTGTAATGGATCTCCTAGCACCCCGACCGGGTACCTCTGTTGATGGATGCTTCTAGTGCTTCCTGAGGCCTCCAAGCACTCCGCTCTACACCAAAACCACCACAGGAACCAGGAACAGGAACAGCTCTTACAAGAGCTAATAGTATAGCAGGGGAGTATAGCAAATCTTCAGCGTATAGCAATCCCCAGTGTCGATCAGTTACCCAAACACCAGCCTCAACATGATGAAGGGTAAAACAGGAACTCTTTATTGAACACACAAGCATTGACTTATAAACATTTTCCAACAAGGTTACCACCCCCGTGGACCTGGTTGGGAACTGAGGACATGACCTAGCAGCCAATCCTTTACAGCTTTACAGTTTAAACACTCCCATACAAAATCCTCCCCTCTGCCTGTGATACAATTACCTTACACAATGGGTTGATGTAATTATCACAAGCAGGAGAATACTTAGTTTTAAACAATGTCTTCTGTCCTGGAGACAACCGAGGAGTAATTCAATTATCTCTCAGGAGAAAGGGAAATCGCCAATACACACGTGGGGACAATAGAACAGACATCACTATTCAAATATACAATGTCCCAACCATTACAGTAAATATAGACATTTAACATATCCCCAGATGGCTTGGATCTGAGCGCTGAATATATCCAAACAGCGCTCAGATGCCACAAACACAGTCAAATCGCCATGGGGTTTAAGTTTAGCATGGGCTGATGAGAGGGCCCATAATCCTGGGGCAAAAGGCTGGCAACCAGGCTTCTCCAGCACCCAGTGGCGAGGTTGGTTTCACCACAATATCACTTAAAGAAAACGGGATGCACTGAAGCATGAAAAAAGCTCTCATGCTTGTATGAAAGCCTGGAATGTCAGCTTTCAAACAAGACCAGTTTCTAGCTGCTACCATTTAGGAGAAAGCAGCTTGTAAAACAGCCCTTCCCCCTCCACTTTCTGTCTGAGCCTGTGCTCCTCCTCCCAGTGCTCTCCCAGGCACTCACGGCTGTGCTCCTCCTCCCAGTGCTCTCCCAGGCACTCAGGGCTGTGCTCCTCCTCCCAGTGTTCTCCCAGGCACTCAGGGCTGTGCTCCTCCTCCCAGTGTTCTCCCAGGCACTCAGGGCTGTGCTCCTCCTCCCAGTGCTCTCCCAGGCACTCAGGGCTGTGCTCCTCCTCCCAGTGCTCTCCCAGGCACTCAGGGCTGTGCTCCTCCTCCCAGTGCTCTCCCAGGCACTCAGGGCTGTGCTCCTTCTCCCAGTGCTCTCCCAGGCACTCAGGGCTGTGCTCCTCCTCCCAGTGCTCTCCCAGGCACTCAGGGCTGTGCTCCTCCTCCCAGTGCTCTCCCAGGCACTCAGGGCTGTGCTCCTCCTCCCAGTGCTCTCCCAGGCACTCAGGGCTGTGCTCCTCCTCCCAGTGCTCTCCCAGGCACTCAGGGCTGTGCTCCTCCTCCCAGTGCTCTCCCAGGCACTCAGGGCTGTGCTCCTCCTCCCAGTGCTCTCCCAGGCACTCAGGGCTGTGCTCCTCCTCCCAGTGCTCTCCCAGGCACTCAGGGCTGTGCTCCTCCTCCCAGTGCTCTCCCAGGCACTCAGGGCTGTGCTCCTCCTCCCAGTGCTCTCCCAGGCACTCAGGGCTGTGCTCCTCCTCCCAGTGCTCTCCCAGGCACTCAGGGCTGTGCTCCTCCTCCCAGTGCTCTCCCAGGCACTCAGGGCTGTGCTCCTCCTCCCAGTGCTCTCCCAGGCACTCAGGGCTGTGCTCCTCCTCCCAGTGCTCTCCCAGGCACTCAGGGCTGTGCTCCTCCTCCCAGTGCTCTCCCAGGCACTCAGGGCTGTGCTCCTCCTCCCAGTCCTCTCCCAGGCACTCAGGGCTGTGCTCCTCCTCCCAGTGCTCTCCCAGGCACTCAGGGCTGTGCTCCTTCTCCCAGTGCTCTCCCAGGCACTCAGGGCTGTGCTCCTCCTCCCAGTGCTCTCCCAGGCACTCAGGGCTGTGCTCCTCCTCCCAGTGCTCTCCCAGGCACTCAGGGCTGTGCTCCTCCTCCCAGTGCTCTCCCAGGCACTCAGGGCTGTGCTCCTCCTCCCAGTGCTCTCCCAGGCACTCAGGGCTGTGCTCCTCCTCCCAGTGCTCTCCCAGGCACTCAGGGCTGTGCTCCTCCTCCCAGTGCTCTCCCAGGCACTCAGGGCTGTGCTCCTCCTCCCAGTGCTCTCCCAGGCACTCAGGGCTGTGCTCCTCCTCCCAGTGCTCTCCCAGGCACTCAGGGCTGTGCTCCTCCTCCCAGGCACTCAGGGCTGTGCTCCTCCTCCCAGTGCTCTCCCAGGCACTCAGGGCTGTGCTCCTCCTCCCAGTGCTCTCCCAGGCACTCAGGGCTGTGCTCCTCCTCCCAGTGCTCTCCCAGGCACTCAGGGCTGTGCTCCTCCTCCCAGTGCTCTCCCAGGCACTCAGGGCTGTGCTCCTACTAGTGCTCTCTCGTCTCTTGTTTATATAAGAGAGGACGACACTGTGGGAAGAGGCTGCAGAATAGAAAAGTAGCAGACATTTGTGGGAGTTATTATGAGGTGAAACTAAAAATGATTACATTTTAAAGCACAAAAGCACTTATACAGCAGGGTGTATTATACCATTAGGGTATAAAAAAAATGTAACGGCATAAATAAAAAATAAAGTCTTTTGAATCAGGTTTTATTAACATAGATGTGTGTGTTTTTTTTTTTTTTTTTTTTTACACTTTAGTTATTTTTGACAATCCATGTACAAAATCTTTAAATATTTTCTTCTTCACACTGACCACTATAACAAAGACAATTAGTTAATGTTTTCTGTGACTCAGTTGTCAGCTTTGCTATACAGGCTGGTTTAGAATAAGCAGAGCCATCTCGTTATCATTAGAAGGTGAGTTAGGCGACCGCATGAATGAGTCTGCATCCGTTCCGCAATTTTGCGAAACTGGGTGCAGGACCCATTTATTTCAATGGAGCCGCAAAAGATGTGGACATCACACCCCGCAAAAAATTTAGAACATGTCCTATGTTTGTCTGCAATTGCGGACAAGAATCAGCATTTTCTATGATAGTGACGGCCATGTGCGGTCCACAAATTGCGGAACGCACACGGGCCGGTATCAGTGTTTTGCGTATCCGCAATTTGAGAACCGCAAGACACTACAGTCGTGTGAATGCGCCCTTAATGGTAGCTATGTAATACTGCTGGAGGCTTAGATAAACCATGATGGCTAAGACTGGCCTTGTTTCCAATCATATTTCATTGCTGGTTCCTAGGACACGTATGCAGGTGCTGACTTGCTTACAAAGAGTCCCCATCCGCTGTATGGACCGCTTTATGGTGCCTCTGCTGCTCCGGTCCCGCTGCTGAAGGGTGGGTGTTAGCGGATGTGCTGCTTTGTCCCTGAGCATAAACTGTATGTCCCCGGGGTGTTTATGTCAGGAACGCACATCTTTGGGTACTGGACAGGTGAGAGACCCCTGGGAGAGGCATATAAGGCAGGCACAGGTTTCCAGTCCTGTCACCTGGGGCCTGTATATGCGACTACCTCTACCCAGAAACCATAGTGATGTTACACAGAATGATACTGAGACAATAATCTTCTCGGCTATAGTTTTTATAACAATTCGGACCAGTATCAGTGCGCCTCATTGTGCCTCCAGTCTGAATTGATAAAGGAAATTACAGAGAAGAATATTGGTTCGGTATTGTTCTGTGTGGCATATATATGGCACCATGGTTCTGGGCAGAGGTAGTTGACTTGCATGTATGGACCTCAGGTGACTTGACTGGACACCTGTCCCAGTTTTCCATCTTATATTGACTGTACCTCATTGGGAGTGTTCCTCATTTATTATGCTGCATAGTATAGTTTTCATACTGAATGTAATATACACCTCACATTGAAGGTGCCGAATGAAGTGTTCTAGTACATAAATGTGTCTCATAGTCTTACTTTCCACATTTCCGGGGTTCTCCAAAATTCACCTCTGTGTTCCAGCCTACATCCTGACACCAAGTGGAAGGAAGGGCAGGAATAGGGAAAGGTGAGTAGCTTAACATCTGGTCTGGGGTCTGTAAAAGAGTACTTTAAGGTCTGGTCTGGGGTTTGTTAACAGGGGAAGTCTGGGGTCTGTAAACAGAGGAAGTCTGGTCTGGGGCAGGATTGCCACCCGACCAGTATCTCACCAGCAAAGCGGGTATTTTAGTGGCCCTGCCGGTGCCGGTATTTTTTTTCTAAAATGTTAATTGCCAGTATTTTGTTACAAGTACTGCTAATAATGAGCACTTCTCCTCTCCCCCCCCCCCCATCCCCGTGTTAATAAAAAAAATAAACTAAATCACTCACCTCCTCCATTTGCTTGCGCTGCTGACTAGAACCAGGTCCTGTCCTGAGCTTCCAGTCAGCAGGGAGCGTTCACCGCAGTGCGAGCAAATGGAGGCAGTAAGTGCTGTTTTGTGGTGTTTTTCTTTTTTTTGGCAGAAGCAGAGAAAGGGACACTAATGGGGGACATTATTCTAACTAGGGGCACTAATGGGGGACATTATTCTAACTGGGGGAACTAATGGGGGACATTATTTTAACTGGGGGCTCTAATGGGGGCATTACTCTAACTGGGGGCACTAATGGGGGACATTATTCTAACTGGGGGCACTAATGGGGGACATTATTCTAACTGGGGGCACTAATGGGGGACATTATTCTAACTGGGGGCACTAATGGGGGACATTATTCTAACTGGGGGCACTAATGGGGGACATTATTCTAACTGGGGGCACTAATGGGGGACATTATTCTAACTGGGGGCACTAATGGGGGACATTATTCTAACTGGGGGCACTAATGGGGGACATTATTCTAACTGGGGGCACTAATGGGGGACATTATTCTAACTGGGGGCACTAATGGGGGACATTATTCTAGCTGGGGGCAATAATGGGGGCCATTCTTCCTGGGGGCATTACTATTACTGGGGGGCACTAATGGGGACACTAATTAAGACAGTATTAATTCTGGGGGGGTGCTAATGGGGGCATTACTATTACTGGGTGCACTAATGGGGGCATTATTAATGCTGGGGAACACTAAAGGGGGCATTACTATTACTGGGGGGCAGTAAAATTATTGGGAGCCACAGTATGACAGTGACTTAACACCCAGTGTTAAGCCACGCCGTCCACAGCCACCCCCCCTTTGGGGTGTCTCTTAACTTGGCCGGTAATTTTTGCTGGGAAAGGTGGCAACCCTAGTCTGGGGTCTGTTAACAGGGGGGAGTCCGGTCTCAACTATTGGTTGGTTTACTTTGCAACAGAATTGAATGCCAGAATTGTGGTGCAATTTTGGGACAAACTGGGGCATCTTAGGCCACACCCTGTCTTGCTAAGCTCAACCCCTTCCTGCTAAACCTACCCCATTTTGAGCACGTCTGATTAAGTATAGAAACCCTAGTTGTGCCACTTTTTAGATTTTAGGCGCAGATACATCAAATACATTATTACTAAATCTGGGTCACAGTCTTTTATTTATTTTTTGGGTGGTGAAAAGAAGCCTAAGGGAAAATGCCTTAAAAGGGTATTCCCATCATAGACAATGGGGACATATCGCTAGGATATGCCCCCATTGTCTGATAGGTGCGGGTTCCACCTCTGGGACCCGCACCTACAATGAGAACGGAGCGGTGAAATGAACAGAGGGTGCCGAAAATTGCCAAGCGCTGGCTCTGCTATTTCCGTCTGCCCCATAGCAATGAATGGGAGCAGGGGCATTCACCTCCATTGGAGCAGCGCTTGGTGGTGGACAGACCCTGGGAAATCTGGGGTCCTCCAGCCACAGCTCTCCCCGCTCCATTCTCGTTGTAGGTGTGGGTCCCACCTTCTATCGATATGCCCCCATTGTCTGTGATGGGAATACCCCTTTAAAGGGGTGGTCCAAGAATACTTACATTTTATCTAAGGCCCACAGCCTGCCTACTGAAACAGAAGATTCATACTTTACTGCTTCCCACCGCTCCGGTCCTCCACACTGGCTCTGCTGTCTTATTCCTCCAGTCCTTGCACTGTTTACATCCGGAAGTATATGAGCATGGTCACAACTTCACCACTGAAGCCAGTTAATGGCTGCAGCAGAACATGTATCGATGCCCATGCACCGCCAGAAGGAAACAGTGCAGAGACCGGATGACTGGAGCAGCTAGGAACAGATAAGTACCGATCTTCTGTTTCAGCTGGCATGCTGCGGTTTTATCTTTTGCCTGATCAGTCAAAAAGACTGAACTGAAGACCTCCTGATGCATCCTGAACGGAAATCTCTCCATTCAGAATGCATTAGGATAAAACTGATCAGTTATTTTCCCGTATAGAGCCCCTAGGACGGAACTCTATGCTGGAAAAGAAAAACGCAAGTGTGAAAGTACCCTAAGATTGCAACAATTTTTACAACTTTTTTTGCAGTTCAGAAAACCGGCTTGAATCAGCTCGACAGGCTAGCGACATCTACCTCCCTGCGCACTTTTCAAAACTGTAGTGGTGTAAAAATGCAAAATGTCCCAAATGTTTTGTTCAAATAAGATCAGAAAGCCCTATTTTGCATCTTTTTAAGCATAATTCTTAAGAGCAGGATAAATTCTTCATGTGTGAAACCACTTTTAAAGAGGTGTTTGATCACTCAGTTAATTTTTATTTTTATTTTTTTCAGTTTAGGATTTTCATTCCCACAGTCCAGGGGATGCACATGGGTCATGAGACATCTTAACATCAAAGGCTACATTTATAATCCAGAATTTAGTTTTCTATATGTGTGTGTTTTTAGTTTTTTTACTTGGGAACATTTTCATGACTACAACTTGGAATATACCCAAAATTGTTATAGCAGTGACTCGTATAGGATAATCCTAAATCTGAAAGTGCATAATTAGAAATATGTACTACGTTACTTTATGGGCGGAATGGAAAAAAAAAATGCATTTGCACCATTATTTTTCTTTTAAAGGGAACCGGTCAGTAGTGACAGACCCAGTGATTTCAGCAGACTGTCACTTCTGGGCTAGCATTCAGCACTTTCAGGGCTCTTTCACACGAGCATGTCCCTTGCGTGAATCACGCTCCGTGTGAGAGAGGGATTGTGCGTTCTGGATTTAGGAAGTGCACGGCATTATCATGATTGATGACGGTGTGTGCCTCTGCCTGGCCTTCCTGCTACACAATCATACTGACAGCTTTATGTCAGTATGATTCCGTTACAGACAGGTCAGACAGCATTTTCAATCATGATAATGCTGTGCGCTTCCTAAGTCCAGAACACACAATCCCTCTCTCACACGAAATGTGATTCACGCAAGGGACACTCGTGTGAAAGAGCACTTACAGGACCGACAGACTGGACCTTGCAGTGAGTGCTAGTCCAATGACAAACGCTAGTCCCGACCTCCCCACCTCCTGATCATAACTTGCAGGTTTCTTTGCTATGCGTAACCGGAAATAAACCTGCTAGATTTTGTCTGTAGACAAGGGAGGGCGATGGCCAGTGAGTCATCGGACTCCTCTCCCTCACAGGGATAGTGCGATGCAAGGTTCGGCTTGTCAGTATGGTGAAAGTGCTGAATCAGTGGGTCTGTCACTATACCACGCTGCACTCAGCGAGGGCAGCATACTAGACGTGACAGGTTCCCTTTTAAATTTTGCACATAATTTGTTTTTGTTTTTGCACAATAAATAAGATGTAAGAATAATATTAGTAATTTGTTTTGTACTGCCATATTCTGAAAGGCGTAACTTTATTTACCGTATTTTTCGCCCCATAAGATGCATTTTTTCCCCCAAAAGTGGGGGGAAAATGTTCTTGCGTCTTAGGGCTCGTTCACATGACCGTGCCGTGTATATACTGATGCCACCTGTGTGCCTTCCGCAATTTGCGGAACGGAACAGATGGCCCTTTATAGAAATGCCTATTCTTGGCCGCAAAACATGACTTATAATATTTGCGGGGACACGGAACGGAGCAACGGATGCGGACAGCACACGCTGTGCTATCCACATATTTTGCGGCTCCATTGAAGTGAAAGGGTCCTCATCCGAGCCGCAAAAAATGCGGCTCGGATGCGGAACTAACCCACGGTCATGTGAACGAGCCCTTATGATGTGAATACTAATGAGCGCTTCGATTATGTGTTTTACAGGGCAAGTTTAGTTTTCATTGGTACAATTTTGGAGCACATACAAGTTTTCGATCACCTTTTATTCCATATTTTGGGAGGCAGAATGAAAAAAAAAAGCAATTCCATATTTTCTTTTTTGCAGTATAAGGCCTCATGCACACAACCATTCCGTTTTTTGCGGATCCACAAAAAACGGAAGCCCGTGTACCTTCTGCAATTTACGCAACGGGCGGCTTATTGTAGAAATGCCTATTCTTGTCCGCAAAACGGACAAGAATA
The DNA here is from genome assembly GCF_905171765.1 of Bufo bufo. Classification (NCBI taxonomy): domain Eukaryota; kingdom Metazoa; phylum Chordata; class Amphibia; order Anura; family Bufonidae; genus Bufo; species Bufo bufo. The sequence goes on along the minus strand of NC_053394.1, from coordinate 363,716,640 downwards.
GGACATGTTCTATTTTTTTTGCGGGTCCACGGAACGTAGCAACGGATGCAGACAGCACACGGAGGGCTGTCCGCATCTTTTGCGGCCCCATTGAAGTGAATGGGTCTGCATCCGAGCCGCGGACCCAAACAACGGCCGTGTGCATGAGGCCTAAATTACATGTTCGCTTTACTCTGTGGGTCAGTGCAGTTGCAGCAATACCAAATTTATGTTTTTTTGTTTTTTTTCAGGCGTTCTGTAGTTTTAGTGTTGGTAACATTTTGGGGTGCATACAAATTTATAATCTCTTTATATTCTGTTTTTTTGGGGGGTGGGACGGGGACGGTGTGAACAATAAACAGCCATTCCAGAATTTTATTTTAACAGAGATCACTGTGGGTTAAATAATGTGATAACTTTATAGATTGGGTCACTGCAAAATTGGTCACTATGTCTGTGTGTTTGTTTTTTTCTACAATTAATCCTCCTTTTGTTAAAAATGCAATAGTGAATTTTTTCTTTCTTCTTTTTTTTTTTTTTAACACCTAAAAACCTTTTCTACCATATTTATTACTCCCCCAAGGGAACTTGAACCTCCAATCCTTTAATCACCTACTTATGAAGTGTATTATGCCTGCCTGTCGGTATTCTACTGACAGCTAGCCTATTAGACCCTACCTTTGACAGGGCCTAATAGGCTTCTGTACTTGGCAATAATCAGAACCCCACATAGCAGGGAGGGCAATGGGTTGCACTGGTCCCTATTACCTTGGCATCTAAGGGGTTAAACTGCTGAGATTGGAGTAAGCCCTGAGCCCGGCTATGTGTATCAGCCTCTCTCCTGCCTCTGATTCCGCCAGATCACCTCAACCTACGGCTTATATATCCATCATAGAGCACTAACTAGCCCTCTCTCCTGATGGAGCATGAAGGGGTTAACTGTCTGGATTCTGTATTAATAGTTATTAGAACTGCTCACTTCAGTAACTGTATCCCATATGTTCACCTGCTTGTAATCCTCAGGTATTGGCCTTGTTCTTGATGAACTGCGCAGTGCCGGACATGACAACGACACCCTCGTGATATTTTCCTCTGACAATGGCATTCCTTTCCCAAACGGACGCACCAACCTGTACTGGTCGGGTAGGGCCGAGCCCCTGCTTATCTCATCTCCTGGTCAACCAAGATGCTGTGGAGAAGTCAGCCAGTCCTTTGCAAGTCTTCTTGGTGAGATATGGCTGGTAGAACATTCATTTTATAGGGGCTTTGCGGGATAGTAATTGACCTCTGTATGCATGGCGTGTGCGTCTATATGTATATGTCCTCCTCCGCTTTCCTGCTGGAGATATCTGCTGTTATGCTTGGACTTCACTTCTTCTATATACATGCAAACTTACTTCAGCTGTCTCACCTAATAGGATAGGTGTTGAGTGTCTGACCACTGGGGGTCCCACTGATCATGAGAACAGGGGTCCTGTGTCCTCTGAAAGCAGCACTGGTCGGACATGTCTACCACCTCTCCATTCAAAGTCTACAGGACTGATGAATATAGCCGAGCGCTCTACTTGGTTATCGCCATCAGTCCCATAGAGACTGAATGGAGTAGCAGCACACGCACTACCATGTCTTCATTTAAAGGGGAGGACATGGTACCCTCTTCTCGGGACACCAAGCGATCACGTAGACCTCTATCCCGTGGTTAGGTGATCAGTTGCGATTGTAGGACAACCCCTTTAAACCTAAGGGAAACTTTTGGACTTGGTAAACCTACTTTTGGATTCCTTGGCCAAAACCATTGTGAAACCGTGTTAGGTTGGGGCTACACTGTGTCTTTGACCATAGTTCACAGCACTGCGATGCTACTGTACCGTGCATACAAAGTGAAGTAACAATGCAGCTTGCAAATTACTGCGACCCAACAGTCACAAGAAATGCAGCAGATTTGGGCTTCTTGCAGCACAACCCCATAGCATTGTGATGCTGCAGTCTTTGGTTTCATGCCATGTGTTATGGTCGCTGTTAGAGATGAGCGAAATTCCGCTTATGAAATTCGCTCACACTTCGTTTGGTTGTAAAAGGTGAATTGCGTTATGGATTCCGTTACCACGGACCATAATGCAATTCTATGACAGAATCGCTTTAGAGGCATTCCAGTATTCATTCCGTCTTAATAGAAGTCTATGGGCAGCAAAACGGATCCGTCCCGTTTCAGTTATGCAGGAGAGGACTCTCACTCGGGATCGGGAGAGGACTCTCACTCGGGATCGGGAGAGGACTCTCACTCGGGATCGGGAGAGGACTCTCACTCGGGATCGGGAGAGGACTCTCACTCGGGTCGGGAGAGGACTCTCACTCGGGATCGGGAGAGGACTCTCACTCGGGATCGGGAGAGGACTCTCACTCGGGATCGGGGGAGGACTCTCACTCGGGATCGGGGGAGGACTCTCACTCGGGATCGGGGGAGGACTCTCACTCGGGATCGGGGGAGGACTCTCACTCGGGATCGGGGGAGGACTCTCACTCGGGATCGGGGGAGGACTCTCACTCGGGATCGGGAGAGGACTCTCACTCGGGATCGGGAGAGGACTCTCACTCGGGATCGGGAGAGGACTCTCACTCGGGATCGGGAGAGGACTCTCACTCGGGATCGGGAGAGGACTCTCACTCGGGATCGGGAGAGGACTCTCACTCGGGATCGGGAGAGGACTCTCACTCGGGATCGGGAGAGGACTCTCACTCGGGATCGGGGGAGGACTCTCACTCGGGATCGGGAGAGGACTCTCACTCGGGATCGGGAGAGGACTCTCACTCGGGATCGGGAGAGGACTCTCACTCGGGATCGGGGGAGGACTCTCACTCGGGATCGGGGGAGGACTCTCACTCGGGATCGGGGGAGGACTCCCCTGCATAACAGAAACGGGACGGATCCGTTTTGCAGCCCATAGACTTCTATTATGACGGAATGCATACTGGAATGCCTCTAAAGGCATTCTGTCATAGAATTGCGTTATGGTCCGTGGTAACGGAATCCATAACGCAATTCACCTTTTACCACCAAACGAAGCGTGAACTAATTTCTAAATATGCAATTCGCTCATATCTAGTCGCTGTGTAGCCCCAGCCTCCTAAAGATCCATTTATTGTTATTTCTAATGTTTCCTCTGCTCAGATATCACTCCAACCATCCTAGACTGGTTCTCCATTCCATATCCCGACTACAAGATATTTGGCAAGAGCGTAACGCTTACTGGAAAGTCACTCCTTCCGGCTCTGGAAGCCGAACAGCCCTGGACCACCGTGTATGGCAGCCAGTCTCACCATGAAATCACTATGTACTATCCCATGAGATCAGTCCAGCACATGCAGTATTTACTGATACACAATCTGAACTTCAAGATGCCCTTCCCCATCGATCAAGACTTCTATGTATCTCCTACATTTCAAGATCTATTGAATAGAACCACGTCTGGCCGGCCCACCAACTGGTTTAAGACGCTTCATAGCTATTATTATAGAGATCGCTGGGAGCTCTATGACCGATCGAAAGATCCTAGTGAGGTGAAGAACATTGCCGGGGATCCAGGGCATCATGATGTTTTTCTAACTATGCAGGAAATGCTGCAGAAATGGCAGTGGGAGACATCAGATCCTTGGATTTGTGCACCTGATGGGGTTCTGGAAGAGAAATTAGATCCTCCCTGTAGACCACTTCATAACGAACTGTAACGCACCAATCAAAGGTGTTATCCCACAAATTGTGTCCATTCTAAAAGTCCTGAAAGGCTGTTAAGTGTTTTTTATATACATAATTAACATAAAGTACCTTTTTCATCATTCTTGCTGCTGCTGGCCAGAATCATTCTCCTTCTCCCTCTGGCAGCTGACAACATATGTCTTATATAATATATATGTCTTCTACGCAATACTGCCATGCTAGTGCAGAGGCTCTGCTCCTTCCCTGACGAGCAGGAAGCTATTTCTGTTGGTTGCTCTGCAGTGAACAGATGAGCACTATGCAGATACCTGACTTTGGGGAGAGTGACTGAGCATGTGTGTCCACCAGCATTCAGCTCATTTGGTGGACGTGCACATTGCACTACACTTTGAATACCAGATGGTGCCATACTATGTAAGTAAATCTTACCTCTGCCCTGGATCATTCTTTTAACAGAATTAACATTTATATATTTTTTTTACGATTTATATAATAAATTAATTTTGGGACAAGCCCTTTAAATTTTATGGAACTTGAAAATGATATTGACTGATACATTCTGCACAACATGACTACAGTTTTTCTTTTATACAGCGAAAACTGTCCAAAAACAGAGCACCTCTATGAGAAGACAACCCCCCCTAACCAACCCAGATGTCTAGTGGTAGTGAATTTCCAGTTCCACCATATATTATGCATACTGGCCATCTTCTTATAGGAGACCACCCCTCTAGAAGACCATTTTTCAGGTGGTCATCTGATCGCGGTTTCGCTGTATATAAATATGCTGTCATGTTATCCCCTGTAGACAGGTGCACCTCTGGGTGTCGTGTTGTACCAAGTTATCCCAATACGAGAGCAGCACGTATACAGAAAAAATAAAAAATTATAATGCAGCATTCACACAACTAAGTGTTTTGCAATCCATTGACTTCAATGGGTCCGTGATCTGCATGTTGTGGTGAAGTATAGGACATGTTCTATCCTTTGGGACGTGGAAGGGCTTCCGTGTACGTCTGCATTCCTGTGGCTGCGCCACAAAAGGTAAGACAAGTCCTATACTTTGCTGCAACATGCGGGCCACGGGCCCATTGAAGTCAATATGTCACAAATCACAGTCGTGTGAATGTCACATTATAATTTTTTTAAATAATTTTTTGTATATGTGCAGGCAACGATCCTCTGGAATTCTGGGAAGAAAGGGATGCTAATGAGTTCTTCATCAGCTCTGTCTCTGATGCCACCAGTGTTCGACCTTTTAAACAGACCTTGAGACATGACTTGGGTAATAAATAAGCCAGCATCTCATCTGCAGACGGCTGTTTTGGGGTGATTGCCTCTCATCAGTGCAGAGCAGAGAAAACTGGCTTAACTGGGTGAGAGGCCTAAGTCAGGATTTGGGGAATATATTATCTCCTTATGGAGAGCGCCTAAACAGCTAGTGGAGTCTTATAGGCCAGGCAATTCTTCTCTGGAATTCTGGCTCTTTAGAGACTTTTGTATCATTTTACACCAACTATTGTTTGGATTACTTTGTGCCCAAAAAATTGGTGCCAACATTTTGGGGCATGATGTTGCCAAATGAGCCACACCCCTCGTGTAAAACCACGCCCACTTGTCAAACAAGGTACAAAAATGTCTAAGACACTTAATAATCGTGGTGCATGGCATCAGAGGTGTAGCTAGGCAAATGGGGGCAAGGATTCAGCATGGCCGATTTCCAAATCTGCAGCATGTCAATTGCGATTTTACCATTTTTAAATGAAGGGTGAGATCTGCATCAAAACAGCATTAGCTTACAAAGTGCCTTTTGGTGAGGTCTGGGTGCTGAAACTGACAAAAATCTGCATGGATTTCACCTGCACTCGTGTGCAGGTACCCTTAGGCCTCTTTCACACGGGCGTTGCGGGAACACCCGCAATTTTTCCGCGCGAGTGCAAAACATTGTAATGCGTTTTGCACTCGCGTGAGAAAATCGCGCATGTTTGGTACCTAAACCTGAACTTCTTCACAGAAGTTCGGGCTTGGGTTAGGTGTTGTGTAGATGTTATTATTTTCCCTTATAACATGGTTATAAGGGAAAATAATAGCATTCTGAAAACAGAATGCATAGTAGGTGATCAATTGATGGTTAAAAAAAAATTAACTCACCTTCTCATCTTGTTCGCGTAGTTCCCGCAACTTTTTTACTTCTTTAATGATGAGCTGTGGGCTAAAGGACCTTTGGTGACGTCAGATCACATCCTCCATCACCGTGGTGATGGACCATGTGATTGGAGCATGTGATCTGACGTCACCACAGGTCCTAGCCGGTATTTTCATCTTTTGAGAAGTAAAGAAGAGACCGGGACTTACGTGAACAAGAGGAGAAGGTGAGTTAATTTTTTTAATTTTTTTTAACCCTCAATTGATCACCTACTATGCATTCTGTATTCAGAATGCTATTATTTTCCCTTATAACCATGTTATAAGGGAAAATAATACAGTGAATAGACTGTCACCTAGCAACCATGCGTGAAAATCGCACCGCATCCGCACTTGCTTGCGGATGCTTGCGATTTTCACGCAACGCATAAGTGATGCGTGAAAATCACCGCTCATCTGAACAGCCCCATAGAAATGATTGGGTCAGTATTCAGTGCGGGTGCAATGCGTTCACCTCACGCATCGCATCCGCGCAGAATACTCGCCCGTGTGAAAGGGGCCTTAATGTGTTCACACATCAGTGGTTTTGCACAGACCGTGAGTCAGTGGAAAAATCACGGAGACTTGCACTACTTTGGTTTGTGATGTGACCAAACACACCCATTGAAGTCTATGGGTCAGTGAAAAACCACTGATAACACGGATGGCATTCATGTTCTGTCAGTGTTTCAGGGACCATTGGTAGGAGATGCTCTAGATATTAATTTTAAGCTGAGCAGTCTATGTGGAATATGGATGATACTGATCAAACACGGATTCTTCATGGACAGATTTTCCACGGATGTCCAATGGGCACAGAAATGTGAACGAAGACGTAACACTGGCATGCCAAATGCTAGTCTTAAAGAAGCACTCCTGAACCATTTCGGATACTTCAGTTAAAGCAGCACTCCTGCTCAAATTTTTATTCTCTGACCCGTTAGAAAGATCTTTGATCTAAACTGTAGTGAAGGTAATCTTTGTGCCTGTGCCTGTATTTGTGAGTTATCCCCTCCCTTCTGATCCTCAGCCGTGGCATGTGACCAGCACTCTGATCTCCAACTGACACAGGACGGGAGGTCAGTTACTTCTCTATTCATTCCTATGAGACGGACATAGAGAAGCTGACTTCCTGTCCACACGTAAGATGCTGGGTTATTTGAAGAATCAGAGTGCTGGTCACATGACACAGCTGAGGATCAGAAAGGAGGGTATAACTCACAAATACAGCCACTGGTACGAAGATTACCTTCACTACAGTTTACATCATCTACCTTTCTAACAGGTCAGGGAATAAAAACATTTTGTGGGAGTTCTACTTTAATCTCATAAGCTGCTTTATTGCAAAGTAATGACATCTGGTGGTTCACAGCTGCCATTATATCATGTGTCTTTTTCTGCTGTGTGGACCAGAAAGTCTATGCAAGTCTCATATAATATTTCATTAAAAAAATATTTTTATTTTTTTCAGCAAGCAAACACGACAGGCATGAAGAAACACGGACATTCAAGAAGAGAGAGCAATTCCGTATATAATCAAAAGTAAAAATTCTGCATTTACACCCTTCATGTAACAAGCTCATCAAGGGCTGAACTTAAAGGATAACTGTCATATTTTCATCAAAAAACTATTTTTGCATAGGTTACTGCTGCAGCAGCAGCATTATGCATAAAGCAATCTTTAGTTTCTTCACTTACCACTGTTTTCCTTGAGTTTTCCCTTAGTTACGGCTGTTTTAAATCCTACATTATGAGGATTACAAGATGGCTCCTCTGCCAGTTCTCTGAGGCCAAAACTGCATTCCCTCAGGTCACATACAAACTTGCTGTAGCCAGCAGCTCCCTGCCAGCCAATCAGATTGGATTACTGAGAGACACACCTCCTCACTCTGAAGCCTAATGCAGGCATGCAGTGTGAAGGACCACCTAGCCGGAGACAGATGAGCCATAGCAACGGTCTTTTAAGGGAGCAGTGGAAAGGACAGGAGACATTAATGAAAGCTGTTATTATAAGGTAATTACAGATCTTTTGACAGTGATTGACAGACTAACTCAGGTATACATGCCTAGCTCTAATAAACTAGCAAATAAAAAAAAATATGACAGTTATCCTTTAAACTCTTCTGAACATCTTACATACACGCCTATCGCCAGATCACTTAAAATGCAGGGCTCATATTAACCCGCCATACTTCTAGATCTTAGTATTACAGTTGATAAAACCACGAGGATTCCTGAGGCACATTGCATGACTGATATTAAAGGGAACCTGCCAGATGCTTGATTCTGCCCAAACCAGGGGCAGCAAGGTTGCAGTGTTTCCGAGAATACATAGAGGGGGGATCTATCAAGTGCTGGAAAAGCAGCGGCAAAAATAGGCAACTTTCAGTGCTCAGAAATGTAGCAATTTTGTGTTTTTACGCTGCACTTTCGACTTTTGAAAATGTAAATAGAGCCTCCACCTTTTGGTACCGTTCAAACTTCTGTGACAGCCGAGGCCTGCGATTGGACGCAACGGTTACGGGACCCAACCGCTTTCTCGTCCCAAGGAGAACGGAAGTGGCCAGGAATTTAGGAGCAGCAGGACAAGGGAGTGGTGTTCGTTACTTTCAGGGGGCCAGGGGTTGTCGCCTCTGGCTCCTAGAAAGAGGTAAGCTCATTTTAAAGTGGTAATCTGGCTTCACAACATTAATGAGCTTTCCTCAAGATAGGCCTTTAATCTCAGGTTGCTGGAGGTCAGACTCCCGGCACCCCGCTGATCAGCTGTTTGAAGGGGCTGGAGGGTTGTCCGTATTTACTTCCATGGGTAATTACAGCTGTCACCCATTCAAGTGATCAGGACAACGCGGTAATTACTCTGCACTGCTGCTACTATGTAGACGGTGCAGAGTAAATATTTAAGAGGCTGCAACACTTGCATGAGTACCGCAGCCCCTTCAAACAGTGGATGTGACAGGCGTCGGACCCCCACCGATCTGACGCCGATGACTAGTGTTGAGCAAATTGAAGTATCCGAAGTGGACTTCAATCCGAATTTCAGTACAAATTTGATTCACAGCGAAGCCAAATTTCCGCACACTTCGCGGTGACGAATCTTGATTGCAGAAACCACATGAAATCTCGTGCGGGGTGATGTGTGCTTCACCGCGCTGACTGGGTGCGAGATTTCGCGCTGTGTCTTCAATCTCCGTGATCAAATGGATAAGGCGAGTATGTTTTTATTTTATTTTATTTTTTATAACTGGATTAGCCCCTGAACGGCCTTCATTTTAATCTCAGATCCCACAATCAGCGATGAACACGGCATCTGAGAGGTTCAATGATGGGGGGCGGCACAATCACTGTTCCCAGTCATTGCGCCCGCTACATACAAATAAATGCGCTTCAAGGCTAAGTAATTTGTCACGAATTGAATATTTTTTTTTGTCACGAATTGAACACCCTGTGCCTGTACATCTAGTTCAATGGTTTACATGAGGCTTTCTCTGATGGAGACGGCAATGTGCATGCATGGGCCCCCTCTCCGCTGAACTGTATGCATAGTGTGGTGACTGGGAATTGGAATTCTCATTGTTTTGATAGGTGAACGTTTGGGGTGGGACCCGCACCTATCAGCATATCAAACATTACGGCAAATCAATATCATAACGATCATTTCTCATTATTAGCAAAGCAAGAATATTCCAGACGCTCTCGGCTCCCCCTTAATGTAGAAGGCAAATCAAGATCTTGGAAGACAACAAATTTAAGAAGCATCTGAACTCCGAGGACTTCTTATTTCTCGAAGCTGAGCAGCAGCATCAAGACCATGTAATGGCAAACTCAGATCCGATCTGTAGATGGAGCTTCGATATCGTGAAAACCTATAGAATAAAAAAGATGATGACCAGTTCTATAATTACAAATGTTCTTTAAGGGTCAATTTGTATTACATTTGTCGTATATGTCAGAGGTTTACATAGGGAGAATTTCCACTATAACTCCAAAGAAGGCCTCCAGTGTATGCCGTTATAGGCATACAGCCATACATGTCGTGGCACTGTATACATTTGCTTTGTCAATTCTGCTATCCCATATAGCAGGGCTGGCCAACCTGCGGCTCTCCAGCTGTTGTAAAACTACAATTCCCACCATCCCCTGCTGTAGGCTGATAGCTGTAGGCAGTCTTTGCATGTTGGGAGTTGTAGTTTTGCAACAGCTGGAGAGCCGCAGGTTGGCCATCCCTGCCATATAGCACAAGAAAAATGTATACTAGCCTGGCAATTCCAAAAGCACACTCTTGGCCTCCATTGGGTGAATGGGTGCCTATGGATATATTTGACCTATATGCCGAGAGCTTTAACGGTGCATACGCAAAATGTGAACTGCAAGCACCGTGCAAGTGCACCTTTACTTGTATCTAGCGCTAGATAGATGCTTTTGCTATTCTCAAAGTGTAGTGGTACTTGTGGATTTTTATACAAGTTAAATATCGGCAAAAAAGTCATTGTGTCATATAGGTTGAGGCCTGCCAGAATCTGTGCCCTTAGGGTGCACGTGCACTCACATTCAGCTTCTTAAAGGAGTCCCTGTGTATTAAAGGACCCGCTTCCTAGTCAGAGGGTGCCTGAGCTTTAGGTTCCCTGGTGACTAGACAAGGTATTTGATAGTTTAGTGTTATTGTGATTTACCTGCGTATTTTCTGCGTTATTTCCTGCCTGTGTTCCCATTGTGCTCCAGCCCTGTTTACGCCCTGCCGGTGTTATCCTGAGTTAACCCTGTCCATCTGCCTTGTCTGTGTTCCTTCCAAGTATCGAGCCTACCTGCTCCGTTTGTCTTCACTACGACCCTGTCTGCAAGTCCGTCCTGTGTCTCTACTTTCATCTACGTTACCAGTGTGCTGTCTGGATCTCTAAACCATTCAATCCTAAGTGACTGTTCAGACTGCACCTGCAGCTTTCCTGCGGTTTTAGTGTGGTTTCTGCATTCTTGCACCAGAATCCCTGACCCCAGTGGGTCAGCTGCCAACAATGCTCGGACTATCCCAGGAGATAGCAGTCTGGTTGCTCCCCTGCAGCAAAGTCCGGATCTCTGTACAAGGGTTAAATGCCAAACCAGTTAGTTGGCACAGTGAGTCCACACTCGCTGATCCGTAACAATCATATTCTAAAAGTGACCAAAACAAGCCAATAAATTATTAGTCTATAAAAACACTACAGTTCAATACCTTGGTATCTGCTCTGAATGCAAAGTCTTTGGTGGGCACCTGATTAACCAGCACCTTCTTGGGAGGGTTTGGGATGCCATATACGTCCACTGATGCCAGCGTCAGGCTGGCTGTTTCACTGGTCAAGTGTATCACCTCGCTGACAAGTGCATTCTGAGACAAAGAACCAGTGTGAGCTCATAGACACCATAACTTATTAAGGCACTTTAATGTAACCCCCAGCCCAGTACTTACATTTGTAGCAATGAACACCACTTCAGTATAATCCATCCTCTCAAAAGACCCTAAACTGTCTCCATCATCCCAGAATAGTTCTCCTCGGGCAAACCCGTCTGGCGTAAGCGCCACCACTAGGGTCAGGTTATTCCTACGGGTCTCCTCAGTGGTCATCCCTGGAATCTGCATAGAAAGAGGACATCAACTTTTCATGAATGAGTCTACAATTCTTCAGACACGCTGATCCACATTTGTAAATGTGATTGCACCTAGACCTTGAAAACATGGCAAATTTGGTGCAATTAGTTTTAGAAAAATCTAGTACACCTAACTTGCCAAGGGAGCAAGGCTTAGCAGAAAAGCAGAGATAGATAGATAGACAGACAGATAGATAGATGTGAGATAGATATATAATCGATATGAGATCGATATAGGATAGATAGATAAAATAGCGCTTCCAGATAGATTTGTCAGATCGCTGCAAAAGTCAGCATACAGTTATGTCTCAGACAAATATGTAAATCTTTACAGGTGCCGTCTGATTAGACACAAGGTCTTACCACAAGAAACCGTAAAAGTTCTCCACTCTGCTACCCTATAAAAAAGGCTCTCAGAGGCTACTTTTGGGTAGTGTACCTCTTGGTGAGAGATTGTTGACTGCTAGACATGTCGCTACAATACACTTACAGACATTTTGCCCAGTTGACAGACTTGATAGGAGCAGCATTGGACTGAGAGAAGCAGGATGGTTGTTACCTCCTATCTAGGCCGTTCTGAGCTTGCTGTTAGAAAGTGTAGGGAGCAGTGGTTATGGGAGAGCACACACTGAACAGGCTCCAGATAGCCCTGGCAGACCACCAGTAGAGAAGTTTGTTCGATTCACCAGCAAATACAAGCAGATCCTTCAGTTTTGTTGTCCACCGTCCAGACACAGGTGGCACCTTCGTTACACATCCTTGTCTCTGCCATTTCCAGGTGCTTAGCAGAAGGAAATTTGGTATCAGTGCGCCCATTACATGTCCTGTCATTAATAGCCTGCCACGGTCGCCTTCATTTTACAGTAATGTTGTGAACAAGAAACCTGGACCACTAAGGACTGGGATAATATGGTCTTTAGTGATAAATCCAGGTTCTGTCTGGGATCTGACTACTGTCCTGGTGAGCACTTCAGTCCTGCCTTTGCTGTGGAACAACACACTGCCTTAATGCTGGTGTGATCGGGGAGCAGTCACATATGACAGTCGGACACCCCTAGTAGAGACACGAGGGACACTAACAGCTCAGTGATATGTACAGGACAACCTGCGACCACGTGTGTCCCACTCAGGACATGTCTTCCAACTAGTATTTCTCAGCAGGATAATGCTAGTTCACACACAGCAAGAGTTTCCCAGGAATGTCTCCTCCAGATTACAACACTCGGCTGATGGGTCACCAGATTTATCACCAATTGAGCATTTATGGGACTGACTGTGACACCAGCTTCAGCAACCTACGAGTGTGCAGGATCTACAGGCCCAGCTGTAACATCTGTGGGCAAATGTGCCGCAGGATACCCAGAACTTGTATGCCTCCATGTCCAGCTGTATCTCATCTTGTATCCAGGCTAGAGGTTGTATCTCATCTTGTATCCAAGCTAGAGGTTGTATCTCATCTTGTATCCAGGCTAGAGGTCGTATCTCATCTTGTATCCATGCCAGAGGTCGTATCTCATCTTGTACCCAGGCCAGAGGCCGTATCTCATCTTGTACCCAGGCCAGAGGCCGTATCTCATCTTGTATCCAGGCCAGAGGTCGTATCTCATCTTGTATCCAGGCCAGAGGTCGTATCTCATCTTGTACCCAGGCTAGAGGTCGTATCTCACCTTGTATCCAACAATAAAATGTCTCCAATAAGCTGCCTTTCAGTCGTGTGCTGCAGGTCCTGTAGTGAAGTGGGCAGAATTCACACAGTAAGTATTTGTAGATATCGGACCGCTCTGCTTTAAATCCAACGGAGATATTCCTCTTTAGTTTGAAGCCATATGCACCATCAGATATAGAGACACATCAGTATCCACAAAAGACGCTCTCTTACTCCTTGAGCCATTCTGTAAATTAGCAAGGGAGTCACACAAATGGTGAAGCACTGTCAGCCAGAGACAATTATAAAAAGATTTATTATACTCACAAGCATGAGTGAATTAAAACATCTCATAAGTCACTACATCTTGTATCCAGGCTAGAGGTCGTATCTCATCTTGTACCCAGGCTAGAGGCCGCATCTCATCTTGTATCCAGACTAGAGGTCGTATCTCATCTTGTACCCAGGTTAGAGGCCGTATCTCATCTTGTACCCAGGCTAGAGGCCGTGTCTCATCTTGTACCCAGGCTAGAGGCCGTATCTCATCTTGTACCCAGGTTAGAGGCCATATCTCATCTTGTATCCAGACTAGAGGTCGTATCTCATCTTGTATCCAGGCTAGAGGCCACATCTCATCTTGTATCCAGGCTAGAGGCCGTATCTCATCTTGTATCCAGGCTAGAGGCCACATCTCATCTTGTATCCAGGCTAGAGGCCGTATCTCATCTTGTACCCAGGGTAGAGGCCGTATCTCATCTTGTACCCAGGCTAGAGGCCGTATCTCATCTTGTACCCAGGCTAGAGGCCGTATCTCATCTTGTACCCAGGCTAGAGGCCGTATCTCATCTTGTACCCAGGCTAGAGGCCGTATCTCATCTTGTACCCAGGCTAGAGGCCGTATCTCATCTTGTACCCAGGCTAGAGGCCGTATCTCATCTTGTACCCAGGCTAGAGGCCGTATCCCATCTTGTACCTAGGCTAGAGGCCGTATCTCATCTTGTACCCAGGTTAGAGGCTGTATCCCATCTTGTACCCAGGCTAGAGGCCGTATCTTATCTTGTACCTAGGTTAGAGGCCGTATCTCATCTTGTACCCAGGCTAGAGGCCATATCTCATCTTGTACCCAGGCTAGAGGCCGTATCTCATCTTGTACCCAGGCTAGAGGCCGTATCTCATCTTGTACCCAGGCTAGAGGCCGTATCTCATCTTGTACCCAGGCTAGCCACCAACCTGACCAGGGCTTTGGGGTCTTAGTATTGCACTGTATGTGTTTTTGATGTTTTTCATACCTGCTCATATTTATATGTTTGTTGTTAAATGCTGTATTTTTTTAATTAGAGGGGCAGTCTTTTATATAAGCCTTCTTTTTTGGGGATATTATATGTATATGCTGTATTTGTCCCTGTGTGTCCACCTAGTGGTTATGAAGTGAATTGCAGCCAACAGAGAACTTTGCTAGCATGTTGCACCTTGTATCAAATTTGTATCGTGGGACACATGTCTCTTCATGGCCTGAAGCCATGGTGGGTATCCTCTTGCAGTTTAACTCCGAAGCTAAGCCATGAGTGGGCCCCGCAGCATTCAAAGCGAACAACCATAGCAGTTCCTGCCTCAGAGTATATGGCGGATTTTGACAGCTTCAAAATCCGCTGTGTGAACAAGCCCTTGGCTGCACATACAGAGTCGGGTTTTGATCAGGTTTTCAGATGTAGTTTTGATGATAAAACCAGGTGTCTCTACCTCTTCAGGTCTGGGGTAGAAAGGAGGCACCTGGCATTGAGCTCTAGATCATAGATAAGGAGCTGACAATTAATGCAACTACTTACCTGTGTAGGTAAAATGTGGCCACCTCTAACATGAACATTAATCGTATCCATTGGTGCCGAAAGATTTATCCATTGGCACTTGCTTTGAATTTTCACACCCTGAGAATCAAAAGAAACTTTGTATAAATATGTGACGTCAGAATAATAAGAGTAAGAGCAAGAATCAGAATATGCCATGTATCAGCATCTTATGCCAAGTATGAAAACCGACTTCTAGTCTCATTGCATTAAAGGGGTCGTTACCACCACTTATCGAGAATGGATCGGACCAAAGTGGTGGCTGTAGGACCCTGGTCTGGCCACCTCCAAGCTCTCTCCCCATAGAAATGAATAGGAGCGCACTGCGCATGACCTATCACCATTCCCATTCACTTCTATGGGCCTGGAGGAAATGCAGCCCCCCAAAAAATGAATGGAGGGCGGCTGCACATGCCCAGTGCGCCCTCCACCACTTTCGGGGCTCCGTTTAAGAGATAGGTGCGGGTCCCAGTGCTGGGACCTGCACCTATCAGACAAGGAGGGCATATCCTAGCGATATGCCACCATTGTCTCAGATGAGAAAATCCCTTTAAGTGAACAGCCTGGCATGCTGAGGTTATCTCAAGTATGTTATCTTCCATCACAGGTCCTCTCTAAACTATCTCTAGTGTATGTAAAGTCGATAGGGAGAATTTATCATCTCCACACTGGAAGACTGGCGTGAAAAAGCTGCAAATTTTGGAGCATGTCTCATGCAAAATTTTGTGACTAGGAGGTTTTGCGTATGCTCGCCAATTTTTCCAAAAAGTGGGTGAAGCTGGGAGTGGGCTGTGCATGGCCAGTCACGTTTATTATAATTTACACCAGGAAAATGGCATAGGTTATACCTGAAGTCCACATAAGCTCCCTTGCTGGTGTAGATTTCAATTTAAGCACACAGACCTGCTTAGGGCACTTTCACACTAGTGTTTTTCTTTTCCGGCATAGAGTTCCGTCCTAGGGGCCCAATACCGGAGAAGAACTGATCAGTTTTATCCTAATGCATTCTGAATAGAGAGAAATCCGTTCAGGATGTCTTCAGTTCAGTCTTTTTGACTGATCAGGACAGAGATAATTAGGCTACTTTCACACTTGCGACGGAGTGATCCGTCGCCGGAACTGCCTGCTGGATCCGTCAAAACGTATGCCAACTGATGGCATTTGTAAGACTGATCAGGATCCTGATCAATCTCACAAATGTATTGAAATGCCGGATCTGTCTTTCCGGTGTCATCCGGAAAAACGGTTCCGGCATTTATTTTTTTCACCTTTTTTTCGGTCTGCGCATGTGCAGACCGAAAGGACGTATCCGGGATTCCGGGATTTTGAATGCACTAATACATTCCTA
Source organism: Bufo bufo (assembly GCF_905171765.1). Taxonomy (NCBI): domain Eukaryota; kingdom Metazoa; phylum Chordata; class Amphibia; order Anura; family Bufonidae; genus Bufo; species Bufo bufo. The sequence continues at coordinate 363,700,306 of NC_053394.1, read as the reverse complement.
TGGAAAAAAATGCCGGATCCGGCATTCAGGCAAGTGTTCAGTTTTTTTGGCCGGAGATAAAACCGTAGCATGCTGCGGTTTTATCTTTGTCCTGATCAGTCAAAAAGACTGAACTGAAGACATCCTGATGCATCCTGAACGGAATTCTCTCCATTCAGAATGCATGGGGATAAAACTGATCAGTTCTTTTCCAGTATAGAGCCCCTAGGACGGAACTCTATGCCGGAAAAGAAAAACGATAGTGTGAAAGTACCCTAAAACCGCAGCATGCTACGGTTTTATCTCCAGCCAAAAAAACTGAACACTTGCCTGAACGCCGGATCCTGCATTTTATTCCATAGGAATGTATTAGTGCCGGATCCGGCATTCAAAATACCGGAATGCGGATACGTCCTTTCGGTCTGCACAAGCACAGACCGAGAAAAAGGTGAAAAAAAAAAATGCCGGCATTTCAATGCATTTGTAAGACGGATCAGGATCCTGATCAGTCTTACAAATGCCATCAGTTGGCATACGTTTTGACGGATACGGCAGGCAGTTCCGGCGACGGATCACTCTGCCGCAAGTGTGAAAGTAGCCTTAGATGTGCGCCTCTTTATAATGGTGGTGCATCTGACTCCAGCAGCAGATAGATTAAGACTGGCATGTAAAACACCGGTCTTAATAAATATCTCCCAATTTGTCTAAATCAGTGTCCAGAGAAGATTATACCATATTTTTGAGGACTGCAATACAAACGACTTCTTAGCAAGATATTTTGAAAAATACGGTATATTCCAGACCACCTCTTTATTGATAAAGCTCTGCCGGATTATTGAGAGAACTATGCAGCTCTTCATAGCTGCACAGTTCTCACTCTTCCTAACTGGCAATGATCTGTGTGATCAGTGCAAGGCGGGAGCAGAAGATGAGCACTATGTGAATGGAGAGATCTCTGCAGCAATGAGCCGGAGAAGATACTGAAAGGACACATCGCTGGAGCCTAGGCTTCAAAATACTTTGTCAGTTGACCTAATTGTTTACAGCCTAAGACTTCATCAACAGGTCATGAAGCCATGACCTGTTGATGAAGCAGGGAGCAGATGAAAAGCAGCTAACCTTGGCTGAAAGGGGTGATTTTTATGAACTGTAATGGACTATGAAGGGCTGATTTCACATCTCTGAACACATATTGCTTCACATAATGTACAGCGTATAAAAAAAACTGCATAGAAAGCACTCACCGTCTGAAGCATATACCAACTTCCCTCAGGAAAGTATCCATTTACTTCAGTCTTTCCTTGTTCGAGGACCGGGGTGATCAGCAGTGCATTTCCCCAGAGAAACTGGCGGTCAATTGTCCAAGTGTTTTGGTCAGTGGGGAACCTTGAACGGACAAAATTAGATCCTAAGTAACACCGTGTGCATGTAAAATGTATTGTATACATTAAAGAGGTTTTTCCTATGCACAGAAGTTTTTCTTGCAAACACAAGTTGTGAGATAAAGAAAAAAAACGTATTAAGATATAAAGAAGTCTTCACGCTCGCCGGATCTTGTTGCAGAAACTTAGAAATGTGTTGCAGTAGAAAGTATAGTGTTGCGAACACCACAGAGATATAGAGGAGATGGAGAAGCTCCGAATGTGTGCGAGAAATGGCTCATTTAATAGGCGGTCATATCAACATATATAAACATAGCTTAGGAAAAAGACATGGACATATGAGTGGTGGGCAATAGTGTTGGGCGAGCATGCTCGGCCGAATATCGCGTGTGCTCGAGCGCGATGGTCGAGTGTATTTATATCTAATTTTTCCTCTATTTCTGAAAAGTTTCTGGAGGGATTCGAACTCCCAACCTTCTACATTACAGTCCAGAATGTTTACCACTACACTATAGAGCTGCATGGCCAGTTACAAAAAAAATAAAAATAAATATGAGACTTCTGCTGTATAGGAATACTTATACAGCAAGTCAAATTTTTTATTTTTTTTATTTTTTTTTAGTAACTGGCCATGCAGCTCTATAGTGTAGTGGTTAAGATTCTTGGCTGTAAGATTCTTGCAAGTTTGAATCCCGCCAGAAACTTTTCAGACATAGAGGCTAAGTTAGATATAAATACACTGGTTGTCCCCAAGCACTGACTCCATATATGGACATAGCTATATATGGAGTCAGAGCAGGGACTCCTAAGCCGAACTAAAGTCCTGACACCCTACCCTCTTCACAGTAGGGGGTGCCTCGTTTAATGCTCGGGTTCTCCCATTGACTTCCATTGTGCTCTGTAGAGCACCCGAGCATTGGGAAGTGTTCTACTCGAGCACCAGAGCACACAAGCACTTTGGTGCTCGACCAACACTAGTGGGCAACTGATAAAACCAGTGCCAGGCAGCTGTTGGCAAGGCAAAGAAGATCATGGAAAGCATAGAAAAGTACATTGATGCACATAAGGAGGAAAACATGAAAACTAGTTGTGCTACACATGGAATACCGTGGACTGAAATCTCAGAAATCTCTTTACATATGGAGCCCTCAGGCAGTGCATGGAGGCCATGTGGCTCCATAATGACGAGCCCTGAGAGTGGTCAAACTTTTGCTTGATCTACCATATGAGGTAGTCAATGTTGTGAGTTTAGGTAGGTTTTTCCCCCACTTTGAGGTAAAATCTGACGAAATTCCCCAGGGTTGTTTTGTTTTGCCTTCCTCTGGAGGAAATAGCTATATCTAGGGCTGGATTGCAAAGGAGTGGCTGTGCTGTAGCTACCATGTGCTGCCGATACCCCCAACCTATAGCGGCCAATAGTGGTGGGTTTAATGGAGGTAGTACTTTTAAATTCGGGGAAAGCTAGCCTAAAAATAGATTGCACTTGATGAACGCCTGTACTTTTCCAATCTGACCAGATAACTATGGCTGTTGATGGAGTCATATCCAGGCTAGAAGTCAACTCTGCTAGACACCATAACATTTTGTACAGATATGGTCGTTTTCTTTGAAGGTGTATGTCAGGACTTTACTGTTGATGATCTATCCTTAGGATAGGCTATCAATATTTGATCGGCGGGGTTCCAACATCCTACACCCCTGACGACCACCAGAGCTACAGAGCTTAGTCCGTTGAGTAGTGGACAGAGCTTGTAACTGCAGTGCTGCAATAACCTCCGCCGTCCACTCCACCATGGACAATACTGTGCAGTTCCTGTGCTGAGCTACTTGGGAACAGCTGATCTGTAACGGTTGCCCCCCCCCCCCTTCAATCAGATATTAATGGCCTATCCTGAGGATAAACCATCAGTAGTAAACTTCTTGAACACTCCTTTAAGTGTGGTTTGATGTTTGATTTAATCTTTTACCATGGACTTCTCTGCAGTGAATCCACCTAAAAAAAATCCACACGTCACATGCTCTGGCATACAAATATGCCACATGTGACTTTACCCAAATATTCCTCAAGACTTATCTAGAGACGATCAGTTAAGAAACTCAGGGGTAGTATTCACAGCTATTTGCGAGTAGTAAAGTACAAAAACAAAAAAACTTACTCAAGAAAAAGTGCACGAGCGACAGTTTCTCCCAGACTGTGCGCCTTATGAAACAACGTATAAAGATATGGAAGCAGCGAATATCGAATGCGCAAAGCATTCCTTATGGCTTCTTGAGATTGCTTGGAGAAAACATAGGGTTCTTGCGGCTGAAAGGAGGAAAAAAAAAACACTAAATAAAACTATCTAAAATTTTGTAAAAATGGTATAAGTCCAATATATATCTTGACTCTTGAGCATTCTAGAAGATTTTAAAACATGTTAAAAACTTCAAAACAATAAATAAATAAGCGATAGTAATGAGACTAAGTTATAAGTATCAGGCAGAAGAAGACGTATTTTCTTACCTGACTATCACGATTATTATGATTTCTCATAAATGGGTAAAAGGCACCAAGTTGACTCCATCGCACACATAACTCTTCTGTTGTACTCCCACCAAAACCACATATGTCTGCCCCAACCAGAGGAACACCATACATGTTGAAAAGTAATATGCCTGAAAAGTGTAGGAAGATATATCAAAACCAAGAAAGAAGACAGATATCTGTTTTTATCACGATATCAATTTCTTAAAATATATCCTACCAGGTATTGAGTAGTAGAGCTGTTCCCAGGTACTTTCCACATCACCTGTCCAATGACCTGCATAGTGACCATGACTGGAAAACGTGGATCTGGAGATCACAAAAGGGCGTTTTCCCCGGATCCTCACCAAAGCACTAGCAACAGGTAAAAAAATATCAGTCATACGATAGATTGTTAAGCCCCTTGTGCTGGTGATTGGGGCAATTATCGGGAAGGAGCATTCTTAGGAACATTCACTCCCCATGTACCATCAATCACCTAAGGAAGGAGCAAAAGCTCCTTCATTGGGTGAAAACATCGTTGATGCAGCAGCAAAATCATTGTTTCGGGGCAGCAGATCGTCATGTGTGACTAGAGATCTGCCCAGAAACCAAGATTGTCTATAAGGATGAGCAATTGCAGCAGTGATTGCTCGCCCCATACAGAGGAGATGATTGGCACATGTTAATGTAGCTCTCACCTCCTCTGACGTGTAGGCAATTATTGGGAATGAACGGTTTGTTCCTGAAAATTGCTTGCCGAGTTGGCCCGTGTAAGGGGACCTTAAGACATAGTACTAGTATCTTCTCTGCTCACTTACTGGTGGGATGCTATTGCCTCGGACAGTCCATACAGATTGTGAAGATTATAATGTGAAGAGAGATGCTGCTGACTTGACACACAGATTGTAGCGTGGCTTAATGCACCTCCCACTACGGCTGTAAGGAAAAAATAGGATGCAAACTATTACTGTTATGATCATGGTTGGACAGATCCATTTTATTGAATAGCTCAGTGGCTATACATAATTTTTAATTACATGCAGTTTGCAAAAATATTCAGATGCAGGTGCCGGTTGTAAATATTTTTCTTTAACTTGTTTATTTTTCTATTGTTTCATCCATATAATAGAATTTTTTTTGGGGGGGGGGGTCACCATAAGGTGTATTTTTAATGGTGTAATTCTGGAGTTCATATCATGTATTGAAAAACTTAAATTTTTTTTGTGGGGGAATAAAAAATAAAAAAATAAAAACTTTTGGGGTTTCCTTTTTGGGTATTGTTTACGACGTTTATTCTGCAGGTCAGTACAATTAGGGTGATATCAAATTTATATAGTTTAATGAAGTTTTTTGTTTTAAACTTTTTTTTTTTTTTGCATTGACAGCCATGGCTTTACTTCCTTCCATCAATGGAGGGCTTATTTTTGGTGGTATGAGTTTATGTTTTCATTGGTACCATTTTGAGGTACATATCACTTTTTTATTCTATTTTAGGGAACACCGTGGTGAACACAGAAACATCACTTCCAGCCAGTAAAGTAACATGATCATGCACGCATCGATGATACCAATTATATGTACTTTTTATTTTTTTTTACATCAAAATCTATTTTTAAATACGGAAGGTTTTTTGTAAAGAAAAATTGGGGGTCAGTCAGCACATCCAGTGCGCAGGTGCGCGTTCCCATGGCTATATTTTAAATTAGTTTATTAAACTTTTTTTTTTCACCCTTCTTTAGACTATACTATGCAACCTTCTGATCGCTTCTATACATGATCACTTTTGACCGCTGCATCTAAAGGTTTAAAGAGCTGAGGTCTAAGCTATTTCCACTCCTGGCCATTGCAGCAGGGTGTCAGCTGTAATATGGTTTTTCTTCTGAGCCCGCGCCATCACAGGGGCCCTACTAGTAGGCGAGTTGAGCAAATCCTTTTACAATTAAACATGTTGCCAAGGGGTTAAACACATAGGCCGAAGCTCTGCTGTATTACCTTATTAATATATATGCACACAGGATTTCTTAGTAGTACAGACAGACCGAGCACCAGCACAGTGATCTATATTAAAGGGTTGTCCAGCTTAGGAGCCCACAATCCCAATGGTCTCAACCTGGCCAAATAAAAAAAAAAAAAAAAAAAGCTCACCTGTCCATGATCCCACTATTCCCACTCTGCTGCCCCGTTCCCAAGCTGCTTCCTGTCCCCACCGGACCTGAAGTAGAGACGTACCGTTCTAGCGCGTGATTGGCCACAGGCAAGAACAGGGCAGCCGAGAACAGGGTAGCAGTGTGGGAATGGCAGGACTGCGGACAGGTGAGTTTTTGTAATTGACCACAGGTTTAGACCATTGGGGTTGTCACCTTGGCCGGGCAATCCCTACATAATCACATGGGAAACAACGAATAGACCTGGGAGGTGGATTGCCCTGTTTGCCCTCCTTGTGATCCGTCCTGATTATACTCCTCTAGTATTCTTCATTACCTACATTACGCCATCAATAAAACCGATATCCACACTTCTTTTAATCATTTCGTTATAATATGAATTTACCTGGGACGTATGGAGGCTTTTCAATATTGTTGTCTGGACAACTGTCTACTGAACCAGCGACAAAGTTAGAGGGTTCATTCATATCCTGTGACAGAGAAGGAATCAGAATTGCAATAAATGGTATTAAAGGGGTTCTCCGAGACTGGGAACCCTTTTTAACATAGTTTATAAGGCTGAAAAAAGCCCTCCGTCCATCCAGTTCAGCCTGTTATCCTGCAGGTAGATCCAGAGGAAGGCAAAAAGAGTCAAATTTTCCCCACTTTAGGGGGAAAAAAAATTCAGGCCATCAGAATAACTGCCTGGATCAACAACCCATCTCTAGTAAGTATAACCTGTAATATTATAACTCTCTAGAAATACTACCTATTTTTCACACAGGCTGAAGGGGTGTGGGGGGGTGGGGGGTTCTAAAAAAATAAAAGATCTGTCACCGGTGCTCCAGATCCAGCGCTGAACTCCCTCCCTGCTAGACTGGAAGTCTGATGTGCCATCTATACGCATGTCACCACTGTCAGCCAATCAGTGGCTTCAGCAGTGAGGTGTGCAGGCACGGTGACGTCACAACACATAGATAATGCCCACAGTGATGCCACAGCACAGGGACACCAATGAGCAATTAAACACAAAACCGGAATACAGTTATACAACACAAATAAAACGCAAGTGTCAGAAATTACGGTAATAGCTCCTAGATGGGACAAACCCAGACACCCAGCATATCCAAAAATATAATACAAAAATAATATCCAAAAATCAATCTTTATTGAAATCGATAAAACAAATAAATAGATGCATAAATTGGCAAAGAAACACAACCACATGGAGAGTGCACAAAACACGTCGGGACATCCAGTTATAGCATCACAAGTAGTGAAAAAGGTGGGATGGAGAAACAAGTATAGATAAATACAAAATCAAACTATGTGGCCCCGCCTAGATAAGAGACCATGATTCACAACATATGCACAATACAGACCCGGCTAGTGTTTATGCATCTATTTATTTGTTTTATCGATTTCAATAAAGATATATTTTTGGATATTATTTTTGTTTTATATTTTTGCACAGTACAGACCAAAAGTTTGGACACACCTTCTCATTCAAAGAGTTTTCTTTATTTTCATGACTATGAAGGCAGCAAAACTATGAATTAACACATGTGGAATTATATACATAACAAACAAGTGTGAAACAACTGAAAATATGTCATATTCTAGGTTCTTCAAAGTAGCCACCTTTTGCTTTGATTACTGCTTTGCACACTCTTGGCATTCTCTTGATGAGCTTCAAGAGGTAGTCCCCTGAAATGGCCTTCCAACAGTCTTGAAGGAGTTCCCAGAGATGCTTAGCACTTGTTGGCCCTTTTGCCTTCACTCTGCGGTCCAGCTCACCCCAAACAATCTCGATTGGGTTCAGGTCCGGTGACTGTGGAGGTCAGGTCATCTGGCGCAGCACCCCATCACTCTCCTTCATGGTCAAATAGCCCTTACGTTTTCCCAATTTTTCGGCTGACTGACTGACCTTCATTTCTTAAAGTAATGATGGCCACTCGTTTTTCTTTACTTAGCTGCTTTTTTCTTGCCATAATACAAATTCTAACAGTCTATTCAGTAGGACTATCAGCTGTGTATCCACCTGACTTCTCCTCAACGCAACTGGTGGTCCCAACCCCATTTATAAGGCAAGAAATCCCACTTATTAAACCTGACAGGGCACACCTGTGAAGTGAAAACCATTTCAGGGGACTACCTCTTGAAGCTCATCAAGAGAATGCCAAGAGTGTGCAAAGCAGTAATCAAAGCAAAAAGGTGGCTACTTTGAAGAACCTAGAATATGACATATTTTCAGTTGTTTCACACTTGTTTGTTATGTATATAATTCCACATGTGTTAATTCATAGTTTTGATGCCTTCAGTGTGAATCTACAATTTTCATAGTTATGAAAATAAAGAAAACTCTTTGAATGAGAAGGTGTGTCCAAACTTTTGGTCTGTACTGTATATGCTGAGTCTCTACTCAGCACAGGGATGATGCACACAGTGATGCCACAGCACAGGGATAATGCACACAGTGATGTCACAGCACAGGGATAATGCACACAGTGATGTCACAGCACAGGGATAATGCACACAGTGATGTCACAGTACAGGGATAATGGACACAGTGATGTCACAGTACAGGGATAATGGACACAGTGATGTCACAGTACAGGGATAATGTACACAGTGATGTCACAGTACAGGGATAATGTACACAGTGATGTCACAGTACAGGGATAATACACACAGTGATGTCACAGTACAGGGATAATGTGCATAGTGATGTCACAGTACAGGGATATTACATGGTGATATCACAGTACAGGGATAATATATGTAGTGATGTCACAGTACAGGGATAATACACACAGTGATGTCACAGTACAGGATAATACACACAGTGATGTCACAGTACAGGGATAATGTACACAGTGATGTCACAGTACAGGGATAATGTACACAGTGATGTCACAGTACAGGGATAATACACACAGTGATGTCACAGTACAGGGATAATACACACAGTGATGTCACAGTACAGGGATAATGCATCCAGTGATGTCACAGTACAGGGATAATACACACAGTGATGTCACAGTACAGGGATAATGTACACAGTGATGTCACAGTACGTGGATAATACACACAGTGATGTCACAGTAGAGGGGAAATATACACAGTGATGTCACAGTACGTGGATAATACACACAGTGATGTCACAGTAGAGGGGAAATATACACAGTGATGTCGGAGTACTTGGATAATGTACAACCTGATGTCACAATGCAGGGGAAATGCCAAACTTCAAACGTCACCTCACTGTACTGAGGCAAATATACGGACTCAATACTTACTATCCACAAGCCATCAAAAGGAACCTGGTCATGAAAGCTCTTCACCATATCGTACCACCAATGAAATGTTTCCGGCTTTGTAAAATCGGGGAACACTGTAAGACCCGGCCAAACCTGTTAGGAGTAATACAAAGTCATAACATTGTTTGGGGGTTTCGTTTTTACGATGTTCACCATAAATGATCTTATAACTTTATTCTCTGGTTGTACAATTGCAGCAATACCACATTTATATAGTGTTTTATGTTTTTACTACTTTTGCAGAAATAAAATAAACTTTCATTTAATGTGGCATGAGTTGCAGTTTTCCTTTGTACCATTTTCAGGAACATATGACCCTTGTATTTTATTCACTGCGCAGGATAAATAACGTGATCATTTTATAGTTCAGGTCATTTCTATTTATTTATTTATTTTACATTTCTTTGACATAATAAGACATCTTGTTATGCCGTAATAAAGTATTTTCATAATTTTTTTTTTTTTTTTTTTAAATTGATCTTTTTAGTGATCATTTTTTCTTAGCCCAACTATGAGACTTGATCATGATTGCAAACAAAGATGCCTGGGGGGTCTTCATTAGACCCTCAGCATCCATGGCGACCCATCATCTGCCTTTAATCGCTCAGCAAGGGCATCAACAAGACGACAGAGGGGGTCTCTTCCCTCTAAACCACTTAGATGCCCTGCTATTTACAGCGGCATCTAAGGGGTTAAATGGTCAGTAGGTGTGCAAGGATGGCCTTCATTAGGACGCTGATGGCTATGGCAACCCTAATGCACTGCAGGGGCACTGACAGACGGGGAAACAGAGGGAACGCCGTCACTTTGTTAATGACTTTAGGTGCCCCAGATTTTATTGACTATGGTATCAAATGGGTTAAACAGCCGCCTCTAAAGGTTCCTATGGCAGCCCTGGGGCCTACCTAAGGTCCCTGACTGTCATTGAAACCTATAAGCACACCGTGATCGCTCTGTATGGGCACTAGAGGGTTGAAAAGTGAGCCCTTTAGTCTGTAAACCATTGCAGGGTCTCCGTCACTCCCGTCTTCATTAGCGCCCGCTCCACCTCGCATAGGGCACACATGCCAGGCTTAAACTAGATAGCCATAAAAGAGTCCCTTCTAGCCTATAGTTCCTTGGTGACTGCTGTAAAAGGTATTTTGAGGTTAAAGGAATAAAACATTTAACCAAGACTTTATACTTTACATATAAAATCAGTTATGAAATATTGCAGTTTGCACATTGACCAGTAGAGGTCAGCAGAGTAGACCAAATTTTCCACCACTGTATTATGGTACCGACCATGCGCAAGGTGCATTTACAGTGATAGATTAAAATATACCGTGGAGCGCTGGCTTTCTTCTAAAAACCGAGGCAAAGCTCTCTGCCATAATACCATAAGGAAGGAAACCGGGTGGGAACCCCACAAGCAATGTACCTTGCCAACAAGAGGCTGGCCAGTTGCATTTGTGATAAAAACGCCTCTCTTTAGTCCATCATCATAAGGAGGGTAACTATCATGGGGGGCTGTAGTGCTGATGGCTGGATCCTAAAAAATAAAAAAATTGCATTATATTAGATTTAAATAGATTAATCAGATGTAGTCACAGCACCGCAATATCTCACACTTCCTTACCACAATCATTACGTATTTAAGGCCCTCGGCGTGGAAATCTTTGACCATGTTAGGATAATCGCCAAAACGCTGTTTGTCATATGTAAAGTCTCGATATTCATCCATGTAGTCGATGTCGTTCCACTGTACATCCTGCAAAACATCATAGGAATATGCTGATCCCACTTTCTACAGTACTTCTCTCCAGCTGCACCACTTCTCTCGAATGCACTACCCCAAACTGCTGGGCATCCACAGCTTTAACCATGCCCTAAAGACATTTAGTTAGGCAGGCCTATCCCATTTCCCAATTTGACTCCCTTCTCCCTTCATACATGATTTCCCAGAATTAGATCCCTTCATTCAACAGTTCCCTTTGATTGCACAGCGCTGTGTAACATATTGTTGCTTTATAAAGATTATTATTAGTATGCTTTACTGGTTAACAACTAATATGATCACACAGAAGTTGTCACCCTACTCCCCTTAAAGGGGTTGTCCCACGAAAAATAAAAAACAGTTTTCAAACCAGCATCTGGATCTGAATACTTTTTTTAATTACATGTAGCTAAACATTAGCATAGCTACTGAGCTATTCAAAAAATGTATCTGTATAGCGCCACCTGCTGTTTTTTTTTCTTATTTCTTTGTCCTGCTCACTGAGAAGGTCGCACATGCTCAGTTTCATTCTTCATCTGCCTCCTGAGCTGTGATAGGGAGAGCTGAGACATGCCCCCTGAGCTGTGATAGGGAGAGCATGGACACACCTCCTGAGCTGTGATAGGGAGAGCTGAGACACGCCCCTCAGTTGTGATAGGGAGAGCATAGACACGCCTCCTGAGCTGCAGAACAAAAGACACTCCCCTTGAGCTGTCAGCTTGATATAAATCTAGCAGAGCAATGACTGGGGAGATCTCTGGATCCATGTGAGGTACAGGGCTGGTTCTAGGTTTGTATGTCCTTTCTGCAAAAAGATTGAACATGTTCTAGCAGACTGCGGACCCATTAAAGCCAATGGGTCCGCAAAAAATGCGAACCACAAAGCGAATATGGTCGTGCACATAGGGCATTAGGAGTACGGAACTTTAAGACTGGCCTGGGTAAGGGCTCATGCACACAAACGTATTTTCTTTCCGTGCCCGTTCATTTTTTTTTGCGGACCGTAAAAAAAAAACGGAAGTTACTCTGTGTGCATTCCGTTTTCATTTGTCTGTATTTCTGTTCCGCCAAAAAATAGAACATGTCCTATTATTGTCCGCATTACGGACAAGTATAGTACTGTTCTATTAGGACCAGCTGTTCCGTTCCGCAAAATATGGAATGAACACGGACGTCATTCGTATTTTTGGCGGACCGCAAAATACATACGGTCGTGTGCATGAGCCGTAAGGCTGTAGATGTTGCGAATCATTTCAAAAATGTTTGTGGTCTTAGAATTTAGTTCAGAAGAACCATGAGAAGTCCTTGAGTGAAGGACCTATTAGACCACACTATAGTCGGGCACAAGTGTTCACACAAACGTTCATTCCCAAAATTGGCTCATATAATTGAGCAGCCGATCACTTGATGAATGAGCAAACGTGCGTTCATCGGGTGATGGTTCTCTTTCATCAGGATGAAAGATGCCCAATACGCCACCAGCGATCTTGGCGTTATAGCGTCAGTGTGTATGCCACAGGTGTTTCTGTGATGAGAAAGTAGCGATCCGGTCTGTGGTTTAGCGGTCTGTAGTGAGCTTTTTTTATAGGCATGGCTGTCTTGTGGAGAGGCACAGACCTCCAACAACCCACTACTATCCTCTCTGGCGTGGTTCCTCAGACCTGAATCCGGATCATTCCCCATTCACTGGTGATTGCATTTGTAAACATGAATAGTATTATTCAAAATAATACCACCAGACGCGTTTCTGGGTATAGCGTACTTCTAGTAGCCATTGAGGAAGGAGTAAGCTATACTCCGAAACACGTCTGGTCTTATTATTTGGAATAGTACTATTCATGTTTCCAAGTACAATCACCAATCAATGGGGAATGATCTGGATTGAGGTCTGAGGAACCACGCCAAAGAGGAGTGGGTTGCTGGCGGTCTGTTCCTCTCCGCATGATAGGGATGTCAATGAACAAGTTCACTACAGAAAGCTAAGGCCGAGTTCACACTTCAGTTATTTCCATTAGTTATTTTGAGCCAAAACCAGGTGCTGGTCAAAAACACAGAACGGGAGGAAATCTTTCTATTATACCTTAAAGGGGTTGTCAAGGTTTAGAGATGAACCCGGATATAACCTTATCTTCACTCATTTACTATGTATGAGTGGAGCATCGGAGGATTTCCTTGCTCTGATGCTCCCCCCTTGCCTTGCGCGGCATCGCGCAGGGCAAGGTCTGTTTGTTTAATGCCGGTGACGTACCGGGCTTCTCCTCACTATGCTAGGCTGAGACTTCCGCCTAGCAGTGAGCCCAGTGATGTCACTTGGGTAGTCTGTAGCGCTGCCCTAGGCAGTTGTATAGGTGGGTACCACTGGTCAAGTGGAGAGATTCAATTCATGTTTGATTCCGCCCGACCGACTCGATCTGGGTCTGAATCAGTTGTACCCGACTGTGCTCCAATTGTCCTGAAAATTTGTGGACTCTATCTCTCTCTTCGCCAGAATGACCCAAAAATTTTAATTCGGATGCAACTCGAATTTACAAAATTCGGGTTGAATCGGGTTCCTTTAGATTGGTTTTGCTCATCTCTAACAAGGTACATGTTAAGTACTTTTCCAGTACAGCCAGTACTCAGCGCTGTGCATCTCCTCTAAGATAATAAGAAGAAAGCGCTGAAATCTTTTCATTCATGTCCAACCATCGTCCATAATCAAATGAATTTTAAACCAATTAAGTCAATAAATCTTAGGCTGAGGATGTAATTTGTGATCCGATGCATCATCCTAATGCGTTTATTGTGATGGAGCACGTTCTGCCCGGAGGACAGCTGAGCCACAAATCTGATTACGTGGACGTCAGCTGTAGGCTGACCTTCAAAGCCACCAGACAAATGTCCTCTCCAAGTGATGGTGGAAATTGCAGCGTGGAAAATTAAAGATACTTAAAGAAACCTATAATGTGGGACTTAACCAGATTCTTGATTCTGCGCCGCCATCCATCACGGAGCATTATGAGATTACGGCTGCATGATATGAACAGACTGAGAGCAGTCGTCTTCCTAGAACACACTAGAGGAAGATAACTCCTATATAAACCACAAATAATACGAAAACAACAGATGCCATTCACATAGCGCGGCTTTCAGTCTGTAGATGGAACGCAATTTCATAGAATTTGGTCCAATCATTGTGTTTATGAAATTTTTGTTAATTCTTTAAAGGAATCGGGTAAACCTACCATTGTGATAAGGTAAAGCTACCAAGTAGTGCACTGTAATACCCACAGTGATGTCCCGTTCATTGGTCACATGGCCTATTGTGCATCCCACTACCATTCAGGTGAATGGGATTCAGCTGCAGTACCAAGCACAGCCACTATACAATGCACAGCGCTGTGCTTGGTATATTAAGAAGAAGCTGATCGTTGAGGGTGCCGAGAGTTAACCCCTTGATGATGATTTTTAATTTTTGCCTTTCTGTTTCTTATTCCAGACTTTCTGGAGCCATAACTTTTTTTTTTCACATAGACGTACGAGATCTTGCTTGTTGTAGGAAAAGTTGTACTTTCTAATGGCATCATTTAATATTGCATACAATGTAGAGGGAAGCTGGAAATTTTTTCCAAACGGGTTAGATTTGGAAAAGGAAGACGCAATTCCTCCACAGTTCATGTTTTTACAGGGTTCCCTATGCAGTAAAAACTCTGGGTCAGAATGATTACAGCGATACCACATTTATATAGTTTTATTTTTTTTTGTGTCTTTTAATACTATAAAAACCATAAAAAAAACTTTTTATAGTAATATATATCTACGGAACTGTGTGGGGGTTCATTTTTTGAGAGGCGACCTTTAGTTTTTATATGTAACATTTTGGCATCTGTATAACTTTTTGATCACTTTTTAAAAAATTTTTTGGGGAGGTGAAGCAATGAAAAAATGGCAAATCGGCAATTTTGATGTTTTTTCCTGTTGTGTCATCCACCTATGGGGTTTTTGGACATGGGGATGCCTATGAGGTTTAGGTTTTTCATTGTTTATTTATCTTTATTTTAATTTTAGGAGTGATTTTAGGGGTACATTTTAATATTTCTTATATTTTCACACTTTTTGAAGCCATCTGGAACTTGCACATGTGATTATCAGATCACTTCTGTCATAGAGTCCAATGCATTAACACTGGAATCTATGAGAATTTCTCTACGTTCCTATGGAGCCCTGCCACAATAGGCGGCAGTCTCAGAGGACGAGGGCTGCTGGAGGGAATAAATAGCTCCCTCGATTGCCGCAAGACCTGGAAATGCAGAACTTCTGTGTTTTTAGCCTTTAGATGCCATGGTCACATTTGACTATTATATCCGAAGGGTTAAATGTCTGCGATTGGCATTATCGCCAATCACAGCCCCAGTCCTCTGCTGTTTTAAACAGAAGAAACCCGGTGGCTATAGCGCCTGCTGCGCTCGCAAGTGGGCACCATATTTAAACAGACAACTTCCACTGTACATGTATGGCAGCAGTCATCTAAGGATTAAACCCCCACTGATCAGATCCTTTGGATAGGTCATCAATATTTATTTATGGTGCACGCTAACAGCCCTTTTGATGTCACCACACTATGTCACACCACAAGCAGAGCCTTGCGGTATGTAGAAACAACATGAGACTCCACCCCTGATTTGCCGGCACAAGGGCATCATGGGTCATGTAGTAGCGGCCCCAGGCTGTACTGTCGTGCTGACTATACTGCTGCCCGCCCCACTCCTTCCTGTAGAAGAGTGTTCCAAAATGGTGGACATGTTATGTCTAGGAAGAGCTACAAATTTATTATCCAGTCTGGTCTAAGTTTACACCATCTACCTATTAGAGAGCAGTGTCAGACTGGAATTTATTGGGCCCACCAGAGGAAATTATTTCTGGGGTCCAATCCTGTATAAAAGAAATAGACCCTAGTGGCAAGTGATTGGCTTCAAAGCCAGCTCCAAATGTTTTTTTTCTGGACCTTTGGGGCCCACAATGGCACTAGAGCCTGGAAGCCCCGGAGGATCCTCTGATTCTCTGGTGGGCCAGTCTGATCCTGTTAGAGACGATTAATAAATCTCCTCTCCTAGGGTGCACCTAGACTTTCTGTGGCTCGAAGCAAAAATTAAAATGGCGCCAATCCCCCCTCCCCTATGCCAAATTCTCAACCTAACCTCTTCCCTCCTAACATTACATACAGCACTACAAAACATACAGGGTAATACAGCGCCACATATTCTCAATGTGCCCCCCACAGTAACAGTGCTCCTAAAAGTCCCACTAATATTAATAATTCTCACTTAGTAGTAATAGTGCCCCTACAGTGCCCCCAACTTTAAAAATGCCCCCACTGTTCCCCAGTAGTAATAATGCCCCCACAGTACCCATAGAAGTAATCATGTTCCCCTTAGTCCCACAGTAGTAAAAAAGCTTACCATAATGCCTCCCAGTGGTAATAGTTCTCCTTATAATGTGAAACAGTAGAAAGATACCCTCTAATGTCAGCCAGTACAAAAATGGTCCTTTATCATGTACCACAGTACAAAAAATGCCCCCTTATAATGTGTGCTAGTACAAAAAATACCATGTGAGTCAGTGCAAAAAAAAGTCCCCTTACTGTGTGCCAGTACAAAAAGTACCCCCTCTTAGTGCCCCCAGTAGAACCAGTGTCCCCATAGTGCCCGCGTATGATGTGCCTGTACAAAACATGCCCCCCTTCTCTGCCAGTACAAAAAATACACCCGTTTTAGTGCTCCCAGTAGAGTCAATGTCCCTATAGTGCCCCCATAATATGTGCCAATGCCCCCTTTTGTGTGCCAGTACAAATAAATACCACTCTTAGTGCCCCCAGTTGAGCCAATGTCCCCATAGTGCCTCCCATAAATAAAATACTTACCTCCATGCGGCTGTCAGCGAAGCGGTGCAAGCCTCTTCTGGCCTGTATCTCACACTGTATGCTGCGTCGGCCGCTGATAGGCTTCAGGCCTAGTGTCTGTAGCCTATCAGAAGGAATGGTGCAAGGAGATGTCACTCCTGTACTCCAACACAGCATTCCACTGTATCAATGTCTTGAGGATGGCGATATAGTTGAACATAAAGAGATGAGCGCTTCCACAATGGAAGAGCTCATTTCCCTCGGCACTCCCGCTGCCTCCACTTAGACCGATTGTCTCACCTCGCCTAACTGGCGTTGTGGCCCTGCTACCCTCATTATGTATGTTTGATTGAGTTATGTAATGAAATGTAAACGTATGGCCGTCAGCCTTGCTAGTCTCTTACCAAAGGCATGTTGGCTTTGCTCATGTTTCTCACAACCTCTCGAGTCAAATTTGAAGTTGAATATCCCCAGCGACATATGTGGAATCCAAGGCTCCAAAAGGGGGGCATGAAGGGAAGTCCTGAACAGATAAACAAGTCATGGTTAATATCCATCATCCCATATATTGTTAACTGATTATAGTATTGGCAAGGGAACTGTAAACTGAAAAAAATGATTTGTCTATGGCTGACTGGGGTTAAAGAGGGTTTTCTGGAAGTACAATATTGATGACCTATCCTCGGGGTATATCTGATCAGTGCAGGTCAAACTCCGAGCACCCCTGCTGATCAGCTGTTTAAAGAGGCTGCAGCGCTCTGGTGAGTGCTGCAGCCCCCTTACAGCATACTAAGCACAGCGCTGTACATTGTATAGTTGCTGTGCCAGGTATTGCAGCCCAGGCCCATTCACTTGAATGAGACAGAACTTTTTTTTAAAGCTTACAACGGTGTAGAATAATTCTAAAAAAATATAAAAAATTCTACTTATCTTACCGATCCCCTGCCTCTCCCGTTTCCCTGACAGGCTCTTCTTTCTGGTCCCTCTTGGCACACAAGAAATAGCCAATCACGGGCTGAGGAAGTAATAGGCTAAATGGTCATGCTCTGTGTGTCAAGAGGGACCAGGAAGTAGTGTCCGGGTGGAAAAGAGGACCAGGAAGCAACAGAACAAGACTGTTGGGGGATCGGTACAGAGAGTGAGACTTATTTTATAACTTTACGATATATCGTTGCAAACTTTTTTTTTTTTTATTATCAGCTGGACAATTCCTTTAATGCCCGTCCTAAAGATAGGGCATCATCAAAGCCTCAGAAAACCCTTTTAAGCTTCTACATGCCTTGTAGTCCTGACAGAAAGTGGCCAGCTCCAACTAACTTAATATAGAGTATTGAACCTTTTTAGACTTTTTTAAGATTGGACATGTCCTAGTAGGACTCCAAAAAGTAACGTCAGGACAGCTGTTAGTCTATTGGACTTTAAAGATGCTTCAGGGAGGCAGGACGGGCAAATTTCTAATACAATTGTTGAATGCAGAAGCCGCACCTGCAAGGCTCCTGTGGCTTAACCAGCAACACAGATTCCTGCAAAAAAACATTATATAATCCCATTATATAAACCCAAGATGTCCTCAATGTGGACAACAAATCCTAAAGCGCTGTATACACAGTTTAATACAGAAGACGGATTCATCTGGATATACTGTATTTTCCCCTTTATAAGACACACTTTTTCCCCCAAAATAATGGCAGTGCGTCTTATAAAGTGAATACTAGTGAACGCTTTCATTATAAAAGAACTCACTAGTAAACAGGAGGTGTGGAGAGTGGTGACTGTAGTGCTGCCTGTACTCACCAGGTGGCAGTAAGTGAAGCAGAGACCACCAGATCTGCAGTGGCAGTGGAGAAGGAGAGGTAAGTTAATTTATTTTATCTCTAATGGGGGTCTGATCTAAAGTCTGATATGGGGGTCTGATCTGAGAGAGTGGAGTCTGATCAAAAATATTTTTTTCTTATTTTGCTCCTCTGAAACCTAGGTGCATTTTATGATCAGGTGTGTCTTATAGAGAGAAAAATTCAGTAAATCCCTTCCACAACAAATGGATTCAGGTTTCTTTTTGTGTTCTTCTTATTCTTACCAATCACTTCATGATATTGGCGAATCACCGATTTGGGCTCTGGGCCTAAAAAGACATAAAAGTCCAAGATGCCTCCTATGGTTCTCCAGGTAAGGGCTGGGGTGGGTTGAAGAAGCACATCTAGATAGAAAGAGACAGACTAGGAATAAAATTGCTGTGCAGTCAACTAAATTTTAGCCTTCGACTAAATCACCTTAATAAAGAAAAAGGAACAAAATGGGCACTCACCACCTGGGACAAATAAATATATAAAGGACGACTATTTATTGAATAAGAATAATTGAATAAAACTGATATACTGATAAAATGTCTATAATCAATCATTAATGAATACCTATAAACATTCAGATGGTGTTAGAAGCGAAACTCTCACAATTAGTGCATACTTATACTTGATGTGAATAAATAGTGTATAAATATATAACAATCAAAGTAATTACAATTTTGAGATGGTAAAAAAATGATAAAAAATTGTAAAAAAATTGTAAAAAATAAAAAGTGTGAAAGAGAAAAAAGTTGAAAAGTGAAATTGGTGTAAAAAGAAATGTCTCTCAATTTCATAGATAATTGTGCAATGAATAGGTTTATTAGAAACCAATATCACAACTATAGGCTTCCAATAAAAAGTGTAAAAAGAGAGGGGAAATCGTGGTGCCAAGAAATCGGCCAGACACCCGATGTCCCATCAGTGAAAGGCCCACAACCCATATTCACAGAAAACCAAAGATCTCAAAATCTGAGTTGAGGCCTCCAGGTATTAAAGTTTCAAAGTCCTAGATTTGTCTAGATTCCTGTCTAGACATTTTGGAAATATGGTTTCCACCTCTCCACTGTACTTCCACTTTCTCAAAAGCTGTAAATATCATTCCACTTGGGTCTTTATTGTGGTGTTGTTTAAAGTGAAGGGATAATGTGTGTTTTTCAAATCCTTTTCAAATATTGGTTATATGCACTGATACTCTTTTTTTCAAAGTTCTTTTTGTTCTTCCTACATATTGTTTCTTGCATGGGCATTCTATTATATAGATTACATTTGTAGAGTTACAAGATAGAAATTCTCTTATTTCCTATGCATAAGAGTTATTAGTGGAACATACTTTCACAGTTTTTCTCGGGAATGTTGTGATTCTACAATTTTGGCACCTGCCACATCTGTAGAATCCTTTTAACCACCTCAGCCCCCAGTGCTTAAACACCCTGAAAGACCAGGCCACTTTTTACACTTCTGACCTACATTACTTTCACCGTTTATTGCTCGGTCATGCAACTTACCACCCAAATGAATTTTACCTCCTTTTCTTCTCACTAATAGAGCTTTCATTTGGTGGTATTTCATTGCTGCTGACATTTTTACTTTTTTTGTTATTAATCGAAATTTAACGATTTTTTTGCAAAAAAATGACATTTTTCACTTTCAGTTGTAAAATTTTGCAAAAAAAAAGAGATCCATATATAAATTTTGCTCTAAATTTATTGTTCTACATGTCTTTGATAAAAAAAAAATGTTTGGGTAAAAAAAAAATGGTTTGGGTAAAAGTTATAGTGTTTACAAACTATGGTACAAAAATGTGAATTTCCGCTTTTTGAAGCAGCTCTGACTTTCTGAGCACCTGTCATGTTTCCTGAGGTTCTACAATGCCCAGACAGCACAAACACCCCACAAATGACCCCATTTCGGAAAGTAGACACCCTAAGGTATTCGCTGATGGGCATAGTGAGTTCATAGAACTTTTTATTTTTTGTCACAAGTTAGCGGAAAATGATGATTTTTTTTTTTTCTTACAAAGTCTCATATTCCACTAACTTGTGACAAAAAATAAAAGCTTCCATGAACTCACTATGCCCATCAGCGAATACCTTGGGATGTCTTCTTTCCAAAATGGGGTCACTTGTGGGGTAGTTATACTGCCCTGGCATTCTAGGGGCCCAAATGTGTGGTAAGGAGTTTGAAATCAAATTCTGTAAAAAATGGCTGGTGAAATCCGAAAGGTGCTCTTTGGAATGTGGGCCCCTTTGCCCACCTAGGCTGCAAAAAAGTGTCACACATGTGGTATCTCCGTATTCAGGAGAAGTTGGGGAATGTGTTTTGGGGTGTCATTTTACATATACCCATGCTGGGTGAGAGAAATATCTTGGCAAAAGACAACTTTGTATAAAAAAATGGTAAAAGTTGTCTTTTGCCAAGATATTTCTCTCACCCAGCATGGGTATATGTAAAATGACACCCCAAAACACATTCCCCAACTTCTCCTGAATACGGAGATACCAGATGTGTGACACTTTTTTGCAGCCTAGGTGGGCAAAGGGGCCCATATTCCAAAGAGCACCTTTCGGATTTCACTGGTCATTTTTTACACAATTTGATTTCAAACTCCTTACCACACATTTGGGCCCCTAGAATGCCAGGGCAGTATAACTACCCCACAAGTGACCCCATTTTGCAAAGAAGACACCCCAAGGTATTCGCTGATGGGCATAGTGAGTTCATGGAAGTTTTTATTTTTTGTCACAAGTTAGTGGAATATGAGACTTTGTAAGAAAAAAAATAAAAAATAAAAATCATCAACAACTTTTCCCATTTTTTTATACAAAGTTGGCTTTTGACCAAGATATTTCTCTCACCCAGCATGGGTATATGTAAAATGACACCCCAAAACACATTCCCCAACTTCTCCTGAGTACGGAGATACCAGATGTGTGACACTTTTTTGCAGCCTAGATGCGCAAAGGTGCCCAAATTCCTTTTAGGAGGGCATTTTTAGACATTTGGATACCAGACTTCTTCTCACGCTTTGGGGCCCCTAGAATGCCAGGGCAGTATAAATACCCCACATGTGACCCCATTTTGGAAAGAAGACACCCCAAGGTATTCAATGAGGGGCATGGCGAGTTCATAGAAATTTTTTTTTTTTGCACAAGTTAGCGGAAATTGATATTTTTTATTTTTTTCTCACAAAGTCTCCCTTTCCGCTAACTTGGGACAAAAAATTCAATCTTTCATGGACTCAATATGCCCCTCACGGAATACCTTGGGGTGTCTTCTTTCCGAAATGGGGTCACATGTGGGGTATTTATACTGCCCTGGCACTCTAGGGGCCCTAAAGCGTGAGAAGAAGTCTGGAATATAAATGTCTAAAAAATTTTACGCATTTGGATTCCGTGAGGGGTATGGGGAGTTCATGTGAGATTTTATTTTTTGACACAAGTTAGTGGAATATGAGACTTTGTAAGAAAAAAAAATAATAATTCCACTAACTTGGGCCAAAAAAATTTCTGAATGGAGCCTGACAGGGGGGTGATCAATGACAGGGGGGGGTGATCAATGACAGGGGGGGTGATCAATGACAGGGGGGGTGATCAATGACAGGGGGGTAATCAGAGAGTCTATATGGGGTGATCACCGCCCTGTCATTGATCACCCCCCTGTAAGGCTCCATTCAGATGTCCGTATGTGTTTTGCGGATCCGATCCATGTATCCGTGGATCCGTAAAAATCATACGGACATCTGAATGCAGCCTGACAGGGGGGTGATCAATGACAGGGGGGGGGTGATCAATGACAGGGGGGTGATCAGGGAGTCTATATGGGGTGATCACCCCCCCTGGAAGGCTCCAGGGAGACGCCTGTATGTGTTTTGCGGATCCGATCCATCTATCAGTGGATCCGTAAAAATCATGCGGACGTCTGAATGGAGCTTTACAGGGGGTTGATCAATGACAGGGTTGTAATCAATGACAGGGGGGTGATCAGGGAGTCTATATGGGGTGATCACCACAGTCATTGATCACGCCCCTGTAAGGCTCCATTCAGACGTCCGTATGCGTTTTGCGGATCCGATCCATCTATCAGTGGATCCGTAAAAATCATGCGGACGTCTAAATAGAGCTTTACAGGGGGGTGATCAATGACAGGGGGGTAATCAATGACAGGGGGGTGATCAGGGAGTCTATATGGGGTGATCACCCCCCCTGGAAGGCTCCAGGGAGACGCCTGTATGTGTTTTGCGGATCCGATCCATCTATCAGTGGATCCGTAAAAATCATGCGGACGTCTGAATGGAGCTTTACAGGGGGTTGATCAATGACAGGGTTGTAATCAATGACAGGGGGGTGATCAGGGAGTCTATATGGGGTGATCACCACAGTCATTGATCACGCCCCTGTAAGGCTCCATTCAGACGTCCGTATGCGTTTTGCGGATCCGATCCATCTATCAGTGGATCCGTAAAAATCATGCGGACGTCTAAATAGAGCTTTACAGGGGGGTGATCAATGACAGGGGGGTAATCAATGACAGGGGGGTGATCAGGGAGTCTATATGGGGTGATCAGGGGTGATCAAGGGTGAATAAGGGGTTAATAAGTGACGGGGGGGGGTGTAGTGTAGTGGTGCTTGGTGCAACATATTACTAATCTACCTGTGTCCTCTGGTGGTCGATCCAAACAAAGGGGACCACCAGAGGACCAGGTAGCAGGTATATTAGACGCTGTTATCAAAACAGCGTCTAATATACAGTGGAGGAAATAATTATTTGACCCCTCACTGATTTTGTAAGTTTGTCCAATGACAAAGAAATGAAAAGTCTCAGAACAGTATCATTTCAATGGTAGGTTTATTGTAACAGTGGCAGATAGCACATCAAAAGGAAAATCGAAAAAATAACTTTAAATAAAAGATAGCAACTGATTTGCATTTCATTGAGTGAAATAAGTATTTGAACCCCTACCAACCATTAAGAGTTCTGGCTCCCACAGAGTGGTTAGACACTTCTACTCAATTAGTCACCCTCATTAAGGACACCTGTCTTAACTAGTCACCTGTATAAAAGACACCTGTCCACAGAATCAATCAATCAAGCAGACTCCAAACTCTCCAACATGGGAAAGACCAAAGAGCTGTCCAAGGATGTCAGAGACAAAATTGTAGACCTGCACAAGGCTGGAATGGGCTACAAAACCATTAGCAAGAAGCTGGGAGAGAAGGTGACAACTGTTGGTGCGATTGTTCGAAAATGGAAGGAGCACAAAATGACCATCAATCGACCTCGCTCTGGGGCTCCACGCAAGATCTCACCTCGTGGGGTGTCAATGGTTCTGAGAAAGGTGAAAAAGCATCCTAGAACTACACGGGAGGAGTTAGTTAATGACCTCAAATTAGCAGGGACCACAGTCACCAAGAAAACCATTGGAAACACATTACACCGCAATGGATTAAAATCCTGCAGGGCTCGCAAGGTCCCCCTGCTCAGGAAGGCACATGTGCAGGCCCGTCTGAAGTTTGCCAATGAACACCTGAATGATTCAGAGAGTGACTGGGAGAAGGTGCTGTGGTCTGATGAGACCAAAATAGAGCTCTTTGGCATTAACTCAACTCGCTGTGTTTGGAGGAAGAAAAATGCTGCCTATGACCCCCAAAACACCGTCCCCACCGTCAAGCATGGGGGTGGAAACATTTTGCTTTGGGGGTGTTTTTCTGCTAAGGGCACAGGACAACTTATTCGCATAAACGGGAAAATGGACGGAGCCATGTATCGTGAAATCCTGAGCGACAACCTCCTTCCCTCTGCCAGGAAACTGAAAATGGGTCGTGGATGGGTGTTCCAGCACGACAATGACCCAAAACATACAGCAAAGGCAACAAAGGAGTGGCTCAAGAAGAAGCACATTAAGGTCATGGAGTGGCCTAGTCAGTCTCCGGACCTTAATCCAATCGAAAACCTATGGAGGGAGCTCAAGCTCAGAGTTGCACAGAGACAGCCTCGAAACCTTAGGGATTTAGAGATGATCTGCAAAGAGGAGTGGACCAACATTCCTCCTAAAATGTGCGCAAACTTGGTCATCAATTACAAGAAACGTTTGACCTCTGTGCTTGCAAACAAGGGTTTTTCCACCAAGTATTAAGTCTTTTTTTGTTAGAGGGTTCAAATACTTATTTCACTCAATGAAATGCAAATCAGTTGCTATCTTTTATTTAAAGTTATTTTTTCGATTTTCCTTTTGATGTGCTATCTGCCACTGTTACAATAAACCTACCATTGAAATGATACTGTTCTGAGACTTTTCATTTCTTTGTCATTGGACAAACTTACAAAATCAGTGAGGGGTCAAATAATTATTTCCGCCACTGTACCTGTTAGGGGTTAAAAAAAAACACATCTCCAGCCTGCCAGCGAACGATCGCCGCTGGCAGGCTGGAGATCAACTCTCTTACCTTCCGTTCCTGTGAGTGTGCGCGCGTTCACAGGAAATCTCGCGTCTCGCGAGATGACGCGTATATGCGTGACTGTGCGCAGCGCTGCCACCTCCGGAACGCGAATCTGAGTTAGGCGGTCTGGAGGTGGTTAAGTTAAACCATCCATGTGAGATTAAATCTTTAGATTTTTTTTTTATAGGTTTTATTGTAGGTGCTATTTTACTGGACAGATTTGGTGCTTTTGTGTATGTTATACAAGGGACATCTGTCATTAGTGGACCTATTATCTTATCTTGCAATACGTGGTGCCAATGTGTTTTTATAATACCCTCTATTTTTTGTATTGTGTGTTATTGTGAGTAGAGACAGTCTATACTATTATTTTTCCCTCCAAGTGTGATTTCCACAAAAGTCTCCAATGAGTAGAAACGGTCGATACTTAATATCCTTACTACTATTGTACCCTCCAAGTGTGACTTCCACAAAAAGTCTCCTGCGAGTACAGACATTTGATACTTACTATCCTTACTATTGTTACCATTTTACCCTCCAAGTGTGATTTCCATCAGGTGGATACCTTTTCATTTTTTTAACAACCTTGAGTGACAATACGGAGCTACACAACCTGCACTGGAAGCCTATAGTTGTGATATTGGTTTCTAATAAACCTATTCATTGCACAATTATCTATGAAATTGAGAGACATTTCTTTTTACACCAATTTCACTTTTCAACTTTTTTCTCTTTTACACTTTTTATTTTTTACAATTTTTTACTATTTTTTACCATCTCAAAATTGTAATTACTTTGATTGTTATATATTTATGCACTATTTATTCACATCAATTATAAGTATGCACTAATTGTGAGAGTTTCGCTTCTAACACCACCTGAATCTTTTATAGGTATTCATTAATGATTGATTAAAGACATTTTATCAGTATATCAGTTTTTATTATTCTTATTCAATAAATAGTCGTCCTTTATATATTTATTGGTCCCAGGTGGTGATTGCCCGTTTTGTCCCTTTTTCTTCATCTACAACAATTTTTGTGACGGGGTGAGTCACACATTACAGAGCATCCTTACAAAGTTTGAAAAGGAAGGAGAGCCACTACAAATTGTATTTACTTAAATCACCTTAATAATGATAATAATGATAATTGTAGAAAGGAAAAATAAGAAACGTATTGTCTTGCAACTGTTGCTTTCTACCATGTGTTCATGCAGAGATCAGATAGGTCCAAACCCAGAAATAACACATGCGCCAACTCCACCATTTTCCTTACATAGGATTCTGGACTTCTGGGGGACAGGTTACGCATGGGGCTGTGCAGATTTTGCATGTCTATGTATAATGTAATATTGTCCACATAGTGTAAAACCATAAATCTACCAACCATTGTCCAAGATTTAAAAACAAAAATTGGATTTTTGTACTTACCGTAAAATCCCTTTCTCGTTCAATGCATTTGGGGACACGGCACCATGGGTATACGTCCAGCTACCACTAGGAGGCAACACTAGATATGAAAAAAGGTTGGCTCTGCCCAGGTGGGCTATACCTTCTCCATAGCCACTAGGCTAATCAGTTTGTACCAATAGCAGTAGGAGAGAGAAACAAAAGAAAAGAACCAACAAGTCCTGGACTGGGGAAGGAAACGAGAACAGCAGCCCGGTGACAGAAAGAGAAATTAGAACAGGGGGTGGGATCTGTGTCCCCCAATGCATTGAATGAGAAAGGAATTTTATGGTAAGTACAAAAATCAAAATTTCCCGTTAATGGCATTGGGGAGGAGACAGCACCATGGGACGTCCAAAAGCAGTCCCCGAGGGTGGGAAGAGAACACGGATGCCAACGGTTGGGCGCACAGGTGCAGGAGAACTATGTGACCCAACAGAACCAGTAAAGACTATAGCATGAAATGGTAGAAAGGAAAACTAAGGAAATTGACCAAGAGGCTCCAGAACCAGGAAAAGTCCCAAGAAAAATAAATAAATCAAGGGAGACCGCCAGGATCCCAAGGACAAGTGCCTGGGAGAAAATTCCAGAAGCAAGAAAAGAGCAAAGGGAAATACCCAGTTCCACCCAAGGCTGGGGAAAAAGGAAAATCTGGAGGAAAGGGAACAGGTAAGATGTCCTGACTCCTGAGCAAGAACAGAGAGGTGCACACTGGAGAGCCAGAGGAAGGAACTGGAAGAACCCAAGCTCCCCATTAATGAAACAGGAGCACAGCACAATCGGAAGGCATCTACTGGTAAGGACCTAGCCAAACTGCATAGAGAAGGATGCCCTTTGAGGAGGATCTATAAGAGGACAGATCCAACAAGAAAAATATGATGGTTCCAGGAAGCCAGCGAGAGAACCTGACAGGGAAAAAAATGTCTGGGAAAAGGACAAAAGTCTTGAGCCAAGGAAAGAACCTCCTGGAGAGAAGGCTAAAGGAAGACCCTGAGGAACACCCAGTAGCAAAAGGATGGCAATTCCGTAAAGCCTAGAAGCAAAGGAACCAAAGCAGTAAGAGGACCTGGCAAGGAAGAATACTAGACTAAAACGGATTAGCCTAGTGGCTGTGGAGAGGGTATAGCCCACGTGAGTGGAGCCAACCTATTTTCATATGTAGTGTCGCCTCCTAGTGGTATCTGGTGCTGTGTTCCCCAATGCCATTAACGAGAAAATACATTAATACTGCATGTATGTGGAGAGGTGGAATAGGACATACATGTTTAAAAAGGTTCATAGTAGGGGAAGTTTACATGTAACAGAATTGCTGCAGATTTTACCTATGGTTTTGCTTATGGAAAAGCCACAGATGAATGCAGGACCAAATGCTGCATAAATTTCCACATGGAAATTGATCTCTGGCATGTCAATTCAAGATGTAGAGTGAGCACTATAGCCTATTATCTTACCTACCTTTACTTACCTTTGTAATCCTCTGGCTCGCTCGTTGCAATTCTTGCTTAGTCCCCAAATGGTCTCTGTATCATAGTTTTTAGCAATGATGTATCATGTCGACACATGGCCTGTTACAGTGGTGAACATGTCATTGCTGGAGACTGGGATACAGAGACTAAATGGAGAACTAGGCAAGCATCCCAACAAGAGAGCCAGGAGATTACTAAGGAGAGTTGACTGCTTTTTTCTGCTGTAAAATCTGCACAACTGGTAGCAGATTTGCCTCTGCAGATATTCTTGCAGCAAAGCTTCTTCTTTGAGCATATTACTTACCCATGGCATTGCTGTTGAGCAGGAACACCCCATGAGCTGAACCATCTTTTTCCAAAGCCAAATAGAATGGATGCGAACCATACAAATTAGCTTCTTTCTACAAAAATTATTACACTGTGTAAACATCTGCATGAAAACTAAATACGTGGAAAAGCCTAAACACGGCAGAACATTCTGAAGAAACATAATGTATGAGGCAATGGGGAACCAAGAAGCTTAGTTCCTTGAATTCTCATTGATACAATCTCATTCTTTAATTGATCTTAAAATCACTGTCTACACTCTCTACAGAAGTGTCCTACTTTACCATTCTTCTTGGCTCGAGAAATCCCAAGATGAGTGGTAGGAAAGAAAAACGCCTCTGTTAGGCATTGTGACTATTGACTAATGCAAACGTTTTCATTTTTGAATCTCATCATCTCTTGTTGCTCATCTCAAGCCAAGAGGAAAGGTAAGAAAGGACAAACATCAAGAAAGAGCCAAGGTAGGGAAGGACAAACATCAAGAAGGAGGCAAGGTAAAGAAAGACAAACGTCAAGAAAGAGGCAAGGTAAAGAAGGACAAATGTCAAGAAAGAGGCAAGTTAGGGAAGGACAAACATCAAGAAGGAGACAAGGTAGGGAGAGGCAAGGTAAGGAAGGACAAACATAAAGGAAGAGGCAAAGTAGGGATGGAAAATTTTCAAGAAAGAAGAAAGGTAAGAAAGAAAACTTCTGTATCATTTAAAGGTCATCAAAGAAATGAAAGACGCAATGGCTCCTAAGTTATTTCTTCCACTTTCATTAGATTCATAAAACGTGTAGTTTAGTTGATCGGAATCATGGCCCAGGTATATCTAAGCCAATCATCCTTGTATTAAGATTCCAATGCACCATCTCCTTACCTGAGGAGTAATATCCCTGTTCCAAAAAGTTAGTCGGGACCAATTGGTGTTGAGGTTAATGGAAGTGAGATGCTCCCCCAAACCATATACATATTGAGAGGGAAGAGATGTAGAAATCTGCAAAAACTGATCTGCAAACAGAAGTGGAGCCAAGGCAGTGTTCACTCTACAACAAACAAAAATGAAGTTCAGCGCAGAGACGATGAGATATAATCTAAAGCAGTCTCTCAAATGTAGTCCTCTGGTACCCCCAATAGTTCATATGTTGAGGACTAATTATGTGATAGTGTATATCAGGTTTATGGTAAATCATTAAAAATGTCCTATAATAGGCACTTGAGCAGTAGAGCTGAGAAACATCTAAATGGTAAGTTTGGGGATTTCCAAGAGAACTGCATTTAGAAACAATTAGAAACAAAAGGCCTACTATAAAGAAATAGCAAACATGACATTAAAGGGTTTCTATCACTTCGTATGACATATTTAGGTGTCAGACACTAGCGATCCGCTAGTGCCTTCTCTAACAAACCATCCTAATATGATAGGTTTTGGGGCAGCCGTTTTGCTAAAATAACAACTTATATCTATATGCTAATGAGCCTCTAGGTGCTATGGGGGCGTCATTAGCACCTAGAGGCTCCGTCTACCTTCATAAACTGTCGCCGCCCAGCGCGTCCCTCCAGCCCGCCCATCTCCTCCTGAATGCGATCCTCCACGTGCGCGTCTCTGTTCTGCGCATGCGCAGTGAATGTCTGACCGCTTCCCTGCTCAGACATCTCCACTGCGCCTGTTCCTTGGAGCACTATGATGTCATCGGCGCAGGCGCAGTGGAGATGTCTGAGCAGGGAAGCGGTCAGACATTCACTGCGCATGCGCAGAACAGAGACGCGCACGTGGAGGATCGCATTCAGGAGGAGATGGGCGGGCTGGAGGGACGCGCTGGGCGGCGACAGTTTATGAAGGTAGACGGAGCCTCTAGGTGCTAATGACGCCCCCATAGCACCTAGAGGCTCATTAGCATATAGATATAAGTTGTTATTTTAGCAAAACGGCTGCCCCAAAACCTATCATATTAGGATGGTTTGTTAGAGCCGACACTAGCGGATCGCTAGTGTCTGACACCTAAATATGTCATACGAAGTGATAGAAACCCTTTAAAACCACCACTTTTGATAGGTATTAACCACAGTATATTAGAGACACTCCAGTAGACCTACCATTTTGGAGATGCTGACCCAGTCATTTAGCCATCAAAATTTGACCCTGGTCTAACTCACTCAGATTCTTACACAGTAGTCTTGTATATGCACATGACATGATGATCTACTGTTAGACACTTATGATGAGTTTGGTGTGGAAAAACTTGAGAGTCCACACAAAGCCCTGACCTCAGCTTCTTAGAACACCTTTGGACTGATCATGAGATCTTTCTTATCCAACCCCAGGGCCTGACCTTATCAATGCCCTTTTGGCTGAATCGATAAAAATCCCCACAGACACGTTCCAAAATCTTTCGGAAAGCCTTCCCAAAAGAGTGGAGGATCTCATGTAAACGCTCATGGTTTTGGAATGGGATGCCCAACAAGCTCATCATAGGTGTGATGGTCGGGTGTCCACATACTTTTGACCAATTAGTCTTTATACTGTAGAGGTTACTCTTGGAAAGAGGTAAAAAAGTAAATAATCAAGTGAGGACATTAGGAAAGGATAGCAATGGACAGGATTTAAGATAACACGGTTAGTAAAGGTTCAGAAATACCTGCGGAGAGAGAGTACTGCTCTAAGTAGCACTATATGGTGTACGTCACTGCTTGGTCTAAAGAGGGTTAATTGCCTAAAACCTGTTTAATTCAAAAAGAAAAATAAATGGGAGGTTAGACCCCGCGCTGACTCTACAGTGCTATATAGTAGTGTGTGGGTATTATTATATAGGTAACATTAACTTCTATATGCAGACTTCTACACTAGCTGCTGAAAATACTATTTGCTAGTGTAGAGTTAATAATACATATGTTAAATAGTCCTAGATCTCTGCTCCTGATAATGACACGTCAGCTACATATGTATGCATCGTCCCCTAGATGGGGGTCAGACTGCCAGCTAGGGGAGGATGCATACATATGTAGCTGACGTGTCATTATCAGGAGCAGAGATCTAGGACTATTCAACATATGTATTATTAACTCTACACTAGCAAATAGTATTTTCAGCAGCTAGTGTAGAAGTCTGCATATAGAAGTTAATGTTACCTATATAATAATACTCACACACTACTATATAGCACTGTAGAGTCAGCGGGGGTCTAACCTCCCATTTCTTTTTCTTTTAGGATAAGATACTCCAATAGTTATTTCCAATAGGTTTTTTAAGTGTTATCCTAGAGTCCAGGGTGCTAACATTTAACCACAGCAATTTCAACCTTTATCTCATCAGAGACAACCACTTGCAGATAGGAGGTGCCAGCGAACAGTTTATTTTGCTGGGGTAAACCGCTGCCAGCTTGTTGTAATGTCCCCTGGTGGAGAAATGTAGTATTACATGGCGACCATCCACATAGATGCCTCCAGACAACCAGTGGGAGCCACTCCTATGACGGCTCCCAGTTCCAGCTCATAAAGGGGGTCCCATGCATGTAACCCCCTCTAAAAAGTACCGGTATGTTTTATCTTATAGGGGCAGCATTTGCCTTCATGAGACAACACTGAGGCGTTTACAGGGAGAATTTGGTGTGGCACAAAAAAAAAAAAAAAACGCTGTAGTAAAGTCCCCTAAATCTGTACATAATGAATGATTTAGCCGTTTTCTCTGTATCCCGACAGCTGACCGGCCTGTCACGTGATCTCACATATACTGCTAAACAACAATCAACATAATTGGTCAAAGTTCTCATGTCTACAACCTCTGCCCGATAGACTCATTTACATAGAGGCAAGCCCCATAGACTCGTTCATAGATGAAGGTTTTTAAGAAAATCTGCCTCATAGGTCAAGAACACGTCTGAGACAATAAAGGGATAGACCCATCTCAGACATTGGTGGAAAATTGATGGGATATGCCATCAATGTCAGATAGGAGCAGGTCCTAGAGGTGGGACCTGCACCTATCTCCAGAAGGAGAGCACACCAGGCATGCACGTCTCCTCTATTCACCACTATGGGACTGCCGGAAATAGCATCCCATAGCAATGAGCAATGAGGGTGGGTGCGCTTGCGGTGCTTACTCTCTTTCACGTTGGAGCAGGTCCTAGAGGTGGGACCTGCACCTATCTTACATTGATGCCATATCCTAGCGATATGCCACCAACGTCTGAGACGGAAATACCCCTTTAATTAAGAATAAAATCACTTTATATAAATGTAATAGGAATGCCGAATTACTTATTCCCGTACATTCAGCAGCCACTTACAGTTCCTGACCATTTCCCTTTCTTTTCACTACGAGACTGAAGGGGTCGGCGGTAATTTGGACATCATAATGAGTATTGGCAGCTTTTCCTTCTGCACGTGGAGTTCTTATGGGAACTTCATATCGCTTTTGTGCTGGGTCTTTAATCTGCCCAAAAAATGAAAAGAACATAAAAAGTGCTAAAAAAAAAATCAAAAAAAAATCACAAGCACTGCGCAATGACGCTAATACAGCAATACCTACTAAATTTAAAGGGAATGCAACATGAAGAAATTGCATGATATTTCAATCAGGTTTTAATTTATTTTTTATGCTTTATATGTGTTTTTTTTTTTACATTATTTCTATAGTTAACCAAAAACCATTGAAATAGCTTATAGACATTCCAGGATTCTGAGAAAGTATGCTCCATTCTGAAGCAACACGCATTTTAAGATACATTATTTGGGGCAAAATGGGTTTAAATAGCAGTTTTTAGTATCTATATATATATAGTGCACCATTGTAATTTTTTGACAAAAAAACAAGTAAAATAAAAAAATACTCACAGTAAAATGCAGTCGGTCTTCTGTCTCAAAGGAAACCACAAGCTGCAAAGTCATAATATCGTTTGGCATGAAGGTCTCCTTGGATCGAAGCAGGGTGGCAGTAAATCCGTGTTCTGTCTCGGTTTTGTTGGTCAGCTTGTAGCTTGGATACGTCGAGGGGAAGAAGCACCATGGCTGCCCGATGTCCAGACGGTTTCCGGCTGGAGAATAGCAGCAGCCACGAGCCTCACATTCTTCCTTCGTTAGCCCTTTCTCTGGTGCACAGTCAAATCGACTGGCCGGGGCCACCGCACATGTATCCGACTCATTCACAAAAATGGAGGCCGCGTTGCAGACACTACTGACCAACACCAAGACAGTGAGTCCCATCAACATGCGTACATCAGATCTCCCTTTCCTTCTTCCGAAACACCTTGGGTTGGTCATCTTGAGCCCCCTGCAAGGAGCCACATAATATCAACTATAAATTCAAGGTGCTGGCACATACCAGCAAATGTGTCTCCTGACAGGTCTTTTTTTTTTTTTAAATGGTTTCTTCTCACACCATGTTGTGCTGTTCCTCTGCTATTCCTCCTAGAAACTGTATATCTAGACACCGCCATTCCTCCCCAGTCTAACTCTGGACAGAGTCGGACTGTGCAGGGACCCACCTTACCGAAAAGCGGAATGGTAATATCCAGTTGTCTGTTTATTCATACATTTTTCCAGGAAGAATAACAGAGGAAGAGAGGGTTCTAATAAAAGCTGTTCTATTATTATTTTTATGGGGAATGCAAGTATAAAAGAGGCTGTCCAACTTACAAAACCCAATGTTATACACCGTATTAGGGAATTCTGAGTTAATGGGTCCTGTGTTCAGGATTCTCACCTCTTCGCCAGAGGGGAGAGCAGCTTTGGAGGACCGGCAGCTCCCTGCAACACATAGACAACCCGTTGATTAAGGGCTCATGCACACGACCGTATGTATTTTGCGGTCCGCAAATTGCGGATCCACAAAACACGGATACCGTGCATTCTGTATTTTGAGGAACACACAGGGCCAGCCCTACGATAGAAATGCCTATTCTTGTCTGCGGTTGGAACGGAGCAACGGATGCGAACACACATCAAAAGCTTATCTAGATATAAAAAGGCATACATGGTATTCCCCTCATTTTAAGACCTTTAATGACCAGGCCTGAAAAAACCCTAATGACCGGACACTATTTCATGATTAAGCCTATGTGCTGGTTTAAAGGGTTATCCCATCTTAGACAATGGGGGCATATCGCTAGGATATGCCCCCATTGTCTGATAGGTGCGGGTCCCACCTCTGGGACCCGCACCCCGCACCTACAAGGAGAACGGAGCCGGGGAGAGTTGTGGCTGGAGGACCCCGGGTTTCCCAGGGTCCGTCCACCACCAGGAGCAGCTCCCCGCCTCTCCCATTGAAGTGAATGGGAGCGCACAGCGCCAGCTCTCGGCTATTTCCGGCGGCTCCATAGAAATCAATGGAGGGCGGCTGCGCATGCGCAGTGCGCCCTCCTCAAGTTTCTCCGCTCCGTTCTTCTTGTAGGTACGGGTCCCAGAGGTGGGACCCGCACCTATAAGACAATGGGGGCATATCCTAGCAATATGCCCCCATCGTCTAAGATGGGATAACCCCTTTAACAGTCTGTACTTTTTTATTTGTTGGAATATCAAAATGATTTATGCTAATTTTATTTTTTTCTTCACTTCATTTTATTTGGGGAAATCTGTGCAAACAAGTATTTTTTTCAAACTAAAATGGGCTTCCTATTGTGGCGACAGTTTTGGTTGCCACATACATTTTATTTGTATTTTATTATATTTTTTTACTTATTTATTAAATCTATTTTTTCCACATAATATGTCCCCTAAGACGTCATTAAAACACCTCTGGGGATGGGGGCTGACACTTTTTTTTTTCTTGTATTTTACACTTTTCCACTGTCACTGGGGCATCCAAAGGAGCCCCAGTTACAGCAGGGAAAACAGATCACTACGGGGGCAGTGTACACAGGTGATGCTGATCAGGGTCTGCTAAGACCCAGCAGCTCTGCTATCCCAGAGACACCCGGCAATCACATGATCACCAGGTTCAAAGCATAGCTGCTTCCTCTATTCCCTGCATAGCGCTACGTAGGGAGGAAAGGAGAAGGCATGAATGGTAATAAACTGCTCCTGTCTTCTCTTGGGGGTCCCTGACTGTCACTGACATCAATAGAAAGGACTGTTCTCGTCTGCAATGCAGACAAAACTAGGACATGTTCTATAAATCTGCATAATGGACATATGGATCCGCCAAAAATACGGATGAGTGTATGAGCTGCTGTGCTGAGCAAGAAAGCGCACAGGCAGGGAATGATCCTCGGCCCCTTCGTACTCAACTCAGGCGCAATACAGTGACATCATGGTGCCTTCTAACGCTGGGAAGAGCAGGATGTGGAAAGGGCAAAATCGGCATTGAAAATCCGCACAAACTACTGACATGTTGCCAATTTCAAAATCTGCACCACAGGTAAATTTCAGCGCAGAAATATTCAGCACCGTGTACATGAGAGTCTGAAAATCTATTTAGCTGATACCGTATTATTCTGCACAAAAAAAATCAGCATGGAAAGTCTGGGCGTAATATGCACCATGGCCATACACCCTAAGGCAGAGATGGCAAACCTGTGGCTCTCCAGCTGTTGTAAAACTACAACTCCCACCATGCCCTGCTGTAGGCTGATAGCTGTGGGCAGTGTAGGTATGCTGGGAGTTGTAGTTTTGCAACAGCTGGAGAGCCTCAGGTTGGCCATCCCTGCCCTAAGGGTATGTTCACACTGAGTTTCTTCTGTGTTGAAATAAAACCAGAGCAGAATCCTCTTCATAATTTCATCAACCATTGATAATGACAGGGCCAACTGTTACAAAGCATCTAATGACATAGGGCATACAGGCGACAATGCAATGGTTATTGTATGCTTGGTCATGTGATCGCGATCTCTCTCCCCTCTCACGGACATACGGCGCGTCCAGCCCGCTGAGAGGGGAGGAGACAGGCGCGGGAGAGGGGGTGAGTGACACAGGGGGGAGGAGACAGGGTGCGCAAGCATTGATGACGCGCGGCCCGGTATCTAACACCAATGGGGAGCGCACATTGGAGGAGAATGTCTAAGAGGGAGGGGAGGTAGGCTTTTTAATAGGGCGCATCAAGGCGCACGAACGCTATAACCCCACTCCCCTGACGAAGCCGCAAGCAGCGGTGAAACATGTCGGGGGGGGGGGGGGGGGTGGAGTTTGCTGTTGGATTTTAGACAGGGAATAGCAGAGGGCGCCAATTGGAATTGATAGGAAAGTTTAGATGGATAGAGTGTTGTGTGTGTAGTGAACTGTGCATGTGACCAATGAGCTCAGTGCTGGAAATCACAATCCACATAGAATATGTGAGCGAGCAGAGTGTACAATCAGTGCGCATGTAACAGCACACGTAGCGGTGATACCGCAGTAGCATTATACTGCGAGTCTCTCACCCCCATAGCACAACGTGTCATACATTGCTAGTCTAAACAGGCTGCAAATGTCAATACACTGCGTGCAGAATTATTAGGCAAATGAGTATTTTGACCACATCATCCTCTTTATGCATGTTGTCTTACTCCAAGCTGTATAGGCTCGAAAGCCTACTACCAATTAAGCATATTAGGTGATGTGCATCTCTGTAATGAGAAGGGGTGTGGTCTAATGACATCAACACCCTATATTAGGTGTGCATAATTATTAGGCAACTTCCTTTCCTTTGGCAAAATGGGTCAAAAGAAGGACTTGACAGGCTCAGAAAAGTCAAAAATAGTGAGATATCTTGCAGAGGGATGCAGCACTCTTAAAATTGCAAAGCTTCTGAAGCGTGATCATCGAACAATCAAGCGTTTCATTCAAAATAGTCAACAGGGTCGCAAGAAGCGTGTGGAAAAACCAAGGCGCAAAATAACTGCCCATGAACTGAGAAAAGTCAAGCGTGCAGCTGCCAAGATGCCACTTGCCACCAGTTTGGCCATATTTCAGAGCTGCAACATCACTGGAGTGCTCAAAAGCACAAGGTGTGCAATACTCAGAGACATGGCCAAGGTAAGAAAGGCTGAAAGACGACCACCACTGAACAAGACACACAAGCTGAAACGTCAAGACTGGGCCAAGAAATATCTCAAGACTGATTTTTCTAAGGTTTTATGGACTGATGAAATGAGAGTGAGTCTTGATGGGCCAGATTGATGGGCCCGTGGCTGGATTGGTAAAGGGCAGAGAGCTCCAGTCCGACTCAGACGCCAGCAAGGTGGAGGTGGAGTACTGGTTTGGGCTGGTATCATCAAAGATGAGCTTGTGGGGCCTTTTCGGGTTGAGGATGGAGTCAAGCTCAACTCCCAGTCCTACTGCCAGTTTCTGGAAGACACCTTCTTCAAGCAGTGGTACAGGAAGAAGTCTGCATCCTTCAAGAAAAACATGATTTTCATGCAGGACAATGCTCCATCACACGCGTCCAAGTACTCCACAGCGTGGCTGGCAAGAAAGGGTATAAAAGAAGAAAATCTAATGACATGGCCTCCTTGTTCACCTGATCTGAACCCCATTGAGAACCTGTGGTCCATCATCAAATGTGAGATTTACAAGGAGGGAAAACAGTACACCTCTCTGAACAGTGTCTGGGAGGCTGTGGTTGCTGCTGCACGCAATGTTGATGGTGAACAGATCAAAACACTGACAGAATCCATGGATGCCAGGCTTTTGAGTGCCCTTGCAAAGAAAGGTGGCTATATTGGTCACTGATTTGTTTTTGTTTTGTTTTTGAATGTCAGAAATGTATATTTGTGAATGTTGAGATGTTATATAATTGTTAAATAATTGAAATGGGTATATATTTGTTTTTTGTTAAGTTGCCTAATAATTATGCGCAGTAATAGTCACCTGCACACACAGATATCCCCCTAAAATAGCTAAAACTAAAAACAAACTAAAAACTACTTCCAAAAATATTCAGCTTTGATATTAATGAGTTTTTTGGGTTCATTGAGAACATGGTTGTTGTTCAATAATAAAATTAATCCTCAAAAATACAACTTGCCTAATAATTCTGCACTCCCTGTATAAAAACATAGAAACGTTTGTGGATATGGTGACCCGGGAGATTAATAACCGGAGAATAGAAATCCAAAATAGGATAGAATATGATCAAATGGCGGAGATTACTAATGGATGATAAGTACCTCACTGAACTACATGACATATTGAAGAAGGCAAGAGTTTGAAGGAAGAGTTTGAATTCTTATATAATAGGAATCCAACAATTGCGACATTCTATGCACTTCCAAAAGTGCACAAGAACAAAACACCAATACCGGGACGACCAATAGTCTCAGGCAATGACTCTCTAACCCAATCTGCGAGTGAATACGTGGATGTTTTATTAAAGGGCTTCTGTCACCCCCAAAACACTTCCACTCAGTGCGCCTGCGCCGATGACGTCACCGGAAGAGAAGATGTCATCGTCGCAGGCGCACTGAGGGAGTGCTGAGGAGGCGAGCCTCCTTCTCTCAGAGCGCCTGCGCCGAATGAAGACAGGCGCGGGATTTGAAATGCTGACAGGGCCAGCCGGAGGAGGAGATTGCGGCTGGCCCTGTCAATCAACAAGAGGAAGGGGTGTTTTTTTGCAGCGGCTACCAGCAAGTAAACGCCCTACTTGCTGGTAGTGAAGTGATTAGCATATTTTAAAAGATCGATTTTTAAGGAAAAGAAGCCACAGACAAAGGTAAGAACCCTATATAGGGAATAGTCGTTAAATAACGATTTTAACAAGCCCAACAAAAAAAAAAGTGTTTTGGGGGTGACAGAAGCCCTTTAAGACCGTTCGTTACATCATTGCCATCTTATATAAAAGATGCAAGTGAGGTACTTGTGAAAATTAACGATA
The DNA here is from genome assembly GCF_905171765.1 of Bufo bufo. NCBI lineage: Eukaryota > Metazoa > Chordata > Amphibia > Anura > Bufonidae > Bufo > Bufo bufo. Next base: position 363,661,054 of record NC_053394.1, on the reverse strand, counting down.
TTACTTTGACGGCGTCCATGTTTCTAGCTAGCCTCGATGTGGAGGCTCTATATAGTAACATCGAACACGAATTGAGTATTAGAGCAAATTCTTCCTCGATACAAAAAGCACATCTTTTCACAAACACAATGTGTTTTGTTTTGGAATTATTGAGATTTATACTCGCGCACAATTATTTTTTATGTAACGGTACCTTTTATCATCAGACGAAAGGTACCGCAATGGGCACGCCTTGCGCACCGACCTTCGCTAATTTATTTTTAGGGTGGTGGGAGGACCAAATTGTGTTTTCAGAGACTTTTTTTTATCATTCACAAGGCCATTCATCAGATTGGCACTAAAATTCTGTTGTGGTCTTTCAAAAATAAAACTAGGCCTCAGAAGTGGTAATTTGGACCAGAAACTACTTCAGGAGGAGCAGAAACAAATAGAAAGAGAGCTCATAGTACCAAAAATATATACATTTTATTAGAACATATTAAAAAATGACAAAAAATAAATGAAACTAGTACATAAGATGCCGTAAAACAAGATGATGAGAGCGGAAAACAGAAAAAAAGAGCGCCACCCTGGGAAGAAAAACACACAGATACAAAGATGAAAAAATATATGGTATATAATGATATATAACATGGGAAAAGAAAGTACTGGGTACAATGCCCAACCCATGAAATGAATGGATAATAGTAAAACCATAAAGTGCCAAGTAAAGCAAGGTCAGCTTATGCACCCCAATGGCATAAAAAATGCAAGCACATATAAGGTGGAAGTATATTGCATAAAGAGACCAAGTGTAGGTAGACAACAGGATCCTATAGCCGGAGGGGGGCAGCAGGAGACCAGAGCTCACCTGAACAGACCGTGTGCAAAGAGACCCAGGGTGGCGCTACCCCAACGCGCGTTTCGCACTGGTTGAAATTTATATTTACATTTATATTTGTATATTAGGATGATGCCATTATATTCACGTCGTATATTAGGTTTATGCCCCCATAATCATATGGTCTGAAAACCAGAGCTAAAATCATCGGTGACGTGAATTCGGTCACGTCACCGGCTCTGATGGGTGGGCTTTAGCGCTGCCCTAGCCGTTTTACAGGCTAGGGCAGCGCTAAAGCCCACCCTTCAGTGCCAGTGACGTCACCGGGCTCACTGCTGGGCGGAAGCCTCTGCCTAGCTTTCCCCATGGAGAGCCCAGTATATCACCAGATCTCCAAAAAAAGCCTTTGCCCTGCACATCCACTGCTTGCTCTCAATATGGCACTTCCAAGGGAGAGCGCTCGGATCAAGTTGCATAGCGGTGATTGTAGAGCAACTGTGCAAGCGTGCCCACCTCTCCATTTACTGCTATGGGACTTCTGAAAATAGTGCTGGCTCGGCTATTTTTGTAACTCCAATAGTGGTGAACAGAGGGTGGTTGTGCATGCACAGCTACTCTCGGGTCACTTCAGGGGCCCCGTTCTGGAGGTGGGACTTGCACCCATCTGCCAAGGATGGCATATCTTAGCAATAGGCCATTAAGGTCCCAGATGGGAATACCCCTTTAACTATAAAGCCACAGCTGATGTACCACATAGGAATACATTAGGCTCTATGCAATCTTGTGGACTGCAGCTGTCACTCATTCGGCACCATTACAAAAAGTCACAGTGTAGCCCGGGCGAACATAAATAGCCTACAGAGGGGCAGGTTTATCAAGCTCGCCTGTTTTTAGGCGTAAAATTAGACTGACGCATTTCATTTGTCTGTCTCTTTCTTTCTTTTGCCGAGTATTTATTAAAAGTCGCACCGCCGTTGACGAATGAGACTCGGCATATTGCTATTAGTCTGCCCTCTTTTTTAGATAGATGGGTTCATATTCACGTAGACTGGTCTAATTTATTAGCACATGAAAAAAGGTCACATCTTTGCTGAGATAAGTCGCATGTCTCCTGGAAACTGCAACTTTTATTGCAAAAAAAGTCACACCACCACTGAAAACAGATGAAGAAAAGTACATTAGCCCTGGGGTGGCGTAGAAATTAGACTGTTTTTGCAACAAAGTCAGGCGCACCTACATAAATAGATTGCAAAAAGGTTGCAAGGGTACTTTCACACTTGCGGCAGAGGATTCCGGCAGGCAGTTCCGTCGCCGAAACTGCCTGCCGGATCCGTCAAAACGTGTGCAAACTGATGGCATTTGTCAGACGGATCAGGATCCTGATCCGTATGACAAATGCATTGAAATGCCGAATCCGTCTCTCCGATGTCATCCGGAAAAACGGATCCGGCATTTATTTTTTTTCACATTTTTTGTGGTCTGAGCATGCACAGACCGCAATGCCGGATCCGTTTTGCCGGAACACTCGGGGCTGGATCCGGCATTAATGCATTTCAATGGGAAAAAATGCTGGATCCGGCATTCCGGCAAGTGTTCCGGAATTTTGGATGGAGATAAAACCGCAGCATGCTGCAGTATTATTCTCCGTCCTGAGAAGTCAAAAAGACTGAACCGAAGACACCCTGATTAGTGTTGAGTAGAGATGAGCGAACTTCTGTTTTAAGTTCGGCGTCTAAAGTTCGGCTTCCGGTTAGCGGAGGATCCCGATATGGATTCCGAATTCCGTTGTGGTCCGTGGTAGCGGAATCAATAATGACCATTATTGATTCCGCTACCACGGACCACAACGGAATTCGGAATCCATATCGGGATCCTCCGCTAACCGGAAGCCGAACTTTAGACGCCGAACTTAAAACAGAAGTTCGCTCATCTCTAGTGTTGAGTGAACTTGTGTTTTAAGTTTGGCGTCTAAAGTTCGAGTTCAGGTTATCGGAGTATCCCGTTATGGATTCTAAATTCCGTTATGGTTCATGGTAGCGGAATCCATAACGGGATACTTCGATAACCCGAACCCGAACTTTAGACGCCGAACTTAAAACACAAGTTCGCTCAACACTAGTGTTGAGCAAACTTGTGTTTTAAGTTCGGCGTCTAAAGTTCGGGTTTGGCTTATCAAAGAATTGCATTATGGATTCCGCTACCACGGACCAAGTTATGGTCCGTGGTAGCGGAATCCATAACGCGATTCTTCGATAACCTGACACCGAACTTAAAACACAAGTTCGCTCAACACTAGTCCTGATGCATCCTGAACGGATTGCTCTCCATTCAGAATGCATTAGGATAAAACTGATCAGTTCTTTTTAGGTATTGAGCCCCTAGGACGGAACTCAATGCCGGAAAAGAATAACGCTAGTGTGAAAGTGCCCTAAGTTAGTCTAAAAAAAAATATCTAAAATAGGTGAACAATGCTGAAAAGCCTCCTAAAAAATCTCAGTAGTAAACGTGACTAAAAACAGGCACAAAGACTAGTAAATATACCCCACAGTGCCTATGACCTATAGCCCAGAGCACAGGCGCAGAACGTCGCTCTACAGCCTCCTGTGCACCCTGTACATTGATCAATCTACAAAAATCAGCCATGAGCCAGCAGCAAATAGTAAAACCTAATAAAACACTGTGCAAGGCGCACGAGAACAAGCAGGCAGGCACTTTTTACATAGGTAGATTGGTCAGATATAAAGATGCAGATCTATAAGGTCATTCCATGAGCAAAGAGAGGTCTGATCGACAGCAGAAGCCCTCCCATCAAAGCTTTTTCATTTTTGAGATTGTTCTAAACATTTCAGTGCAAAGCGTGTGGACACCATACCAACATAAACCCCTCGTGGATCTACAAATGCATAGAAACAAAGACATAGCATTGGAAAAGCTAGAAAAGACACAGACACTGCCTTTGGTTTCTGATTTCACTTACCCCTCCCCATGCAGCTCTCCCCAGACCTCTCGACGGCAGGCCCTTTAATAACAGCCGGTCATGTGACTTCTGGTCACGTGACGGCGGAGGATGGACTGCAGCTTAGAGGATTGAGCAATGAAGAAGAATCCTGACACTCAGCACAGCACGTTGTACTCAGCACAAAGAAAACTGGGTGAAAAAACTGCAAGATCCACACATAGGACCTTGTGGTCAGGCGGTGCTGCAGCACATCTGTCCCCTCTCCTGACGTGTCTGTTTTAGTAACTACTTGCATTCCCCATGTAATAAAAATCCTGGAGCATCTATTATTATCACTTTATGTTGTGTCATTCCTCTGTTCTTCCTGCTGGAAGTCTATGAATTACTAGCAGTTTGCAATGAAGGTTCAGATGGGTGTTTCCAACTGGTGGCGTGTCCCTGCACAGTCTAAGGTTATCTAATCAGGGCCTCTCTCCTCTCTCAAAATAGCTGCTTGGGAACCACAGATGTATTTGACCCGCACTGTACGGTAAGTTTAGAGTTCTACACTTTAAAGGAGCCTTCACACAGGGCAGATTTTGGTATCAGAGATTTCAGCAACTGAAAATCTGCTGTATTCATCTAAATGGGGTTATTTTGGTGATGAGCACATGGATTTCTGCAAGTTCTTCTAGCCGGATGAATGGAAAGAAATCTCAACAAAAAAAAATTCCTGTAAAGAGGTTTTCCAGGATTAGAAAAAAAACAAAACATGGTGGCTTTCTTCCAAAAACAGCACCACCCCTGTCCATGGATTGTGTGTGGTATTGCGGCTCAGCTCCATTGGAGTCAATGGGGCAGAGCTGCAATATCACGCACAAACTTTGGACAGGGGTAGTGCTGTTTTTGGAAGAATGCAGCCATGTTTTTCTAAGCTTGGAGCAACTAAGGAAACGGGACTCTGAGGGGCCATATGGGAGGTCAAGCAGAATCCTAAGAAAAGTTTCCTGGGAGGTGAAATCCCAACTGTCTGAACTGACCCATTTTGTGTAGTTGTTTGGTGTAATTGCTTGATTGTGACACTGCATACTTACAGTACCAATAGCAGTCCAGTGGTGGACCATAGAAGGTGTGTGACTTGGGGATAGACAAGTCTATCTGGGCTCTTTAGAGTGGTCTGAGGGGACAGGTGGGCCATAGCTTTTTAAGGGTCATTTGAGGATTGATTGATTTTCTAAATTCCGTGCCAGGTAGCATACTTACCTGTTCTTCACTGCTCATTTCCAACTACATGGGTCCTAGGATATCTTCACTGCATTTTGGTCCCAACATGTAAACTTCTGGCAAGGATGGGATCATGTGCGCTACTCAGTTGTGACATGTATCCTAGCAGCACATCCCTGCTGGGTCATATGCCACTTGGGGACATGTCACTGCTGAGGCCAGTCTTTAACTGAGGCATGTCACTGCTGAGGCCAGTCTTGGGGATATGTCACTGCTGAGGCCAGTCTTTAGCTGAGGCATGTCACTGCTGAGGCCAGTCTTTAGCTGAGGCATGTCACTGCTGATGCCAGTCTTGGGGACATGACACTGCTGGGCCAGTCTTGGGGACATGTCACTGCTGAGGCCAGTCTTTAGCTGAGGCATGTCACTGCTGAGGCCAGTCTTGGGGACATGTCACTGCTGAGGCCAGTCTTGGGGACATGTCACTGCTGGGCCAGTCTTGGGGACATGTCACTGCTGAGGCCAGTCTTGGGGACTTGTCACTGCTGAGGCCAGTCTTTAGCTGAGGCATGTCACTGCTGAGGCCAGTCTTGGGGACATGTCACTGCTGAGGCCAGTCTTTAGCTGAGGCATGTCACTGCGGAGGCCAGTCTTGGGGACATGTCACTGCTGAGGCCAGTCTTGGGGACATGTCACTGCTGGGCCAGTCTTGGGGACATGTCACTGCTGAGGCCAGTCTTGGGGACTTGTCACTGCTGAGGCCAGTCTTTAGCTGAGGCATGTCACTGCTGAGGCCAGCCTTGGGGACATGTCACTGCTGAGGCCAGTCTTTAGCTGAGGCATGTCACTGCTGAGGCCAGTCTTGGGGACATGTCACTGCTGAGGCCAGTCTTTAGCTGAGGCATGTCACTGCTGAGGCCAGTCTTTGGCTGTAGAGGCACCTGTGACTCCGCTCCTGACAGAGGTTTACATACAGGGACCAAAGTGCAGTAAAGACAGCTGGTGACCCACAGATGAGCAACGGGGAATAGGTACATATGCTACACTTCACAGGTCTAGCAGGCTGGGTGCGGAATTAGAAGAAAAATAAGTCAGTCCTGGAATAAACCATCAACGGTAGAAGAAAAAAAGGGAAAACAAGGCGGCACTCACTGAATCTTCGTTAAATCGTGGCTTTATTCGGTCTAAAACATGGCGGGTGCGGGTCACATAAAGCAGAAAGAAAGGCAACAGCTGTTTCGCGCTACAACAGCGCTTTGTCGAGCCTACTGTGACGTGAAAGGGGAGCGCCCAATATACCTGTCTCCTCGTCACTGCTAAACAGGTGCATCAATCAATCAAATCTTCGAATCACCTTCGTATACATATAAAATCTTAAATTCATATAAAGACAGCAAGATCATTCTTGTCATTGAGGCCTAAACCTCCCATGGCATTAGTTTTAAAAATCCATCAGTGTGCCTGCGCCGATGACGTCACCGAAAGAGAAGACGTCATCGGCGCAGGTGCACTGAGGGAGTGCTGAGGAGGCGAGCCTCCTTATCTCAGAGCGCCTGCGCCGAATCAACACAGGCGCGCGATTTTTGAAATGCTGACAGGGCCAGTCGGAAGAGGAGATTGCGGTTGGCCCTGTCAATCAACAGAAGGAGGGGGCGGTTTTCTGCGGCTGCTACCAGCAAGTAGACGCCCTACTTGCTGGTAGAAAGGTAATTAGCATATCATAAAAGTACGTTTTTTGCTAAATCTACTGAACGAAAATTATTAATAACATAATGTATGGCAATATGGCAGGATAGGGATTATAAGTACCCCAAAAAAAAAAAATGAGTTTAGTGGAGTGACAGAAGCCATTTAAAGCTAACAATCGGTTTGTTTATCACTTTATCGATTAATTGTTCATCTCGCTGTAACATATGCCAATTATTTAAAATGGCATTTTTGATGGTTTGGGCCATGGGAGAATATTCAAATGTGAACACTGCTCTAGTGTTCTGCAGTATTTTACGATGATGGGTTTTTTGCTGTTTTTTCTTTTTCCATATATCTTTACTTTGCCTACGTGCATATGCTTTGTCATAAGCTTTATCAATCAAAAGAGGCGGGTATCCACGTTGCATGAATCTATTCTTGAGATCTTTAGGATCCATTCAACAGGCAGCAACGTGTTTTGCGGATACACGGAGCTGCGGATCCGCAAAACACGGAAAGCGGCAATGTGCATTCCGCATTTTGCGGACCGCACATTGCCGGCACTAATAGAATATGCCTGTTCTTGTCCTCAATTGCGGACAAGAATAGGACATGTTCGATTTTTTTGCAGAACGGAAGTGCGGACCCGGAAGTGCGAATCGTGCGGACATCATGCTGCCCCATAGGAATGAATGGGTCCGCAATTCAGTTCCGCAAAATGCAGAACGAAATTGCGGACGTGTGAATGGAACCTTACTCTGGTTTTCAAACTCTATATCATTTTTGATGATCCTTGCAAGTCTGACAAATTGACCATACGGGACAGCTGCTGCTACATGTGGCGGGTGGAAGCTATCGTAATGCAAAAGGGAGTTCGTTGAACTGGGTTTTCTATATATGGTGGTATCGATATCCTCATTGATAATTCTAACTTGGACGTCTAAGAATTCAATGGCGTGTTCATCTATTTTGCTAGTGAAACGCATGTTCATGTTATTATCGTTTAAGTACTGAACAAACAAACTGAATTGATCTCGGTCCCCTCCCCAAATAATAAATACATCGTCGATGTATCTAAAAAAGCTTTTGATGTGTTGTACAAAAGGGGTTATCGACAGTGAATATGTATCTCTCTTCAAATTGAGCTAAAAATAAGTTTGCAAATTTACGGATGTTTGACTGTACCATTGTTTGTTGAACATAAACGTGTTATTTTTTAACACAAAGGACAATGCTTCGGTGACAAACTCAGTGTAAAGTTTATCTCTTCCTATTTTGGTTAATAATTCTCCAACAATTGATACACCTAAATCTTGGGGGATTTTTGTGTATAGACTCTCAACGTCAATTGTTGCAAATAAATAAACTTTCTGCCATGTGAATAAACCTTTCTCGCTCATATCATTGGGGGACACAGGACCGTGGGTATAGCTGCTGCTGCTGCAACTATGGGGCGACACTAGGCTGAAAAGTGTTAACTCCTCCTCTGCCGGCTATACCCCCTCCAGCCTGGAGAGAGCATATCAGTTTTTAGCTTAGTGTCGTAGGAGGCAGACCTCCCTGCTTGCAGGGCGGCTTCCTTTTGTTATTTTCTTCCTTTTTCCCTTTTAGATATGGGAAACAGAGTCGCCTAGCCTCTCTGTCTACACGGGGAGCAAGACCGGTGTCGGTTTCCCTCACCGCCCGACCTCCCCAAGAAGTAAAGGTGGACTAGGGCAGCCTAGCTCCCCTGCTTCCCGCCAGCCAAAGGGTCACCTGAATCCGACAAGACCCTCCCGCCATACCAGACTCCTGCCACTTCGGGTGCCAGCTGCTGAAGAGGTGACCCTGCTGGTCCACTGAGGGAGGGTGAAGAGAAGAGGATGAAGATGGGGTCAGTAATCAGGAATGGGTGAGTATTCTTTTACCCTCCCCCCATCCCTTCCCCCGGGTCTCTGCCATTTTCTCCTTTGCTCCGGCACTACCGCGTTGCTCTAGGCCCCGGCTTTGTTTCGGGTGGTTCGGGTTGCGGCCCGCTCTGGATTTGTTTCCCCGGGCCGCTGATGGGTCTCCGCGGCCAGTCCTTGCAAGCGGGCGCCCTGCGTGTGCCGCTCCAGGTAACTTCGTCCTCCGGCCAGCCGGAAGTGCATCGCGGTCGGCCGCGAATTTCTAATTTAGGCTGCGGCTTCATAGGCCGCAATTTCGGCGCATCCTTCTGTGACGTAAGGGGTGGGGCTATTTCCCGCCATGGCTTCGTGGGAGGATCCTTATCTCATTTTCCCCGCGCTGATTCAGATCCTTCTGCTTCACTTAGCTGCACGCTTCTACTGGGACACCAGGACCTGGGATCTCCTGCAAGCTGGTAGGACGGTTTCTATCCCTCTCCAGCCCTGAGACCAGTATTAGATTCGGTTAGGCAACATGTCCGAACCCACGAGCGACCCCCGCATACCACCAGCCACCACTTATTATGCATGCACTAAATTAAGTTTCCTCGCGGCCAGCCGGACTCTGTATGCTCCGCATGTTGTGCGCCCAGACAGGTTCTGCCCCCCCAGCCTACGCAGCCGCATGACCACCCTGACCGGGTGGATCCCAATCCACCCTTTCCCTCATGGGTCGTTTGGTTAATAAATCCCCACCTATGCAGTCAGCTCCTATGGGGCGAACAACTTAGGGGCAGACCTTTGCACAAGCGGCCCAGAGCAAGACATCATTCCTCCTCTGATGCCTCAGCATCTTCAACCCCCCGATCACGTTCAGACGCATCCTCCCTGCCAGGAGAAGTTCTGTCCGACAGGTGGATTGGTGACTCAGACTCTGATATGGATCAGAACAATCTTCCAAGATTGCTTCCATGGTGGACAGCCTGGTTACTGCTGTCCGTGACACCGTCCAGGTGCAGGATGACTCCCCCTCCACGAGTCACCAAGGAGTGTCTTTTCTCTGCTCCAGGCAAACTCCTAAAGCCTTTCCCTTACATGACGACTTTTTGTTTGTCATTGCCAAGGTGTGGGACTGTCCAGATCGTCGCTTTACCACATCCAAGCGTCTTGATCTACTTTATCCATTTCCGGCGGATTGGGTAGCTAAATGGGCCTCTCCTCCTAAGGTGGATCCTCCGGTCGCACGTCTCGTCAAACATACCACCATTCCTGTGGCTGATGGCTCATCCCTCCAGGACCCTGTAGATCACCGTAAGGAGTCTTTTTCTAAGTCCGTTTTCGCGGCAAGTGCCTTATCACTTCGTCCCATTTTTGCTCCCGCTTGGGTGGCTAAGGAATGGGCGCTCCATTTAAATCAGGACTTGGCGGCGGACCTCCCTCTAGCTGAGCTCCAATCGTTGGACCTGCAAATCTCACAGGTGGGGAAGTATCTCTGTGAGGCTTCCTGGGACGCAGGTGCACTTGTTGCCCACTCATCGGCTCTCGTTGTAACCTTACGGCGCGAATTGTTGCTTAAGGTTTGGGCAGCGGATTCATCATCAAAGCGTTCCCTTACAGGTCTCCCTTTTTCCGGCTCCCGATTATTCGGGTCCTGGTTAGATGAAATTATCTCAGAGGCTACGGGCGGTAAAAGTACTCACCTCCCACAGGACAGATCAAAGCGCACGTTTCGTGCTAAGCCTTCAAATGCTCGGGTCCATTCCTTTTGCCGCTTCTCTGGTACACGACCGGCAGCAGGAGCCCCTCCCAGGTCCTCCACGCAAGACCAGCAGAAGAAGCCAGTCTTTAGGCCTCAACCAGCCTGGCGCCCGCGAGCACAGCCCGCTCATTCCTCGGCCAACAAGCAGCCCTCCGCATGTAGAAGCACCCCCACCCTCATGGGTTGGGGGTCGTCTCCTCCTTTTTCCGGAAATTTGGCTGGCCCACATTTTTTAGACGCGTGGACGCTCAAAATCGTAATCGCGCCCTGCCCTGTGAGAGGCCTGAGAAGATCTGACAGATTTACTGCACGTGAGTCTATCTGACAGATTGTTCTGTTTCTCTTTGTTGTGGTTTTGGGCAGGATCCCACCTCCCCACAGGTTCTGCTAATTAGCTATTTAGTGGTGCTATTTATACCCGCCTCTCACTATAGTCCTTGCGGTTTATATTTGCTTCTGGAGTTCTCAGCTGGTGTTTGGTGGATCTCCTGCTCCCCGTCCGTCTTAAGCAAAGTCCTACTCCTTCCTTTTGTTGTGTGTTCTGGCTAGGCCTCAGGAAGATGCTGGTTTCTGCACCTAGCACTAGCAACTGGTCGTAATATCTCCAGCTCCCTAGCTGAGGGTTTGTTTCAGTTTCAGCTAGGCTTAGGTTCCAGCGCATGAGGACTTCCACCTTAAGGATTTGCTCATGTTGTCAGCAGTCAGGGAAAGGCTCAGGGATTGTCAGGTGGTGACCTTTCCCTGTTCCCTAGCTTTGGGGTCAAGCCTGGTGTCTTTTTGCTTTTATTGTATTTGGTTTGCTTCCCTTCCCTCACCTACCGTAACATAGTAACATAGTACATAAGGCCGAAAAAAGACTTGTCCATCCAGTTCAGCCTGTTATCCTGCAAGTTGACCCAAAGGAAGGCAAAAAAAAACTGTGAGGTAGAAGCCAATTTTCCTCACTTTAGGGGAATAAAAAATTCCTTCCCGACTCCAATCAGGCAATCAGAATATCTCCCTGGATTAACGATCCCTCTCTAGTAGCCATAGCCTGTAATATTATTACACTCCAGAAATACATCCAGACCCCTCTTGAATTCCTTTATTGTACTCACCATCACCACCTCCTCAGGCAGAGAGTTCCATAGTCTCACTGCTCTTACCGTAAAGAATCCTTTTCTATGTTTGTGTACAAACCTTCTTTCCTCCAGACGCAGAGGATGTCCCCTCGTCACAGTCACAGTCCTGGGAATAAATAGATGATGGGATAGATCTCTGTACTGACCCCTTATATATTTATACATAGTAATTAGATCTCCCCTCAGTCGTCTTTTTTCTAAAGTGAATAACCCTAATTTTGATAATCTTTCAGGGTGCTGTAGTTGCCCCATTCCAGTTATTACTTTAGTTGCCCTCCTCTGGACCCTCTCCAGCTCTGCTATGTCTGCCTTGTTCACTGGAGCCCAGAACTGTACACAGTACTCCATGTGTGGTCTGACTAGCGATTTGTAAAGTGGTAGGACTATGTTCTCATCACGGGCATCTATGCCCCTTTTGATGCAACCCATTATCTTATTGGCCTTGGCAGCAGCTGCCTGACTGTTTTTTGCAGCTTAGTTTGCTGTTTATTAAAATTCCTAGATCCTTTTCCATGTCAGTGTTACCGAGTGTTTTACCATTTAGTATGTACGGGTGACTTGCATTATTCCTTCCCATGTGCATAACTTTACATTTGTCAGTGTTAAACCTCATCTGCCACTTATCTGCCCAAGCCTCCAGTCTATCCAGATCCCTCTGTAGTAGTATACTGTCCTCTTCAGTGTTAATTACTTTACACAGTTTAGTGTCATCTGCGAAAATTGATATTTTACTATGCAAGCCTTCTACAAGATCATTAATAAATATATAACTCCACTAGTGACAGTGACCCAATCTGAGTATGTACCGTTAATAACCACCCTCTGTTTTCTATCATTGAGCCAGTTACTTACCCACATACAGACGTTTTCTCCCAGTCCGAGCATTCTCATTTTATATACTAACCTTTTATGTGGTACAGTGTCAAATGCTTTGGAGAAGTCCAGATACACGACATCCATTGATTCGCCGCTGTCAAGTCTAGAACTTACCTCCTCATAGAAACTGATTAAATTTGTTTGACATGACCGATCCCTCACGAAGCCATGCTGATATGGCGTTATTTGCTTATTTCCGTTAAGATGCTCTAAGATAGCATCTCTCAGAAAACCTTCAAACAGTTTACCCACAACAGATGTTAAACTTACCGGCCTATAGTTTCCAGGCTCTGTTTTTGGACCCTTTTTGAATATTGGCACCACATTTGCCATGCGCCAATCCTGTGGGACATTCCCTGTCAGTATAGAGTCCGCAAATATCAGAAATAAGGGTCTGGCTATGACATTACTTAATTCCCTTAGGATACGGGGGTGTATGCCATCCGGTCCTGGCGATTTGTCTATTTTGATCTTTTTAAGTCGCTGTTGTACTTCTTCCTGGGTCAGACAGGACACTTTTAATGGGGAATTTATTTCAACATTCAGCATTTCATCTGACAGTTTATTTTCCTCAGTGAATACATTGGAGAAAAAAATATTTAACAGCTTTGCTTTCTCCTCGTCGCTCTCTGCGAATCCCCCCTCATTACACCTTCAGATTTATACTCTTTAACATTTATATAATTGAAGAACATTTTAGGGTTAGTTTTACTCTCTTTGGCAATTAATCTCTCGGTCTCTAGTTTGGCCGCTTTTATTAGTTTTTTACAGGTTCTATTTTTTTCTATAGTTTTTCAGTGCTTCCGTGCTACCCTCCTGTTTTAGTGTTTTATATGCTTTCTTTTTGTCATTTATTGCTTTCTTTACAGTTCTATTTATCCACATTGGTTTCTTTTTGTTCCTTAACCTTTTATTCCCAAACGGTATGTACCTCTCACAATGAGCTTTTAGGATGCTTTTAAAGATAGCCCATTTTGTGGCTGTATTTTTATTTGTGAGGACTTTATCCCATTTAGTTAGGCCTTCGGCCTCTCTTAAATGGCTAAATTTAGCTTTTTTGAAGTTTGGTATTTTTGTTCCTCCCTGTAGAAACGCTCTTTTGAATGATAATTGGAAGGTTATTACTTTATGGTCACTATTTCCCAGGTGTCCCCCAACCTGCACGTCTGTTGTTCTGTCAGGTCTATTGGTTAATACTAAGTCCAGTATGGCCGTCCCTCTAGTCGGGTCCTGAACCAGTTGGGAGAGGTAATTGTCTTACCGTGACACGTAACCTCTGGTTACAAGATCGAGTTTGCTTCCCCTCCTCCGGAATGATTCTTTCTGTCCCTGCCACCCAGAGATTCAGGGCGGGCCGTCTCCTTTTTCCAGGCAATTCGGTCTCTCCTTGCTCGAGGTATGATCTCTCCGGTTCCCCGGGAGGAACAATTCACAGGGTTTTATTCAAACCTATTTGTCGTCCCCAAGAAAGAAGGATCCGTTCGCCCGGTTCTGGACCTCAAGCTGCTGAACCGGTTCCTCCAGATTCAACACTTCAGAATGGAGTCCCTTCACTCCATTGTTGCTTCACTGGAGCGGGGCGAATTCCTCTCTTCAATAGACATTCAGGACGCATACTTACATGTCCCCATTGCTCCGGTGCATCAGCGCTTCCTCCGCTTTGTAGTAGGGCCCCATCACTACCAGTTTAATGCGCTTCCCTTTGGCTTGGCGACGGCACCGCAAGTCTTCACAAAAGTGCTCGCTCCTCTCCTTGCCCTTCTTCGTACCAGGGGTATCACCCTAGTTCCCTATCTGGACGACATCCTGGTCAAAGAAGCGACCTTCGGTCAGAACGAGGACAGTCTAAGTATCACTCTGGATACCCTGGCACGTTTTGGCTGGCTGGTGAACTTCCAGAAGTCTTCCCTACGTCCCACCAGGCGGATCACTTTCCTGGCCATGATCCTCGACACGGCCGCAGTGTTAGTTCGCCTCCCTCGGGACAAGCGGCTAGCCCTTCTGCGTTTGGTTCGTCTTCTCCTCCGGCGCCTGTACCAGTCAATCCGATTTTGCATGCAGGTCTTGGGTGCAATGGTCGCTTTCTTCTAGCCAGTTCCGTTTGCACAATTTCACACCCGTTCCCTTCAACGGGCAATTTTGTCGTCTTGGGACAAGTCGCTGGAATCCTTGGACAGTCACATCGTCCTGTCCCCAAGGGTGCGTTCGACACTCAGGTGGTGGCTCTCGGCCCCAACTTTGGATTCGGGGAAATCCTTTCTCCCAGTCTCCTGGACGGTCATTAGCACCGATGCCAGTCTTCACGGTTGGGGTGGACAGTCTTCCCGGCCCGGACAGTCCAAGGCGTATGGTCTCAGTCAGAGTCCAAACTGCCCATCAACATCCTAGAACTCTGGGCCATTTATCTATCCCTTCTCCATTGGACCCCTCTCCTGAGGGGCCGGCCGATTCGGATCCAGTCAGACAACACCACGGCGGTGGCTTACATCAATCGCCAAAGGGGAACCCGCAGTCAAGCGGTGATGGAGGAGTCGGCCAAAATCCTGCAGTGGGCGGAGACACATGTACCAGCTCTATCGAAGGTCTACATTCCGGGAGTGTTTAATTGGATGGCAGATTTCCTCAGTCGGACGACCGTGGACCCAGGAGAATGGTCTCTGCACCCGGAGGTGTTCGACTCTGTCTCCGTTGGGGTCGACCGGAGGTGGACTTGATGGCATCCAGACTCAACCACAAACTTCCCACCTTCTTCTCTCGGACAAAAGATCCCCAGGCGTGCGCCGTAGACGCAATAGAGGCACCATGGGACAGGTTCTCTCTACTGTACATATTCCCTCCTCTTCCCCTCCTGCGCAGAGTCCTGCGCAGAGTCAGGATGGAGGGCATCCAGACGATTCTCATCGCTCTGGATTGGCCCTGTCGTGCGTGGTACACTGATATCATCCGCCTTCTAGGAGACATGCCGTGGCCTCTTCCGCTCAGAGTCGATCTTCTCTCCCAGGGACCTGTCTTCCACCAGCATTTAGAGTCCCTACGTTTGACGGCGTGGCTGTTGAAACTGCCATTCTGAAGCAGCAAGGTTTCCCTGACAAGGTCATTCACACCATGATTAAAGCCAGGAAACCAGCGTCATCCAAAATTTATTATAGAACTTGGAGGTCTTTTCTGCGCTTCTGTGTGAAACGTAGCTTCCCTCCACTGCGCTTCTCACTTACCACTATCCTTTCCTTTCTGCAATCGGGTCTGGATTTGGGTCTTGCTCTTAGTTCCTTAAAGGGTCAGGTGTCGACGTTGTCAATTTTTTTCCAGCGTCCTTTAGCAAAACAGGCCCCGGTTAAGACCTTTCTACAAGGGGTGGCTCACACCGTCCCTCCTTATCGCCACCCTTTGCCCTCTTGGGACTTGAACCTTGTTCTTGGTTCCAACCAATCTGTTCCTTTTGAGCCTCTAGACGTAGATTCCCTCGGTATTCTTTCCTGGAAGGTTGCATTCCTGGTGGCAATCACATCCATCAGGCGCGTTTCGAAATTAGCATCGCTTTCTTGTAAGGAGCCCTTACTAATTCTGCACCAAGATAAGGCAGTGCTCCGCCCGATACCTTCTTTTCATCCGAAGGTTGTCTCTGCCTTCCATGTCATCGAAGACATTGTTCTCCCTTCGTTCTGCCCCTCTACCTCACATCCTAGGGAGCAAGCTCTCCATCAGCTGGATGTGGTTCGGGCTCTGAGGATTTACTTATCCATTTCTAGTTCGTTCCGCTGTACGGACTCTCTATTCATTATTCCTGAAGGTCCTCGCAAAGGAGTGGCAGCCTCCAAGGTGACGATTGCCAGGTGGATTCGTTTGGTAATTGCCGAGGCATACCGCTCCCGGGGCAAGGCACTGCCCCTCAGTATCATGGCCCACTCGATCAGGGCGGTGGGCGCTTCTTGGGCTTGTTTCCACCATGCTTCCGCTTCACAGCTGTGTAAGGCAGCGACTTGGTCTTCCTTGCACACGTTCACCAAGTTTTACCAGGTGCATACTTTTGCATCAGCGGACCCTGCTCTGGGCCGCAAGGTCTTGCAGGCAGCAGTGTCTTAAGCTTCCCCGAGGACGTTTTCCATGGGAGTGTGGTTCTTCCCTCCCCGTGGACTGCTTTGGAACGTCCCACGGTCCTGTGTCCCCCAATGATACGAGCGAGAAAATGAGATTTTTGTGGACTCACCTGTAAAATCTCTTTCTCGCTTAGTTCATTGGGGGACACAGCTTCCACCTATTGTTTTATATTATTGCCGGTTGGTGGGCCGGTAGGGTCCTCAGTTATGGTTCGGTCCTACTGGCATTAGTTGTGTTATGGTTTGTTTCCTGTATGTTTTTTCTCCTACTCCTACTCCTTGGGCACAAACTGATATGCTCTCTCCAGGCTGGAGGGGGTATAGCCGGCGAAGGAGGAGTTAACACTTTTCAGCCTAGTGTCGCCTCCTAGTGGCAGCAGCAGCTATACCCACGGTCCTATGTCCCCCAATGAACTAAGCGAGAAAGACATTTTATAGGTGAGTCCACAAAAATCTCGTTTTAGGGGTGCCATATTAAGATGGGTTGAGTTCCCTTTTTGTGTTTTAAAGACTTTAATGATATTTTACCACTTATCTTTGAGTGTTTTTATTTTTGCCATTATGATTTTTATTATGCAAAAATGGTCAAGAATAAAAAATAAAAAAAAGGCAATCAGCATAGTCCATACTGACGGGTACCTACCAGTCCTGATCCTGTAGCGGTACATGGGTCACGGAGGTGGATGAGGCCTAATTTTCGTCCCTGCTCTCATTGCTGAAACAGAGTGAGGATGCTGTGAAGCCTGCCTCCTCCATTCCAAAGATCAGGAAAGGAACCTGCGAGTTTTCTCGATAAAAGCACAAAGTTGCTACTCAAAGCATTTTAATGCTTTGAAAATAAACTCTTTTATGGATGCATATTGTGCGGGATTCCTTTCTTGACCTTTGGACTTCATGTCCCAGCAGTTCCAAGATACATGTTTTCGAGACTGCCATTATCTGAGGTTAGATCTCTGGGTGATCCACACAGTGTTGCCTCATGCTCTGCCAACTCAAGAACTCCTTACACCTGACCAGTCAACATCTGCTGTGGAGTCCCCATGGGATTTGGTCCTACTTGGTGAGTCAGTCAGTGACAGCCATGCTTCTTTACTATCCTGGCCAATATCTACTTTGAGGCCATGACACCAAAGTACAGCCCTAGCCTTCTGGCGTATCTCATAAAGTGGCTTGCTCCTCAAACATTGGAGGGTGACTCTCCAGGTCCTCCCTCTCTTTTGTGTCAGGGTCTCTTTACTAAACCCACCCTCCCCTGTCTTTACTTTTTGGTCAATGGGTGAGGGTTTTCAGAATGTACGGGTAGTAAAGATCGTTACTTTCAGAAGTTTATGTCTCTACTCCTCTCTAAAGGTGACTTAAAATCATTAGTCCAACATCTGGTGCAATCATGGTGGTCTGAAATCGCCACCCTCCACACAAAATCTCAACTCTTCAGTTAAAGATTGCTACTGTGGAGGAAGCCTTAACTAGAGAGTTTAGCTCTCTCAAGGTGACTGTGCTCTCCCAATCTAACACCCTTCAATCTCTGACCTTGGCTGTGGAGGACCTGGAGTCATGGCAGAGAAGAAACAATTTTACTGTGAGAGGGCTTCCAGATACTGCTCACCTTTGCCTGAGACCCTGAAGAAACTGTTCAATGAAATTTTTGGAGATTCTTCTTCCTTTACTTATTGCCATCCTTTAGTATACTTAGGTTAAACAATGTGGTCTCAGATCTCGGGGCATTATTTGTAAGCTACAGAGAATAAAGCTTTGTTAATTATCTTTAGTGTCCTCAATCTCTCTGCAAATTGACAGAGAGGATTCCTCAGCATCTCTCTACTCTCAAGCCCTAACTTGTGAAGTTACAGGAGTCCAGAATAGCTGGGGCTCCCTGTTCTACCTCTCTGTGACATATCAGAATAGGTTGCTGGTTCTTTGCAACCCTCCTGACCTTCTCCAAGTGCTCCACTGGATTCACTTGGTTGGTGTGCACAGATGGATGGTCTTGGTTCCTCCTCTGATGTGGAGGTTCAACAGCCTCCCTGCTGAAGTGGCGTCCATGTCTGGATTGCAACTCAATGGGCTAAGGTTCTAGTTCTTGGACCTGTAATTACTGAAATCTGCTGATATCGGAAAATGCTATGGAAAAAACAAGCAAATTCACATCTCATAGTTCAGCTAATATAATTCTTAGGTGTGACTCCAGCTGCTGACGTTATTATCCTTGTAGGGAGTCTTCCAATAGCGTCCAGAAGGGATGAGGAGAGGTTTATCCCTACCATCATTACCATTTTTATACTTCAAGCATTTATTGTGTGTGGTGAGGCTCCATAATAGATTGGCTTTATTTTTTTATATTTTATTTTATTTATTTCAGGTACGGATATTGAGATTCAACCTGTTTAACAAACTTAATTATGGGACCAGAGAACCCCAATTATATTCACATCAATTATATTCAATTTGTTAACAGGCATAACTAGACCGATGACAGGGCAGACCTGAAGTGCTCTTTCAGCTCCACTGTAATTACAAGGTAGTGGCTGGTTAAACCTATTAGACCTCTTTTGCCCTAAATGTTATATGCAATTATCTCCTATTTGTTATAAAGATCCAGAAAGATATAATCTCTAATGGGCGGCACTGGGTTTTATATTTCAATTAATATATCCTTTATTCATTACCAGAATATTTAGGTTACATTCTTCAATTAACATTCTTCAGTTAAGTAAGGCGTAAAGATTCATGGTGCTCTCTCTGTAGAACTTTCCTGGGTCCCAAGCCTTGCTTCCAGTGCAAGGCTTATGTTATGCAGGAAGCTCTGGTACTGCGGATACTCCTGCTGGATCTGGTGAATGATGGTGCTGACTGTGTGCATGCGGCTTTCTTGTTTCTGCTGCTCTGCTTCCAATGCCTGTGGGCTGCTGAAAACTGGAACGTATTTGCCTTCCTTCACGGCGTGCAATTGCTTCGTACGAGTCTGAAAGGCCACAATTTGTGATAGGTTCTAATGTGATGGGAAACAGAAAGGAAAATTCTCAGTGTTACCATTAATGATCCATCTAAAACAGTGCGGCGCATCATTATCAGTGCAGTTCCATGGCTAGGAGTGAAGGACCTGTGGTGATAACATGGTCTCATGACCAGGAATGCACAGGGCTTGTATCTGGGAGAAGTTCAGTGGGAGTCTGCAGAGAAGCAGACACTACTGACAGTCCCTACAATCTGCGGCATCACCGGTCTAGGAGGGGTAGAGCAGAGTGATGTCTGAGCAGCACTAATATTCAGGGTTGGTGCACGTTGTCCGGTGGGACCCATGCGAGGTTGGCAACAGCATGCAACAGAAGTAGAAGTTAGGTAAAATAATCCTTTAATCCAAAATGCACATTGGATTATGGGTACCTGCACATGGGTGCAGGTTCACAAGAAGAAAATCCATACAGATTTCCATGCTGATGCTGCTGCCAAAGGTAGAGAGGTGAGAAAATGGTGATCTAGCTGCCATTAGGAGAAAGTATGGTTTGGAAGAGAAATCTGCTGCCACTGGGGCAGGGGTGGGAAAGAACTGAATGCTGCTTCTGGTAGGGGAGGGGTAGGAAGGGGGGGGAAATGCTACTGCCAGTGGTGGGAGTGTGGGAAGGAGTACAATTCTGCTGTCAGTGGCGGAGGTGTGGGAAGGGGGACAATGCTGCTACCAGTAGTGGACTGTTGGGAAGGCTGATCAATGTTTCTGCCAATGAGGGAGGGGTGACAAAGGGAACAATGCTGCTGCCAGTGGAGGAAGGGTGGGGAGGGGGATAATAATGCTGCTAATGAGACAGGGGTGGGAAGGCAGACAACACTGTTGCCAGTAAGGGAGGGATTGGAAAAGGGAATACTGCTTCCAGTGATGCTGCACTGTGTTATTTGTCTGAGGCCTCTGGAGGTATACTTTGTGCAGCGCTGTGGTAATTGGCGTTGCTAGGGTGTACTATGTGCATTCCATGTGTTTAGTAATATAGGTGCTGCGTGGTAGTATTTGGTGCTGCGTGGTAGTATTTCTTCACTGGTGAGGCCCCGAGCAGAGAAAGTCTGGGAAGCCCTGCTCTGAAAAATATGCAGAACATAACATTACCTGACGTTTCTTTTCTTGTAGTTGCTCAATTTCGTTTTCCATGGAGCTGGTGTCTAATTTCAGGCTGGAGATATGGTGCTGTTTTTCGGAGATAGCCGCACTGAGCGTCTCCTGAGAGTCTTCCAGGTCAGAGATGGTGTTGTTACACTCGTCTGTATTCTATGCAATGGAGAGACCAGACCATTATTTCACTTTCATTTTTCCCCATGTTCAGCTGAAAGGGGTTATCCTATGATTAATGTAAAGCTGGTGGCAGCTGAAGGACTGAACTGAACATGTGCTTCCATGTTAGTGAGCAGGACAAAGGATTTCGTAAAAGAGCAAACAGCAGGTGGCGCTATACAGATAGATTTCAGTAAAAAACTCAGTGGCTATACTAAATGTTTAATTACAATCAAACACAAATGTTCATGTGCACAAACCCTAAACCTGCGCATGCGCCATACTGCGGTGAAGCTGTATACACTTCACTGTCCGGGGAGTAAAAGGCAACAGCACATGCCTGAAATTTCGAGAAGGCTAGCAGTGAGGGCTAGTGGTTGGGGGATGTCAATCACGGCTGGAAGGGATGGTTTGGACCCCTGTTCCAGCAAGCAGCAAATTTTTCAATGCGATTTTAAAATTAGATTTTATTGATTTTGCTGCTTCTAAAAATACACACGGAGCCATGTTTGAGAACTTTGCCAGGTCATCTATTGTGGCATGGTGTCGCCGTAGGTGGCTAAAATGACCTGACAGGTTGCCTCTGATACCTTACATCCCTCTGAAGCCCAATGACTTCCAGACATGTGACTCTGATGTATCTCCACCAGTGAGTGGCCTCATATCCTAATAACAGACCACTGACCCGGCCACTTTGCCCCCATAACAATTCCAACCACATATCAAATTTTTTAGACTAACCCTTCAAACTTATTGTCTTACCATTACAATTTCCTTAATTTTTTTCCTTAGCTCTTGTAGTTTCCCATGAAAATCATTCGCTGTCATGTGCTTTTTGTCCTTCTCTGTCTGATTTTTACCCCGCATCGTAATTGTTTCTCTTCGAGATACAACAGCTTCCATGTCACGGATCATTTTCTCCTGTTGTTTCATCAGCTGAGCGTATCGCACCTACCGGCACAAATATACATTCAGTAGGGTTATCATAATTCATGGTATGTGGCTTACCACTCATTTCTACAGTACCTCCTATCCCCATTGGACTTTACTGCAATACATCAATATGGAGTCTAAATATTACAAAAATACAATACAAAATAAAAGATTTAAAGGGGTTTTCTAGGATGTTATATTTAAAGGCTATGTACACCTTCCGAGGCATTTTTTTTTTAGGATTGCATTTTACTTATTTTGGGCTAAAAATCATTTTTTCTATTGGCCTTTATTAAAAATATTGAGCCGTTCTGTTTGTCTAGCTGTGTGAATCGTACTTTTTACTTTCACTTTGTGCCGGTCATCTAATAACCCTTATCTCTAATTTACTAAGAGGTCATAAACACTTATTCAAAGGGAGTCTGTCATCAGCATTTCACGTTTGTAACCCTTCCCATAGCTTTCAAGCATGCTTCAATCCTGGACTTATAAAACCGGCAAAAAACATCTTTGTAGCATATGCAAATGAGGGCTCGCAAGTGCCCAGGGGCAGCGTTACCCCCGTAGGTGCCCTGCTAGCTCAGCCTTTTCTTCGCTTCCCCCCGCCCCGTCCTTCCCTCCGCTCGCCCATCCTTTCCCTATGACCGCCTATCTACTAACTTGTTGTTTCGCCGAGATCCCGCGCCTGCGCACTCAGTCCATCGTCCGGCACAGGCGCACTGCGATTAATTACTGTGATGCCGTACAAGGAATGGGCATCGCAGTGCGCCTGCGCCGGACGATGGACTGAGTGCGCAGGTGCGGGATCTCAGCGAAGCTGGCTATATGCAGCAATTTTCAAGCACTATTTTTGGAGTGCTGCCTCCTCTGTGTTCATCTAGAATTTGGTGAGGACTTGGATTCTGCCTTCTGGTGGCGTGCACCCTTTTTTTTTGCTTTTTTAGGTTTTGCATTTTTTTGCTATTTTTCTTAATCTGGTGCAGTGCCGCTCTTATTGTGTATATGTATATATATATATATATATATATATATATATACACACACACACACACACTGCTCAAAAAAATAAAGGGAACACTTAAACAACACAATGTAACTCCAAGTCAATCACGCTTCTGTGAAATCAATCTGTCCACTTAGGAAGCAACACTGAGTGACAATCAATTTCACATGCTGTTGTGCAACTGGGATAGACAACAGGTGGAAATTATAGGCAATTAGCAAGACACCCCCAATAAAGAAGTGGTTCTGCAGGTGGTGAGCACCGACCACTTCTCAGTTCCTATGCTTCCTGGCTGATGTTTTGGTCACTTTTGAATGCTGGCGGTGCTTTCACTCTAGTGGTAGCATGAGACGGAGTCTACAACCCACACAAGTGGCTCAGGTAGTGCCGCTTATCCAGGATGGCACATCAATGCGATCTGTGGCAAGAAGGTTTGCTGTGTCTGTCAGCGTAGTGTCCAGAGTATGGAGGCGCTACCAGGAGACAGGCCAGTACATCAGGAGACGTGGAGGAGGCCGTAAAAGGGCAACAACCCAGCAGCAGGACCGCTACCTCCGCCTTTGTGCAAGGAGGAACAGGAGAAGCACTGCCAGAGCCCTGCAAAATGACCTCCAGCAGGCCACAAATGTGCATGTGTCTGCTCAAACGGTCAGAAACAGACTCCATGAGGGTGATATGAGGGCCCGACGTCCACAGGTGGGGGTTGTGCTTACAGCCCAACATCGTGCAGGACGTTTGGCATTTGCCAGAGAACACCAAGATTGGCAAATTCGCCACTGGCGCCCTGTGCTCTTCACAGATGAAAGCAGGTTCACACTGAGCACATGTGACAGACGTGACAGAGTCTGAAGACGCCGTGGAGAACGTTCTGCTGCCTGCAACATCCTCCATCAGGACTGGTTTGGCATTGGGTCAGTAATGGTGTGGGGTGGCATTTCTTTGGAGGGCCGCTCAGCCCTCGATGTGCTCGCCAGAGGTAGCCTGACTGCCATTAGGTACCGAGATGAGATCCTCAGACCCCTTGTGAGACCATATGCTGGTGCGGTTGGCCCTGGGTTCCTCCTAATGCAAAACAATGCTAGACCTCATGTGGCTGGAGTGTGTCAGCAGTTCCTGCAAGACGAAGGCATTGATGCTATGGACTGGCCCGCCCGTTCCCCAGACCTGAATCCAATTGAGCACATCTGGGACATCACGTCTCGCTCTATCCACCAACGTCACGTTGCACCACAGACTGTCCAGGAGTTGGCAGATGCTTTAGTCCAGGTCTGGGAGGAGATCCCTCAGGAGACCGTCCGCCACCTCATCAGGAGCATGCACAGGCGTTGTAGGGAGGTCATACGGGCACGTGGAGGCCACACACACTACTGAGCCTCATTTTGACTTGTTTTAAGGACATTACATCAAAGTTGGATCAGCCTGTAGTGTGTTTTTCCACTTTAATTTTGAGTGTGACTCCAAATCCAGACCTCCAAGGGTTAAAAAATTAGATTTCCATTTTTTTATTTTTGTGTGATTTTGTTGTCAGCACATTCAACTATGTAAAGAACAAAGTATTTCAGAAGAATATTTAATTAATTCAGATCTAGGATGTGTTATTTTTGTGTTCCCTTTATTTTTTTGAGCAGTGTATATTGGCCGGTCTATATTACATTTTTTGGGAGAAGTGAATTGTTGTGTGGGCTCATAAGAAAAGCATTGCTACAAGCCTCTTGTTCACCTGCATGCGATGGATCTCGGCTTTCATGGCTCTGATCTCTCCTTGGCCAGTTTCGGAGTCCACTGCATTACGCATCTCCTTTGCCAACTGAATTTTCTTTTCCCACAGCATGATTTGATGCCTGATAAAAACATAAAATAAAGACATAAAATAGACAAATATTAACAACACTAGCACAGAGACCGAGGGCGGTATTCCATCTTACACGGGCTGCATTTTCTAATAAAACGCTACCATCTGAATGACTTAAATGTCCACCTTCACAATCATTCTTTATTTTCTCTAGTCCTCTAAAAATGAAGCAATTTTGCAATAGGCCTTAAAGGGGTTTTCCAGTAAAAACTAGAAGTAGAAACAGAAGATGCTGCTCTACGCCGCTCCGGTGGTCCGTGCCGCCTCCACTGTCGCCATCATCCAGTCCTTGCACTGTTTATATCCGTCTGGTCATAATGAGCACAGTCACATGCACCGCTCCAGCCAATGACTGGCTTCAGCGGTGATGTGCTGCTTGAGACCACATCACCGCAGAAGCCAGTCATTGGCTGGAGCAGTACATGTGACCATGCCCATAGCCAGCCAGACTGGAGGAAGTGTGGACCACTGGAACGGCATACAGAAGGTAAATATGAATCTTCTGTTTCAGGGGCCATGCTGCAGGAACGTGTTAAAAAATCGTTTTATC
Organism: Bufo bufo; assembly: GCF_905171765.1. Taxonomy (NCBI): domain Eukaryota; kingdom Metazoa; phylum Chordata; class Amphibia; order Anura; family Bufonidae; genus Bufo; species Bufo bufo. The sequence goes on along the minus strand of NC_053394.1, from coordinate 363,636,069 downwards.
AGAATTTTCCTATCGTTTTGACATTTGTCTGAATGATCACAACGCTTTATTTGATTGGTGTCCTGATGAATGACATTGGCAATGCTAGATAATTTGTGAACAGAAGAAAAACTTTTTAAGATACACTTGTGGACAGGGAATAACTTTTTATACTGGGCACAACCCCTTTAAGCCCAGAGAAGAGATATGGACAATCCCACAGGGAGTCTCCAAGTTGCTACCCATGTGGCAGACTCTGTTAGCAACAGCCATCTTCTGGATGGTCTTGAGACATTGATTCATGGTACCAAGTCAGTAGGGGAAAAACATGGCAGATTTCAGGACAGGGAAAGTACATTGTCAATGGTATACAGGCACAAAGTCAAGGCATGTGGTAGATGGTAGGTGGGCAGAACCAAGTCAGGACCATATCAGAACACCTTAGCACAGTACTGGAGCTGAAAGAAACATATTGCTCAGGCACTGATAGGGGAAAGGCATAAGACTAATAGCGATTGGATGAAGCAGCAGTGACTTGGTGCATGCTGGCTCATTACGAAGCACCCTCACCACCGTCCACACTCACTCAGCTTCCACCAGGCTATAGAGAAGTCTTTCTTTCTCCTCCTGTACGTTTTCCAGGTTCTCTTGCATTTCTATTGACTCTTTTTCTGCCTCCTAAAAAAAAAATAAAAAAAAAAAATTGAATCATTTAGACTTTAATTCTGCACCTTAACCTAGCAATGCGCTTCTACTGGTACTTACCCGCAGAGATCGCATAAACTCGCTCTCCATCAGTTGGTTATGCTGCGCCAATTGTTCCTTGGAGCTTGACTGTTTGCTGAGCAGCATATTCAGACGCAACATGTCATTTTTCAAGCCCTTCATGTGATGCTCGATGTCCTTTTGCTCATTTTTCTCTTGTTCAATTTCATCTGTCAAGAATTAGCGTTTGTGATGAAGCTTTAGCCATGTTAGAACAGCAACACACTGACAGTCCCGACTGCTGGCACCGATGTCTAAAGTGTTGTGCCCCCTTCACTGTCTACCAGGAACAGCAACACACTGACAGTCCCGACTGCTGGCACTGACACCGATGTCTGAAGTGTTCTGCCCCCTTCACTGTGTCTACCAGGAACAGCAACACACTGACAGTCCCGACTCCTGGCACTGACACCGATGTCTGAAGTATTGTGCCCCCTTCCCTGTCTACCAGGAACAGCAACACACTGACAGTACTAACTCCTGGCACTGACACCGATGTCTGAAGTATTGTGCCCCCTTCCCTGTCTACCAGGAACAGCAACACACTGACAGTACTAACTCCTGGCACTGACACCGATGTCTGAAGTATTGTGCCCCCTTCCCTGTCTACCAGGAACAGCAACACACTGACAGTACCGACGCCTGGCACTGACACCGATGTCTGAAGTATTGTGCCCCCTTCACTGTCTACCAGGAACAGCAACACACTGACAGTACCGACTCCTGGCACTGACACCGATGTCTGAAGTATTGTGCCCCCTTCCCTGTCTACCAGGAACAGCAACACACTGACAGTACCGACGCCTGGCACTGACACCGATGTCTGAAGTATTGTGCCCCCTTCCCTGTCTACCAGGAACAGCAACACACTGACAGTACCGATGCCTGGCACTGACACCGATGTCTGAAGTGTTCTGCCCCCTTCACTGTCTACCAGGGACAGCAACACACTGACAGTACCGACTCCTGGCACTGACACCGATGTCTAAAGTGTTCTGCCCCCTTCACTGTCTACCAGGGACAGCAACACACTGACAGTACCGACTCCTGGCACTGACACCGATGTCTGAAGTATTGTGCCCCCTTCACTGTCTACCAGGAACAGCAACACACTGACAGTCCCGACTCCTGGCACTGACACCGATGTTTGAAGTGTTCTGCCCCCTTCAATGTCTACCAGGAACAGCAACACACTGACAGTACAGACTCCTGGCACTGACACCGATGTCTGAAGTATTGTGCCCCCTTCACTGTCTACCAGGAACAGCAACACACTGACAGTACCGACTCCTGGCACTGACACCCATGTCTGAAGTATTGTGCCCCCTTCACTGTCTACCAGGAACAGCAACATACTGACAGTACCGACTGCTGGCACTGACACTGATGTCTGAAGTATTGTGCCCCCTTCAGTGTCTACCAGGAACAGCAACATACTGACAGTACCGACTCCTGGCACTGACACCGATGTCTGAAGTATTGTGCCCCCTTCCCTGTCTACCAGGAACAGCAACACACTGACAGTACTAACTCCTGGCACTGACACCGATGTCTGAAGTATTGTGCCCCCTTCCCTGTCTACCAGGAACAGCAACACACTGACAGTACCGACGCCTGGCACTGACACCGATGTCTGAAGTATTGTGCCCCCTTCACTGTCTACCAGGAACAGCAACACACTGACAGTACCGACTCCTGGCACTGACACCGATGTCTGAAGTATTGTGCCCCCTTCCCTGTCTACCAGGAACAGCAACACACTGACAGTACCGATGCCTGGCACTGACACCGATGTCTGAAGTATTGTGCCCCCTTCACTTTCTACCAGGAACAGCAACACACTGACAGTACCGACTCCTGGCACTGACACCGATGTCTGAAGTATTGTGCCCCCTTCCCTGTCTACCAGGAACAGCAACACACTGACAGTACCGACGCCTGGCACTGACACCGATGTCTGAAGTATTGTGCCCCCTTCCCTGTCTACCAGGAACAGCAACACACTGACAGTACTAACTCCTGGCACTGACACCGATGTCTGAAGTATTGTGCCCCCTTCCCTGTCTACCAGGAACAGCAACACACTGACAGTACTAACTCCTGGCACTGACACCGATGTCTGAAGTATTGTGCCCCCTTCCCTGTCTACCAGGAACAGCAACACACTGACAGTACAGACTCCTGGCACTGACACCGATGTCTGAAGTATTGTGCCCCCTTCACTGTCTACCAGGAACAGCAACACACTGACAGTACAGACTCCTGGCACTGACACCGATGTCTGAAGTATTGTGCCCCCTTCCCTGTCTACCAGGAACAGCAACACACTGACAGTACCGATGCCTGGCACTGACACCGATGTCTGAAGTGTTCTGCCCCCTTCACTGTCTACCAGGGACAGCAACACACTGACAGTACCGACTCCTGGCACTGACACCGATGTCTGAAGTATTGTGCCCCCTTCACTGTCTACCAGGAACAGCAACACACTGACAGTACAGACTCCTGGCACTGACACCGATGTCTGAAGTATTGTGCCCCCTTCCCTGTCTACCAGGAACAGCAACACACTGACAGTACCGATGCCTGGCACTGACACCGATGTCTGAAGTATTGTGCCCCCTTCACTTTCTACCAGGAACAGCAACACACTGACAGTACCGACTCCTGGCACTGACACCGATGTCTGAAGTATTGTGCCCCCTTCCCTGTCTACCAGGAACAGCAACACACTGACAGTACCGACGCCTGGCACTGACACCGATGTCTGAAGTATTGTGCCCCCTTCCCTGTCTACCAGGAACAGCAACACACTGACAGTACCGATGCCTGGCACTGACACCGATGTCTGAAGTGTTCTGCCCCCTTCACTGTCTACCAGGGACAGCAACACACTGACAGTACCGACTCCTGGCACTGACACCGATGTCTAAAGTGTTCTGCCCCCTTCACTGTCTACCAGGGACAGCAACACACTGACAGTACCGACTCCTGGCACTGACACCGATGTCTGAAGTATTGTGCCCCCTTCACTGTCTACCAGGAACAGCAACACACTGACAGTCCCGACTCCTGGCACTGACACCGATGTTTGAAGTGTTCTGCCCCCTTCAATGTCTACCAGGAACAGCAACACACTGACAGTACAGACTCCTGGCACTGACACCGATGTCTGAAGTATTGTGCCCCCTTCACTGTCTACCAGGAACAGCAACACACTGACAGTACCGACTCCTGGCACTGACACCCATGTCTGAAGTATTGTGCCCCCTTCACTGTCTACCAGGAACAGCAACATACTGACAGTACCGACTGCTGGCACTGACACTGATGTCTGAAGTATTGTGCCCCCTTCAGTGTCTACCAGGAACAGCAACACACTGACAGTACCGACTCCTGGCACTGACACCCATGTCTGAAGTATTGTGCCCCCTTCACTGTCTACCAGGAACAGCATTGCATGTTTTCTAGTGGCTGTGCCCTGTCGTGCAGTTTATAGAACTGCAGTACCAAGCACGGCCACTGCAAACCGTAGAGCGCTGTGTCTGGTAATGACCGTCAGTGACTCTACACTCGCGGGAGCGCTGTGACCTTTTCAATCACCTGATTGGTAGGGGTGACGGGAGTCAGACTCACACCAATCGGATATTGAAGACATAGCCTAAGGAAAGGCCATCAATACAGAAGTTTCAGAAAGCCCCTTTAAAACTAAAACGTTCAATATATAACAGAAAGGGATGCACAGATGGATCTACAGCCATAACAACTGGCCCACAGAGGTTTTTGACACCAGTGCTTCTTTCTAAAGGGGAAGCAGCAGTTCCTATGCGGGGTGTACGGTTCCAGATTCTTGAGGACTGCAGCTGGAGGAAGTTTCTGTGACTCAGTAAGGGGGGGTTACTAACATATGTCTAATCCATAGACCGGGGATAAATATATTTATTTCCCATTTATTAGACATCAGTCCCCGCTCCCCATAAGCTCATAATCAAATCTCTTTATCATCTCAAATACACATACATATATACGATGGGCAAATTAGAAGAAAGCCAGTGAACCGATCAGTATGTTATGGAGGGTTAACACGAGCACCCCGACAAACCACCGGGGGTACTATATGCAGATACTGACCTTGTTCATATTGGAGCCTAGAACCCTAATGTTGTAGGCCAATAGCGCTAACCAGACCCACTGTGTTGCCATCTGTCCACATGGATGAATATTTGTATAAAATACTGCCACCTACAGCCACCGTCCACAAAACAGGTATTTAAGAACTTAAAGTGTTCCTCTAATTCCATTATCCAGCCCAACCTGGGCGTGGGGTCCGGGCATGTCAGGCCGTACAGCTGCAACTGTGAGATTCCCAGAGTCTTGTGCATGGGTCCAGGGGCAGACTGGCCGTAGACCCTACAGGGAAATTCCCTGGTGGGCTGATGCCCAGGAGGCCACTCGAGCCCTCCTCACGGCCAGCAGCCGGGTACATAGCAATCAGATACTCTCAGCATTAACCAATCAGGTACTTGGCTGGCAGCCGCAGGTGTCCTTCTGAATTCGCCATCGTCACAGTTGCATACTGCATCGGGGGCGGCAGTATTTTGTGCTGCATTGTGCTATTCGGTTCTGCTGGGGAGGTAATTTGTGCTGCACTACAGTATTGCTTGCCCCGCCTACTTCTCTAGTCCCTGCCTACATGTGTCGGCCACACCCACTTGTGTTGTCCACCTTCTGTCAATTTGGACCCATCTACAACATGGGGCCACTTTTAGTTTTTTTCCCCCCACTGTGTTGGCCACTAGGGGTACCTTGGAACTGAACCTGAGTTCGGGAAATGTTTTTTTTTACAGTAAAAATTAATTTATGAAGTTATTGCGCGAAGTCTCGCGAGACTTCGCAAAGCAATAACTTGGGTTCATTGGAGCCAATACATTCTAATATTGTATAGAGATCCTGCTCCGTACACTATTAGAACAAAGTGTTATGCAAATCAACTTCGGATGCTTCATCCAAAGTCGATTCGCTCATCCCTAGTGGCCACTTTAAGTTCCCAGACCGCCTTCGCACAGGTCCTATTAAGACAGCCTATCTCATACCCACAGGATAGGGGATAAGTGTCTGTTCAGCGGTGGTCTGACCACTGGGGCCTCTGCCGATCACGAGAATGGAGGCCCGTGCTCCCAGTTGGAATGGAGCGACAGACACACATGCAAGAAAAAATACAATATATATATTTTCTCCTTTACAGAGATCACTAATCTGGCCTCTGTTTTACAGACTGCACCTGTATACGTCCAGTTCATTGACTGTACTACTGACCATCAGCAACCAGACGGTCAGTACCTACCTATATCACGACTGGTAACTCAAGACAGCTCCCTTAAAAGTTAACTATGTACAAGGAGGAGGCACATTAGCTACACCCCCGATTACACAGTACATTTTGGGGAGACTCACTTTCCGTACGGACTTTTCTCTGTTGTAAAATGGTCAGCTCTTTCTTTAACATCTCCACTGAAGCCGTCTGCTCTTCCCTCTGCTTGGACAGCCTGACCATCTCCGTCTGTAACCGCAGCCAATACTGCTGGACGGACACAATTTCCAGATTACATTCTTCTATCTGCTTGGTCAGTGCAGTGATCTGGATCTCCAGGGGTCCCAGTTCTTTACCCTTAACATAAAAAAACAAAAAGTAAACTTTAATATGCTGTAAAACTGGTTAAATGTATCACGTGGATCTATCTTTAGGAAGGTCAACTTGTCTTAAAGGGTTTCTCCAGGCTTTTAATATTTATGTCCCATCAGCATAGGTCATCAATATCAGATTGGCGGGGGTTCGACACCCGGTCCCCCCGCCAATCAGCTGTATGAGGAGACGGCACACGCAGTGTGAACGGGTCGTTGGTTTGCCGTAGACATAGCAGGAAGAGGGACGAGAGACGGCACGTGGGCACTGAGCGACTCTTCTCTTCATACAGCTGATCGGCGGGGGTACCGGGTGTCGGATCCCCACCGATCTGACATTGATGACCCATCCTGAGGATAGGTGATCAATATTAAAAGCCTGGAGAACCTCTTTAAAGTTGGCCATAGAGTGAAATACGACTATTTGAAATGTCTCACAATACAGAGAATTGTTGTAGGACTTGGCCTCCCACGGCCTGACAGATTGACCAAAATTTATAGGGATATTCCCACCTCATCTAGGGTATGCCCCCATTGTCTAATAGGTGCGGGTCCCACATCGAGAACGGAGGACCTCGGGTTTTACGGGGTCCGGCCACCTCCAAGCGCTCTTCCCATGGAAGTGAATGGGAGCGCACCGCGCTTACGTGGCCACCACTCCCATTCATTTGCATGGGGACGAAGGAAATCTCGGTGCAGGTACGGGTCCCAGCGGTGGTACCTTCACCTATCAGACAATGAGGGCATATCCTAGCGATATGCCCCCATTGTCTGAGATGGGAATACACCTTTAAGCCAGAAACTGGTGTAAATTATACCGTGAGTCTACGCCATCTCATAGTTGGCACCGGTTTGCTTTTGTGGCGTATAGACTGCCAGGTGATGCACCGATGTATTAAGGGGCCTTAATAATCTTACAAGGCTGGTGTATGAAACGCCAGTCTTAATCAATTCCCCCCATTAGGTTAGGCTGCATTCACACTACTTTTTGCACGTCTCATTTGTCAAAAGGACCCATAGGCCCGCATTCACCCAACGAAGGCCAAAACATTGTCCTTCTGCCCTCCACTGGGCCGGTATAGGTTGGTATATTTTTTGGCTGGATGGAATACCAGGTTGATGGACAAAGGCAACTGTTAAAAAAAAACTACTGTGTGGCATATGTTGTTTTTTTTATAACGGAAGCCTATGGCCAATGGCACTATTTGACTATTCAGTGGCACTATTTTGACTATTCAGGTTAAGGAACAAAAAGAAACCAATGTGGATAAACAGAACTGTAAAGAAAGCAATAAATGACAAAAAGAAAGCATATAAAACACTAAAACAGGAGGGTTGCACGGAAGCACTGAAAAACTATAAGGAAAAAAATAGAACATGTAAAAAACAAATAAAAGCGGCCAAACTAGAGACCGAGAGATTAATTGCCAAAGAGAGTAAAACCAACCCTAAAATGTTCTTCAATTATATAAATGTTAAAAAGTATAAATCTGAAGGTGTCGGCCCTTTAAAGAGTAATGAGGGGGGAGTCGCAGAGAGCGACGAGGAGAAAGCAAAGCTGTTAAATAGTTTTTTCTCCAATGTATTCACTGAGCAATATAAACTGTCAGATGAAATGCAGAATGCAAAAATAAATTCCCCATTAAAAGTGTCCTGTCTGACCCAGGAAGAAGTACAACAGCGACTTAAAAAGATTAAAATAGACAAATCGCCAGGACCGGATGGCATACACCCCCGTATCCTAAAGGAATTAAGTAATGTCATAGCCAGACCCTTATTTCTGATATTTGCGGACTCTATACTGACAGGGAATGTCCCACAGGATTGGCGCGTGGCATATGTGGTGCCAATATTCAAAAAGGGTCCAAAAACAGAGCCTGGAAACTATAGGCCGGTAAGTTTAACATCTGTTGTGGGTAAACTGTTTGAAGGTTTTCTGAGAGATGCTATATTAGAGCATCTCAACGGAAATAAGCAAATAACGCCATATCAGCATGGCTTCGTGAGGGATCGGTCATGTCAAACTAATTTAATCAGTTTCTATGAGGAGGTAAGTTCTAGACTTGACAGCGGCGAATCAATGGATGTCGTGTATCTGGACTTCTCCAAAGCATTTGACACTGTACCACATAAAAGGTTAGTATATAAAATGAGAATGCTCGGACTGGGAGAAAACGTCTGTATGTGGGTAAGTAACTGGCTGAGTGATAGAAAACAGAGGGTGGTTATTAACGGTACATACTCCGATTGGGTCACTGTCACTAGTGGAGTACCTCAGGGGTCAGTATTGGGCCCTATTCTCTTCAATATATTTATTAATGATCTTGTAGAAGGCTTGCATAGTAAAATATCAATTTTCGCAGATGACACTAAACTGTGTAAAGTAATTAACACTGAAGAGGACAGTATACTACTACAGAGGGATCTGGATAGATTGGAGGCTTGGGCAGGGAAGTGGCAGATGAGGTTTAACACTGACAAATGTAAAGTTATGTACATGGGAAGGAATAATGCAAGTCACCCGTACATACTAAATGGTAAAACACTCGGTAACACTGACATGGAAAAGGATCTAGGAATTTTAACAAACAGCAAACTAAACAGCAAAAAACAGTGTCAGGCAGCTGCTGCCAAGGCCAACAAGATAATGGGTTGCATCAAAAGGGACATAGATGCCCGTGATAAGAACATAGTCCTACCACTTTACAAATCATTAGTCAGACCACACATGGAGTACTGTGTACAGTTCTGGGCTCCTGTAAACAAGGCAGACATAGCAGAGCTGGAGAGGGTTCAGAGGAGGGCAACTAAAGTAATAACTGGAATGGGGCAACTACAGTACCCTGAAAGATTATCAAAATTAGGGTTATTCACTTTAGAAAAAAGACGACTGAGGGGAGATCTAATTACTATGTATAAATATATCAGGGGGCAGTACAGAGATCTATCCCATCAGCTATTTATCCCCAGGACTGTGACTGTGACGAGGGGACATCCTCTGCGTCTGGAGGAAAGAAGGTTTGTACACAAACATAGAATAGGATTCTTTACGGTAAGAGCAGTGAGACTATGGAGCTCTCTGCCCGAGGAGGTGGTGATGGTGAGTACAATAAAGGAGTTCAAGAGGGGCCTGGATGTATTTCTAGAGCGTAATAATATTACAGGATATAGCTACTAGAGAGGGGTCTGGATGTATTTCTGGAGTGTAATAATATTACAGGCTATAGCTACTAGAGAGGGGCCTGGATGTATTTCTAGAGCGTAATAATATTACAGGCTATAGCTACTAGAGAGGGGTCGTTGATCCAGGGAGTTATTCTGATTGCCTGATTGGAGTCGGGAAGGAATTTTTTATTCCCCTAAAGTGGAGAAAATTGGCTTCTACCTCAGAGGGTTTTTTGCCTTCCTCTGGATCAACTTGCAGGATGACAGGCCGAACTGGATGGACAAATGTCTTTTTTCGGCCTTATGTACTATGTTACTATGTTACTATGTTACTATGTTACTATGTTACTAATCACTGGAGGTCTATGTCAGGAAACTCGCCGGTGGACAGGTCAAGAAGGCAGCGTGAAAAACCCTTTACTGCATATTTATTTGCAAAAATATCCTTTTCTTCTGTTTAGTGAGCGGAACGTACCCCGATTTCTGCAAGAGTTGTCTCGATTTGCTTGCTGTATAAATTTATGCTGGCTTGCTTCCTCTCAATTGCGATGGTGCGCTTGGCAATTTCACTCTGACTGCGAGAGATCAGTTCATTGGTGGTGTCAATTTTTTTATCCAACTCGGCCACGGTCCTTTGTAGAACTTGGATGCGTGATGAGGTGTGATTAAGTTCCAGCTGTACCTGAGCGGTCTCGTTCTCCATCTTCGTGTAATCGATCTCCTGTAAAGAACACGTAAGCAGAGACAATACAGTAGTAGAACATGGGAAAAAAACTGGTTGGGGTCATTGTTGGATTAGAGGGCGTTCACATGGGAGGGATATTCTGCAATTTCTTGCAGCAGAGTTGTGTGCCAAAAAAATCTGCCGTGGTTACAGTAGAAGCAAAGTGTGTTTCTGAATTAATGTGGGGGGGTTGCGGTTTTTGACCCAATATGGAAAATCTGCAGCGGACCCATCCCTTTTTTGATATATCCTTAAGGGGCCGGCTACATGTGTCGTGAGACATTCATTTGCATGACACAAAAGGGTTTGGCTACATGTGTCACGCGACATTTGATATCATGTATTTCAGATCTTAGGGGAAAAGGGATTGTGTAGTTGGATTTCAACATGTCCAATCATTTTGCTGCAGAGGTGTCTGGCGGTGGGAGGAATAGCTGTCGGTCTAAATGGCATTTGGCCAACAGCTATCTTAGATATATGGCTAGCCTTAAAGGCTACGTACACCTTTGGTGGCATTTTTTTAAATTTATTATTGCAATTGTACTTATTATTATGATTTTTAAAAAAAATGATGAGCCATTTTCCCTGCACAGCTTTGCGTTTATCTACTGGCAGAATCTGCATTTTCTGTCCTATTCCGTCAGACAGAGAGCTGACGGGCTCCTTTTCTCCGCTCTCTGACCTAATAAACATGCATTATAACTCAATTCTTATCTTACTTATAAGAATGTGGCTTAACTAAGTGTTTATAATAATTAATAGATGACTGGCACAAAGTGAAAGTACCAGTCCCACAGCTAGAAAAACAGCTGACAGAACAGCTCAATATTTTTAATAAAGGCCTATTGAAAAAAAGGATTTTTAGCCCAAAATGAATAAAATGCAATCATTAAAAAAAACTGTCCCCAAAGGTGTGCATAGCCTTTAATACACGTTGACCATGCGTATTCTTTTCCACAAGAATAGGACATGCTCTATCTTCTTTGCGGGGCTGCGGAACAGAACTACGGTTACGGACAGCACATGGGTGCGCTGTCTGCATCTTTTGCAGCCCCATTGAAATGAATGGGTCCTCACCCGTTCTGCAAAATTGCGGACCGGATGCGGACCCATTCATATGGTCATCTGAATGAGCCCTTAGACAGAAGAGACCTTTAGCTGTCCATTGATTTCACATACCAATTCCAGCTTTCTTCGATGCAGTTTTTCGGTCAGGAGCGACGAGTATTTTGCTGCTTTGTCAGAGGTCATCTTTCCTTGCAGCTTTTCCAGGATCTGATTTTCCAGAGCTCCTTTCACTTGGGATTCCTTCTCAATTTGCTTTCTTAGGGAGTTCAGCACAGTCCAGCGTCCTGCTCTTTCCTTAGGAGACGCAAGATAGTTCAGTGGATTGGTAACATGTATAAAAGTACAGCATGTTACACTACGGCAATGCAAGAACTGCGGCAAAGAGCATTAAATGAGCAGTGGTTGAACCTCCGAATATAGTGGGCGATCATACAATGTGTGTGGGGGTGTCCCAATGTTCCCCTTATGGCAGACGCAGGGGAAAAGAAGGACCTATGCCTCAAAAACAGCTTGATGTGACTTGGATACAGAACTGCTGTGGGGGCGGTAGAGGCATTGCTGTGACAATTAAGGAAAGGGGAAGCCCTGTTCTGACTACTGGGGGAATAGGCTATGCTGCGACGTATCTTTTGGAGCTGGCTTTTAGATAGTACTCGGATTTCTTCAGGCACAGATCTATTAATCTAATAACCACGTATCTAATAATCATCCATTTAAATTTTTAAATCCAACATAAAATTAACTGATAACAGAAGCTGAAAAAATATATCCCTAGCGATGCTTTAATGCTGCTTTTACACTCGCATTTTGGGCGGATCCGTCAAGGATCTGCAAAAACGCTTCAGTTACAATAATACAACCGCATGCATCCGTCATGAACGGATCCGGTTGTGTTATATCTTCTATAGCCATGACGGATCCGTCTTGAACACCATTGAAAGTCAATAGGGACGGATCAGTTTTCTATTGGGCCAGATTGTGTCAGAGAAAACGGATCCGTCCCCATTGACTTACATTGTGTGCCAGGACGGATCAGTTTGGCTCCACTTTGTCAGGTGGACAGCAAAACCCTCCAGAGCGGAATGGAGACTGATCGGAGACAAACTGATGCATTCTGAGCGGATCCTTATCCATTCAGAATGCATTAGGGCAAAACTGATCCGTTTTGGACCGATTGTGAGAGCCCTGAACGGATCTCACAAACGGAAAGCCAAAACGCTAGTGTGAAAGTAGCCTAATATGTTAAAGAGCTTTTCTTGGCTCCTGACTTCGATGAGCTATCTTCAGGATAGGTCATCAATATCAGATCGGTGAGGGTCTGACACCTTGCACTGCACCAATCAGCTGCTCCTTGCAGCCTCCAGCGCCAAAACTAGCACTGTGAATGGAATAGGAATCACAGTAACCCGGCATGGCCACTACACTATGAATGGAGCTGTGCTTCCGGTTCCATTCCTAGTGCTAGTTCCGGCCCCGGAGGCTGCAGAGAAAACTGATCAGTGGGGGAATGGGGGTGTTGGACCTTCACCAATCAGATACTCATCATTCATATCAGGAGTCTGGAAAACCCCTTTAAGGCTACTTTCACACTAGCGTTAGGTTTGTCCGGCAGGGGAACATCCATACTAACGCTTGCACACTGCATGCTGCGGTATATGTCTAGCCGCCTCTCGGCATGTATGCCGCGCTGCGTCCGGACCTCCGGCACGTCCCCATTATAGTGAATGGTGCCGGGCCGGACTTCCGTCAGCACACGTGTGCAAGTGTTAGAGGGATCCGCAGACTGTTCCTCTGCCAGAACAGCCTGCTGGACAAACGCTAGTGTAAAAGTAGCCTAAAACTTGTGATTGACTCTTCCCGCCCACGCTTTGCCGTCACACCATATAATACTTACTGCGGTGACCCGACTTAGAGCTTGCTCGGTCTCCTCTAATGTGCGCAGGTATGTGCTGAACTCCACTCTCAGTGCCTCCTGCGTAGCCTGACACTGAGAAATCAGCTTTTTGCTCATGGCTGCGTCACTCTCTGAACGATTAATCATAAACGCGAGCTTCTCGTGCTTTTCCTCTTCTTTTGTAACCGACTTCTTATAGCCTTCTATCTCTGCCTCCATGGAAAGAAGCTCCTGCTGTGCCAAGCTGAAAAGAAAAGAATGACATTAATACACCCAGCATCCATGCTATCTGTTGGCATTAGCTGTCATTTCATGAGACTTCTGACATGTCATAGTGATCCTATAGGTAGCCATTAACAATTTGCACATTTCAATGCATCTTAGCAATATATAAAAAATTCACACTTCTCAATATGGTGAGACAAAAAGCTGTAAAAAATTAGGACTTTTGGAAAACTTGGTCCTGAAGGTCCAAAGAGGCCTGGTTGTGAAGGGATTAAATGTAATGACCACGTTCATGTCATACTTAAAGGGGTATTCCATATCTACTTGAAGGGGGATAACTATTAGATTGGTGGTGGTCAGACTGCTGGGTCCCCTCTACAATTATGTGAGCTGGGACCCCTTACCTCGCAAATAAATGGAGCAGCTGTGATCTGAGCCATCTGTGGTCACAGATAGTCCTACTGTAAGGACCTGCCATTTTTTTCCATCAATAGAACTGGGTGAGGATATGTTCTATTCGGGAGGACTTGACATTTCATTAAACATACATTTCTTTGATCGTCTTTTATTCCGTTTTTTCCCCAAGGAAAAATAAACAAAAACAGAAGTTCTAGAAAATATAAAAATTTTATTCCTCATGGAGTTCACCGTGTTCGTAAAATAGTGAGATAATTTAATAGTCTGGGTAGTAAGGGGCGCAGCTATACCACTTGATCATTGGTAACATGCATCCTATTAAGCCCTGTCTCTGGTAGGGTCTAACAGGTGTACTAAGATGGCAGACCACGATGCCATAGCAACCTATCGGCACCGCATGATCGCGTTGCATGGGTGAGGCGATGAGATCTTGCAAAGAGCCCTCTCCAGCTAATGGGTTAAAAAGCCGGGATCTGAGTTCTCTCTGGTCATTGCAGCGGGGCCTGCCTGTCAGTCACAGCTGGGCTCCCACAGTGATCACAAGGGCAAGGCTCCTGTGGCCATATATGTACTTGAATCTGTGGCAGATGAAGTATACTGTATGTACACTATTTTGCATTAAAGGGGTTCTGAAGTTTGTTTGAACTGATGATCTATCCTCTGGATAGATCATCAGCATCTGATCGGCGGGGGTCCGACGCCCGGGACCCGTGCCGATCAGCTGTTTGAGAAGGCAGCGACGCTCCAGCAGCGCCGCGGCCTTCTCACTGTTTACCGCAGGCCCAGTGACATCACGACTAGTATCAACTGGCCTGGGGGGGGGCTAAGCTCCATTCAAGTGAACAGAGTTTAGCCCCGCCCAGGCCAGTTGATACTAGTCGTGACGTCACTGGGCCTGCGGTAAACAGTGAGAAGGCCGCGGCGCTGCTGGAGCGTCGCTGCCTTCTCAAACAGCTGATCGCCGGGGGTCCCGGGTGTCGGACCCCCGCTGATCAGATGCTGATGATCTATCCAGAGGATAGTTCATCAGTTTAAACAAACTGCAGAACCCCTCTAAGGGTTATAAGAGTTGCTCCCACTTTAAACATCATTTCAATGTTCCCCGATGTACCTCCTAGTATACACTTTCTAGAAGATGTACACACCTAAGAGCTTCCTGAATAGCAGCGTAGGCTTCATCCCTTCTGGTCATCCCGATAAGGCTACTATTCCACTGCTGTAGGAGCTGCTTCTTTTCTAGACCTATAGCTTCAATCTCCATGCTGGCCTGGAAGTAAGGGGAAACGCGTTTTCTGGATAATCATAAAAAGTTCTCAAATCATTTTTCAGGTCAGGAAGTTTTCATTCTAACCTCAGAGACTGCTTCTCGTGCAGCTTTCGTGTCTTCTCTCTGAGCAGAAATTTGGGCTTCATAGAGAGCGATCTGCTCCCTAAGTCTGTCCACCTCCCGTGTTAGTCGATCCACAAACATGTCCTAAGAAAAAAAGAGCCGTGATGTTAAAATCAGCAGCTACACCGGTATCTTCACACATGGCCGACCTGCTGAGGAGAATTCTGTGATTGCAAAAACCTGTCCTTTTATCTGATGTGAATGGTCTAAAGACAAATCCCAAAAAACAAACAATGACGGGTCTTCCACCCTTCTTCCCACCAAAAATGTTCACACGGACACGTTTTTACTGTGTAATTTTGTTGCTGAAATTTCACAGAAAACCCGCCGGCAGCCATGTCCTCTCTGCCTATCATTCATTTCAATGGGAAGCAGCGCTGAGGATAGCGGAGTGGCGGCTTAAAGCAGCAGCCATGCTGAGAGCAGACGTGTCCCTTCTCAGCATGGCCGTGGCGATAAGCCGCTCGATCCTCCGTGAGATGTATGGGAGGCAGAAAGGACACGACCGCTGAAAGTTTTTAGGAGCAATTTCGGCATGGCACGCCAAACCCGCCGCGTGAACGTCCTCAAGATTTTTTCAATATATTATTCATACCAATATTCAATATCCAAAATGGTACCATTAAAAAATACAACTCGTTTTGCAAAAAGCAAGACCTTAGAGGGTAGAGGGCTATGCTCGTGGAAATTATAGTTTGCGGAATGCAGCAATAAAAATGCAAAAACAATACAAATTTTGCACTTTGGAGGTTCAAAACAAGCTACATCTTTAGGGTCCATTTACACGTCCGTATGTGTTTTGCCAGATCCGCAAAACACGGACACCGGCAATGTGCGTTCCGCATTTTGTGGACCGCACATTGCCGGCACTCTCATAGAAAATGCCTTTTCTTGTCCGCAATTGCGGACAAGAATAAGACATATTCTATTTTTTTGCGGAACGGAAGTGCGGATCCGCAGATGCGGACAGCACATTCCGGCCCCATTGGAAATGAATGGGTCCGCACCGTTTCCGCAAAATTGCGGAACGGATGCGGACCCATTTTGCGGACGTGTGAATGGACCCTTATAGGGGTTTTCTTGGAGTAGACTATAGATGACATAACCTCAGGATGGGACTTCAATAAATCAGTCACGGTCTGACACCTCCACCAGTTAGCCGTTTGAATAAGCTGCAGCCTCTTCCTAGGCCAGTGACATTGTGTTCATAAGTCACAAGTGAATGGGCCTGGGCTGCAATACCGAGCACAGCCGCTATACAATGTATGGCGCTGTGCTTGGTATGCTGTGAAGAGGCTACGGTGCACTTCAAACAGCTGATAGGTAGCAGTGCCAGGAGACGGACCCCCACCAATCAGATATTGAGGACCTATCCTGAAGATAGGTCATCAATATTTTTCTCCCGGAAAACCCCATTAAGGGCCTTAAAAGGTTTTCAGATCGCCATACCTGTTTCTGCTTCTCCACCTCCGCCTGAATTCTCTCCGCTTCTGTTTTATGAACAGCGCGTTTCATAACTGAGATGTCTGAACGCACGTCTCCAGACATATTCTCCATGTAGAATAAATGCAAAGCCAGGTTCTCCACCTCGGTCTGCATAGAGGAAACTGCAAGAAAGTGGATTATTCACTAAACTTCAAATAATATGCTTAAAGAAGCTAATTTTTATTCTCTGACCTGTTAGAAAGGTACATGAAGTAAACTGTAGTGAAGGTAATCTTCTTACCAGTGACTGTATTTGTGAGTTATCCCCTCCCTTCTGATCCTCAGCTGTGTCATGTGACCAGCACTCTAATCTCTGACACAGGACAGGAAGTCAGTTACTTCTCTATTCACCCCTATCAGACAGACATTGAGGCTCCCATAGGAATACATAGGAAAAACTGACTTCCTATCCACACAAGATGCTGTGTCAGTTGGAGAGTCAGAGTGCTGGTCACATGACACAGCTGAGAATCAGAAGGGAGGTTATAACTCACAAATACAGTCACTGGAAAGAAGATTACCTTTACTACACTGGAAAGAAGATTACCTTCAATACAGTTTACATCATGTACCTATCTAACAGGTCAAAGAATAAATATTTCTGCTGCCTTTTCATTGGCTTGTCTCTGTCCCTTTGCTTTGCCTAAGTGCTGCTAGCCCTCTGTGGGGAGAGGGACCAGAACTCAGCTCGGTAGAAGGACGTGCACATTTCTATAACTCTGAACACCAGGTGGCGCCATACTATGTAAGTAAATACTGGACCATTTTATAACTGCATGTAAATGGCAACTATGCTTCATTTTGTATGATCTATACAGGGGTGAGAAACCTCCGGCTCGCATACGGCTCCTGGGATCAATCCATGTGGAACCCCGGCCAGAACATATAGTGAAAATGCTAATGACCTTTTCCATTATATAACCAGTCATTACCATGCAGGAGGCAAGGGAGGTGAGAACAGCACTGCACTAGCTGTCCTCACATTCCCTGGTCTTCCAGCCCCACTCTGTGTCCTGACACATACAGCGTCCGGACATAGTGCACATAGACACACACTCTGACCTGATCTGAGGCGAGCTCAGGCTGGGGAAGGTCTGAGCTCAGGCGCTGGGGAAGGTCTGAGCTCAGGCGCTGGGGAAGGTCTGAGCTCAGGCGCTGGGGAAGGTCTGAGCTCAGGCGCTGGGGAAGGTCTGAGCTCAGGCGCTGGGGAAGGTCTGAGCTCAGGCGCTGGGGAAGGTCTGAGCTCAGGCGCTGGGGAAGGTCTGAGCTCAGGCGCTGGGGAAGGTCTGAGCTCAGGCGCTGGGGAAGGTCTGAGCTCAGGCGCTGGGGAAGGTCTGAGCTCAGGCGCTGGGGAAGGTCTGAGCTCAGGCGCTGGGGAAGGTCTGAGCTCAGGCGCTGGGGAAGGCGCAATTTCTGTAACTTACCCCTAAGTCAGTTATATGTTTGACCAAATATATGTAGTCCAATTTTTAAGTTGAGAATTGTGTATGGCCCACGAACGATGTTACAAATATCCAAATGGCCCTCGGCAGCAAAAAGGTTCCTCACCCCTGATCTATACAATGAATATGATATTTACTGGTGGGACAACCCCTTTAAATACTATACATTAAATAGTAGTTGATATCCTAGCGGATTCTGTGGTAAAAAAATACAATTCTCACTCTATGTACCTTTCTTGCGCTCAGTATCTGCATTGTGGTGGGTTTTCTTGTACAGATTCCTAATATTTTCCAGCTCCTCTTCTATCTGCCTACGTAAGGTGGCGATCTGAGCATGCTTATCATGGTGCTTCTCCAGCCCCATCTGCTGCCGGGCCAGTTCCTGCTGTATGCCGTAGAGGATCACGCCGAGATCTTCACGCTCACTCTTATTCTTCTTCATCGATGTGCTCTGCAAACACGGTAATTACTGTATATTAGTAGTGTGTCCGGTCACGCCTGCGAGCATACCTTCAGTCATTTACAGAATAAACAGTCAACCGAAAACACACTGCTGTAAGAATTTGCTGATATCATGGTGACGTAAATGATGCGGCCCAGACCTTTACATAACTTTGGCGCATCCAGCGCCGATTCTAAATGTAAGACGGACATTTTCGACGCCTAAAACAGGCATAGAAAATGCTGAATGCGACGGGTCTGCCGGCTCAGCCCCTTCCCCACCAATGACATGCCTACTTTTTTTTTTTAGGGGAAGAAGTTGCAGATTCTGCATCCCCAAATGACCCCCACTGTTCTTAGGCTACTTTCACACTAGCGTTCGGGGCTCCGCTTGTGAGTTCCGTTTGAAGGGGCTCACAAGCGGCCCCGAACGGATCCGTCCAGCCCTAATGCATTCTGAATGGATGCGGATCCGCTCAGAATGCATCAGTCTGGCTCCGTTTGTCCTCCGCTCCGCTCAGCAGGCGGACACCTGAACGCAGCTTGCAGCGTTCAGGTGTCCGCCTGGCCGTGCGGAGGCAAACGGATCCGTCCAGACTTACAATGTAAGTCAATGGGGACGGATCCGTTTGAAGTTGACACAATATGGCTAAATTTTCAAACGGATCCGTCTCCCATTGACTTTCAATGTAAAGTCAAAACGGATCCGTTTGCATTATCATGAAAAAAAAATAAAAATAAATAAATTTTTTTTTTTTTTGTTCATGGTAATGCAAACGGATCCGTTCTGAACGGATCTAAGCGTTTGCATTATAGGTGCGGATCCGTCTGGGCACATACCAGACGGATCCGACCTAAACGCAGGTGTGAAAGTAGCCTTACTCGCTTAGTTTGGCTTCTATGGCTGCCATGTATATAATACACTACACAGCCAGTTGCAGAAAGCTGTTCAATAGTAAATGTCTTGGGTCACCAGTCCCTCTCTGACCTCTTGTGAAGGACCAATTCAGCAAAATGTGTTGCTGTGCTTAGGACAGGTCATCAATATCAGATCGATCAGATCGGCGGGGGTCTGATCCCTGACATGCCGATCACCTGAATGGGAGCAGTGCTGCAGTAACCAGGCCTGGCCACTACACAGTGTACGGCGCTGCTCTTGCCAACAGCTGATCAGCGGCGGTGCCCCTGACGTATCCTAAGGACACGTCATCAATATTAAAGAGGTATTCCGGTTTTAATGATTACATTTATTTATTTACACAATAGGATATTGAACTGTTTTCTAATATACTGTACAGTACATTTATTTTAAATTTTGCTCACAGACCTTTATTTTATAAAAAAATTAATCGTACAGTCCATTTTAGTCTGTAGGAGAGCTGGATAGGACTAGACATGGCATCAGTCACGTGACCTGATGCCATGTTTGAGTTAGGCCTCATGCACACGACCGTTGTTCTGGTCCGCATCCGAGCCGCAGGTTTTTGCGGCTCGGATGCGAACCCATTAATTTCAATGGGGCCGCAAAAGATGCGGACAGCACTCCGCGTGCTGTCCGCATCCGTTGGTCCGTTACGTAGCCCCACAAAAAAAAAAATATATAACATGTCCTATTCTTGTCTGTTTTGCGGAAAAGAATAGGCATTTCTACAATGGGCCGCCCGTTCCGTTCTGCAGATTGCGGATGGCACATGGGTGGCTTCCTTGTTTTGCGGATCCGCAATTTGCGGACCGCAAAAAAACGGAACACTCGTGTGCATGAGGCCTTAGGCCATGGATGTATTACATACATAAGAAAGGTATGTATGCAGAATTTCAAATAAATGTATATTAGAAAATTGTGTGATTTTCTATTACGTAAACAAATAAAAACAATAAAAACCAGAATACCCCTTTAAAGTCTAGGAAAACCTATATAAAAGGTTGCCTAGAATTAGAAAAGGGATCTGCCTTCTTTCCAGAAACAGCTTGACTCTAATCCATGGACGTGGCATTGCCGCTCTGCCCCACTGAATAGGGATAGGCTGCAATACCAAACACAGCCAAAGAGTGGCGCTGCTGTAAAAAAAAAAAATTCTCTTTACCTTTATCTGTGTTACACACTGGCCTTTATAATAAGAGCACGTATCATTTACTTACCATTTCACGCAGCTCCAGCTCCAGACTTTGGATCTGCTTGGCGAGGTAATTCTTAAGAGCGGTTTGGAACCTTGTCATCAGCGGCTGCCCAAAAAAATAATTCAAACGTCATTATCGTCATTTTACCTTATTACACTTCAAGCAATCATTTGTTCATTCTTGCAATACATACAAAGTAAAAAACGGAGCAACTCTGCAATAAGAGTTCTAAAAAATAAAAATGGCGTATCCTTTAATTTCTACAGCTCCTGTGCAGAATATGTGTCTCCATGGTAACAGACAACGTGCAAGTCTATGCAGTCTGATCCTGCTTTCCGTCTGGTCTCCACCTCTGGCCGACCTGTCCTATAGAGGTTACCGTAACGTAAGGGACTAATGGAAGAAGGTTTCAGAGACTGCAGGATTACACTTCCTGTCTTTTACCGTGGAGACACGTACCCACATAGGAGCTGTACAGGCAAAATGCTACCAAATTTTCACTTAAGACCTAGTGCAAAGTTGCTTTCCTTTTCATGTTAGATGTATTGGGACATAAAATAAAAAAATGGTTGAGACATATGCTTTAAAGGGGTATTCCTATGCAGTCATTTACACCATAAATGTCCAATAAATGCAGGTCCCACCTATGGGACCTGCTCCTATCTCAAGAACGAAGAGCACGAAAATAGCACGCTCGGCTGTTGGCATAGGTCCCACAGCAGTGAACGCTTTCATGCCCGCCTCCATTCACTTCTATGGGACTTATGAAAACTGTTTTTTGGAAGTCCCATAGCAGTTCCTCATTCATGATGAAGCCTTATTCTTGAGACAGAAGCAGGTCCCAGGTCCTATCGATATGTCATAAGTGTCCAAATGGGACAACCCTTTTAATACCTAGTAGCTTTTTGTGAAAGTCGACCCCAAGTACAGGCTACATAATGGTACCGCTCATGAGAAGTCGTGATCAGGTTGCTAAGCTGAAGCGGCTCTTACATGATCTGGATCTAACACCACCAGTTCTTCTTCTTCTTCTTCATCATCTTCCTTTAGCTCTTCTGGACTGTTTGGCTCTTCCTCCTCCTCATCACTATTGGCCATCTGACGGCTCAGCCGATGTAGAGAGGAGGAGGACACTGCCGCTGTGCCGTCATCTGAAATTATATAGAATAATATTACTAATAACCAGCATCACATTAACAACAACAGGGGCTCTAAGGCCTCAGACGGAGACTTCAGGAAGGTCCTGCCTCCACTGATCCAGGCTGTCTGCTCTCTCCTTAGACGTTTATGGAGTGGTGGACGTGCTACTGTGTGTGCCCCCCACCCCCTGAAGTCTTTGGGAAGAACTGATTCCTACTTATCAAGCATTTTCACCCTGCCGTAAATGTCCACTAGATGTGTCCCCCACATCTGGAAACATTCTATTCATAGGAGTCCAGTGGGCGGTCCTAGTCAGTGATTGACAGTTATCTTTCTATGCACAATCATCCAGGGAAGGCTGTCAATCACTGATTAGAACCGCCCGCTGGACTCCTAAGGTTAGCATGTATTCAATTGACAGCGAGCGAACCGTAGCTATTTCCATGAGCCCGGCCACCCGGGGACGGTGCTTAGTCCAATCACGCCGTGGAAACAGCAAGATGGAACAGCAGGTTAGGACCACTTGAAGTGAGATCTGCAATTCAGGCCTCATGCACACGGCCGTTGCCCGGCCGTATTGAGGCCCGCAAACAGAGAGTCCCCAATATGCGGGCTCTGGCCGTGTGCTCCCCGCATCACAGATGCGGACCCATTCACTTGAATGGGTCCGCAATCCGGAGCTGCGGTGCGGAACGGAGGCACGGAACCCCATGGAAGCACTACGGAGTGCTTCCGTGGTGTTTCTGTCCGTGCCTCCGCACCGCAAGAAAATAGAACATGTTCTATTTTTTTGCGGTGCGAACAAATCACAGACCCATTCAAGTTAAATGGGTCTCGATCTGTCCTGGCCGCCGCGCGGACGTTGCCCCTGCAGGTGGGACCCGCACCTATGAGACAATAGGGGCATATCCTAGCGATATGCCCCCATTGTCTAAGATGGGATAACCCCTTTAAATGGGTCTGAGCTGCACATAGGACATATGATCGATGGACGTGACATCATGAAGTCACAGGCATGGGTGTAACTATAGCCATAGCTCTTGCTATGGGGCACAGAGGTTTTGGGCCCGGGGAAGGGGGCTGTCAATCAGGTGAAAAAACTTTGTACATTTTTGTGGGGAATGACAATATGGTGACTTTTTGCTTTAAGGTAGGTTTTCTAATATATGGTGCTATTATACATACCTTTAATTATTGCTTCTTATGCTGCTGTTTAAAGGGGTTGTGCAGGTAGTATATAGTGATAGCCTATCCGCACGATAGGTCATCAATATCTGATCGCCAGTGGTCCGACACCACCCCCGCCGATCAGCTGTTTGAAGAGGAGGTGGTGATCCGTGCGGACGCTACTTCCTGTTCATTACACTGCCCGTCGTCTGCCTAGCAGCGGCGGTGCAGTGTAATTACAAGTGGAGCAAGTACTTGTCTTTACACTGCAAGGGAGAAAACGGGCGGTGTAGAGGAAGCAGCGCTTGCATGGAGTGCCGCCTCCTCTTCAAACAGCTGATTGACGGGGGTGCTGGGTGTTGGACCCCCGCCGATCAGATATTTGATGACTTGTCCTGAAGATAGGTCATCAATATATATGGCCTGCACAACCCCTTTCATTTTTCTTACAGTATTGGTGGGGGCCCCATTTTATCTAGTTATGGGGTCCTATGAATTATAGTTACGCCCTTGTTCACAGGGTAAGGCGAGTGCCGCGGCCTCTTCAGACAGCTGATCTATCCTGAGGATGGGTGATGAATATTAAAATCCTGGAAACCCCCCCTCATCGGTGAACAGCTGTTTATGGGTGTTATATTCCAACAGGAGGTAAAGAAGAGGGTGAGTGTTCACCGTTATCAGAGAAGATAAAGAGGCTGTAAATAGAAAGGCTTCATGCCAAAGCAAACGCACCCGAGCCTGCGCCGCCGTCCATGTGGTGAGACAGAACAGACCTGGAGATGCTGGCTGCAGAGGAGACGGGGGCAATGCTCACCCCGCTAGTTACCGCTGGGGTTCCCACATCACCTCCCTTTTCGTCGGCTACGTTGTCTCTTTCAGTCTGTGAAAAAAAAAAGGCATGAAACCCCTAATTAACGTCTGCAAGCATATGTGCCCTGTTCCCGCTTCAACTTAAAGGGGTTTTCTGAGATTTTTCTCTGATCAGTCGGGGGGTCCGACACCCAGGACCCATGCCGATCAGCTGTTTGAGAAGTCAGCGGCGCTCGCAGTAAGTGCCGCGGCTTTCTCCAGCTTTTCTTATGCCAGTGATGCCTCGCTCATAGGTAGGTCACATGACCCTATAGACGTGAATGGGGATGAGCGAGATACCAGGCACAGCCGCTATACAATGTACGGCGCTCTACTTGGTGAGCAGGGAGAAGGCCGCGGCGCTACTGCAAGCTCCAATGCTTTCTTAAACAGCTGATCAGCGGGGGTCCCTGGTGTCAGACCCCCACCAATCAGACAACCCTTTTCAAGGGGTTTTCCCAGAATCCATATTATCACCTGTCCTGTAGTTAGGTGATAAGTGTATGATCCCACCAATGGGACCAGGAATTAGAGACCAGCGGGCAACAGGACAAGCATCAGAACCGGAGCAGTGGGGAATCAGCGAGTATGACTTTTTTTTTTACTTTTTAAAGCCATTCTGCCTCCTTTAATTTTTTTTTCCTGGACGGACAGCTCCTTTAGGCCCCATGCACATGTATTTTCTGTCCACATCTGATCTGCATTTTTTGTGGGTTGGATGCGGATCCATTCAATTCAATGGGGCCTCAAAACACTGTGCGCTGTCCACATCCACACGTTCGCTCCGTAGCCCCGCAAAAAAAGATAGAACATGTCCCATTCTGGTCTGTTTTGTGGACAAGGATAGGACGTTTCTGTAGGAGTTTGAAAAAAAAATGGTGGCATGCACTCAGCCGGGATCTGTGTTTTGCGGATCCGCAATTTGAGGACCGCAAAAGATACGGTCGTGTGTATGAGGCCTTAATTTGACACACAGATGCCCACTTACATTTTAAGGATAAATTCAGCACGGAATCCACGTGTGTTTTTTTTCAGCCCATTTCCCAAGTGTTTGTCATGCAGTTTTTTGGTTTAAACCAATGGGTGTTTATTTCAATACAAAACAGCATTTTCACCTTGTGGTATTTGGCCAAAAACCGCATGGACACACACACACACGGAGCTTTTTTATGGTTTCTATTCATTTCAATGGGAGATTCAGCCAGGATTCCCGCAGAACCGTGCAGTCATTGGGGTCTATTCAGCACGATTTTGCAGATTCGCAGCAGGTTAACATGCAAACATGCGAGGCCTTTAACAATCAAATTGCAAACCAAGCTGACATGCTCCACGGTGCAATTTTTGGCTGCAATGACACTCCACAAATACCCTAATATACACTGCTCAAAAAAATAAAGGGAACACAAAAATAACACATCCTAGATCTGAGTTAATTAAATATTCTTCTGAAATACTTTGTTCTTTACATAGTTTAATGTGCTGACAACAAAATCACACCAAAAAAAAAAAATGGAAATCAAATTTTTTAACCCATGGAGGTCTGGATTTGGAGTCACCCTCAAAATTAAAGTGGAAAAACACACTACAGGCTGATCCAACTTTGATGTAATGTCCTTAAAACAAGTCAAAATGAGGCTCAGTAGTGTGTGTGGCCTCCACGTGCCTGTATGACCTCCCTACAACGCCTGTGCATGCTCCTGATGAGGTGGCGGACGGTCTCCTGAGGGATCTCCTCCCAGACCTGGACTAAAGCATCTGGCAACTCCTGGACAGTCTGTCGTGCAACGTGACGTTGGTGGATAGAGCGAGACGTGATGTCCCAGATGTGCTCAATTGGATTCAGGTCTGGGGAACGGGCGGGCCAGTCCATAGCATCAATGCCTTCGTCTTCCAGGAACTGCTGACACACTCCAGCCACATGTGGTCTAGCATTGTCTTGCATTAGGAGGAACCCAGGGCCAACCGCACCAGCATATGGTCTCACAAGGGGTCTGAGGATCTCATCTCGGTACCTAATGACAGTCAGGCTACCTCTGGCGAGCACATGGAGGGCTGTGCGGCCCTCCAAAGAAATGCCACCCCACACCATTACTGACCTAATGCCAAACCGGTCATGCTAGAGGATGTTGCAGGCAGCAGAACGTTCTCCACGGCGTCTCCAGACTCTGTCACGTCTGTCACATGTGCTCAGTGTGAACCTGCTTTCATCTGTGAAGAGCACAGGGCGTCAGTGGCGAATTTGCCAATCTTGGTGTTTTCTGGCAAATGCCAAACGTCCTGCACGGTGTTGGGCTGTAAGCACAACCCCCACCTGTGGACGTCGGGCCCTCATATCACCCTCATGGAGTCTGTTTCTGACCGTTTGAGCAGACACATGCACATTTGTGGCCTGCTGGAGGTCATTTTGCAGGGCTCTGGCAGTGCTTCTCCTGTTCCTCCTTGCACAAAGGCGGAGATAGCGGTCCTGCTGCTGGGTTGTTGCCCTCTTACGGCCTCCTCCACGTCTCCTGATGTACTGGCCTGTCTCCTGGTAGCGCCTCCATGCTCTGGACACTACGCTGACAGACACAGCAAACCTTCTTGCCACAGCTCACATTGATGTGCCATCCTGGATAAGCTGCACTACCTGAGCCACTTGTGTGGGTTGTAGACTTCGTCTCATGCTACCACTAGAGTGAAAGCACTGCCAGCATTCAAAAGTGACCAAAACATCAGCCAGGAAGCATAGGAACTGAAAAGCGATCTGTGGTCACCACCTGCAGAACCACTCCTTTATTGGGGGTGTCTTGCTAATTGCCTATAATTTCCACCTGTTGTCTATCCCATTTGCACAACAGCATGTGAAATTGATTGTCACTCAGTGTTGCTTCCTAAGTGGACAGTTTGATTTCACAGAAGTGTGATTGACTTGGAGTTACATTGTGTTGTTTAAGTGTTCCCTTTATTTTTTTGAGCAGTGTATATTAATTTGGACACTCTGATCCTATAAGACACTGATGCTCAACCTGCGGCCCTCCAGCTGTTGCCAAACTACAATTCCTAGCATGCCTGGCCAGTCTACAGCTGTCAGCCTACAGCAGGGCATGATGGGAGTTGTAGTTTTACAACAGCTGGAAGGCCGCAGGTTGGGCATCCCTGCTATAAGATGTAAGAGGTGAGGGGCTCAAGCATAGGAACCCCCTCCACATAAAGGACATCACTTGAGGAACATAAATAATTATACAAAAACAGTTTGCTAACATTCTAGTCACTTACCGTACTTACCTCTCCACCTGTCACTTGCATAATCTCTTCTGTGTCGGATGCATGTTCTGCCTCAGACCTAGGGCTTAAAACAAATAAAACACAATTTACATGGTGGGTTCCTTTGGATGAGAAGGTTGCTCGGGAAAGAGAGCAGGCAAGTGTGAAGGCATCTGCACGCACAGAGAGGTGAAGGCTTTTGGGAGGATGTTCTGGTGTCAACAAGGACAGCAAAGAAACCACTTCTCTCCAAGAAAAACATCAAGAACAGACTGACATTCTCCAGGAGGTACCGGGATTGGATTACACAGGAGTGTCTGAAAGTTACTTTCTTTGATGAAGCCCCCTTCAGACTGTTGGGGACATCTGGAAAAATGGTCTGGAGAAGAAAAGGTGACCACTACCATGAGTCCTTAGACCATTCATGTGTGGGGTTGCTTCTCATCCAAGGGAGCGGGCTCACTCACAGATTTGCCTAAGAGCACTTCCATAAATAAAGAATGGGATCAAAACCTCCTCCAAGAGAAACTTCTCCAAACCATCCAGGAGAAATTATTGCTTTTTCCAGCACGATTGACACCATGTCACAAGACAAAAGTAATGTCATGTTCTAGCGCGGGTCCAACTGACCCATAGAACATCTCACCACGAATAATACACCAAAGCAAGCATACACAGAAAAATGACAGTGAGTTGGAAACTGGATCAGCAGGTAAGCAACCAGTGGCAAGAAATACCACTGGACCAAGTGCACCGGTTTTACTTGGGACCAAACCCAGACAGCAAGAACCCAGTGAGCCCCGTTCTTCATAGAGCCCCAGGTTGTAGGGAAGAACTTAGCCGAAGCTCACTGGTCGCACCTCCAGGATGGTCCCGGTGCACTTGGCCACTTACCTGCAGAGACTGCTGGAGAAGGCACCAGCGGTCCACACAAACAACAACTGGAACCCAGACACACATACTGGAACCTGAACACCGCACAGGACACAGTACAGACTACACACTAGAAGCAGCACACCAGAAACTGCCTGGACCCCCATGCAGAATAGATGCACGGCGGTCTCAGGCAGAGCAGCTCACTGACAGGATGTCCTCCCTCCGGGGAACCCAGGAGCCCTCTCAGCGAAGGCACAGACAGGGAATGTCTAGACTCCATGCAGGAGGATACATGGCAGTAACAGACCAGACACGGAAAAACAAACTAGACATGACACATACATGAAAACATCTGGACTCCATGAAAGATGACTCATGGCAGTCACAGACCAAACACCTAACCGGAACATAGACCCATACAAGGAGACCAGGTGACCTTGATGTCTTACTAGGTGGCCACAAAGACTGGGCAGAAGGGAACCCAGGTAAGGTGCATAACTCCAGCACCCAACAAGACTGGAGAACAACTGACCCCCTTGCAACCAGCAACAGGATAAGGCCTCATGCACACAGCCGTTGTTTGCAGGCTGCAATATGGCCACAGCCGGGCAACGGCAGTGTGCATGAGGCCTTATATAGCACCTAGTGACCACACCCAGACCAAAACCTTACCCCCACAAGAACCAGACAGGGAAAGGAACAAGCATACAAGTGCATAAACAGGCTACCAAAACTACACATCGCCCCTGGCAACCAGCATACACGGCATTACCCACAGCCAGTACGCCAGAGCACGATAGTGAGCAGCATGAAACCCATGTCACAGCAAACCACACTGAGACCGTGACAAGTAATAACTAAGTGTCTCAGAGAACAATTCATTGAAAATTTGGTCCATGGCCAAGAAACTCCCCAGATCTCAATCCCATTGAGAACCTCAGGTCAATCCTCAAAAAGTGGGACAAATAAAAATACTGAATTGTGATAAACTCCAAGCGCTGATTAGGAAGAATGGGGTACCAGTAGTCAGGATTTGGCCCAGAAGCAGATATCCAGCATGCGAGGGTGGACTGCAGAAGTCTTTAAAAAGAAGGGTAAACACTGAAAATATTCAGTCTTTGTAAAAACTTATGAAATGTACTTTATGTTTATGTACTTCAGTATTCCATAGAAACATCTGACAAAAAGATCTAAAAGCTTCAGCGGACTTTGTGAAATCCAAGATGTGTCTGTCTCAAAACTTTCAGCCATGACTGTAAGTGGCAGGGCTTTGTGGGGGGACATGAGGAGACACTAGGTGGCAGGGCTCTGTTGGGGACATGAGGAGACACTAGGTGGCAGGGCTCTGTGGGCAGACAAGAAGGAGACACTAGGTGGCAGGGCTCTGTAGGAGGACAGGAAGGAGGCACTAGGTGGCAGGGCTCTGCAGGGAGACAGAAGGAGACACTAGATGGCAGGACGGAGACACTAGGTGGCAGGGCTCTGTGGGCAGACAAGAAGGAAACACTAGGTGGCAGGGCTCTGCGGGGGGACAGAAAGGAGACGCTAGGTGGCAGGGCTCTGTGGGCAGACAAGAAGGAGACACTAGGTGGCAGGGCTCTGCGGGGGGACAGGAAGGAGACGCTAGGTGGCATGGCTCTGTAGGGAGACAGAAGGAGATGCTAGGTGGCAGGGCTCTGCAGAAAGACAGAAGGAGACACTAGGAAGGAGACGCTAGGTGGCAGGGCTCTGCAGAGAGACAGAAGGAGACACTAGGTGGCAGGACTCTGTGGGGGGGGGACAGGAAGGAGACGCTAGGTGGCAGGGCTCTGCAGAGAGACAGAAAGAGACACTAGGTGGCAGGGCTCTGCGGGGGGGACGGGACAGGAAGGAGACGCTAGGTGGCAGGGCTCTGTGGGCAGACAAGAAGGAGATGCTAGGTAGCAGGGCTCTGCAGAGAGACAGAAGGAGACACTAGGTGGCAGGGCTCTGCGGGGGGACAGGAAGGAGACGCTAGGTGGCAGGGCTCTGCAGGGAGACAGAAGGAGACACTAGGTGGCAGGGCTCTGCAGAGAGACAGAAGGAGACACTAGGTGGCAGGGCTCTGCAGAGAGACAGAAGAAGACACTAGGTGGCAGGGCTCTGTGGGGGGGGGGGGGACAGGAAGGAGATGCTAGGTGGCAGGGCTCTGCAGGGAAACAGAAGAAGAACCTAGGTGGCAGGACTCTGCAGGGAGACAGAAGAAGACACTAGGTGGAAGGACTCTGCAGGGAGACAGAAGGAGACACTAGGTGGCAGGAATCTGTGGGGGGGACAGGGGGGGGTCGTAGGAGACACTAGGTGGCAGAGCTCTGTCGGAGGACAGGAAGAAGACCTAGCTGGCAGGGCTCTGTGGGGAGACAGAAGGAGACACTATATAGCAGAGCTCTGCGGGGGGGACAGGAAGGAGACACTAGGTGGCAGGGCTCTGCGGGGGGGACAGGAAGGAGACGCTAGGTGGCAGGGCTCTGCAGGGAGACAGAAAAAGACACTAGGGGGCAGGACTCTGTGGGGGGGGGGGACAGGAAGGAGACGCTAGGTGGCAAGATTCTGTGGGGGGGAAAGGAAGGAGACGCTATGTGGCAGGGCTCTGTGGGCAGACAAGAAGGAGACTCTAGGTGGCAGGGCTCTGTAGGGCGACAGAAGGAGATGCTAGGTGGTAGGGTTCTGCAGAGAGACAGGAAGGAGACACTAGGTGGCACGGCTCTGCGGGGGGACAGGAAGGAGATGCTAGGTGGCAGGGCTCTGCAGGGAAACAGAAGAAGAACCTAGGTGGCAGGACTCTGCAAGGAGACAGAAGAAGACACTAGGTGGAAGGACTGTGCAGGGAGACAGAAGGAGACACTAGGTGGCAGGACTCTGTGGGGGGGGGCAGGGGGGTCGTAGGAGACACTAGGTGGCAGAGCTCTGTAGGAGGACAGGAAGAAGACCTAGCTGGCAGGGATCTGTGGGGAGACAGAAGGAGACACTAGGTGGCAAGGCTCTGCGGGGGGGACAGGAAGGAGACACTAGGTGGCAGGGCTCTGCGGGGGGACAGGAGGGAGACGCTAGGCGGCAGGGCTCTGCGGGGGGGGGGGGGACAGGAAGGAGACGCTAGGTGGCAGGGCTCTGCAGGGAGACAGAAAGAGACACTAGCTGGCAGGGCTTTGCGGAGAGACAGGAAGGAGGCACTAGGTGACAGGGCTCTGTAGGAGGACAGAAAGAAGACACTAGGTGGCAGGGCTCTGTGGGCAGACAAGAAGGAGGCACTAGGTGGCAAGACTCTGTAGCAGGACAGGAAGGAGGCACTAGGTGGCAGAGCTCTGCAGGGAGACAGAAGGAGACACTAGGTGGCAGGGCTCTGTGGGGGGGGGCAGGAAGGAGACGCTAGGTGGCAGGGCTCTGTGGGGGGGGGGCAGGAAGGAGACACTAGGTGGCAGGGCTCTGCAGGGAGACAGAAGGAGACACTAGGTGGCAGGACGGAGACACTAGGTTGCAGGGCTCTGTGGGCAGACAAGAAGGAGACACTAGGTGGCAGGGCTCTGCGGGGGGACAGGAAAGAGACGCTAGGTGGCAGGGCTCTGTGGGCAGACAAGAAGGAGACACTAGGTGGCAGGGCTCTGCGGGGGGACAGGAAAGAGACGCTAGGTGTCAGGGCTCTGTAGGGAGACAGAAGGAGACGCTAGGTGGCAGGGCTCTGTGGGGGACGACGACAGGAAGGAGACGCTAGGTGGCAGGGCTCTGTGGGCAGACAAGAAGGAGACACTAGGTGGCACGGCTCTGCAGGGGGGCAGGAAGGAGACGCTAGGTGGCAGGGCTCTGTAGGGAGACAGAAGGAGACGCTAGGTGGCAGGGCTCTGCAGAGAGACAGAAGGAGACACTAGGTGGCAGGGCTCTGCGGGGGGACAGGAAGGAGACACTAGGTGGCAGGGCTCTGCAGGGAGACAGAAGGAAACACGAGGTGGCAGGGCTCTGCAGAGAGACAGAAGGAGACACCAGGTGGCAGGACTCTGTGGGGGGGGGGGGGACAGGAAGGAGACGCTAGGTGACAGGGCTCTGCAGGGAGACAAAAGAAGACACTAGGTGGCAGAGCTCTGCGGGGGGGACAGGAAGGAGATGCTAGGTGGCAGGGGTCTGCAGGGAGACACAAAAAGACAGTAGGCGGCAGGACTGTGCAGGGAGACAGAAGGAGACACTAGGTGGCAGGGCTTTGCGGGGAGACAGGAAGGAGGCACTAGGTGACAGGGCTCTGTAGGAGGACAGGAAGAAGACACTAGTGTCACGGCCAGTGGTATGTTTTGTGACACTTTCCTTCACTTGGTTGCCCGTGGCAACGTGTGGTGTTGTGTGCATGTGGTGGCAGTGTCTCAGCCCTATGGCTGACCCCCAGGACATGATTGCCACGCATGCCGTTGCCCGCGGCAACAGGTGAAGTATGTGTGTATTCCCCTTTAAGAGTCCGTCTTCCCTTGCCTGGTGTTGGAAGGGTTAAATCCCTTCTGTGTGTGTGAACACTGGGTGTGTCTGTGTGGGTGTGGCTACTTGGGCCTATAAAGCCTCAGTGAATATCACTTGTCTGAGGGGTACTTCAGCCATGGTTAGCTGGAGCAGCCTCCTGTGTATTCCATCTGCCAGTGGGGGCCACCCTTGTGGTCATAGGTTTATGTATGGTGTTTAGAAGATGTTTGTTTGGTCTTTATTTATTGCAGAATATGGTTTCCTGTGTGATGTCTGTGTGTGTGGTGTTGTTTGTGGACAGCAGCACTTGCACGTGGGTTCCAGGTTGTGTGTCTGTGGCAGGTAAGTGTGGTACTAGTTGCACTTACCTGCCATTGCCATATGTCTGTTTATGTTCCCCTTTCTTTATAGCTTGGCCACTTTAGACTCCTGTTCCTCCGTGTCCAGGAGAAACGGGCTGTCTACCCAGCTCCTAGTACAGGGATCGACGGAGGGTCAGAAGGGATCCAAGGTTCCTGAGCATGAGCCCTCCTACCTTCAAGGGCGGCTCATGCAGCTAGGAGTCAGGGTCAGATTAGGGAAGCTCTAGGAGGTGACCTGCTCCCTAATTCTGTGTTACTGGCCAAGCAGCGACCTTACATCTCCTGATACCGCACGGCTGAGGGTTTTCCCCATCCTCAGCCGTGACAACTAGGTGGCAGGGCTCTGTGGGTAGACAAGAAGGAGACACTAGGTGGCAGGGCTCTGTGGGTAGACAAGAAGGAGACACTAGATGGCAGGGCTCTGTGGGCAGACAAGAAGGAGACACTAGGTGGCAGGGCTCTGTGGGCAGACAAGTAGGAGACACTAGGTGGCAGGGCTCTGTAGGAGGACAGGAAGAAGACCTAGCTGGCAGGGCTCTGTGGGGAGACAGAAGGAGACACTAGGTGGCAAGGCTATGTAGGGGACAGGAAAGAGACAGATGGCACAGTTCTGGGGGGGGGGGGGAGTAAGATGGGCAGGAGGGGTACAAAGAGGAGATAATAGGTAATCAGGGGCACTGTGGCGGGACAAAAGAGGCAGTAAGTGGGCAGGGCTCTGTTGGTAAGTAGAAGGTGCCTACAGTGTTGTCAGTTGCTCCTAGTTCTTGCACCTTCAGCTCTTACAACTCCAGCTGCTGAGGTCCATGAGGTCACATGGTAAAGAGAAGTAGAGGGGGCTGACTCTTTGGTCTCTTGGTGGCGATCAGCAGTGCACCGAAGAGGCCAGTCATTGGCTGCAGTGGTCACGGGCTGTCAATCTTATGTCAGAATGAAAAAAAGGGTGGTCCCTAAGGGGAGAAGGTGCGGAAGCACTCTCCCGGGATGTACTGCTCTGTGACGAGAGAATGTAAGAAAAAATAAGGGGCAGTAACGTGTTAAAACCTAGAGTTTATTAGGACAATTTAAGATCCCGAACAGGGAAGAGAAAGCCCCTACCAGACAAACTAAACAAACAACGATGCGGGACCCTCGTAAGTGAGTCACCTATAGGTAAAGTCCGCTATCAAACAATATAAGGAAGCGGAACTGACCAACAAACAGACACTGTATTGAGTCTACGGCAGTGTGCCAAAGACCTATGAATATGCCAAAAGGCGAAAAAAAGGGTAGATCTTACCGGTGGTACATATCAGGACCTGGTAGTCCAATACACAGGAGGTGGAGGAGATTCTCGTGCTGGAAAACGTCCTCTAGCCGGTTGTACCTTGGTGCCAAAGGGCTACAGGGAAAAAAACTGTCCCTGTTGATGCCCTACTTGGCCTATGAATCCCTAAGGTAACCTCCTAACACGGGGTCCTATCCCCGCAAGGGGTGGCCCCGCCCGGAACCTGACCCTAATAAATGAACCCTAAATAGCCCTGTGGGGACAAGGGAATTGGCCCTATTAGTGATGAGAGCTACCAGGGTATGGGGAACTAGTGTGATAGATATATTCAAAGTTCCTACGCGTTTCGTTTTTTGGAATATATCAAACTTTAAAGGGAAAGGGTACCTCCACTTCAAAAGGGACCCCCTAACTCGTCAGGGGTCATAAGTAGAGGCAATATCTCCGCTCCTAACACAGTTGGATAGTTATCTCAGTTGGAGGGAGGGGGGGGGGGGGGAACCATAAAGGTTGCGCAGACCTAGATGGACCAGTAAGGTCCAAATCAGTCCAGATACTGTTTAAGTCATGGAGCGCGTATGGCATCTACCATGAAGAGCGGCAGTACAGTTTGGCATGCCGCCTATCTATCGGCGTCTGTCCAGGGTTCATTTATTAGGGTCAGGTTCCGGACGGGGCCACCCCTTGCGGGGATAGGACCCCGTGTTAGGAGGTTACCTTAGTGATTTATAGGCCAAGTAGGGCATCAACAGGGACAGTTTTTTTCCCTGTAGCCCTTTGGCACCAAGGTACAACCGGCTAGAGGACGTTTTCCAGCACGAGAATCTCCTCCACCTCCTGTGTATTGGACTACCAGGTCCTGATATGTACCACCGGTAAGATCTACCCTTTTTTTCGCCTTTTGGCATATTCATAGGTCTTTGGCACACTGCCGTAGACTCAATACAGTGTCTGTTTGTTGGTCAGTTCCGCTTCCTTATATTGTTTGATAGCGGACTTTACCTATAGGTGACTCACTTACGAGGGTCCCGCATCGTTGTTTGTTTAGTTTGTCTGGTAGGGGCTTTCTCTTCCCTGTTCGGGATCTTAAATTGTCCTAATAAACTCTAGGTTTTAACACGTTACTGCCCCTTATTTTTTCTGTCAATCTTATGCCACCATTACAGCTGGGTAAACAGAGCCAGAAGGAGAAGAGGGCGGTGCTGGATCAGGTCCTAATTCCAGGCTGATCCTCAGGGTCGTTCGGTTTCCCCCTGACAAACCCTTTAAGATAAGAGTAATGTCCGTTCAACTCTCCCCCCAACAGATGACGTCTGGGGAAAGAAGGATCGGGCTGCTGGATTTCAACATGCCCCATCCTTGGTTCTCATCTAAGATGTGTGTCTGGCAGCGATTTACTCCCCTCTCAGGACACATGCATGCTTGGCCCAACCAAGTGTGCCGGTGTATGGAGGAAGGTGGAGGAATAGCTGTGGAAAGTGTGTGGGTACCCAAGCGTGCCCGCTGCTTCCCTGACTCCCATGCCACCTCTCCATTCTTCTCACCAGGCAGGATTTTATATGGGAATATCCCTTTAAGAAGCCTTTCATTACCTCCCTGTGTCCTTCTGCCTCCCAGAGCAATGCCCATTGCCCTCCCTGCCACCTCTTCCCTATGCCCAGTCTCTTGGTTGCCCCTGGTTACCAGCACTATACCCCCTCATAGACCACAGCTCTGGTTTTCCATCGCTTGCCCGTCACGTGATAATTCAACCCTTTACCGCCCGGCAGGGATTATATGACATATCAATAATCAGAGAGCGGTTAAGGGGGCCACCAACCTGCTTGCTCCGGACATCTTCTCGTTGCTAAGCGACACTGTCAACTTCCTGAAAAGGCGTACCCTCTGCGGACCGTACCAAATTCCAAACAGAGGAGGGGGGATTGAAGTGTTTATGATTCTCTAGCCGTTAGTGTGCGTTTCGTACATTACTGGCGCGAGGTCTTTACTGGTATTTTTAAAGTGGGAAGATGAAGGAGGAGGCCGCCTGACGGGACAGGGACGTGCGCGGCAGGGGACTTGGTTGTGGCCGTGTATTCCTCCGCGCAGGGTGCTGCGGTGTGCGGGGTCCCCACCGCCCTGGTGAGCGCGCCCTCACATGGCTGCCCCCCAGTAACTCCGCCGCCTCTACGTGGACTTCTCGGACAGTCTGGCAGGGAAGGAGTTACCCGGATCCGCCCCGCCCGCTCACTGGATGCTGCTCGTGGCTCAGGCCAGGCGGGGCGGTGTGACCCGCGGGCGGAGAGCGGGGTGGACAGGGTGGCATCGGGGCAGCGGAGGAGGTAGGTAGGACGCAGTGGGTCCGCATCATGTGCCCCAGGGCGACTGACCGCATGTGCAGGGTTAACTGCCGTACAGATGTGTGTGTGCGGTTCTGTACACTGCCACTGTATATGTGTGTGCGGTACTGTACACTGCCACTGTATATGTGTGTGCGGTACTGTACACTGCCACTGTATATGTGTGTGCGGTACTGTACACTGCCACTGTATATGTGTGTGCGGTACTGTACACTGCCACTGTATATGTGTGTGTGCGGTACTGTACACTGCCACTGTATATGTGTGTGCGGTACTGTACACTGCCACTGTATATGTGTGTGCTGTTCTGTACACTGCCACTGTATATGTGTGTGCGGTACTGTACACTGCCACTGTATATGTGTGTGCTGTTCTGTACACTGTATATGTGTGTGCGGTACTGTACACTGCCACTGTATATGTGTGTGTGCGGTACTGTACACTGCCACTGTATATGTGTGTGTGCGGTACTGTACACTGCCACTGTATATGTGTGTGTGCGGTACTGTACACTGCCACTGTATATGTGTGTGTGCGGTACTGTACACTGCCACTGTATATGTGTGTGTGCGGTACTGTACACTGCCACTGTATATGTGTGTGTGCGGTACTGTACACTGCCACTGTATATGTGTGTGTGCGGTACTGTACACTGCCACTGTATATGTGTGTGCGGTACTGTACACTGCCGCTGTATATGTGTGTGCGGTACTGTACACTGCCACTGTATATGTGTGTGCGGTACTGTACACTGCCACTGTATATGTGTGTGCGGTACTGTACACTGCCACTGTATATGTGTGTGCGGTACTGTACACTGCCGCTGTATATGTGTGTGCGGTACTGTACACTGCCACTGTATATGTGTGTGCGGTACTGTACACTGCCGCTGTATATGTGTGTGCGGTACTGTACACTGCCACTGTATATGTGTGTGCGGTACTGTACACTGCCACTGTATATGTGTGTGCTGTTCTGTACACTGCCACTGTATATGTGTGTGCTGTTCTGTACACTGCCACTGTATATGTGTGTGCGGTACTGTACACTGCCACTGTATATGTGTGTGCTGTGCTGTACACTGCCACTGTATATGTGTGTGCGGTACTGTACACTGCCACTGTATATGTGTGTGCGGTACTGTACACTGCCACTGTATATGTGTGTGCGGTACTGTACACTGCCACTGTATATGTGTGTGCGGTACTGTACACTGCCACTGTATATGTGTGTGCGGTACTGTACACTGCCACTGTATATGTGTGTGCGGTACTGTACACTGCCGCTGTATATGTGT
This sequence comes from Bufo bufo, assembly GCF_905171765.1. Taxonomy (NCBI): domain Eukaryota; kingdom Metazoa; phylum Chordata; class Amphibia; order Anura; family Bufonidae; genus Bufo; species Bufo bufo. The sequence continues at coordinate 363,598,282 of NC_053394.1, read as the reverse complement.
GTGCGGTACTGTACACTGCCACTGTATATGTGTGTGCTGTTCTGTACACTGCCACTGTATATGTGTGTGCTGTTCTGTACACTGCCACTGTATATGTGTGTGTGCGGTTCTGTACACTGCCACTGTATATGTGTGTGCTGTTCTGTACACTGCCACTGTATATGTGTGTGCTGTTCTGTACACTGCCACTGTATATGTGTGTGCTGTACTGTACACTGCCACTGTATATGTGTGTGCTGTTCTGTACACTGCCACTGTACATGTGTGTGCGGTTCTGTACACTGCCACTGTATATGTGTGTGCGGTACTGTACACTGCCACTGTATATGTGTGTGCTGTTCTGTACACTGCCACTGTATATGTGTGTGCTGTTCTGTACACTGCCACTGTATATGTGTGTGCTGTACTGTACACTGCCACTGTACATGTGTGTGCGGTTCTGTACACTGCCACTGTATATGTGTGTGCGGTACTGTACACTGCCACTGTATATGTGTGTGCGGTACTGTACACTGCCACTGTATATGTGTGTGCGGTACTGTACACTGCCACTGTATATGTGTGTGCGGTACTGTACACTGCCACTGTATATGTGTGTGCGGTACTGTACACTGCCACTGTATATGTGTGTGTGCGGTACTGTACACTGCCACTGTATATGTGTGTGCGGTACTGTACACTGCCACTGTATATGTGTGTGCGGTACTGTACACTGCCACTGTACATGTGTGTGCTGTACTGTACACTGCCACTGTATATGTGTGTGCGGTACTGTACACTGCCGCTGTATATGTGTGTGCGGTACTGTACACTGCCACTGTATATGTGTGTGCGGTACTGTACACTGCCACTGTATATGTGTGTGCGGTACTGTACACTGCCACTGTACATGTGTGTGCTGTACTGTACACTGCCACTGTATATGTGTGTGCGGTACTGTACACTGCCACTGTATATGTGTGTGTGCGGTACTGTACACTGCCACTGTATATGTGTGTGCTGTTCTGTACACTGCCACTGTATATGTGTGTGGTTCTGTACACTGCCACTGTATATGTGTGTGTGGTTCTGTACACTGCCGCTGTATATGTGTGTGCTGTACTGTACACTGCCACTGTATATGTGTGTCTGCGGTTCTGTACACTGCCACTGTATATGTGTGTGCTGTTCTGTACACTGCCACTGTATATGTGTGTGCTGTACTGTACACTGCCACTGTATATGTGTGTGCGGTACTGTACACTGCCACTGTATATGTGTGTGTGGTTCTGTACACTGCCACTGTATATGTGTGTGCTGTGCTGTTCTGTACACTGCCACTGTATATGTGTGTGCTGTTCTGTACACTGACACTGTATATGTGTGTGCTGTGCTGTTCTGTACACTGCCACTGTATATGTGTGTGCTGTTCTGTACACTGCCACTGTATATGTGTGTGCTGTTCTGTACACTGCCACTGTATATGTGTGTGCGGTTCTGTACACTGCCACTGTATATGTGTGTGCGGTACTGTACACTGCCACTGTATATGTGTGTGCGGTACTGTACACTGCCACTGTATATGTGTGTGCGGTACTGTACACTGCCACTGTATATGTGTGTGCGGTTCTGTACACTGCCGCTGTATATATGTGTCTGCGGTTCTGTACACTGCCGGTCCTAATCCCCATGCGCAGGCCTCTATATAACTTTGGCGCTTGCTGCCACCAGCCATGCGACTTGCTTTAATCTATGCCACCTCCCTTGCTGGCGTAGTTTAAGGCCTCATGCACACGAGCGTATTTTCATTCCATATCTGTTCCGTCGGAAGTTATTCCATGTGCATTCCATTTCCGTAGGTCCGTTTTGCCAAAAAATAGAACATGTCCTATTATTATCCGCATATTGTTCTAGGGGCCAGCTGTTCTGTTCCGCAAAATACGGAATTCACACAGATGTCATCCGTATTTTTTGCGGATCCGTTTTTTGCAAACCGCAAAATACTTACGGTCGTGTGCGTGAGGCCTAAGGCCATTTTCCACACCTGTGATGACTGAGACTGGGTGGCCAGTCCGCCCTCTTCCCGCCCATGCCCCCTTCATGTGTTTACTCCAAAAAGTGGCGTCTAACACGTAATAAATGACCGCCAATATTTTTATATACTTCATAGTATTTACAGTACTGCACTTTATATGTTACTGTAGTAATGTGTGTGCTCCGGCACCCCAGCTGTTCTGAAACTACAACTCCCAGAATGCATTATTCACAAGAACAGCCGGGCAAGTGTGCATGCTGGGAGTTGTAGTTGAACAACAGCTGGAGTGAAAAAAATAAGTGCACTAGTAGAAAAGGAAAAAAATCTCGCCTGGAAAACGTCATGCGGTGGAGACTGACAAAGTATAGGCTGTGGGGTGCTTGGTCAGGGTGTCAATTTATTCATACATTTCCAGGAGGAATATTAGAGGAACACTGCAGAGTTCTAGAGGCAGATGCCCCAGAATTGTTATGTTCTCTGTATCCATCCACATTGCTGCACCTCCCCAGTGATACCAGATGACTGCCTGTTGTTGCCACCCCGATCTCCCACCAGATCAGGCAACATGGCCGGAGGATGGGGGTGATACTGTCACAGACGCAAATGACCCCTTAAACCTTTCCTGCAAAGCTCCTATGCAAGAGAGACCTCTCAGTGTCCCCCAGTCTGCTCCGGCGGAAGACAAGAGCAGCAGCCAACAAAGGATCGGGCATATTGGATTTCAACAGGCCTGATCCTGGTTCCCAGGGAAGATCTGCTTAGATTTCTGTCCTTGCTGATGGCCGCAGTATTATCACTGTATGCAGCGAGGGTTTCATTTCTTAGTGCACATTTCTGCCTTCTCCTCCCCCCTCTGGGTAATCTTACACCGAAACTCGTGCTATCCACATGGGAAGGAAACCGCAGATCCTGCGAAGAGTGATTGCACAATCGGAGGCTCCCCCCCCCCCCCCCCCTGTACTGTGGCTGAGGGCTCTGCTCCCCCCCCCCCTGTACTGTGGCTGAGGGCTCTGCTCCCCCCCCCCCCCTGTACTGTGGCTGAGGGCTCTGCTCCCCCCCCCCCCCTGTACTGTGGCTGAGGGCTCTGCTCTCCCCCCCCCTGTACTGTGGCTGAGGGCTCTGCCCCCCCCCCCCCCTGTACTGTGGCTGAGGGCTCTGCTCCCCCCCCCCCCCTTTACTGTGGCTGAGGGCTCTGCTCCCCCCCTGTACTGTGGCTGAGATCTCTACTCCCCCCCCCCCCCTGTACTGTGGCTGAGGGCTCTGCCCCCCCCCCCTGTACTGTGGCTGAGGGCTCTGCCCCCCCCCCCTGTACTGTGGCTGAGGGCTCTGCTCCCCTTTCCTGTACTGTGGCTGAGGGCTCTGCTCTCCCCCCCCTGTACTGTGGCTGAGGGCTCTGCTCCCCCCCCCCCTGTACTGTGGCTGAGGGCTCTGCTCTCCCCCCCCCTGTACTGTGGCTGAGGGCTCTGCTCTCCCCCCCCTGTACTGTGGCTGAGGGCTCTGCTCCCCCCCCCCCCCCCTGTACTGTGGCTGAGGGCTCTGCTCCCCCCCCCTGTACTGTGGCTGAGGGCTCTGCTCTCCCCCCCCCTGTACTGTGGCTGAGGGGCTCTGCTCTCCCCCCCCTGTACTGTGGCTGAGGGCTCTGCTCCCCCCCCCCCCCCCTGTACTGTGGCTGAGGGCTCTGCTCCCCCCCCCCCTGTACTGTGGCTGAGGGCTCTGCTTCCCCCCCCCCTGTACTGTGGCTGAGGGCTCTGCTCCCCCCCCCTCCTGTACTGTGGCTGAGGGCTCTGCTCCCCCCCCCTGTACTGTGGCTGAGGGCTCTGCCCCCCCCCCCCCCTGTACTGTGGCTGAGAGCTCTGCTCCCCCCCTCCTGTACTGTGGCTGAGGGCTCTGCTCCCCCCCCCCCTGTACTGTGGCTGAGGGCTCTGCCCCCCCCCCCTGTACTGTGGCTGAGGGCTCTGCTCCCCCCCCCCTGTACTGTGGCTGAGGGCTCTGCTCCCCCCCCCCTGTACTGTGGCTGAGGGCTCTGCTCCCCCCCCCCCCCCCTGTACTGTGGCTGAGGGCTCTGCTCCCCCCCCCCCCTGTACTGTGGCTGAGGGCTCTGCTCCCCCCTCCTGTACTGTGGCTGAGGGCTCTGCTCCCCCCCCCCTGTACTGTGGCTGAGGGCTCTGTTCCCCCCCCCCCCCTGTACTGTGGCTGAGGGCTCTGCTCCCCCCCCCCTGTACTGTGGCTGAGGGCTCTGCTCCCCCCCCCCTGTACTGTGGCTGAGATCTCTGCTCCCCCCCCCCCCCCTGTACTGTGGCTGAGGGCTCTGCTCCCCCCCCCCTGTACTGTGGCTGAGGGCTCTGCTCCCCCCCCCCCTGTACTGTGGCTGAGATCTCTGCTCCCCCCCCCCCCCCTGTACTGTGGCTGAGGGCTCTGCTCCCCCCCCCTGTACTGTGGCTGAGGGCTCTGCTCCCCCCCCCTGTACTGTGGCTGAGGGCTCTGCCCCCCCCCCCCCCCCCCTGTACTGTGGCTGAGGGCTCTGCTCCCCCCCCCCCCCTGTACTGTGGCTGAGGGCTCTGCTCCCCCCCCCCTGTACTGTGGCTGAGGGCTCTGCTCCCCCCCCCCCCTGTACTGTGGCTGAGGGCTCTGCTCCCCCCCTGTACTGTGGCTGAGGGCTCTGCTCCCCCCCCCCCCTGTACTGTGGCTGAGGGCTCTGCTCCCCCCCCCCTGTACTGTGGCTGAGGGCTCTGCTCCCCCCCCCCCCTGTACTGTGGCTGAGGGCTCTGCTCCCCCCCTGGACTGTGGCTGTGGCTGGAATCGGAGAGACCCTTAAACTTAAGCTGACAGGGAAATGAACCCCCTTACATTTCCAATGTAAATGGCTAATAAAAGGACATGTGGATGTCATGGGGGGGGGGGGGGGCCCAGCTAATATATATCATGTAAATATGAAACTTTTATATATATTTACAATGGGATTAGAGTTGTTGCGATACCAAATTTTTGATTCGATTTCGATACCATAAAATAGTATTAAATGAAAAGGGGTTGTCCAGCCTTTCTTTGAGAAGTTCCAATTGCACTTTATTCGGTATCAAAATGTAAAAACATCCAGGTACAGATAATGTTGTTCTACGCGTTTCAGGCAACAAAACAATTACAGCCCTTACTCGTGACCAATAAAATAGTATTGCGATACTTTACCATTCGATACCACACGAAAAAATAAACCAAAAAAGCCACGTGCATTCCGTTTTTAAAAAATGGCGAATCGCGCAGTTTTTATTAATTTTTTGTGTTCCAGCGTTCACCGCATAGGTTTTTTTTACATTTTAATAGTTTGGACTTCGGTCGTGGAGATATGTGATATGTTTATTTATTGTTTATATTTATATGTAAAATTAGGAAAGGGGGTGATTTATACTTAATATTTTGGTGGCTTTTTTTTTTATTATTTTTTTTATTTAATAACTATTTACCCCCTTAGGGGCTAGAACCTGGGATCTTTTCATCCCTTGTCCTATTCACCCTAATAGAGATCTATAAGGGTAAATAGGACCTCACACTCTCCCTGTGCCCTGGGCATAGTACACATGGCAGCAGGGAGCTGACCATGGCAGCCAGGGCAACCGATCGGAGCCCCAGGATTACACTGCTGGGGCTCCGATCAGAAGTTGCCACTGCCACCAATGATTTTAATACTGAGGGGGGGGGGGGGGGGGGGGTGGGGGGGGGGGGCGCGAACTGTGCCATCAATGATTTTAATGGGGTGGAGGGTTGAGGGGGCCGGCGCACTGCGCCACCAATGATAATTAACCCTTAATACAGGAGGCGGGTACTGGCAGCAGATCAGCGGCAGTTAACCCCTGCCGCTGATCGCAGCTCCCTGCCGCACCCGCCTCCTGTATTATGTATTAAAGACCACCTTTCATGGGTCCAGACTTTAAGTATTAGGCTACACAGAGCGGTGCCCAGAGATGGGAGCAATGGGGAGGAGACATCAGCTTCTCTCCTGGGAGTTCCTTCTCCCTGCGCTGCAATTGGACAGCGCTACAGTGCAGGGAGAAGGAACACCAAGGAGAGAAGCTGATGTCTCCTCCCCATTGCTCCCATAGTAATTTGCATATGGAGCAGGAGACAGTAATGGGGCACAGCGGGCGAACGGAGCGGCGCCCAGGAATAATAGTAAGTGCAGGGACATCTCTGGGCGCCGCTCTGTGTAGCCTGCTACATAAAGTCTGGACCCATATAAGGTCATCCGATCATTGGTGGCGCAGTGCGCCCGCCCCTCTCTCCGATCACTGGCGGCAGCGGCAGCAGTACAGGGGGGAGGGAGACACTGCTTCCTTCTCCCCTGTGCGGCTGAGGGAACATGAGCGCGCTGACAGCAGCGCGCTCGTGTTCTGTGATACTAGACTGCGCAGCAGCGCAGGCTAGTATCAAAAAAATGAAAATCCCGGTATCGTATCGATACCAGGACAAAAGTATCGATTGGGTATCGAAATTTTGATACCCCCAACAACCCTAAATGGGACTCTATGGGTGACTGATCCCACTGTATAGCCTCCATTTAAAGGGCATCTGTCAGCAGATTTGTCCCTATGACACTGGCTGACCTGTTACATGTGCACTTGGCAGCTGAAGGCATCTGTGTTGGTCCCATGTTCATATGTGCCCGCACTGCTGAGAAAAATGATGTTTTAATATATGCAAATGAACCTCTAGGAGCAACGGGGGCGTTTCCATTACTCCTAGGGGTTCTGCTCTCTCACAATTGCCCCACCCTCTCCACTTTGACAGGGCCAGGTATGATGACTTTTACACTGCCCGGCCCTGTCAAAGTACAGAAGACGCTGCAGTTGCAGAGAGAGCAGAGCCTCTAGGAGTAATGGCAACGCCCCCGTTGCTCCTAGAGGCTCATTTGCATATAATAAAACCTTTTTCTCAGCAATTCGTGCACATACTGTATGAACATGGGACCAACACAGAATGAAAGGAGTCTGGGCTTCTCTATGAGATCGCCAGGCCAGCACTGAGAGGAAGGGAAGCTCCACCACTGAACGCAGGATAAACAGCAGGGGGCGCCACCAGTGAGGAAAGTGTTACAGGGTTCTCGGGGACTTACATATTCACGGCTTATTCTTTCTTTTTAGTTTTTTACTAAATAACCTTGAGAAAAGCAGAAGGTAAACCTCTGATTCCGGGGATTATTCCGATTCATCGGGGCATGTCCACTCCTATTGTTCACTGTAGATCCTGGGAAGCCGGATGTAATCAGTATAAGACCACATGGCAATGAATTGGCCGAAAACTGCAGCAGCTTAAAGGGGTGTTCCATGTCCTATCCACACCCATCACCACTGGATCCATGTGGTAGCAGAAGGCTCCCTCCACCGTGTAATGGCCGTGCCAGGTACTGCAGCTCGGCTCTCGTTCTGGCCCTGTTGACTGTCTGGTCAGTGAGGGTGCCGGGTGTCAGACTCCCACCACTCCCGGGGATAGGTCATCAGCATCTACAGACGTGAGAACCCCTTTAAGAACGCTGCATTTTTTTTTTCTTCTTTTAATTAATGGGTCCCGTGATATTTTTTTTGCCAAGGTCATGCAGCTGTTTAGCAAAAAATTGCGCAGTTTTCAGCAGCCCCGTGTGCCAGTCCAGGTTAAAATACTTCCGCATTCTACATATACACCATTTTTGTACGAATTCAGAAAAGCGGTCAGACCTGATGAGGGATCCAGTTCGGCAACATATTTTGGAGACAGACCAATCAGTAAATGACAGACGGACCAATGAAATCAGCCTTTGAGACCCTTAGGCCTCTTGCACACGACCGTATGTATTTTGCGGTCTGCAAAAGACGGATCCGCAAAAAATACGGATGACGTCCGTGTGCATTCCGTATTTTGCAGAACGGAGCAGCTGGCCCCTAATAGAACAGCACTATCCTTGTCCGTAATAATAGGACACTTTTTCTATTTTTTTGCTGAACGCAAATACGGACATGCGGAAACGGAATGCACACGAGTAACTTCGTTTTTTTTTTTTTGTGTACCCATTGAAATTAATGGTTCCGTATACAGTCCGCAAAAAAAAAACACGGAACTGACACGGAAAGAAAATACGTTCGTATGCAAGAGGCCTTAGGCCGTGTTCACACCAGTGAATCACGGACGTGAGCTCTCTGTGGTCTCCACGGACAGCGCATGTACCCATTGACTTTTAAAGTGTTCATTCATACTTCAGTGGTTTTCCACGGACTGTGGGTCATGGAGACATCCACCACTTTGGTCTATGATGCCGACCCAAACACGCCCATTGAAGTCTGTGGGTCCATGAAAAACCCCATCCGTGTTCTGTCACAGATTTTTTTTTCCCTGACCGCTGATGGGAGATGCTCTGGAAATGAATTTTCAGTGGAGCCGTGTCCGTGGAATACGGATGACACACGGACCAAACACGGATTCCTCACAGATTGTCCGTGGACATCGAATGGACTAAGTGCCTGTTCACACAATGGACGTTTCATGTGGATTCTGATGCTTGAAATCAACGGGAAATCCATCTCGCTGTTCAGACAATGCCGATTTCTTCCATTTCCGTTATTTTCGTCATTCTCCTTTCGTCGGTGCACAGATATTAACACCAAATTATTGAACATGTCCGATTCCTTTCCATATTATCTATTGATTGGAGCGAGGAAAGTGCGGCGTGCAAACGGAAGGCGTTCCTATATTGTAGATCTGTTGTTTGCGGGGCAAAATATGGACACTGCCATGTGCATGAGGCCTTACCTGGATCCTCTGAATCTTTTGTAGACAAAATTTATTATTAACTTTTTTTTTATCAGACGCCAAAAAAAAAAAAGAGATCCTGGAATGCATTATTCATAGCGTAAGATCACACTCCTATTTAGTGGACCGTTCAGTGCACACAGTAGCGTCACAGAAAGCTGCAAGACAACCTAAACAGAGGTCTGGACACTGCTCCATCTATAGAGTGATATGCCGTATTTATCCTCTATAGACATATACCATATGCAACATCTATAGGATGGTATACCGTATGCATCATCTATAGAGTGATATATATCGTATGCATCATCTATAGAGTGATATATATACCGTATGCATCATCTATAGAGTGATATATACCGTATGCATCATCTATAGAGTGATATATATACCGTATGCATCCTCTATAGAGTGATATATACCGTATGCATCATCTATAGAGTGATATATATACCGTATGCATCATCTATAGAGTGATATATACCGTATGCATCCTCTATAGAGTGATATATACCGTATGCATCCTCTATAGAGTGATATATACCGTATGCATCCTCTATAGAGTGATATATATACCGTATGCATCCTCTATAGAGTGATATATACCGTATGCATCCTCTATAGAGTGATATATACCGTATGCTTCCTCTATAGAGTGATATATACCGTATGCATCCTCTATAGAGTGATATATATACCGTATGCATCCTCTATAGAGTGATATATACCGTATGCATCCTCTATAGAGTGATATATACCGTATGCATCCTCTGTAGAGGGGGAAATATACCGTATGCATCCTCTGTAGAGGGGGAAATATACCGTATGCATCCTCTGTAGAGGGGGAGATATACCGTATGCATCCTCTGTAGAGGGGGAGATATACCGTATGCATCCTCTGTAGAGGGGGAGATATACCGTATGCATCCTCTGTAGAGGGGGAGATATACCGTATGCATCCTCTGTAGAGGGGGAGATATACCGTATGCATCCTCTGTAGAGGGGGAGATATACCGTATGCATCCTCTGTAGAGGGGGAGATATACCGTATGCATCCTCTGTAGAGGGGGAGATATACCGTATGCATCCTCTGTAGAGGGGGAGATATACCGTATGCATCCTCTGTAGAGGGGGAGATATACCGTATGCATCCTCTGTAGAGGGGGAGATATACCGTATGCATCCTCTGTAGAGGGGGAGATATACCGTATGCATCCTCTGTAGAGGGGGAGATATACCGTATGCATCCTCTGTAGAGGGGGAGATATACCGTATGCATCCTCTGTAGAGGGGGAGATATACCGTATGCATCCTCTGTAGAGGGGGAGATATACCGTATGCATCCTCTGTAGAGGGGGAGATATACCGTATGCATCCTCTGTAGAGGGGGAGATATACCGTATGCATCCTCTGTAGAGGGGGAGATATACCGTATGCATCCTCTGTAGAGGGGGAGATATACCGTATGCATCCTCTGTAGAGGGGGAGATATACCGTATGCATCCTCTGTAGAGGGGGAGATATACCGTATGCATCCTCTGTAGAGGGGGAGATATACCGTATGCATCCTCTGTAGAGGGGGAGATATACCGTATGCATCCTCTGTAGAGGGGGAGATATACCGTATGCATCCTCTGTAGAGGGGGAGATATACCGTATGCATCCTCTGTAGAGGGGGAGATATACCGTATGCATCCTCTGTAGAGGGGGAGATATACCGTATGCATCCTCTGTAGAGGGGGAGATATACCGTATGCATCGTCTGTAGAGGGGGAGATATACCGTATGCATCCTCTGTAGAGGGGGAGATATACCGTATGCATCGCCTGTAGAGGGGGAGATATACCGTATGCATCGCCTGTAGAGGGGGAGATATACCGTATGCATCGTCTGTAGAGGGGGAGATATACCGTATGCATCGTCTGTAGAGGGGGAGATATACCGTATGCATCCTCTGTAGAGGGGGAGATATACCGTATGCATCGCCTGTAGAGGGGGAGATATACCGTATGCATCGTCTGTAGAGGGGGAGATATACCGTATGCATCGTCTGTAGAGGGGGAGATATACCGTATGCATCGTCTGTAGAGGGGGAGATATACCGTATGCATCGTCTGTAGAGGGGGAGATATACCGTATGCATCGTCTGTAGAGGGGGAGATATACCGTAGGCATCGTCTGTAGAGGGGAAGATATACCGTAGGCATCGTCTGTAGAGGGGAAGATATACCGTAGGCATCGTCTGTAGAGGGGGAGATATACCGTATGCATCGTCTGTAGAGGGGGAGATAACCGTATGCATCATCACTCAGATAAAACAGGAGCGGAGGGAGCTGTATTTTCACAGCAGAACCATCGGCTACGTTGCTGTTGTATAACACTGAGCAATACAGGACGGTATAGAAGGAAAGTATTAAAGGGAAACTGTCAGCATAATATAGAGCCAGAGCGCTGGGCGGCCGCCCTCTGACTTCTCCCTGTCTGACCCTGTTTGATTGACAGGCCTCTCCCTATATGTCCATTCATCTGTAGCGCTGTACTCGGCTATCTGCGGAGCTCCCACAGAGAATAATAGAGGGGCCGCGCATGCCGTCTAGCCATTCTATTTATTTTGGGGGGCTCCAAGGGGTACGGGGCCCTCGTTCTCATGGTTGGTGGAGGTCCCAGTGGTAGGATCCCCATAATCTAATGGTTATCCCCTATACTAGGGATAAGGGATAATATAACCAGAATACCCCTTTAAAGTGGCGCGCAGGCATGACATGGCACCTAGTAGTGCCTGCTTTCAGCAGACTGTTATAAATGAGACCATTGGCATGAGAAATGCCACATACACAGTGCCCAGGCCAGAGAGTATTCCAGCCGGAGGGTGCCCCCATACACAGTGCTCCTACCAGAGAGTATCCCACCTAGAGGGTGCCCACATACACAGTGCCCAGGCCAGAGAGTATCCCACCTAGAGGGTGCCCCCATACACAGTGCTCCTACCAGAGAGTATCCCACCTAGAGGGTGCCCCCATACACAGTGCTCCTACCAGGGAGTATCCCACCTAGAGGGTGCCCACATACACAGTGCCCAGGCCAGAGAGTATCCCACCTAGAGGGTGCCCCCATACACAGTGCTCCTACCAGGGAGTATCCCAGCTGGAGGGTGCCCCCATACATAGTACCTAGGCCAGGGAGTATCCCATATACAGTATATCATCAAGAGAGTAACCAAGCCAGAGGGTGCCCCCATACACCGTACCCCATCCAGAGACTATCCCAGCCATAGAGTGCCCCCATATACTGTATCCCGGTGAGTCTGTAAGGTGTTGACAGGTACAGTTGAAGAACACCATATAAGCTTACACTCTAATCTTTCTTTTCCTCCGCCTTATAATGCTGAGACATAAGTGCCACTTACTGAGTTTACAGACTGGCACTGGCCTGTTGGCAGCGTGCCTCAGCCGACTGACAAGTTCCGGGACCGTATCTGGCAGGAACATCTAGAAGAACCTCCTGCTTTTCTTCTTGTTTGCTTTTCCACTGGCCGCTTCCTTCATATTTGACGGCAGGAAAGGCGCAGCTCTGCTTCTACCCCCCATGGAGTCAGCCTGTGGCTCACATTCAGAAAATAGAAATGGACCTTATGCTGTTTGTCACTGAAGGGGTTCCCCAAAATGTTGTAAAATTGTAAAAACTGTGCGGTGTGGCCCTAAACTCAGGGACCACATAAATATAAAGGGTGATTGGACGCAGCTCCTTTACTGGGCTCCACAATGGTGGAAAATGCTCGGAAAGGTCTCTGTTGGGAGATGTGGAGATCAACTGAAGGCCTGGGGGCCCCACGTGGCCTAGGGGTGCTCATTTCGTGGCCTTTGCTCCCCTTCTCCATCAGTGTACAGTAGACTGCTGGTTACCATGTGTATTTGGTAGGAATCTGACAACTACCCCCATCAGGGTCAGGGGAGCTATGTCCCCCATTTGCAGAAATCGCACTTCCAACCTTCTTTATAGTGAAACGCACAATGGTGGCTACCTCTATATACCTACATGGGTACGTGGGACAATGCGTGGCCCCTGGAGGGCGTTAAGGGCTGCCACACCTGATATATGCGTTTTAGAGATTATCTGCATTCCCCCATAAAATAACGATTCTGGAGCATCTTTCCTTAGAACTGTGTTATGCTGTTCCTCTATTATTCCTGCTAGAAATGTAGGACTAAATTGTGACCATTCCCCCTCTTTACAGGGGGGAGTCCCTCCATAATCTAGCACCGGCGGCATTGATTGGACAGACAGTGTGGAGGACACACCCACCAGCTGGTAACACCCAGTTGCCAATTTATTCATAAATTTGCAGGAAGAATAACAGAGGAAAGGCACAACGTAGACGTAAAGACGCCCCAGAATTGTCATTTAATGGGGAATGCAGGTTCTTCGAGACGCGGTTGTCATTTTTTTTAATTTTTTTTATGTATCTCGTCATGAAAGGAAATTTTAATTTCTTTTTGCACGTACACGGTAAGCGCTGTAATGACGCGTGTCTCGCTTCGCAGGAAGCGTCTAGCTCCGCAGATGATGGAATTGATGCCATGTCTTTGGGAAAGCTTCTCCGTCGCGCTTCATCCAAGGCCTCCGACTTCCTGACCTTAGGCTCCGGGGGAGAAAACTCCTCGATCCTGGATGGAGAGATCATCTTCTCGAAGAACAATGTGTGCGTCCACCCCCCAGAGCTGCTGCACAACGTGGCATCCCACCACCCAGGTGAGCGCTGACCGGACGCCCGTGACCTTGTATAGTGCGCTATTGTGAAGTAGGATGGAGAGCGCCCGGTTTGGGAGGAGCTTTTGGCGTTTTGTGCGCCAAAGTTGTAAAGATTGGGCACATTTTGTTTTTGCAAAAATAGGTAAAAGCATTTCATCTTTCTAGCGAGTTGCAGCGACGTCCTGAAGCCCAAGCCCTGATCGGAACGCCTCACCCCAGCAGCTCCAATGAAAGGGGTTAACGTTGAAATTATTTTAAAAGGCCCAGAATGGTGTAAAATAATTCCTGCCGCTTCCCGGTTCCTCTCATCCACTGAATGAGACGGGTCACCGGCGTGGTCAGGAGGGAGCAGCTGGGGACGGAAAGGGAAGTATAACTTTTTTTTATTTTCTTTTTTTACACCATTCTGAGCCATTTTATTATATTTTTCAATTATTTAAATCTGCTGGGCAGTCCCTTTAGGTGTTTAAAAGGCATCTGTCAGCAGTTTTGTACCTATGACACTATCTGACCTGTTGGCAGCTGAAGGCATCTGTGTTGGTCCCATGTTGATATGTGCCCGCACTGCTGAGAAACATGATGGTTTAATATATGCAAGTGAGCCTCTAGGAGCAACAGGGGCGTTACCATTACTCCTAGAGACTCTGCTCTTTCTGCAACTGCCACGTCCTCTGCACTGTGATTACCAGGGCCAGGTGTTATGACGTTTACCCTGTCAATGTGCAGAGGGCACAGCGGGTGCAGAGAGAGCAGATCCTCTAGGTGTAATGGTAACGCCCCCGTTGCTCCTAGAGGCTCACTTACATATATTAAACCATCATTTTTCTCAGCAATGCGGACACATAAGAACAGATGTCTTCAGCTGCCAAGCGCAGATGTAACAGGTCAGCCAGTGTCATAGGTACAAAACTGCTGACAGATGCCCTTTACTATTGACAACCTATCCTAAGGAAAGGTCAATAATGATCAGTGGGGGTCCAACTCCCATCACGCCTGCCAATCAGCAGCTCTTGCTAGACCAGTGATGTCACCTCCGTCGGTCACATGATCTAGGCATGCCTCAGTCCCATCAAAGGGTTTCTGTCACCAGATTTAACCCTATTAAGCTACCTGACATTAGCAATGTGCTAAGGTCAGCTGAACCTAACTAGCCTATTCCTACTTTTAGCTATGCCCCCGTTACGCCAGAAATCTAACTTTTATAATCTGCTAATTCGCCTCTAGGTGCAGGGGGGGTGCGTTGCCCCTGCTCCGTTCTCCCACCTCTGGCCGCGCTCTGCTACACTAGATTGACAGGGCCAGGCAGCGTTCACCTCCAACTGCCGGCCCTGTGCGCTGGGGAAATCTCACGCCGTTCAGTAGGAAGGTGCAGTAAGGAAGTCGGCAGCCGGCGAGCGCCCTTCACTCACAGCGTCTGCGCCGAATACTGAACAGGACGGCGCAGGCGCGAGATTTACACGGCAGACGGGGCCGGCAGTAGGAGACCAACGCTGCCTGGCCCTGTCAATCTAGTGTAGCAGGACGTGGCCAGAGGTGGGAGAAGTTTAATAGGGTTAATTCTGGTGAATGGGGCTGAGCTGTGATACCTATAATAGCCGTTTGGGAAGCTGTGAGGAGGCCACAGTGCTCACTGGTCCGCCGTGGCTGATCGTTGGGGGTGCTGGGAGTCAGACCCCCACTGATCAGGTAGTGAGGATAGGTTATAGATATTAAGGGTGGAGATACATGGCGGCTTAGGTCACACAACCAAAATGTGCTCAGCATGTCTGTTGCCGGCTAATTTACGGTTCAGTTTGGATGCAAATCATGTGGTTTAGCATTTGCATTGCCCATTATACAGTAAAATTGAAATAAGTTACTGACGTGGCGAGTGATTTACCGTCACTTTACTGTCCCCGTTCCGTGGCCCCACAAAAAAGATAGCACATGTCCTGTTCTTGTCTGTTTTGTGGACAAGAATAGGCATTTTTATAAAGGGTCCGCCCCTTCTGTTCCGAAAATTACGGGACGCACACAGGTGGCACCCGTGTTTTGCGGATCCACAATTTGCTGAACACAAAACACGGCGCGGTCGTCTGAATGAGCCCTTTATGGGTGCACTTTATATCTGAATCCTGTTGCCAGCACTTGCTTTGTCTCTTTCAGGATACCTGTGCGTGTACATGGAGAAGGACGAGTCTTTGGGTACTACGCTGATATTGGCCTGGGTCCCTAACTCGCGCATACAGCGCCAGGACGAGGAGGCTTTACGCTATATCACCCCCGAGAGCTCCCCTGTCCGTAAAACTCATAAAAGAAGTCGGCACGTTCCTAATTCCACATCGTCTACGTTTCATAAATCTTCTTCTGCTTTTACCAAAGAGAATGCCGGGGATACCCCGAACCCAAGCAAAGCCGACTCCCTTCCGGAGCGGAATACCTCTGACGGCTCCGCGGAAGGAGCAGCAGACATCGCGGAGCAAGGGGAGGATGAGCGCTCCCTGGACATATCTTCTGATGAAGTCAGCAAGGACAGCACCCTGGATTCCGATTCTGACGCATTATCCTCCCCCTTCTGCATGTCCCCGATATGCGAAGCCCTCGAAGAATACAATAGCTCTGTGTTTTTGGAGAATGAGTCTAGGTATGCTAATATCGGAGCCAGAAAAATGCATATGGCAAAAATGTGGTGTGAACATAGCCTTAAAGGGGTTTTCAAGGATTGTTTTATTGATGGCTTATCCCCAGGATAGGGCATCAATACCTGATGGGTGGGGATCTGATACCCGCTCCCCTTCTTATCAGCTGTTCCTGAGTAGCCTATCTTCAGAGGTAGTGGAGAACAGCTGACCGGCTGGGGGTGCCAGCTGATGGTCACCCGCCAATAGGATGGGCCATCAATATAAAAATTCTGGCAAACCCCTTTAAGGTCCTCATACTCCTGCAGTAGCAGTTGACTGGACCCTCGTTTGGTGTGTATTCCTCCCAACTGCTCCATACACATTCATGCTCAGCTTGGTTTCGCGTG
Organism: Bufo bufo; assembly: GCF_905171765.1. Lineage (NCBI taxonomy): Eukaryota > Metazoa > Chordata > Amphibia > Anura > Bufonidae > Bufo > Bufo bufo. The sequence goes on along the minus strand of NC_053394.1, from coordinate 363,581,738 downwards.
CATATGTTTTCAGAGGGGGCCGTTGAAATCCATGATGATCCAGTCTTCGTTCCCCTGACACCATCTGTCACGGGAGAGTCGAGAGGTTCTGCCGATATTGTTGGGTTCAGCAAACATACATTTTAATTTGTTTGGGGCCTTTACTTTGTGTGTCCGAAAACACCTGTACTATTAAAATGTAACCGCATTTATCCCATACAGCGAATGGTGTAACGAAAAAAAAAATCTAAATGGCCAATTTGCCATTTTTGTCACTTCACCTGCCCCCAAAAAATTAAGAAAGTGATCAAAAAGTCAAACTCACTTCAAAATGGTATCCCTGAAAAGTACAGATCTCCCTGCAAAAAAAGGAGCCTCGCACAGCTCTGTACGCATAACTACTTAAAAAAGTTATAGGGGTCAGAATATGGCGGTGAGAAGAAAAAAAAATATATTTTTCAAGGTTTTGATTTTTTTTTTTATCAGTAGTAAAAACGCAAGAAAAACTATAAAAAATGTGGTATCAGTTCTGCGTTGCGTGAAAAACGCAGCATGTTCTATATTCAGCGTTTTTCACGCAGCCCTGACCCCATAGAAGTTAATGGGGATTCAGTGAAAAACGCATTGCATCCGGAAGCAAGTGCAGATGCAATGCGTTTTTTACTGATGGTTGCTAAGAGATGTTTGTAAACCTTCAGGTTTTTTATCAAGCGCGTGAAAAACGCTTCAAAATGCATTGCACTCGCGCGGAAAAAACTGAACGCAATCGCAGACAAAACTGACTGAACTTGCTTGCAAAATGGTGCGAGTTTCACTGAGCACATACTGAGCCTATTCGTTTAAAAGAGGCCATACATATATGTGAACAGAAAAATAAAAAAGTTATGGCTTCAGGAAGGCTGGGAGTGAAAAATGAAAACGCAAAGATTGAAAACCACAGTGTCCTCTAGAGGTTAAAGGGAATCTGTCAGCAAAACCTCTAGAGGACCTCTTCTAATGTAGATATGGGTCCCCAATTTGGAGATATAAGCCTTTTATTTATCTATTTTATGCAAATTTGCCTCTTGGTTCAATGAGGGCGTGGCCAATGCACCCGTGGCTACTCTCATTTACTTTCCAGGCCACACCCCCACCACTTTGACTGACAGGGCCAGGCAGTGTAGCCATACTTTGAGTATAGGCCATCAGTATCACAATCCCAGACAAACCCTTTAAGGGCGGGTTCAGATCAGTGTTATGAATTCAGTTATTGTTTTCCGTTTATAATGGAAAATGACGGAAATAAGCCCAAAAAGTCGCAAGGCCCCGTTTTGCATCTCCAGGCAGTGATAAATGGTAGTCTGCATCTGTCGTTTTCACACGGGAATCCATGTACTTTATTAAGATGTTTGTCCTCTTTGTGTCCTCTGGCCAGACAAGAGGCGGACCGCCACGTGGCCTGCTATGCGTCCAGTCCAGATAACCTCTCCCAGTGCTCAGACATGAATGGCCGCGGGAGCCCCGCTAAGTGGGAGGAGCAGCAGAAGCTCCTGGCTCTGGAGCAGACCTGTGGAGTCTTCCGGGTAGACTTGGGCCAGATGCGTTCATTGCGACTCTTCTTCAGGTGGGTCGAAAGTGGTCAGAAAAGTTTTTTTTTGAGGTGGTGGGGCATGTCAACTTTAAACTCCTTTTATTTGTCTTGCAATGATGCTCTGAAGTTTCACTGTGTTCTGCATCTGAATATCTGTGGATGCAATGGCTGTGTATGGAAGCGAGGCCCACCTTTTAGTCTATGGCCTCGTTCAGACTGCTGTAATGTGGATGAGCCACAAAATCCGGCCCAACTGCAGGTCTAATGACCCAAACGTAAGGGGGTATTCCGGTTATATCACGTTATCCCCTAGCCACAGGATAACTATTAGATCAGTGGGGGTCACTTGATGGCAGTCCTGGTGGCCTTTTGCAAGCCAACTGTTGGCATAGAAACAACCCCTTGCCCCCCCTTGTTAGGCCCTACTATGGCACCCCATCAACACCCTGTGATCACGTCACAAAGGGGGTCAGTGGGGTAGTAACTTACCTGTCAAGCCCCTTAGATGCTGTGGTCACTATCGGGTGTGGCATCTGAGGGGATAAAGGGCCAGGATTGGAGTTGCCCCTGATCTTGGCTTTTGTAACTGGACCATGGTTGTATATAACCTCCCTGCATTGTCTGTTACATAGGATGATGATGTCTTTGGCATACAAAAGCATAATATACAACACGTGTACATAATGTAATATACAACACGTGCACATAATGTAATATACGACACGTGCACATAATGTAATATACGACACGTGCACATAATGTAATATACAACACGTGTACATAATGTAATATACGACACGTGCACATAATGTAATATACGACACGTGCACATAATGTAATATACGACACGTGCACATAATGTAATATACAACACGTGTACATAATGTAATATACAACACATGTACATAATGTAATATACAACACGTGTACATAATGTAATATACAACACGTGCACATAATGTAATATACAACACGTGTACATAATGTAATATACAACACGTGTACATAATGTAATATACAACACATGTACATAATGTAATATACAACACGTGTACATAATGTAATATACAACACGTGTACATAATGTAATATACAACACGTGCACATAATGTAATATACAACACGTGTACATACATAATGTAATATACAACACGTGTACATACATAATGTAATATACAACACGTGTACATAATGTAATATACGACACATGTACATAATGTAATATACGACACGTGTACATAATGTAATATACGACACGTGTACATAATGTAATATACGACACGTGTACATAATGTAATATACAACACGTGTACATAATGTAATATACAACACATGTACATAATGTAATATACAACACATGTACATAATGTAATATACAACACGTGTACATACATAATGTAATATACAACACGTGTACATACATAATGTAATATACAACACGTGTACATACATAATGTAATATACAACACGTGTACATAATGTAATATACAACACGTGTACATAATGTAATATACAACACGTGTACATAATGTAATATACAACACGTGTACATACATAATGTAATATACAACACATGTACATAATGTAATATACAACACGTGTACATACATAATGTAATATACAACACATGTACATAATGTAATATACAACACATGTACATAATGTAATATACAACACGTGTACATACATAATGTAATATACAACACGTGTACATAATGTAATATACAACACGTGTACATAATGTAATATACAACACGTGTACATACATAATGTAATATACAACACGTGTACATACATAATGTAATATACAACACATGTACATAATGTAATATACAACACGTGTACATAATGTAATATACAACACGTGTACATACATAATGTAATATACAACACGTGTACATAATGTAATATACGACACATGTACATAATGTAATATACAACACATGTACATACATAATGTAATATACAACACGTGTACATAATGTAATATACAACACGTGTACATAATGTAATATACAACACGTGTACATACATAATGTAATATACAACACGTGTACATAATGTAATATACAACACGTGTACATAATGTAATATACAACACGTGTACATAATGTAATATACAACACGTGTACATAATGTAATATACAACACGTGTACATAATGTAATATACAACACGTGTACATAATGTAATATACAACACGTGTACATAATGTAATATACAACACGTGTACATAATGTAATATACAACACGTGTACATAATGTAATATACAACACATGTACATAATGTAATATACAACACATGTACATACATAATGTAATATACAACACGTGTACATAATGTAATATACAACACGTGTACATAATGTAATATACAACACGTGTACATACATAATGTAATATACAACACGTGTACATAATGTAATATACAACACGTGTACATAATGTAATATACAACACGTGTACATAATGTAATATACAACACGTGTACATAATGTAATATACAACACGTGTACATAATGTAATATACAACACGTGTACATAATGTAATATACAACACGTGTACATAATGTAATATACAACACGTGTACATAATGTAATATACAACACGTGTACATAATGTAATATACCACACGTGTACATAATGTAATATACCACACGTGTACATAATGTAATATACCACACGTGTACATAATGTAATATACCACACGTGTACATACCTAATGTAATATACCACACGTGTACATAATGTAATATACCACACGTGTACATAATGTAATATACCACACGTGTACATAATGTAATATACCACACGTGTACATAATGTAATATACCACACGTGTACATAATGTAATATACCACACGTGTACATAATGTAATATACCACACGTGTACATAATGTAATATACCACACGTGTACATAATGTAATATACCACACGTGTACATAATGTAATATACCACACGTGTACATACCTAATGTAATATACGACACGTGCACATACCTAATGTAATATACGACACGTGCACATACCTAATGTAATATACGACACGTGCACATACATAATGTAATATACGACACGTGCACATACATAATGTAATATACGACACGTGCACATACATAATATAACGTAATAGACAATACGTGTACTTACCTAATACACATCAGTTTTCTTTTTTTTCGTAGTGATGACGCTTGCACCTGTGGACAGTTGGTGATCGCCAGCAGGGAAAGTCAATACAAGGTTTTCCATTTCCATCACGGTGGACTGGGCAAGTTATCCGAAGTTTTCCAACAGTGGAAATATTGCCGTGAGGCTCAACTCAAGGAGAAGGTGAGAAGGAATGAAATTAGAAAATAATATAACGGGTAAGGAGCAAGTACCGCTACTAATGGTGAAAACGGAAGCGAAAAATGTGCCATATGATTCTAGATTATTCATTGAAGGGCTGCTTTGGTTTTTTATTACAGCCACAATTTTCTGCAGGGAAGGTAAAGTACTGACTAGCCTCCAAATAGTGGGCGTTTAGGTTGTGAGTCATACTCGCCTTACCAAGACCCCACTGCTCCCATTTTAACTCCGGAAATAATCGCTCAGCCAATCACTGGCCACAACGATAACTGTTTTTGCCAATTATTGGCTGGCTAGTCGTTTACTGCATGTGGAGACTGAGGGGGACCTGGAAGCATCAGTACGTGCGGGGTGATAAGGTGACTGACGTATTTTATACCATTCTGAGCCTCTCGGAATCTCCAGGACAGCCCCAGTTGTAGTTAGCTAGTAGGGCGCCTCTTGAAATTTTTGCCGAACATAAAGGTCCAGAGTGACGAGGCTGACACAGTAACCTTACAGTGTGGCCAGCGTTCCATCAGACTTTCCACATGCCACAGTGACCTGTCAGAAGGTCCGATCGGTGGAGGCCCTGGTGCTGAGACCCCCACTTATTGCTCAGATGAAGGGGCAGAAGCTCTTAGCTGAGTACTGTGTCCTTTCGGCTGTGATCTTCTTTTCTTCCCGCTCTTCTCGGAGTCTTATTTTATTTATTTTTTTATGGTCCCCTACACCACATACTTGGCTCTCTTTCAGCTGACCACTTCTTCTGCACTTCCACTTCAGTGATCCGTAGGGTTGGCCTCCACCAATCAAAATTTCTGAATTATCGGTATCTAGTTGCCAACAGTTCTTCAAAGGGGATGAGGCCATTCTCAAAATGGTAGGTGGGGGGTAGCGTTTGTATAAATTTGCCTCAAAGTGACCGATTTATAGGAGTTTCCTGTATGTTTCAGCATGGTTCTGAAGTCGGGGAGGTGCTTAGAGGTCCCCAGGATATGCTGACAAGTGTTCATTGTCTCCTTAGTGTCAGTCAGTCGGCAATTACTGTAGAAACCTGTCCGTCTGCAGTTCCATTCCGACGAGACAATAAGCAGCCAATCTCTTAGATATTAGACAGTAGCAGTCTCCAGATATTTTCATCTGAAGGCTTAAGGGCTCTTTCACACTTGCGTTCTTGTCTTCCGGCATAGAGTTCCGTCGTCGGGGCTCTATGCCGGAAGAATCCTGATCAGGATTATCCTAATGCATTCTGAATGGAGAGAAATCCGTTCAGGATGCATCAGGATGTCTTCAGTTCCGGAACGGAACGTTTTTTGGCCGGAGAAAATACCGCAGCATGCTGCGCTTTTTGCTCCGGCCAAAAATCCGGAACACTTGCCGCAAGGCCGTATCCGGAATTAATGCCCATTGAAAGGCATTAATCCGGATCCGGCCTTAAGCTAAACGTCGTTTCGGCGCATTGCCGGATCCGACGTTTAGCTTTTTCAGAGTGGTTACCATGGCTGCCGGGACGCTAAAGTCCTGGCAGCCATGGTAAAGTGTAGTGGGGAGCGGGGGAGCAGTATACTTACCGTCAGTGCGGCTCCCCGGGCGCTCCAGAGTGACGTCAGGGCGCCCCAAGCGCATGGATCATGTGATCACATGGATCACGTCATCCATGCACATGGGGCGCTCTGACGTCATTCTGGAGCGCCCCGGGAGCCGCACGGACTGTAAGTACACTGCTCCCCCGCTCCTACTATGGCAACCAGGACTTTAATAGCGTCCTGGCTGCCATAGTAACACTGAAAGCATTTGGAAGACGGCTCAGTCTTCAAATGCTTTCAGTTCACTTGCGTTTTTCCGGATCTGGAGTGTAATTCCGGTAAGTGGAGTACACGCCGGATCCGGACAACGCAAGTGTGAAAGAGGCCTAAGGCCTACGTGCTTGAAATCAGGGCCGGTGCAAGGATTTTTGTCAACACAAGAGAATCTACATTTCTGCCCCTCATGATTCATGTCCATTTCTTGCCCGCCCCCCCCCCCCCCCCCATGTGACAATATCATAGTGCCATCCTCTCCCCCTGCCCCCTAATGTGCCAGTATCAAGTGCGTCTCTCCTCCCCCCTCCTTGTGCGAGTATCATGGCGCCAATAGCCCCCCTCCCCCCCGGCAGTAAAGTAACAGTCCGGTATTTAAAAAAAAAAAAAAAAAAAACTTCTATACTTACACCTCCATGTCAGCGATGCAGGCCTCTTCCGGCCTGTGTTCCCACCAGCCTCTAGTGTTAAAGGGCTTCTGTCACCCCCCCAAAAGTCATTTTTAATTTTTGGGCTAATTAAAATCCTTATAGTGCGATTATTCAATATATAGTGCTCTTACCTTTTTCTGTGGCTTAGTTTCTTTAAAAACCGTACTTTTATAATATGTTAATTACCTAGCTACCAGCAAGTAGGGCGGTTACTTGCTGGTAGCCGCCGCATCCTCCTTTCAAAAAAACGCCCCCCTCCTCCTGTTGATTGACAGGGGCAGCAAGCGCTCTCCTCCTCCGGCTGGCCCTGTCTGCAATTCATAACCCGCGCCTTACGTGTCTTCATTCGGCGCAGGTGCTCTGAGAGAAGGACGCTCGGTTCCTCAGCACTCACTCAGTGCGCCTGCGCCGATGACGTCACCTCTAAACCCGAAAGAGGTCATCGGCGCAGGCGCACTGAGTGAGTGCTGAGGAACCGAGCGTCCTTCTCTCAGAGCGCCTGCGCTGAATGAAGACACGTAAGGCGCAGGCGCGGGATTTGAAATGCAGACAGAGCCAGCCAGTGGAGGAGAGCGCTCGCTGGCCCTGTCAATCAACAGGAGGAAGGGGCGTTTTTTTGAAAGGAGGATGCGGCGGCTACCAGCAAGTAACCGAGATTTTAAATACACCAGGGTCTCGTAGCTCACAGCCTGACAGCTGCGTGCCGCTCGCTCTGTGACTGAGACGGTGAGGGCCGGGCAAGTGTAAGTTCGCAAGTTAATTGTTTTCCGCAGCCCCCCCCCCCCCCCCCCCCCCTTCTCTGCGCCCTCAAGCAGCCGATTGGGCTGCCTTATGATAGAGCCGGCCCTGCTTGAAATCATTCAGTTTTTTCCACGTGCTATGCAGCATTTTATACCTCAGGACACTAACATTTGTGGTCATTTTTAGGTACTGAGAAGGAAACAAATAGGGTTTCTACCCCACTTCTTCTCAGGAATTGTTTTTGAACGTACAGATATTGCATTGCATCTAATCTTGAGTTTTCTTGAGAATTTTCCTATTTTCTCCACTCAGGTCTCTGAGGAGAAGACGTGTCTGCATTTCTCAATTCAAAGACCAAGTGTCCTCTCCTCTGAATCGCATCCTGAAGAAGGCATTTACCAAAGACTGAACGTCACAAGGTGGTTGCAGCATCTTAATGAAGCCGGACAGGTGGAAGAGGAATATAAACTGCGGAAGGTAGCAATGGCTAGAAATATACCGTACATCTTGGCTATTTTGGAAAAACTTCAATGTGTGAGGCTTAAAGGTGTTGTCCCCTTTTGTCATATTGATGACGTGAGGCTATAGACACCATCGGGTCACTTTTTTTCTGATTTGCATTTTACTCGTTTTAAGCTAAAAATAACTTTTCCAGTTTATTAAACATTTTCAGCGGTTTTTGAGTTATATGGGTTAAAAATCAGTCTGTTTTGTAGAGTATCGAGATGACGGCCAATGCCTTGTCTTTGATCTCCTGACCTGATAAACACATTTAAGCCATATTATCCGTTTTATAGGATTTTAGCTATAATAAGGTCAAAAGATCAGAGATCAGGCTTGACATATGTACCAGGCCTAAGAAGTGATACTCTGCCAACAGACCCTGTATTTCAAAAACGGCTGAAAAAAATGTTTTAAGAAATTGGAATTGAATTTTTTTAATTATTTTTAGCCCAAAATTAGTAAAATGTAATAAAAAAAAATGCTGAGAAGATGTCCATTGCCTTTAAAGGAGATTTCTGTGTCTATGGAAATGATAGTAGTTGTACGAAACATTGAGCTGGGCTCAGATAGTCCGGTGGAATGACATCATAGCTGCGCACTGGGTTGCCACAGCTCGAGAAGGAGAGTCGGGCATAGAGGAAGAGCATGGCGGCGCACAGCGCTGGAGCAGATGAGTAAGGCCGTGTTCACATCTCCGTTAAGATGTTCCAGCTGCCTGATCCGGCACAAATGCCAGCTGTCGGCCGGACCAAAAAACGCTGCAGGCAAAAAACGCCAATAGGGATCTGGCAGTGATCTGCGAGATGTGCTGAACTCTGTCAGGCTGTTCGCTACGGTAACAGCCAGCCAGAAACGTTTACTAGAGATGTGAACATGGCCTAACATCTCTCCGGGGATTTCAGAGGAGACATAATTGTTGTGTCCAGTAGGTGGCAGTATTACTGTGAGATGTTCCTTACTGCTGGTTTTGAAGCACCGTCGTGGTTTCCATATCAAGAAGGGACATTTCACCCCCCCCCCCCCTCCCAACCTGCCCCCATGATGTGGTTTTATAAACTGTGCATGGAAGCATCCACCTCCTATCAATTACAGCACAGATTTATCATTGAAAACAATGGAAGGCGGATTATGACCAGATTCTGCACGGGAAAAAAAAAGCCTTTTGAACATACATTTAAAAGGTACCTTCACCCTTGGTGTGCTTTTTTTTTTTTGCACTGGTGAGCATACTTACCTGATCCCCGACGCTGGGTTGCGGTCCATCTCTCACCCTTGAGCGCCGCAGGTCCCCCGTCTCCCTGCGTCAACATACTCTTTGAGTCGGGTCATTTTGACTTGTTTTAAGGGCATTACATCAAAGTTGGATCAGCCTGTAGTGTGTTTTTCCACTTTAATTTTATGTGTGACTCCAAATCCAGACCTCCATGGGTTGAAAAATTACATTTCCATTTTTAAATTTTTGTGTGATTTTTGTTGTCAGCACATTCAACTATGTAAAGAACAACGTATTTCAGAAGAATATTTAAATAATTCAGAACTAGGATGTTATTTTTGTGTTCCCTTTATTTTTTTGAGCTGTGTGTGTGTGTGTGTGTGTGTGTGTGTGTGTGTATATATATATATATACAGTAGCGACGTTTCAGCTCACAACTGAGCCTTTCTCAAGCAAAGAAATACAAGCTTGTGCCTTCATTAAATGGCACTCAGATAATCAGGTGACCAATGAACATACAGATCAAAAACATGTGACCAATTAACATGTGAAGACCCTTTACCTAATTGATATAATTGAGTCATGTGAGCCATTACATATGCAAAATATCCTGACACTTGATACATCAGATTGCACATATTGTGTTACATCCAAACACTTTACATTTGATAGTGTATTTACCGAAGTGAGCGTGTACGCAACCACAGTGGATTTAATCGATGTGAAATTCATAAATAATATATAAATCATTAAAACCATCAACCACGTAGACTGAGAGAAAATGGCGTTTGACTATGTCCGACAATACCGCGCGTCCATGTGAATACTGGCCAAACTGCCACATAGTGTCAAAGACAAACCTCTCACGCCAAGTTGCGCGCGCAGCCCCCGGCTCCACTACATCGCCAGTAACCCGGCTCCGCTGTATTTCCTGTGTGGAAGCCAGCGCATGCGCATAGTGCGGCATCGAATTAGAGGTGCCATCTTTGTTTCTGGAAGGGCACCGGTATTACCAATGTATCAACCTAACTATCCGGGCCAATCAGAGAGGGATCCAACCTCCCAGATGGATCAACCCCCTCCAGTGTTGTGGTCAGGTAAGGGGGACACCACACGTAAATGTGGTGTACCCCGAACCATCTCACCATTACGGTCCATAGATAGTCTGATGGGGATCTCCCATACATATCCCTTACTAACAGACGGAGATTCATTTGACACAAAGTGGAAACTATAACGCAGGAAAAACCATCCAGTTAATTCTATACGCATGGAACACCGCGAACTGTCACATATGTTCAAGCTTCTACATTCGCCGTCTTCGCATCAGTCTACATGGTGTCTAAAAGGAAAAGAGAGAGTTACTCATGTGCTTGTAAATCTATATTCCACCTATAATACAGGGATTGCATTCGGAAGCATCAATCATGGAATGTCTATTAAACACATCCAGGGTTATATTCGACGTTTAACCCCTTTTTGTGTTTTGTGAATTTCATTTGATGTGTTCTCTGTTTAGGGCCACAATCTGCTCCTACTAATTGGTCCTTCAGACTGCTAGCTCTCCGGTATGATAACAGGGGAGGCAGTCCGAATTCTTGAATGTCACTGGATGTGTTCCCCAATATGCTCCAATGACGTTTAATGATCCCACCAATAGCGGCACTTTCCTCCGTATGTATAGAGATGAAAGGTATCCTACGTGAGGGATTGTCAGTATTCTCACCCGCTAGGGTTTCTGCTCTATCCATGTTATGAGCCCTCTGTTTATGTTTGCACAGCAACTTTGGCGGATAGCCCCTGTCTTCAAATTTCTTTGACATTTTATCAAGGGCCTCCGTCAAATTGCTGTCCTCTGAAGTTGTCCTTCGTACTCGCAAAAATTGTGAGTACGGTAGATGTTTAACCATATTTCTCGGATGATTACTATCATACCGTAATATGGTGATTTTGTCAGTGGGCTTAGTGTACAGTTTTGTGTGTAATCTGTCCCCAGAAAAAATGACCGTGGTATCAAGGAACTAAATGGTCTTCACATGTTAATTGGTCACATGTTTTTGATCTGTATGTTCATTGGTCACCTGATTATCTGAGTGCTATTTAATGAAGGCACAAGCTTGTATTTCTTTGCTTGAGAAAGGCTCAGTTGTGAGCTGAAACGTCGCTACTGCTTCACATGGGTGAATAAAAACACTGTTTTTTCAAGTCTTGGAGTGCTGTCCTATTTCTGGCATATATACAGTACAGACCAAAAGTTTGGACACACCTTCTCATTCAAAGAGTTTTCTTTATTTTCATGACTATGAAAATTGTAGATTCACACTGAAGGCATCAAAACTATGGCATCCACACATGTGGAATTATATACATAACAAACAAGTGTGAAACAACAGAAAATATGTCATATTCTAGGTTCTTCAAAGTAGCCACCTTTTGCTTTGATTACTGCTTTGCACACTCTTGGCATTCTCTTGATGAGCTTCAAGAGGTAGTCCCCCGAAATGTTTTTCACTTCACAGGTGTGCCATGTCAGGTTTAATAAGTGGGATTTCTTGCCTTATAAATGGGGTTGGGACCATCAGTGGCGTTGAGGAGAAGTTAGGTGGATACACAGCTGATAGTCCTACTGAATACACTGTTAGAATTTGTATTATGGCAAGAAAAAAGCAGCTAAGTAAAGAAAAACGAGTGGCCATCATTACTTTAAGAAATGAAGGTCAGTCAGTCAGCCGAAAAATTGGGAAAACGTTGAAAGTAAGGGCTATTTGACCATGATGGAGAGTGATGGGGTGCTGCGCCAGATGACCTGGCCTCCACAGTCACCGGACCTGAACCCAATCGAGATGGTTTGGGGTGAGCAGAGTGAAGGCAAAAGGGCCAACAAGTGCTAAGCTTCTCTGGGAACTCCTTCAAGACTGTTGGAAGACCATTTCAGGGGACTACCTCTTGAAGCTCATCAAGAGAATGCCAAGAGTGTGCAAAGCAGTAATCAAAGCAAAAGGTGGCTACTTTGAAGAACCTAGAATATGACATATTTTCAGTTGTTTCACACTTGTTTGTTATGTATATAATATATATATATATATATATATATACGGAAAGAAAAGAAGCAGCACACAAAAAGGGACGGGTGCAAAAAAATCCTCCTGAGAGACCTGCGACCAAGATCCCAAGTGTAGATAATGAAGCAAAAGAAGGCAGCACTCCAGATGATAATGAAAAAGTGGACGGTTTATTCACTCATCAGCAACGTTTCAGCTCTCTCTATGGAGCCTTTTTCCAGCTGAGTAACATGTGCAAAATTACAAATATATATAGTGCAAGTGATTACCAGGTTACAAATTGATACATCATATAATAAAGTGCAAATGCATACATATTACAGTCACATTACAAGTATAATCGGTGTGTCATGATGATTCAGTGTAGCAGCGATGCAGACATAATCATAAAAAATTCATAATATAGTGAATGTGATGTAGAATCACCAAAATATCATAATTGCCAATCAAATGTGGAAGTGAACAAGAGTGTTGAACATAATATAACAATCAAAAAGATTAAAAACCTTTGAATGAATCACTTTCGGCTGACCAGGCATGGTAGGAACTGTTGGCGTCCGGAAAAGAGAACGGCGCATGCGCCACTTCAACCGCTATCGCGAGATTCACAGAAGTAATGTGTGGTAAACCAACCCCATCAAAGATGGCCACTTTGAAACAATGCTTTAGGGCGCATGCGCATACCAATGCTAACGCCCATATAGATTTGACAGACACTGGTACAGTGTCTGAGCGCCGCAGTATATAGCAGAAACGGCTGATCCATTCATCAGGGATCGGCGAGTCAACGTTGGTCACCAATGGGATATCTGTATCAGTAGGATGATGCGGTGGTCACACCGCTAACATCCCGCTGTCCAGAATACCAGCAAATCCGCTCCATGTCCCTTACAGCCACATAGTAGACAGAGTCCACTTTAAATCGGCTGAAGGGACACAGACAAAACTGCATCGGGGCTCATAATACACGTTTATTTGTATTAAATAAGTCAGCAACCCCCGTTTGTGTAGGTGTCACCCAAGTCCCAAGAGGGGCTGGAGTCACACCACCACACAGACAGGTGCTGACAGTAAACATTGATTAAACATATTACAAAATCATGAGAAGGGGGATCGCCAACAGGTTCCTCCAGGCTTCGCCATGTGTGAACATTCATACTTTATGCTTCAAAATAATTTCCTATAAAAAAGAGAGAAAAAATATTTAATTTAATATATGGCACATGTTGTTTTCCATATACGCCATCGAACTGAGAGAGAACACACATGAATCGAATGACTAGACAACCCTGAACTCCACATTTAAACCCTGTGGCCTTAAAGTGCCAAGTGTGTAGATCCAGTAAAGCTCACGCTTTTTCAATAGTTTTATTCGATCCCCACCTCGCCTTGAGGGAGATATTTGCTCCAAGATTCTAAAACGTAAGTCATCTTGTGTGTATTTAGCTTCAGTGAAGTGTTTAGACACTGGGAGATCCATTTTTTGTTTTCTAATTGAATACCGGTGTTGGTTGAGACGGGTTTTGACGTCCCATGTGGTCTCACCAATATATAGCAGACCACAGGGGCACACCAACAAATAAACAACATAAGACGAATCACATGTTAGATATTGTCTGATCTTGACCCTGTGACCCAAAGTAGGGTGCACAAAAGAGTCTGCTCTCAGCATTAATTTACAATTGATGCAATTGTAACAAGGATAACAGCCTTTACGTGTAGAGCCAAAATAGCTCTCGCACGTCTCCCTTGTTGAGCCAATGTCTGACTTCACCAGTCTATCACCTAAGTTAGGGCTACGTCGGTATGAGCATAGGGGTGGCGATTTAAACTCCTGCACTTTCTCAAAATTGCTAGTGAGAATTCGCCAATGTTTTTTGATTATGGCAGCAATCCTACCACTATTTGTACTGAATTCTGATACAAAGGGGATTCTAGCCTGGGGGGACTTGTGTTCACCTAGGCCCTCTCTAATAGTGTCTCTAGTGAGTGGTTTAATTCTATTCAACTGTTCTCGGATCAATTTTTTGGGGTACCCCCGTGTCTGAAATTTGGACCCCATTTCTTGTAATCTATTCTCCGCTGTTTCCGGATCTTGGACAATTTTTTTGACCCTGAGGAGCTGACTGAAAGGAAGAGACCTTATCATAGGTTTGGGGTGGTGACTCTCATAACGTAATAAAGTGTTTTTATCTGTGGGTTTCACATATATGTCCGTCACTAACGTATCATTATGGATGCCAACTTGTGTGTCCAAAAATTCCAAAGATGTCTCTGAATGGGTCAATGTAAACTTCACACTGGGATCAATGGTGTTTAAAAAAACTATGGAAAGCGATGAGGTCCTCCGTGGCGCCGACCCAAATCAGGAAAATGTCATTGATGTATCGCCACCACCCCAGCACATGGCTGAAGTGGTGGCTCACATAGATGACAGACTCCTCAAGATGTGACATGTAAAGATTTGCGTAGGTCGGCGCCATGTTGGACCCCATCGCGGTCCCCCGCAATTGTAAAAAGAAGTCATCCTGAAACAGAAAGTAATTTCTGGTTAGGATGAACCTCAACAAGGTGCTCAAAAATCGTTGACAATCATGACTATAATCTGTTTTTTGTAAGACCTGTTCTATGGCTTGTATGCCCAATTCGTGTTCAATCGAGGTGTAAAGGCTTACTAGATCGAAAGAAGACAATAGTGCCCCCTTGGGGATGGAAAGACCATCAATCTTAGTCAAGAAGTCACTAGTGTCTCTAATGTATGATCTTGAAGATAAGGCAAAAGGACGCAAAATCTTATCAAGAAAAATGGCTGCCCTGCAGAACAATGAGTCCATCCCCGAGACGATGGGACGTCCAGGGGGTGAAGTCAAGGACTTGTGTATCTTGGGTAAGGTGTATAGGATTAGCGTGGCAGGCTTATCACTATATAAAAAAGCAAAAGATTTTTTCATCAATTATATCTTTTTCTTTAGCTGCAATTAATATCTCCTTGAGCTCCCTCAGTAGCACAAATTTGGGATCATTGTAAATTCTTTCATATACATTAGTATCTGCGAGCTGTTGTCTGATTTCAGCTACATAGGATCTGGTATCCAGGACCACAACCCCACCACCCTTGTCAGCAGACTTGATGGTGAGGTTGCGGTCCGAAGCCAGATCACTAAGTGCCGCCATCTCCATTTTAGTCATATTCGCAAATTTAAGTGGTTGCTGAGAAGTTTCCTGTTTGAGACTTTCAATATCGCGTTTGACCGCCAGACCAAAAGCCTCAATAGCAGGGTGATCAATAATTGCAGAAAAATCACTTTTGACATATAAATCCAAATTTTTCAAAGTCAGCTCACTAACCCTCATGTTTTCAGATGTAGGTCTGTAATTTTGTTCAGCAAACCATACTTTCAATTTAATGTTACGCAGAAACTACGCAGGTCAATTTCTAAGTCAAACCATTTGGTTGCATTTACCGGACAATATGACAGGCCTTTGTTTAATACAGATAATTGTGCAGTACTCAAAGGTGTTGAAGAGATATTTACCACTATATCTTGCGTCTTAAAGTCCTGCCCTGCTGGGGCTGCACATTTTTCCCTTTTCCTTTGTTTATGTTGTCTCCTCCCCCCTCGGCGGGTTCTGCCGATCCGGGGGTCCCCCTAAAAAAGATGTAGCTGACGAAGCAGAATTAGTGTCCAACTGTGACGCTGTAGCATTCTCCCGGGTGTTATATCCCTGTGGTTTCCTGATGGTAGATGGGGACCTGGATCCAAACTTCTCCCCTGGCATCCTCCGATTTCTCCTTTGGTCTCCTTGCCAATTATACACAAAACCTGTGGCATAGTCGTCCACATCCCGCGTCCATTTGCGGCGTTTTTTACTCTGTAGTTCTCCTCTAAATTTGATCCCAGTGTGAAGTTTACATTGACCCATTCAGAGACATATTTGGAATTTTTGGACACACAAGTTGGCATCCATAATGATAGGTTAGTGACGGACATATATGTGAAACCCACAGATAAAAACACTTTATTACGTTATGAGAGTCACCACCCCAAACCTGGGGGTCCATGATAAGGTCTCTTCCTTTCAGTCAGCTCCTCAGGGTCAAAAAAATTGTCCAAGATCCGGAAACAGCGGAGAATAGATTACAAGAAATGGGGTCCAAATTTCAGACACGGGGGTACCCCAAAAAATTGATCCGAGAACAGTTGAATAGAATTAAACCACTCACTAGAGACACTATTAGAGAGGGCCTAGGTGAACACAAGTCCCCCCAGGCTAGAATCCCCTTTGTATCAGAATTCAGTACAAATAGTGGTAGGATTGCTGCCATAATCAAAAAACATTGGCGAATTCTCACTAGCAATTTTGAGAAAGTGCAGGAGTTTAAATCGCCACCCCTATGCTCATACCGACGTAGCCCTAACTTAGGTGATAGACTGGTGAAGTCAGACATTGGCTCAACAAGGGAGACGTGCGAGAGCTATTTTGGCTCTACACGTAAAGGCTGTTATCCTTGTTACAATTGCATCAATTGTAAATTAATGCTGAGAGCAGACTCTTTTGTGCACCCTACTTTGGGTCACAGGGTCAAGATCAGACAATATCTAACATGTGATTCGTCTTATGTTGTTTATTTGTTGGTGTGCCCCTGTGGTCTGCTATATATTGGTGAGACCACATGGGACGTCAAAACCCGTCTCAACCAACACCGGTATTCAATTAGAAAACAAAAAATGGATCTCCCAGTGTCTAAACACTTCACTGAAGCTAAATACACACAAGATGACTTACGTTTTAGAATCTTGGAGCAAATATCTCCCTCAAGGCGAGGTGGGGATCGAATAAAACTATTGAAAAAGCGTGAGCTTTACTGGATCTACACACTTGGCACTTTAAGGCCACAGGGTTTAGATGTGGAGTTCAGGGTTGTCTAGTCATTAGATTCATGTGTGTTCTCTCTCAGTTCGATGGCGTATATGGAAAACAACATGTGCCATATATTAAATATTAAATATTTTTTCTCTCTTTTTTATAGGAAATTATTTTGAAGCATAAAGTATGAATGTTCACACATGGCGAAGCCTGGAGGAACCTGTTGGCGATCCCCCTTCTCATGATTTTGTAATATGTTTAATCAATGTTTACTGTCAGCACCTGTCTGTGTGGTGGTGTGACTCCAGCCCCTCTTGGGACTTGGGTGACACCTACACAAACGGGGGTTGCTGACTTATTTAATACAAATAAACGTGTATTATGAGCCCCGATGCAGTTTTGTCTGTGTCCCTTCAGCCGATTTAAAGTGGACTCTGTCTACTATGTGGCTGTAAGGGACATGGAGCGGATTTGCTGGTATTCTGGACAGCGGGATGTTAGCGGTGTGACCACCGCATCATCCTACTGATACAGATATCCCATTGGTGACCAACGTTGACTCGCCGGTCCCTGATGAATGGATCAGCCGTTTCTGCTATATACTGCGGCGCTCAGACACTGTACCAGTGTCTGTCAAATCTATATGGGCGTTAGCATTGGTATGCGCATGCGCCCTAAAGCATTGTTTCAAAGTGGCCATCTTTGATGGGGTTGGTTTACCACACATTACTTCTGTGAATCTCGCGATAGCGGTTGAAGTGGCGCATGCGCCGTTCTCTTTTCCGGACGCCAACAGTTCCTACCATGCCTGGTCAGCCGAAAGTGATTCATTCAAAGGTTTTTAATCTTTTTGATTGTTATATTATGTTCAACACTCTTGTTCACTTCCACATTTGATTGGCAATTATGATATTTTGGTGATTCTACATCACATTCACTATATTATGAATTTTTTATGATTATGTCTGCATCGCTGCTACACTGAATCATCATGACACACCGATTATACTTGTAATGTGACTGTAATATGTATGCATTTGCACTTTATTATATGATGTATCAATTTGTAACCTGGTAATCACTTGCACTATATATATTTGTAATTTTGCACATGTTACTCAGCTGGAAAAAGGCTCCATAGAGAGAGCTGAAACGTTGCTGATGAGTGAATAAACCGTCCACTTTTTCATTATCATCTGGAGTGCTGCCTTCTTTTGCTTCATTATATATATATATATATATATATATATATATATATATATATATATGCAGCACCGACCAAAGAATAAAAAAATGGGTGCAAGGCCCAATGGGAATAAGCTCACCCAATATGCATATGCAGGGCACAAAAAGCGGGCAGCGCTCGAAATTTGTGGAACAATGAAGAAAACTTTATTCACCCATGTGGCAAGGCAACGTTTCGGCTCAAAAAAAAAGGCTCTGGTATTGAGCCGAAACGTTGCCTTGCCACATGGGTGAATCAAGTTTTCTTCATTGTTCCACAAATTTGGAGTGCTGCCCACTTTTTGTAATTTATATATTATAATATTTTGGTGCTTCTAAAGTTTCCTTTTCTTTGTTTCATTTCCTCTATCTTTCTGCATCATCTTTCACTCTTTTGGCATACATTGGATCAGTTAAAGGCTATGGTGACTATCAGAGATGCAAATGTATGCTTACTGAAAAGTGTACATGTCACCGTGACGGATTTATGCCTCCCCTTCATTTATTCTGTTCTAGGCCATTTTCTTCGGTGGCATTGAACCATCCCTTCGAGGGGAAGTGTGGCCATTTCTTTTTGGATATTATAGCTGGGAATCTGCTTCAGAGGAACGTGAAGCTCTGCGGGTTCAGAGAAGAGAGGAATATGCCCAGATCCAGAATAAAAGGTATACATGGGAATCATGCTGTTACTATACATTACGTAGGATAAGAGTAGAAAATAATCCAAATTCTCTAGTAAGTAGCATGAAAATAGCCAATGTTTTAGTGTGTACCACATTTTTCGCTAAAAGGCGCACCTGACCATAAGACACACGCAGGTTATATAGGAGGAAAATCGGAAAACAATATTTTTCAGCAGACCTCGGATCAGAGCCCCACTCCTCAGCAGACCTGGGATCAGAGCCCCACTCCTTTCAGCAGACCTGGGATCAGAGCCCCACTCCTTTCAGCAGACCTGGGATCAGAGCCCCACTCCTTTCAGCAGACCTGGGATCAGAGCCCCACTCCTTTCAGCAGACCTGGGATCAGAGCCCCACTCCTTTCAGCAGACCTGGGATCAGAGCCCCACTCCTTTCAGCAGACCTGGGATCAGAGCCCCACTCCTTTCAGCAGACCTGGGATCAGAGCCCCACTCCTTTCAGCAGACCTGGGATCAGAGCCCCACTCCTTTCAGCAGACCTGGGATCAGAGCCCCACTCCTTTCAGCAGACCTGGGATCAGAGCCCCACTCCTTTCAGCAGACCTGGGATCAGAGCCCCACTCCTTTCAGCAGACCTGGGATCAGAGCCCCACTCCTTTCAGCAGACCTGGGATCAGAGCCCCACTCCTTTCAGCAGACCTGGGATCAGAGCCCCACTCCTTTCAGCAGACCTGGGATCAGAGCCCCACTCCTTTCAGCAGACCTGGGATCAGAGCCCCACTCCTTTCAGCAGACCTGGGATCAGAGCCCCACTCCTTTCAGCAGACCTGGGATCAGAGCCCCACTCCTTTCAGCAGACCTGGGATCAGAGCCCCACTCCTTTCAGCAGACCTGGGATCAGAGCCCCACTCCTCAGGTCATAGTGGGTACTTACGCGCACCATGTACTGACTCGTTATGCAATCTGGATTCAGCCGAATACCAGGGAGCGGTGAGTAAAGACAGCATCAGGAGCACTGTCTTCACCGCTCTCAAAGTGCTTCCATAATTCGTATTTACTCCATAAGACGCACTGACATTTTCCCCCATAAGAGTGTCTTATGGAGCAAAAATATGGTGGATAGACGTGGTCAGTCATTTTTATTCACCTTTTTGTTTCTTAATCTTCAGACTTTCCATGAGTCCTGATGCCCAGAAAGCTTTCTGGAGGAATGTTCAGTTTACTGTGGACAAGGACGTTGTGAGAACGGATCGTAGCAATCAGTTTTTTCGAGGAGAGGATAATCCCAATGTGGAGGCCATGAGGTAACCCATTACCAAAATAATAATATTTCTTCCTATAGGTGTATAATGGTGTATTCAAGAGGAGAGCGCTCCATAGCGAGCACTCTTCATATAATATATATGGTACATTCACAGGCCTGTTGGTTATGTTTCCTTGGGTCTTTCCATTCTAATGACTGCAGCGATTGTTCTTCCCTAGGAGGATCTTGTTGAATTACGCTGTATACTGCCCTGGGGTGGGCTACTCCCAAGGAATGTCGGACCTGGTCGCCCCACTGCTGACAGAAGTGCTGGACGAGTCTGACACCTTCTGGTGCTTTGTTGGCCTCATGCAGAATACTATTTTTATCAGCTCGCCCTGCGACGAGGACATGGAAAAGCAATTAGTAAGTGCCCCTTGGTTCATGATAGTACATGACTTGACTGTGTGAGCGTGATTACAACGCATGTCCTAGATACACGATCCGTGAGCTACGGATCGCTCTGTACAGAGACATTGAAGAGTCTATTTTAAGGGTTGGAGATCCGTGCCTCTGGTGGTCCAATGATCCCCATTCACGGGTTCCAGGCAGCCGCTTCCCCATTAACGTCAATGAAGAGCCAGCCATGCTTGTACACTAAGCTCTTCATTGACAACTAGAACTGAGCATCTTCAATAGACTCCAATGGCGAGACCAACACGCAAGCACGGCTACCTATTACCTCTTCTGCAACACAGTTACAACCCTTTTTTAAAGGCCTATGCACATCTTTATGGCATGTCTGTAAATGTCCATTGTATTCTCTGCTCCGTCCCTCCGCATGTCGCTATGGCCTCCTGCTCCTCAGCTGTTAAAGGGACTGTATCACCCTTTTATTTTTAACCTCCTGTGACAGCTCAGGTCCCTAAATCCGCATCAGTGCAGATGAAAACATACACCAAGGCCTCATTCAGACGACAATTTTGCGGAACGGGTGCGGACAAATTCATTTCAATGGGGCCACAAAAGTCCTCGCAAGAAAGATAGAGCAAGTTCTATTCTTGTCCGCAATTGCGGACAAGAATAGTCATTTCTATCCGAGGGCCGGCCATGTGTGGTCTGCAAAATGCGGCATACACACAGCCGGTATCCGTGTTTTGCGGACCGCAAAACACTACGGCCGTCTAAATGAGCACATAGGTTTGCATGAGCGCTGTAGATACAAAACCATAGAATATCTTTAATGCAGACTATTTTAACCAGGTTTGGGGAAACTTATTGTAAATCAAGCAAATTGCCTTATTATCTATGTATTTCAGATGTATCTCCGTGAGTTACTTCGACTCACGCACCCGCGTTTCTACAAACACCTGCTCTCTCTGGGAGAAGACGGCCTCCAGATGCTGTTTTGCCACCGATGGATCCTGCTTTGTTTCAAAAGAGAATTTTCGGATTCTGATGCCCTAAGGATGTGGGAATCATGTTGGGCGCATTATCAGGTACTACTCATAACTGTGTTTCCTATGAAAACCTCTTACTTCTACTGCAATCTGCAGGAGGAGCGGAGCAGATCAATATGTAGATTAATGGAAAAAGGTTCAGCAAAACTTGTAATATCAGTCATATAAATTTCTGCTTATTCTGTCCTTAGGAGTCACGTGGGTGGTCCTACTCGTTGATTGACCGCCTTCCCTGTATAGTATGATAGGACCACCTACATGATTTCTAAGGGGAGATTTAAAGTGTAAATGCCATTTTATTTTTTCCTTCTAATGTGTAGGGACAGTGATGGGAACATTTTTCTAATGCACTTTATTTAGAGAACTTGTACATTTATATGAGAGAACTTACGCTGAAATGTCCCTTAGCAGCGCTCTCTATAGGGACAGTATATATTGTAAATCAACGACTCCCTGTCTCTCCTGCTCTATAGCCAGTGCTGACTGCACGATCCGCCCTGCGTCTCCTGGTAGCTGCTTAATTACTCAGCGCTCCAGGGATACAGAATTATTGCTGATCAGTGTCAGTGTAGCAGGAGGGCAGAGCCAATATATATATGCATAGTGCATATGTGAATTTCTTGTAATAGATAGGAGCTAGCAGGGAGGGAAAAAGAATTAACCCCGGCCATCTTCACAGTGAACGCTGTTCTGTACTGTGTAGACGGACATGCCTTAGCAACACTTATTTAGAGAGCACTGCAAGGGACATTTGAGGGCAGGTTTTCTCATATAAATGTACAGATTTTCTAAAGTGTATTAGAAAAATGTTCCTTATCACTGTCCCTACACATTAGGGCTCATGCACACGACCGTTGGATGTTTTGCGCAAAAAAACAGATACCAGCTGTGTGCATTCCGCATGTTGCAGAACAGAAGGGCCAGCCCCTAATAGAACAGTGCTATCCTTGTCCGTAATGCAAACCATATTAGGACATGTTCTCTTTTTTTTGGCAGAACGGCCATACAGACATACGGACACATTTCTATATTTTTTTTGCGGACCCATTGAAGTGAATGGTCCCTCATACAGGCCAAAAAAAAAAAAAGGAGCAGACACGGAAAAAAAATACATTCATGTGCATAAGTCCTTAGAAGCAAAAAAAAAATAAATGGCAGTCACACTTTAAATCTCTGCTTAGGAGTCATGTGGGCGGTCCTATCAGTGACAGCTAACATGATTAATCATTCAGGGATGCCTGTGAATCAATGAGTGGACCGCCCACATGACTCCTAAGGACAGAATAAGCAGAGCTTTATATGAACTAAATGGTGTTGAGCGAAACGAGGTTCATCCGAAGGTGCTTCGTTCAAAACTTCGGAATCATACTGTACGGATCATCAGTCTCCGTACAGTATTAGAATGTATGGGCTCCGATGAGCCGAAGTCAGTTATTCGCGAAGTGGAAAACCACTTTTAAAACTTAAAACCCGAACTCTGCTTCAGTTTCGACTGGTACCTTAGAACCAAAGCAGAGTTCGGTTTTAAAGTGGTTTTCCACTTTAAAAATCACTTACCGAGGTTATTCAACGAAGTCACGCGCGACTTTGCGAATCGGAGCCCATACATTCTAATACTGTATGGAGACGGATCTCCGGACAGTAGTATTCTGAAGTTTTGAACGAAGTGACTTTGGATGAACCCTCCAAAGCTCGCTTTCCTCAACTCTAGAACTAAGGCTACTTTCACACTTGCGGCAGAGAGATCCGGCAAGCAGTTCCGTCGCTGGAACTTCCTGCCGGATCAGGCAAACCGTATGCCAACTGATGGCATTAGTAAGACTGATCAGGATCCTTATCAGTCTTAAAAATGCCTGATCAGTCGAAAAAATGCATTGAAATGCCGGATCCGTCTTTCCGGTGTCATCCGGCAAAACGGATCCGGCATTTATTTTTTTCCCCTTTTTTTTCAGTCTGCGCATGCGCATACCGGAAGGGCGGATCCGGCACTAATAAATTCCTATGGGAAAAAATGCCGGATCCGGCATTCAGGCAAGTCTTCAGTTTTTTTGGCCGGAGATAAAACCGTAGCATGCTATGGTTTTCTCTTTTGCCTGATCAGTCAAAACGACTGAACTGAAGACATCCTGATGCATCATGAACGGATTACTCTCCATTCAGAATGCATGGGGATAAAACTGATCAGTTCTTTTCCGGTATAGACCCCTTAGGACGGAACTCAGCGCCGGAAAAGAAAAACGCTAGTGTGAAAGTACCCTAAATTACAAGATTTGCTGAATTGTTTTTCCATAAATCTATGTAAAAATAAATGTCAGCTACACTTTAAATGAACAAATTACAAGTTTTGTTAAATCTTCTCTTATCAAGCTATTTCCTATTTAATTTGAGGATACAATCTCTCTTTGGGGAGAGAGCGCATTAATGGGCATGAGGAGGCTTATAGGCCACACATGCTCCTCAGGAATTCTGGGAAGAAAGGGAAGCAAATGAGCTCATAACAAGCTCTGGCTCTGAAACCACCAGATGTAGGGCAGCTATCCTAGAAGTCAATATTTGACCCTTTAAAGGGCTTCTGTCACCCCACTAAAGTGATTTTTTTTTTTTTGGGCTAGTTAAATTAGTTATATTGCGATATATGAAAATATAATGGTGTTACTTACTTTGATCCAGCAGTTTCTTCCAAAAACGAAGTTTTATAATATGTAAATTCGGTCTCTACCAGCAAGTAGGGCGGCTACTTGCTGGTAGCTGCTGCAGAAAACCGCCCCCTCGTCGTGTTGATTGACAGGGCCAGCCGGGATCTCCTCCTCCAGCCAGCCCTGTCGGCATTTCAAAAATCGCGCGCCTGTGTTCATTCGGCGCAGGCGCTCTGAGATGAGGAGGCTCGTCTCCTCAGAACTCCCTCAGTGCGCCTGCGCCGATGACGTCTTCTATTTCGGTGATGTCATCGGCGCAGGCACACTGAGGGAGTTCTGAGGAGACGAGCCTCCTCATCTGAGAGCGCCTGCGCCGAATGAACACAGGCGCGCGATTTTTGAAATGCCGACAGGGCTGGCCGGAGGAGGAGATCCCGGCTGGCCCTGTCAATCAACACGACGAGGGGGCAAAACAGCTGTCTGCAGATGTGATGCTGGCTTATTTAATATCCGAGTCTTGTCTCAATGCCTAATTAAAGGGTCGAACATGTGCGGTCCGCTAATTGCGGAAGGTACACGGGCCGGTATCTGCGTTTTGCAAATCCGCAATTTGCAGACCGCAAAACACTACAGCCTTATTCTATTAGAATGATGGCAATATGGTAAATTCCCACTCGCACACTTGACCGTGGTCATCCAAGGAAATGCATTGGGGAAGACCATGGTAATCATGATTAGGATGATGATAGGAATAGATGACTTGGATAATTGCTGGCTCAGTGGTTAGCACTGGTGCCTTGCAACACCAGGGTCCTAGGTTTTAGATTTAGATTGTGATCCCCAATTGAGACCAGGACCAGTGTGAGTGATGACCGTCTCTGTACAGCGCTGCAGATTATGTAAGCGCCATATCAGCAAGCAAAATCAATAAATATGCACTTTCTATAAATCTTGTATATCCTCCTTCCTTGTTCCTATACAATTGGGTTGTCTGGGATGTGGACATTCTCACATGACGTGGATTATGGGTGTAGTAGTACAGTTCTTACACATAGGTGGATGTTTTAGAGCATCAAGTGATTTTGTGCCTTTCTCCATCAGACAGATTACTTCCACCTGTTTCTGTGCGTCGCCATCATTGTTCTTTACGGCGAGGATGTCATTGAGCAGCAGCTGCCGACGGACCAGATGCTGCTGCATTTCAGTAACTTGGCTATGCACATGAATGGAGAGCTGGTCCTCAAGAAGGTGAGGAGATCTTGGCCATGAAGCACTATACTTTGCATCTCCTTTAAAGGGGGTTTCTGAGATTTTGATACTGAAGACCTTTCCTCCCGACACCCGGGACCCCCACCGATCAGCTGTTTGAGAAGACACTGGTCCTCCTGTGAGCGCCGCGGCCTTCTCCGTGCTCACCAAGCACGGCGCCATAAATTGTATAGCGGCTGTGCTTGGTATTGAACTCTGCCTCATTCACTTCAGTGATGCTGAGGGCGATACCAAGCACAGCCGCTATGCAATGTACGGCCCCGTGCATGTTGAACGCGTAGAAGGCCGTGGGACTCACATGGAGCACCCTGATCGGCGGGGGTCCCACCGATCAGATACTGATGACCTATCAAAATCTCAGAAATCCCCTTTAATTATTAAAGGGGATTTCCAGCAAGGAAAAGAAAATTGGGGCAGTGGGCTCAGAATGGGTTCCAAAATTATTTTTTTTAACAACTGACACCTGACCGATCCCCTGCAGCTCCAGTTCTGATACTGCCCTTTACTTCACATGGATCCAGAGATCTCCACATTTACTGCTCCAATTGCTCTGCTAGATTATCTTCAGCCTGGCAGCCGAGGGGCGTGCCCTTTCTGCTGCAGCTCTCTCCCTGTAACTGCCACAGCTTCTAACAGAATATATGGTTGCTGGCAATTGAAGATTTAAACTGAGCACAAAGAAGAAACAGCAGGTGGCGCTATACAAATACATTTTATTGAATAGCTCCGCAGCTATACTAAATTATTAATTACATGCAGTTACAAAAGTATTCAGATCCAGGTGCTGGTTTGAAAAAAGTAGAATATGTTTTGTGACACAACCCCATATAGTCTTAAAGGGGTTTTCCAGAATTTTCCTGCTGATGACCTATCCTCAGGATTGGTCATCAGTATCTGATCAGTGGCGGTCTGACACCCGGGACCCCCGCCGATCAGCTGTCTGAATCGCCGCTGCGTTCGCTGTTCTCACCAAGCACAGCGACGTACATTGTATAGCAGCTGTGCTTGGTATCCCACTCAGCCCCATTGCAGTGTATAGAGCTGAGCTGCAATACCAAGCACAGCCGCTGTATGGCGCCGTGCTTGGTAAGCACGGAGAAGGCCACGGCGCTCACAGGAGAGCCTCTACATTCTCAAGCAGCTGATTGGTGTCGATCAGATACTGATGACAACCTAGTAAAATCCTGGGAAAACCCCTTTAAATTACTCATTGTAAATTGGCATTCATTTATGTAACCAGTTATACTAATTTAAACTTATAAATCATTTCCTGCTGTACTTTTGATTTGTTTTTTTATATATATTTTTTATTGTTGTACTCAGGCAAGAAGTCTACTTTATCAATTTCGGCTCTCGCCCAAAATTCCCTGCAGCCTCCATGACTTATGTAAGTTGTGTGGCCCCGGTATGTGGGACAGTGGCTATATACCGGCCATAGAATGTACCGGTGAACACCCGGACTCCGAAAGCTGTTTGTACGGAGGAACTGTAGAAGAACCTATTCCAATGACGCCCAAAAAAAGCAAGAAAAAACACAAATCACTTGATGTTTTCACCTTTAGGAAATAGAGAAATTGCCTACAAGTGACAACATGACAAGGACGTGATGGAAGGACTCCGCACATGTCCATAGCACACTATCAGCCGATGGGCCACACTTTGGACTACCGCACACATGGACATGTTGGTTTAGGAATGGTTTTATTTTATACTTAAGGATTCTTTTGCATTGACTATAAGGTTTTCAAATCTAGTTAGCGAGCCTTTGCCAGCGAAGCACAATCCTGTACTCCCTCCTTTCTCCCCTAAATTCTATTTCAAAGTAAACGTGTACTATAAATCAAATAAATCTGTTGGCGGGATTTTAGCCAATCAGTGCTTTCTAATTTAAATAGATTTTTAATTATTTCTTTTTGTTTTGTTTTTTTAAATTATTTTTGCAATTAAAAGCCAATCAGGTGACTTATGACTACCAATGCTTTAAAGGGGTTCTCCAGGCTGCAGATATTGATGACCTATTCTCAGGACAGTTAACGGAGCTGGAGGCAGAAGGTCCATACACAGAGTAGTGGTCGTGACGGGGTTACTCCAGCTCAGCTCTCATTCAGTACACTGACCCCGGAGACTACACAGTGTATGGAGCCTTCTGTTTCCATGCCGGGTGTCGGACCCCACCGATCTAATACTGACGACCTACCCTGAGAATAGGTCATCAATATCTATAGCCTGGAGAACCCCTTTAATTAGACAAGTATTTGCCCCTGCATTGCATCAGTGGGAGAGAGAATTACTTGAAGCCAGTTCTTTTATGTAAACTGTACTGTTCATAGCATTGTAAATAAATCGCATTTTCACAGCCATGTTGTCCTTTTCAAATTTCTGGAATACAAAAAATGTCAAAGATTTTAATACTGATGAACTATCCCCTGGATAGGTCATCATCAGTATCTGATCGGTGGGAGACCGACACCCGAGACCCTTCCCGATCAGCTATTTGAAAGGTCTCCGGCGCTGTGTCATTGCCGCGGCCTTCGCTGTGCTTACCAAGCACAGCGCCGTACATTGTATAGCGACTCAGCCCCATTCACTTCAATGGGGCTGAGCTGCGCCTAGGCCATGTGACTGATGAACGTGTCATCACTGGGTTAGGAACAGTTGAGAGAAGGCCGCGGCACTACAGCGGGGGTCCCGGGTGTTGGACCCTTACCGATCAGATACTGATGACCTATCCTGAGGGGCTGTCCTATATTGCTAGCCTATCCTCAGAGGTCATCAATATCAGATCAGCGGGGGTCCGACACACAGCACCCCCTCCCATCAGCTGCATGAGGAGACGGCACGTGCTGTCTCCCGTCTCTCTTCCTGTTCACAGCTGCTTTGCCATAGACTGCGCGCACCTTCCCTTCATACAGCTTATTGGCGGGAGCATGTTATAGAGCAGGAGGAGCTGAGCAGATTGATTATATAGTTTTATGGAAAAAGATTCAGTAAAACTTTTTATTCATTTAAATTCCTGCTCATTCTGGGCTGAGAAGTCCAGGAGGCGGTCCTATTAGTGATTGACAGCTCTCTGTATACACAGTCATAGAGGGAAGGCTGTCATCACTGATAGGACCGCCTCCTGGACTTCAAAGCCCAGAATGAGCAGGAATTTAAATGCATAAATTACAACTTATACTGAATATTTTCCCACAAAACTATAGATCAATCTACTCAGCTCATCCTATTCTATAACATGCTGCCTGCAACTCAGACACTGGGTTCAACGTGAGAGGTTCCCTTTAACCCGTAAGATACCAGCGCCATACATGTACGGCGCAGAAATGCGGGACACAAATACCAGCGCCGTACATTGACGGTAGTCACTGATAGCTGGACCCCTGCTGTATGCATCGGCATCCGTGAAAACCTGCATTAACCCTCGCACTGCCGTGGTCAGCACTGACCGCTGAACGTGCGGGATCCTGAGGGGGTGGCCATTAGGTTCCCCTCGCTGCTGTGACGGGGACCCGATGGCAGGGAAGGCAGCCCGATGCGTTCTTTAGGCATTGTGGCTGCCTTCTGTGACAGCCTGTGAGATCCAGCCCCCTGGATCTCACAGGCAAACAGGTGAAGTGTATTACAGTGTGTAATACACTTACAGCCAATGCATTACAATACAGAAGTATTGTGATGCATTGTAAAGGGGATCAGATCCCCAAAAGTTGAAGTCCTAGAGTGGGACAAAAAATAAAAGTTTAAGTAAAAAAAAAAAAAAAAAAGCGTCCTTTTCCCAAAATAAAGTAAAAAAAAAAATTGTGAAAAAAAGAAAAGTAGACCTATTGGGTATCGCCGTGTCCGTATCGACCGGCTCTATAAAAATATCACATAAACTAACCCCTCAGATGAACACCGTAAAAAAAAAAAAAACTGATGAAAAAAACATTTTTTTTTGTCACCTTATATCACTAAAAGTGCAACACCAAGCGATCAAAAAGACGTATGCCCCCCAAAATAGAACCAATCTAACCATATCATCCCGTTAAAAATTAGCTAAAAAAAATATGGCTCTCAGACTATGGAGACACTAAAACATGATTTATTTTTTTTGTTTCAAAAATGCTTTTATTGTGTTTAAATGTAAAAAAAAGGTAGACATATAAGGGTATTGCCGCGTCTGTAACAACCTGCTCTATAAAAATACCACATGACCTAACTCCTCAGGTGAACACCGTAAAAAAGATAAAATAAAAACTGTGTCGAAAAGCCATTTTATTGTCACCTTACATCACAAAAAGTGTAATACCAAGCGATCAAAAAGTCATATGCACCCCAAAATAGTGCCAATCAAACCGTCATCTCATCCTGCAAAAATGAGCCCCTACATAAGACAGTTACCCAAAAAAAAAAAACTTTGGCTTTCAGAATATGGAGACACTAAAAAATTTTTTTGAAATGCTTTATTATGTAAAACCGAAACAAACAGCCATAATTTTTAGTTGCCATTTCACATTTGAAAACCCCCTGATGCACTGTAGGAGTGCATCAGGGGGTTTTCAAATGTGAAATGGCAACTAAAAATTATCCCAGTGAAATCTGCCTTCCAAAAACCATATGGCTTTTTTTTTCCTTCTGCGCCCTGCCGTATGCCCATACAGCAGTTTACGACCATATATGGAAGGGTGTTTCTGTAAACTACAGAATCGGGGAAATAAATATTGAGTTTTGTTTGTCTGTTAAACCTTGCTGCAAAAAATTTATTAAAATGGAAAATCTGCCAAAAAAGTGAAATTCTGAAATTTCGACTACATTTTCCTTTAAAGGGTTAAGAAAATTTGTAAAATCTGTTTTGAATACTTTGGGGGTGTAGTTTCTAAAATG
Organism: Bufo bufo; assembly: GCF_905171765.1. Classification (NCBI taxonomy): domain Eukaryota; kingdom Metazoa; phylum Chordata; class Amphibia; order Anura; family Bufonidae; genus Bufo; species Bufo bufo. Next base: position 363,550,906 of record NC_053394.1, on the reverse strand, counting down.
GGGCCATTTATGGGTGGTTTCTATTATGTAAGCCTCACAAAGTGACTTCAGGCCCGAACTGGTCCTTAAAAAGTGGGTTTTGAAAATTGTGAAAAATTTCAAGATTTGCTTCTAAACCTTCTAACGTCCCAAAAAAAGAAAATGTAATTTACAAAATGATCCAAACATGAAGTAGACATATAAGAAATGTAAAGTAATAGCTATTTTAGGAGGTATCACTATCTGTTTTAAAAGCAGAGAAATTGAAATTTAGAAAATTGCTAATTTTTCCCAATATTTGGCAAATTTGGTATTTGTTTTATAAATAAAAATTAAATATTTTGACTCAAATTTACCACTGTCATGAAGTACAATATGTGACAAGAAAACAGTCTCAGAATGGCTTGGATAAGTAAAAGCGTTTTAAAGTTATCACCACATAAAGTGACACGTCAGATTTGCAAAAATCGGCCTGGCATTTAAGGTGAAAAGTGGCTTGGTAGTGAATGTGTTAAGGCTTGTGGACAAGAAAGGCATTTGAATTGTAGGGATCGCCGTTTCGGTGCTGCAAAATGCGGAACACACACGACCGGTATCCATATTTTGCCGATCCACAATTTGCAGACCGCAAAACGGATATGGTCGTCTCATTGAGCCCTAAATCTCAGCTGATTCTAGGTTTAGGAGTCCAGAGGGCGGTCCTACTTGACAGCTATCACTTCTACGAGGAAGGAAACGCTTAGTAAGACCACACACTGGACTCCGAAGCCCAGAATCAGCAGAGGTTTATATCAATAAATTACAAGTTATGCTATATTTTTCTCCCTATATCAATCTGCTCAGCTCCTCCTGCTCTATAACCTGCAGCTCAGACACAGTCTTCAACATGACAGGTTCCCTTTAATAAAAATGTGCATGTGACGTGTTGTATTTGAAGCTGTCTCTGGTATTATTTTTTTTTTTTTTAGATGTACCGGTATGTGTTACAACCTGTGTTTCTAGGTAACTTTCATCTTCAAACAAGGCGACTTGGGTAGGGTCATAATTAGACGAAATTTGTGCTTCCTGTCAATATGTTTCTTGGCTGTGGAGACCTAAATCTCAGATTTCACACTCGTTTGGTGCACACGCTCATGCTCCAATTTAGATCCACCCAATATAGGTGAATTTTATGTGTGTATAAATGAGTGATAGCAGGATTCCTGACCACAATGTATTTTTCAGCGGCGTACCCCTCTGTAGGCTCCATCAAGGGGCATAGCTATAGGGGGTACAGAGGTAGCAGTCGCTACCGGGCTCAGGGGCCGGAGGATCCCCAAAGACCCTTGCGTCGCATAAGAAGACACCAGTATTATAGAACGTGCATGCTGGGGCATGGCCTGGCCGGGGAGCAAGATGGCAGCTTGATCTGCTCGCTCTGCACCAAGCATCCTGCACAGCTACGAAACAAGCATCACCTCAATCCTATTACCCTGCCAAAATCCTTCTGACCATCTAGAGCAGTGTTTCCCAACCAGTGTGCCTCCAGCTGTTGCAAAACTACAACTCCCAGCATGCCCGCACAGCCAAAGGCTGTCCGGGCATGCTGGGAGTTGTAGTTTTGCAACAGCTGGAGGCACACTGGTTGGGAAACACTGATCTAGAGGACCTGATAAGATGACCAAACGGGGGAAAAAAGGAGGCTCCCAAGTGCCTTAATGACTTCTTTGGCACGTCCGCTTTGAACAACAATGGTGCTGCAGACTGCTCTCGCGTGGCGCCGACTACAGCGAAAGACTCCATGCCCCATGGTCGGGTCAGTGTCCGTGGAGTAAGCCTGCACCAGTCTGTCTCGCCAGATCCCACGACAAGCCCCTGTTCAGACGGGCCGGGCTGGGCTCATTGCCGCAGTCGTCGGAAGGCGAAGACCAACAACCTAAAGCTCAAAAGAGGCCAAAATCAGGCCTCGGGCACTCTCCAACTCCGGAGGCACCCATAGGCCATAAAAAAGGCTCCTCAGCCACACAAGCTCACTCATCCACAAATAGCCCCGCTAAACAGTGGCAAAAATGGGACACTGCCTTGTCTTTTTCTGCCACAGCAGCAGACATGCCAGAATTAGAGGGTCCTGAAGATGTCCTGTCTGCTATTCCCACCTCGAACCAAGCTGCATCTGAGGTATTTCTTAAAGACGCCATGATGGCGCTTAGACACTCAATGCAAAAGGACATCTCCAGGGCTATTGCCAATGTCACGGCCACAGTGTAGTAGATGCACATAATGCAATGGCTGATGATCTTGAAACGGTCAAGCAGAAAATGGCAGACCTGGAGGTTAGAAACCGCAGGAACAATGAAAAATTTCAGGGCATCCCAGAATCGGTATCCCCAACAGATCTCTTTAATTTTATCAAGCAGCTCATACAAGCGGTACTCCCAGGGGTATCTGAAACGGATTTAATAATAGACTGAGCCCACAGGCTACCAAAGCCTAAGAATATTCCAGAGGCTACCCCGAGGGACACAATTGCGAGGATCCATTTTTTCCATGTAAAAGAGAGACTGATGCAAGCTTCCAGACAAGCTCAAAAACGACCTGAGCCATTTTTACTCCATCTCCATATTTGCAGATCTCTCCCAAACAACCCTTTCAGCGAGACACGAGCTACTACCTGTTTCACAAGCCCTACGTCAACATGGTGTCCCCTACAGATGGTGTTTTCCCCAAGATGATTATTATCACAAGGAACGGGACTTCACATGTCATCACCACTCTGGACTCAGGACTAGTGATGGACGAACATCGCACGTTTGAGGCGGACCCCATTGACCTTAATGGCAGGCGAACCTGAAAAACCTTCAGGTCATATTTGCAACCACCAAATACTTACTTAGAAGTTCACAAATATTCCCACAACATGGGCAGTGACATACCAGAGGGGGATCATTGTGAAAAATTCCCACAAAAAAATATGTATTTTAATCAGGGGCCATTTTTATGTGTCTTAAAGTGAAACTCTCAAAAATGTGCCCTGCTGGAGCCTAGAATTATATTTTAGGCAACGGGAGTACGGGCCCCAAAAATTAGGCATTCACCTGAACTTGTGATGATGTGGCTAGAGAGGTACATTAGGCGGTCACTGGATACAAATTTTATTGTCGGCCAGTACAGGCCCAAAAAATTAGGCATTCATCTGAAAAGAAAATGTCTTTTATGCCGCTGTATATACATAAGACCCCGGGGTATTTGGCAACAAATCGCTGCACGACTAAGTTCAGGACGTGTGCCATGCACGTCACATGTGTCATTTTGCCCTGTTTAAGCACGCTCAGCAGATTGGCACCGTTGTCGCACACCACTTTACCAACTGTCAAATTGAGCGGGGTTAGCCACTGATCGGCCTGTGACTGCAGAGCTGAAAGCAGTGCAGGATCGGTGTGGCTCTTGGCTTCCAGGCACAACAGCCGCAGCACAGCATGGCAACGTCTCACCTGGCACATCGAATAGGTTCTGGGGAGCTTGGGGGGGAGCGCAGCGGAAGAGGCGGTAGCAGTGGATAAGGAGGAGTCAGCCGAAGAGGAGACAGAGGATGGAGTAGGAGGAGGAGAAGAAGAGGCAGGCCTGCATACAATCTGTGGCGGTAACACGGGAGCCACAGGTTACATGCTTGACGGCCGTCAGAAGGTTCACCCAGTGGGCAGTAAAAGTTATGTACCTTCCCTGCTGGTGTTTGCTAGGCCACGTGTCTGTGGTCAGATGTATCTTGGCACCGACACTGTGTGCCAGAGATATATTTACTTGCCTCTGAACGTGGCCAACGTGGCCATAAAGCTCTGGGATGCCCTTCTGGGAGAAATATTTCCTTCCGGGGCCACAAATTTTCTAAAGAGTCCACCAGTTTATATGGCAGAAGTTGGCGGTCTAGCAGTTCCAACAAGCCAGGGTTATCCGGCATCATCAACTTTTTAAGCTCGAACATTTGGACCACGGAAGCCTGCCTTCGGCCAGATGAACGCGACTGCGCGGTGGAAGGTGGAGTGGAAAACAAATGGGAAGAGAAGGAGAAGAGGCAGGACGTGGAGCTCCAGGAGTGTGGCTTTGTGGGTTCTGACGGTGTTGCTCCCACTGGGCTCGGTGATGGGAGGCCAGGTGCCTTCTTAAGGGGGTCGTCCCTAGGTGAGTGTTGGGCTTACCGCGACTTATGCGTTGACAGCACAGGCTGCAGATGGCACGTTAAAAGAAGCCCACACTGCGGAGGGCGTCCTGGGAGCTCCAGAAATGACCGTGCATGGTGGATGGCTCGCTCCAGATACATTTGCAGTCTGCTTTTTGCCTCCTGTGCCCTGTAAGCTCTGCCTGCTTCTCCTCCCTCTCTGCTGCTACGTCTCTCCCTCTGAACTTCCCTCCTCTTCCTCTCAAAACATCATCATCGTCACCGCCACTGACATTTGAGATCTCGAAGTAGGCAGCAACAGTGGGAATCTCCCTCCTTGGGATGATCTGGGTACTGTTGTCAGACCGCTGGGTGGCAGCCGTTGCTACCTCCTCTTCCTCATCCAATGTCAAAAATTGGCTGGGATGGGAATGGATGGGAAAATAATTCCTCTGACTCGAGTGGAGGTGCTATGGTGGTGGTGGTGTCTTTGGGGGTGCACACAGCAGAGAGTGAGGCGGGTGCAGATGCAGAGGATGAGGAAGGTGCCGAAGTGGAAGGCTGAATGAGCCACTCATCCAACTCTGGTGCATACTTTGAAGTAATCGCATACTTTGAAATAAAACCCCTTAATCAGTATTTTGTGGAAGCAGGTATCTCGCAATCCTCAATCAGTATTTTGTGGAAGAAGGTATATCAATCCCCTTAATCAGTATTTTGTGGAAGCAGGTATATCGCAGACCTTAATCAGTATGTTTGTGGAAGCAAGTATATCAATCCCCTTAATCAATATTTTGTGGAAGCAGGTATATCAATTCCCATTAATCAGTATTTTGTGGAAGCAGGTATATCACAGACCTCAATCAGTATTTTGTGGAAACAGGTATATCAATCACCTTAATCAGTATTTTGTGGAAGCAGGTATATCTCAGGCCTCAATCAATATTTGGTGGAAGCAGGTATATTAATCCCCTTAATCAGTATTTTGTGGAAGCAGGTATATCGCAGGCCTCAATCAATATTTGGTGAAAGCAGGTATATCCAATCCCTTAATCAATATTTTGTGGAAGCAGGTATATCGCACCCCTCAATCAATATTTGGTGGAAGCAGGTATATCGAATACCTTAATCAATATTTGGTGGAAGCAGGTATATCAAACCCCTTAATCAGTATTTGTGGAAGCAGGTATATCACATCCCTCAATTATTATTTTTTTGCCACAACAGTTATATCACACTGTTTATTTTGGGGCAACAGGTATATCGCAGCTCTCAATCAGTTTTTTTGGGGGCAACAGGTATATTACACCCATTGCAATTAGTTGTTCCAATAGGGCTTGTTCCTTTATATAAGCTGCGGTATCGTAGCAGAACCGCATACAACTGCTGCACAATACAAATGCACTATAATATACTTTCTATGTTAGAAAGTATATTATAAGTATATCACACCCCTCAGTATATCACACCTATCGATAGCCCACCATGTCCATGTGCTGAAACGTCTCAATTGGCTGTCCTGCCCCACCTGATGGATGTGTCATGGGTGAAAGTTTGGCGCAATGCAAAAGAATGTGGTGCAAAGTTCGCTGCGAAACGACCGCCAGGCGAACCGCAAGGCCATCTCTACTCAGGCATAGAACATATCAGCATAGATCGGTCGAGTCCCCCAAATAAACCAACCAAACTGGCAAGGGAATGGTCCACAAATCATTGAAGAGTTCTTTTTGTGTTTTCTGCCTATGCAGACCTTCCCAAGGGTCTGCGCAGTCTCACCCACTGCTCTGTTCCTGTTCATGTTTCTTTTTTGTGATGTTTTATTTTTCAAGACACCTTTATATATATATATACTCACTATAACGACTCTGTGAACTTTTGGAAAGTGACATGTATAAGCATAGAATGTCAAAGAGATACACACCCAGCATGTCTTCCATTACTATAACATGGCTATTACATTAGCTTCCCTAAATATGAAAGGGCTAAACAGCCCATATAAAAGATCACTAGCAAGTAAAGAGGCTACTTGAGGCGGACGTCTTGTGTCTGCAGGAAACTCATTTTAAAAAAACTAATCCCCCCAAATGTTCTCATAAGAATTACTCATTTATTTCTTGTTCCAATGCAGTGTGCAACACAGTCAGTTTCCAAGAGCTAGATGTAATGGAGGACCTTGGGGGCAGGTTTGTGGCTCTGATAGGCTCATTTAATCATACAATCCTAACTATTGTGAATATTTATGCTCCCAACCCCTCGCAGATTTCCTTTCTTAGATCTCTGCAAAAGAAAATCGCACCTAAGCAACAAGGAAAACTTATATTATGTGGGGACTTCAACATTATTCACGATCCACAATTGGACTCCACATCTAGTGGTAAGAACCTTCTCCACCTGGCTTCACAATGAGGAATACTATGACGTTTGGAGATGTCTACACACAACACAAAGAGATGATACTTTCTTCTCCAACAGCCATGGCACATACACGAGGATTGATATGTTTTTCACAACAAAATGGATGTTATTAGATGTGATTTCATGCAACATAGGCAAGATAACATGGTCTGACTACGCACCTGTTATACTCAAAATTAACACCCCTACACATCCAACAAGCACATTTATTTGGCGCTTGAACACCTTTATTCTCACAGTGGAGGCGTTCAGTGACAAGATCTCTGCAGATTTAGCAGAGTTTTTCTTGCTAAACGCACCAACAGCCTCAAACTATTTCACATTGGGGACTGCACATAAGGCATACGGTAGAGGCCTCCTTATACAGCAAGCAGCATGTCTCAATAAACAAAGACGTATGGCTGTGGATGATCTTATTTCACTGAAATAGAGCGTAATTGCCTCCCACTATTACTACCATTCACTGAAGGGATGCTGTGATTAAAACTAATCTTTATTAAATATACCTTAAAACAAGGATTAACAAAAAAAGAGAAAAACCTCCCTAAATAAACACCCTCAAAGAATATAAATCTGCATACACCACTCAGTGACCAATATTGGCGCACATACTGGTCCGCTGTGACGCCATTAGACCCAGCTGTGCAGTCACCGTGGTGCAGATTGATTCATAAAAAATTGGTGGGTTCAGTGCACCCAAGGTAGATACTCAGGGACAATAGAGACTCTCTGCGTCCCTGCAACACTGCTACAGGTGATCCTCCACCTAACTCAAGTTGATAAACAGTTTTAATCACAGCATCCCTTCAGTGAATGGCTGTGGATGATCTTCTCAAAAAGATCTCGTCTTTAGAGGCACAACACAAGACTAACCAAGACCCTCGTTCTCTTAAACAACTCCAAGAAGCAAGAGTTGAGCTTCAAAAACATTTAGAATCCACATTCGACAAGCAAACGAAGAGGTTGAAGCTGTCTCACTACAGCTCATTCAACAAGGCCAGTAAACTTATAGCCAACAGGATCAGGGTTGCTCACTCCAAAGCCAGAATACACTATCTTAAGTCGCATATCCCAGGACACAAAATTATTTCTCCTAAAGATATGGCAGACAACTTTTGGGCCTATTACCATGATCTTTACAACCTACAAGAAGACACTCAGACAGTACAACCTACGATTGCCAGCATTCAAAACTTTCTTCAGTCTTTAAATCTCCCTAAAATATCCCCAGAATATGCCTTCTCTCTTAACTTCTGCTACAGTAATTGGGGAGTTATCAACGCAATTAAAACCTTGAGAATAAATGTAAAAGGAGAGGCGGGGAACCCAAAAGCCAAACCGTGGTTATCAAATACAGAGTAATTACAATATATATATATCTAGGCACACCACCTTATGCAAAAATATGTAGACACACCTTCATAATATAACCGCTTCACAGATTTATTTGTATACAAATATATAATAAAACATATATAAATAATATAAAATTTTAATTAAAATTAATTCATTCACATGTCATATTGATCATTCATCCTAATCGATCCTGGGGGTAGAGGATAAAAAAAATCAATATCCTAGAGAATAAATCGCATACTGTGGTAATAAATTTCTTTCAGAGGGTGTTTTACAAGTAGCGCTTGTGGCAATGAGTGTTTTTTTTTTTTTAAAGGGTATTTTTCAGAAAGCACCCATATTGATAGATATTTGCAGGTAACATTTGCATTGACAGTCTATATAACTCAGTGCTTACCTGTCAGTTGTTTGCAAGAGCGCTGGTAGCTGTGAGGCTGGTGGTAGAGCCTTATAATTAGGGATTTGTATTTATGTTGGAGTGGGGTTGATTGTGGGGATGTGCACTTACCCCTGCCTTATCAGCATATCGTACCCGCTCTTGCAGCTCCCCACTTTTGCTGGTGATATCGTTCAAACTTCCAACATGCCTTCCTGCTTACACATGTTCGTCCTGCTGCACGCCAAGCACACACTTTATTCTCCAATACAGCGCTTAGTTGAATGTGATTAAGGGTTATACCGGCTCTTCACTTGGCATAAAATATTTTAGATGGATATCCACATCAGGCAAAAAAGTGACTTATGTACTGCTAGACGCGTTTCGGAGCCTCTACTCCTTCTTCAGTAGCCATATGTCACGTCAAGATGTATGATTCTTTTATACTCGCGAGTGTTTATTATGGACTGGATCCGTTGGATCAGGGACAGAGCCACAAGAACATTGCAAAAACCTGTACATGGAGTAAAATTACAGTTATCGCCCCATATCACATCTTCCATATGCCTCAAAGCTACTTGAACAACATGTCCATTCTGAACTGTCCTCTCATCTCTCCTCCTGCTCTCTCTTTGACTGGCTACAATCTGGCTTCCAACTCCACCACTCAACTGAGACTGCTCTCACCAAAGTCACCAATGACCTACTGTACTAACAGCCAAAACCAAAAAACATTACTCCTCCTTCTCCTTGACCTGTCCTCTGCCTTTGACACTGTCGACCACTCCCTTCTGTTACAAATTCTCTCCTCTCTTGGCATCACCAGCCTGGCCCTCTCCTGGATCACATCATACCTCACAGAGCGGACATTTAGTGTCTCATTTCCTCTCTGTTGGTGTCCCGCAAGGCTCTGTCCTAGGACACCTGCTCTTCTCTATCTACACTTTAGCCTGGGACAGCTCATAGAGTCCCATGGCTTTCATTATCACTTTTATGATGACGACACACAAATCTACCTCTCTGGTCCAGACATCACCGCCTTACTATCTAGAATCCCACAATGCCTATCTTCCATATCCTACTTCTACTCCTCTCGCTTTCTAAAACTTAACATGGATAAAACATAATTCATCATCTTTCCCCCATCTTGCTCAACCCCCTCAATAGACATATCTATCACGCTCAAAGGCTGCACACTCTCCCCGGTCAACCAAGTCCGCTGCTTTGGAGTGAACTTGGATTCTGCCTTCTTCCGACGACCGCACATCCAAGCCCTTCCACCACCTGCCGCCTCTAACTCAAAAACATCTCCCGCATCCGTGCTTTCCTCAACTTTGAGTCTGCGAAAACGCTTGTACATGCCCTCATCATCTCCCGCCTAGACTACTGCAACATCCTCCTCTGTGGCCTTCCATCTAGCACTCTTGCACCCCTCCAATGTATCCTCAATTCTGCTGCCTGACTAATCCACCTCTCACCCTGTTACTCCTCTGCCTCTCCCCTCTGCCAATCCCTTCACTGGCTCCCCATTGCCCAGCGAATTCAGTTCAAAGTACTAGCAAATACATACAAGGCCGTCCACAACCTGTCCCCTCCGTACATCTCTTAGCTACTTTCCCGATACATCCCCACACGCACTCTCCGATCCTCACAAGACCTTTTCTCTCCTCTTCTCTTATCATCTCTTCCCACAATCGCCTCCAAGATTTCTCCCGTGCATCAGACTCTCACCTTCAGTGGAATCCTTCAAAAGAAACCTAAAAACCCACCTCTTCAGACAAGCCTATAACCAGTGACCCTGCTGCCTCTATACCGCCATGACCAGCTTCACCCTCTCCTACTGTGTTCTTCTCCCATACCTTGTAGATTGTAAGCCCTCACGGGCAGGGCACTCTCTCCTTCTGTACCGGTTTGTAACCCGTCTTGTTCATGCTTAGTGCAATTGTCTGTATTATGTATGTATACCCCTTATCATATGTACAGCGCTATGGAATGAATGGCGCTTTAATAATAAATAATAATACTAATTTGCTGGCCTTCTAGCCCCACACTTATGTGACATGTTCAACCATGCCATTAACACAGGAAGCTTTCCAGAGGAAACTCTTAGAGCGACTATAATTATCCTCCCAAAACCTGGGAAAATTCCAGACACTGCGGCCAATTTTCGCCCCATCTCCCTACTTAACACAGATTTGAAGCTTTAGTCGCAAGTCATAGCCAATAGATTACTGCCCATCTTGCCTTCTATCATTAAAGCAGACCAACTAGGTTTCACTAAGGGCAGACAAGCACCAGATGGGACACGAGCCCGATAAACCTGATCCACATGGCATCGACCACCAAAACGCCTTCTCTGCTCCTCTCTTTGGATGCAGAGAAGGTGTTTGATAGGGTCAACTGGACATATACTTTCGAGACACTTGAAAACTTTGGTTTCTCAGGCCCTTTTGTATCAGTAATCAAAGCACTATACACTTGTCCATCCACGGCAGTATTGCTTAATGGCATACTTTACACACCATTTAAAATTACCAACGGCACCCAGCAAGGGTGTCCATTAATTTTCTCATTGGTCATGGAACCCCTAGCGGAAAAGATTAGATCTGAAAACTAAGATTATGAGACTTACGACCAAACCCCAACAACACAAGATAAATTTATTCGCAAGCGATGTCATTTTAATAATATCAAATCCCCTTTCATCCCTACCTGCGATGCAGCAGACTCTGGAACTTTTCAGTGATGTATCTTAATACAAAGTAAACACAACTAAGTCTCAAATTTTAGGCATAAACATCTCCCACTCGACCCAAGAAATGCTTGCAGCTACATTCCCATACCAATGGTCAAATAAATCTATCCCCTATCTGGGAATTTTGCTAACTCCGTCTACTAGTCAGTTAGCCTCAGCTAACTTTCCTCCCCTTATGGCCTCCATACAAAAAGAGTTGGATAGGTTGTCAACATTCAAACCTAGCTGGATGGGAAGAATAGTACTTTACAAAATGCTGATACTGCCGCGGATATTATATACCCTTAGCACACTCCCTATACCAATTCCATCCAATGTGTTTAAATCGCTATAATCCTAAATGTGTAAGTTCATTTGGAATACTGTAAGTCTAAGCCACACATAACGTTCTCCAAAATGGTTAGTAGAAGTATGTCACATAGAGGAATGGGGATACCAAACCTCTCCCTACATCACGCCTCCTTTCTGATTAAAGAGGCAACACACTGGGCAACCCCCGTTACTGATGAGATATGTCCGAGATTAGAAGCAGACCTATCCACAATGTCTCACCTAGACCTTATGCTATTATTTCCAACGACCCAACTAGCCCACCATACAGATTTGCCATCTACAGTGGCGGCCTCCTTAGAGGCTTGGAGAATGGGGAGCATGACTCCAATAGACACCTCCTCCCAAACCCCCATTAAAATCCCCATAGAGGCAATATGCAATTACATGTAAGACGTACACTTATAGACCTAGAAGGCTAAAGGAATAAAGGGCATTGATGACCTGTTTTCCGATTCCTCAATTATTCCATTTGACCAATTACAATCTGTATATAACCTTCAGGAGAAGGACAGGTTTCAACATATGAGGATTTCCTCGCTACTCAACACTCACTTTCAGGTTGGCAAGAAAATCCCCACTATTATGCACAATTTGGCTAGACCTTTAGATGCTAGACTACCATCGAAAGTGAGACCCATCTATTCACTGTTGACGCAAGATACCTTACTAGCCAAAAACTCAAATCTCACTCAGTGGGAAACAGATCTTTTGCACACATTCTCCGTTAAAGAATGGTCAGAGGCTATAGCATGGGCACATTCTTCCACCTCATGCGCCTCCCATTGGGAACAATACCATAAATTTCTCATGAGATGGTATTACACTCCCTTAAAGGGAACCTGTCACCTCTACTATACTACCCTCACTGAGTGTTTCTAAATGTTCATTGTGTTACCCTAAACATATAAATTACACTTTTAATTTCATTTGCAGACGAATTCAATAAGTATTATGCATTTTTGTACTTCCCGCCTTTTATGCAAATTAACATAAAAGAGTCATATCTTACTTGTGTGACCAGAGAAGAGTCATATTTTCAAGCTCTGACTCATCTCAGGTTAATTTGCATATGTATCAAATAGTTTTTTTTACACAATAAAAGCACACAGAGCTATGGGGACTGGATAGTGCAGATGTGCTAGCCGCCATCTAGCAACCCATGTCCTCAGCTCTATACCCAAAATCCAGGTTCCCTTTAAAGCTCTCCCGTATCTACTCAACCTCCTCTCCGCACTGCTGGAAGAATTGTAGCCAAATGGGTTCTTTATTCCATATATTTTGGAATTGTCCCTTTTGGGAGGAGGTGTCGTCACTAATCAAGACTTTAGCCCCTGATTTTACAAACCTAACTCCTACATTAGCCCTTCTCCTGGTAGGAATTGATCAAGTCTCATTAGCCCTCAGAACTGTACTATGCCTCATTCTCCATTCTGCTAAACTTTTGTTGTCCAGAAGATGGATCTCCTGAGATTCCCTTTACAGACTAATTGAGTTCTATGGTGTCACAAAACTACATATTTGAGAGGGTCTTAGCACATCTAATAGGAAAATCACAAACCTTCAACAAGAAATGGCAGGCATGGAAAAAAATACATCCTAACCTTGCTTTCTAACAGTATCCATCGAGAGATGTCCAGATATATGGAGAGGCTAGGGAAGCTCCCCTGGTCAAAGATGTCATATTTGTCCTATTTGTCACTTTCTATCTGCTATTACATGTTACAAGATACATCATGGTGTCTAGTTGTTGAACTCTTCTGTTCAATACTAATGTCCGAATCTTTCATTTTATAGTGTTTTTTTTTTTCCCAATTCCTTTTTATTTATTATTATTTGTTGGTAGGCTTACACCTCTCAATTAAAATAACTACCATTGCCATCTTTTGTTTAAAGGGATTCTGTCACCTCCCCTAACCCAAAATCGGATTTTTAAAGCAGTCATGCAGCACAGCTTACCTTGAATTGGCTGTGCTCTTCTATCTTGTAATCCGTCCAGTAGTTTATGAGAAAAACGATTTTTATGATTATGTAAATTAGCCCTGATGGTGCCAAGAGGGGCGTTTTTTCCCCTTAGTGTGCCCAGTAACGCCCCTCTTACAGTGCCCAAAACGCCTTCCTTCCGACTGCCTAACCGCCCACAGCCTCTCATCCCTCTCCTCCCCCTCCCTCACGGCCGAACGAACTCTCGCGCAGGCGCAGTACCCACTGAGGGCTGCGCCAGTGCGATCTGCAGGAGACTGAGGGCAGGAGCTTCATCCTCGTCACTGGGCATGCGCCGAGCCCAGTGACGTCCGATGCTCGCTCGGACGTCACTGTCCGATGCTTGTTCGGCCGTGAGGGAGGGGGAGGAGAGGGATGAGAGGCTGTGGGCGGTTAGGCAGTCGGAAGGAAGGCGTTTTGGGCACTGTAAGAGGGGCGTTACTGGGCACACTAAGGGGAAAAAATGCTCCTCTGGGCACCTTCAGGGCTAATTTACATAATCATAAAAATCGTTTTTCTCATAAACTACTGGATGGATTACAAGGTAGAAGAGCACAGCCGATTCAAGGTAAGCTGTGCTGCATGACTGCTTTAAAAATACGATTTTGGGTTAGGGGAGGTGACAGAATCCCTTTAACCCCTTAGGGACGCATGATGTACCGGTACGGCATGTTTCCCGAGTCCTTAAGGACCCATGACGTACCGGTACGTCATGAGTTTAAAATAAGATTGCGGTGCCCCGGGGGTTAATCCGAACGGGATGCCGGCTGAAATCATTCAGCCGGCATCCTGTCACAACGCCGGGGGAAGTCATGTGACCCCCCCGTATCGGCGATCGCAGCAAACCGCAGGTAAATTCAGACCTGCGGTTTTCTGCGGTTTTAGTCGATTCTGATCCCCGCGGTCTCTGACCGCGGGGATCAAACTTTAAAATGCCCAAAATAAAGTTTTATTAACCCCCCCTGCACCCCTGAATGATATTATGTGGGCGGGTGGTGCAGGGGGGGTGTCGCAGGCGGTACGGGAGGTGCGGGAGGAGCGGGAGGAGTGCGGTGCGGCAGGCGGGATCGCGATCCCCCGCCCACCTCCCCTTGAATAATCGTTGGTGTACAGTGGGTATACCAGGGTGTCAGCACATTGCTGACACCCTGGTATAAACGGCTGACATCGGTGATGCGATGTCAGCCGTTTAACCCTTTCCATACAGCGGTCCGTACGGACCGCTGTATGGAAAAGGTTAACAGCTCAGGGAGCACCCTCCCTCTCCCATCAGGGGGCTGCTGTGCCTTTGCAGCCCCCCGATGGGAGAGGGAGAGAGCCCCCAGACAGCCCCCCGCCAGCCCCGTCCTTACCCTTCCCCGTCTGCGCAGTTGTGGCTACAACTGAGCAGACGGGGAAGGTTCCCATGGCAACAGGACGCCTTCTCAGGCATCCTGCTGTACATGGTGCTGAACAGATCTATGCTAAAGGCATAGACCTGTTCAGACAAAGTGTTAGTAAAATACAGTACAGCACCCTATATAGGGTACTGTACTGTATTATACAGACATCAGACCCACTGGATCTTCAAGAACCAAGTGGGTCTGGGTCAAAAAAATAAAAAAAAAGTGAAAAAAGTTAAGATTAAAAAAAAATACATTTATCACTGAATAAAAATACAAATAATAAAATACACTACACATATTAGGTATCGCCGCGTCCGTAACGACCTGATCTATAAAACGGTCTTGTTACTTTGCCCGCACGGTGAACGCTATTAAAAAATAAAAAAAAAACTATGAGAAAATTGACATTTTGCCCACCTTACTTCCCAAAAAAGGTAATAAAAGTGATCAAAAAAGTTGCATGTACGCCAAAATAGTACCAATCAAACCGTCATCTCATCCCGCAAAAATCATACCCTACCCAAGATAATCGCCCAAAAACTGAAAAAACTATGGCTCTTAGACTATGGAAACACTAAAACATGATTTTTTTTGTTTCAAAAATAAAATCATTGTGTAAAACTTAAATAAATAAAAAAAAGTATACATATTAGGTAGCGACGCGTCCGTATCGACCGGCTCTATAAAAATATCACATGACCTAACCCCTCAGGTGACCACCGTAAAAAAATATAATAATAAAACGGTGTAAAAAAAGCCATTTTTTGTCATGTTACGTCACAAAAAGTGTAATAGCAAGCGATCAAAAAGTCATATGCACCCCAAAATAGTGCCAATCAAACCGTCATCTCATCCCGCAAAAAATGAGACCCTACTTAAGATAATCGCCCAAAAACTTTAAAAAACTATAGCTCTTATACAATGGAGACACTAAAACATTTTTTTTGTTTTAAAAATGAAATCATTGTGTAAAACTTACATAAATAAAAAAAATTGTATACATATAAAATTACCACATGATCTAACCTGTCAGATGAATGTTGTAAATAACAAACTTGTTACCTTGCCGCACAAAAAAGTGTAATATAGAGCAACCAAAAATCATATGTACCCTAAACTAGTACCAACAAAACTGCCACCCTATCCCGTAGTTTCTAAAATGGGGTCACTTTTTTGGAGTTTCTACTCTAGGGGTGCATTAGGGGGGCTTTAAATGGCACATGGTGTCAAAAAAACCAGTCCAGCAAAATCTGCCTTCCAAAAACCGTATGGCATTCCTTTCCTTGTGTGCCCGTACAGCGGTTTACGACCACATATGGGGTGTTTCTGTAAACTACAGAATCAGGGCCATAAATGAGTTTTGTTTGGCTGTTAACCCTTGCTTTGTAACTGGAAAAAAAATATTAAAATGGAAAATCTGCCAAAAAAGTGAAATTTTGAAATTGTATCTCTATTTTCCATTAAATCTTGTGCAACACCTAAAGGGTTAACAAAGTTTGTAAAATCAGTTTTGAATAGCTTGAGGGGTGTAGTTTCTTAGATGGGGTCACTTTTATGGAGTTTCTACTCTAGGGGTGCATCAGGGGGGCTTCAAATGGGACATGGTGTCAAAAAACCAGTCCAGCAAAATCTGGCTTCCAAAAACCATACAGCGCACCTTTCCCTCTACGCCCTACTGTGTGCCCGTACAGTAGTTTACGGCCACATATGGGGTGTTTCTGTAAACGACAGAGTCAGGGCAATAAAGATACAGTCTTGTTTGGCTGTTAACCCTTGCTTTGTTAGTGGAAAAAATGGGTTAAAATGGAAAATTAGGCAAAAAAAAGAAATTCTCAAATTTCATCCCCATTTGCCAATAACTCTTGTGCAACACCTAAAGGGTTAACAAAGTTTGTAAAATCAGTTTTGAATACCTTGAGGGGTGTAGTTTATAGAATGGGGTCATTTTTGGGCGGTTTCTATTATGTAAGCCTCGCAAAGTGACTTCAGACCTGTAGTGGTCCCTAAAAATTGGGTTTTTGTAAATTTCTGAAAAATTTCAAAATTTGCTTCTAAACTTCTAAGCCTTGTAACATCCCCAAAAAATAAAATATCATTCCCAAAATGCTACAAACATGAAGTAGACATATGGGGAATGTAAAGTCATCACAATTTTTGGGGGTATTACTATGTATTACAGAAGTAGAGAAACTGAAACTTTGAAATTTGCTAATTTTTCAAAATTTTTGGTAAATATGGTATTTTTTTATGCAAAAAAATTTTCTTTTTTGACCCAATTTTAGCAGTGTCATGAAGTACAATATGTGATGAAAAAACAATCTCAGAACGGCCTGGATAAGTCAAAGCGTTTTAAAGTTATCAGCACTTAAAGTGACACTGGTCAGAATTGCAAAAAATGGCCAAGTCCTTAAGGAGAAATAGGGCTGAGTCCTTAAGGGGTTAAAGTAAGATAACTTGTACTTATTGAAATAAGCTATTTAATACAGTGTACTTCAATAAGATTACTTATCGTGCTGTAAAATGTTGATGGATGATATCTTACAACTTGTATTTGACCTATGTAATGCATGTTTGTATTAGGTTGAAATTCCAATAAAAACTATTTGAAGGAGAAAGTGCATGCTGGTCAAGTTACACCTCTGGCTGAAGGGAAGGGGTTAGCTCAAGAATTTGGCATGGATGGGTGCATTTCAATTTTTGCCTCGGGCAGAACGAAGGCTTTGTGCTTCCCTGCCCCTGGCCACAAAGCACTAAGGGAAGGGGGGCCCAAGCTGGACTCTTGCACCAGGGCCCATGAGCCTTTAGCTACGCCCCTGGGCTCAATCTCTAATTATCAGTTTTCTTAGAAATGGGCACTAGCTGCTGTTGCGTTCTCTCATGCTTAGCACTGACTCCATAGGTCCGACTCAGCATCCAGGGTGAGCGCTCCATGTTCTTCCAACCTAAATACTGTCACCTGCTGCTTCTCGAGACAGGAGAACGAACAGTGAGGTGTCCACATGTTGTTGGGGAGGCAATTCTCCCGTGTGTGCGCTTATTTGTCCTATAAAAGAAAAATCTAGAGAAACTCTGTTTTGGCATAGACTTCGACCAGTGGTGAGACCCAAGCATCACCATATTCTCCTCCTTACTCTCAAATCCTCAACTCTGGACTAGAAGAAAGCCTGTATGTCATGGATGAGATTTGCAGATAGCTGGAACTTATAAATAAACGAGCGACTGGCTTGATCCCAAACTAAGGAGCTATTAGGTGAGCCCTATAAACCCTGACTGCTATGCACATACAAGGGTCTCGATGGTAGACGATTTCATGCCCACGTACCTAATAATGGAAAAACCTCCTGAGGAAGTTTAAGAAGACGAAACGCGCGTCGAGGAGCGGCACCCCCATCCATAACGCCCACCTACACAGGTAATGACGAACTTCAGAAGAGGTTCATCTACATGCATCAGCCACTTTATTTCAATCAGATTCATCCATTGACAACAGTGCGGTTGAACATAGTTGGGATTTTTATATCCCACTGTTCCACATAGTCAGGCACATAGTATGTCTTTTTGATATCAACATATGATTGTCATAGTTTCCATTGTATAGTCATTAGGTGTTAGAGATGTGGGCAATTTTGGATATTCTCACCATATACGCTGTTTGTATTTGTGTCAAGTACACTTTTTAAACAAAGTTCAATAAATATATTTTTTATTCAAGGAATTACATATACTCTTTTCGTGTTGTTGTTGAATTGAATTGTTGAGTATTCCGGTCACATTAGATTCGTCTAATCATAGACCTTGTTGTGTAATAGTCTCTGCATTCTGGTTTCCCGCTCGGGCTGAATACCATGGCATCCCACCTCCGTTTATTTGGTCTTGTGAGTTTTCACACCCAAACTAGGTGGCTGGTATTAATGTCTATCCATTAACCCATTTTCCACCAGGTACTGCTCTATGTCTGCATTATGGGGAAACTTAATCATTCCTATTACGCTTCTTTTTGGGTTAGAAAAGTCCACCAAGGTTTTTATTTTTGTTTTTTTAACGCATTTGCGACTTTTCTAGTTCTACAATCTGCATTTTACACTGCCCTCGCCAAATCTACAAAAAGGAGGCATGGCAAGTGCAGGGCCAGCTAATTCATTAACATTTATGTAAGAAACTGAACTCTATGGCAGCCCGGCATTCTTATTATTAGACATACTACCCACGGCCTCCTCCATTTCTTTTAGAGTAATAGGGGCATCTAGCATATTTCTCTGTTCCGTAGTAAGGGTATGAAGTCTCAGCGGGTCGAGAAATGCCTCGGTCTCCACTTTAGATGCAGAAGTTTTAGACTCATACAGGGAGGAATAAAACAAGTGCATAATCTCAAGTACCTTTTCAGGAGCTGTACAGAGTTCTCCTTCAGGGTTGCGGAGAGCAGCTATATAGGTTGATTATTGCTGAGCCTTAGAAACCGTAGCCAGTAATCTACCCGCCCTTTCTCCTTCCTCATAATACATCTGTTTCTGAAAGGTTTATTTCTTGTGTCCAGTAGCAAACGTTTATTCAGCCTCTGTTGTGCTCCTCGCCATTCTTCCTCTTGTTCAATAGATGGGTTTACAATATACCTGGCTTCAGCCCTCTTTACATCTAGAAGGAGGCCTTTTGCTATGGCCCTAGTCTCATTTCTTTTTTTGTTTACCTCTGCAATTAGTACCCCCCGTAGGAAAGCCTTCATAGTGTCCCAAACTACAAGCTGGGGTGCCGAGGGGAGATTATGTATAAAAAACTCCTTCAGTTTGTCTCCTATACCCGCCACATCCGCCAACACATTAAGCCAGTATGGGGTAAATTTCCACACCATGCATCTCCGCAATACAGGAGGAAGGAGGTTGGCCGTGACCAGCACAGGGGAATGGTCTGATATTCTACGGGGAAGATATTGTATGTCCTGGATTAGTTGTCCCATCGCAGTGTTGCCCAGTATTAAGTCTATCCTGGATAGTGACCCATAAGTACTAGAGTAGCACGAGTATTGTTTTATCTGTGGGTTCCTCAACCTCTAATAATCCAGCAGGAGGGCCTCCTGCAATAATCTCCCAAATGGGGTCATTTCCCCAGGTGTTGGTTGGATATTAGGACAGAATCTATCTAAAGCCGGGTGAATTACATTGTTAAAGTCCCCAAGTAATATCACCAGGATGCCAGAAAAGGAGGAAATCTCCAAATCACCAGTGGTGAATATGGCGGCGGGATATAGATGCCTACTATAATACAGGGGATAGTAAATATTTTGCCTTGCAGACATATATATCGCCCCTCCTCATCTATCTTTTTAGATATACCTGTACATTCAAATTCTATGTTCCTATGGATAAGGACACTTACTCCTCTTGCATAGGCAGAGTAGGTGGCATGATAGCAGTGCCCTACCCACTGGGGAGCGAGTAAGTGGGTCTTGTCCTCCATTAAGTGTGTTTCTTGAAGGCAACATATCAGAGGTTGGTATTGTTTCATACTATCCATACTAGCCCTCCTTTTATTGGCTTCCTTTAACCCCCTGACATTCCAGCTCAAAAGCCTCAGCAAACTAGCCATATACATCCCATAGTAACATAAGTGAACCCCTCGTGTAACTCCACAGAGTCAGTGGCAGGTATACGTCGTACTCTCGGGTTATAGCGCGAACCCTTAATCTACTTCTCAAAACCTCATATCTCATAGTTGCAGTCCCCCAGGTTGTAAACCAATAATGTCCCTAAACCGTGCCTCTAGAAAAGCAATTTAAAGTGCTGCTCTTCCCAGCAGGCCCCCACTAAGGCACCTAGTTGTAGGTCTGTGGGACCAAATAGTACCTGCTGGCAGAGTCAGCTAATACTGGTTAGCTAGTCCACCAGTAAGAGAGTGGCACTCCTTATACAGATGTCAACAAAACAGTATTAAAAACAGAACAATGCTTATACACTCACCTAAAGAATTATTAGGAACACCTGTTCTATTTCTCATTAATGCAATTATCTAGTCAACCAATCACATGGCAGTTGCTTCAATGCATTTAGGGGGGTGGTCCTGGTCAAGAAAATCTCCTGAACTCCAAACTGAATGTCAGAATGGGAAAGAAAGGTGATTTAAGCAATTTTGAACGTGGCATGGTTGTTGGTGCCAGACGGGCCGGTCTGAGTATTTCACAATCTGCTCAGTTACTGGGATTTTCACGCACAACCATTACTAAGGTTTACAAAGAATGGTGTGAAAAGGGAAAAACATCCAGTATGCGGCAGTCCTGTGGGCGAAAATGCCTTGTTGATGCTAGAGGTCAGAGGAGAATGGGCCGACTGATTCAAGCTGATAGAAGAGCAACATTGACTGAAATAACCACTCGTTACAACCGAGGTATGCAGCAAAGCATTTGTGAAGCCACAACACGCACAACCTTGAGGCGGATGGGCTACAACAGCAGAAGACCCCACCGGGTACCACTCATCTCCACTACAAATAGGAAAAAGAGGCTACAATTTGCACGAGCTCACCAAAATTGGACTGTTGAAGACTGAAAAAATGTTGCCTGGTCTGATGAGTCTCGATTACTGTTGAGACATTCAAATGGTAGAGTCCGAATTTGGCGTAAACAGAATGAGAACATGTATCCATCATGCCTTGTTACCACTGTGCAGGCTGGTGGTGGTGGTGTAATGGTGTGGGGGATGTTTTCTGGGCACACTTTAGGCCCCTTAGTGCCAATTGGGCATCGTTAAAATGCCACGGGCTACCTGAGCATTGTTTCTGACCATGTCCATCCCTTCATGACCACCATGTACCCATCCTCTGATGGCTACTTCCAGCAGGATAATGCACCATGTCACAAAGCTTGAATCATTTCAAATTAGTTTCTTGAACATGACAATGAGTTCACTGTACTAAAATGGCCCCCACAGTCACCAGATCTCAACCCAATAGAGCATCTTTGGGATGTGGTGGAACGGGAGCTTCGTGCCCTGGATGTGCATCCTTCAAATCTCCATCAACTGCAAGATGCTATCCTATCAATATGGGCCAACATTACTAAAGAATGCTATCAGCACCTTGTTGAATCAATGCCACGTAGAATTAAGGCAGTTCTGAAGGCAAAAGGGGGTCCAACACCGTATTAGTATGGTGTTCCTAATAATTCTTTAGGTGAGTGTATATAACCACGATTAATGAAGCCGTCTACTCCTCGGCTCCCTGCATGTCTCTCGGCAAGCCTTTGAACAAGGCCACCCATTCCTATATACTCCCCGCTGCAGTCTGTTATATCCATATTCTCCCTTTACATGACCCTGTCAGCATACCATGTTAACCCTACACAACAACCCTCCCGCGCAATCAGGCCTAGATATACTCAGTCTCATTGTGTGTGATCATGGTACTTGCTCTTGGATGTCAGTCTGTTTATTTAATCCTCTCGGTTCCTGTCTTCTCTCAACTGGGGTTCGTGCCGATCCAGCCATCTTATCGCCTCTTTTGAGTCTTCAAAAAAGCTGGTGAAACCTACGGCAACCACCCTAAGTTTTGCTGGAATATGGGATGTTGAGCACCCTCAAGCGACGCTTTTTGTCCAGAAATCTCGCTCTTCTCTTCTGTACCTCTAGGGAATAATCGGGAAAGAGCGACACCTTATGACCATTGATGGAGAGTTCAGGCAAGTCCCTAGCTTTTCTAAGAATAATGTCTCGATCTCTATAGTGTAATATCTCCATTAGCACAGGCCATGGTGGCGCACCCGGTGGTAATGGGCGAGTTGGGGCTCTTTCAACAGCAAATAGTGAGGTCAAAGTCTCTACTCCAAACTTTTCCTTCAGCCATGCTTCAAAGAATTCAGTGGGGTTCGCCCCCTCTACCTTCTCGGGCACCCCTACCATCCGCACATTGTTCTGCCGTAGCCGGTTTTCTAAGTCATCTTGCTTGGCTGCCACGGAGTCCAACCTTCGTACATGTTCCACTACATCCCTTTTGAGTGGTTGTATGGCGTCCTCCACATCCCCCATATGATCTTCCAGGGCTGTTGTGCATTCAGCAAGTTTATTACTTCAATACTTGATCTATTTTGATATCTTCTTCATGTGGCGTTCCCTATATGTAGGGGAAATTGAGTTTTCTATTTCTGTTGGTATATGCTACTTTTAAAAGAAAGAAAAACCTGAACCATCACTGGTGAATCCCTTACGATGGATTGAAAACTATCAAAGCCTCCCATAAAACAAAAGAAGATTTAAAAAAAATTTGATTCCTCAGTGGTTGTTACCTTTTAATGGCTAACTGAAAAGATGATGACAAAATTACAAGCTTTCGAGGCTACTTGGGCCTCTTCCCCGGTTGTGTCATCATCTTTTCAGTTAGCCATTAGTTTCACTTTCAGGGCTCTGTTCTTGATATAGTTGCGGGTCCCAGCGGTGGGACCCCCATTTTTAAGACAATGGGGGCATATCCTAGCGATATGCCCCCATTGTCCATGATGAGACAACCTCTTTAAAGAAAAATGACTATTTCTTCAACACCAGACACCCGTTACCCCATATACTTGGCTATTGCAATGTCTGTTCAGAATCTCTGCAATCACACAAAACCCTCCCAAAGGGCTATGAGCCATCAAGGTTGTAAGAATCATCAGTAAAGTCTAATGAAAGAGTCCTAATTTATCAAGGTCAGGATGTGCTACGCCAGTCTTGATAGGGCCTGGGTTGCTGGAGGAGGCATGTAATTTATGATGAGGCTCAGGCACCATCATAAATTACAAGCCTCCTCTGGCTCTCGGTGCGCTAGAATGCCGAGCTGCGGGGGCGTGGCTAGCCAGGAATGTGAGCGGCCGCTTGTCTGCTGAGCTCCTGTGCACTCTCGACTGTTTATCCTGAAATTTCTGAATCCCCTCGCTGCAAAAGGAACTGATCCGTTTGACTCAGTTTTGTCAGACGGCAAGCATCGTTTTGGTGTACGCCTCTAAAGCGGAATGGAGATGGAATGGAGGCAAACTGAGGCAAACTGATGCATTCTGAACGGATCCTTTTCCATTCAGAATGCATTAGGGCAAAACTGATCCGTTTTGGATCTCACAAACGGAAAGCCAAAACGCCAATGTGAAAGTAGCCTTTACCCTGCTCCTGACCTCTTAAGGATCCCTCTGGTACCTGTCAGGAACAATACCTCCTCGCCATGACTAAGAAAAAGGAGACGAAAGGTGCTGACAAGGACATCCAAGATTGCCTGGGCCGCTCAGTGGAGGTGCAATGGGAGGCCGGGGAAAAGTTAGAAAAATATGCCCGCTCGACTTCAACACTAGCTGCAAAAGGAGCTCACAAGAAGCAGCTGCCTCCACAAGATGAGTCAGACTCCCAATAGACACAGCGTCTTGCAGACACGTGGTGCAGAAGTCGATTCAGGGGCCCAGGAATCGGATTCAGAGGAGCCAACCCTTAAAGATGTAATGCATGCTATCGCCAAATGTGGCAAATCGTTGAACACTCTTACAGTACAGATGGGAGCAATAAAAGAGGACATTACCATTGTTAGACACGACCAGCGTGGTCCTCTAGCATAGATTTACGGCATACATGTTTAAGATGGAAATGATCTTTTAGAGAAGTGCCGCTCATGCCGCTCTACAGAGCACTAGTGAGACCTCATTTGGAGTATTGTGCTCAGTACTGGAGACCATATCTCCAGAAGGATATTGATACTTTGGAGAGAGTTCAGAGAAGAAGAGCTACTAAACTAGTACATGGATTGCAGGATAAAACTTACCAGGAAAGATTAAAGGACCTTAACATGTATATCTTGGAAGAAAGACGAGACAGAGGGGATATGATAGAAACCTTTAAATACATAAAGAGATTCAACAAGGTAAAAGAGAAGAGAATATTTAAAAGAAGAAAAATTGCTACAAGAACATAATCGCACCTTCATATGGCAAGACCTGCAAAAAGGCCATGAAAAACGGATATGGCTTTTTTTTTTTTAAACTATTGTGTGAATGTAG
Organism: Bufo bufo; assembly: GCF_905171765.1. Taxonomy (NCBI): domain Eukaryota; kingdom Metazoa; phylum Chordata; class Amphibia; order Anura; family Bufonidae; genus Bufo; species Bufo bufo. The sequence continues at coordinate 363,526,201 of NC_053394.1, read as the reverse complement.
CCTAAGGGTTCAGAGGTCTTGCCATATGAAGGTGCGATTATGTTCTTGTACTGGTTGTTTGTATTGCATTATTCTTTGTACTACGCTACTGGTCTTGTTCCCACTGTACAACTATTCTTTTTCATGGTTGGACTCCTGATTCAGTTGTCATTGAGGGGTAGACTTTCAATTTCAGGGGTCTAGGGGACAGAATTAAAAGTCTCCCCTAGACCATCCAACCTTATCAAATATAAAAGCGGTCTCCGACTGGAGGTGTTCTCCTCCCAAGCATATGGAGTCTGTACCCTGGTCGGTCAGGCATAGTTTATTCTCCATAATGTGGAAATAGAAAAAGATGGTCCTTATGTTTTTTTTTCTGTACTTTACTGTATATAAATGTCCTCTTATTGTATTGGGAATCGAATTTGCTCTCCTCATTTTCCTCCTCTATCAAACTAAAAGCTATTTTCTTCATGATAAGACATAATCTGACTTGGGGATTTTATGCATACATGGATTAGTATCCTGAAATGCTTCTATCTTTCCCTCTTAGGTTATGTCCCACACAGGGGATGGTAGTGGAAGTGTGGTTGACAGATATATGTTTTCTACATCCTATCTTTAGTATATATTCTTGATATTCCCTTGGTCATGATGCCCTCTGCTGGAAAGACCTTCTTCTGGCATCTGGACTGGTGAACAAACTGGTGGCCTGATCCCATCTCCTCTCTTCTATGTTGGACCCAGTCTCTCTTCAACATACTTGGGGTGAGCACCCTCTGAAACTCCTGTGATGAATTAACTCGTCACTCCTTCCCAAATCCCCAATGAGATTTAAGTTTTTTACCATAATAATAGGGATGCATAGGCTTTACAGACCTGGAATGCCTTTAAGGCATTTTCTCAAGGGGTTCTGACCTTAAGGTGAAGAATATCTAAGGAAAAAGATCTGGCTGCTTGGACTACCCAAGCTGTATGTTCAAAATCCCATTTACTGGTTCTAAAGGTATCCATACTCTTTAGATAGTTTTCAGCAAACACTTGTTCATCTCTTGACACATGTTTTCAATAGGGAGAGGGGATTTATTGGCAATTATCGGGAACGAACCATTTGTTCTCGATAATTGCTCGATTGTGAGTGGGGGTGAGAGTTGCATTAACATGATGCAATCGCCTCTCTATGGGGGCTAAGCATCTCTATACAACATGATCTGTTACCCAGAAATGCTTTCACCCAATGAATGAGCGTTTGCAAAATTTTACACAGGGCAATTATTGGGAACGTGTTTCTAGTAGTGCTCCTTCCTGATTGTTGGCCTGTGTAAACGGGCCTTTAAGGGGTTTTCAGGATTTTTATATTGCCGGCCCATCCTCAGGATAGGTCATTAATATGAGATCAGCATGGGTCCAACTCCCAGCACCTCTGCCAATCAGATGTATGAAGAGGTTGTGGTACATCACAAGCGCTTAGGCCATATCACAGGCCAGACACATCAGATTCATCGATCACGTGGCCTAGGTGCAGCTCACTCCAAGTAAATGGAGCTGATCTTCAATACCATGCACCGCCACTATCAAATGGACAACACTGCGTTTGGTAAGCTATGAGGAGGCCACGATGCTCAACCAAGCTGCAGTAACCGCCAAGGTTTCCTCAAACAACCACTGATCTCATATTAACGACCTATCCTGAGGATAGATCATCAGTAGGAAAATCCCAGAAAACCCCTTTATGCCACTGCCAGATGCAAAGTATAAATAAAGCTTATTAAAAATCCAACATGCCTGATCCTTCTTTCCGCTGATACCTTTCATTGGGAACCCTCCCGTACACATTAGATATTCGACTGAGGCCTCATGCACACGACCGTACTTTCTGTCCAGGTCTGATCCGCATTTTTTTTGTGGATTGCACGGGTACTCATTCATTTCTATTCAGTTTAGGCCTCATGCACATGACAGTTGTTTTTCTCAGCCTCCGTTCCGTTTTTTTTGCGGATAGGATGGGGACCCATTCATTTCAATGGGTCAGCAAAAAAATGCTGATAGTTCATCCGTTTGTGTTCCGCGTCCATTGTCCGTGTTTCCCTTCAGCAAAAAAAATAGTGCATGTCCTACTTTTTTCACATTTGCGGACAAGGATAGGCATTTATTACAAGGGATCTGTGGAAAAAAAATGGATCCTCCAAAAAAACGAATGCATCAGTTTTTTTGGGCGGACGCACAATTTTCGGACGCAAAAAACAACTGTCGTGTGCATGTAGCCTTATTCTGTCATCTGTGCGGCCGTGCCCAAATGATAGAACATGTCCTATTCTTACCCGTTTTGCGGCTAACAATAGCCATTTCTACAATGGGGGCCGAGAAAAGTGCAGGATGCACACAACCAGTATTGGTATTTTGTGGACCAAAAAATGGACACGGTTGTGTGCAGGAGACCTGATCCTACCAAAATTGACGTGTTGGGGTGACTTTCTCTCATGGGTATGGACACTTCATGCCTACTTGGTTCCATTTCCTTTGGGCCCATTTCCAACTATTGAGTCAGGAGTTCTTGGAACCAGGGGAAAGTTATTAGCATGGATGGCAGCAGAACACTTGACCCCCTGGTGACTCCAGAAGACCAGGTGGTGGGTGATCCAAATATGACATCATAGTGTCCTTTGATTCCAGTTAGAACTGGCCAGCCCGCTTTATTCTTTATTGGATAGTGCACTTGCACAGTGCCTGTCTTTCCACAGTTGAATGATATACCGTATACCGGTGTGCTGAGGTCTCCTAGTATAAGAAAGGTATGTGGAGTGTATTGTAAAATCCAAGTATATATAAAAAATGATATAGTTTTTTATATATTTTATACCTAAATGAATAGAAAACATAATGCTACTAATTACATGGGTCTATCAATCTGGATGAGAACAACGGCTCAGAAGTCTGCAAACAAATTTAGGCAAACTAGCTATGTAAAAACCTAGTTTACCTTCAGTTTAATGGTCCTTTTATTTTTATTGGGCATGTAAAATGGGGAAAATCTCACGTTGTGCACTGGTTAGTATCGCTAATATTTCTAGTCCGGAGGTGCTGCAGCTTTAACTGAGAAAAAAAAAATTACAAAAGGGACTCGCACCACCAAGAATCTGATGTAATTTTTGTCTCCTGAGCCCGTATTGCTTCATTTGCTTACGTAAGTCCCCGATCAGTTGACAGTAATGTATGGCTGGAAATAGAGCCCAGCTGCATGTGACTCGGGCCTTGGAGAATCTTCAGCTGCCTGATGCCTATGGATGATACAATCATTAGATAATATGAAAAAACTATTGTTTTATTGCATTTTACCTAAATGTACTTTCATTTGCATTCACAAAACACATCACGTACGTCTTTTAAAAACTGAAATCAGTCAAGTCATTGATATTTTAAATATATTTTATATATCCAGCTCTGGTTTTATCTATGTAGGGCACACGTGTGGATTTGCTCAGTGTCTCATAGGGTGCATGGGCAGTTTGACACGGTGACCCGTGCCAACGCCACTGCTGTCCTATTACAGTGATGACTTTACTGCTGACACGTTGTGTATTTCCTGAATGGGTCTATATAGCGGTAGGAGGGTTGGTGGGATGCTTGACCTTGGGTTCCATGGCAGCGTTTCCACCGCCGATTACTGGGGAATCATGGGCTGCTTGCTCGATCCTGACCCGCAGTCTACCGCTTGGATCCTTTACATCTCCATAGTTTTGTTTATCTGGCTCTGTTTGGATCATGTGACAAGGATCACATGACTCTAGAGTGGGTGGCCTCTATTGCGTAAGCATGCGCACTTGTGGGCACCTTTGGATTAGGCCATCTTTGATGAGGTCTCCATTAAGTTCCCTTGCGCCCGAGATATCGCGAGATCTATTGTTGTCGCTCATGTGCAGTAACCAAATGTGGACGCCTCCGAGACCGCAATGCTTGGCGCGCGCAGTGTATCAGCTGATTGTGTGAGTTTTTAATACACATCATGTATTGGGCACACCTGTATATTTTTTTAATCATCAATTATACCTTATTATGTATTGTCACTATATATCATGTATTGTTTACAAGGCACTGTCACTTTATTCCAATTATGTAATTTGCACATTGATGCTGATGAGTTTGTAATTCTTTAAATGTGATTTATCATGAATTTTGTTCACTTTTAAAGTTAATTGGATTTTTTGTATCATGAATTGACACACCTATACACTCACCTAAAGAATTATTAGGAACACCTGTTCTATTTCTCATTAATGCAATTATCTAGTCAACCAATCACATGGCAGTTGCTTCAATGCATTTAGGGGTGTGGTCCTGGTCAAGACAATCTCCTGAACTCCAAACTGAATGTCAGAATGGGAAAGAAAGGTGATTTAAGCAATTTTGAGCGTGGCATGGTTGTTGGTGCCAGACGGGCCGGTCTGAGTATTTCACAATCTGCTCAGTTACTGGGATTTTCACGCACAACCATTTCTAGGGTTTACAAAGAATGGTGTGAAAAGGGAAAAACATCCAGTATGCGGCAGTCCTGTGGGCAAAATGCCTTGTGGATGCTAGAGGTCAGAGGAGAATGGGCCGACTGATTCAAGCTGATAGAAGAGCAACGTTGACTGAAATAACCACTCGTTACAACCGAGGTATGCAGCAAAGCATTTGTGAAGCCACAACACGCACAACCTTGAGGCGGATGGGCTACAACAGCAGAAGACCCCACCGGGTACCACTCATCTCCACTACAAATAGGAAAAAGAGGCTACAATTTGCACAAGCTCACCAAAATTGGACTGTTGAAGACTGGAAAAATGTTGCCTGGTCTGATGAGTCTCGATTTCTGTTGAGACATTCAAATGGTAGAGTCCGAATTTAGCGTAAACAGAATGAGAACATGTATCCATCCTCTGATGGCTACTTCCAGCAGGATAATGCACCATGTCACAAAGCTCGAATCATTTCAAATTGGTTTCTTGAACATGACAATGAGTTCACTGTACTAAAATGGCCCCCACAGTCACCAGATCTTAACCCAATAGAGCATCTTTGGGATGTGGTGGAACGGGAGCTTCATGCCCTGGATGTGCATCCCTCAAATCTCCATCAACTGCAAGATGCTATCCTATCAATATGGGTTAACATTTCTAAAGAATGCTATCAGCATCTTGTTGTATCAATGCCACGTAGAATTAAGGCAGTTCTGAAGGCAAAAGGGGGTCCAACACCATATTAGTATGGTGTTCCTAATAATTCTTTAGGTGAGTGTATATATTGTGGTTGTAACACATGTGCACATAGCTTGAGAAAGACCGCAACAAGCGATTGAAACATTGCTGCTACATGACACTGGGTGAATAAACCGCACGTGTTTTTTTTATCTTAATGGTGTGCTGCTGGCTTCTTCCGTCTTATTGAATGGGACCTTGGTGCTGGTTCATATTGGCCTGATTTTGCACCCAACCGATAAGTGTGCTGCGTCTTCATATTCCATTTTTTGTTTCAGATTTTTTTCTTTCTATTACTTTTATTACTATTTGATATGAACTAAGGAGCACATTTATTAGGACTAGTGTTAATCGCAAATTTTTATCGTGAATATCGGCACTTCGAGAATTCGCAAAGTCTGGGGCTGCTGGAGGAGCCTGAGGGCTAGCTTCCTTCCTACAGACTATGGACCGAAAACAATGGAGACCCCCTCAGACCTTTTGGGGTTACAAGGAACTATGAACCCTGATTTATGTGTGTAATTTATATGTCACATATTTCATATGGCCCATTAAAAAGGCATGGTGTGGATTCAGCAACACAAAAAGGGTTAACTCTGCACTGAGACTCCCACTGATTGTGTTAGTGATGGGATTAAGATAGTTGATTATAATAGCAGCCGACTCCTATGATACACTCAGGAGATAATCCCATCACATGTCCCCTATTCATTCATTATGGAGGGGGTGAAGATATCTGTTTGCATGTTAATTGTTGATTGCGTCAAAGACAATGCCAGTGTGTTTGTTGAATAGGGTTAGTTTTGTGTTTAAACTGTACAGGATTGGCTGCTATGTCATGTCTTCAGTATGTCATGTGTATATAAGTCAATGCTGTGTGTTCAATAAAGAGTTCCTGTTTTACCCTTCATCATGTTGAGGCTGGTGTTTGGGTAACTGATCGACACTGGGGATTGCTATACGCTGAAGATTTGCTATACTCCCCTGGCTATAACTACTAGTTCTTGTAAGAGCTGTTCCTGCTCTCTGGATTTAGGAGAGGTTTACCCACTGGAGCCTGGAGCCTTGTCGTAGGTCCAGGGTGGGTAGGAGACGGCGAGACCTCAACCAAGCTTCGGCGGTTCGTGGGGTCTGCGGTGCTTACGGTGTCAAGTGGAGTGCTTGGAGTCCTCGGGAAGCGCTAGGAGCATCATTTCGACGGAGGTACCCGGTTGGGGTGCTAGGAGATCCGTTACAGCAAAGATGTAGAATACAGTGCTATATATTCGTAATCGTGAATATTCTAGATTTTTTTTTTATCAGTAACCTCCCTTCTTGCTTGTGGGCCAATGAGAAGGTGCAATATCTTTGTCAGAGCTTAGCAACATCCCTAGCAACCAATAAGAAAGTTGCCTACCCCTTACTATATAAGAACCTCCCCAGCAGCCATTTTCTGCAGTTTTTTGCAGTTTTGAGAGCAGTGACATTGCTGTGCTCTGTGCTTTCATCTGGATCCTATTCCTTATCCAATGACATTAGATAGTTAGCTGATATATATATATAATACAGATAGTTAGTTTGCACTAGTCTCTCTCCCTGTTAAGCCCAGTTTTTTCTTGATTGCCTCATTATTGCTGACTCTGCTTTGCACCTGGATTGCTGACACCTGTTGTTCCACAGCTTTTACTTGGGCTTGCTCAAATCTTCATTACTCACTCTCCGCCCTTGGGTTGCTGACACTTGTGGCTCTATGGCTCTGACCCCGGCTTGCTTTGGACTTAGTTATTCTCTTTTTTTCTTTGCCCCTGGTACTTCTGATTACAACCTTTGCCAACCGTTGTATGTGACTGGACCACTTTAGTTGCTGTTACATCACCATCATCGATCCAAGACTGCTCCAAGATAGGGTAACTAGAGTTGTTGGCTGGATGGAAGTAGCAGTAGTGATCACTATTCTGATGCTCTCTGGGCTAATGCAGTGATGTGGAAGTGCGCACCTTTCTTCCCTTCAGGACATACTCTGGTTGTGGGGTTCTCTTGCCTAATGGCTGTTGAGGTGCCCTTAGTTTTGAAGGTTTTAAGGTACAAGGCAGAGTACTGGTTCATGACACCAACACTTTGCAGTGTAGAAGTATTGCAGGAAGCAGTGAAGAGACACTTCTGCAGCAAAATAATTCTTTATTGAAGAATTCAAATGTAAACAGATCAGGATGGTTCTTATCAAGCAATGGACTGGCAGATGTTCACAAAGTTTCCACAGCTCCTTAACAGATGATACAGCTGCACAGGTAGTTAATAGGCCAAAGTGTCTCTTTAAAGTAATCTTCCTTACTCTGCACTTCACTAGCTGATGTTGATATAAGCATCCAAGCATTGGGTGTACACCTTAGGCAATGCAATGCAACCAGCAGGGTGGTTCCCCAACAGCAGGCAAAAACTCTGCTCATGTTTTGAACAGGTTGCTGTACTTACATTACATGCCCACAAAATCCAACATGGGATGTGGAGATTCACATGTATTCAGTCTGTTTAAGTGCATATTCAAGCACCAGAGGCAAACTCCTGAACACGTGCCGTAGAGCCAACAAGTCCTTTCAGACAAGTTATCTCTACCTTGCTTTTTCTACAGCTCTCTCTTACATCTGGCCTGCTTATGTAGTTGTTCCGGACACTCCCTGGCTGGTACCTTGGTCCAGGGAATGGGTGAAATGTCAGCTTCACATCTTTGACTGGGCACCAATTGACCTCACTAACTACACTGACTGGCTAGAATGTTCTCTCTTAGGTACAGGGTGACATTAGCCCCATCTAGTGGTGGCTGTGAATATAATCTATCAATACTGTGTGCATATACAAGCAATATACATGTTAAAGCAAGCACATTCTTAACTCTTTCTTACCGCTGCTCTGTAGCGGGATGTTTCACCTACCTCTTTGTGGTGGGGGAGGGCTTTGGCATAGGATGAAGAACACATAATTCCTTAGTGTCTACAACCTGGTTTAATCTGTGGACAAGACCTTTCATTTTGCTGTAATTTGCTTAGTTGAGATTTATAATATCGATGTGGGAATAGTAAAAAGCAATGAGGAGATAAAAGTGTGCAACAATGTGCATATCACCAAATAATGTCCAAATAATAGTGACATATTTGTATTTTGAGGCAATATACATATCACTAATTTTTGACTGTGTGCAAATATCAGTGCCATACCCTGCACAACTGACAGTAACATAAAGCGGCCCAGATTTACTAATGTGTCTATGCCTAGGATCACCTAAAAAGTGGCACAACTAGGGTTTATAAACGTTTTCCGACTTGCTTTAGGCCTCATGCACACGACCGTTTTTTTTTTACGGTCCGCAAAAACGGGGTCCGTAGGTCCGTGATCCGTGACCGTTTTTTCGTCCGTGGGTCTTCCTTGATGTTTGGAGGATCCACGGACATGAAAAACAGTCGTTTTGGTGTCCGCCTGGCCGTGCGGAGCCAAACGGCCACACTGGCCACCAATGATATTAATACAATAGAGGGGGGGCCGGGGGGGGGGAGGCCGCACACTGGCCACCAATGATATTCAAACTGGGGAGGGAGGGGGGTCTGCCCCCTGCTGCCTGGCAGCCCCTGATCTCTTATAGGGGGCTATGATATGCACAATTAACCCCTTCAGGTGCAGCACCTGAGGGGTTAATTGTGCAGATCACAGCCCCTTGTAAGAGATCGGGTGCTGCCAGGCAGCAGGGGGCAGTCATGTACACAGTTCTCAGTATATTCTAACTAGAAGCGTCCCCATCACTATGGGAACGCCTCTGTGTTAGAATATACTGTCGGATTTGAGTTTTCACGAAGTGAAAACTCATCTCTGAAAAAGCTTTTATGCAGACGGATCTTCGGATCCGTCTGTATAAAAAGTAACCTACGGCCACGGATCACGGACGCGGATGCCAATCTTGTGTGCATCCGTGTTCTTTCTGTGGCCGTTGTTCCGTTTTCCGTTTTTTTTCGCGGACCCATTGACTTTCAATGGGTCCGTGGAAAAATCGGAAAATGCACCGTTTTGCAGCCGCATCCGTGATCCGTGTTTCCTGTCCGTCAAAAAAATATGACCTGTCCTATTTTTTTGACGGACAACGGTTCACGGACCCATTCAAGTCAATGGGTTTGTGAACCGTTGTCCGTCAAAAAAATAGGACAGGTCATATTTTTTTGACGGACAGGAAACACGGATCACGGATGCGGCTGCAAAACGGTGCATTTTCCGATTTTTCCACGGACCCATTGAAAGTCAATGGGTCCGCGAAAAAAAAACGGAAAACGGCACAACGGCCACGGATGCACACAACGGTCGTGTGCATGAGGCCTTAAAAGAAGGTAGGGCTTAGTGGAAAAAGGGCGTAGTTTAGTGTGCTATTTTGTGCCAAAATTGCACCACGTTTCAAAGTAAGCTAACCAATGGTTGGTATGGAGTCAGAGAAAAGCTTCTATCCCTGCACCACATTCATCATCCAGCCTGAGCCCCTGTGATAAATGTGGTGAAGGTCCAGACAGCCGGTCTAAGCTTCCACCAGCCATAGGATTAGTAACTCTGGGCCAGTGTGTCACAGTGCCAAGCTATATAGTGTGTACATAAGAACGCTACAAATTGGTCAGGTTTTATGCAGCCATATAATATGCAAATAGCAAAGTACAAAACAATCTCCAAATTATAGCGCCATACAGCATGCAGATGACTGTACTCTCTCAATCAGACATCTCATCTCTAAATCGTATGGCCATAACCAACCACTCATGGTCCAAACTAAGTGGTAGATATTTCCTCATCCATCCATGTGTTCAAGGTTAAGCCCTCACACACATCCACACACAGGGATGTTCAACTGTTTCTTTTTCAGTGGGTTTCGAAAAAACTGCTGCTGACAACAGTGGACACAAATGTCCGCTAAATAGAGAAGTACGAGCCTTTCTATTTAAGAGGGTAAGTATAGAGAAGACGATCGCTTATGAGAAGACTGAGGCCATCCATTCAGATACTGATAAGGTGTGGCAACCTTGGCCATCCTCCTCTCACTACTTAACTATGTACTATTATATCTCCCTTTTGGAAGGAATCCTAGTCTTTCTGGAACGCCGACTATCCTTTGATAGATCCTGCTGTACGATACTATAGAAACTTACTTTTCCTTATTTGATACCTGGACATTGTTGCTGTGGATCCTTCGTTTTTTTTCAAGCTTATGTTTTATTATGTCCAGGTTCTTTTGACCACTTATGATTTTCACCTCACATCCTAATTCGCTGTACCTTCACCTTTTTGTATGCATGTTTTTTTGAATAGGGAAACCACAATGCTCTGTTTTAGACCCACTGCTTTTTAAACTTTTCTTTTTTTCTTAACTAAGGACCTTGTGCATGGAGTACAATAAGGTTTTACACACAAACATGTAGGATTCTCAGAAATCATCTGGATCTTGAAAAATTACAGACTGACCTAGATAAGATGGCAAATTACATTTAATATCAATTGATTAAAACACAATAATAGTAAAGCTGCTTGTCTGATAAAAGGAATACAGCAAAGAATAACTGGCTACCAGTAAGCCAAGCAGAGCACTCAATGCCAAGCAGAAGCAAAGCACAATTTTAAGCTCCATTTACAGAGAGATAAAAAGCTGTGGTCCAAGTATAATAATGTCATATTACAGAAACGGGTGTCGGTACTTAAAGGGCTTTTCCAGGCTCCTGATATCGATGACCTATTCTTAGGATAGATCATTCAAATCCGATTGGTGAGGGTCCGACACTCCGCTTCCCCACTGATCAGCTGTTCCCTGCAGCCTCTGAGGCTGGAACTAGCATTTTGAATGGAACAAAAAGAACAGCTCCGTTCAAAGTGTAGTGGCCGGCAGGGTTACTGCAACTCTGCTTCTCTTGAAGTGGATGGGAGCTGAACTGCAATAACTACACGTGGCCACTACACTTTAAATGGAGATTTGCTTCTTGTTCCACGCACAGTTCACTGCACGGGATAAATTACATGATAATTGTATAGTTCGGGTCGTTACGGACGTGACAATACCAAATAGGCATTTTTTTAATGGAAAAAGCTATGTTTTTTTTCTTTGAGATTTTTTAAATAAAACTTTTTTTAATTTGTTATTTTACACTTATTAGTTCGCATAAGGGGCCTTTAAAATGCATTTTGTTGATCACTCATCTAGTAAGTATAATGTACTACTTATTTAGGAAGGGGAAGCTGTTCCCTTTTAATGATAGACCGGAGCCTGCTGGAGGCTCCAATGCCTATCACTGGTATATTCCAATATGGGCCTGCAGGTGGCAGCACTGCATTGGAATATACTAAATTCTATGTTGCGTAATGGATCAACTTCCAATATTGAATAGAAAATGCAATCTAATGATTGCTAGTTATAGTCACCTAAGGCGACATAAAAAAAGTAAAAAAAAAAATATATATATATTTCTCCAGAATAAAAATAAAAATCATAGTCATTGCCGAATACAAAAATGCCTGTACTAATAAAATGTAAAATATTTATTCCATACAGTGAACGGCCGCCATTTTTTGTTGCTTCATTTCCCCCCCAAAAAAAGAATTAAAAGTGATTATGAAGTCATATACACTCACCTAAAGAATTATTAGGAACACCATACTAATACGGTGTTGGACCCCCTTTTGCCTTCACAACTGCCTTAATTCTACGTGGCATTGATTCAACAAGGTGCTGATAGCATTCTTTAGAAATGTTGGCCCATATTGATAGGATAGCATCTTGCAGTTGATGGAGATTTGAGGGATGCACATCCAGGGCACGAAGCTCCCGTTCCACCACATCCCAAAGATGCTCTATTGGGTTGAGATCTGGTGACTGCAGGGGCCATTTTAGTACAGTGAACTCATTGTCATGTTCAAGAAACCAATTTGAAATGATTCGAGCTTTGTGACATGGTGCATTATCCTGCTGGAAGTAGCCATCAGAGGATGGATAAATGTTCTCATTCTGTTTACGCCAAATTCGGACTCTACCATTTGAATGTCTCAACAGAAATCGAGACTCATCAGACCAGGCAACATTTTTCCAGTCTTCAACAGTCCAATTTTGGTGAGCTTGTGCAAATTGTAGCCTCTTTTTCCTATTTGTAGTGGAGATGAGTGGTACCCGGTGGCGTCTTCTGCTGTTGTAGCCCATCCGCCTCAAGGTTGTGCGTGTTGTGGCTTCACAAATGCTTTGCTGCATACCTCGGTTGTAACGAGTGGTTATTTCGGTCAACGTTGCTCTTCAGCTTGAATCAGTCGGCCCATTCTCCTCTGACCTCTAGCATCCACAAGGCATTTTCGCCCACAGGACTGCCGCATACTGGATGTTTTTCCCTTTTCACACCATTCTTTGTAAACCCTAGAAATGGTTGTGCATGAAAATCCCAGTAACTGAGCAGATTGTGAAATACTCAGACCGGCCCGTCTGGCACCAACAACCATGCCACGCTCAAAATTGCTTAAATCACCTTTCTTTCCCATTCTGACATTCAGTTTGGAGTTCAGGAGATTGTCTTGAGCAGGACTACACCCCTAAATGCATTGAAGCAACTGCCATGTGATTGGTTGACTAGATAATTGCATTAATGAGAAATAGAACAGGTGTTCCTAATAATTCTTTAGGTGAGTGTATATATATATATATATATATATATATATATATATATATATAATATATGGGGTTCAGAATATGGTGATAAAAAGGAAAAAATAAATAGTTTCCAAAGTTGTTATCTTTTTTTTTTCAGTATCAAAGCAGAAGAAAAACTATATAAAGGTATCATTGTAATTGTACTAATCCAAAGAATGAAATGGACAGGACATTTTTAGTGCATTTCACCCCATTTTAGAAAGTACAAGCCCTCATACAGCTGTGTGAAGGGAAAAATAAAAAAGTTATGGCTCCGGGAAGGCTGAAAGAGCTTATGGCAGGCGCAGCACTATGAAGTGCCTTTTGCGCTGTGGCATTAGAAGAATTTTGATATCTCTGACTTTTAGTCTAACCAGACTGTCTATTACTCTGTAATTCCTCTAGCGCCGTTCTATGGAAACAGTAGGTTTAAAGAACACACCAAATTTCTTTATTAACTTCAACTTTTCTTCATATATAACACATAGTCCATGCACATAACACGTGTTGAAAAGATATCACAAAATGGCGGTATGATTACAATGGTGGTTCAACTGTTCAATCTTGTCATTCAACATAAAATTGTGGATATATTTCTCTCTTGAGTGTCTGTACTCTCACTTTAAGTTATTTAAGCACTTTATGATCTCTCTGAGAGGTATATCTGAGGTCTAACTAATAGTTCACTTGCTGAATTTGGTCGCAATTTGCAGTATGCAGTTAGCAGTAACTATTTGCAGATTGGTTGAGTATGATCTGGTATGGTTGTATGCAATTTGGATTGCAATATGGAATTTGAATTTGGATTGTGAACTTTGTAGTTTGCAATTAAATTTGCAATTTGTATTTTGCAATTGTAGCTAGCAATTTAAATTTGGTGGAACTGTAAGTAAACACACATATAACTGGTTCAGTATACAGTTCTAATCACTATACTAACAGTAGGAACATTATATAACTGTTTTAAATACCTATTTTGGCCTCTGCTTCCATAAAAACACAGCTCTCAGTGGAGTGAATGTCTCTTCAGCCCCTGTCTCTGGTGAATAATGATTCTAGCAGCACCTGCTAGGGGAATTCCCAGACAGGCTGTGTGTGAGAAGCTGGCTGTGATTGGTCTAGACTTCTGCCCAGCAACAACAGATTAACACTATGCTTTCTGTTGTTTATGCTGTGTCACTGAGCTTACCTTACATTACAAAATAAATCTTAAAGGCATATTATCTTTTTCTGCTTCTGTGAACACAAAAAATATAACAGTTATATGACATCCAAAACATGATGTCACAGTAAATAACTCTGCTTTTGTCTTTAACACATAAACATAGGAACTGTATTAAGGCTATTGGCAGGTTTAGCTGTATACACATATAAGGCTACACTCCCACCAAAATGACCTATAATTCTATGTTCTTAGTGGTAGGACTTGAACATGAATTTGAGGAATTTTCCATCAGGTTCTCAACTTCCAACTGTCTTTTCTAACTCTCAAGTAGAACAGCTAACGTCTGTATAGGACGTTCCAACTTGAGTAGAGTAGTGAGACGTTTTCCTTTTTTGTCAAGTTTTCAGTCTCCTATCCAACTCTCCCACCTTGGCCTCAAATTTTCAGGTATGGGTTCATCCCATCCTAACTTCTGTCTGCAGTATTTCTTTTGCTCTGAGGATTACTGGGGCCAAGAATCCCAATGAATCAAATATAGAAGCCACTGCAGAAAGAATGGTTCGTCTAGTTGCAACTTTCTCTTCAATAGATACTTCAAAGAAGAACTTGCCGTTCTCTACATTCCATCCTAATCCAAGTATGTTCTGAACTGGAAGATGATCATAATTGAGATCTACATTCTTCATTGTTGCTGCACGTTCAGAGTCACTGATGGATTCCAGTACCTCTCTGTTGTTTGAGATGAATTTGTGAAGGCGCAGGTTTCCTCTTGCGCATAACTCCTGGCTTTCTTTCACTAGTTTGATTGCAAATTCTGTGGACTCTAGACTTTTAAGACCATTATCTACATAAAAGCTTTTCTTCAGAAAATTTGCCGCTGATGGGTAATCCTTTTCATTCTGATTAACCAGGTACTTCATACATTAATTGGCGCAACTTGGAGAAGATGCTGCTCCAAACAAGTGTACTTTCATTCTGTATTGTGCTGGCTCTGTATCTGTATCTCCATCCTCCCACCATAGAAACCTCAGGAAGTCTCTATCTGCATTCTTCACATGAAACTGGTGGAACATCTTTTCAACGTCACACATGACCGCTACGGGATACTTTTTGAATCTACAGAGTACTCCAGGCAGAGTGTTTGTAAGATCTGGTGCTTTTAGTAGATGATCATTCAATGCAACACCATAGTACTTTGCTGAGCAATCAAATACTGTTCTAATCTTATCTGGTTTCTTTGAGTGATAAACACCTTGATGTGGGCTGTACCACACTTCTCCTTCTTTAGGTTGGTTGTTAACTTTCTCTGCATGTCCTTCTTCGAGGATGCCTTCCATGAATTTCAAATAATCCTGCTTGAATTTGGGATCTCTTCCCATCTTTTTCTTCAAACATTTCAATCTTGCTAGGGCAAGATTTCTCTAAAGGTCGTTCTCTAAAAGGTAAGGGCATTTCAAGATGACCTTGTTGATTCTGCTGAATATTTTCTTCTAGAGTGTGTACGAACTTTATGTCTTCTTGGGATACACACTTTTCCTTAGAACTTATATCTGCAAAGTCGGATTCAAGGATCTTGATTACTTTTGCTGGACTTACAGTTGGTAACTCTTGGACAGATATTCGATGACACAATCCTGTCACCTGTCTTGAGTTTGCGATCTGCTGTTTTCCTCCAACAACATCCCATCCTAGATAAGTTTGAACAGCGTAGGGTTCACCCTTCTCTCCTGTGATTACCTTTCGTGGTACCAAGGCTTCGGGACAATCGTAGCCTATCAACAGTCCAACACCAAACTCCTTCAGCGGGGACATTTCATGAGATATGACAGATAGGTGATCCCATTCATTGGCTGTTTCACAGGTAGGTATGCGATCTCGATCTAGAGGTATATTATCTTTTGTATAAGCTAGAGGTAGATCTAATGTGCTGTTTGAATATAGTCCTCTAACTCTCAGTCATTTGACCCTTTGATTGTTCACTAATGTGTCTCTCCCCGTCATTGTGATGAGTTTGAGCTTCACTGGTTCTGTAGCCACTTGTAATTTCTTGCAGATTTCTTGATCAATGAAGGTGACATCACTCTGGGCATCCAGTAGAGCATAGGCGTATACCTTCTTGTTCCTCCTTTTAGGATTTAATATGCACACTGGTACAACCATTGATGTGCCATTGCTTTCTCCTTCCCTCACTCTGCAAGAGAATACCGATACTGTCTTTCCTTCCTTAGTATCTTTAGGTATTGAGGATTTATCTTTCTTTGGACGTTCTTCATGTGGTGGTGTAGGATGGCATCCTTTGCAAACACTGCATGCAGCCTTTTTCTTACACTCCTTAGTAACATGGCCTTTTCTTAGACATACAAAACACAGTTGGTTATCCAGTACAAATTTTTTCTTTTCATCTGGGGACTTCTCCTTCAATTGTTGGCACTTGTGTATACATTTGAAGGTAGTCTGAAGATTTGTCGGTTCTGTCTCTCTACTGATCCCAGTAGTGACTTTGGACTTGCTCTCGTAGGTATCTGGACCATTAGCTGCTGTGTTGGTTGTAAAGCAAGTTGCTCTTGCGCGTCTTATATCACTCACAGGCCTTTCTTCTAAGGATTTTAAGACGTAAGATGCTGTTACTGGATTACATTCTATCCGTGCTTCCTTATTGATGAACTAAGAGAACTCTTTAAAACTTGGGAAGTCCTTACCTAGATCTAACTGTTCAGTCACATAGCGATTCCATCTAGAAGCCACTTCTTCGGGTAGCTTAGTTAGCATCCTGTGGTTTTCTAGATAATCGTTCAGTACTTCTAGTCCTCGTACATGTGGGATGGCATTGCTGCATGCTTGCAGGAAGTCATCATACTTTTGGAGTTTGAAGTGTTCTTTAGGACTTATTTTAGGCCAGTTATTCAGTTTCTCTCTAAAGGCTCTTTGTACTAAGAAAGGATACCATATCTTGCATTCAATTTTTCCCAAGCTTGTTTGTAGGCTTCTTCATCTTTTCTATAGAAGTTACCTTCAAGAACTTCCTTGGCTTCTCCACTAACATATCTCTGATGGTAGAATAACTTGTCAACTGGACTGAAGCAATGATGCTCAATGATCATTTCAAAACTTGCCTTCCACTCTATGACCTTCAGTAAGTCAGTACGTCTCCTGAAAATACAGTGGGTTCCGGAACAGGAAGTCTAGCTAGGACTGTTCTCTGTGGTCTTGCTGGGACAATGATTGTAACACTCTCCTGAGCATTGCCATGGCATCTAGGAATAGAATCATCAGGTTCTATTTTCTCATTTACTTATGAATTAGGTGAATTCTTTTCTTCATCTTTTACCGTAGAGATAGAGGGTAAATTCACACACCTTTTTCCTAACACTGGACTAGGCCTCTCTTTGTCTTTCTGAGCAGGGATGGAAGGATAATGACTTATTTCCTCACTAAGTGCTGGAGATTTCCTTCCATTCTCCTGGTAGTATGTAGGAAAGTAGGAGTCTGCTTCTTCACTTACTACAGATTTGAACCTATGACTACTCTGATTCATATCCTCTTCGTGTACTCTGAGTCTGGCTTCTATGATCTTAACTTCTTTTTGCCTTTCCAGACTTTTCAATTCAGCTTCCATTTGATGGCGCTGTGCCTCCATTTCAGATTCCATTTGATTGCGCTGTGCCTCCATTTCAGCTTCCATCTGATGGCTTTGTGCATCCTTTTAAGCTTCCTTTTCAGCCATCAGTTGGCGCTGCACCTCGATGACAGCTTCCATTGAAATTTCTGCTCTCTTGACAGCAAGTTGTTCAGCTAATTCCTTTCTTTTGGCTGAAGTATTTGAGGACTCTGATATATGGGTGGCACTTCTGCTAGCGAAGGAAGTCACATTTGAGATTGTGGTACTACCTAAGGACCTAGCATAGTCTCTCATAAAAAGCTCATTCATTCTACTTCTTGCTTTAACTTCATCATAGTTTTCTGCAGATGATAGTTCTCTCATGAGCTTTACCAAATCTTTATTGATGGCAGTACATGTGTCCATGTTTCTTACAATATCCTGGGAAGGTGTCATAAATGACCGCAGGTTGACATATGCTGCCATAAGCTCTGATTCAGATGCTACTACCATCTCTACCATATCACTCAAGTTCCCTTTTATACTTTCTTGCTTTAGCTTTTTACGAATGTCTTTAATGTATAATTTCCATTTATCATACATTCTAGCAAACTTTTTTTACTTTCAGTGCTGCTTCTTGCTCCAAATTTTCCAGCATCTTTGGGGTTGGTTTTCTGGCACGTGATGAACGTCTTAGTTCATCTGTTTGGGCTATATTTGTTTGAGGCAAGACTAATGCTGCATCAGAATCAGACTCTTCTACCTCAGACAGGTTCCCTTGCTTGTCCCCCTCTACTCTATCTATCTTTGTATCCTCTAACAGTGGCATGGTAATACTAGGTTCAGACATTTTACTTTAAATGCAATACTGACAATCAATACGAATATTAAGAGTCCTTTCACTTTAAATGCAATACTCACAAATAAAGAAATAAATGACTTTCACTTTAAATGCTTTAGAGTCCATGTACTACAAACTGTCCTTTGTTTTTATTTAAAGTCTCTTATTTCTGAACACAAAAAATGTCTCTTTATGCCAAAGCCTATATGCAATGATAAGTAATAAAAGGAAAGCTCTGACCTTATTCTGAAGAGCAGGAACAAATGTCAATCTTAAGGGAGACGTGTCTTTTCTTGATATTATGTGATGCTTGCGCTGACTTGCGATGCTCTGTGCAGACTTGCGATGCTCTGTGCAGACTTGCGATGCTTTGTGCTGACTTGCGATGCGCTGGCTTGGATACGCTGCTGCAGACTTTGGGCCTAGTGGCGGTAAACTAGCTGGCTGCAGTATGTGGTCTCTCCATGGATAGCGGTGCA
Source organism: Bufo bufo (assembly GCF_905171765.1). Lineage (NCBI taxonomy): Eukaryota > Metazoa > Chordata > Amphibia > Anura > Bufonidae > Bufo > Bufo bufo. The sequence continues at coordinate 363,507,242 of NC_053394.1, read as the reverse complement.
GGCACTCTAGCTCTGGTCTTTGGCCTCCCACCATGCGTCTCTTTCTCTCTCTAGGGATCGCAGGAGGGTTGGCGCTCTTTCTCTGACTATTTTGCCTTTGCCATTCTGCCACTTTAAGAGTCGGCTGCAGTTTGACTAATGCACACGTTCTATGGCCTCTATGGTAGCTCCGCTGAGATGTCTTTTCTTGCTCACTCAGGGAACAGTTGCTGCTCGGCGGTATATGCTGGTGCTCCGCTGCTCTAATGCGCTCTTTACTGTGCAAGTTGAGGAGCGCTATCGCTTCGCCCTCTGAGGGCAATAGTTCCACTGTGGCAGGCGCAGCACTATGAAGTGCCTTTTGTGCTGTGGCATTAGAAGAATTTTGATATCTCTGAGTTTTAGTCTAACCAGACTGTTACTCTGTAATTCCTCTAGTGCCATTCTATGGAAACAGTAGGTTTAAAGAGCACACCAAATGCTTGAAATAATTTCTTTATTAACTTCAACTTTTCTTCATATATAACACTGCCGCCTCCGCAGCAGATAGTCCATGTACATAACACGTGTTGAAAAGATATCACAAAATGGCGGTATGCATACGATGGTGGTTCAACTGTTCAATCTTGTCATTCAACATAAAATGGTGGATATATTTCTCTCTTGAGTATCTGTACTCTCACTTTAAGTTATTTAAGCACTTTATGATCTCTCTGAGAGGTATATCTGAGGTCTAACTAATAGTTCACTTGCTGAATTTGGTCACAATTTGCAGTATGCAGTTAGCAGTAACTACTTGCAGATTGGTTGAGTATGATCTGGTATGGTTGTATGCAATTTGGATTGCAATATGGAATTTGAATTTAGACTGTGAACTTTGTAGTTTGCAATTGAATTTGCAATTTGTATTTTGCAATTGTAGCTAGCAATTTGAATTTGGTGGAACTGTAAGTAAACACACATATAACTGGTTCAGTATACAGTTCTAATCAATATACTAACAGTAGGAACATTATATAACTGTTTTAAATACCTATTGTGGCCTCTCTGCTTCCATAAAAACACAGCACTCAGTGGAGTGAATGTCTCTTCCGCTCCTGTCTCTGGTGAATAATGATTCTAGCAGCTCCTGCTAGGGGAATTCCTGAAGACAGGCTGTGTGTGAGGCTGGCTGTGATTGATGAAAACTCCTGCTGTGTGAGAAGCTGGCTGTGATTGGTCTAGACTTCTGCCCAGCAACAACAGATTAACACTATGCTTTCTGTTGTTTCTGCTGTGTCACTGAGCTTACCTTACATTACAAAATGAATCTTAAAGGCATATTATCTTTGTTTGCTTCTGTGAACACAAAATATAACAGTTATATGACATCCAAAACATGATGTCACAGTAAATAACTCTGCTTTTGTCTTTAACACATAAACATAGGAATTGTATTAAGGCTATTGGCAGGTTTAGCTGTATACACATATAAGGCATATTAGCAAACTAGGACAAGTCTTAGCTGGCCAGCTACAGAGCTAAATATGGCTACTTTCACATCAGTGTTTTTGCTGGATCCGGCAGGGATCAACAAAAACGCTTCCTTTATGATAATACAACCGGCTGCATCCGTTATGAACGGATCCGGTTGTATTATCTCTAAAATGACCAAGACGGATCCAGCACTAAAACCATTGTAAGTTAATGGGCACAACACAAAAGAGAACGGATCCGGCACCATCGACTTACATTGTGTTTCATGCCGGATCTGTCTTGATCAGTATCCCATGACGCACACCAAAATGCTGCTTGTAGCATGGGAATGCAACCAAACGGAACGGAATGCATTCTGGTGCACTCCGTTCCATTCTGTTCAGTTTTGTCTCCATTGACAATGAATGGGGACAAATCTGAAAGGTTTTCCTCTGGTTTTGCAATCCTATGACGGATCTCAATACTGGAAAGGAAAGCGCTAATGCGAAAGTAGCCTACGCTTTGATTTCTAAAGAGACTAGTCTGTGTGTAAATGTTTTTGCACATACCCTATATAGACTGGTGTATGTGCTCTGCTGTATAAAATGTAAAAGAATAGTGGACAAATGTGTTTCTACCCATCCAAAACTAGCAAATACTAATTACCATCTACCATACCGAAAGACCAAAACTACTCATTTATAGTGCTTAAATACCAGTTCTGCTTAGGTGATCTGCAGGTCATACAAGTGAATACAGAATTGATCCAATGTAATCACAGTATTTTGAGTCTTTTGTTTTCCTTCTCTAGTCTGCCCACAATACCATAATGACTTCTCCTGACAACAGCAGAAGTTGCTGCTCAAACTTCTGCACCCCATCACCAATCTCTATAGGAACTCAAACACCCCATCTTACTGGTGCTCTAGATGTCTCCATCATCTACCTACAGTGTCTCCCAATGCACTTAAAGGGAATCTGTCATGTTGAACAGGGTGTTTGAGCTGCAGGCAGCAGGTTATAGAGCAGGAGGAGCTGAGCAGATTGATATATAGTTGTGTGGGAAAAGATTCAGTATAACATAATTTATGCAATTATATTCCTGCTCATTCTGAGCTTTGAAGTCCAGGAGGCGGTCCTATCAGTGATTGATAGCTGTCTCTGTATACACAGTCATAGAGGGAAGGCTGTCAGTCACTGATAGGACCGCCTCCTGGACTTCAAACCCCACAATGAGCAGGAACTTACATAAATAAAATACAAGTTTTATTGAGTCTTTTCCCACAAAATTATATATCAAATATATAGCATATATCTGCTCAGCTCCTCCTGCTCTATAACATGCTGCCTGCAGATTACTTTGTGTCTTCATGGTGACAGGTTCCCTTTAAACCCCTTAATGCATAATGCCTTACATGTACAGCATTATGTGCCTGGAATTGTATGGAGCGGGCTGCTATGGTGAGCTAACTTTATATACGACAGCTGCCAGATGTATAATACAGTAGGCACCTGGCTGCAATAACGGGGAAGAGTGATCACACCGAACCCCGCCATCTAACCCCTCAAAAATTTTATTAAATGCACACGATTCATCCATTTTAGTCACCTTGTCCCCCCCAAAAAAATTGAATAACAGTGATCAAAACATTTTACGTACAAATGGTACCAATAAAAACTACAGTTTGTTCCGCAAAAAACAAGCCCTCATACAGCCATGCAGACCAAAATATAAAAAAGTTATAGCTGTCAGAATATGGTAGAAACGAAAAAGAAAAAAGCAGCACACAATGTAAACGGGTGCAAAAATCCTCCTAGGGACCTGTGAAAAAAGTGGACGGTTTATTCACTCATTCAGCGACGTTTCAGCAATCTCAATAGAGGCTTTTTCCAGCTTTTCGCTTCCTGTCAGAATATGGTGATACAACGAAAATCTTGATTTTTTTTTTTCCAAAGGTTTTCATTTTTTATAAAAAATAATAAAACAAAATAAAGACTATACAAGCTTGGCATCGCCATAATCGCATTGAGCTGCAGAATAAGGAAGGCATGTGATTTTAAGTGTACATTGAAAGCCGTAATGTCAAAACCCCAAAAACCTTGGTGCAATTGTTATTTTTTTTATATATTTTTTTTTAACCCACAAAGATTTTTTTTTACTGTTTTGCAATACAAGACATGGTAAATTAAATGGTTGCATTATAAAAATGCATCTCATATAGCTATGTGAACAGAAAAATTAAAAGGTTATGGCTATTAAAATGTGGGGAGGAAAAAAAAAAATCGAAAATGCAATTAAATAGGCTCAATCCTTAAATACTATACTGCCAAAGTATTAGAGAACATACAGTGGGAAATGGGTATAACTAGAGAATGCTGGGCCATAGCAAATAGGGCATTTACCAGCTCCATGTGAAAGTTAGGGTGAAGACACACTTGTTGGCCATAGTTAAAAGAAAATCACAAAATCTGTAAAAGTGCAACTGGCATCATCTCATTATCTAACAATTGATAAACATCAGACTACAATAGGGGCTGTAGTATAAAACAAATGGCCAGATCATGCTGGGAGTTGTAGTTTTACAAACAATGGTACCACACACAGCTGTATTAGTTGATATGCAGAATTGGAAGGGACCCATAGTCAAATTAATTCAGACCTCAGACCAGACCCCATAATTAATACAACTCAAATTTAAAACTCAGACCCCAAAAGTATAATTTATATAGACCCTATACCAGACACCATTATTAATTCACAGCCCAAAGTTTTTATCTAAATGTTATGAAGAATAAGAGAACTCTCGATTATGTTATAAAAAATAATTCCTCCGGCCCTCCCGTGCACATTGGCCTGATTGTGAACACTGCAGCAGCACACAGGTCCATTCATACCACCCTGTGCAGTTTACCACAGACGGGCTCAGGTCACTGGGCACCATCGTAAGGAAAGGAGGGATTATTTCATAACTTAATAGTAAAGCCCTCTTTATTCTTCATAAAAACGGGCTAGATAAAAAAGCCTAGAAAACCACTTATATGATGGTGTCTAGTCTGAATTCATTATGGGGTTTGCGATAATTATGGTAGACCTCCCAAGTGTCCCGCTTTTGGAGGGACAGTCCCTCTTTTTGACCCAAGTCCCTCTGTCCCTCTTTGCTTCTTAAGTGTCCCTCTTTTTCATTTGAGTGTAGATTTGCATTATTACATTTACAATATTGACCTATAAAGTGTTTCTCTGGTTCCTCTCTGTATATTTGATCCAGTCTTGTAAATTATTTCATTATTTGATGCAGTTGGAATTTTAGAAATTTCTATACTCTGAAAATTTTTGCGCTATTTTGTAATAAAAAAAACCTCTGGAAATGTATAGACATGCATGAAAAATTGATCTTTCACACAATGAACCATAAGTGTCCCTCTTCGACCGTTCATAAAGTTGGGACGTATGTTATGGGGTTTGTTCTGGGGTCTGACCTTTGAGGTTTTAAAGGCTATGTACACCTTTGGAGTCAATTTATTTATGTTTGCATTTAACTTATTTTTTGCAAAAAAATCATTGGCCTTTATTAAAAATATTGAGCTGTTCAGTCACAAAGGGTTAACTGTATTTCTAGCTGTGTGATTGGTACTTTCACTTTGTGCTGGTCATGCAATTACCCTTATCTCTAAACTACTGTACTAAAAGCTCATTAACACTTATTTAAGCCACATTGGTATCAGTGAGATAAGGATTGAGCTTTAATGAGTGTTTATAATGTGAGAAAACAGAAATAAGAAGTCAGTCTGCTCCTAAGATGACGGAAAACACAAAAAATCCACAGGGTGCTAGTAGAGCATGTCAACTCTGTACAGAAAAAAGGACTCCATATTGTTAATAAAGACCAATTGAAAAAATGATTTTTAGCTCAAAATAAATATAATGCAATAATAAAAAAAATAACCCCCAAAGGTGTACATAGCCTTTAAGGTCTAAAAGTAATGGTGGAGTCTGATGTGGAGGTTTGGATCTGTTTGAGGGTCTAAATAAATTATTGGGTCTGGTCCAAGGTCAGACCTCAGACTACTAAATTAATTCAGACCAGACCCCGAAATTCAGACCTGAAATTCAGACCCGATGAGACAAAAAAAAAAATAACTCAATGCTCTTCACCCCGGTTCAGCTCTGAGCATATCATGTACAGGGCCCTGATGACCTTCATATATCAGGAGCCACTGTGGGAGCACCACAACTCACATACCATCTCTCTATCAACCCATTAAAGGGGTTTTCCAAGAGTTTTTTTTTCTGATGATCTATCCTCTGGATAGGTTATCAGTATCTAAATGGTGGGGATCTGATACCCGGGCCCCCCACTGATCAGCTGTTTGAGAAGGTAGCAGCACTCACAATAGCGTTGTGGCCTTCTCCAGCTTTGCCTAGGCAATACGACATCACATTGACATTCGTCGGTCACATGAAGTGAATGGGGTTGAGCAGTGATACCAAGTACAACCGTTATACAATGTACAGCACTGTGCTTGGTGAGCCAAGACAAGTGATATTGTGAGCGCTGGTGCCTTCTCAAACAGCCCACCGTTCAGATACTAATGAACTATCCAGAGGATAGGTCATCAGTAAAAACTCTCAGAAAACCCCATGGCTTGCTCAGTTTTGGTGGTGGTCTCTACTCCCTTGGTTGTAGAAGCCCCCGGGATCGGACTGGCCCACCAGAGTACCAGAGGATCTTCGGGCAGGCCCAAGCTTTGACAATAATGGACTCTTAAGGGCTCTTAAGGTCCTATATACATAGAGAGTGGAATCATTTCTTCTGTGGGCCCAAAGGCTTGTGCTTCAATTGCCTCCGATATAATCTGGTTTCGTACATTTCCTTTTCCTTGTCACTTCCAGTTGTAGCTATCAAGAAACCAATAGATGCAAACTCTACTTTAAGTACCATACTTAATATAGATATAGTGTAGGTGAGGGCCCCAGAGGTGGGTCCTGCATCTTTTGGGTGATTATAAATGTCTAAGATGGGAATACCCCTTTAAGTATTTACCATGCACATTCTGACCATTGCCAATGTCTTGAAATGAGCTGAAATGTTAATTAGAATAATGGGATACACCAGAACACAAAAAATCCAATATTTCAAAAATGCCTAATTTAGGACAAACTAGTTGCATAGTAGCAAGACTCTTCCCCTTTTCACCATCTTAGCACAGACTACTGAGGTAATAGTCATGTAAAAGTCTAGCAATTGTCAAGGAGACTTAGACAAGCAGGACTTGGACAATATGTCCCCTCCGAATTGTTCTGTGTCCATAGGGCACGATTGGTGATGTAAGCTCATGCAATCCACCTGGAACACTGCATCACTTCTGGAGCAGCAGATGTGGAGATGAGACATTTGGGGCCTCTGGGAATTGTGCAAACAACTTAGGCACCTGGGAAAAAGAATCTATTTCTTGTAAACTTACACATCTCCCTCACCGCCGAAAACTCGTGCTGAATCGTACATTTATAAATGTTAAGCTATAAGGAACATTTGCTGAACATCTTATTTCCAAAATATTTTAATGGCGAAGAAAGTAGAATGTTTCTTTATACAGTTGCAAAAAAAGGACGTGAATCCTTGTTAACTAAGTCACAATTATAGACAAACACAATATAACTAAAGTATAACACACCAACAGATGTATCGTTTTTGTCTTTTATTGAGAAAATTGAATAAAAATTGATAGCATGGGGAAAAAAGTAAGTGAACCTCTGTGTTAATGACTTACCCAAGAGCAATAATTGGCAACATGTTTCAATTAAGGAGATGAGATTCAAAGTCTGGGTTTCACAGGTGCTTTGCCCATTAAATAAAGGCACACAAAGCCTGGTTACTGTCAAATCTGTTTTTCTCAAGATAGATTGGTTAGTGTGAACCATGCCTCGATGCCAATAACTTTCAAAAGACCTTAGAACACATAATATAGAGATGCATGAAGCTAGAAAAGGCTACAAAAGCATTGCTTAAGATCTGTGTCTACATCAATCCATGGTTAAACAAATTAGCTAGAAATGGAGAAAATCCAGGACTGTTGCGTCTCTCCGTAGGAGTTGGCATTCTGTTATAGGGTCTATGCCATGATTGATGTAAAAAATGAAAATCAGATATCTTATAGTACGTGACAATAGCTTTCTATCAAAGCTAGAACCAGCCCTGTACCTCACATGTTTCTAGAGATCCCCGCCCCCCAATTCACTGATCCAATTGCTCTGCTAGATTATCTTCAGCCTGGCAGCTCAGGGGCATGTCCTCTTTGCTGCAGCTCTTGTCATGTAACCACCACAGCTTTTAATAGAACATATGGCTGGTGGCAATTGAAGATTTAAACTGAAGATGTTCAACCAGGTCAATGATACAGACAAACATTAAGGAAAAGAACAAACACCAGGTGGCGCTATACAGATATATTTTATTAAATAACTCAGTGGCTATACTAAATATTTAATTGCATGCAATTACAAAAATATTCCGATCCAGGTGTTGATTTGAAAAATGTAGAATATATTTTGTGACACAATCCCTTTAAGTGCACAATGGCAAGTCCTGAAAGAAGTGAGAAAGGACCTATGGGTAACAGCAAAACACCTACTGAAGACTCTATAAACTGCAAAAAAACTCTGTCCATGTGTCCACCATTATAAATATAATAAACAAGAATGGTGTTCATGAAAGGACACCATGAAGGAAGGTGCTGCTGTCCAAGAAAAACATTGCAGCCTGACTCAAGTTTACTGGAGACCACCTGAGTGTTCGGAACTGCCTCTGGGAAAATGTTCTATGGACAGAGGAGACTAAAGTGGACAAATGCACAAAGTCACAATACTATGTCTAGAGGAAAAACACTACACACCAAAACCTCAAACCAATTGTGAAGCACGATGGAGGGAGCATCATGATTTTGGTCTACTTTGCCATCACATGGCCTGGACGTCTTGCAAAACAATTCATTCTAAGAAATATGAAATGATTTCACAGGAGAATGTAAGGGCAACCATCCATGATCTGATGATGAAGAGGCGTTGGGTAATGCAAGAAGTTAAACAACTGAACCTACTGAAGGATGGTTGAAGCAAAGGAAGATTTGTGTTTTGGAATTGCCAAGTCCTGACCTCAAACCTATGAAGATGCTGTGGTATGATCCAAAGAGATGAAAGATTAGGTCCCTGAATGATTGAAATCCCTGCTCTTTCTATGCTTCTCTAATGAGACATCTATCTATATACACACTCATACAATCAATCTCTGTCAATCACTAGTAGCACAGCCCACTGGACTCCTAGACATAGAAAGAGCAGGGATTTAAAGCAATAAGTAACAATTTACAGTGAATCTTTTTCCAAAAAACTATATATCACTTTGTTCAGATCCCCCTGCTCTACAACATGCTACCCACAAATAAGACGGCATGTAAAATGTCACAGGTTCTCTTTAAACATGCATTGGGGTACACATGCGCCAGTTTCTGAAGACAGAGGGCATTTTCCTTGGGAGAGCACCATATTTGCCACAGGTAAAGTCTTGGCACTGACACAACGGAACTGCACCAAATTTATTAAACCACGTGCAACTTTTATAAACTTTTCACAAATCACATGAACATGGGGGCAAAACTGACTTTAAAAGTTTCTCTTTCATGTTTAAAAAAAAAAAAAGTTTCCCCTTTGATAAATTGTCCCCCCAAAAATGACCTATTTGTATAAGAAACTGTCTGGGCATAGATGTTTCAGCATGTAAGGGTTAACAGGTACACTGATGAGTGACCATTGGCATGTAACCTATAGAGACTTATATCATTACACATGTGCAGTTTCAGCGTCCTGTGATAAATAGAAGTGGGTCAGGGGAAATCTTTAATGAACGCCCCTCGTATCTGTTTGTAATATAATTGAACCGTTTCCTTATAAAGCGTACTGTATAGTGTTTTTGGGTGATGATTATATTCATATCCCATGAACAGCTACATCTAAAAAACATCATATGATTGGGAACTACTGGGTATGAGAAAAGTAATGTACATGTATTTATTGTATCCACAATGCACATTGGAGGAGGATTGGAAACTTAAAGTGGCCCTGGAAATAAACTCAAAAGTAGCCCCATGTGCAGCACATTCAGGGGAGGAGAGGGTAGGAGTGATAGTAGCAAGAATGGTGGTGATAGTTATTACTGACTCTAACACTCCCCTGGGCCGTGCAGTGATGGGAAGGGTGCACCTTTCTGCCCTTTGAGGCACACTCTGGTTCTGAGGTTCTCTTGTCTGGTGGTGGTTCGGGGTACTGCAGCGTCCCACATATATGTGTAAATGGGACACTTTAAACATCTGTTTATTTATGTATTTATCTAATGTATGGTATTTCACATTATCAGTCTGGCATTGTCATTCCACCCATTCACCCCTAGGTGGTGCTGGCACCACACTATATATAGCTTTGGGTGTGTCTAGCTTAGAGCAGAATGTTATGTTAGAGTCAGAGTGAGAGAGGAGAAGCAAGTTCCTGGAGGAGAGAAACAGGCCTAAATCAAAATGTAGCTGTTTTCCTTTCTTCTGGGCCTTGATCAAGCCTGGAGAAGACAAACACAGCAACTAAGCACCAGACAGTGAGTCTATGTCTAAATATGAAGCAAGCCTAGTGAGGGTTACAGCTGAACCTAGCTTATGGACCTGATCAGCACAAGTGCCCGAGAGTAACTTTCTAAGTGCCAGGACACTTATGGATAATTAGTGCGCAGAATTTTCCTTACTCACTAGAAGCCTTCCGGGATATAGTGGAAACCGAAACCTTTTTAGGAGAGCATCCTGCAAATAATGAAGCAGAAGACTGAGGCCTGCTACTAGGGAGAACGCCCTTATACACTAGCGTTTTTTTTTTCCGGTGTTGAGTTCCGTCCTAGGGGCTCAATACCGGGAAAAAACTGATCAGTTTTAGCCTAATGCATTCTGAATGAAGAGCATTCCGTTCAGTATGCATCAGGATGCATCAGTTCAGTCGCTCTTACGTTTTTTGGCCGGAGAAAATACCGCAGCATGCTGCAGTTTTCTCTCTGGCCAAAAATCCTGAACACTTGCTGGAATGCCGGATCCGGCATTAATTTCCATTGAAATGTATTAGTGCCGGATCCGGCATTAAGTGTTCCTGCAAAATGGATCCGGTTTAAAAATGCAAAAAAAAATGCCGGATCCGTTTTTTTCCGGGTTACACCGGAGAGACAGATCGGTATTTCAATGCATTTGTCCGGATTGCCGAATTCCGGCGACAGCGAATCCTCTGCCGCAAGTGTGAAAGTACCCTTAGAGCCCCAAAAGTCCTTTTAAGGACTATAGTTGTATCTGGTAGCAGTATATATTTTTAGCGCAACCTGCGCTAAATAGCTTGCAATTGTTTGGCCGCTGCAGACATCCGAAATATCAGTGACATTCAGTGTCATTTTTTTGCTGCTGGTGGCAGCGAGATTACTTGCGCTACATCTCCAGTATAACGTTAGCACATCCGAAATATCAGTGACATTCAGTGTAATTGTTTTCGCCGCTGGTGACAGCGACATTATCTGCGCTACATCTTCTGTGTAACGTGTGTGCAGCCTAAAAATATCTGTGACATCCAGTGTAATTTTTCTGTAGACTGTGTCCGCTACAGACAGTTACATAACCTGCGCTACATCTCCTGTATAACGTTTGCATATCCGAAATATCAGTGACATTCAGTCTAACTTTTTTGCTGCTGGTGGCAGCGACATTACTTGCACTACATCTCCAGTATAACGTTTGCCCATCCTAAATATCAGTGACATTAATTCAGTGTAATTTTTTATTAGCCGCTGGTGACAGCGACATTTCTTGCGCTATACCTCCTGTATAACGTGTGCGTATCCTAAATATCAGTGACATTCATTCAGTGTAATTTTTTATTAGGCGGTGGTGACAGCAACATTACTTGCGCTATACCTCCTGTTTAACGTGTGCGCATCCTAAAAATATCTGTGACATTCTGTGTACTTTATTTGCACATACACTTACAAAACCTGCGCTACTGTACGTGTGACATACTTGCAAGCATATATGCCATTTAATATGCACAAGGCAAGCAGTAAGGGACGGGGAAGTGGCCGTGCTGCTGATGGTGCACGCAGAGGCCGTGGCGCTGGGCGCGGTGAAACTGTGCCTGCTGCCAGAGCACAAGAAACACACTCATCCACAATAGCTAGCTTCATGTCCCAGTTTGCAGGGCGGCGCAGGACACCACTCTCGAAGTCAGACCAGTGCAACCAGGTGGTCGGTTGGATTTCAGCAGATAATGCTTCCAGTCGGTTAAGCACCACCCTGTCTTCCACAAAGTCCAGTCTCAGTAGCCAAGAGTCTGGTCAACAGAATCCTTCCACCCACTATGGAGAGTCTTGGCAAACAAGTGATCCCACACTTGTATATTCCGAGGAGCTGTTTTCATCGCCATTCCCTAATTTTGGCCTCTAGCCAAGCTCGCTTGAAGAGGGACATGAGGAGATCTTGTGCCCTGATTCCCAAACTCCACAGTCAGAAGAAGATGACAGTAGGGAGCGGCAATTAGTGTTTCACGAGGTGGATGATGATGATGAAACACAGTTGCCAATAAGTCAACCGCAATTAGAGTCTCAAGAGGTTCATGATGAGGATTAGACACAGTTGTCAATAACTGAGGTTGTTGCTAGGTCAACAAGTCAGGAGGATGACCAGAGTGAGGAAGTGGGAGAGGAGGTGCTGGACGATGAACTCACTGACCCAACCTGGGAAGGTGGCAAGCCGAGCGAGGACAGGCTGGAAGAGGCAGTGGGGTGGCAAAAGGGAGAAGGCGGGCCACACCAAACAGGCCCGCAACTGTTCCCGGTGCACCCCCTTGCGGCAAGCTCCCTTGCCATGGGGTAGGTGTTCCGCTGTCTGGCGCTTTTTTTGAGGAAAGTGCGGACGATAAAAGAATTGTCATTTGCAACCTGTGCCGTACCAAAATGAGCAGGGGCGTAAACACTAGCAACCTCACCACCACCAGCATGATCCGCCACATGGCATCAAAGCACCCTAATAGGTGGGCCGAACGCCTGGGCCACAACCAGTGTCTGCGGTCACACCACTGCCTCCTCTTCCCCTGTGTTATGTGCTGGCCAATCCCCTGTCCAAGACGCAGGCCCGGATGCCTCCCGCTCTACACCTGGACCTTCGCAAGCACCATCAGCTAGCACATCCACTTCTGTGTCCCAGCGCAGCGTACAGATGTCTATACCCCAGGCCTTTGAACGAAAGCGCAAATACCCAGCCACCCACCCACAGACCATAGCACTAAATGCGCATCTTTCCAAATTCTTGGCCCTGGAAATGTTGCCATTTAGGCTTGTGGATACTGATGGCGGCAGCTGTCCTGCGGGACTCTGTCCCCAGCCGCCAATATTTTTCACAGTGTGCAGTCCCAGCCTTACACCAGCATGTGTCCTGTAACATCATCCGTGCCCTGAACAACGCAGTTATTGGGAAGGTCCACTTAACGACTGACACATGGACAAGTGCTTTTGGCCAGGGACGCTACATTTCCCTGACGGCACACTGGGCGACAATTGCAAGGAGCAGTCCATGTTCTCTGCCATGTGACAGTACAAGGCAGGGATTGCTTTTCTGGAGAAATAATGGCAGCTAGGTATCTTCCAGCAAGGCTAAGCACCATCAGTTCCCTAAAGGCAGCAAAATCCACTAAGTAGTATGGCAACGACTTCACTGCCAGTAAGTCGGCCAGATGGGAATTAAGCTTGCACGCCATCTGATTTCTGAGTGTGGAGGAGCAGCAGTAGACTGAGCAGGAAAATCCTTATTTGATGATGGCGGTGACAAGCACACTGTACTGCTCGTGGATGTGGCCTGGCTGCCGTAAAGGAGGACATTCCTGTTGCGCTGGCTGTTGGCCACTTCTATTTTCCCACTGGAATAGGTGATGGTGCTTCATGTGCTGCCTATATTTGTGTTTGAACTACTTATTTTAATCCTGCAGATCTTCAAAACAGCTTTTATCTTCTGGCATTGTGGAGAAAAACTGCCAGATGGGAGATACGCACATACTACATATAGAGCTAGCGTCAGCTAAGCTTGACTTAGGTCTGGCACCTTTTGAGCCTGCTCCACAGTATTGGTGGCATCACCAGTTCCCCAGCTAATCATAACAAACGCAGATCTGGCCATGGCAATATTTTTCGAGGTTCTGGCCATACATAGCCTCTGCTCTTATGGATGCTGCCGCAGCCACAACCCTCCACCTCTGATGTCACCTACTCCTCATCACTCCCATCCAGCTCCCAAGTCCTGTCCAACACACAATCATCATCATAGACTTCACCCTCCCACCACTTTTATCAGACTTTTATCTCACACAACTCAACAGGGAGACTATATTGAGCATCATCCATGTGGGGTTTGTTGCCTTGTTGGAAAAAAGAAAGCATCCCACTAGGAGGGGGCAGTGAAGACAGAAATGATGCAAATGAAAGGCTGAAAGAAGGAGGAGCATCAGGAATCCTGTTACCCCTGGCTCCAAGGCAAGGTGTCAGGCTTGAAAGTAACATCCACATCATGCTGTGACTGAAAGGAGCAGTGAGCCATCCAGTCCACTATCTCATCCTCTTCATCCACAATAATATTATGGTGCTTATCGAAAGCCATAGAGAACTGTGGCCTGCTGCTACTATTACTACAACTACTACAGGCTGGATGGTTACTTAGCACTCTGATCTGGCGTTTTTGTATGAATTTCAAGGCTACTTTGGAATCTGATTTAGGGTTTGTATAAATTTGGGATCAGATCTGGGGTCTAAATTGATTTGGATTCAGATCTGGGATCTGAATGAATTTTAGGTCGGATCTGGAGCCTGAATTAATTTGAGGTTAGATCTTGGGTCAGAATGAAGTGGGGTCAGATATGGGGTCTGAATGAATTTGGGGTCAGATCTGGGATGAGAATGAATTTGAGTTTGCATCTGGGGTCTGTATGAATTTAGGAGTTGATATGAGGGTCTGAATCAGGGCCGGGCCGACACAGAGGCTGACCACGTCGCTGCCGCTGCCACGCCTGCCGGGTTGCCGGGCTGCCGGCCGCGCTGGAGGACGGAGGGAGTAGTGAGCACTTGGCACTGACTTACGTGCTCCCTCCCCGCTCCGCCTCCTGGCTCGGCCGCTCCGCTGCTCTGGTCTCTGCTCAGTCGCTTGCCTGACTGGCTGCGTACAGCGCGCACTTTGACCTGACGCGCTGTACGCAGTCAGGTCACATGTGCGCCCTCTGGAGACCAGGAGCAGCGTGGGCAGCAGCAGGCAGCAGCACAGCACTGTGTCACGACCCAGCCCAGGCCCCAGCAGGGATAGAGCGTGAGAGTCTGCCCTGAAGTGAAGTAGGATAGTTCTTAAATAAAGATAATATTCTTTTCCGTCTGATTTGAGGTCTGATGGGGTTCTGGATGGGGTAAAATTACAAGGAGCGCCCCGGGGGGGGCGCACTTGGGCAGCTCAGCCTCTGTTGGTGGTGGACCTTGTCCCAGCCCTGGTCTGAATTAATTCTGGGGTCTGATGTGAGGGTCTATTATTTCTGGGGTCTGGTGTAAGAATCTGTATTGATTCTGGAGTCTGGTCTTGAGGTCTGTATTAATTTTGGGTTCTGGTCTGGTAGTCTATATTGCTTTTGGGGTCTCATCTGGGGTCTGTATTAAACCCTTAAGGACTCAGCCCTATTTCACCTTAAGAACTTGGCCATTTTTTTGCAAATCTGACCAGTGTCACTTTATGTGCTGATAACTTTAAAACGCTTTGACTTATCCAGGCCATTCTGAGATTGTTTTTTCGTCACATATTGCACTTCATGACACTGGTAAAATGAAGTCAATAAAATTCATTTTTATTTATTAAAAAATACCAAAATTTCCAAGTTTTAATTTCTCTACTTTTATAATACATAGTAATACCTCCAAAAATAGTTATTACTTTATATTCCCCATATGTCTACTTCATGTTTGGATCACTTTGGGAATGATATTTTATTTTTTTGGGATGTTACAAGGCTTAGAAGTTTAGAAGCAAATCTTGAAATTTTTCAGAATTTTCAAAAACCCAATTTTAAGGGACCAGTTCAGGTCTGAAGTCACATTGCGAGGCTTACATAATGGAAACCACCCAAAAATGACCCCATTCTAGAAACTACACCCCTCAAGGTATTCAAAACTGATTTTACAAACTTTGTTAACCCTTTAGGTGTTCCACAAGAATTAATGGAAAATAGAGATACAATTTACAAATTTCACTTTTTTGGCAGATTTTCCATTTTAATAATATTTTTCCAGTTACAAAGCAAGGGTTAACAGCCAAACCAAACACAATATTTATGGCCCTGATTCTGTAGTTTACAGAAACACCCCATATGTGGTCGTAAACAGCTGTACGCGCACATGGCAGGGCGCAGAAGGAAAGGAATGCCATACCGTTTTTGGAAGGCAGGTTTTGCTGGACTGTTTTTTTTTACACCATGTCCCATTTGAAGCCCCCTGATGCACCCCTAGAGTAGAAACTCCATAAAAGTGACCCCATCTAAGAAACTACACCCCTCAAGGTATTCAAAACTGATTTTACAAACGTCGTTAACCCTTTAGGTGTTCCACAAGAATTAATGGAAAATAGAGATACAATTTCAAAATTTCACTTTTTTGGCAGATTTTCCATTTTCATAATTTTTTTCCAGTTACAAAGCAAGGGTTAACAGCCAAACCAAACTCAATATTTATGGCCCTGATTCTGTAGTTTACATAAACACCCCATATGTGGTCGTAAACAGCTGTACGGGCACACGGCAGGGTGCAGAAGGAAAGGAATGCCATACGGTCTTTGGAAGGCAGATTTTGCTGGACTGTTTTTTTTTACACCATGTGCCATTTGAAGCCCCCCCTGATGCAACCCTAGAGTAGAAACTCCAAAAAAGCGACCCCATTTTAGAAACCACGGGATAGGGTGGCAGTTTTTTTGGTACTAGTTTAGGATACATATGATTTTTGGTTGCTCTATATTACACTTTTTGTGAGGCAAGGTAACAAGAAATAGCTGGTTTGGCACCGTTTTTATTTTTTGTTATTTACAACATTCATCTGACAGGTTAGATCATGTGGTATTTTTATAGACCAGGTTGTCACGAATGCGGCGATACCTAATATGTATACTTTTTTTTATTTATGTAAGTTTTACACAATAATATCATTTTTGAAGCAAGAAAAATCATGTTTTAGTGTTTCCATAGTCTGAGAGCCATAATTTTTTCCGTTTTTGGGCGATTACCTTGGGTAGGGTATGATTTTTGCGGGATGAGATGATGGTTTTATTGGCACTATTTTAGGGTGCGTGTGACTTTTTGATCACTTGCTATTACACTTTTTGTGATGTAAGTTGACAAAAAATGGCTTTTTTTTTACACCGTTTTTATTTTTTATTTTTACGGTATTCATCTGAAGGGTTAGGTCATGTGATATTTTTATAGAGCAAGTTATTACGGATGCTGCGATACCTAATATGTATACTTTTTTTATTTATGTAAGTTTTACACAATGATTTCATTTTTGAAGCAAAAAAAATCATGTTTTAGTGTTTCCATAGTCTGAGAGCCATAATTTTTTCAGTTTTTAGGCGATTACTTTGGGTAGGGTAGGATTTTTGCGGGATGAGATGACGGTTTTATTGGCACTATTTTGGGGTGCATATGACTTTTTGATTGCTTACTATTACACTTTTTGTGATGTAAGGTGACAAAAAATGGTTTATTTAGCACAGTTTTTATTTTTTATTTTTTACGGTGTTCATCTGAGGGGTTAGGTCATGTGATATTTTTATAAAGCCGGTCGATACGGATGCGGCGTTACCAAATATGTATACATTTTTTAAATTTATGTAAGTTTTTGTTTTTTATTTTTTACGGTGTTTATCTGAGGGGTTAGGTCATGTGATATTTTTATAGAGCTGGTCGATACGGACGCGGCGATACCTAATATGTATACTTTTTTTTATTTATGTAAGTTTTACACAATAATATCATTTTTTAAACAAAAAAAAATGATGTTTTAGTGTCTCCATATTCTGAGCCATAGTTTTTAAATTTTTTGGGGCGATTGTCTCAGGTAGGGGCTCATTTTTTGCGGGATGAGGTGACGGTTACTACTTTCACACCTGCGTTAGGTGCGGATCCGTCTGGTATCTGCACAGACGGATCCGCACCTATAATGCAAACGCTTAGATCCGTTCAGAACGGATCCGTTTGCATTAGCATGAACAAAAAAAAAAAAAAATTTTTTTTTTTTTTTGTTCATGATAATGCAAACGGATCCGTTTTGACTTTACATTGAAAGTCAATGGGGGACGGATCCGTTTGAAAATTGAGCCATATTGTGTCAGCTTCAAACGGATCCGTCCCCATTGACTTGCATTGTAAGTCTGAACGGATCCGTTTGCCTCCGCACGGCCAGGCGGACACCCGAACGCTGCAAGCTGCGTTCAGGGGTCCGCCTGCTGAGCGGAGCGGAGGACAAACGGTGCCAAACTGATGCATTCTGAGCGGATCCGCATCCACTCAGAATGCATTAGGGCTGGACGGATCCGTTTGGGGCCGCTTGTGAGAGCCTTCAAACGGAGCTCACAAGCGGAGCCCCGAACGCTAGTGTGAAAGTAGCCTTAGATTGGTACTAATTCGGTGGGCAAACACCTTTTTGATCGCTTACTGTTGTACTTTTTGTGATGTAAGGTGAAAAAAAATTGGTTTATTTAGCACAGTTTTCTTTTTTTTTACAGTGTTCATTTGAGGGGTTAGGTCATGGGATATGTTTATAGAGCCGGTCGATACGGACGTGGCGATACCTAATATGTATACTTTTTTATTTTGACCTATTTTTTACCATTTTTTTTTAACTTAATTTGGGGAAAATGACGTTTTTGTTTATTTTTACTTGAAACTTTTAATTTTTTTTGGGGGGGGGACTTTATTTTTTCAATTTTTTTTTACTTTATTTTTTGTCCCACTTTGGGACTTCAACTTTTGGGGGTCTAATCCCTTTTACAATGCATTCTAATACTTCTGTATTGGAATGCATTGGCTGTATGAGCAATACTGTGTGTATTACTCATACAGCTTTCGGCCTGTGAGATCCAGGGGCTTGGATCTCACAGGCTCGTCACCGGAAGGCAGCGCGATGCCTTCCTTAGACATCGCGCTGCCTTCCATGCCATCGGGTCCCCCCTACAGCCGCATGGGGACCCAATGGCACCGCCGCCCGCAACCGCCGGATAAGGTAAAAGCCGCAAACCGCAGGTCTGAATTGACCTGCGGTTTGCGGCGATCGCAGACACGATTTCAGCGGACATCCTGTTGTGATTAAACCCCGCCGAGCCGCAATCGCGATTTAAACTTAGGACGTACCGGTACGCCTTGAGTCCTTAACCACCTCCCGACCTCCTAACGCACGGATGCGTCCTGGAGGCGGTCGATTCATTCCTCCTGGACGCATCCATGCGTCACCTCGCGAGACGCGAGATTTCACTGGATCGGAAGGTAAGCGAGTGGATTTACAGCCTGCCAGCAGCGATCGTTCGCTGGCAGGCTGGAGATGCGATTTTTTTAACCCCTAACAGGTATATTAGACGCTGTTTTGATAACAGCGTCTAATATACCTGCTACCTGGTCCTCTGGTGGTCCCTTTTGCTTGGATCGACCACCAGAGGACACAGGCAGCTCAGTAATAAGTAGCACCAAACACCACTACACTACACCCCCCCCCCTGTCACTTATTAACCCCTTATTAACCCCTGATCACTCCTGATCACCCCATATAGACTCCCTGATCACCCCCCTGTCATTGATCACCCCCCTGTCATTGATCACCCCCTTGTAAGGCTCCATTCAGACGTCCGTATGTTTTTTACGGATCCACGGATACATGGATCGGATCCGCAAAACACATACGGACGTCTGAATGGAGCCTTACAGGGGGGTGATCACCCCATATAGACTCCCTGATCACACCCCTGTCATTGATCACCCCCCTGTCATTGATCACCCCCCTGTAAGGCTCCATTCAGACGTCCGTATGTTTTTTATGGATCCACGGATACATGGATCAGATCCGCAAAACACATACGGACATCTGAATGGAGCCTTACAGGGGGGTGATCAATGACAGGGGGGTGATCACCCCATATAGGCTCCCTGATCACCCCCATGTCATTGATCACCCCCCTGTCATTGATTAACCCCCTGTAAGGCTCCATTCAGACGTCCGTATGTTTTTTTACGGATCCACGGATACATGGATCAGATCCGCAAAACACATACAGACGTCTGAATGGAGCCTTACAGGGGGGTGTTCACCCCATATAGACTCCCTGATCACCCCCCTGTCATTGATCACCCCCCTGTCATTGATCACCCCCGTGTAAGGCTCCATTCAGACGTCCGTATGTTTTTTACAGATCCACGGATACATGGATCGGATCCGCAAAACACATACAGATGTATGAATGGAGCCTTACAGGGGGATGATCAATGATAGGGGGTGATCACCCCATATAGCAGGCATGCTCAACCTGCGGCCCTCCAGCTGGTGCAAAACTACAACTCCCATAATTCCCGGACAGCCTACATCTATCAACATACAGCAGGGCATGGTAGGAGTTGTAGTTTTACAACAGCTGGAGGGCCGCAGGTTGAGCATCCCTGCCATATAGACTCCCTGATCACCCCCCTGTCATTGATAACCCCCCTGTCATTGATCACCCCCCTGTAAGGCTCCATTCAGACGTCCGTATGTGTTTTGCGGATCCGTGGATCCGCAAAACACGGACACCGCGGATCCGCAAAACAGATACGGACGTCTGAATGGAGCCTTACAGGGGGGTGATCAATGACAGGGGGGTGATAACCCCATATACACTCCCTGATCATCCCCCTGTCATTGATCACCCCCCTGTAAGGCTCCATTCAGACATTTTTTTGGCCCAAGTTAGCGGAAATTGTTATTTTTTTTTTTTTCTTACAAAGTCTCATATTCCACTAACTTGTGTCAAAAAATAAAATCTCACATGAACTCACCATACCCCTCACGGAATCCAAATGCGTAACATTTTTTAGACATTTATATTCCAGACTTCTTCTCACGCTTTAGGGCCCCTAAAATGCCAGGACAGTATAAATACCCCACATGTGACCTCATTTCGGAAAGAAGACACCCCAAGGTATTCCGTGAGGGGCATATTGAGTCCATGAAAGATTGAAATTTTTGTCCCAAGTTAGCGGAAAGGGAGACTTTGTGAGAAAATAAATTAAAAAAATCAATTTCCGCTAACTTGTGCCCAAATTTTTTTTTTCTATGAACTCGCCATGCCCCTCATTGAATACCTTGGGGTGTCTTCTTTCCAAAATGGGGTCACATGTGGGGTATTTATACTGCCCTGGCATTTTAGGGGCCCTAAAGCATGAGAAGAAGTCTGGGATCCAAATGTCTAAAAATGCCCTCCTATAAGGAATGTGGGCCCCTTTGCGCATCTAGGCTGCAAAAAAGTGTCACACATCTGGTATCGCCGTACTCAGGAGAAGTTGGGGAATGTGTTTTGGGGTGTCATTTTACATATACCCATGCTGGGTGAGAGAAATATCTTGGTCAAATGCCAACTTTGTATAAAAAAATGGGAAAAGTTGTCTTTTGCCAAGATATTTATCTCACCCAGCATGGGTATATGTAAAATGACACCCCAAAACACATTGCCCAACTTCTCCTGAGTACGGCAATACCAGATGTGTGACACTTTTATGCAGCGTAGGTGGGCAAAGGGGCCCACATTCCAAAGAGCACCTTTCGGATTTCACAGGTCATTTTTTACACATTTTGATTTCAAACTACTTACCACACATTAGGGCCCCTAGAATGCCAGGGCAGTATAACTACCCCACAAATGACCCCATTTTGGAAATAAGACAGCCCAAGGTATTCCGTGAGGGGCATAATGAGTTCCTAAAAAAAAAATTTTTTGTCACAAGTTAGTGGAAAATTATGATTTTTTTTTTTATTATTTTTTCTTACAAAGTCTCATATTCCACTAACTGGTGACAAAAAATAAAAACTTCCATGAACTCACTATGCCCATCACGAAATACCTTGGGATGTCTTTTTTCCAAAATGGGGTCACTTGTGGGGTAGTTATACTGCCCTGGCATTCTAGGGGCCCTAATGCCTGCAAAGTAGTTTGAAATCAAAATCTGTAAAAAATGGCCAGTGAAATCCGAAAGGTGCTCTTTGGAATGTGGGCCCCTTTGCCCACCTAGGCTGCAAAAAAGTGGCACACATGTGGTATCGCCGTACTCAGGAGAAGTTGGGGAATGTGTTTTGGGGTGTCATTTTACATATACCCATGCTGGGTGAGAGAAATATCTTGGCAAAAGACAACTTTTCCCATTTTTTTTATACAAAGTTGGCATCTGACCAAGATATTTATCTCACCCAGCATGGGTATATGTAAAATGACACCCCAAAACACATTGCCCAACTTCTCCTGAGTACGGCGATACCACATGTGTGACACTTTTTTGCAGCCTAGGTGGGCAAAGGGGCCCACATTCCAAAGAGCACCTTTAGGATTTCACAGGTCATTTTTTACACATTTTGATTTCAAACTACTTACCACACATTAGGGCCCCTAGAATGCCAGGGCAGTATAACTACCCCACAAGTGACCCCATTTTGGAAAGAAGACACCCCAAGGTATTCCGTGAGGGGCATGGCGAGTTCCTAGAATTTTTTATTTTTTGTCACAAGTTAGTGGAATATGAGACTTTGTAAGAAAAAAAAAAAAAAATCATTATTTTCCGCTAATTTGTGACAAAAAATAAAAAATTCGAGGAACTCGCCATGCCCCTGACGGAATACCTTGGGGTGTCTTCTTTCCAAAATGGGGTCACTTGTGGGGTAGTTATACTGCCCTGGCATTCTAGGGGCCCTAATGTGTGGTAAGTAGTTTGAAATCAAAATGTGTAAAAAATGACCTGTGAAATCCTAAAGGTGCTCTTTGGAATGTGGGCCCCTTTGCCCACCTAGGCTGCAAAAAAGTGTCACACATGTGGTATCGCCGTACTCAGGAGAGGTTGGGCAATGTGTTTTGGGGTGTCATTTTACATATACCCATGCTGGGTGAGATAAATATCTTGGTCAAATGCCAACTTTGTATAACAAAATGGGAAGCCAGTGGAACGGATCAGTAACAACTCAGTGAAGACGTCACCTGTGAGTGACTGGATTTACATTTGTTATGCCCATGACTGCTTCTTTTAAAATGCGTTTAAATCTCTTTAGTAAAAAGTATTTACACAACCTGATTCACGGGCATATTATCGGGAACAACTGTTCCTGCGAACGCTTATTCCAGACAATCTGCCCATCTAAATGTGCCACCGATCAGCCGATGAATGAGCAAAACGCTCGTCATCGAGTGATCCTGTCATTCATGCAGGGAAACAATTATTGTTTCTGGGCAGGAGATTGTGTTATCTAAACAGCGATCTGCTGCCCATAAACAATGATTCTGCATGGGTACGAGGGACCGCAATAGCAATGCCTCGACCTCATACTGTGAAGGAGATCACTGCATGTAAATACAGCAGTAGGGCGTGTCAATTTAGAGGAGAAAATTAAAACATTTTTTTGCCTTTTTTATGTGTTATATCCTAATTTAAAAGGTTTTTCGTTATTGATAAACATTTAGCTTGGTAAATTTGAGCTTGATTATAATGTATATTGAAACTTCGGAAAAAAGGGAAAAAATAATATAAACTCCACAAAAATTTGCTCAAAAAGTTGTTTAATGAAGTAAAACTATTTTATTTATATTCTGTCTCTATCATCAAACACTGAAAACACATTGTAAATTTTTTTAAAAGGCTTCAACCAACAATATTCATCAAATCTTGCTTCGATTCATTCTTAGACATCATTCTTCTGCTTGCTTCCTGGCCTCTAATGAATCCTTCTCGTTTCTCATGAGTATACACTTTGCCAGAAGCCTCGGTTATTTGTTTCACACACCTCTTTATGGACTGTCCATGACATTGCCACTTTGGAACTTGCATTGGCTCTTGAACAAACTTTCGTATTTCTGATATTTTGAGTTTACAAGTAAGTGGAGGTTCATATACTTTTTCTGACCAGTCTATCAGTTCCAAAAGTGAAGTTGCATTTGGATTTACTGCAGGTGTTTTCCTAGGCCGAACAGAGAGGTCTCCTGGTGTATCATCATCTTCATTCCTTAATTCAATTATCTTCTGGACCCCTGCTTTCCTTTCTTCTTGGTCTTCCGAGCATAAAAGTGTCTGAAGCACCATTTCACTAAATGCAAACCACGATGAACGTTGAATTGTTTGCAAAACAATATCTGTTCTGCCTTCTTCTGGGATTTTAGGAGCTTCAATTGATAAAGAATGTGGCGGGGTCTTCCACCCAAGAGAATTTCGATTTGATTGTAAACCAGCAGGTATAATATACGCCAACAATGCATTCCACAAACAGTTGCAATGTCTTCAAGTTGTTGCCTTTAAGGCCATGTTTTGAAACCCATATGCGACAAATCCTATTTGCAGGTGTTAACCACCGAGAGTAGCTTACAGGACCAATTTCTAATAATACCAGATCAGTTGGAAGTACACCTGTCCTTATGGCCTGAGTTGTCCTGTAACCATAAGCCTGATCTGTAGAGAGATCTTTGACATCAGTGTCACTCAATGGAACCAAAGGCTCTGGAAAGGATATTCTGACAAATGAGGAATTGATTTCAAGTTCAGTTGCACTATCAAGCATGTTGCCAATTTTACCACTCCACTTGTTGTTAAGACAAAGGTTTCACATCCAACTGTTTGATCAAGTGCCGCAAAGGTAGCTCATTAGTATGAAGAGCACAAACCAACCAGATGAGTTTACGATTCAGCTTTACCTCAACCCAATGCGGGACTCCTCCTTCACAACCAGTGTTAACATTCGTTGAGTCACCACCAATAGCCTGCAAACTTTTATCAATGCTGTTTTTCTTTAAAAAAAAATCCACAAGATGGTTAGCAATAACTTCAGCAGGTTTCTTTTTCGTTAAGTCTTTTTATGGAGTAAAATGGCGAAGATACCTTCCACCTGGCTCACTGCAAACAGTGTAATGCTCTTCTTTCACAATACTTGGAAACTGATGACTTGAGTTATCTGCTTGTAACAGAACTTTTGTGGAATCTTGGCGTCCATCAAAGAAGATACATTCAATCTTGCCTATCCGGCATTGAGCATGAAATTCTTCAAGTGATTTCATGACTTTTTCTTGGGCCCTTTTTACTTCATTGTGATCAACCACAAGTCTATTATAATATAATCTATTATACTGACTTGTACTTGAAGTAGAAGGTACATCAGAATCATCACATGGCATCTGCAAAGGTTCTTCAGAATCTTCATCTTCAACATCAGTTGGTGTCACAGCCAGACAGCTGAGAAGCGCTCACAGGAGCTTCTCAGATCCTCCTCCTTGAATTTCTTTGTTTTGGTTTAGTTTCTCATCTCGTTAGTCTATCTCAGCTGTCATGCAGTTAGACTGATCGCTACCCTTTAAGTTCCTCCCCATAATGCAGTAGTGTGCGGCTGATACAACTTCCTGGAGTGTGTGTGCATGCTGTTCCCAGTTCCCAGTTCCCAGTTCCCTGTTCCCAGTCGTCAGTCGTCAGTCGTCATTCGTCTGCAAGATAAGTGCTGTTTATGTATTTATGATTCTGTCTTTTCTGGATCCAGGTGACCCTGACTCCCTCCGTGTCAGTGTAGGGAGCCGGTGGTCGTGTCCCTTCACTATAGTAGGGTCTTCAGGTAATAGATAGCCGAGGAACGTGGATATGCGGCCATCCACCTTTGGGGTGTTCGCATAGGCTGAGCAGTGAGGGAGAGCGGCAGGTCTATTGCAGGGGTCTCCCTTTGTTCCTTAGTTGTGGATCCAGAGAGACATTGTTTATATGGTATTGTCTTGTTTCCTGTACACCATCCGTGACATTATCAGCCGCCAAAACCGTCTCAAGCATGGATCCGGTTTCACTTTTGGCTGAACGCTTTCAGGGTCTTTCTTTGGAGGTAGCTGATCTCCGTAAGACTTTTTCTCAGTTTCAAGTGACCGGTTCAGCTTGCGTTCATGGAGTTTGTGCTGAGCCTAAGATCTCGCTCCCGGATACGTTCTCCGGGGGTAGTGAGAATTTTGTGCGTTTTAGAGAGGCTTGCAAACTCCATTTTCGCCTTCTTCCCCATTCTTCTGGTGATGAAGAACGGAGGGTGGGGATCATTATATCGCTGCTCAGGGGTAACGCTCAGTCCTGGGCCTTTTCGCTGTCGGAGGGGGCACGGCCCCTTCGTTCAGTGGATGAATTCTTTTTAGCCCTGGGTCAGATATATGATGATCCGGATCGTATTGCTCTGGCTGAGTCTAGACTACGTCTGTTATGCCAGGGTAAACAATCCGCAGAGATATACTGTTCAGAATTTCGGAGATGGGCAGCAGATACGGGTTGGAATGATGCTGCACTCCGAAGTCAATTTTGCTATGGTCTTTCAGAGGGATTGAAAGATGCATTTGCCTTTCATGAAAGACCTACCTCCTTGGATTCTGCTATGTCTCAGGCTGTTCGTATTGACAGGCGTCTTAGAGAGAGAGGAGAGATCTCTCCTTCCTGTCATACTCAGTCCCGGGACAGTGCAGCGGTCTCATTCTGTGCACAGGGGTCTCAGTCGCTGTCAGCCCCTTCTGAGCAGGAGTCCATGCAGCTGGGGTTGATTGCCTCTGACAATAGAAGATTCAGCCCGCAGGGGAGGGTTTGTTTTTGTTGTGGAGGTATAAATCATCTGGCAAATGTTTGTCCCTCTAGGAGATTCAGGCAGTTTTCTGGGAGTAATAAAGAGACAAAAAGGAAAAAATCTTTTAAAAATGTTCCGTCTGTTACTATTGGCAGGGTTGAGGCGGAAATTGAAGGTTTTCCGTTTGCTTGTAGTTCCCATTTTGTCCTGCCTGCTAGGGTGGCGCTAGAGAGCAAGAGCATTTTTTGTGAGATTTTTGTGGATAGTGGAGCAGCTGTCAACCTCATTGATAATCAATTTGCAATAACTCATGGTTTCCAGGTATGCACTTTGGGAAAGGATATTCCTGTTTTTGCTATTGATTCAGCTCCACTTTCTCAGAAATCATTAAAGGGTATAGTTCACAATATCCGTTTAATTGTGAGTGATGCTCATGTTGAGGATGTGTCATGTTTCGTCCTTAGCGGTTTGCCTACTCCTCTAGTGTTGGGGCTACCCTGGCTCACTAAACATAACCCCACCATTGATTGGCAAGCGAGGCAAATAAATGGTTGGAGTAACTTTTGCAGAGAGAATTGCCTCATAACATCTGTTTCTGAGGTTTCTACTAAGACTGTACCACCTTTCCTCTCTGAATTTTTGGATGTCTTCTCTGAGAGTGGAGTTCAGGGTTTGCCTCCGCACAGGGAGTATGATTGCCCTATTAATCTCATCCCAGGCGCCAAGCTGCCTAAATCTCGTTTATACAATCTCTCCCAACCTGAGAGGGTCGCTATGCGGGCTTATATCTCTGAGAGTCTGAGAAAAGGACACATACGACCCTCGAAGTCACCTGTTGCCGCTGGTTTTTTCTTTGTTAAGAAAAAAGATGGTTCTTTAAGACCTTGTCTGGATTTCAGGGAGCTGAACAGTATCACTATTCGTGATCCTTATCCGCTTCCTCTGATCCCGGACCTGTTTAACCAGGTTGTTGGGGCTAAAGTCTTTTCCAAATTAGACCTAAGAGGGGCATACAACCTGGTTAGGGTCAGAGAAGGAGACGAATGGAAGACAGCTTTCAATACCCCTGAGGGCCATTTTGAGAATTTGGTTATGCCTTTTGGTTTGATGAATGCCCCAGCCGTTTTTCAGCATTTCGTCAAGAGCATTTTTTATCATTTAATGGGAAAATTTGTATTAGTGTATTTGGATGACATTTTGATTTTTTCTCCTGATTTCAAGACTCATAAGGAACACTTACGTCAGGTCTTGCTCATCCTGCGGGAGAATAAATTATACGCGAAACTGGAAAAATGTGTGTTTGCGGTTCCAGAAATCCAATTTCTGGGGTTTCTTGTCTCCGCTTCTGGTTTTCGCATGGACCCCGAGAAGGTCCGCGCTGTGCTTGAGTGGGAGCTTCCTGAGAATCAGAAGGCGCTGATGCGTTTTTTGGGCTTTGCCAATTATTACAGGAAATTTATTTTGAATTATTCCTCTGTTGTTAAACCACTCACTGATATGACCAGAAAGGGGGTAGATTTTTCTTCCTGGTCGGTAGAGGCGCGTAAGGCCTTTTCTAATATCAAGGAGAGTTTTGCTTCCGCTCCCATCCTAGTACAACCTGATATTTCGTTACCCTTCATAGTTGAGGTTGATGCTTCTGAGGTAGGGGTGAGTGCGGTCTTGTCTCAGGGTTCCTCTCCTGCCAAATGGCAACCGTGTGCCTTTTTCTCAAAGAAACTCTCCTCCGCAGAGAGAAATTATGATGTGGGAGATAGGGAATTGTTGGCCATCAAGTTGGCTTTTGAGGAATGGCGCCATTGGCTAGAGGGAGCCAGACACCCTATTACCGTGTTTACTGACCATAAAAATCTGGCCTACTTGGAGTCAGCCAAGCGTCTGAACCCGAGACAGGCCAGATGGTCTTTGTTCTTTTCAAGGTTTAATTTTGTTGTTATGTTCCGCCCTGGGGTTAAGAATGTGAAGGCAGATGCCCTGTCACGTTGTTTTCCGGGAGGTGGGAATTTTGAAGACCCGGGTCCCATTTTGGCTGAAGGTGTGGTGGTCTCTGCTCTTTTTCCTGAATTGGAGGCAGAGGTGCAGGCAGCCCAGTCAGAAGCTCCTGATCTTTGTCCTCCTGGGAGGTTGTTTGTGCCTCTCGCTTTGAGACACAAGATTTTTAAAGAACACCACGACACGGTCCTTGCTGGGCACCCGGGGGCAAGAGCCACACTGGATCTCATCGCTCGGAGATTCTGGTGGCCTGCGCTTCGTAAGTCGGTTGAGGGTTTTGTGGCAGCTTGCGAGACTTGCGCTCGTGCCAAGGTCCCTCATTCACGGCCATCAGGTCCTCTCCTTCCTTTGCCCATTCCTTCCCGTCCTTGGACACATCTGTCCATGGACTTCATAACGGACTTGCCTCGTTCCTCGGGGAAGTCTGTGATTCTGGTGGTGGTGGACCGTTTTAGCAAAATGGTGCATTTTATCCCTTTTCCTGGTTTGCCCAATGCTAAGACGCTGGCGCAGGCATTTATTGACCACATTGTCAAATTGCATGGGATTCCTTCAGACATAGTCTCTGATAGGGGCACGCAGTTTGTTTCCAGATTCTGGAAGGCTTTCTGTTCTCGCTTGGGGGTTCGGTTGTCATTCTCTTCTGCTTTCCATCCGCAGTCGAATGGCCAGACAGAGCGCGTCAATCAGAATCTGGAGACATATCTGCGCTGTTTTGTGGCGGAGAATCAGGAGGATTGGTGTTCTTTTTTGTCCCTTGCTGAGTTTGCTTTAAATAACCGTCGTCAGGAGTCCTCTGATAAGTCACCATTTTTTGGTGCATATGGGTTCCATCCGCAGTTTGGGACTTTCTCGGGAGAGGGCTCTTCTGGTTTGCCTGATGAGGACAGATTCTCCTCGTCTTTGTCATCTATTTGGCAAAAGATTCAGGATAATCTAAAGAGCATGAGTGAGAGATATAAGCGTGTGGCGGATAAGAGACGTGTGCCTGGTCCGGACCTGAATGTTGGTGATCTGGTGTGGTTGTCTACCAAGAATATCAAATTGAAGGTTCCCTCCTGGAAGTTGGGTCCTAGGTTTATTGGGCCTTACAAGATCCTGTCTGTCATCAATCCTGTTGCCTACCGTCTTGATCTTCCTCAGACTTGGAAGATCCATAATGTTTTTCATAAGTCCTTATTGAAACCTTATGTTCAACCTATTGTACCCTCGCCTTTGCCTCCTCCTCCGATTATGGTTGATGGAAATCTTGAATTTCAGGTCTCTAGGATTGTGGATTCTCGTATTGTCCGCGGTTCCCTCCAGTACCTCGTTCATTGGGAGGGTTATGGTCCTGAGGAGAGGATGTGGGTCCCAGTGACGGACATTAAGGCCTCTCGTCTCATCAGGGCTTTCCATAGGTCCCATCCTGAGAAGGTGGGCCCTGAGTGTCCGGAGTCCACTCCTAGAGGGAGGGGTACTGTCACAGCCAGACAGCTGAGAAGCGCTCACAGGAGCTTCTCAGATCCTCCTCCTTGAATTTCTTTGTTTTGGTTTAGTTTCTCATCTCGTTAGTCTATCTCAGCTGTCATGCAGTTAGACTGATCGCTACCCTTTAAGTTCCTCCCCATAATGCAGTAGTGTGCGGCTGATACAACTTCCTGGAGTGTGTGTGCATGCTGTTCCCAGTTCCCAGTTCCCTGTTCCCAGTCGTCAGTCGTCATTCGTCTGCAAGATAAGTGCTGTTTATGTATTTATGATTTTGTCTTTTCTGGATCCAGGTGACCCTGACTCCCTCCGTGTCAGTGTAGGGAGCCGGTGGTCGTGTCCCTTCACTATAGTAGGGTCTTCAGGTAATAGATAGCCGAGGAACGTGGATATGCGGCCATCCACCTTTGGGGTGTTCGCATAGGCTGAGCAGTGAGGGAGAGCGGCAGGTCTATTGCAGGGGTCTCCCTTTGTTCCTTAGTTGTGGATCCAGAGAGACATTGTTTATATGGTATTGTCTTGTTTCCTGTACACCATCCGTGACAGTTGGCTCTTCATCTTCTTCGGAGAAAATAACTTAATTTGGTTGTAATGACTGTAATGTTAACTCTTCCTTCGTTTTCTGCTTATATTCAGAAAATCTTCTTACTTCATCTTCTTGCCTCTTCTGCTTTTTAATTTGTCTTCTGTGCTTAGGTAGATCTGGTAATCCAATTTGATGCTGTCCAACAGATCCAACCTTCTCTCTTTGACCATTAATAAACACTAGTTCTTTGACAGGGATCTTCATGTCCTTACAACAAGAGCAGGAGATGTGCACTTCATGTTTACAGTCAGCACCACCTGGACCCTCAAATTCTGAACATAGCTTAATCTCACACTTGCAATTGAGGATGTCAAAGAGCTTGTCTAACGTTGCTATGAAAGCCTCTTTCACTTCCAGTTTGCCTCTGCCAAGTTATATGTTTTTGGCCTTTTCCCAGTTTTCTTCTATCTTCTTCAGGACTGTGACGCCTGGAATTTAAAATTGGCACCACAAAACAACAGTTTGCTAGCTCCCACTTTTCAAGCACTTTTGGATAAATATCCTTTGCAAGAGTGGCTGCTGGGTAATTTCTGACATTCTCTCCACTCTGCTCTCTTAGCAGGCCATATCTTAGAACATCACGCAGAGTTGGAAGTTCAGAAGGCAGCATTTCTCGACCAGTTCCAATAAAGTTACTCATGTGAGTGGAAGTTGCCAGTCTTGTCTTCCTTTTACTAGCCATGGTTCCGAATTTTCAGATGGATGTGCAAGTGGAAGAAACTATTCGTGCCTGGAAAAAGAAAGACAAGAAAATGTTACTATTTGTATGATACTATGATAAAAATTTATTAAGTATGACATTAGTAAAAATTATTAAAAAGTCACTCTGCTGCAAATGAGTATTGCTAGTTTAAAAACTTTTACGAATGGCATAATTTTTTTTTACATATTTTATAGTATAATATAAGTATATTCTTAACCTTAGAGCAGAAGTACAGACAGAAATAATGAGAATGCACTTCTTGAAAGAAGACAGTTTGCTGCGAATTTTAGATAAAACGCCAAAATATCACAAAATTGAAGTAGCTATTTACCAAGCAAAACAATTGCCATTTCTTGTAAATATTATTGTGAAATGCTAATCAAAACATTTTTGACCACCCTCATTTTTTGAAATACAAAGTCTCCTTTACTTAACGAGTAGCCGACTGTCAGGAAGGAACCCTTCCTTCCCGACAATCGGCTGTAACAACGGGACGTGTAAACTGCCTTAAGGTCACTTTAGTTTAATTTGGGGGGATGGGGTGGGCGCAATTTGCCTATTCTGCGTAGGGCACTAAAATACCTTGTTCCCACGCTGCATGGGTTTGGTACACAGATTATTAAATGGTAGCAAAATTGCCAGTGTTTTTTTCTGTAATTTAAAGACAGAGGTGCAATTAAATATTCTTCCACTGCTACACACTACACACTGGTATTGACAATTTACAACGGTAATAATGCAGTTTTTGCACTAAAATGCTTTTGCTGTAAGTTCACTAAAACGGGTAAAGTAATGCAGTTTTTGGAGTAAAACGTGTACACTAACATGAGTATAGTAATGCAGTAAAAAACATTGCATAGTAGTTCAATAAGTATAGTAATGTAATGTTTGCAGTAAAATGCTTTTGCTGTAACTACACATTATCTTAACCCCTTACGGACACATGACGTACAGGTACGGCATGTTTCCCGAATCCTTAACCCCTTAAGGACACAGCCTTTTTACACCTTAGGACCAGGCCATTTTTTGAAAATCTGACCAGAGTCCCTTTAAGTGCTGATAACTTTAAAACGCTTTGACTTATCCAGGCCGTTCTGAGATTGTTTTTTCGTCACATATTTTACTTCATGACACTGGTAAAATGGAGTCAAAAAAATAATTTTTTTTGCACCAAAAAATACCTAATTTAACAAAAATTTGGAAAAATTTGCAAATTTCAAAGTTTCAGTTTCTCTACTTCTGTAATGCATAGTAATACCCCCAAAAATTGTGATGACTTTACATTCCCCATATGTCTACTTCATGTTTGAATTGTTTTGGGAATGATATTTTATTTTTTGGGGATGTTATAAGGCTTAGAAGTTTAGAAGCAAATCTTGAAATTTTTCAGAAATTTACAAAAACTCAATTTTTAGGGACCAGTTCAGGTCTCAAGTCACTTTGCGAGGCTTACATTATAGAAACCACCCAAAAATGACCCCATCTAAGAATCTACACCCCTCAAGGTATTCAAAACTGATTTTGCATACGTTGTTAACCCTTTAGGTGTTGCACAAGAGTTATTGGCAAATGGGGAGGAAATTTGAGAATTTCATTTTTTTGTCTAATTTTTCATTTTAACCCATTTTTTCCACAAACAAACCAAGGGTTAACAGCCAAACAAGACTGTATCTTTATTGCCCTGACTCTGCCGTTTACAGAAACACCCAATATGTGGCCGTAAACTACTGTACGGCCACACAGCGGGGCGTAGAGGGAAAGGTGCGCCGTATGGTTTTTGGAAGGCTGATTTTTATGGACTGGTTTATTTACACCATGTCCCATTTGAAGCCCCCTAATGCACCCCATGAGGAGAAACTCCCTAAAAGTGACCCCATCTAAGAAACTACACCCCTCAAGGTATTCAAAACTGATTTTACATACGTCGTTAACCCTTTAGGTGTTGCACAAGAGTTATTGGCAAATGGCGATGAAATTTGAGAATTTAATTTTTTTGCCTAATTTTCAATTTTAACCCATTTTTTCCACTAACAAAGCAAGGGTTAACAGCCAAACAAGACTGTATCTTTATTGCCCTGACTCTGCTGTTTACAGAAACACCCCATATGTGGCCGTAAACTACTGTACGGGCACACAGCAGGGCGTAGAGTGAAAGGTGCGCCGTTTGGTTTTTGGAGGGCTGATTTTGCTGGACTGTTTTTTTGGCACCATGTCCCATTTGAAGCCCCCCTGATGCACCCCTAGATTATAAACTCCATAAAAGTGACCCCATCTAAGAAACTACACCCCTCAAGGTATTCAAAACTGATTTTACAAACTTTGTTAACCCTTTAGGTGTTGCACAAGATTTAATGGAAAATAGAGATACAATTTCAAAATTTCCCTTTTTTGGCAGATTTTCCATTTTAATATTTTTTTTCCAGTTACAAAGCAAGGGTTAACAGCCAAAAAAACTCATTATTTATGGCCCTAATTCTGTAGTTTACAGAAACACCCCATATGTGGTCGTAAACAGCTGTATGGGCACACGGCAGGGCGCAGAAGGAAAGGAACACCATACGGTTTTTGGAAGGCAGGTTTTGCTGGACTGTTTTTTTTTACACCATGTCCCATTTGAAGCCCCCCTGATGCACCCCTAGAGTAGAAACTCCAAAAAAGTGACCCCATTTTAGAAACTACGGGATAGGGTGGCAGTTTTGTTGGTACTAGTTTAGGGTACATATGATTTTTGGTTGCTCTATATTACACTTTTTGTGCGGCAAGGTAACAAGAAATAGCTTTTTTGGCACCGTTTTTTTTTTTGTTATTTACAACATTCATCTGACAGGTTAGATCATGTAGTAATTTTATAGAGCAGGTTGTCACGGACGCGGCGATACCTAATATGTATACAATTTTTTTTATTTATGTAAGTTTTACACAATGATTTCATTTTTAAAACCAAAAAAATGTTTTAGTGTCTCCATAGTCTAAGAGCCATAGTTTTTTCAGTTTTTGGGCGATTATCTTAAGTAGGGTCTCATTTTTTGCCTGAGAGGCGTCCTGTTGCCATGGGAACCTTCCCCGTCTGCTCAGAACTTCGCAGACGGGGAAGGGTAAGGAGGGGATCTCTCGGGGGGCTGTCTGGGGGCTCTCTCCCTCTCCATCGGGGGGCTGCAAAGGCACAGCAGCCCCCCGATGGGAGAGGGAGGGAGCTCCCTGCGCTGTTAACCTTTTCCATACAGCGGTCCGTACGGACCGCTGTATGGAAAGGGTTAAACGGCTGACATCGCATCGCAGATGTCAGCCGTTTATACCAGGGTGCCAGCAATGTGCTGGCACCCTGGTATACCCACTGAACACCAATGAATTTTCAAGGGGAGGCGGGCGGGGGATCGCGATCCCGCCTGCTGCACCGCCCGCCTCCCGCACCGCCCACACCGCCCGCAACCCTCCCCCTGCACCTCCCGCCACCATAAAAATCATTCGGGGGTGCAGGGGGGGGTGAATAAAACTTTTTTTAGGCATATAAAGTTTCTGATCCCCGCGGTCAGGGACCGCGGGGACCAGAAACTGCAGAAATCGCAGCAAACCGCAGGTCTGAATTGACCTGCGGTTTGCCGCGATCGCCGACATGGGGGGGTCACGGGACGCCCCCGCGCATTTAGCCTAGGTGCCTGCTCAATGATTTGAGCAGGCACCGGGTTCCGATCACTGCCAGCCGCACGGCAGTGATCGAAAATACACAGGGCGTACATGTACGCCCTGTGTCCTTAAGTACCAGGGCACAAGGGCGTACCTGTACGCCCTATGTCCTTAAGAGGTTAAGGACACATGACGTACCGGTACGTCATGGCTTTAAAACGCGATTGCGGCGCCACGGAGGTTAATCGGAACAGGATGACCGCTGAAATCATTCAGCGGGCATCCTGTAACAACGCCGGGGGGGGGTCATTTGACCCCCCCGTATCGACGATCGCAGAAAACCGCAGGTCAATTCAGACCTGCGTTTTGCTGCGTTTCCGGTCCATTCGGGTCTCCGGTGACCCGATTAACCGGAAAAAGACTGCGATCGGTGGTGTGATTACACACCATCAATCACAGTACGAAGATTTGGAGAGGCGGTGCTGGCCATGGTGCTGATGCCTGCTGTCCAGGGTGCTGATTGGTGCAGGGAGAGAGGTGCGAGATTCAAACTTCCTGTGCTCCTTTCTCCCCTCCTCTTCCTGTTCTGCACCAGCACCCTGCAGCACCATCCTCACCAGGCTCCTGAGATCCCCCTTAATCGGCACCCATCACCCTCCTGCACCCATCGCCCTCCAAGTAGGTTAGGGTCAGTGAGGGAGAGGCACCGTTAGGCAGGGATAGAAGGGAAAAGTTAGTTAGGGGGAAAAAAATAAAAAAAACTTTTTCAGACCCTAGACCCCCCCTGCCACTTTGAGCCCGAGATTCCAGATTTTGTTGGCAATCCAGGAATCCAGATTCCCACAGTGGGGTTCACTGAAATTGACTTTTTTTGTTTTTTTTTCAGTGACCCATTTGTGAATCTGATGGTGGAGCAGACGAACCTGTACGCCCAACAGTTCGTTGCTCAGAACCCAGGCTCCTTTTTGGCTAGACCTGGTGGCTGGACGCCGGTCAGTGCAGCCGAGATGAGGACATTTTGGGGCCTCGTGCTGCATATGGGTCTAGTGCAAAAACCCAGTGTCAGGCAATACTGGAGTGGGGACGTCCTCTACCAGACCCCACTCTACAGTATGGCCATGACACGCTCCCGGTTTGAGGCCATCCGGAAATGTCTGCATTATTCAGATAATGCAGCATGTCCCCCCCTGAGGTGATCCTGCCTATGACGTCTGTATAAGATACGGCCGGTCATCGATCACTTTGGGGCCAAATTTGTACACGCCTACGTAGGGTTGAGCGATATACCGGTATCACGATATACCGCGGTATTAAAAAAACGGCGATATGGCGATATCGCCGTTTCGTAAATACCACGGTATTTCGTGACGTCATAGAAGCGGTCATGGGCGCTGACCGCTTCTAAATCTGCGGCCGCCCGCCCCAGCATGAACCGATACGGGACATTTTCAGAGTACTTGTACTCGTGCAAATGCCCCCGATACCTGCTGGCCGCTTGCGGCGGCTCTCTCAGCAGTTCGGCCAGCGTGGGGGAGGGAAGGAATTCTGTGACTCGCATTTCCTGCACCCGACCTCTGAGAGGACGCTGTGATCCACGCAATTAACCCCTCAGGTGATCACAGCGTCCTCTCAGAGGTCGGGTGCCGGGAATGTGGGCAGTGCCCCCCTCCTCCCTCCCTCCCCAGTATTAATCATTGGAGGCCACAGGGTCCCCCTCCATCATTGGTGGCAGTTTTCAGTTCCGATCGGAGTCCCAGCAGTGTAATGCTGGGGCTCCGTTCAGTTACCATGGTAGCCAGGACGCTACTGGAGCCCTGGCTGCCATGGTATGTTAGTGAGCAGCATTATACTCACATGCGTCGTGGCCGCCCGGCGCTCCTTCTTCTCATAGGTCTGTGCGGCGCATTGCTAATGCTATAAGCCTTAGCAATGCGCCGCACAGACAGAAGAAGGAGCGCCCGGCGGCCACGACGCACGTGAGTATAATGCTGCTCACTAACATACCATGGCAGCCAGAGCTTCAGTAGCGTGACTCCTGGCTGCCATGGTAACCGATCGGAGCCCCAGCATTACACTGCTGGGACTCCGATCGGAACTGCAAACTGCCACCAATGATGGGGACGACGACCCTGTGGCCTCCAATGATTAATACTGGGGAGGGAGAGAGGAGGGGGGGCCCACTGCCACCAATGATGGGGGGACGACCCTGTGGCCTCCAATGATTAATACTGGGGAAGGAGGGGGGGGCCCGGGCCCACTGCCACCAATGATGGGGGGATGACCCTGTGGCCTCCAATGATTAATACTGGGGAGGGGGGGGCCCACTGCCACCAATGATGGGAGGGGGACCCTGTGGCCACTGCCACCAATGATTAATACTGGGGGGGGGCGCACTGCCCACTGCCACCAATGATGGGGGGGGGGGGAGACCCGGTGGCGACTGCCAGCAATGATTAATACTGGGGGGAAGGGGCACTGCCACCAATGATGGGGAGGGCGACCCTGTGGCCACTGCCACCAATGATTAATACTAGGGGGGGGGGGGTTACCAGAGGGGGCTGATAAGAGGGAGAGGCTGGGAGGCACATGAGGGGCTGATCAGAGGCTGGGGGGGCTGATCAGAGGCTGGGGAACTGCCCGTCTGCCCCCATACAGTGTCTCCTTGTGGCTGCCCGCATACAGTGTAACATCTCCTTGTGGCTGCCCCCATACAGTGTAACGTCTCCTTGTGGCTGCCCCCATACAGTGTAACGTCTCCTTGTGGCTGCCCCCATACAGTGTAACGTCTCCTTGTGGCTGCCCCCATACAGTGTAACGTCTCCTTGTGGCTGCCCCCATACAGTATAACGTCTCCTTGTGGCTGCCCGGTTGCCCCCATACAGTGTAACGTCTCCTTGTGGCTGCCCCCATACAGTGTAACGTCTCCTTGTGGCTGCCCGGCTGCCCCCATACAGTATAATGTCTCCTTGTGGCTGCCCCCATACAGTATAACGTTTCCTTGTGGCTGCCCCCATACAGTGTAACGTCTCCTTGTGGCTGCCCCCATACAGTGTAATGTCTCCTTGTGGCTGCCCCCATACAGTATAACGTCTCCTTGTGGCTGCCCCCATACAGTATAACGTCTCCTTGTGGCTGCCCCCATACAGTATAACGTCTCCTTGTGGCTGCCCCATACAGTATACATCTCCTTGTGGCTGCCCCCATACAGTATAACGTCTCCTTGTGGCTGCCCGGCTGCCCCCATACAGGGTAACGTCTCCTTGTGCCCCTCCCCCCATACAGTGTAACGTCTTCTTGTTGCCCCCCATACAGTGTAACGTCTCCTTGTGGCTACCCCATACAATATAATGTCTCCTTGTGGCTGCCCCATACAGTATAATGTCTCCTTGTGGCCCCAAGTGTTTTTTTCTTCTATATCGTTATCGTGGGAATATTTTTGATATCGTCCAACCCTACGCCTACGTACCTGGAAGGGAGGTCGCGGTTGATGAGTCTCTCGTTGCGTTCAAGGGGAGACTCAGTTTCCGCCAATACATTCCCACTAAGCGGGCGAGGTATGGCGTGAAGCTGTACAAAATTTGTGAGAGTGCCTCAGGGTACACTTACAAATTTTGTGTGTACGAGGGGCGAGATGTCCCCCCACTCTGGGTGTTAGCGGGAAACTCGTGTGGGACCTTATGTACCCACTGCTAGATAAGGGTTACCACTTGTACGTGGACAACTTTTATACTAGCATTCCCTTGTTCAGGTCCCTTGCCGCCAGATCCACGTTCGCTTGTGGGACTGTGCGGAAAAATCAGTGCGGCCTCCCTGCCCACCCTCTCCAGGTACCTGTCCCCAGGGGTGAGACCCGTGCCCTTACCAGTGGAAACCTGTTGCTGGTCAGATATAAGGACAAGAGGGATGTCCTTGTACTGTCCACAATCCACGGTAATGGCATCACCCCTGTCCCTGTGCGAGGTACCGCGGCAACGGTCCTCAAGCCCGATTGTATCGTCGACTACAATCGGTATATGGGAGGAGTTGATCTCTCAGATCAAGTCCTCAAGCCATATAATGCCATGCGCAAAACCCGGGCATGGTACAAAAAAGTTGCGGTCTACTTGGTACAGGTTGCCTTGTACAACTCTTTTGTACTATTCCGAAGCGCTGGCAGCACAGGGACATTCCTCCAATTCTATGAGGCAGTCCTGAAGGACCTGATTTTTTCAGACCGGGAAAGAGCAGGCCGGAGTACCTTGGGAATTGGAGGAGCCCGGATCGTCCCTGGCCAACATTTTCCAGGTGTGGTCCCGCATACTAGAAAGAAGGGACGAACCCAAAAAAGATGCAGAGTGTGTCACAAGAGGGGGATACGGAAGGACACTACCACTCAATGTGACATGTGCCCCGATCATCCGGGCCTCTGCGTTATCGATTGCTTCAGGGAGTATCACACTTCCATGGAGTACTAAATTTTTATAATCCCCAACAGTCCCCTAGAGAACATAAAAAACTATGGCTCTCAGACTTTGGAGACACGGAAACAATTTTTTTTTTTCAAAAAATATTAGTTCTAGTGCAGGCATCCTCAAACTGCGGCCCTCCAGATGTTGTAAAACTATAACTCCCAGCATGCCCAGACAACCTACAGCCATCAGCAGGGCATGGTGGGAATTGTTTAAAACATCTGGAGGGCCGCAGTTTGAGGATGCCTGCTTAGTGTCTCCAAAGTCTTTGAGCCATACATATTGGGCATCGCCGCGTCCGTAAAAATCTTCTCTATAAAAATAACATTTAACCCAACCCCCCTTCCCCCCCCCCCCCCCCCCGGATGAACAGCGTTAAAAAAAAAAAAAAAAAACGGGTAAAAAAATGCCATCTTTGCTCACCTAACATCACAAAAAGTGTAATAGCGAGCGATCAAAATGTCATATGCACCCCCAATAAGTGCCAATAAAACCGCCATCTCATCCCGCAAAAAATTAGCCCCTACATTAGATAGTCGCCCAACTAAAAAAAAAAAATGTAGCTCCCAGGCTATGGAGATACTAAAATAATTTTTTGGGGTTCCTAAAATGATAATATAGTGTCAAATCTAAATAAAATCTAAAATCTAGACATATTAGGTATCGCCGCGTCCGTTAGAATCTGCCCTATAAAAATAACATTTGAACAAACCCCTCAGGATGAACAGCGCTAAAAATATAAAATAAAAACGGTGCCAAAACACCAATTTTTGGGCAAAATTTCCATTTGAATCCTTTTTTTCCGGTAATAAAGCAAGGGTTAACAGCCAAACAAAACTAAATATTTATTGCCCTGATTCTGTAGTTTGCAGAAACACCCCATATGTGGTCGTAAATAGCTATATAGCCACACAGCAGCGCATAGAACGAAGGGAACGCCATATGGTTTCTGGAAGGCAGATTTTGATGGACTGTTTTTTTTGACACCATGTCCCATTTGAAGCCCCCCCTGATGTAGCCTAGACTAGAAACTCAAAAAAAGTGACCCCATCTAAGAAACTACACCCCTCAAGGTATTCAAAAGTTACTTTACAAATTTTGTTAACCCTTTAGGTGTTCCACAAAACTAAATAGCGATTGTAGAAACAATTTTAGAATTAAAATTTTTTGTTACCTTGCCTCAAAAAAGTGTAATATAGAGCAACCAAAAATCATATTTACCCCTAAAATAGTCCCAAAACAACAGCCACCTTATCCCGTAGTTTCCTAGATGGAGTCACTTTTATGGAGTTTCTACTCTAGGGGTGCATCAGGGGGCTTGAAAGGGTACATGGGGTAAATAAACCAGTCCAGCAAAATCTGCCTTCCAAAAACCATATGGCGTTCCCCTTCTTCTATGTCCTGCCGTTTAGCCAAATAGTAGTTTACGACCACATATGGGGTGTTTCTGCAAACTACAGAATCAGGGCAACCCATATTGAGTTTTGTTTGGCTGTTAACCCATTTTTTCAAGTAATAAAGTAAAGGTTAAAATGGAAAATTTTCCAAGAAATAGAAATTCCAAAATTGTTTCTCCATCTGCCATTAACTCTTGTGGAACACCTAAAGGGTTAACAAAGTTTGTAAATCCAGTTTTGAATACCTTGAGGGGTGTACTTTCTTAGATGGAGTCACTTTTTTGGAATTTCTATTCTAGGGGTGCAAGGGGAGGGGCTTGAAATGGGACATGGTATAAACAAAACCAGTCCTGCAAAATCTGCCTTCCAAAACCCATATGGCGTTCCCCTCTTTCTATGTCCTCCCGTTTGGCCAAACAGTAGTTTAGGACCACATATGGGGTGTTTTTGCAAACTACAGAATCAGGGAAACCCATATTGAGTTTTGTTTGGCAGTTAACCCTTACTTTATTACTAGAAAAAATGGGTTAAAATGGCAAATTTTCCAAAAAATTTAAATTCCTAAATTGTTTCTCCATCGACATTAACTCTTGTGGAACACCTAAAGGGTTAACAAAGTTTGTAAACCCAGTTTTGAATACTATTGAGGGGTGTACTTTCTTAGATGGAGTCACTTTTTTGGAATTTCTATTCTAGGGGTGCAAGGGGGGGCTTGAAATGGGACATGGTATAAACAAAACCAGTCCTGCAAAATCTGCCTTCCAAAACCCATATGGCGTTCCCCTCTTTCTATGTCCTCCCGTTTGGCCAAACAGTAGTTTAGGACCACATATGGGGTGTTTTTGCAAACTACAGAATCAGGGCAACCCATATTGAGTTTTGTTTGGCAGTTAACCCTTACTTTATTGCTGGAAAAAATGGGTTAAAATGGAAAATTTTAAATAAAATAGAAATTCCAAAATTGTTTCTCCATCTGCCATTAACTCTTGTGGAACACCTAAAGGGTTAACAAAGTTTGTAAACCCAGTTTTGAATACCTTGAAGGCTGTACTTTCTCAGATGGAGTCACTTTTTGGGAATTTCTATTCTAGGGGTGCAAGGGGGGGCTTGAAATGGGACATGGTATAAACAAAACCAGTCCTGCAAAATCTGCCTTCCAAAACCCATATGGCGTTCCCCTCTTTCTATGTCCTCTCGTTTTGCCAAACAGTAGTTTAGGACCACATATGGGGTGTTTTTGCAAACTACAGAATCAGGGCAACTCATATTGAGTTTTGTTTGGCAGTTAACCCTTACTTTATTGCTGGAAAAAATGGGTTAAAATGGAAAATTTTCCAAAAAATTTAAATTACTAAATTGTTTCTCCATCTGCCATTAACTCTTGTGGAACACCTAAAGGGTTAAACAAAGTTTGTAAACCCGGTTTTGATTACCTTGAGGGGTGTACTTTCTTAGATGGAGTCACTTTTTTGGAATTTCTATTCTAGGGGTGCAACAGGGGGCTTGAAATGGGACATGGTATAAACAAAACCAGTCCTGCAAAATCTGCCTTCCAAAACCCATATGGCGTTCCCCTCCTTCTATGTCCTCCCGTTTGGCCAAACAGTAGTTTAGGACCACATATGGGGTGTTTTTGCAAACTACAGAATCAGGGCAATCCATATTAAGTTTTGTTTGGCAGTTAACCCTTACTTTATTACTGGAAAAAATGGGTTAAAATGGAAAATGTTCCAAAATATTGAAATTTCTAAATTGTTTCTCCATCTGCCATTAACTCTTGTGGAACAACTAAAGGGTTAACAAAGTTTGTAAACCCAGTTTTGAATACCTTGAGGGGTGTACTTTCTTAGATGGAGTCACTTTTTTGAAATTTCTATTCTAGGGGTGCAAGGGGGGGGGGGGGGGCTTGAAATGGGACATGGTATAAACAAAACCAGTCCTGCAAAATCTGCCTTGCAAAAACCATATGGCGTTCCCCTCCTTCTATGTCCTCCCGTTTGGCCAAACAGTAGTTTATGACCAAATATGGGGTGTATCTGCAAACTACAGAATCAGGGCAACCAATATTGAGTTTTGTTTGGCAGTTAACCCTTGCTTTTTAAAAAATGTATTATATTGGAAAAGTTAAAAAAAAATTGAAATTCTTAAATTTTATGTCCATTTGCCATGAAGTCTTGTGGAAGACCTAAAGGGTTAACAAAGTTTGTAAAATCAGTTTTAAATACCTTGAGGGGTGTAGTTTCTAGAATGGGGTCATTTTTGGATGGTTTCTATTATGTAAGCCTCACAAAATGATTTCAGACCTGAACTGGTCCATAAAAAGTGGGATTTGGAAAATTTCTGAAAAATTAAAAAATTTGCTTCTAAACTTCTAAGCTATGTAACATCCCCAAAAAATAAAATATCATTCCCAAAATGATACAAACATGAAGTAGACATATGGGGAATGTAAAGTCATCACAATTTTTGGGATATTACTATGTATTACAGAAGTAGAGAAACTGAAACTTTGAAATTTGCTAATTTTTCCTAATTTTTTGCAAATTTTGTATTTTTTTATGCAAAATTTTTTTACTTTTTTGACCCAATTTTAGCAGTGTCATGAAGTACAATATGTGACGAAAAAACAATCTCAGAACGGCCTGGGTAAGTAAAAGCGTTTTAAAGTTGTCAGCACTTAAAGTGACACTGGTCAGATTTGCAAAAAATGGCCTGGTCCTTAAGGTGAAATAGGGCTGTGTCCTTAAGGGGTTAAAGGGCTTCTTTCACCCCCCATTGTGCAATTTTCATTAGCCGACATTAGCTATTTGCTAATGTCAGCTGAGTGCAATCATACATGTCCTACCTTTGTCCGTGGCTTATTTCTTGTAAAAATCATACTTTTATCATATGCAAATTTCTTCACTACCAGCAAGTTGGGCGTGTACTTGCTGGTAGCCGCCACATCTGCCGCTTCTAAACACGCCCCATCTCCTCTTGATAGACAGGGCCAGCGAGCGCTCTCCTCCTCCCGCTGGCTCCGTCTGCTGCTGAATTCCCGCGCCTGCCCCGTAACGTTCCTCAATCGGCGCAGGCGTACTAAGTGAAGGACGCGCGCTTGCCAGCTTCTTCCTCAGTGCACCTGCGCCGATTACGTCACACTACACCCGGAAGAGAAGACTGCCGATTATCGCTGATGCCGGCAGTCTTCTCTTTCGGGTGTAGTGTGACGTAATCAGCGCAGGCGCACTGAGGAAGTAGCTGGCAAGCGCGCTTCCTTCACTCAGTACGCCTGCGCCGATCGAGGAACGTTACAGCGCAGGCGTGGGAATTCAGCAGCAGATGGGGCCACTAAATTAAGTTGACTAAATGAGTTCACTAAATTAAGTATATTGATGCACTAAAATGCGCTAAAAATGCCCAGTTGCAAACAGTAGATACTGTAAAATTGAAAAAAGGGGCAATTACTCAGCGTTTGCAACAGAATGTATGCTATCGGGGTGCTGGCAATAAGCCTATGAACTGTAGAAAAAAAAAGTTGGTTGACTGTTCATACTGAAAAAAATGTGTTTGTTGCAGAATTTTGTAATGAAGAACGTGCCAGCAAGCTGTATGAAACAGCAAACAGCTCTGAGTGGCCAGTCCCTCACTGTCTAACTCAATGCTTTTCCTGATAAAACCCTAAATCTACCTAATTATTTCTCTATACTTCCTCTTTCTTGTTTTCCCGACAATTTTTCACAAATGGCGCAGGGTGCAGTTTTTTGGCGCTATTCATCGAAAGTGAATCACCAAAACTTCAGATTAGTTTGGCAGACAAATTTTAGTGAAATTCGTAATGAATCTGATTAGTTGAGAATTGATTCGCTCATCTCTAGAGAGATACCATTTCACCTTCTGCCTAAGGAGAAGTTAAACTTTGCCCCATATACACGTTACGAGCATATTAGACTGCAGAATAAAGCAGGTATTGGTATGTACTATATATTGCATCCATTCAAATCTTTGCTAATTCATTTGCATTGTCATTTCCATAGGTACCGCTGCACAGTCCGTACAAAATAGCAGTTTGTGACGGGAAACTGCAGTAAATGCTACATAGCTGCGCCAGTAAAAATTCTAGTTTTCAGTCTACAGACACGCGGGCCAGATGTGGCGCAAGGGGCAATTATCTGCTGTCCATGATACATCAAGGGGGTGGCTATCAACCATTGTGGAAGTGCTCATTAATACAGGATAAGAGGCCCAGGGAGCAATATGGCACCATTAGAGATGCACCGGTAACACTGTCTTCTCCCCGGTCCCTGGCTCTGGTTCTTCTGAACCTTTCAAGTTAAATAAAGT
This sequence comes from Bufo bufo, assembly GCF_905171765.1. Lineage (NCBI taxonomy): Eukaryota > Metazoa > Chordata > Amphibia > Anura > Bufonidae > Bufo > Bufo bufo. The sequence goes on along the minus strand of NC_053394.1, from coordinate 363,462,357 downwards.
AACGAGTTGATGACTTTACAAAGAGGAAACAGGGGCAAATACACACAAATGGCCAGACTTCAATGTACTCCTGCTATAGGGCACTTCACCTTCTGCTGACGTTGTCGAGCCCTGACTGCTGGAGAAGGGGTGCGGGGGGTGATTTTGCCACTTTATGGTGACATTTCATGTGTTGATGCAGGGCCATCATGTCAACATACGCACCCTGGTCGCTCCTCATCTTATGCCCACATATCCTGCACGCTGCCATGCTAACGCTCCCAGCAACTTGGTGAAAAATTCCCACACTGACAAGTATGGCATTTTCCCTCCACTGCTGCATGATGCCTGCCTGCCGCTGCTTTTGTGAACCCGTGCACTGCTAGTGTGTTCCTCACAGGTAGTCTCCCGAGTGGCAGACGGTTTGGCTGCAGATTTCCCACTATTTCATCCCTGCTGTCTCACGGGCACGCTGCCACCATCGCCCCTGATGATGATGATGCCCCCCTTCTCCCGGCTCCCATGTGTGATCAGCTACATCATCATCTACATCTGTTTGGTCGTCATTTGTGTCACCCTCACCTGTCTCTTGCGCACGTCCCTGACCTCTCGCAACATGTGCTCCAAACCGGCTGTAGTTTCACGTGTAGAGGAGTCCGCAGGAGACCTCTCCTCCAAGTGTGTGCTGTGTAGAGCTCAGTGCACAGACTAGATGATGTCTGTGTCTTGCACTGCACCCCTGACAGCAGAATGGAGGTAAGTATTTGAGTTTACTATTTTTATTTGGCCACAATCGGTTGGGGGTCATTATTGTGTAACTGGAGAAAGCACTATGGGGACTTTGCGGCTGTAAAAAGGAGCATTTTTGTACTGCCACACATTATAAGGGGGCCATTATGGGTACATCAATTCTACCGGGGGCACTAAAAGGAGGTCGTTTTTTGTACTGACACACATTATAAGGGAGCATTTTTTTTACTGGCACATAAGGGGCCATTTTTTGTACTTGGCACACATGATAAGGGAGCATTTTTGTACTGGCACACATTCTGAGGTGGCCACTATAAAAACATTTGATCTACAGGGGGCACTAAGGTTTTTTTTTTGTACTGGCACATGTTATAAGGGAGCATTTTTTGCATTGGCACACATTGCAAGGGGGGATTATTTTACTGGCAAACATTATAAGGGTCATTTTTTGTACTGGCACACATTATAAGGGGGTATTTTTAATACTTGGGCACTGGGAGGGGGGCATCAGGGGCGTAACTACCATAGTGGCATACCATGCAACTGCTGCTGGGCAAGTGGGGGCCGCAGTCTTAGTTGGGATTATCTCCTCTTCTACTGTAGGCGAAAACTTGGGCAGGACCCTCTAAAGGAACAACTTTAAGAAAATGAAGCAGTGGAAAAATGGCCCAAGGGTAATTGAAAAGGGCTTAGGCATAAACCCTTCTGTCCTGTGTGGGGGCCTGGCTTGATCCTTGCTATGGGGCCCTTACTTCTCTATGTACACCACTGGGGGCATTATTACTTCTGGGGGCAAAATTACGGATATTTTTACTATTGGGTGCACTGTTACCACACAGTGCACTCTGGCAGAGAATTATTACTATTGGTGGGACTTTTGGGAGGACCCTGGCACAGTATCAGCTTAGCACAATTATTTTTGGAGGACACTATGTTTACAGCACTATAAGTTTCAGGGACACTATTTGTTGGTTATTTTTTAGGGCACTGTGTGGCAATAATTATTGAAGGGGAACTATCTGTGTGGTACCAGTATTTTCAGGGGGATTGTCTGTTTCTGCAGGATAGTATTGGGGAGCACAGTGGGCACAGTATTGTGGGTGGCAGGATGGGGTGCTCAGAAGGTGGGGAGGAGGATGGAAAAGTAGGAAATTAAGATGTCTGTTTTTCAAACTCTGCAGAGACAAGAGAGATAAAGAAAGAGAACTTCTACATTAGCGGACACGTCACTGAATGTAAGAGGTATGTGGCGCTGTATTATCCTGTATGTTATGTGGCTCTGTATGTAATGTTTTTCAAGTATGTCTTGGAGGGAAGGGGTTAGTTAACCTGGTGATATATTAGATCACCCTTTAATACTGAGGCACAGTAATTCTATATATGAAATAACAGATTAATGGGGATTGTGGAAGCAGTTCAACATGATGCAGATGGCAATATATTACACCACCCTTTAACCCAGGCATCCTCAAACTGCGGCCCTCCAGCTGTTGCAAAACTACAACTCCCAGCATGCTCGAACAGCCCACAGGTATCAGCCTACAGCAGGGCATTGTGGGAGTTGTAGTTTTACAACAGCCGGAGGGCCGCAGTTTGAGGATGCCTGCTTTAACCCCTTAAGGACTCAGCCCTATTTCACCTTAAGGAAATAAGTGTCACTTTAAGTGCTGATAACTTTAAAACGCTTTGACTTATCCAGGCCATTCTGAGATTGTTTTTTTCGTCACATATTGTACTTCATGACACTGGTAAAATGAAGTAAAAAAAAATAATTTTTATTTATAAAAAAATACCAAATTTACCAAAAATGTGTAAAAAATTGCAAATTTCCAAGTTTCAATTTCTCTACTTCTACAGTGGGATGCGAAAGTTTGGGCAACCTTGTTAATCATCATGATTTTCCTGTATAAATTGTTGGTTGTTACGATAAAAAATGTTAGTTAAATATATCATATAGGAGACACACACAGTGATATTTGAGAAGTGAAATGAAGTTTATTGGATTTACAGAAAGTGTGCTATAATTGTTTAAACAAAATTAGGCAGGTGCATAAATTTGGGCACCACAAAAAAGAAATGAAATCAATATTTAGTAGATCCTCCTTTTGCAGAAATTACATCCTCTAAATGCTTCCTGTAGGTTCCAATGAGAGTCTGGATTCTGGTTGAAGGTATTTTGGACCATTCCTCTTTACAAAACATCTTTAGTTCATTCAGGTTTGATGGCTTCCGAGCATGGACAGCTCTCTTTAAGTCACACCACAGATTTTCAATTATATTCGGGTCTGGGGACTGAGATGGCCATTCCAGAACGTTGTACTTGTTCCTCTGCATAAATGCCTTAGTGGATTTTGAGCAGTGTTTAGGGTCGTTGTCTTGTTGAAAGATCCAGCCCCGGCGCAGCTTCAGCTTTGTCACTGATTCCTGGACATTGGTCTCCAGAATCTGCTGATACTAAGTGGAATCCATGCGTCCCTCAACTTTGACAAGATTCCCAGTCCCTGCACTGGCCACACAGCCCCACAGCATGATGGAACCACCACCATATTTTACTGTAGGTAGCAGGTGTTTTTCTTGGAATGCTGTGTTCTTTTTCCTCCATGTATAACGCCCCTTGTTATGGCCAAATAACTCAATTTTAGTTTCATCAGTCAACAGCACCTTATTCCAAAATTAAGCTGGCTTGTCCAAATGTGCTTTAGCCCACCTTAAGCGGCACTTTTTGTGCTGTGAGCGGAGAAAAGGCTTCCTCTGCATCACTCTCGCATACAGCATCTCCTTGTGTAAAGTGCGCCGAATATTTGAACGATGCACAGTGACTCCATCTGCAGCAAGATGATGTTGTAGGTCTTTGGTGCTGGTCTGTGGGTTGACTCTGACTGTTCTCACCATTCGTCGCTTCTGTCTATCTGAGATTTTTCTTGGTCTGCCACTTCGAGCCTTTACTTGAACTGAGCCTGTGGTCTTCCATTTCCTCAATATGTTCCTAACTGTGGAAACAGACGGCGGAAATCTCTGAGACAGCTTTCTGTATCCTTCCCCTAAACCATGATGGTGAACAATCTTTGTCATCAGGTCAATTGAGAGTTGTTTTGAGACCCCCATGTTGCTACTCTTCAGAGAAAATTAAAAGAGGAGGGAAACTTACAATTGACCCCCTTAAATACTCTTTCTCATAATTGGCTTCACCTGTGTATGTAGGTCAGGGGTCACTGAGCTTACCAAGCCAATTTGAGTTCCAATAATTAGTTCTAAAGGTTTTGGAATCAATAAAATGACAACAGTGCCCAAATTTATGCACCTGACGAATTTTGTTTAAACAATTATAGCACACTTTCTGTAAATCCAATAAACTTCATTTCACTTCTCAAATATCACTGTGTGTGTCTCCTATATGATATATTTAACTGACATTTTTTATCGTAACAACCAACGATTTATACAAGAAAATCATGACGATTAACAAGGTTGCCCAAACTTTCGCATCCCACTGTATAATATATAGTAATAAGTCACATTTTGCGAGGCTTACATAATAGAAACCACCCAAAAATGACCCCATTCTATAAACTACACCCTCAAGGTATTCAAAACTGATTTTACAAACGTCGTTAACCCTTTAGGTGTTCCACAAGAATTAATGGAAAATAGAGATACAATTTCAAAATTTCACTTTTTTGGCAGATTTTCCATTTTAATAATTTTTTTCCAGTTAAAAAGCAAGGGTTAACAGCCAAACCAAACTCAATATTTTTGGCCCTGATTCTGTCGTTTACAGAAACACCCCATATGTGGTTGTAAACCGCTGTACGGGCACACGGCAGGGCGCAGAAGGAAAGGAATGCCATACGGTTTTTGGAAGGCAGGTTTTGCTGGACTGTTTTCTTTTTACACCATGTCCCATTTGAAGCCCCCTGATGCACCCCTAGAGTAGAAACGCCATAAAAGTGACCCCATCTAAGAAACTACACCCCTCAAGGTATTCAAAACTGATTTTACAAACATTGTTAACCCTTTAGGTGTTCCACAAGAATTAATGGAAAATAGAGATACAATTTCAAAATTTCACTTTTTGGGCAGATTTTCCATTTTAAGAATTTTGTTCCAGTTACAAAGCAAGGGTTAACAGCCAAACCAAACTCAATATTTATGGCCCTGACTCTGTAGTTTACAGAAACACCCCATATGTGGTCGTAAACCGCTGTACGGGCACACGGCAGGGCGCAGAAGTAAAGGAATGCCATACGGTTTTTGGAAGGCAGGTTTTGCTGGACTGTTTTTTTTTACACCATGCCCCATTTGAAGGCCCCTGATGCACCCCTAGAATAGAAACTCCATAAAAGTGACCCCATCTAAGAAACTACACCCCTCAAGGTATTCAAAACTGATTTTACAAACGTTGTTAACCCTTTAGGTGTTCCACAAGAATAATGGAAAATAGAGATACAATTTCAAAATTTCACTTTTTTGGCAGATGTTCCAATTTAAGATTTTTTTTCCAGTTACAAAGCAAGGGTTAACAGCCAAACCAAACTCAATATTTATGGCCCTGATTCTGTAGTTTACAGAAACACCCCATATGTGGTCGTAAACCGCTGTACGGGCACACGGCATGGCGCAGAAGGAAAGGAATGCCATACGGTTTTTGGAAGGCAGGTTTTGCTGGACTGTTTTTTTTGACACCATGCCCCATTTAAAGGCCCCTGATGCACCCCTAGAATAGAAACTCCATAAAAGTGACCCCATCTAAGAAACTACACCCCTCAAGGTATTCAAAACTGATTTTACAAACGTTGTTAAACCTTTAGGTGTTCCACAAGAATTAATGGAAAATAGAGATACAATTTCAAAATTTCACTTTTTTGGCAGATTTTCCATTTTAATAATTTTTTTCCAGTTACAAAGCAAGGGTTAACAGCCAAACCAAACTCAATATTTATGGCCCTGATTCTGTAGTTTACAGAAACACCCCATATGTGGTCGTAAACCGCTGTACGGGCACACGGCAGGGCACAGGAGGAAAGGAATGCCATACGGTTTTTGGAAGGCAGGTTTTGCTGGACTGGTTTTTTTGACACCATGTCCCATTTGAAGCTCCCCTGATGCACCCCTAGAGTAGAAACTCCATAAAAGTGACCCCATCTAAGAAACTGCGGGATAGGGTGGCAGTTTTGTTGGTACTAGTTTAGGGTACATATGATTTTTGGTTGCTCTATATTACACTTTTTGTGAGGCAAGATAACAAGAAATAGCTGTTTTGGCACCGTTTTTATTTTTTGTTATTTACAACATTCATCTGACAGGTTAGATCATGTGATATTTTTATAGACCAGGTTGTTTTTTATGTAAGTTTTACACAATGATTTCTTTTTTTAAACAAAAAAAATCATGTTTTAGTGTTTCCATAGTCTGAGAGCCATAATTTTTTCAGTTTTTGAGTGATTACCTTGGGTAGGGTATGATTTTTGCGGGATGAGATGACAGTTTTATTGGCACTATTTTGGGGTGCGTGTGACTTTTTGATCGCTTGCTATTACACTTTTTGTGATTTAAGGTGACAAAAAATGGCTTTTTTTACACCGTTTTTATTTTTATTTTTTTTACGGTATTCACCTGAAGGGTTAGGTCATGTGATATTTTTATAGAGCAAGTTATTACGGACGCTGCGATACCTAATATGTATACTTTTTATTTTATTTATGTAAGTTTTACACAATAATTTCATTTGTGAAGCAAAAAAAATCATGTTTTAGTGTCTCCATAGTCTGAGAGCCATAGTTTTTTCAGTTTTTGGGCGATTACTTTGGGTAGGGTATAATTTTTGCGGGATGAGATGACGGTTTTATTGGCACTATTTTGGGGTGCATATGACTTTTTGATCGCTTGCTATTACACTTTTTGTGATGTAAGGTGACAAAAAATGGTTTATTTAGCACAGTTTTTATTTTTTATATTTTACGGTGTTCATCTGAGGGGTTAGGTCATGTGATATTTTTATAGAGCTGGTCGATACGGACGCGGCGATACCTAATATGTATACTTTTTTTTTCACTTTTTTTACCAATTTTTTTTTACTTTATTTGGGTAAAATGACATTTTTGTTTATTTTTACTTGAAACTTTACATTTTTTGGGGGGAAAACTTTATTTTTTCAACTTTTTATTTACTTAATTTTTTGTCCCACTTTGGGGCTTCAACTTTTGGGGGTCTAATCCCTTTTACAATGCATTCCAATACTTCTGTATTGGAATGCATTGGCTGTATGAGTAATACTGTGTGTATTACTCATATAGCTTACGGCCTGTGAGATCCAGGGGGCTGAATCTCAAAGGCTCTTCACCGGAAGGCAGCGCGATGCCTTCCTTAGACATCGCGCTGCCTTCCATGCCATCGGGTCCCCCCTACAGCCGCATGAGGACCCGATGGCACCTCCGCCCGCAACCGCCAGATAAGGTAAAAGCCGCAAACCGCAGGTCTGAATTGACCTGCGGTTTGCGGCGATCGCCGACACGGGGGGGGGGGAGCGTTGTGACAGGATGCCCACTCAATGATTTCAGTGGACATCCTGTTGCGATTAACCCCCGCCGCAATCGCGATTTAAACTTAGGACGTACCGGTACGCCCTAAATTCTTAAGGGGTTTAATGTGTCTAAAAACTCTCCCTATGATCTCCCTGCACTCTCCCTGCATTGTCCCTGCACTGTCCCTGCACTCTTCCGATCCAATATTCTACAATTAAAAGCTTTATTATACACTATCCCTAGAGCTTAAAGAGGACCTTTCACCGATTATTACACTATGAACTAACTATACAGACATGTAGAGCGGCGCCCGGGGATCTCACTGCACTTACTATTATCCCCGGGCGCCGCTCCGTTCTCCCGCTATGCCCTCCGGTATCTCCGTTCACTAAGTTATGGTAGGCGGAGATTCCAGTCACTAAGTTATGGTAGGCGGAGTCTGCCCTTGTTCTTCTGTATCGTTGGCCAATCGCATTGCAGAGCTCACAGCCTGGGAGAAAATAACCTCCCAGGCTGTGAGCTCTGAGCTGCGATTGGCCAGCGCTAGAGCAGAACAAGGGCAGACTCCTCCTACCATAACTTAGAGACTGGAATCTCTGCCTACCATAACTTAGTGAGCGGAGATACCGGAGGGCATAACGGGAGAACGCAGCGGCGCCCGGGGATAATAGTAAGTGCAGTGAGTGTATAGTTAGTTCATAGTGTAATAATCGGTGAAAGGTCCTCTTTAAGCTCTTGTTATGTCTTTCCCTAAACTCAGCTGAGATGGCGAAGACCGTGCGGGTTGAGTCTTTTATAGGGCTGTGACATCACAGGGGATGGTATCTGCTGATTGGATGGCTGCACGGCATAATGGGTCATATCGCATTCTCGGGCTTCTTACTTTCACTTTGTAACAAGTGCAGCAGCCATTTAAAAAAATAATCTGTGGGGGGGGTCAGTGTTAAGGGGTGGGGGACTGTGGAGTTCACTGTTGTGGGGGATACTGTCGATATCTTTTAACGACACACACAAACATTAAATGAAATAGATGAAATATAGGGGCAACTGCTGTGGAGGTCACTGTTAAGTGAGCAGGGTACTGTGAGGTCACTGTTAAGGCAGCAGGGTACTGTGAGGTCACTGTTAAGGCAGCAGGGTACTGTGGAGGTCACTGTTAAGGCAGCAGGGTACTGTGAGGTCACTGTTAAGGCAGCAGGGTACTGTGAGGTCACTGTTAAGGCAGCAGGGTACTGTGGAGGTCACTGTTAAGGCAGCAGGGTACTGTGGAGGTCACTGTTAAGGCAGCAGGGTACTGTGAGGTCACTGTTAAGGCAGCAGGGTACTGTGAGGTCACTGTTAAGGCAGCAGGGTACTGTGGAGGTCACTGTTAAGAGGACGGGCCCCTGGGGAGGTCACTGTCAAAGGAAGTGGGCTGCTGTGAAACTCACTATTAAAGGGGTGGGCTGCTGTGAAGGTCAAAGTTAAGGGGATGGCTTGCTGTGGAGGTCCCATTTTAAAGTGGCGGGGCACTGTGGGGGTGTCAGTGTTTATGGGGTGGGATTAAAGACAAGAGTTGAACGGCACTCCTCGTAGTTTGGACGGTTCTCAGTGGTAAATGTGGTACCAATATTAACAGGAAGACCACGGGACTCGGAAAAGAATGTTGCATAAATATCTTATTTATTTTCTTAGTTTCTGTATATACAGTCATGGCCAAAAGTTTTGAGAATGACAAAAATATTAGTTTTCCCAAAGTTTGCTGCTAAACTGCTTTTAGATCTTTGTTCCAGTTGTTTCTGTGATGTAGTGAAATATAATTACACGCACTTCATACGTTTCAAAGGCTTTTATCGACAATTACATGACATTTATGCAAAGAGTCAGTATTTGCAGTGTTGGCCCTTCTTTTTCAGGACCTCTGCAATTCGACTGGGCATGCTCTCAATCAACTTCTGGGCCAATTCCTGACTGATAGCAACCCATTCTTTCATAATCACTTCTTGGAGTTTGTCAGAATTAGTGGGTTTTTGTTTGTCCACTCGCCTCTTGAGGATTGACCACAAGTTCTCAATGGGATTAAGATCTGGGGAGTTTCCAGGCCATGGACCCAAAATGTCAACGAGCCACTTAGTTATCACTTTTGTCTTATGGCACGGTGCTCCATCGTGTTGGAAAATGCATTGTTCTTCACCAAACTGTTGTTGGATTGTTGGAAGAAGTTGCTGTTGGAGGGTGTTTTGGTACCATTCTTTATTCATGGCTGTGTTTTTGGGCAAAATTGTGAGTGAGCCCACTCCCTTGGATGAGAAGCAACCCCACACATGAATGGTCTCAGGATGCTTTACTGTTGGCATGACACAGGACTGATGGTAGCGCTCACCTTTTCTTCTCCGGACAAGCCTTTTTCCAGATGCCCCAAACAATCGGAAAGAGGCTTCATCGGAGAATATGACTTTGCCCCAGTCGTCAGCTGTCCATTCACCATACTTTCTGCAGAAGATCAATCTGTCCCTGATGTTTTTTTTGGAGAGAAGTGGCTTCTTTGCTGCCCTTCTTGACACCAGGCCATCTTCCAACAGTCTTCGCCTCACTGTGCGTGCAGATGCGCTCACACCTGCCTGATGCCATTCCTGAGCAAGCTCTGCACGGGTGGCACTCCGATCCCGCAGCTGAATCCTCTTTAGGAGATGATCCTGGCGCTTGCTGGACTTTCTTGGACGCTCTGAAGCCTTCTTAACAAGAATTGAACCTCTTTCCTTGAAGTTCTTGATGATCCTATAAATTGTTGATTGAGGTGCAATCTTAGTAGCCACAATATCCTTGCCTGTGAAGCCATTTTTATGCAACGCAATGATGGCTGCACGCGTTTCTTTGCAGGTCACCATGGTTAACAATGGAAGAACAATGATTTCAAGCATCACCCTCCTTTTAACATGTCAAGTCTGCCATTTTAACCTAATTAGCCTGACATAATGATCTCCAGCCTTGTGCTCGTCAACATTCTCACCTGAGTTAACAAGACGATTACTGAAATGATCTCAGCAGGTCCTTTAATGACAGCAATGAAATGCAGTGGAAAGGTTTTTTTGGGATTAAGCTAATTTTCATGGCAAAGAAGGACTATGCAATTCGTCTGATCACTCTTCATAACCCTCTGGAGTATATGCAAATTGCTATTATAAAAACTTAAGCAGCAACTTTTCCAATTTCTAATATTTATGTAATTCTCAAAATTTTTGGCCACGACTGTATATATAACCATTCGAAATTAATTCATAGTTGTATACTGGCCAACGTTTCGGTCTCATACAAGACCTTGATCACGGCCTGAGTTCTGTGAGTAGTGAAGGTATCGGATGGCCGTGGGGTGGGAGACTGTGGAGTTAACTGTTAAAGGAGCGGGGTGCTGTAGAGGTCACTGTTATGGGGAATATGGGGGATACTGTCGATATCTTTTAACGACACACACAAACATTAAATGAAATAGATGAAATATACCCGTGTACTGCTAGTACAGTATATAATCCACATACACAGTCATGTAATAATTACCTATAGTATATAATCTGCACATAGACATATTAAAATGACCTATAATACAGGATATAAAATACATATAGACAGTCATGTGAAAATCACCTATATTATATACCGTAGTTTGCATACACACAGTCAGGTGATAATCACCTATGCTATGTAATGTACATGTAGAATAATACACGGCATTGTCATACATGTTCATACATTCTTATATACCAAGTCATGTGGACACAACACCGGATTTCTTCAATATTTTTTTATTTTTTTTAAAGCAAAATGGGAATATGAATTTGATTCAATCATAATTGCAGATACTACAAGGCTTTTTATTAGGAAATGTACTAAAGGAATACAAATGCAGTGCAGTAATAGACTGAGTGTGAGCAGTTCTCACTGTGAGTGCATCTAGGAATGGAGGTGATCGTGATAACATGTAGTGTACCCCTATGTATCTGTATGTAATACGAGCAGGCTGATATACTGGATTATACAGGGGGCTAGTAACATGTAGTGTACCCCTATATGTCTGTATGTAATACTAGTAGGCTGATATACTGGATTATACTAGGGGATAGTAACATGTAGTGTACCCCTATATGTCTGTATGTAATACTAGTAGGCTGATATACTGGATTATACTAGGGGATAGTAACATGTAGTGTACCCCTATATGTCTGTATGTAATACTAGTAGGCTGATATACTGGATCACATTCTGGGGGCTAGTAACATGTAGTGTACCCCTATATGTCTGTATGTAATACTAGTAGGCTGATATACTGGATTATAGCTATTAAAAGAGCTCAGCGGTGAACTAGCAAAACCATTAACAGATTTATTTAACCAATCACTGGCAACAGGAGTCGTCCAAGAAGATTGGAAATTAGCAAATGTTGTGCCCATTCACAAGAAAGGTAGTAGGGAGGAATCGGGCAACTATAGGCCAGTAAGCCTGACATCAATAGTGGGGAAATTAATGGAAACCATACTTAAGGAGAGGATTGTGGAACATCTAAAATCCCATGGATTGAAAGATGAAAAACAGCATGGGTTTACTTCAGGGAGATCATGTCAAACTAATCTTATTGATTTTTTTGATTGGGTGACTAAAATAATAGATGGAGGAGGTGCAGTAGACATCGCTTATCTAGACTTTAGTAAGGCTTTTGATACTGTCCCACATAGAAGGCTTATCAATAAAGTGCAGTCTTTGGGCTTGGACTCCCATATTGTTGAATGGATTAGGCAGTGGCTGAGGGACAGGCAACAGAGGGTTGTAGTCAATGGAGTATATTCAGACCAAGGTCTTGTTACCAGTGGGGTACCTCAGGGATCTGTTCTGGGACCCATATTGTTTAATATCTTTATCAGCGAAATTGCAGAAGGCCTCGATGGTAAGGTGTGTCTTTTTGCTGATGACACAAAGATTTGTAACAGGGTTGATGTTCCTGGAGGGATACACCAAATGGAAAAGGATTTAGGAAAACTAGAGGAATGGTCAAAAATATGGCACCTAAAATTTAATGTTGATAAGTGCAAGATAATGCACCTGGGGCGTAAAAACCCAAGAGCAGAATATAAAATCAGTGATACAGTCCTAACCTCAGTATCTGAGGAAAGGGATTTAGGGGTCATTATTTCAGAAGACTTAAAGGTAGGCAGACAATGTCATAGAGCAGCAGGAAATGCTAGCAGAATGCTTGGGTGTATAGGGAGAGGCATTACCAGTAGAAAGAGGGAGGTGCTCATGCCGCTCTCCAGAGCACTAGTGAGACCTCTTTTGGAGTATTGTGCTCAGTACTGGAGACCATATCTCCAGAAGGATATTGATACTTTGGAGAGAGTTCAGAGAAGAGCTACTAAACTGGTACATGGATTGCAGGATAAAACTTACCAGGAAAGATTAAAGGACCTTAAAATGTATAGCTTGGAAGAAAGACGAGACAGAGGGGATATGATAGAAACTTGTAAATACATAAAGGGAATCAACGAGGTAAAAGAGGAGAGAATATTTAAAAGAAGAAAAACTGCTACAAGAGGAAATAGTTTTAAATTAGAGGGGCAAAGGATTAAAAGTATTATCAGGAAGCATTACTTTACTGAGAGTAGTGGATGAATGGAATAGCCTTCCTGCAGAAGTGGTAGCTGCAAATACAGTGAAGGAGTTTAAGCATGCATGGGATAGGCATAAGGCCATCCTTCATATAAGATAGGGCCAGGGGCTATTCATAGTATTCAGTATATTGGGCAGACTAGATGGGCCAAATGGTTCTTATCTGCCGACAAATTCTATGTTTCTATGTTTCTATACAGGGGGCTAGTAACATGTAGTGTACCCCTATATGTCTGTATGTAATACTAGTAGGCTGATATACTGGATTATACTGGGGGCTAGTAACATGTAGTGTACCCCTATATGTCTGTATGTAATACTAGCAGGCTGATATAATGGATTATACTGGGGGCTAGTAACATGTAGTGTACCCCTATATGTCTGTATGTAATACTAGCAGGCTGATATACTGGATTATACTAGGGGATAGTAACATGTAGTCTACCCCTATATGTCTGTATGTAATACTAGTAGGCTGATATAATGGATTATACTGGGGGCTAGTAACATGTAGTGTACCCCTCTATACCTGTATGTAATACTAGTAGGATGATATACTGGATTATACTGGGGGCTAGTAACATGTAGTGTACCCCTATATGTCTGTATGTAATACTAGTAGGCTGATATAATGGATTATACTGGGGGCTAGTAACATGTAGTGTACCCCTATATGTCTGTATGTAATACTAGCAGGCTGATATACTGGATTATACTGGGGCTAGTAACACGTAGTGTACCCCTATGTATCTGTATGTAATACTAGTAGGCTGATATACTGGATTATACTGGGGGATAGTAACATGTAGTGTACCCCTATATGTCTGTATGTAATAATAGCAGGCTGATATACTGGATTATACTGGGGACTAGTAACATGTAGTGTACCCCTATATGTCTGTATGTAATACTAGTAGGCTGATATACTGGATTATACTGGGGACTAGTAACATGTAGTGCACCCCTATGTGTCTGTATGTAATACTAGCAGGATGATATACTGGATTATACTGGGGCTAGTAACATGTAGTGTACCCCTCTATGTCTGTATGTAATACTAGTAGGCTGATATACTGGATTATACTGGGGGCTAGTAACATGTAGTGCACCCCTATGTGTCTGTATGTAATACTAGTAGGCTGATATACTGGATTATACTGGGGCTAGTAACACGTAGTGTACCCCTATATATCTGTATGTAATGCTAGCAGGCTGATATACTGGATTATACTGGGGACTAGTAACATGTAGTGTACCCCTATATGTCTGTATGTAATACTAGTAGGTTGATATACTGGATTATACTAGGGGATAGTAACATGTAGTGTACCCCTATATGTCTGTATGTAATACTAGCAGGCTGATATACTGGATTATACTGGGGGCTAGTAACATGTAGTGTACCCCTATATGTCTGTATGTAATACTAGCAGGCTGATATACTGGATTATACTGGGGACTAGTAACATGTAGTGTACCCCTATATATCTGTATGTAATACTAGCAGGCTGATATACTGGATTATACTGGGGCTAGTAACACATAGTGTACCCCTATATATCTGTATGTAATACTAGTAGGATGATATACTGGATTATACTGGGGGCTAGTAACATGTAGTGTACCCCTATATGTCTGTATGTAATACTAGCAGGCTGATATACTGGATTATACTGGGGGATAGTAACATGTAGTGTACCCCTATGTATCTGTATGTAATACTAGCAGGATGATCTACTGGATTATACTGGGGGCTAGTAACATGTAGTGTACCCCTATATGTCTGTATGTAATACTAGCAGGCTGATATACTGGATTATACTGGGGCTAGTAACATGTAGTGTACCCCTATATGTCTGTATGTAATACTAGCAGGCTGATATACTGGATTATACTGGGGCTAGTAACATGTAGTGTACCCCTATATGTCTGTATGTAATACTAGCAGGCTGATATACTGGATTATACTGGGACTAGTAACATGTAGTGTACCCCTATATGTCTGTATGTAATACTAGCAGGATGATCTACTGGATTATACTGGGGGCTAGTAACATGTAGTGCACCCCTATATGTCTGTATGTAATACGAGCAGGCTGATATACTGGATTATACTGGGACTAGTAACATGTAGTGTACCCCTATATGTCTGTATGTAATACTAGTAGGCTGATATACTGGATTATACTGGGGCTAGTAACACGTAGTGTACCCCAATATGTCTGTATGTAATACTAGCAGGATGATATACTGGATTATACTGGGGGCTAGTAACACGTAGTGTACCCCTATATATCTGTATGTAATGCTAGCAGGCTGATATACTGGATTATACTGGGACTAGTAACATGTAGTGTACCCCTATATGTCTGTATGTAATACTAGTAGGCTGATATACTGGATTATACTGGGGCTAGTAACACGTAGTGTACCCCAATATGTCTGTATGTAATACTAGCAGGATGATATACTGGATTATACTGGGGGCTAGTAACATGTAGTGTACCCCTATATGTCTATATGTAATACGAGCAGGCTGATATACTGGATTATACTGGGACTAGTAACATGTAGTGTACCCCTATATGTCTGTATGTAATACTAGCAGGATGATATACTGGATTATACTGGGGCTAGTAACATGTAGTGTACCCCTATATGTCTGTATGTAATACTAGCAGGCTGATATACTGGATTATACTGGGGGATAGTAACATGTAGTGTACCCCTCTATGTCTGTATGTAATACTAGCAGGATGATCTACTGGATTATACTGGGGGCTAGTAACATGTAGTGTACCCCTCTATGTCTGTATGTAATACTAGCAGGATGATCTACTGGATCACATTCTGGGGGTTAGTCACAGCACTGCCCCCTATATGTCTGTATGTAATACTAGTAGGCTGATCTACTGGATTATACTGGGGGATAGTAACATGTAGTGTACCCCTATATGTCTGTATGTAATACTAGTAGGCTGATATACTGGATTATACTGGGGGATAGTAACATGTAGTGTACCCCTATATGTCTGTATGTAATACTAGCAGGATGATCTACTGGATCACATTCTGGGGGTTAGTCACAGCACTGCCCCCTATGTCTCTGTATTGCGGTTGATCTCTGAGGACTCGCACAGAATAGAAGGATCTTAGTAAATCTCCTCTGTCTTCATCGTCTAGAAGCTCCTGTCTGTGGGGGGCAGAGCAGTAATCGGCGATATTTTATCACAGACCCATCCATCTCCATGCACAGGATGAGCGATCTGATCGCACCCCGAGCACAATCCCTTCCCCGCTCTGCTAGACGAGCTGCCGGAATAGCAGAGCCCACAGTCCTTTAATACAGTCTCGGGGAGGGGGCTCATTCCTGGGTGACTCTGGGGGTCCCCACAGCTCAGGGACTGCAGACAGCGCTGTGTTATGGAGCAGGAGAAGAGGGGGACAGACCCCGGAGGAGAAGTCAGGAGCCTGTGGTCATAGCTGGTCCTTAATTGTCGGGGAAGGATCGATAGATAAATAAATAGGAGATTTATAGATAGATAATAGATAGATATTAGATAGATATATGTGAGATAGATACAGACAGGTAGATTAGATAGATAGATATGAGATAGATATTAGATGGATGGATAGATACAGACAGATAGATAGATAATAGATAGATATTTTATATATATAAGATAGATAAATAGACAGATAGATACTATAAATAATAATGCAGCAGCAATGTAAATATATATAAATATTTGTGAAATTCCTCCAAGACTGTAGGCTAGATATATTAATTAGATAGATATGGAGATAGATAGATAAACAGATAGAAATAATAGATAGATAAATAGATAGATATTAGAGAGAGACTGATAGATAGATAGATAGATAGATAGATAGATAGATAGATAGATAGATAGATCTGTAGATATAAGAACGATAGATATTAGATAGATATTAGATAGATATTAGATAGATATAGTCATAAAAGAGGCATGAAAGATACCGGAGTATGGAAGAACTAGATGGATATATATATATATGATATAGAGAGATCGATAGATAGAAGGACAGATAGAAGACGACGCTTTGTTATCTGCGGGCAGATCGCATATCTACTGTCTGCACACAGGGCATGTCTGTATATATTACTGTACATATACGGATATATATATGCGTACACACGGATATATACTATATGTATACGGATATAATCGGAAGGTGCACGGTAATATACTGTACATATACGAATATATATTGTATGTACACGGATATATATTGTATGTATACGGATATATGTATATACGCGGATATTTACTGTACATATACGGCTATATACTGTCTGTACACTGATATATGTATATACGCGGATATTTACTGTACATATACGGATGTATATTGTATGTACACCCATATATACAGTTTCTCGGTGATTGCACATTGTGGTTTTTATTTATTTGGACCCTTGCTCAGTGAGACCGCAGAAGCCCGGACCCCTTGTGTCCGTTATCTCATCCCGCAGCTCCTGCCCACCCTGACAGGTCGGTCGGCGGGCGTTCACACCTGCCGCAGAGGTGCCGTGTACCGCTCGCAGTGTCTTCTCATGGCGGATAGCTCGGCGCTTCCCCTCCCCCATCTTCTCGCTCCTAGCTGAGGTGGGCGTGGCAGGCCATCCGCAGCGACCAATGGCGGCGCGCCCGGTGACAGCTGGAAGCCCCGCCCGCGTGACGTCAGCAGCGCCGCTCTCCAGCAGCGCCCGGTCAGACGGAGCGGTGACAGGAGCAGCGCTGGTGTCTGTGCTGTCACTCTGCACCCGGACTGCATCATGAGACGGCAGAGCGGAGGGACGGGGCTGTGAGAGGCAGGGTTCGGACCAAGCGATTTCTACCCCTCCGTGTTACGTGCGGACCCCGGCCTCTAGGAGACTGCGGGGATGGAGCTGCCTGCCGCCGGCGAGCATGTGTTTGCGGTAGAAAGCATCGAGAAGAGGCGAATCCGCAAGGTAAGAAGCGGCTGCCGCTCCTGATACCGCAAATACCGCACGATGCCCGCCTCTAGGTCACACCGTGCGTTCTGTCGTTGCAGGGCCGAGTGGAATATCTGGTGAAATGGCGAGGCTGGTCTTCCAAGTAAGTGCTCAACTACACCAGGATGGAAACCGGAGCCGCAGGGGGGCTGCCCCCCGAGATCTGTGCAACCCAGTCTCGCGCCTTCCTAATATGATAATGCGCAGCTGGCAAGGAAGGAGTTAGGTGCAGACTGGCACTATCGCAGCCCTGGCTGGGGGGAGGGGAATGCGCTTTTTGCCAAGGATGGAATTTCTCTCCCTGCCTCCTCCCTGCGTCACTGGAGCCTCTTCTCCCATTTACTTCTCCTCCTATAGGGGCCAGATGTGGTGCTGGGGCCCCTAGTGCAGCAGGGGGCACTGGCATCACTGAGGGCACATGCCAGCTGGATGAGCTTCACTATAGTATATATATATATATAGGCAGGATGATACAGTATATACACATGCAGTACCGTATAGTGTTACAGTATATACACATGCCAGCTGACGGAGCTTCACTATAGTATATATATATATATAGGCAGGATGATACAGTATATACACATGCAGTACGGTATAGTGTTACAGTATATACACATGCAGTACAGTATATTACAGTATATACACATGCAGTACAGTACAGTATATACACATGCCAGCTGACGGAGCTTTACTATAAGATATATATATATATATAGGCAGTATGTTACAGTATATAGACACATGCAGTACCGTATAGTGTTACAGTATATACACATGCAGTACAGTATATTACAGTATATACACATGCAGTACAGTACAGTATATACACATGCCAGCTGACGGAGCTTTACTATAAGATATATATATATATAGGCAGTATGTTACAGTATATAGACACATGCAGTACCGTATAGTGTTACAGTATATACACATGCAGTACAGTACATTACAGTATATAGACACATGCCAGTTGACGGAGCTTTACTATAAGATATATATATATATATATATATATAGGCAGTATGTTACAGTATATAGACACATGCAGTACGGTATAGTGTTACAGTATATAGACACATGCCAGCTGACTGAGCTTTACTAGAAGATATACAGGCAGTAAGTTACAGTATATACACATGCAGTACAGTATATTACATTATATACACATGCAGTACATTACAGTATATACACATGCAGTACAGTATATTACAGTATATACACATGCAATACAGTATATACACATGCAGTACAGTACAGTATATACACATGCAGTATATTACATTATATACACATGCAGTACATTACAGTATATACACATGCAGTACAGTATATTACAGTATATACACATGCAGTACAGTATATACACATGCAGTACAGTACATTACAGTATATACACATGCAGTACATTACAGTATATACACATGCAGTACATTACAGTATATACACATGCAGTACATTACAGTATATACACATGCAGTACATTACAGTATATACACATGCAGTACGGTACATTACAGTATATACACATGCAGTACAGTACAGTATATACACATGCAGTACAGTACATACACATGCAGTACAGTATATACACATGCAGTACAGTGCAGTACAGTATATACACATGCAGTACAGTATATTACAGTATATACATGCAGTACATTACAGTATATACACATGCAGTACAGTACAGTATATACACATGCAGTACAGTATATACACATGCAGTACAGTATATACACATGCAGTACAGTATATTACAGTATATACATGCAGTACATTACAGTATATACACATGCAGTACGGTATGTTACAGTATATACACATGCAGTACATTACAGTATATACACATGCAGTACATTACAGTATATACACATGCAGTACGGTATGTTACAGTATATACACATGCAGTACATTACAGTATATACACATGCAGTACAGTACATTACAGTATATACACATGCAGTACATTACAGTATATACACATGCAGTACAGTATATACACATGCAGTACAGTACATTACAGTATATACACATGCAGTACATTACAGTATATACACATGCAGTACGGTACATTACAGTATATACACATGCAGTACAGTACATTACAGTATATACACATGCAGTACAGTACATTACAGTATATACACATGCAGTACAGTACATTACATTATATACACATGCAGTACAGTATATTACATTATATACACATGCAGTACATTACAGTATATACACATGCAGTACAGTATATACACATGCAGTACAGTACATTACAGTATATACACATGCAGTACATTACAGTATATACACATGCAGTACAGTATATACACATGCAGTACAGTACATTACAGTATATACACATGCAGTACATTACAGTATATACACATGCAGTACGGTACATTACAGTATATACACATGCAGTACAGTACAGTACAGTATATACACATGCAGTACATTACAGTATATACACATGCAGTACAGTACATTACAGTATATACACATGCAGTACATTACAGTATATACACATGCAGTACAGTATATACACATGCAGTACAGTACATTACAGTATATACACATGCAGTACATTACAGTATATACACATGCAGTACGGTACATTACAGTATATACACATGCAGTACAGTACATTACAGTATATACACATGCAGTACAGTACATTACAGTATATACACATGCAGTACAGTACATTACATTATATACACATGCAGTACAGTATATTACATTATATACACATGCAGTACATTACAGTATATACACATGCAGTACAGTACATTACAGTATATACACATACAGTACAGTATATTACAGTATATACACATGCAGTACGGTATGTTACAGTATATACACATGCAGTACATTACAGTATATACACATGCAGTACAGTACATTACAGTATATACACATGCAGTACATTACAGTATATACACATGCAGCACAGTATATACACATGCAGTACAGTACATTACAGTATATACACATGCAGTACATTACAGTATATACACATGCAGTACGGTACATTACAGTATATACACATGCAGTACATTACAGTATATACACATGCAGTACGGTATGTTACAGTATATACACATGCAGTACATTACAGTATATACACATGCAGTACAGTACATTACAGTATATACACATGCAGTACATTACAGTATATACACATGCAGTACAGTATATACACATGCAGTAC
Source organism: Bufo bufo (assembly GCF_905171765.1). Lineage (NCBI taxonomy): Eukaryota > Metazoa > Chordata > Amphibia > Anura > Bufonidae > Bufo > Bufo bufo. Next base: position 363,441,239 of record NC_053394.1, on the reverse strand, counting down.
AGTACATTACAGTATATACACATGCAGTACATTACAGTATATACACATGCAGTACGGTACATTACAGTATATACACATGCAGTACAGTACATTACAGTATATACACATGCAGTACAGTACATTACATTATATACACATGCAGTACAGTATATTACATTATATACACATGCAGTACATTACAGTATATACACATGCAGTACAGTACAGTATATACACATGCAGTACATTACAGTATATACACATGCAGTACGGTATGTTACTGTATATACACATGCAGTACAGTACATTACAGTATATACACATGCAGTACAGTACATTACAGTATATACACATGCAGTACAGTATATTACATTATATACACATGCAGTACATTACAGTATATACACATGCAGTACAGTATATACACATGCAGTACATTACAGTATATACACATGCAGTACATTACAGTATATACACATGCAGTACGGTACATTACAGTATATACACATGCAGTACAGTACAGTATATACACATGCAGTACGGTATGTTACAGTATATACACATGCAGTACAGTATATTACATTATATACACATGCAGTACATTACAGTATATACACATGCAGTACAGTATATTACAGTATATACACATGCAGTACATTACAGTATATACACATGCAGTACGGTACATTACAGTATATACACATGCAGTACAGTATATTACATTATATACACATGCAGTACATTACAGTATATACAGATGCAGTACAGTACATTACAGTATATACACATGCATTACAGTACAGTATATACACATGCAGTACAGTATATACACATGCAGTACAGTACAGTATATACACATGCAGTACAGTATATTACAGTATATACATGCAGTACATTACAGTATATACACATGCAGTACAGTGCATTACAGTATATACACATGCAGTACAGTACAGTATATACACATGCAGTACAGTACAGTATATACACATGCAGTACAGTATATTACAGTATATACATGCAGTACATTAAAGTATATACACATGCAGTACAGTATATTACATTATATACACATGCAGTACATTACAGTATATACACATGCAGTACAGTATATTACAGTATATATACATGCAGTACATTACAGTATATACACATGCAGTACATTACAGTATATACACATGCAGTACAGTATATACACATGCAGTACAGTATATACACATGCAGTACATTACAGTATATACACATGCAGTACAGTACAGTATATACACATGCAGTACAGTACAGTATATACACATGCAGTACGGTATAGTGTTACAGTATATACACGTACAGTATATACACATGCAGTACGGTACGTTACAGTATATACACATGCAGTACGGTATGTTACAGTATATATCCTTTGCTACGGTCCGTTATATAGTGCCAGTATATTGCACCAGTGCATGCAGCAGAGGTCTACAACCAGTGTCTCCAGGTCACATATGGCTCACGTTCTCCCGCTGTGTGGCCCTATATAGTAACCCTGAGTCCTGAATCAGTCTGTCTGTCTGTCTAGACATATCTTATTCCCTAAACACAGATGGTTTGGGTGCCGCAATATTATTGTGTTCAATTTTACACTGACAACACGAAATGTCCTGATTTTGTATAGTTGTTTGTAAATAAATCATCAGCAGCACGGAATCGTTTGCTACAATGTATCAGTCTGGAGTCTAGGGATGAGATTATAGACTGGATTTCAATGAGAATGTTCCTATTCACTGGCAGCAAGCAGACATCTTGACAATGGCAGGATGTGCAAAGGAAGCTGCATATACATAAAGTGTGGTATACCGAGAAAAAAACAACTAAGTATAAAAAAAGACCCCTTAGATAATCAGGTTTATTATGCTTTCCAGGTATAACACGTGGGAGCCAGAGGAGAATATTTTAGACCCCCGACTCTTGGTTGCCTTTCAGAACAGGTGAGCAAAGTACAAAATATTGGTATTCTGTATCCTACTCTATAATGAGTATTCTATGATGACATATTCATTTGAAAGGTTTGTCCAGGTTTAGGAAAACAGGGCTGATATCTTCCAGAAACAGCGCCACAACCGTCCATTGGTGGTTTCTGGTATTGCAGCTCGGCCCATTGAAGTGAATGAGGCTCAGCTGCGATATCTCATACAAGCCATGGACAGGTGTGGCCTTGTTTCTGAAACATGATCCTGGACAATGTATGTCTCCGAAATCCGCCAATCTTGGTGGAACTGGTTGGCCATCTAATATTTCTGCGTAACCAAGGGAATATTTGTTGGGTGACCGGTGAGGCTTTTCGGGTACAGCCCGACGGTGCCGCTGTGGGCACATGCCAATTGGATGCAGGATTTTGCAGTAAAATCATCCAGTCTTTGGCTGCGGTGGGTGGACGTGCTTTGGCGATTTAAAATAAAGCAATGTTCTAAAATACTCTCCTTTTTAAAAGCAGCTACTGTCACTTAGTCCCAGCAGTTCAGACGTGACGTATTATCACAGCCTCACATGGCAGGCGGCTTCCCCCCCCCTCCCTGTTTGTCAGCACAGGACCAGTGACGTGTATGAAGGCACCGGCTGTCTGTCCATAAGCTAAGCCAGCCCTCTTCTGCAGGCATCCTCAAACTGCGGCCCTCCAGCTGTTGTAAAACTACAACTCCCACCATGCCCTGCTGTAGGCTGTTCGGCATGCTGGGAGTTGTAGCTTTGCAACAGCTGGAGGGCCGCAGTTTGAGGACGCCTGCTCTTCTGCATCATGGCTCCAATCCTCTCCCCATGTCTAATGCAGAGACATAACAATATTATTTTTAGGGATTGCATCAGTCTTGATATGATATTGTATCATCTCTCATATGACATCAGGGCTTTGTACCTAGAAAGAACTTCTTTATTTTGAATACAATTCTTATCACTTATTTGTTTTTTTTTATTCCTTTCTCTATAGGGAAAGGCAGGAGCAAATTCTGGGGTACAGAAAACGTGGCCCTAAACCAAAGCACCACATTTTATCGGTAAGTTAATATATATATACTGTAGAACCGGTGGTCATCGGGTGAATCACACACCTCTTAATAAATTGGCGCATCTGTAAAGGGCCGTGCACCAGAATGGCAGAAGGAAGCTGGTGTAGATCCAGTATAATCTACTTTCATGGTGTAGATTAGGATAAATGTGGGGGGCTGGCCATGGCCACCCCTGCTCCACACTCTCATTTTCTGCCTGCTTTTTGGAAAAGTGGCAAGCAGAGCTCTAAGCCCCCCGCAAAGATCCATACATTTTGGCTAAGCATGGCATGGGCCAAACTTTGCAAATTTTTGCCATTGGTTTTCTGGCGTGCAGGGGATGATAGGCGACCTTCATACTTTTTATAACCGCAATAGATTACATGTTCAAATAAGCAGATTATGTCAATATGTAAGCGATATGGCGATTATTTGTTATGGCACTGTTATTACATGAGGAATGCAAGTAGTCACTAACACAGAGATGTCAGGAGAGGGGACAGGTCCTCTGTAAAGGACACATGCAACAATGTTTCTTTTTCAAGCTTTAATTCGCTACACAAAGGATAATTCACATGATTATTGTACTTTGGGCACACCGGAGGAAGTTCTCCCCTTCCTCGAGTGTGCCCGAGTTCAAGGGTGTGTAGGAATGCTGAGGAGAGATTGCCTTGGTGCTTCTAACAAGGAGACTTCATTATCCAAAGTGCAGTATTGTGTTTACAGCGATACGTTGTTTACTTGTGTTCAGAGAGGATTACAAAAGGAAACATTGTTGCATGTGGCCTTTAAGGTTCAGCGCTGAAGATGAATTGTGAGCAGTCATGTGGAGCTGCTGATAGTTAAGCTGTCCGTTTTGGTGGGATCAGTCAACCATCTAAGTGCTCATGCACATGAATGTGTGCCCATATTGCGGCCTGCAAACAGTGGGTCCGCAATATACGGGCATCGGGCACGTGCACACCGTATCACCCATTCACTTTAATGGGTCCACAGTCCGGGAGATATGGTGCAGTGCGGAACAGAGGCACGGATCGGAAGCACTACGGAATGCTCCCGTGGGTTTTCTGTCCATGTCTCCGCACCCCACCACAAAAGAGTAGCGCGGATCGCGGACCCCATTCAAGTGCCCGTGCATTGCGGACCACAATTTAGTGAATGGGTCCGCACCCGAGCCAAAAATGTGGCTCGGATGCGGACCAAAACCACGGTCGTGTGAACAAGCCCTTAGTAGGATCGGGCAGTTGCATTTTAGCTTTTGTTCTCGGAGAAATAAACTTTTATTCCCTCTCTCCGTTAAGGACACAAAGCATGCATGTGCATGGAAGGGGTTGGAGGAGATAGATGGGCATCCCAAGCGAACTAATAAGCCACCCTGCTGCCCTTTAGAAATAATTTTGCTTATGTGATAGCTGCTCAGTTTAGGGATGCCATAACATGAATTCCCAATAGTGACTCTTTTTTTTTAAATTTATTTTTTATTGCAGATACCCTCTTTTGCTCGAAGGTCTAATGTTCTGAGTGGCCTTCAGGACACTTCCATGGACCAACGCCCCAAACTGGACATGACACCAGTTAAAAAGACCCAACCTCATCAATATCAACTGAACAGCAAAAAGCATCACCAGTATCAGCCCAACGATCATGATCATGCTGAAAAGCATCATTCCAGTGCCCAAAGGAAATATTACTACCAACTGAACAGTAAGAGACACCATCACTATCAGCCAGATCCGAAAATGTATGATCAACAGCCCTCAGGGAAAGATCTACAGGCTTGTGCGGATCAAAACAGTAGAAACAAGGAAACGTCTTGGCATCATGGCCACCATGTAGATTTTGGAGTCCGTGCAAAGAACGGTTCGGGAACTGCCTTAAATGGGGTTGAAAAGAACTGTACATCCGTTGGCACCTCCACCGTTCCGGCTAAAGAAGCGCCGTTAAATGGAATTGGGGGTAAAATGAAGATTGTGAAGAATAAAAATAAAAACGGAAGGATTGTCATAGTGATGAGCAAATACATGGATAACGGATTGCAGTCGGTGAAAATTAAATCATCCGAAGACGACTGTGGCGCTGTTGCTTTTGGAAACAGAGTGGAAACTCTAGAATCTTGCAATGGAGAAAGGACTAGTAAAGTCTTAGAGGAGAAACAGGAGCACTGGAAGAAGAGAGTGGAGTCTAAAATAAGGATAGGTGCGGCGAATGATTATGGGAACAAAGGTGCAGTTCCTCTTGCCGGCCTCCAGAGAACCTATTCAAATGTTGACCCGGTCAGTGATAAACCATTACAGCTCACCACCAAAAAAGATCACGTCATTGGGTCAAATGGGGGCAAATTGACTGTAGATGGTCCCTCAAAAGATAAAGTCTACATGAATCCTCGAAAGCGCTGCTTGTCCGAGATATCTGAGCCCAACAAATCTTGCAAACAAGTCCTCTCTTCTCGAAGCGTCAGTGCTTCCGACAGACTGGAGAACCAGACTGGGCAAGAGCCAGACATCATTCTCCTTGACTCTGACTTGGATGAACCCATAGACTTGCGTTGTGTAAAGTCCAGGTGTGACAGTCACCAGGACGTAAGCAAGAATGGGGAGCAAGTGGCAACCCAAGACTTACAACCCACTGAAACAGACTCTGCCAAGGAGGAACCACAAACTATATTCAGACCGTTTTTTGGAAATATTGTGATTACAGATGTAACTGCCAACTGTCTTACCGTCACTTTCAAGGAATACATAACGACATGACTGGACGCGGCAAATTCCTTCGGAGAATCCACAGTCACCATGTTTTCAGGGGGATATACATCATACTGGATTTTAGTTCTTGTTTCCAACTGTGACAGCTGTCAGATTCCATATGGTAAAGCACTTAAAGGCATAGAGGCAGAGACGTTATATAGATACCCTGAAAGCTTCTATATTTATTCCTCCATATTTATATCCGTAGAGCTAACTCGGCTTCTCAATGTTTAAACATATTTTTTTGTGGAAAACACATTTTTATGTACCTATCTTGTTGTCAGGATTGTATGCATTTGCGCTAATGTACGATAATGTGTATATTTTTGGTGTACTATCGGGATACAGGAACAATCCGGAGTGTTTGATAGGAAAATGCTGCTATTAGACTAGGCCTAGTGCTTCCAGCAACTGATATGGATGTAAATGTACAGTGGAGAAGTGTTACGTAAGTGGTATAAGCCCTGGGCTTATCTAGCCTTCAGCCACATGCTAAGTACTATCTGATGCTGTGTAATAATGAACATTAAACTCTGATATAAAGAATTAGAGACGTCTCAAATGTCTGAATGTTCTATGGAAAAACGTGGTTTTTTTTTTTGCAAAGCATCGTGCCATAAAACATGTAAAAGCTATGGATCCATATGGAATGAGAAAATTATTTTTACATATGTTAAAGTGTTTTATACTGATGACTCATCCTCATGATAGGTCATGAGCATCTGATTAGTAGGGATCTGACTCCCGACACCCCCGCAACTTGTGCTAGGCAAGTGACATCACGCTCATCGTAAACATGGCCGAGGTGCAGCTCAGTCCCCTTCAAGTGAATGAGCCTAAGCTGCAATACTAAGCACAGCCACCATCCAATGGACAGCCCTGTGCTTGGTATGCTGTAAGGAGGCCAGAGCGCCAAGGCCTTTGAGGACTAGGAGTTCGACTTCCACCGATCAGATACTGATGACCTGTCCGGAGGATAGGTCATCAGGATATGACAATCAGAAAATCGCTTTAATGATTACTTTAAGTTAAAAGAAAAGTTGCACTAAGTTTCCAGCTGAAATCTTCATTCCCTCATTTATTTTCAGTCCCCTGATATTTAGTTTGTGACCTGCTCCTAGTGTCGGGCTTCTCATTTGGATGTGGGGATATGATAGAAACTTTTAAATACATAAAGGGAATCAACAAAGTAAAAGAGGAGAGAATATTTAAAAGAAGAAAAACTGCTACAAGAGGACATAGTTTTAAATTAGAGGGGCAAAGGTTTAAAAGTAATATCAGGAAGTATTACTTTACTGAGAGAGTAGTGGATGCATGGAATAGCCTTCCTGCAGAAGTGGTAGCTGCAAATACAGTGGAGGAGTTTAAGCATGCATGGGATAGGCATAAGGCCATCCTTCATATAAGATAGGGCCAGGGGCTATCCATAGTATTTAGTATATTGGGCAGACTGGATGGGCCAAATGGTTCTTATCTGCCGACACATTCTATGTTTCTATGTTTCTATGTGTAATATATACTGGATGTGAGGTCTGTGTGTCCAGGATGCTGCTGTCTTCACTAGCCCTCGTGTATGAACATAACTTCTTTCCTGGACTGATTTCTTCCTGTACAGCTCAGGAAGCATCTTCTCTCACTTGTACTTACTGACACTTGTCACTGATGCTCAGGACTGTGTGATTTCCCACTCCCTCCTCCTGCAGAGTCTGCCCTAGGTGCTTTACTTTCACTCTAAACAGCCGACGTGATTTACCCTCCTGCTTTGTGTATCCATCTCTCTCTATCTTAATAACTTGCTTTCCCTCTCTCCATACTCTGTGTACACCCCCCTCCCTGCTGCCATCTCTAACACTGAGAGAAGGGAGGGGGGAAGCAGGAAGAGAAGACACAGACAAACGCAATGCTCCGATGGATCTATTGCAGTTTCAACAGAGCAGCCAGCTAGGTGAAGGCGTTACATAGCAAAATGGTAGGAAACTTGTAATCAACATTGTCTGTTAGTTGCTTCATTTTGCATTCAGGAAGCAAATAAACAATAAAATAATTAAGTGCAAAGGTGTCCACAGCTATTAAGCATGTTTCGAAAAGTGAATGAAACAAACCTAGGACTGAATATGCCAGAACATTTGTCACCCCAGTTTTTACCTTCTGGAACCTCATTGTGCATCGCATTTCTGTTCAATATGGGATGCCATAACTTGGACAATACTTCACTTTAGAAATACTGAACACTGGTGTTTTTGGGCTAAAGGTTATACAGATCCTGAATTTAGTTATGTGCATGATGCCTGATCCCAATCCCACTCATTACCAGCAACACCCACTCATCTGGTGTTCTAAAATATTATAAATGGTATTTTTGTAAATGTACACCATTGTTTCCCAAAGGAATATCTTAATTAATGGACCAGACAGAGTATTAAGGCCTCGTCCACATTTCCGTTTTATACGGACGTGTACTGTCTGCATTTTTAGCAGGCTGCATACTGACCCATAAGAAATCTATGGTCTGTTCACATTTCCATGATATTTTACGTTACGTGCATCCGCAGAAAAACAGTGGAAGCATGTCCTACTTTGAGGCGTGTCCTGGACAAACATAGTTGAGTTTAAGTCTATGGGTCCGTGAAAATCAGGTACACCATATGGATGTCATTCGTGGTGCGTCTGTTTTTCACAAAAGTCAGATAGGAAATGCTCTTGAAATACATTTTTAGCTTAGCAATGTCCGTGAATTACGGATGACACTGAGGGTAAAAATGGACACACGGACCCTTCACAGACATCTTCACAGATGAAACACGTACACTTTTTTTCACGGACGTGACACTGACACGGAAATGTGAACAAGACCTACCGTAATACATGATACCTTAAAAAGGGTGTGTCTGGTTTTTAGGAGAAAACCAGACAACCCTCAGTATCTGCCTGCAATGAAGAACTGTTGATTACTTACCTGACAGATCCCACGCTGCCGTTCCAGTTTACCCGGCTGCAGCAGTCATGTCACATCGACCACATGTGACTGCTGCAGCCAGTCACTGGTTTTGTCGGGTGCACCGCTAAGGGCAGTGAGGCTAGCCAGGAGAACCGGAGTGGTGGTGCAGTATTTGTCAGGTAAGTACTTACAGTTCCTTATTGACAGCAGATCCCGAGGGTTGTCCTCCTGAAACCGGACAACCCTTTTAAAGGGAACCTGTCATCAACTTTACGGTGACCTCACTGAGGGCAGCATAAATTAGTGACAGAAATGCTGATTTCAGTGATGTGTCACTCATGAGCTAAAAGTAAGTGGTTGCCAAGAACCAGCATCATAATCATTGCAGCCCAAGCCTGGAAAAGAGTCAAATCTACCTGAGAAGAGTCCTGGTTATTATAATCTCCTGCTCGCCCGCCATCTGCTGATGATTGGCAGTTTTCTCTTCTAGAGAGAAAGGGAGAAAACTAGGTAGAAGACGGTCAGCCATCAGCAGGTGGGCAGGAGAGCAGGAATCTATGAATAACCAGGACTCTTCTCAGGTGGCCGGGACTCTTTTCCAGGCCCAGTCTGCAATGATTGTGATGTTGGTTCTCGGCAACCACTTACTTTTAACTTATAAAGGACAGACCTCTGAAATCAACTCACCTGTCTCTACTTCATTCTGCCGTCAGTATGGGCAGCATAACGATGATGACAGGTTCCCTTTAACTCTGTACATTGCAGATGAAGGGGAACTGAATTAGTGCTATTTCAGTGGTACAATAGAGCAGTAGCAAGAAAATTGTGAAGATGAAAAAAAAAACTCAGGGCTCCTTCATCCAGGGTTTTTAGTGCTTTTCATAAATGTTAAAAGGAAAAATATATAAACTTTATGAAGTTTTTTTTCTCTAGGAACTAAAAGTAAGAAATGTTGCCACTCTAAGAGCACAATGTCAATTGGTACAACATTGCACTATATGCCTGGCGCTGTAACCTCACCTTTCTACCCATTAAGCAATGCTAAAGAAAACACCTGAAAAATTCGCAAAAAAAAGCTGTGTGTGTGACTATAGCCTTAAAGGGGTCATCCAGGTTTTTTAAGCTGTACCTAAGAGGAGATCTATGCTAACCTGCATCCTGCTGCTCAGCTCCGTTCAATGTTTTCCCGCTGACTGTGGGTCCATGGTGACACCACAGAAGCATGCCCTAGTTTTGGGCCCGATCATGCACATTATAGTCTATGGGTCCATGAAAACCACTGACACACTGTTTTCAGAAACCATTGGTAGGAGATGCTCTGAAAATGAATTTTCAGCCTAGTAGTGTATGAGGAATACGGATGACACATGGAGGGCAAAAACAGACACACAGACCAAACACGGATATCACGGACATCTTCATGGATGAAACATTGACCATCTTGTCACAGATGTCATCAGGGACATAGATGTGGGAAAGAAGCCTTAGGCCTCTTGCACTCGACCGTATGGCTTTTTCAGTATTTTGCAGTCCGCAAAAATTACGGATGATGTCCGTGTGCATTCCGTTTCTTGCGGATAGAACAGTACTATACTTGTCCGTTATGCGTACAATAATAGGACATGTTCTATCTTTGAAAGGAAATACGGAAACGGAAAGCATACGGAAAACCTTCCGTTTTTTTGCGGATCCATTGAAATTAATGGTTTCGTATATGGTCCGTATACGGAACGCAAAAAACGGAACGTAAACGGGAAAAAAAACTTTGTGTGCAAGAGGCCTTTGGCCTAGTTTACACTTCAGTCATTTGGTCGATGATTTTCATCAGTGACTTTGAGCGAAAACAAGGGGCAAATCTTTCCTTTACACCTTATCTCTGTGCAGGCTTCACTTCTGATATTGGCTCATAATCACTGATGGAAATCACTGCCCATTCACTGAAGTGTGAACTAAGCCTTAGGGCTCATGCACACGACCGTTGTTGTTTTGCGGTCTGTTTTTCACGGATCCGTTGTTCCGCATCTGAGTTGGTTTTTTTATGATTTAAGTCCTCTTCCGTTCCATTATTGTACAAAATATATCCGTATGGTTTCCGTATTTGATCAGTTTTTTGCAGATCGGAAATGGAAACAGTAACTTATTAATCACCAAACACATGAGCAATATGGGCTAGGCATAGCATTTCTACGGATGAAATGTTCCGTATTTTCCCATTGACTTGAATAAGGCCTCGGACTGTGATTTGCGGACAATAATAGTATATGCACTACTTTTTTGCTGAACAGAAATACGGAAATGGAATGCACATGGAGTACCTTCCGTTGTTTTTGCGCACCCATTGAGGTGAATGGTTCTGCACACGGTCCGCAAAAAAAACGGAACGGAAGTGGAAAGAAAATATGTTTGTGTGTATGAGCCCTTAGGGTGGGTTCACATTCACACGCAGGCCAAAGTCAGAAGTGGATCCAGCAGGAAGGAGAAGTATAATTCCACCTTTATATTTCCCATTCCTTTTGGATCCACTTCTGGTTATGGCTTAAAGGGTTTCTACCACTTCGTTTTCACCTAATTAGCTTTCAGACACTAGCGATCCGCTAGTGTCTGCTCTGCCAAACAATCCTAATATAAGAGCTTATTGTCCTGCCGTTTTGCAAAAAAACAAACTTATATAGATATGCTAATGAGCCTCTAGGTGCTATGTGGGCTTTATTAGCACCTAGAGGCTCCGTCTACCTTCACAAACTGCCGCCGCCCAGCGCGTCCCTCCAGCCCGCCCATCTCCTGCTGAATGCGATCCTCCCCGTGCGCGTCTGTATTCAGCGCATGCGCAGTGAATGTCTGACTGCTTCCCTGCTCAGACATCTCCACTGCGCCTGTTCCTCGGAGCACTATGACGTCATCGGTGCAGGCGCAGTGGAGATGTCTGAGCAGGGAAGCGGTCAGACATTCACTGCGCATGCGCCGAATACAGACGCGCACAGGGAGGATCGCATTCAGCAGGAGATGGGCGGGCTGGAGGGACGCGCTGGGCGGCGGCAGTTTGTGAAGGTAGACCGAGCCTCTAGGTGCTAATGACGCCCCCATAGCACCTAGAGGCTCATTAGCATATCTATATAAGTTCGTTTTTTAGCGAAACGGCAGGACAATAAGCTGTTATATTAGGATGGTTCGGTAGAGCAGACACTAGCGGATCGCTAGTGTCTGAAAGCTAATTAGGTGAAAACAAAGTGGTAGAAACCCTTTAAAAAAGTGCAGGAAAAACTGCTGCATTTTTTTTTTTTTTTTAATGCTGTTACTGAAACCAGCCTGAGAAACAATGCATTTGAGGATTATAGAGATGCATAGATGCACCAAACAGAGGCACGTAGACTGCAATACAGGTGAACGCCGCGGAACCCGTATTGTGATCCATGTAGCGCCACATGCTCCTGTACATGTTATAACTATCGGAATGATAGGAGGCAAAAATTGGTCTGTATGACAAAGCTCGCCAGGTCGTCACAGATCCTCGTTACATACCTTGGTCTACCACTTTAGACTAAATTCCCTTATAACCCCCTGAAATTCCCCTCGGTTTGGGAGCTGGTCAACAGATTTGCACTACAATTGTCATATATTGTTGCAGATATCTGCTCCCATCCTGCTTGTTATGCTGTAATTTGTAAAATGTTGGATCGCACATTGAGGTATTTATCCAGTTTTGTGGACAGGTGTTAATGAAAAACTGTTAAAAAATGGCAGATTGTCACACATCTGTCTACATAAACCCTGAACTCAGTGTGACGTACCCTTATTTGCATGTTCTGGATCGTATTCCCTTTGCTTTCTGTAAATGCACATTATCTCTCTGGATGCTTGCTGCTCTTTCCTGTTCTTCCCTGTGTCAGAGCTCAGAGGTCCCCCCCCCCCTGCTGTGAACATTTACATAGAGCCTGCAGTGAGGGAGAGGGGCATTGCAGAGCGCTGGAAGGCCAGGAAGATGCTACTTCCATGTAATAAAGTATTATTACTATTATTAGGGGTGAGTGAATCGTGCTTCGGATCCAAGATCCAAAGTTGATTCGTTCCGAGTGTTCTGTCTTCGTTCATGTTCACACATTGTGCAATCTGACATTCAGCATAAAACATTCCTGTCTTCCAAATAAGAGGACTGTTCTTTGAGGACTTGTTTATTGGTCAACAGGTCGTACATATGTGTTTGATTGATTATATACGATTGATTGGTAAAACAGGATTGTTTGGTAAAACTACAAGAATGCAAATAACATGTATAAGTATTAAGCATAGCATAGCATGTACTATAACATTACATTAACACTGAAGCACATGGTAAAATGGCTGCCTGTATATAAGATTGCATGGCTAGCTAACAGTAATAACAACTCCCTGAGCAGGTAATGTCGACTTGTAAGACAGAGCTATATGAACTACACAGGCTATACCACAAACGTGCAACATCAAGGTGGAGAACCTGTTGAAACGATGGGATTTCAGTTGGTGGTCCAAAGTCACTGTACGTAGAACAGATACTTCAGGTCGGATTTCTTCATCGGCATCTGGGTCTACCAATTCAAACGTGTCGGATCCGATGCTGCAAGACGTTGAACGGTACAGGAATGCAGGACCCGCAAACCATGTTGTGTCCTCAAGGTGGCTTGGTGCGACGGATCTGGTCGCGTGGTCTGCAGGATTAGGCTGTGTACGCACATAGTGCCACTGTTTAGGACAAGTGGATCTCCTGATCCTTAGCACCCGATTGCTGACATAGACGTAAAAGCGTCTGGTTTTGTTCCAAATATATCGTAGGACTACCTTGCTATCCATATAAAACTCGACTTCTTCGATTTCCAGGTTGTAATAAGTTCAGCCAACTCCACTGCAAGCACAGCAGCGCAGAGCTCCAGTCTGGGAATAGTGTGTTTGCGGAGTGGCACCAGTTTGGTCCGACTCATGACAAATCCTATATGACATTGTTCTTTGATGCCTATGGTCTTTAGGTATGCTAAGGCTGCAATCGCCTTGACCGAAGCGTCACAGAAGATATACAGTCTTTGCATCTTGACTTTAGTTGATGGCACGGAAGCATAGGGTCGTGCCACGTGAAAGCTAATCAAAGCTTCGAGAGACTTCTTCCAACCTGTCCACAGGTCCTTTTTCTCTGTGGGAAGCGGATCATCCCAATCAGACGTCTCTCATTTTACCTTGGATGGTAACAGGAGCTACGAATCCCAGAGGATCATATAAGCTGTTTATGGTGGACAGGACTCCTCTGCGTGTGAAGGGCTTTTCTTCCTTGGTGATTTAGAAGGTGAATGTGTCTGCCTTTAAATCCCAGTGCAAACCGAGGCTCTGCTGCATGGGAAGGGAGTCGGTGCTAAGATCCAAGTTCTTTAGATCATTTGAATGGTCTTGGGGTGAGAAGGCCTCCATTAACTCATAGCTGTTGGAGGCGATTTTGTGCAACCTCAAATTAGATAAAGCGAGCATCTCTTGAGCCCTTTTAAGGAGACTGATTGCGGTCTCGTTTGTGGGTGTGAATTTCAAACAGTCGTCCACATAGAAATCTTTTTCCACAAAGGATCTGACATCTGACCCATACTTTGCTTCACCCTCTCGGGCTGAATGTCTGAGACCGTAGATAGCGACTGCAGGGGAAGGACTGTTTCCGAAGATGTGCACTCTCATTCGGTACTCTTCAATGTCTTCATTGGGGTCGTTGTTGCGGTACCAGAAGAACCTCAACTAGTTTCTATGTTCTTCCTTGATGAGGAAGCAGTGGAACATCTGTTGTATGTCAGCCATAAATGCTATGGAATTTCTGCAGAAACAGAGAAGTATCTCCAGAAGTCTGTTGTTGAGGTCTGGACCAGACAGTAAGACATCATTTAGCAAGACGCCTTCGCACCTGGCGCTTGAGTAGAATACTACTCGTATCTGCCCTGTTTATTTAGGATGATACATGCTGAATATGGGTAAGTACCAACACTCCTCGGAGTCTTGGAGTGCTGGTGCCATTCTATTTCTGCATGGTTGTTCTGGAATATTCTTTCCATGAAGGTAAAGAAATGTTCTCTCGTCTCTGGTGTCCTCTGAAGTTTGTGTTTGATGGAGATAAATCGACTGTAGACAAGTTCTTTGTTGTTAGGTAAGTGTCATCTCCGGGGTTTAAATGGTAAAGGTGCGACCCAGCTTTTTGACTTGTCTTATACTATTCCTCGATCCATGATATCCAAGAACAGCCTGTCTTCTATGGATATTGCGATCCTGCAGATTTTTGAGCAGGACTTCCCTCCTGCGAGTCCTTTACTCTGTACACTGAGAAGCGACTACTTGGGTATCTATGTCGGTGTCTATCTGCTTTCCATCATGCTCCTCTGCTTGGGATGATACCTTAGAGGGTGGTCCAGGGTGTAAAGCTGTGTTGTGTTCTGTGCTACCGCATTCTGTGCATGACACACTGACCTTACAGTTCCTAGCGAAGTGCGATGTAGCGCAGCACCTGAAGCAGATGTTGTTTTCTTTAAGGAAATCTTTGCGGTCCTCTAAAGACTTCTCCCTGAAGGTCTACATTTTAGTAGAGAATGTGGTTTCTTGTGCAGAGGGCATTGTTTGGTAAGATCTTTGGGTATGTTCTCTTCTTGAGAAGACTTAAACGGCCTGTAAGGAGAACCTGTGGAGGCAACGTTAGTTTTGTGGACTGCCACTGGTGTTTTATGAGGTTTGACACCAGGGGTAGTGGGACATGACAATGTAAAGTCAAAACTACAAACACCACGAAGGGGGGAATGGCACATTATGAACCTGTTTATAATGGTAACCATGCGTGATCCACTTCTCCTGTAGATTATAAGGGAGTTTTTGGACAATCGGATTGACACCTCTAGCGGTGTCCAGGAATGCTAGCCCCAGCAGATCTCCTTCTGCCTGAGCAACCTGTACCTCTATCAAAAAGTCACTGAGTTCCCTGAGCTTCTGATAACCCCTACCCACTATTCTGGCAAAATTTTAAATTCTTTTATATAAAGTATTTTCTTTAGCTTCTATTGACCCATAACATCAAGTCTTTCCCACACCATCTTTAGGCCTTTGCCAGGATAGTTTATGTTAATATCTCTGATTCTTTTGGCATGTTCAGCAGACTCGCTTCCAAGCCACTTTACCAAGAGATCTAACTCCTCACTAAAGGAAAGATCTATGTCCCTTATGGCATTCTGGAAGGAGGCTCGCCATGCCCTGTAGTTCTCAGGGCGATCGGTGAACTTTATAAGTCCTTTGGTAACCAGTTCCCGTTTAGCAAAGAACTTAGCGAAGTTCATGGCAGCCTGATTAGCGTCAATTCTAACCAGTGTGCTGTTGTTATGCTGCGTGTGTGGTGTATCAACATACCTTTGAGGGGTTTCTGGCTTAGGGAAGTCTGTATAATACCGTTCTGATGCGAAGGTTGTCCCTTTAAGTTGAAGCAAAGGTTGTAGCTTTTGTTCTGCAGGGCGGTAGTTGTGGTCAGCATCGCTTTTTCGCATACCGTCCTGGTCGAGGTACTGCGGTTCAAGGTAGGATCTTTGGCACTCTGTATAAGCTGGCTGATATATTGGATCATAGTCATCTGTCTTGGGATGCTGATTAACATATTCTGAGACACGCTGTGTTGGATCTTGTTCAACTAGGTCTGGCCCAAGTACTTGGCTGTGTTTCTTGGATTCTGGGAACTCCAAGGCTTCTAGGAACTCTGCTTTGGCTACTGCGGCTGCCGCTTCTTTCTCTGCGGCGAGTTTTTCCAGTGACGCTTGCAGGTGTACTCTCTCCTTTTCCATTGACGCTTGGCAGCATACTCTCTCTTCTTCCAGTGACGCTTGCAGGTGTACTCTCTCCTTTTCCATTGACACTTGCAGGCATGCTCTCTCTCTGTTTCTTGATCTGCTTGCCTTAGCTTTAGTTGCATCTCTTGTGTGACAAAGGAAGACATTACTTTTGCTGCCTCAGCTTCTGCACGGGCGAGAGCAGCAATTTAGTTTATTGAGGACTTGCTAGAACAGCTTGCTCGTGACCTGGTCCTGAATGATGATGCTCGGCTAGTGGACATTGTGTGCCTGTTTGCTGGCTGCTTAATGTCTCTATGCGGACTCAGTCTATGTAAAAACTGACTTTAGCGTGGTCTGGATCGTGCTGCAACCTTGTACACAGGACCACGTGTGTGATGGCGGCTCCGTATAGTCAGATCCACTATCACTGGTGACTAACATCTGTTTTACTGTTCGGTCTTCATACACGTTCACACATTGTGCAATCTGACATTCAGCATAAACCATTCCTGTCTTCCAAATAAGAAGACTGTTCTTTGTAGTCTAACTTGTTTATTGGTCAACAGGTCGTACATATGTGATTGATTGATTATATACGATTGATTGATTGGTAAAACAGGATTGTTTGGTAAAACTACAAGAATACAAATAACATGTATAAGTATTAAGCATAGCATAGCATGTACTATAACATTACATTAACACTGAAGCACATGGTAAAATGGCTGCCTTACATAAGATTGCATGGCTAGCTAACAGTAATAACAACTCCCTGAGTAACAATTACAACTAGCTGAACAGCTCTGCAACACACAATATCCCTAAAACAAAGGTAGATCTCTCACCAGATCTGCTTTTACAAGGATGATGGAGTTTGAGAAAGAGATATGCAAAAGGACAGCTCTGCTGATGTGTCCTAGAGACTTCTCTTTCCCAGGATGCTTTGCACTCCCACAATGCAGTGCAAAACCCACAATGCAGTAGTATTGTAACAGGCAAACAAAGTGTAATACAATTTAAGACTGCTAGATGGTGCTATAACCACACTAAACACTTCAGAATTACCCTGACCCTGGCAGAATGAACTAGAATAATTTTCTAACCCTGCTGGGCAGAACACCGAGACCTGTCTCCGTACAGCATTAAAATGTATCTGCTTCTCGGAGGCAAAATTTGTTAAGTCCGAAGACTTGCAAGACGTCGGGCTTCGATTCTACAACTTTAAAAAGGTACCAGCTGGTACCAAAGCCGACTTTGGATTCCTGTTTTAAAATGTTTTAAAGTTGTAGAATCGAAGGCCGAAGTTATTCACCAAAGTCACCAAAGTCTTTGGACTTTAACGAATTTTGTCTCTGAGAAGCCCATACATTTTAATGCTGGTCTCCGTACAGCATTAAAGCAAGGTTGGGGAACTAATTGACTTCAGATCTTAGATCTGAAGTGCGATTCGCTCACCTCTAATTATTATTTATTATTTAAGCGCCATTCATTACATGACACTGTACATATATAAAGGGGTGCACATACATAATACAAAACAAGTACAATTAGCATCAACAAGATGAGTTACAAAGTGGCACAGAAGGAGAGAGGACCCTGCCCGCAAGGGCTTACAATCTACAAGGGAAGGGAGTAGGATACAGTAGGTGAGTATATATAACAAAGTTGAATGCAATTTAAAGAGGTTTTCCAGGATGATACAAGTGATGGCTTATCCTTAGGATAGGCAATTAATATCAAAATTCCAGATAACCAAGTTTGTGCCAATCTGTACATGTATCCTGTGGATAGAGCATTAGAGTCTGATTGGTAGATGTCCGGCAGCCAGATCCCCTGCTGATAAATAAAGGTGAAATAAGGGGCCCTATGTCTTTCCGTATGAATAGAGTGGCACTGCGGCAGGTTGAGCTTGTTTACTTTGCTACATGCATTAAAACAGAATTTCTTTTATACAGCTCTGGCTACATGACAGCTTATGAATGCATGTAAGGGGATGGTTGAGATAAACCGTCTGAAACCCTGAAATGCACCTAATAACAAAGAAGTTTCTGTGTGCTATGTTTTGTGCCAATGGGCCTGATAGATTTATTTGCAGGCATTGCACCTTTAACAGTTCACTGCTGGTTGTGTTACATGTGATATTGCAGGCGGACTACCGGCACCGGGGTTGCACTTCTTCTGGTCCAGTAGCAAACTGGAGTATTGTTAGGTATGGCCAGTGAGCTAAACTACAGCTGTTGATTTTGTGATCTTGTTCGGAAGTTGAACTGCTGCCATGTCGCCTTGACTGTTACTGACTGTGGCCTTGCTTAAGACCGCCATGCCTGAAGAGAACTCTTAATCTGAGTTGTCCTTGGAAGCACTGCAAGCAGTTTCAGACTGCTCCATGGAGAGTGACTACACTGTGGGGTGAGGATACTGCCATTGTAACCAAAGACTGTGAGTGTGACAATCCACATTACCCTGCTATGTTCTATGAGTTAGTTTCTCTCAGAGCCTGTTATACAACAACCGATATGCTGTGTGCCCTCTATGAGAGACTGAAACCAATATGCTGTGTGCCCTCTATGAGAGACTGAAACCAATATGCTGTGTGCAGTCTAAGGCCTCTTTCACACTTGCGTTGTCCGGATCCGGCGTGTACTCCACTTGCCGGAATTACACTCCGGATCCGGAAAAACGCAAGTGTACTGAAAGCATTTGAAGACGGAACCGTCTTCCAAATGCTTTCAGTGTTACTATGGCACCCAGGACGCTATTAAAGTCCTGGTTGCCATAGTAGGAGCGGGGAGCGGGGGAGCGGTATACTTACAGTCCGTGCGGCTCCCGGGGCGCTCCAGAATGACGTCAGAGCGCCCCATGCGCATGGATGACGTGATCCATGCGATCACGTGATCCATGCGCTTGGGGCGCCCTGACGTCACTCTGGAGCGCCCGGGGAGCCGCACGGACGGTAAGTACACTGCTCCCCCGCTCCCTGCTACACTTACCATGGCTGTCAGGACTTTAGCGTCCCGGCAGCCATGGTAACCACTCTGAAAAAGCTAAATGTCGGCTCCGGCAATGCGCCGAAACGACGTTTAGCTTAAGGCCGGATCCGGATCAATGCCTTCCAATGGGCATTAATTCCGGATCCGGCCTTGCGGCAAGTTTTCCGGATTTTTGGCCGGAGCAAAAAGCGCAGCATGCTGCGGTATTTTCTCCGGCCAACAAACGTTCCGTACCGGAACTGAAGACATCCTGATGCATCCTGAACGGATTACTCTCCATTCAGAATGCATTAGGATAATCCTGATCAGGATTCTTCCGGCATAGAGCCCCGACGACGGAACTCTATGCCGGAAGACAATAACGCAGGTGTGAAAGAGCCCTAAGAGAGACTATAGCCAATGCACTGTGTGCCCTCTGAAAGAAAACCTTAACTAATATGGCATGGAACCTCTACAAGAGACTATAACCAATGTGTTGTGTGCCTTCTGAGAGACTACAACCAATATACTGTGTGCCTCTAAGAGAGACTATAACCAATATACTGTGTGCCTCTAAGAGAGACTATAACCAATATACAGTGAGTCCTCTAAGAGAGACTATAACCAATATACCATGAGCCCTCTAAGAGAGACTATAACTAATATACCGTGAGTCCTCTAAGAGAGACTATAACCAATATACCGTGAGCCCTCTAAGAGAGACTATAACCAATATACCGTGAGCCCTCTAAGAGAGACTATAACCAATATACCGTGAGCCCTCTAAGAGAGACTATAACCAATATACCGTGAGCCCTCTAAGAGAGACTATAACCAATATACCGTGAGCCCTCTAAGAGAGACTATAACCAATATACCGTGAGCCCTCTAAGAGAGACTATAACAATATGCTGTGTCCCCTCTGCAAAAGACTATAACCAATGTGTTGTATGCCTTCTAAGAGAGACTACAACCAATATGCTGTGTTCCCTCTACGAGGGACTATAACCAATATACCGTAAGCACTCTAAGAGAGACTATAACCATTTGCTGTGTGCCCTCTGAGACTATAACAATATGCTGTGTCCCCTCTACAAGCGACTATAACCAATGTGTTGTATGCCTTCTAAGAGAGACTATAACCAATATACCGTGAGTCCTCTAAGAGAGACTATAACCAATATACCATGAGCCCTCTAAGAGAGACTATAACCAATATACCGTGAGCCCTCTAAGAGAGACTATAACTAATATACCGTGAGTCCTCTAAGAGAGACTATAACCAATATACCGTGAGCCCTCTAAGAGAGACTATAACCAATATACCGTGAGCCCTCTAAGAGAGACTATAACCAATATACCGTGAGCCCTCTAAGAGAGACTATAACCAATATACCGTGAGCCCTCTAAGAGAGACTATAACCAATATACCATGAGCCCTCTAAGAGAGACTATAACCAATATACCGTGAGCCCTCTAAGAGAGACTATAACCAATATACCGTGAGCCCTCTAAGAGAGACTATAACCAATATACCGTGAGCCCTCTAAGAGAGACTATAACCAATATACCGTGAGTCCTCTAAGAGAGACTATAACCAATATACCATGAGCCCTCTAAGAGAGACTATAACTAATATACCGTGAGTCCTCTAAGAGAGACTATAACCAATATACCGTGAGCCCTCTAAGAGAGACTATAACCAATATACCGTGAGCCCTCTAAGAGAGACTATAACCAATATACCGTGAGCCCTCTAAGAGAGACTATAACCAATATACCGTGAGCCCTCTAAGAGAGACTATAACCAATATACCGTGAGCCCTCTAAGAGAGACTATAACCAATATACCGTGAGCCCTCTAAGAGAGACTATAACAATATGCTGTGTCCCCTCTGCAAAAGACTATAACCAATGTGTTGTATGCCTTCTAAGAGAGACTACAACCAATATGCTGTGTTCCCTCTACGAGGGACTATAACCAATATACCGTAAGCACTCTAAGAGAGACTATAACCATTTGCTGTGTGCCCTCTGAGACTATAACAATATGCTGTGTCCCCTCTACAAGCGACTATAACCAATGTGTTGTATGCCTTCTAAGAGAGACTATAACCAATATACCGTGAGTCCTCTAAGAGAGACTATAACCAATATACCATGAGCCCTCTAAGAGAGACTATAACCAATATACCGTGAGCCCTCTAAGAGAGACTATAACCAATATACCGTGAGCCCTCTAAGAGAGACTATAACAATATGCTGTGTGCCCTCTGAGACTATAACAATATGCTGTGTCCCCTCTGCAAAAGACTATAACCAATGTGTTGTATGCCTTTTAAGAGAGACTACAACCAATTTGCTGTGTTCCCTCTACGAGGGACTATAACCAATATACCGTGAGCACTCTAAGAGAGACTATAACCATTTGCTGTGTGCCCTCTGAGACTATAACAATATGCTGTGTCCCCTCTACAAGCGACTATAACCAATGTGTTGTATGCCTTCTAAGAGAGACTATAACCAATATACCGTGAGTCCTCTAAGAGAGACTATAACCAATATACCATGAGCCCTCTAAGAGAGACTATAACCAATATACCGTGAGCCCTCTAAGAGAGACTATAACCAATATACCGTGAGCCCTCTAAGAGAGACTATAACAATATGCTGTGTGCCCTCTGAGACTATAACAATATGCTGTGTCCCCTCTGCAAAAGACTATAACCAATGTGTTGTATGCCTTTTAAGAGAGACTACAACCAATTTGCTGTGTTCCCTCTACGAGGGACTATAACCAATATACCGTGAGCACTCTAAGAGAGACTATAACCATTTGCTGTGTGCCCTCTGAGACTATAACAATATGCTGTGTACCCTCTACAAGAGACTATAACCAATGTGTTGTATGCCTTCTAAGAGAGACTACAACCAATATACTGTGTGCCTCCAAGAGAGACTATAACCAATATACCGTGAGCTTCCTAAGAGGGACTATAACAATATGCTGTGTGCCCTCTGCAAAAGACTATAACCAATGTGTTGTATGCCTTTTAAGAGAGACTACAACCAATTTGCTGTGTTCCCTCTACGAGGGACTATAACCAATATACCGTGAGCACTCTAAGAGAGACTATAACAATATGCTGTGTGCCCTCTGAGACTATAACAATATGCTGTGTACCCTCTACAAGAGACTATAACCAATGTGTTGTATGCCTTCTAAGAGAGACTACAACCAATATACTGTGTGCCTCCAAGAGAGACTATAACCAATATACCGTGAGCTTCCTAAGAGGGACTATAACAATATGCTGTGTGCCCTCTGAGACTATAAACGATGTGCTGTTTTTCCTCCCACTAAGAGCCTGCAAGTTGTATGCCCTCTAAGAGATATTGTTCTATTGCTCATCGTCACCAAGCTCCGTGTCTTTAAGAAACTCTGTAACCGATATGCTTTATACCACAATACTATGCTGTAACCAGCAAGCATTGTGACCCTGTTAAAGTTATTCATTTTCCCCGCCTAGTGTCTGCCTCTTACTGTGCATTCCTCGAGTGGGATCTCATGACAGGGTAAAGGACCACAATTACAAAAAACAAAATGGCTGCACACGGTTATATATACAAACAATAGAGCTAAGAAATGGGGGTCATTCTAGATAAAAGTGGTACAATACCGACTATAAGGTAAAGGACCATGCACATAGCTGACCCTGTTACATGTTCTATATTAAAGGGGTTCTTCAGACTTTTTACAAAATCCTGACATCTTCTGTCTTATCTACGAAGATAGTTTGGTCAGCATTTAGCCGTTGTCGCATCGCCGATGCCACTGTCTCCGTTGCACTCACACTGGATTTTCGTCTATTGTCCCGACCATATGTGTTCCCAGGTCTTCCTGTTCCGCTGCACACACTGTATATGCAGCTGAAAATGGGGCATGAGTAAGTGGTGTAAAAAAATGCACCACATTTATTAATGGTCTATGCCGCTATTTTGGCGCAAAATGCTGGTGTAAAGTAAGGAACAAAAGTGGCGAGCATAATTTGCAAATCTATCACACAGCATGTGCAACAATGTCTGAAAAAAACACAATACCCAGAGCATTCTGCTTTATGAAAACATAACAATAAACCTCAAAAATGCCATAAAAATGCCACAAACCAGTACAAATTGAATACAGTGTTTTCCATATTAGACTGTAAACTTTAAAGAGCATCTATGAGCAGGGTCAACCCTATTAAACTAGGAATACTGCCAGGTAGGGTTAACCCTGCTGATTCCAACGATACCTTATTTATTCCTCTACGCCTGGCATGCTCAACCTGCGGCCCTCCAGCTGTTGCAAAACTACAACTCCCACCATTCCCAGACAGCCTACAGCTTTCAGCCTACAGAAGGGCATGGTGGGAGTTGTCGTTTTACAACAGCTGGAGGGCCGCAGGTTGAGCATCCCTGCTCTACCCTGTGCCATTCAGGAGTAAAATCCCTTTCTGGCAATATGCAAATTAGGCTCCTGGAGCACCGAGGGGCTGGCTCAAGCTTCGGAGCACCAGTTCATAAACACTACACTTCTGAAGACACATCCCCCTGATTGACAGGGACAGACATCTGGTTGGGAAGCAGGGGCAGATCCTTAACGCTTGCGCTGATACTGGGAACAATGGCGCAACTGCGAGACTGACAGGGCCAGATGCCTAGCCCTGTGTATCCAAGGGGAGGAGGGAGTGTCTTCAGCAGTGTGGTTTTGACGAACTGGTGCTCCAAAGCTTCAGCCAGCCCCTTGGTGCTCCAGGAGCTTAATTTGCATATTACAAGAAAAGGATTTTTGTCCTGAATGGTACAGCATAGTAGAATAAATAAGATATTGTTGGAATCACCAGGATCAACCCTATCTGACAGTATCTTTGGTTTAATAGGGTTGACCCTGCTGACAGATGTTCCTTAATTAAAGGGAATTTGTGAGGTCCTGCAAGCCCCATTAAAGGGGTATTCCCATGTCAGACAGAAGTCCTTGAGTCACATTTCTTGTTTCCTTTGAATCCACTCCTGGATTTAGCTCAATAATCACAAAAACTGCCAGAATAAATGGCACGTGTGTTTCCATCCTTTACAATGCCACAAAGGATGCAGCACAAAGCAGTGTGTGAATCCAGCCTAATAGGTGCTGCTTAAGTCAAGACCTTGTGAATGAGGCCACCAGTGATACAATTACTGAACAGAAATGAAGGTCTGGCTGAAAAGGGCAAAGCTGCTCGTGTTGATGCCATTTATTTCACACCCGGATGCTGTCTGCCAGTCGCATGGATTTATTATTCCAGTGCCTCTTGGTGTGTATAGAGAAGAACCAGTTTATCGGGGTAGGTGACAGTGTTTGCCTAAGGATGTGCCCAGATACTTCTAAGACCATCATGTTATTTCCTTCTAAGGAGCAGATGATTTATATAATGTACGGAACAGATAGAATGTTCTCTCCTCCACATTCATGGCACAGAGGCAGCAAGAAGTGTTTGAAGCCAAAATCAGAAGCGGATCATAAAAGGAGAGAACGTAAAAAGGACAGATACGGCTTCTCATTTTTTAATTCACTCCTGGTTTTGGCTTCCAAAACTGCATCAAGAAACCTGACTGTGTGGACGTATCCTTATAGCATCTGTTGTTTCCCAACTAAAGATGTATTAAATATAATAGATAATAAAGAGGTAGATAGAAGAGATGTAACAGATAAATAGATAAACGATAAGACGGGTAGAGATAGATATGAGATAGATAGATATTAGATAGATAGATAGATAGATAGATAGAGAGATAGATAATAGATAGATAGATAGATAGATAGATAGATAGATAGAGAGATAGATGATAGATAGATGATTGATAGATAGATAGATAATAGATAGATAGATAATAGATAATAGATAGATAGATAGATAGATAGATAGATAATAGAGAGATAGATAGATAGATAGATATGAGATAGATAGATAGATAGATAAAAGAGAGATAGATAGATAGATAGATAGATAGATATGAGATAGATAGATGATAGATAGATAGATGGATGGATGGATGGACAGATAGATAGATAGACAGCAGCACTAGAGAATGAAGTATTGAATGTATGCTGCACGCAATCCAGACCTTGATCAAACAGTCCCAAATATCATATAAAAGGGATCACTGTGCCTCAGGGATGTAAAAAAAGATGTATTCCTCTGTATCCATAAAAACGCAACGTTTCAGCTTCCACCTGGAGTTTTTTTTCCAAGCAAGTGATTGTGTTTTATGGCTACAGAGCAATAAATGTACCTTTTTCACATCCCTGTGCTCGGTGATCCCTTTTACATGCTAGATAGATAGATACACAGACAGACAGACCAACAGACACATAGATAGATAGATAGATAGATAGATAGATAGATAGATAGATAGATAGATAGATAGATAGATAGATAGATAATAGATAGATAGATAATAGATAGATAGATGATAGATAATAGATAGATAGGAGATGGATAGATAGATAGATAGATAGATAGATAGATAGATAGATGATAGATAATAGATAGATAGATAGATAGATAGATAGATAGATAGATAGATAGATAGGAAATAGATAGATAGATAGATAGATAGATAGATAATAGATAGATAGATAATAGATAGATAGATGATAGATAATAGATAGATAGGAGATGGATAGATAGATAGATAGATAGATAGATAGATAGATAGATAGATAGATAGATAGATAGATAGATAGATAGGAAATAGATAGATAGATAGATAGGAAATAGATAGATAGATAGATAGATAGATAGATAGATAGAAAATAGATAGATAGATAGATAGGAAATAGATAGATAGATAGAATAGATAATAGATAGATAGAGAGATAGATGATAGATAATAGATAGATAGATAGGAGATGGATAGATAGATAGATAGATAGATAGATAGATAGATAGATAGGAGATAGATAGATAGATAGATAGATAGATAGATAGATAGATACACAGACAGACACATAGATAGATAGATAGATAGATAGATAGATAGATAGGAGATAGAGAGATAAATATTCAATAGATGGACACATAGATAACTAGACAGATCAATATCAGATAGACCTATAGGTAGGTATTAGATAGATAATAGATAGACAGACATATGACAGATGACGGACACCAGGCGGATGTACAGGACGGAGGCGCCTCCTCGGTGCTCTGCTGCTCCCTCTCCATATAAGGCTGCTCACGGTGGTGTCACAGTCGGCCCTGTATATTACTACTAGTGACCAGTGGACCCTGAGGTGGGCTCTCCTAGATCACCCCTCTATGCGGTGCCCGCCGCCCGGCTTTATATAGAGCCGCATTACCGCACTTGTATTCAGTTGTGAGCACTGGAGCGGTACCGCATCCATAGGGATTCCAGTCCTATATATCACCGGGGAATGACAGCTCTGAAGTAAAAGAAGTGTCTGAACGTTTACTACTACCTGTCAGTAGCAATGGCTGCAGATACTGCAGCTTTCCGCAGCGCCGCACTGGCTGATAAATGGATAATTGTATATTCTGTGGTGTTTCTTCTCTAGATGTAGCAGAGGCGACAGAGACACGGCGGCTGTAGGGCTCACTGTACACACCGTATACCGACCGAACATACCGGGAGGACCCGAGCTCTCTCCTGTCAGACACGGCGGCCGTCTCCATAGCGGCGCACTGCCGAACACAGGAGCCATAACCGATACAGTGCACTGTATACTGCCGCCATACACTGCGCCTATCTACACCCTGCTGTACACTATACAGTGTCGTATACAATGCACTATACACTGTACACTATACAGTATCGTATACAATGTACTATATGCTGTACACTATACTATATACTATATGCTGTGTACTATACAATATTGATGGTACACAATATACACTATATACTACTCACTATTATTTATATATATATATATACACACACACACTATATATATATATATATATATATATATATATATATTAGGCTAGTACACAATATACACTATGTAATTATATGGCTACTACACAAGTACACTATATTACACTATATAATATTGCTCGTTCATAATGTATATTATATACAGTATACTATGCACTGTATAACAGACTATATACAGTATACTATGCACTACATAATACACTATATACCGTACACTTGATAATATACTATATACAACATACTATACACTGTATACTTCACTATATACTATGGACTGTATAGCACATTATATACAATATAATTTACTAAATACACTATATACTATAACCTATATAAAACACTATATACTATAGACTGTATAATACATTATATACAATATAATGTACACTGTATAATACAATACACTATATAATACACTAAGCACTGTATAATACACTATATACTCTGCACTGTGTAATACATAAAACACTATACACTGTATAATATACAATATACACTGTGTAATACATGATATACACCATAGCTCCAACTATACACCGTAGACTGACACTGTATAATACACTGTACACTCTGCACTGTATATATACACGGTATACTCTGCACTGTGTATATATACACGGTATACGCTATATACTCTGCACTGTATATATACACGTATACACTGTACACTCTGCACTGTATATATACACGGTATACTCTGCACTGTATATATACACGGTATACACTATATACTCTGCACTGTGTATATAAATACACGGTATACACTATATACTCTGCACTGTATATATATACACGGTATACACTATATACTCTGCACTGTATATATATACACGGTATACACTGCACTGTGTATATATACACGGTATACACTATATACTCTGCACTGTATATATATACACGGTATACACTATATACTCTGCACTGTATATATACACGGTATACACTATATACTCTGCACTGTATATATATACACGGTATACACTATATATATATACACGGTATACACTATATACTCTGCACTGTGTATATATATACACGGTATACACTATATACTCTGCACTGTATATATATACACGGTATACACTATATACTCTGCACTGTATATATATACACGGTATACACTATATATATATACACGGTATACACTATATACTCTGCACTGTGTATATATACACGGTATACACTATATACTCTGCACTGTATATATATACACGGTATACACTATATACTCTGCACTGTATATATACACGGTATACGCTATATACTCTGCACTGTATATATACACGGTATACACTATATACTCTGCACTGTATATATATACACGGTATACACTATATACTCTGCACTGTATATATACACGGTATACACTATATACTCTGCACTGTATATATACACGGTATACACTATATACTCTGCACTGTGTATATACACTATATACTCTGCACTGTGTATATATATATCTATAGCACACACTATACACCGCAGACTACGCGCTAAGCCAGGACTCGGGAGAAAATTGGTTGCTATGATACCATCCAGCCAATCAGAGCGCTCCAGCGCACACCACAGCCCTCTGCCGCTTCCTTATAAGGTGCTTCTCTCGTGCGGGACTTGAGTTCACTACCATATAAGGGAGGGAATAGATCGGGTATTAGGGGAGAGCTGCTCGCGCTCTGTCAGGAGGAGCACCGTGTGTCGTAGGGTGGAGGCCGGAGGAGCGCGCGCTGCCGGAGCGTGTCACACAAAGGCGGGAGGGAAGAGG
This sequence comes from Bufo bufo, assembly GCF_905171765.1. Lineage (NCBI taxonomy): Eukaryota > Metazoa > Chordata > Amphibia > Anura > Bufonidae > Bufo > Bufo bufo. The sequence goes on along the minus strand of NC_053394.1, from coordinate 363,412,048 downwards.
AGAGGCAGCTCTTCTACCTTACACCTTCCCGGGGGTACACACACAGCAGACAACAATGAGAGGATGCCTAATCCAGGGCGATAAAGGGTTAAGGAGGCACAGGACTGAGGAGAGCTCTCTGTGGTGTGTGCTATTAGCCTGAAGACTGATCTGTGTAATATAAAACGCACAATCGTGTATACATTTAGAGGGTCTTTCCACAATTGACATTAATCACCGACCGCCTCGTCGCCGTTGGGCGTCATAGTGACTGGTCAGAGCAGCGGGCCGGGCGTGTGCCACCTATCCTGTGTATAGGTGACAATCCACATTCCGGATTTGACATGAAATCCGCCTTCGGGGCAAAGGCATGAGGTCTCCTCACAGATTCTGAATGAAAAAAACCTGGCACATTAACTTTGGGCAAATTCTTGTGCGTATCTGCGACACCATCAAGTACCCTGAGCGTCTGTTCACATCTGCTTCAGATTACTTCAAATCTGACAGGAAAGATAGCGCTGCATGCGGTTACTTGCAGACGTGTTGGCGCAACCTGACGTATGCGATTATAACACGACGAGGTCTGTCGTGATGGTTTCAGAAGAGCTTCTATAAATGGAAACTGCAACACACGTGTGAACAGAGCCTAAAGAGTGGTTCTTACCTCAGACATTTATGGTGTACTTACCACTGACCTTGAAAATGACCCCGGCTGCTGGGAGTGATTTTGTAGTACAAAGATCACAGAGAGGCACGGAGCATTATCAATCATGTTACTGCTCCGTGTTTCTGCTGTCCGGAACGGGGCTTGGCGCTTTTCCATGCAGCGGATTACCCGCATGGGATCCGCTCGTGTGAAAGGGCCCTTAGATTTGGCTTTACCACATCCAATTTTGAATTTTAAAACCAAAGGCGTTGAGCGTGTCGCCGTTATTTATGATGCAATGTAGGGATGAGCGAATCGACTTCGGATGAAACATCCGAAGTCGATTCGCATAAAACTTCGTTCTAATACTGTACGGAGCAGGAGCTCCGTACAGTATTAGAATGTATTGGCTCCGATGAGCCGAAGTTATTGCTTCGCGAAGTCTTGTGAGACTTTGCGCAATAACTTCATAAATTAATTAGTACTGTAGAAAACCATTTTTCCCGAACAAAGTACCACTTGGAACCGAACCCGGAAATGTTTTTTTACAGTACAAATTAATTTATGAAGTTATTGCGCAAAGTCTCACAAGACTTCGCGAAGCAATAACTTCGGCTCATCGGAGCCAATACATTCTAATACCGTACGGAACCGTACGGAGCTCCTGCTCCGTAACAGTATTAGAAAGAAGTTTTATGCAAATCGACTTCGAATATTTCATCCAAAGTCGATTCACTCATCCCTAGTGCAATGCAAATAAAATGCTCCAAACACCAGGCAAATGATATAATAAATCTAATTCATTATTCTCATGGGGGACCATCAAATTTACTAAAGCTTTCCAGTGTGTACCCGAGGGAACAGATCATTATATGACAAGGGGCATTTAGCACTAATATCATGAAAAGGAGACAAATCCTTAGATGCTTTCCGCACCTGTACCGCTACATTGAACAACCATCACTTGGGAAAAACAAGTGAGATTATTCCAAGACAAGCCATACCAATAATTTATGCTCAAATCGGAAGCCAAATTAACAGAGATGATCAAGTTTCTTGAAATGCATTTCAGGTCTGATTATGCCTTAAAAAGGGGAGATGCGTGTGTATATAATCTCATATGGTAGTATGGGAAGAAGCAGTGGCATGTTCTGAACAAGCAGTCTAAAATGATGCCTTAAGTGGGTTATGCAACTTTTTTTTCAGACACCACAGAGTGGTCGGACCTGTGGCAGAGCTCATACCTACCTGCCAACTCTTCAGCTGTGGGTGAGCTTGCATCAACATCCTGTTGACACACTGGCCACAGCAGAGATCTGCTCCCCTTGCGTCACGTGACCATCGCAGTGGAGGCACCCCCCTTTTACTGTGATGACGGGTTATGGCCAGTGTCGTTGGCTTATCATCATCAAACTACTTCTCCACCAGTGTTAACTCCTCATCCTTCTCCACTTCCTCCTCTATGGGTCCCTAACAGCTAAAGGGTGGCAGCAAGATGTGTTGTTCATCTTCCACAATCCCTTATTGCATCAGCATGAGTGTTTGCTATGCTGTAAATATCATGGCGATGACATTGTTGATGTCTCTGTTGTCCCTACTGACAAATCTAGTGGCCTCTTTGAAGGGCCTGTGTATGCAACAAACTGATGAGCTGCCGCTGCCAGACCTCAAAATAGCACCTGCTTCCTGCTGTGGCGGTCTCATACAGGATGTAAACATTGGCCGCTTTATGGTGCTCTTAACGATGCCCCAGCATATATAAGGTGGAATTTCATCGAGATGGATTCTTGTGGATCAAGCTGTGCAAAGGCAGACCATTCTGTCATTTCAAGTCCAGAAGACAGACACTCTCCTGGACATAGCCAGCACCTTCTGCAAGGTGTTGCACTACTAAAATTATTTCCTCTAAATGTAGTGCAACGACAATGTTCCTGCCATTATCACTGCCCACCTTGTCCAGTTGTATTTGGCCAGGAGACATCGAGTGGGATATTTGTTGCTTGATGCACTGTAGCAACATTCTGCTGTGTGTCTTTTCCCACCCAGGCTCATTAGTCCATGATGAGCATGTCAATGCTTCAATTTGCATATCTGATAGGAGGGGGAGTGGAAGCAATGCTCTACTCTGTTTCTGTTGGAGAAGGAAAGATGTTCATTGAGAAGGAGGTGAAACCAGACCTACACAAACATGAAGGTGTCAGTAGGACCTGGCCTCTTTGCTGTGGGGTTGTATTACCTCTGCTGACCCAGTGACCCGTAAAAGACATGTACTGTCACTGCCTGTTACAACTACTCTAGGTGTCAATGATGGCATGCACCTTGCTGCACAGAGACAGTGCAAGAGACAAGTAGCAGCTCAAATTCTGTGCCATTTGTGAGAGTACAGGGATGGCTTTTTGGTAGAGAAAAAATGGAAGCTAGGTTTATTCCATCAAGGCTAAGTGCACACCATCAGTTTTCTAAAGGTGGTGAGGTAGCAGCTGCATTACCAGCAACTAGTCGAGGTGGGAATTCAGCTCGAACACAAGTTTGTTGGGCACATAGAGTTGTTTCCTGGCCACACATCCCATTATGGATGACTGACGCGGAAGAGGAGAAGTAGGAGTCTGAGCGGGTGAAGCAGTTACTGAAGATGACAATGACAGTGTAGTGCTTGTGAATGCGGCCTGGCTGCTACAAAGACGTCCAGAAGAATGAAGTTCCATTTTCTGGCAAGTTCTATTTTCTCACTGGATCTGGTGACACCGCCTCATGTGCTGCAGTAGAGCAGTGATGCCTATATTTGTGTTTCAATACCCATGGTTTATTTTCATCCTGTAGATTTTGCAAAGAGCAGTGGTTTTGTCTACAGGCACTTTGCAGAAAAATTGTCATATGGGAGATACCTGCAGAGAGCTACCAGTAGCCAAGCTTGGCATTAGTGTGGCATGTTTTGAGGCTGCACAAATGGTATCAGCAACATCACCACTTTCCAAGATGACCACAACAGAAGCAGATCTGGTCCTTGCAATTTTTTCTGTCCACCAACACAGCTATGCATATGAGTCATGGAGTCCTGCACCTCCACCTGAACCTACTCCTCATGGCAGTCCAAATGATGACTGTTCTCACACAACTGAGCAAAAGGAAGATTATCCTGAGTATCTACCATAACACATGGAGTGTTGTTGGCTCTTCCTAGAAAAAAAGAAGGCACCTTACTAGGAAGACAGATATTATGTAAACGAAAGGCTTCTATGGGGCCACAAGGACGAGGAGCAGGCGGAATGCGCTGAACTCTGGCTCAAAGACACAGTGTGAGACTTAGAAGTGACATCTGCCCCAGAACAGGATTAACTGATGTAATTTTGTATTGTCAACTGAAATGTTCTGATTCATGGTATTTGCATGCCTAATTGCATTGTATGGACAATTTAGAGCAACCTTGGTTCATCTCCTTAGGTTGCCAGGAGATTGACCTGGGTCCACCCCTTGGATAGTCAATAGTCTATTCTTTGCTGTGTTATAGTAAGCACATACATGTGTAAGCTCCTCACAGCTAGGCCCGAGCTCAGAGAACCTTTATCGTTGCGATATCTACAGGCAAGGGAAAATCCTTACCACCATAGTGCTCCAGAGAAAAGAACCATAACTACTACTCCCTCCATCTTCTACTCCTGAGCCACTGCACATCGACATAATCCTGCTGTGACTGAGAGGATGAGTGAGCTAGCCATAATTTCATCCTCTTTGTCCTCAATAATAATCTGTCACTTATTGAAAGCGAGGGAGAACTGTGGCCTGCTGCTACTTCTGCTGGCTGGTGGCGACTGTGCTGCTGCTGCTGTTTGCACTACTACAGCCACCCACATACGGTACTTATTCGGGGATAATGAGTTTTCCACTCATTTACCAGACTTTTTATTATGAAGTCTACATAAACAATGATAAGTCATGGGTTTGGTCCACCTTAGGCTACTTTCACACTTGCGTTCAGAGCGGATCCGTCTGGTGTCTGCACAGACGGATCCGCTCCTATAATGCAGACGTTGGGATCCGTTCAGAACGGATCAGTCTGCATTATAGTTCAGAAAAAATTCTAAGTGTAAAAGTTATTCAGACGGATCCGTCCAGACTTTACATTGAAAGTCAATAGGGGACGGATCCGTTTGAAATTGCACCATATTGTGTCAACTTCAAACGGATCAGTCCCCATTGACTTAGGCTACTTTCACACTTGCGTTCGGGGTTCCGCTTGTGAGCTCCGTTTGAAGGCTCTCACAAGCGGCCCCGAACGCATCTGTCCAGCCCCAATGCATTCTGAGTGGATGCGGATCCGCTCAGAATGCATCAGGATGGCTCCGCTTGGCCTCCATTCCGCTCAGCAGGCGGACATCCGAACGCAGCTTGCAGCGTTCGGGTGTCCGTCTGGCCGTGCGGAGACAAACGGATCCGTCCAGACTTACAATGTAAGTCAATGGGGACGGATCCGTTTGAAGTTGACACAATATGGTGCAATTTCAAACGGATCCGCCCCCCATTGACTTCCAATGTAAAGTCTGGACGGATCCGTCTGAATAACTTTCACACTTAAATTTTTTTCTGAACTATAATGCAGACGGATCCGTTCTGAACGGATCCCAACGTCTGCATTATAGGAGCGGATCTGTCTGTGCAGACACCAGACGGATCCGCTCTGAACGCAAGTGTGAAAGTAGCGTTACATTGTAAGTCTGGACGGATCCGTTTGTCTCCTCACGGCCAGGCGGACACCCAAACGCTGCAAGCTGCGTTCGGATGTCCGCCTGCTGAGCGGAACGGAGGCCAAGCGGAGCCATCCTGATGCATTCTGAGCGGATCCGCATCCTCAGAATGCATTGGGGCTGGACGGATGCGTTCGGGGCCGCTTGTGAGAGCCTTCAAACGGAGCTCACAAGCGGAACCCCGAACGCAAGTGAATACCCTTGCGGATAAAATATATGCTTCTATTGTTGATTTTCTAAAATAAGCTTATTTACACACTTATGAACGGTAGAAAAATTGTAATATGCTTTTGGGAAAGAGCAAAAGGCCCAATTGGATGTCTACTGAGTGCAACCAAATTATACAGTTGCAAAAAAAAGTATGTGAACCCTTTGGAATTATATGGATTTCTGCACAAATTGGTCATAAAATGTGATCTGATCTTCATCTAAGTCACAACAATAGACAATCACAGTCTGCTTAAACTAATAACACACAAAGAATTAAATGTTGCCATGTTTTTATTGAACACACCATGTAAACATTCACAGTGCAGGTGGAAAAAAGTATGTGAACCCCTAGACTAATGACATCTCCAAGAGCTAATTGGAGTGAGGTGTCAGCCAACTGGAGTCCAATCAATGAGATGAGATTGGAGGTGTTGGTTACAGCTGCCCTGCCCTATAAAAAAACACACTAGTTCTGGGTTTGCTTTTCACAAAAAGCATTGCCTGATGTGAATGATGCCTTGCACAAAAGAGCTCTCAGAAGACCTATGAATAAGAATTGTTGACTTGCATAAAGCTGGAAAGGGTTATAAATGTATCTCCAAAAGCCTTGCTGTTAATCAGTCCACGGTAAGACACTGCACTACTGCTACTCTTCCTAGGAGTGGCCGTCCTGTAAAGATGACTGCAAGATCACAGCGCAGACTGCTCAATGAGGTGAAGAAGAATCCTAGAGTGTCAGCTAAAGACTTACAAAAGTCTCTGGCATATGCTAATATCCCTGTTAGCGAATCTACGATACGTAAATCACTAAACAAGAATGTATTTCATGGAAGGATACCACAGAGGAAGCCACTGCTGTCCAAAAAAAACCCATTGCTGCACATTTACAGTTTGCACAAGAGCACCTGGATGTTCCACAGCAGTACTGGCAAAATATTCTGTGGACAGATAAAACCAAAGTTGAGTTGTTTGGAAGAAACACAACACTATGTGTGGAGAAAAAGAGGCACAGCACACCAACATCAAAACCTCATCCCAACTGTGAAGTGTGGTGGTGGGGGCATCATGGTTTGGGGCTGCTTTGCTGCATCAGGGCCTGGACGGATTGCTATCATCAAAGGAAAAATGAATTCCCAAGTTTGTCAAGACATTTTGCAGGAGAACTTAAGGCCATCTGTCCACCAGCTGAAGCTCAACAGAAGATGGGTGTTGCAACTGGACAACGACCCAAATCATATAAGTAAATCAACAACAGAATGGCTTAAACAGAAGAAAATACACCTTCTGGAGTGGCCCAGTCAGAGTCCTGACCTCAACCCGATTGAGATGCTGTGGCATGACCTCAAGAAAGCGATTCACACCAGACATCCCAAGAATATTGCTGAACTGAAACAGTTCTGTAAAGAGGAATGGTCAAGAATTACTCCTGACCGTTGTGCACGTCTGATCTGCAACTACAGGAAACGTTTGGTTGAAGTTATTGCTGCCAAAGAAGGCTCAACCAGTTATTAAATCGAAGGGTTCACATAATTTTTCCACCTCCACTGTGAATGTTTACATGGTGTCTTCAATAAAAACATGGTAACATTTAATTCTTTGTGTGTTATTAGTTTAAGCAGACTGTGATTGTCTATTGTTGTGACTTAGATGAAGATCAGATCACATTTTATGACCAATTTGTGCAGAAATCCATATCATGCCAAAGGGTTCACATAATTTGTCTTGCAACTGTACACTGCTGTTGAACCACTAAAATATGCTTGTTCTCTTATAAATTGTAATAGATTTTTTTTTTGGTGAAAAATACAGACCTAATTTGACATCCCCTATGTGCAACCAAAGTATACCCTGCTCTTGATGTGCTAAAATATGCTTATTTGCACACTTAGTAAAAAATTGCAGCAGGTTTGTGGTAAAAAAAAAACCAGACAAAAGGCCCAATCGGATGTCTCCTGAGTGTGAGAAAAATATACACTATTACGCTGCTGTTGACACATGAAAATGTGCTTTTTGCACAGGTATAAACCATATAAGTTTTGCAACAGGCTTTTGGAAAGAAAAAGGAGCAATTTTGCAACGGATATGATGAACTATATGCTGCTGATGATGCTGGAAAATGTGCCTTTTGCAAACATATGGACTGTAATTGCTTTGGAAGAGGTTTGCACTTATAGCTATCCTATAAGTCAATGTTTGACCTTTTAAATAGGCCTTAAGATGTGAACTGAATAATAACTAAGCCAGCATCTCATCTACATACAGCCATTTCGGGGTGTTCCATGTCAAAGACATGGCAAACATGTCTTGTTAGAAAAAAGTAAAAGCTTAAAATGGCATCTGTGCTTCAGAGCTGCCATAGAGCCTGATAGACCATTCCATATTCTTTCTCCTGATTGGCTGTTAGGCTGACTGCAAAGCATTGTGGGCAAGTTTGCAGACTGGGGCCCCACCCAAGGTCATGTGATCCTCTGTCTTCATTTTCCCTGCCTTGTTTGCCTCAGTAAATCGCCAAAACTTATTTTTTTAGATGAAGAATTTTGGTGAAATTTGTGACAAATCCAACTAATTTAGAATTGATTTACTCATGTTTAATCCCAATGCATTGTATAATTATTGCTCGAAGCAAAAATAGCTAAATTTTGAAAATATAAAACCCCTTTCTTCCCACATTTCCATGCCTCCCAATTGTCCCTCTTTTTGAGGCACAGCCCCTCTTTTCAACCCAAGTAAATAAATTTACTAAATTGCTCCTTACTAAACTATCTGTATGGTTTCTACCTGTATATGAGACTATAACTTCATTATTTGGTGCAATTTGGACATTAAAATATCTATATTATGATGATTTATAAGCTAATATTTAAATGGATATTGAAGTGCATGAAAAAAAATATGTCTCAGAGGCTCCACATGCTGTAAAAAAAATAAAGGGACTCACACCCTCCTAACCGATCCCCAGCTGCTGCAGTTGTGACAGTGTCAGTAATTATGCTTCTGGCAGAGTTAAAAGGGTGGCCTAGTATGAAAAAAATTGCCGCGATGCATGCCGGCATATGTTGTCCCTCTTTACAATTTTCAAAAGTTGGGAGGTATGCATTTCCTGTAATTCACCTTGGCGGCCTTAGAGATGTTGAATTTGTATATGTATATTTTTCATGTTAAATTTACATATATTTCTTCTAAAATAAGGTAAGTAACATATGGTAATAAAAACAAGCATGAATTATCCAGCAATCTCGGGCAGTCTCTTTGCTCCTCCGCCCACCTGTCTTGTCACTTTCCCAGTCCATGCTGGAAGTTGCTGGCACCGCCTCGGCCCGGCCCTCATGTATGATTCAGTGTTTGTCTGCACAGTGCCCTCCCTTACCCTCCATATACAGAGAGCACATGGAAGTGTCTGGAAGAGACCAGAACACACAGCAGTGAATATATAGGAAGCTGAGCTGGGACGTCTGCAGTACTGAGCAGCAAGAAAGCAGACGCTGACACATTGCCTCAACTCAACCAAGACAAGAAGCTTCAGCAGAATCAGCCAAAGATGTTTCCTCTCCGTCTTCTGCAGTCTTCATATAGGACAATATGTGTCTGTAGGGAGCCTGCCCTCACTCTCTGGCCGGCTACACAGCTCATGTTTGGTCTGCTGGAAGATGACATGATGGGCATGAGGAAGGACATGGAGAGGAGAAGGCAGCGTGTCAACCAGGCTTACCAGCTCCTGGCCCAGGACATGGAACGGAGAGCCGATCTGACCAGAAGCTCTGCAGCCGCTGACAGAAACCCTTCCACCACAGGCAAAGAGGAGAAGGAAAACTTTGAGCTCACCCTGGACGTCAGCGGCTTTTCTCCTGAGGAGCTGACAGTGAAAACGGAAGGCAGGAGGCTCATTGTCTCAGGAAAACATGACAAGAAAAAGGAGGCAGAGAATGGCGGCTATTTCCATGAGTACAGAGAGTGGAGACGAGAAGCTGAGCTCCCGCAGGACGTCCACCCTGAGGACATACTGTGCTCCATGTCCAAGGATGGCCAGCTCCACTTTCAGGCTCCCAGACTGGCGCTACCAGCTGCTGAAGAAAGGACTATTCCTATCACCCAGAGCCCAGGAGATGGAGAAGAAAACCCCCTGGAGATCCAGACCAGTGACCCCGAGGGAGAGAACGGACTGAACTCCTGACTGCATATGGACAGTTCTCCTACATAGTGTCCTGTATATCCTCCTGTTTATGTCTGGAAATAATAAGTGATGTTTTTATGGAAAGTTATAATGAATTGTAAATTATTTTTTATTTTTCCAATAAACGGTTAAACATATTTTATTTTTGTCTCTTTATTGTGTGGATTAATAAGAATATGTGATGTTTTATGAAGTTGAAGGTTTACAAGTAAAAGCAGCCGCTATAGAATTCTATTACATAATATGTCTCAATAGGAAATATGGAACTTTTACACTAAATAATAGAAGTAAGAACAGTTTTATTGGTTTAAATGTAACATCTGACTGAGGTGTTTTGGGCCCAAGATATTCTGAACATGAATCGACCAGCTGCATAGAACTAGCACACATTAGTGTTTTAGGAAATATGAACAGTATTGTTATCTTTGCCCACATACAGTCAGGGGCGGACTGGGAACTTAAAGTGGCACAGGAAAAAAAAACTAAAAGTGGACCCATTTTGTAGGCGAGTCCAAATTGACAGAAGGCAGGGCAACCCAAGTAGGCAGGGTCAGCAATACCTTAGTGCAGCACAAAATATTGCCCCAGTAGAACCAAATATCAAAGTGCAGTACAAGAAACTGCACCAGCAGAACCAAAAACCACAGTGTAGCATAAAATACTGCTGCAGCAGAGCCAAATACCTAAGTGCAGAACAAGATATTGTCACCCTCACTGCAGTATTCAACCGCATTATCCTCCTGAGGACCTCCATACATCTGAATTCAGGAGGGCACATACGGCCGCCAATCAGATGCATAAGAACCTGATGCTCCTAGCATTAATTAATGCTCATAGGATCAGATGTACCCAGCCAGTGGCCTTGAAGAGGGCTTGGTCAGCACCCTGGGCATTGGACTACCAGGAAATTTCCCTGTATGGTCTACCCCATGAATACCCCATAATGACAAAGTGAAAGCAGAGTGTTTGAATATTTATTTAAAAGGAAAAACTAAAATTTTCCAAGTATTCAGACCCTTTGCTAAGACACTTGGAATTTAGCTCTGGGGGCTTCCTATTTATCTTGATTTTTCTACACCTTGATTGGAGTCCACCTGTGGTAAATTCAATTGTTTGGACATGATTTGGAAATACGCACCCATGTCTATATAAGGTCTCACAGCTGACAATGCATATCAGAGAAAACAATGAGCCATGAGGAGGAAAGAGCTGCCTATAGAGCTCAGAGACAGGATTGTGTTGAGGCACAGATCTGGAGAAGGGTACAAAAAATGTATGCTGCACTGAAATATCCCAAGAGCAAAGTGACCACCATAATTCTTAAATGGAAGACATTTGAAACAACCAGGACTCTTTGACCGCCACAGCAACTGGATGAACGGTTGTCTTTTTTCAGCCTAACAAATTATGTTACCAAACTAGGTAATTGGGGGAAAGGGGCCTTGGGAAGAGAGGTGACCAAGTAACCAATGGTCACTCAGACTGAGCTTCAAAGATCCTATGTGCAGATGGGAAAATCTTCTAGAAGATGAGAGAAAGCTGAATTCTGCAAAGTACAGAGATGTTCTTAGGGTACTTTCACACTTGCGTTGTTGGATTCCGGCAGGCAGTTCCGTTGCATACGGAAATCCGTATGAAAACGGATAGCATTTATAGACGGATGCTGATCCGTCTCACAAATGCATTGCAATACAGGAACCGTCTCTCTGGTGTCATCCGGAAAATCGGATCCGGTATTTATTTTTTTCACATTTTTAAAGGTCTGCACATGCGCAGACCGGGAAACCGGATCCGTTTTTTCCGGAACACTTGGTGCTGGATCCGGCATTAATGCATTTCAATGGAAAATAATGCAAGTGTTCTGGAATTTTGGACGGAGAAAATACTGCAGCATGCTGCGGTATTTTCTCCGGCCAAATACCGTAAGAGTGACTGAACTGAAGACATCCTGATGCATCCTAAACGGATTGCTCTCCATTCAGAATGCATTAGGATAAAATTGATCAGTTTTTTCCCGGTATTGAGCCCCTAGACTCAATACCGGAAAAGAATAACGCTAGTGTGAAAGTACCCTTAATGAAAGTCTGATCCAGAGTGCTCTGGACCTCAGACAGGGTTGAAAGTTTACCAACAAGACAATGACCCTAAGGCCCCTTTCACACGGACGAGTTTTCCGCGCGGGTGCAATGCGTGACGTGAACACATTGCATCCGCTCTGAATCCTGACCCATTCATTTCTATGGGGCTGTGCACATGAACAATGTTTTTCACACATCACTTGTGCATTGCGTGAAAATTGCAGCATGTTCTATTTTATGAATTTTTCACGCAACGCAGGCCCCATAGAAGTGAATGGGGCTGCGTGAAAATCGCATTGCATCCGCACAATGCGATTTTCACAGATGTTTGCTAAGGAGATGATAATAAATAGGGATGAGGGATGGAAAAAAACTGAACAACGCAATCGCAGACAAAACGACTGAAATTGCGTGTGCACTCGCACGGGTTTCCCGCAATGCACCCGCAACGCATCCGGACAAAATCAGTAACGCCCGTGTGCAAGGGGCCTAAGAATACAGGTGAGATAACATAAGAGTGGCTTAGGGATAACTATGAATGTCCTTCAGTGGCCCAGACAGAGCCTTGACTGGAGAGACCTGAAAATGGCTGTTTAGAGACAGTCTGCATGCAACTTGACAGATATTGAGAGGATCAGAATAGCAGAAAATCCCCAAATCCAGGTGTGCAAACCTTGTGGAATCATAGCCAAGACGACTGGAGGTTGTAATTGCTGCCAAAAGTACTTCAACTAAGTCCTGAGTAAAGAGTCTGAATATTTATGTAAATGCAAGATTTTAGATTCGGCTTTTCAATAAATTTGTAGAAATTTTGGGGTATTGAATGCAGAATGATGGAGAAAATTTTGAACTTTTTTATTTTAGCATGTGGCCAAAACATAACAAAATGTGAAAAAAGTTAAAGGGTCTGAAGAGTTTCCAAATACACTGTAGATCATATTATCACGCAGAACTAATTGTTCGTCTGAAATAACCCAAGAAAGTAGAGGAGCCTATGATCTTCTCAGTTATCATCTTCTGATGATGTCACCATTTCTAGATTATATACATATTTCTGGCTGGTCCCGGGTATTATGTAAGAATCTCAGCCGAAAAATAGGACCTCTGCTTGGCTACTACTACTACCTATATACAATTGGGTTTTCTATTTACTATGAACAGTAAATATAATATTCACACCATGCAGCATTTTATTCTAGCAATGGTTTTGTTTGTGTCATTTCTTTTAAAGAAGAAGAGCACCACCTTGTGGTAATCATCAGAAACTACATTTTGATCTTCATAAATCAGAGAAATGCAATAAATATTTGTATCTGTGAAGTCACATTATACGAAACTCACTTTTACACAGATGAACAGAACAAGAGCTTACAATCTTATTTCTCCTCCCACAGAGACACACACTGGGCCTGCTTTAGGTTACTTGGTGCACAGTGCGGGAAGACTTTTTGGCACTCCCCCCACCCCCCAACACACACCTCTGCAACCCTTATAGGGAATTAAAAACATTAGTAGCATCAAATTTAAAATGTAACTTAATTATATTGAGGAAAGAATGCATAGCTAATGCTTAAAGGGGTATTCCTATCTGGGACATTTATGACATTATTATTATTTATTATTAAAACGCCACATACATAATACAGACAATTGCACTAAGCATAAACAAGACGAGCTACAGACTGGTACAGAAGGAGAGAGGGCCCTGCCCGTGAGGCTTACAATCTACATGGTATGGGAGAAGGACACAGTAGGTGAGGGTGAAGTTTGTCATGGCGGTATAGAGGCAGCAGGGTCACTGGTTGTAGATTTGTCTGAAGAGGTGGGTTTTCAGGTTTCTTTTGAAGGATTCCACTGTAGGTGAGAGTCTGATATGTTGGGGTAGCGAGTTCCAGAGTGTGGGGGATGCATGGAAGAAATCTTGGAGGTGATTGTGGGAAAAGGTGATAAGAGGAGAGGAGAGAAGGAGATCTTGTGAGGATCGGATATTGCATGTGGGGATGTATCGGGAAAGTAGCTCAGAGATGTAGGGAGGGGACAGGTTGTGGACAGTCTTGTATGTATTTGTTAGTATTTTGAACTGAATTCGCTGGGCAATGTGGAGCCAGTGAAGGGATTGGCAGAGGAGTAACAGGGTGAGGGGTGGATTAGTCAGGCAGCAGAATTGAGGATACATTGGAGGGGTGCAAGAGTGCTAGATGGAAGGCCACAGAGGAGAATGTTGCAGTAGTCTAGGCGGGAGATGATGAGGGCATGTACAAGCGTTTTCGCAGACTCAAAGTTGAGGAAAGCGCGGATGCAGGAGATGTTTTTGAGTTGGAGGCGGCAGGTGGTGGAAAGGGCTTAGATATGCGGTCGGAAGGAAAGGGCAGAATCCAAGGTCACTCCAAAGCAGCGGACTTGGTTGACTGGGGAGAGTGTGCAGACATTGATCGTGATAGATAGGTCTGTTGGGGAGTTGAGCAAGATGGGGGAAAGATAAAGAATTCAGTTTTATCCATGTGAAGTTTTAGAAAGCGAGAGGAGAATGAAGATGATATGGAAGATAGGCATTGTGGGATTCTGGATAATAAGGTGGTGATGTCTGGACCAGAGAGGTAGATTTGTGTGTCGTCACCATAAAAGTGATACTGAAAGCCATGGGACTCTATGAGGTGTCCCAGGCCGAAAGTGTAGATAGAGAAGAGCAGGGGTCCTAGGACAGAGCCTTGTGGGACACCAACAGAGAGGGAATGAAACGAGGAGGTGGCGTGAGAGTGGAAGATGCTAAACTTCTTCTCTGTGAGGTATGATGTGATCCAGGAGAGGGCCAGGTCAGTGATGCCAAGAGATGAAAGAGTTTGTAACAGAAGGGAGTGGTTGACAGTGTCAAAGGCAGAGGACAGGTCAAGGAGAAGGAGGACAGAGTAATGTTTTTTGGTTTTGGCTGTTAGTAGGTCATTGGTGACTTTGGTAAGGTCAGTCTCAGTTGAGTGGTGGGATCGGAAGCCAGATTGTAGCCGGTCAAAGAGGGAGCAGGAGGAGAGGTGAGAGGACAGTTCAGAATGGACATGTTGCTCAAGTAGCTTTGAGGCATATGAATATGCCATAGATGTTCGATGGTGCAAGTTCTACCTCAGGGAGCCTCTTATTTCAAGAATGGAGCCCCAAAGTGAATGGGGCCATAAAGTTCCACAGCAGCAAAAGGAGAGGATGCAGTGCATGAACAGTATGCAGTAGTAATGTCGCCATACCAAACTCATTGCATAAATACAGCAATGGAATCAAGCTGATGACAAAGATACAGCACCAGAACCAAGTTCACTACATAAATACAGCACGAGAACTAAGCTGTTTACATAAATACAGTACCAGAACCAAGCTTATTACATAAATACAGCACTAGAAAAAAGCTGGGAACGTAAATACAGAACCAGAACAAAGCTCATTACATAAATACAGCACCAGAACCAAGCTTATTACATAAATACAGCACCAGAACCAAGCTTATTACATAAATACAGCACTAGAACCAAGCTTATTACATAAATACAGCACTAGAACCAAGCTTATTACATAAATACAGAACCAGAACCAAGCTTATTACATAAATACAGCATCAGAACTAAGCTTATTACATAAATACAGAACCAAGCTTGATACATAAATACAGCACTAGAACCAAGCTTATTACATAAATACAGAACCAAGCTTGATACATAAATACAGCACCAGAACCAAGCTCATTACATAAATACAGCACCAGAACCAAGCTCATTACATGAATACAGTACTAGAACCAAGCTTATTACATAAATACAGAACCAAGCTTGATACATAAATACAGCACTAGAACCAAGCTCATTACATAAATACAGTACCAGAACCAAGCTTATTATTATATAAATACAGCACCAGAACCAAGCTTATTACATAAATACAGAACCAGAACCAAGCTCCTTACATAAATACAGAACCAGAACCAAGCTTATTACATAAATACAGCACCAGAACCAAGCTTATTACATAAATACAGCACCAGAACCAAGCTTATTACATAAATACAGCACCAGAACCAAGCTTATTACATAAATACAGCACTAGAACCAAGCTTATTACATAAATACAGAACCAGAACCAAGCTCATTACATAAATACAGTACCAGAACCAAGCTTATTACATAAATACAGCATCAGAACTAAGCTTATTACATAAATACAGAACCAAGCTTGATACATAAATACAGCACTAGAACCAAGCTTATTACATAAATACAGAACCAAGCTTGATACATAAATACAGCACCAGAACCAAGCTCATTACATAAATACAGCACCAGAACCAAGCTTATTACATAAATACAGCACTAGAACCAAGCTTATTACATGAATACAGCACCAGAACCAAGCTCATTACATGAATACAGTACTAGAACCAAGCTTATTACATAAATACAGAACCAAGCTTGATACATAAATACAGCACTAGAACCAAGCTCATTACATAAATACAGTACCAGAACCAAGCTTATTATTATATAAATACAGCACCAGAACCAAGCTTATTACATAAATACAGAACCAGAACCAAGTTCCTTACATAAATACAGAACCAGAACCAAGCTTATTACATAAATACAGCACCAGAACCAAGCTTATTACATAAATACAGCACCAGAACCAAGCTTATTACATAAATACAGCACCAGAACCAAGCTTATTACATAAGTACAGCACCAGAACTAAGCTCCTTACACAAATACAGCACCAAAACCAAGCTTATTACATAAATACAGCACTAGAACCAAGCTTATTACATAAATACAGAACCAAGCTTGATACATAAATACAGCACCAGAACCAAGCTCATTACATAAATACAGTACCAGAACCAAGCTTATTACATAAATACAGCACTAGAACCAAGCTTATTACATAAATACAGAACCAAGCTTGATACATAAATACAGAACCAGAACCAAGCTCATTACATAAATACAGTACCAGAACCAAGCTCATTACATGAATACAGTACTAGAACCAAGCTCATTACATAAATACAGTACCAGAACCAAGCTCATTACATAAATACAGTACCAGAACCAAGCTTATTATTATATAAATACAGCACCAGAACCAAGCTCCTTACATAAATACAGAACCAGAACCAAGCTTGATACATAAATACAGCACCAGAACCAAGCTCCTTACATAAATACAGCACCAAAACCAAGCTTATTACATAAATACAGACCTATCATACAATGTCTCAGACCCAGATCCAACCAATCAAAGCCACTTCTCTGGTAAAATAGCTGGATTAGTTGCTACTTAGCAGCTATTCCTGACTGATATGTAAAGACTTGTTTTATTTGTCTTAGGCTACTTTCACACTAGTGTTATTTTTTTTCCGGTATTGAGTTCTGTCACAGGGGCTCAATAAAAAAAAATAACGCTTCTATTTTATCCTAATGTATTCTGAATGGAAAGCATTCCGTTCAGTATGCATCAGGATGCCTACAGTTCAGTCCATCTTACGGTATTTGGCCGGAGAAAATTTTCTCCGGCCAAAATTCTGGAACACTTTCCATTAAAATGTATTAATGCCGGATCCAGTACTAGGTGTTCCGGAAAATCGGACCCAGTTTCCCGGTCTGCGCATGCACAGACCTTTAAAAATGCGAGAAAAAAAAATAGTGCATTTGTTTTTTTCCGGATGACACCGGAGAGACGGATCTGGAATTTCAATGCATTTGTCAGACGGATCCGTCTACAAATGATATCTCTTTGCATACGGACTTCTGGATCAGGCAGGCAGTTCCGGCAACGGAACTGCCTGCCGGATCCTCACAACGCAAGTGTGAAAGTACCCTTAATTATCTTCGTATTTTTCAAAAATCTTCATTTTCTTTTATCTTGGATGAGGACTTTGGAACCAATTACTCAATTTTCAATGGTTTCAACGTACAATGGTTGTCCTAGAACCAATTAATATTGTAACTTGAGGGACCACTGTATGACCCTTGTTGTCAAGGGGTTAAGTCCCTAGACTGAATTCCGCCTTTTGTGCCTGTGTGTGCAGGGCACTGGTTGTTCCCTCTGCTGGTGTCCTGCAGACACAGACGGCATGATGCGATGATGTCATCACACCACCTATGCTGGCCAGCGATGATGTCATCACACCACATATGCTGGCCAGCGATGATGTCATCACACCATCTATGCTGGCCACCGTTGTCTCACACTCTCAGCAGACTCGCAGACAACATGATGCCATCATAGCATTGTGCTGCTTTTTCTAGAAAATGGCAGGGCAGGGAGCCAATGGCTTCCTTCTCCACCATAGATTTCTTGTCTTGCACACAAGGTCCTGAATCTGCAAGAAGGTTTAATCTTTCATATTAGGCGTGTAAATCACAAAGCACATGCTTGATTTTTTTAACCTTAGGAAGACAAATCTTGAAAGGTGATTGGTTGTTCCTAATTATTCTTAGTACTGAATTAGTAATAGTATTCCTACAGTTCTATCTAATATCTAACATAGAGGAGGAGATTTATTATCTCCATGCGCCACTTTTCTGGTGTAAAAAAGTTGCAACTTTTTAAACACCACTTGCAACTAATCTTTTGGCAAGTGGAATTTTTACGCCACCTTATTTTTCCAAAAAGGGGACATGGTGATGGGAGGGAGGAAGTGGGGCCAGTGGGCCCAACACACTTAACTTCATTTGTGCCAGTTTTCTGGCGCAAATGGAGACAGAAATCGTAGATTTTATTCTGGAGCATGGCCTACCAGAGGATGTGCCTAATTTATGGAAAGGCATGCACCACAAAGGCCAGTCTTTGTCAAATCTCCCCCAGAGTGTCTACATTGTAATGAGGAACGTGACTGTTCTCACTGTAGTGACATGGCATTCCTCTGGGCTTAACAGTTTCTTCTCTCATTCTAAAAACATATTAGAAACGAATGCTTCTTCTTCTGAGGTATGAATAAGTGTGTGCCCAGGGTCGGCCATAGGGGTGTGCGACCTGTGCGGCTGCACAGGGCGCATCGCCCCTCACTGCTGAAGGGGGCACCAGGCAATCCTCTCTCCAGGACACCTGGTCATTGGGATGATTCACCCAGTCCGGGCACCCTGGCCTGCAACCAATTATATCTGCGTCCTGTGGATTGAGCACTGACAGGACAAGGGAACCATTGTTTCCCTGCCGTGCCATTCGGCGCTCTGTGGCGATGCAGGTGGCTGCGACATTCCACAGATGCCGGCCTGGGCTGAAGAGATCAGAACTGCATTGTCGGAAAACCTTGTGAGATCAGAGGAAGATGAGTATTACAGAATGTACCGAGAGAGTATGGGGACACATTAAGCACGGAGATTCAAAGAAAGCATGAGAATTTATGTAATGAGCTTGGTTCTAGTGCTGTATTTATGTAATGAGCTTGGTTCTGGTTCTGTATTTATGTAATGAGCTTGGTTCATGTGCTGTATTTATGTAATGAGCTTGGTTCTAGTGCTGTATTTATGTAATGAGCTTGGTTCTGGATCTGTATTAATGTAATGAGCTTGGTTCTAGTGCTGTATTTATGTAATGAGCTTGGTTCTGGTGCTGTATTTATGTAATAAGCTTGGTTCTGGTTCTGTATTTATGTAATAAGCTTGGTTCTGGTACTGTATTTATGTAATGAGCTTGGTTCTGGTGCTGTATTCATGTACTGAGCTTGGTTCTGGTGCTGTATTTATGTAATAAGCTTGGTTCTGGTACTGTATTTATGTAATGAGCTTGGTTCTGGTGCTGTATTCATGTACTGAGCTTGGTTCTGGTGCTGTATTTATGTAATAAGCTTGGTTCTGGTACTGTATTTATGTAATGAGCTTGGTTCTGGATCTGTATTTATGTAATGAGCTTGGTTCTAGTGCTGTATTTATGTAATGAGCTTGGTTCTGGATCTGTATTTATGTAATGAGCTTGGTTCTGGTGTTGTATTCATGTAATGAGCTTGGTTCTGGATCTGTATTTATGTAATGAGCTTGGTTCTGGTGTTGTATTCATGTAATGAGCTTGGTTCTAGTGCTGTATTTATGTAATAAGCTTGGTTCATGTGCTGTATTTATGTAATGAGCTTGGTTCTGGATCTGTATTTATGTAATGAGCTTGGTTCTAGTGCTGTATTTATGTAATGAGCTTGGTTCTGGTGCTGTATTTATGTAATAAGCTTGGTTCTGGTACTGTATTTATGTAATGAGCTTGGTTCTGGTGCTGTATTCATGTACTGAGCTTGGTTCTGGTGCTGTATTTATGTAATAAGCTTGGTTCTGGTACTGTATTTATGTAATGAGCTTGGTTCTGGTGCTGTATTCATGTACTGAGCTTGGTTCTGGTGCTGTATTTATGTAATAAGCTTGGTTCTGGTACTGTATTTATGTAATGAGCTTGGTTCTGGATCTGTATTTATGTAATGAGCTTGGTTCTAGTGCTGTATTTATGTAATGAGCTTGGTTCTGGATCTGTATTTATGTAATGAGCTTGGTTCTGGTGTTGTATTCATGTAATGAGCTTGGTTCTGGATCTGTATTTATGTAATGAGCTTGGTTCTGGTGTTGTATTCATGTAATGAGCTTGGTTCTAGTGCTGTATTTATGTAATGAGCTTGGTTCTAGTGCTGTATTCATGTAATGAGCTTGGTTCTGGTACTGTATTTATGTAATGAGCTTGGTTCTGGTACTGTATTTATGTAATGAGCTTGGTTCTGTATTTATGTAATAAGCTTAGTTCTGATGCTGTATTTATGTAATAAGCTTGATTCTGGATCTGTATTTATGTAATGAGCTTGGTTCTGGTGTTGTATTCATGTAATGAGCTTGGTTCTGGTACTGTATTTATGTAATAAGCTTGGTTCTGGTGCTGTATTTATGTAATAAGCTTGGTTCTGGTGCTGTATTTATGTAATAAGCTTGGTTCTGGTACTGTATTTATGTAATAAGCTTGGTTCTGGTGCTGTATTTATATAATAATAAGCTTGGTTCTGGTACTGTATTTATGTAATGAGCTTGGTTCTGGTACTGTATTTATGTAATGAGCTTGGTTCTAGTGCTGTATTTATGTAATAAGCTTGGTTCTAGTACTGTGTTCATGTAATGAGCTTGGTTCTGGTGCTGTATTTATGTAATGAGCTTGGTTCTGGATCTGTATTCATGTATCAAGCTTGGTTCTGTATTTATGTAATAAGCTTGGTTCTAGTGCTGTATTTATGTAATAAGCTTGGTTCTGGTGCTGTATTTATGTAATAAGCTTGGTTCTGGTGCTGTATTTATGTAATAAGCTTGGTTCTGGTGCTGTATTTATGTAATAAGCTTGGTTCTGGTTCTGTATTTATGTAAGGAGCTTGGTTCTGGTTCTGTATTTATGTAATAAGCTTGGTTCTGGTTCTGTATTTATGTAATAAGCTTGGTTCTAGTGCTGTATTTATGTATCAAGCTTGGTTCTGTATTTATGTAATAAGCTTGGTTCTAGTGCTGTATTTATGTAATAAGCTTGGTTCTAGTACTGTATTCATGTAATGAGCTTGGTTCTGGTGCTGTATTTATGTAATGAGCTTGGTTCTGGTGCTGTATTTATGTATCAAGCTTGGTTCTGTATTTATGTAATAAGCTTGGTTCTAGTGCTGTATTTATGTAATAAGCTTGGTTCTGGTACTGTATTTATGTAATGAGCTTGGTTCTGGATCTGTATTTATGTAATGAGCTTGGTTCTAGTGCTGTATTTATGTAATGAGCTTGGTTCTGGATCTGTATTTATGTAATGAGCTTGGTTCTGGTACTGTATTTATGTAATGAGCTTGGTTCTAGTGCTGTATTTATGTAATGAGCTTGGTTCTAGTGCTGTATTCATGTAATGAGCTTGATTCTGGATCTGTATTTATGTAATGAGCTTGATTCTGGATCTGTATTCATGTAATGAGCTTGGTTCTAGTGCTGTATTTATGTAATGAGCTTGGTTCTAGTGCTGTATTTATGTAACTTACGATGGGTCAGAAAAGACCATTATATGTTGAAAATATTGTATCCTGAGGCCATTGTATCTTGAGGGATCACTGTATATGTACAACGCTCATTGTCTCTTTAAAGTTAGAGGCAGACACCTGCAGACAATGTTCATAATTGGCAATAACTCCGATCACAGACATTTAACATTCTACAGAATCATTTTGTCTATGTATTTGTATATATTATGTGTGTATATATTGTACATTTCTGTAGAATCATTTAGCTAATCTCTAGTTGCAGGGGTAATTCTATTCAGCCTATGGGAGAAGCCATCAAATGATCGCATGTTAAAGTATCCTAGAGGGACTTAAAAAAAGGAAAAAAAGTTTTTGAAAATGTAAAAATTAAAATCATTCTAACAAAAATGTTAGACTTCACTGTGTGTCAAAGCGCCCATACTAATAAAATATAAATGTATTAATTTCATAAGGTGAAAGCTATAACAAGAAAAAAAATCGAAATGGCTGATTTCGTCTATTCACCTCCCCAAAAAATGTAATAAAAAGTTTTTAAGAAGTCATACACAATCCAAAATGGTATCTATAAAAAAAACTGCATCCTGCAAAAATGAGCCCTAATACAGCTCCAATTATGTAAATTCATTGGGGGGGGGGGCAGAATATGAAGGTGCAAAGAAAAAACTTTTTATTTTTTAATTTTTTATGAAAACGTATATAAATGTGGTATTGCTGTAATGGTATTGCTGTAATTGGCCAATGGAATGAAGGTAACAGGTCAGTTTTACCACAGAGAGAACGCCATTAAAAAAAAACATAAAACTGTGGCGGAATTGAATTTTTTTCCAATTCCACTCCATTTGGAATGTTCCCAGCTTCCCAATACATTGTATGCAGTGTAAGATAGTACAACTTGTCCCACAAAAAACAAGCGCTCAAACGTCTATGTGAATGGAAACATAAAAAAGTTATGGCTGGGATTAAGAAAATGGAAAATCGCTCAGTTCTTAAGGGGTTAAAAGTGGTATTATTACTGTGTGGGGCTAGTATATATGTCCTCTTAGTGCTTCCACACAGTAGACTTTCCCTTTAGAGCCCCCACACAATAGTGCTGCCTGCTCAATGCCCCTTCACAATAGTTAAGATCCTGTATTGTTAATAAAATAAAATAAAGTAATACCTAGACCTGCTCTCATGTGCTCAGCAGGCACAATGACGTCACTGCTCCAGCTTCACCATTGTATTCAACTGGATCTGCATCCTCAGGGTGAGGCACAGGCATTGGCAGTTATCAAAAGCAATGGAATAGTCTCTATATAGGCTTCCTGTGTACAGTTTATTCATAGCCAGTTATCTACAGTAACAGAGCATTTTTCATACTTCACAGGCTGCTGCTATTGGTAACGGGACAGTCTCAATACTTCAGAGGCAGTTAACACACTCCATACAAAGGGTACTAGTACCAGGCAGTTGCCCAAAGCAACCTGACGGACTCCTTCTGCACTCATAGTCTACTCACTGCAGGCACCCACGTGTTACTCATTATGCACTGTTTTTGTCCATCTGTAAAGTGCCTAGGCTTATTGTTGTTGTATTGTGCATATTGTTTAACCCTTCTTTTGCAACCAAAAGTTAAGAGAATGGGGCAAGCTCAGTCCTGCGCCTTTGAGTACTGCAGAAGGACTCTGCATCAAGAACACTGGGGATAGCATATCTCACAAAGGGAAGGGGGGATGCAGTACCGCAAAATAGGGTACTTGCTAAATTTTTTCTTGTGCTATAATGTTCTGATGTATTGTATAACCCAGTACAGCTCTGTATAGATCAGGCAGGGTTAACAATCCTGACTTTGCCCATGTAGGAAGCTAGGTAATGGACTTAGGTTCGCCCCTGGTTTAGGGGTGTGTTAGCTGAGGAAGTGATAGGCGCTACATATGCTCACTCCTAGTAACTTTGCATCATAAAGCCATCTCTATTGTACAGTACTCCACAAAGAAAGATAAATAAAGAACTTGAAGGTCCAGTAAGGCAAAGCATTGGAGTCAGTCAGTAAGGTATTCACAGTTTAAGGCTAAGGGCTCTTTCACACTTGCGTTCTTGTCTTCCGGCATAGAGTTCCGTCGTCGGGGCTCTATGCCGGAAGAATCCTGATCAGTTTTATCCTAATGCATTCTGAATGGAGAGAAATCCGTTCAGGATGCATCAGGATGTCTTCAGTTCCGGACTGGAACGTTTTTTGGCCGGAGAAAATACCGCAGCATGCTGCGCTTTTTGCTCCGGCCAAAAATCCTGAACACTTGCCGCAAGGCCGTATCCGGAATTAATGCCCATTGAAAGGCATTAATCCGGATCCGGCCTTAAGCTAAACGTCGTTTCGGCGCATTACCGGATCCGACGTTTAGCTTTTTCTGAATGGTTACCATGGCTGCCAAGACGCTAAGGTCCTGTTTGCCATGGTAAAGTGTAGTGGGGAGCGGGGGAGCAGTATACTTACCGTCCGTGCGGCTCCCCGGGCGCTCCAGAGTAACGTCAGGGCGCCCCACGCGCATGGGTGACGTGATCACATGGACACGTCATCCATGCGCATGGGGCGCTCTGACGTCATTCTGGAGCGCCCCGGGAGCCGCACGGACTGTAAGTATACCGCTCCCCCGCTCCCCACTACTACTATGGCAACCAGGACTTTAATAGCGTCCTGGGTGCCATAGTAACACTGAACGCCTTTTGAAGACGGATCCGTCTTCAAATGCTTTCAGTTCACTTGCGTTTTTCCGGATCCGGCGTGTAATTCCGGCAAATGGAGTGCACGCCGGATCCAGACAACGCAAGTGTGAAAGAGGCCTAATAAAGACTGCAGTGTGAGATACATGGCTAATACACCCTTCCACACTCAGACACATCCTGGCCAACCATATCTTAATCCTTTACACCTCAGCTGAGGGTTATGGACAGGTTTGTAAGAACCTTATTGCCAGCCTTCAATTCTACAGAGAGAGATTTTGGTAAAGATGGAGGAAAGGCGTATTCCAACCAACATGCTGGTTTATATCCATATATCGCTATCAGGGCTGATTTGTACCGTGAATTGTTTCGAACTGTGTTTGATACCATTTGATGGACTACAACTCCCATTCTGCACTTTAGTACAGAGAAACGTATCTGTTTTCTACAGATGGCCTGGTTACTGACTCCAGCACCATTCACCAACCACACCACCGTCTTCTCCTGCCTTGCACCTATAGAACACCAAGGGCATAATTACTATCTATAACATCTGTAGGTAGGGACAGACAAGGACGGTGAGCACTGACCTAGAACCCAGACAGCTTTCTCTACCTGCAATATAAAAAAACTTTTTTTTCATCCAATAAATTTTTTTCTTGCCCTAATCCTGAGATGCAGCGGGTCCCAAATGTGAAGTGGGTCGTATTCACAAACAGCCAATATATTCCAGTGGACCGCGCAATTCCTACCAGTAACCACTTTCTCCCAGAGACATCCAACTTTATACGCACGGGTAAAACATCGATTCCCACAGACGTCTTCTCAACATTAAGAGCCTGATTGTACTCACAAGCGTAGAAGAAAATGCAGGCACATCAATCAGAGTGTTCGTTTTTTCTATTACTCTTGTGGTTTGCACCCTGGCATGAACACTTGGCTGTTTTTACATGATTTATACGCTTTTATACATCTATGTTTAGGACTTCACTATTGGAGCACACTTACTTTGCAGCGGCGATTAAAGGGTGCAAACCACAAGAGGAATAGAAAAAACTAACACTCTGATTGATGTGCTTGCATTTTCTTCTACGCTTGTGAGTACAATCTTTTGCAAGTGTGTGTGAATAGTGACCACAATACTTCACTATTAGTGCAGTTTTTGGCATTCCACTGGGCTCTTAATGTTGAGAAGACATCTGTGCGAATCAATGTTTTACCCGTGCGTATAAAGTTAGATGGCTCTGGGAGAAAGTGGTTACTTGTAGGAATTGCGTGGTCCACTGGAATATATTAGCTTTCTCTACCTACTTGCAGTACAAACCCTAGGTAGCAAGACTGCAACTGGTCAACAGCCCCTGCGCTACTTCTGTGCAGAGACAGACAAACACCAAAAGACAGAACAACACAAAAACAGGGTCGAACGTAAATGGGTCAGAACCAGACAGGCTATGCAGTACCAAACGAGGGACGAGAATCGTCAGAAGACAAGCCGCAGTCAGAGGAACGCGCAATACAATAAGCACAGGAAACAGGAACACAGCTATTGAGTCAGAGACTATTACCGACACTGGTGTATTGTCAGGAAGAGGGTTAAATGAAGCACAGTGTTCCAGTATCAGAACCTGATAGGTCATGACTTGGCGCTCCATTAGTCAGAACACTAGCACATAGGAGTAGAGCAGCTGAGCAATAAGCCCACTGCTAATCTCTTCCCGGACACATGCCCTCTATGGGGAGAAAAAGAGCATTGTATCCTGTTGCTAAAGATCCTGTTGCATCACCAGGGAGCATGGCTTAGCAGCGCATCTCTCCCGCCGCAGCCGCGCAGAAGGCAGGCATCGCACCGCTAAAGTCCAGACAGGTGAGTTTGTGTCACTATCAGGCAGGAACCCCTGAGGGAAGAAAGGATGTGCCCTCCTGTCATTGCCTGGCCCTAAGAAGCATCGGCGTGAGGATAACCACTGTGAATAACTGCTACAGTGGCACTAACACAGCCATCCTCCGCTTCACTCCTCCAGGGCATGCGGCACTAACACACCCTGGCATTTCACCGGGGACCTCAATCACTAATAAGTAGATCTCCTATTCCCGTTTATAGACGATATAAACCTTTTATATTGTAGAGAAAATAACAGCCAAAGGCCCCAATCGCACAACCGTATGGTCGCCGTGCCCATGTTGCAGACAGCAAACTTCGGCCATGTGAACTCCTTACTACTGTGCGGACTGACTTGAATGGGTCCGCAATCCGTAAGATACGGCAAAATAAAAGACATGCCTTATCTTTTGCGGTGAAAAGGAAATGACCTGGAGCCCATGGAAGTGCTTCTGTGTGTTTCCATGGGCTTCTGATACGTGCCTCTGCTCCGTAAAATATAGGATATGTCCTATCTTATGGCGTATCTTGCAGATCGCGGACGCATTTAAGTCAATGGGTCTGCACCGCGATACAGAATTCACATGGCCAGCTGTTGGCAGTCCACAAAACAGACACCGCGACCATACTTTTGTGGGAATGGACCCAAAGGGTAAGGATATAAAAACCCATTTATTTATTATAATCTACCCCTGGCAGCCTTAAAGGTTTTGAATTTGAATATTGTTCGTGATGTTTCCATATTTCTTCTAAAATGATGTGACATAACGGACACCAGTGTGAATTATCCAGCAATCTCGGGCAGTCTCTCTGCTCCTCCGCCCACCTGTCTTGTCACTTTCCCAGTCTATGCTGGAAGTTGCTGGCACCGCCTCGGCCCGGCCCTCATGTATGATTCAGTGTTTGTCTGCACAGTGCCCTCCCTTACCCTCCATATACAGAGAGCACATGGAAGTGTCTGGAAGAGACCAGAACACAGCAGTGAATATATAAGAAGCTGAGCTGGGACGTCTGCAGTACTGAGCAGCAAGAAAGCAGACGCTGACACATTGCCTCAACTCAACCAAGACAAGAAGCTTCAGCAGAATCAGCCAAAGATGTTTCCTCTCCGATTTTTGCAGTCTTCATATAGGACAATATGTGTCTGTAGGGAGCCTGCCCTCACTCTCCGGCCGGCTACACAGCTCATGCTTGGTCTGCTGGAAGATGACATGATGGGCATGAGGAAGGACATGGAGAGGAGAAGGCAGCGTGTCAACCAGGCTGACCAGCTCCTGGCCCAGGACATGGAACGGAGAGCCGATCTGACCAGAAGCTCTGCAGCCGCTGACAGAAACGCTTCCACCACAGGCAAAGAGGGGAAGGAAAACTTTGAGCTCACCCTGGACGTCAGCGGCTTTTCTCCTGAGGAGCTGACAGTGAAAACGGAAGGCAGGAGGCTCATTGTCTCAGGAAAACATGACAAGAAAAAGGAAGCAGAGAATGGCGACTATTTCCATGAGTACAGAGAGTGGAGACGAGAAGCTGAGCTCCCGCAGGACGTCCACCCTGAGGACATACTGTGCTCCATGTCCAAGGATGGCCAGCTCCACTTTCAGGCTCCTAGACTGGCGCTACCAGCTGCTGAAGAAAGGACTATTCCTATCACCCAGAGCCCAGGAGATGGAGAAGAAAACCCCCTGGAGATCCAGACCAGTGACCCCGAGGGAGAGAACGGGCTGAACTCCTCCTGACTGCATATGGACAGTTCTCCTACATAGTGTCCTGTATATCCTCCTGTTTATGTCTGGAAACAATAAGTGATGTTTTTATGGAAAAATATAATGAATTGTAAATAATTTTCTATTTTTCCAATAAACGGTTAAACATATTTTATTTCTGTCTCTTTATTGTGTGGATTCATAAGAAGAATATGTGATTGAAGGTTTACAAGTGAAAGCAGCCGCTATAGAAATCTATTCCATAATATGTCTCTATGGGAAATGTGGAACTTTTATCCTAAATAATAGAAGTGAGAACAGTTTATTGGTGTAAATGTAACATCTGACTGAGGTGCTTTGGGCCCAAAAAATGAAGATATTCTGACCATGAATCCAGCAGCTGCACAGAACTAGCAGATGTCAGTGTTTAGGTGATATGAAGGGTGTTCTCATCATTGTACACATAGATCATATTATCACACAGGACTAACTGGTCGTCTGAAATAACCCAAGAAAGTAGAGGAACCTGTGGTCTGCTCAGTTATCATCTTCTGATGGTGTCACCATTTCTGAGCTCAGCTTGTAGTTGAGCCCTTCCTATGTAAGATATTAAGCCCCTAGGCCCAAGATAGGACTTTCTGTTCCTCTGCTTGGCTGGTGTTTCCTATATACAAATGGGTTTATTATCTAGTGAACAATAATAAATGCGTTTGGATTGCTCACCGAAATATAACACGGCCCAGCTGAAACCACTCAGCTGTAATTATAAAATATTAAACAGATGGCCGGTTCTACCTTCTTTAAAAAAAAATATCAATTTATTATAAAACCAATATATTCAACATTCATGGACTGAAATAAAAACAAATTTATAAAATAAAACCAATTTATATAGCTTGTGCGCACTTTTTGTGTTCGGAGCTCACGCAAAACAGGAAAAGTATGGCGGTGCTATGTAGGAGATAAGTACGTGTCTTGCACTGTATATTTATGCAGTAATAGTCCGTTGTTGCTGGTCCCTTATATTGCAATATGCGTATAATCAGCAGGTGGATATGTTTAGCGCTTCAATCCTGCGCCATATTGGTCCTTTATTTTATGCCTTTTGTATCCATGTTTTTATGTTACCCTTTGTTACTGTTGTCCATCGAATATGACATATAGTACACACTTGGGTTAGTTTGTTGCTTACCCTTTTCCTGGTGTGTTTAATCGATGTATTGGGTATCCGTATGATACATACGTGGCTGCTATCCCGCTGTTTGTATCTCCTTGTTATGCGCTGCTGCTTGTGCCTTTGCTCGTATCTTTGCTCCTTGTGCATGCGGTCGAGGGAGACTGGAACTCTGACTTCATTTCGTAATTGATTTTCTTGTACTTATGGTTCTTTCCTCCTCCGCTATATTTTAATTCATCACATGCGTTTCGAAACTCACAATTGGTTTCTTCCTCAGTGATATCCATCACTATCTACACTGAATAGTAAATATAACATAGTCAACACATTATTGTTACACACAAGAGTGCCATCTTGTGGCAGCAACTTTGAATGACATCATTTTATTCATGGATCAGTAATAATTATTTTAGGTAAGTTTTAACCCTTAGGTAAGTTTTTAAGGCCTAAATGACCAGACCTGTTTTTTGTTGGGCTACCTAAATAGTTTTTGCAACATTTCTTACATGACACATACGGCTCTTTATTGATATGTTTTTTTATTCATTTTTATTTTTTTTGCTTGATTTGGTGAAAACAATTTTTTCGAACTATAGTTTCTTAGGGGCACATTTATTAAGACCTGCGTTTGAGGGTACTTTCACACTTGCGGCAGAGGATTCCGGCAGGCAGTTCCGTCGCCGGATGGCATTTGTCAAACGGATCAGGACAAATGCATTGATATGCCGGATCCGTCTCTTCAGTGTCATCCGGTAAAAACTGATCTTTATTTTATTTTTTTACATTTTTAGCGGTCTGAGCATGCCGGATCCGTTTTGCTGGAACACTCAGGGCTGGATCCGGCATAAATGCATGTCAATGGGAAAAAATGCCGGATCCGACATTCCGGCAAGTGTTCTGGAATTTTGGACGGAGATAAAACCGCAGCATGCTGCAGTATTATCTCCGTCCTGAAAAGGGTTTAAAGACTGAACTGAAGACCTCCTGACGCATCCTGAACGGATTGCTCTCCATTCAGAATGCATTAGGATAAAACTGATCTGTTATTTTCCGGTATTGAGCCCCTAGGACGGAACTCAATGCCGGAAAAGAATAACGCTAGTGTGAAAGTACCCAGTCTTAAACGGGTTGTCTCGTTTAAGACAATGGGGGCATGTCTCTAGGATATTCCCCCATTGTCTGATAGGTGCTGGGACACGAAAGCCTTTCTCCTAAATGGA
The DNA here is from genome assembly GCF_905171765.1 of Bufo bufo. NCBI lineage: Eukaryota > Metazoa > Chordata > Amphibia > Anura > Bufonidae > Bufo > Bufo bufo. The sequence goes on along the minus strand of NC_053394.1, from coordinate 363,381,543 downwards.
GCCCCGAAAGTGGTGGAGGTCGCACTGCGCATGCTCAGCCCTCCTCCATTCATTTCTATGGGGCCGCCGAAAATAGCCGAGCACTGTCTTGGCTATTTCCATCGGGCCCATAGAAGTGAATGGGAGCGGTGGCCGGTCATGTGCGGTGCACACCCATTGGCTTCTATAAAGAGAGCGCTTGATGGTGGCCGGACTGGAGTTCTCCAGCCACCACTTTGCCTGCTCCGTTCTTAATATAGGTTCAGGTCCCAGAGGTATCTATCAGACAATGGGGGCATATCTCAGATGATACTACCCCTTTAATAAGCCCCTGCACTGGCAGTGGATTGTCAAAGTTATGTAGAGGCACCAGCCTCTACATAACCTCGGCGTATCCACCTTCGATTTTAAATATAAGAAAGATTCCTAGCTGTCTTACATTTAGACCATTTTCTATGCCTAAACCAGGCTTAGAAAATGATGAATGAGACAGGTCTACTGGCCTGTCCCCTTCCCCGGAACACGCCCCCTTTTTTAGACCTGGCGTGAGTGGGGAAGAAGTCTCAGATTCTGCCGCAACATGGCGTGCAACGGAATCTGCTCCAGATATACACTACATGTCTGTTTTTTAAATATGAAAACTGACACCAAAATAAACTATTAAAATAAGTTCCCTTTTTTGTGTTGGTCGTTTTGATATATAATATGTATAGTTCCACATAAACGGGGTATAATAATAGTGATGGTTTTGGTGGGTGTTTTTATTTCTTCCTTAATTTATATTTTATGACATATCATACTTATGTTTTTTATATTTATTTTTGGAACATAATTTATCTCCCATTAAAAGACCTCTGGGGGGACACTGACACTTTTTGTGTTTTTTGCACTTTTTACACTGTAATTGGGGCATCCAGAGGAGCCCCAGTTACATGGGAAACCAGCCCCCTGTGGGGGCATTATACACAGGCAAAGCTAATCAGGATGTAAAGCTAAAACCCAGCAGCTCTGTTCTGCCCGAGATACCCAAGCACAGCCGCTTCCTTAATTCACTACATAGCGCTTATTGAGCACTATGCACTGCGGAAAGAAGGAAGAAGCTGTAATAAACCCCTCTCTGTCTTCTCTTCTATGTCAGTGACAGCCGGGGATCTTGACCTGCTCCTACTAGATTGCAGGAGCTTTAATTCTGTGCTGTACATATATGATGCTCCAACAGCAAGTGTCATATATGTAAGGCTCTTAATCATAATAAAGTTACTGTAAGTTTAAGGGTTCATGCACACAAACGTAGCCATGCTTATGGTCCGCAAATTGCATCAAGAGGCAGATTTCTGGCTTGGTCTGTTCTCATCAAGGGAAGGGCAGTCATTCATCCATGGTTCCCTAGAGGTTTTCTTCACTGGGGTTTTTTCCTCTTCTGAGCGCTGAAGGAGACCTATTCATGAGTCAAGGGCCTATCGTCATCGGGGCCAAATTTAAGGCTCTTGTCCTGACTTCTAAGAGGAACTTCTACATTTCACACCTTGAAAGAAGTTAATAAAGAAGTCAGTAAATATCATGTAGCAGTGTGTCTGAGCTTCTTTATGGTTTTCCACAGTACTAAATAGACAAAAGGTGGTCAACCCAACAGATTATAGGAGCCCCAATTTTGGTTCTTAACTAAGATAAGATAAGATGCCTTTATTGTCACTGTACAATACAATGAATACAATGCACAATACAATGAAATGTTGTTTGGAGCAATCCTAGATGCCATGGACAGAGGAACAAAGAACTGACATTTAAATTAACCCCATACCAGGTTCACACATTACTGATTTCATGTCTTGGGACCACATTTTCAGTCAGTCTTATTTTTGGGAAATGGAAAATAAAAAAAAGTCCTGAATTTGGTTTCAATTAGACAAATTTAAATTTTTCATGGTAATCTAGATGAGCTTGTACTGTGCATTTGTGTGTTCTCCATTTCTAAGTGCTGTTTTTAGGTTCATAAAATCAAACATACAGCCATGTAATCTCCATTAACAATGATATGGGTTGTACTCAAGAACTAACTGACTGTAAGCATGGGACCTTTCATAGGTGGCTGCTTTTACCACAAGTCAATCTGTACGCTTTATGATGAAGTAGGTCTTTACCGGTGACCTGTAAGTGATATTACTGTGAAGAGGAAGCGTTTAGGAGTAACAATATCTCAGCCTCAAAGCTGTAGATAAGTGCTGACACATGTGGCATATAAATACAGCCTATCCTCTGTTGTATCAGTCTATACAGACTTCCATACTGCCTACGGTACTGATATCAGCACAGGAACTGGATGTCAGGAGCTTTATGGAATAACAGGAGCCCAAACATTTAGGAGGGGTCCCCATGGGATTATTGTCATACATGGGGGTTTTATTCTTTTGGCTTTTGGAAGGAAACATTTTGTTGAAAGGTTATGAGTGTGTCACTGCTGGGCAAATTTCTCTGGGATGGTGACGGTAATGGTCAGGGATTGGGTTAGAGCTGTTGCCAAGCTTGGACAGAATCTGTCCAGGATGGTAACGGCATTTTATTGGTAATTGTTCTGTACAATTGTTGCTGGGTTGGAATAGAGTTATCTTTCTGGCCCAGCAACAATGTTCTGATTGGATATTATTTTGTCATGTAATATATGTCTTGTGTATAAATTCAGGTGTAGGTGGGGGGTAATTGCCTTACCTATGCTGGAATTTGGGGTGCACATCCGGATTACTGTTCCTGAGGATGGAGTCCTTTGTTGCTGAGCTTCATCGCCGTGCTGGTTCATCTGAGGCTGCCTGGTTAGAGTATTGTTTGTCTTCCCTTTCCTCAGATGTTCCTGGATCTTTGGGTGCCGTTCCTACTCTTGACCCTCCGGCAGTTGTGCCTCCCGCGTGCGGAGAGTGGAGTTCTTCTAGACAGAAAAAAACGAGACGCAATTATTCTCCCACTCCTGGCAACCGTGTTTCCCCAGGATGCTGTACGGCAGGATTCCCGCTCTCACCGTACAACAAGTACCTCTGCAGCGCTAGTGCATGTTGAACCTGCTGCCTGTCTCCTTCCCCTGGCATCGCGATCAGGCAATGTTGCCGAAATTGCCTGTGCCAGCCCTGGGGTATCATTGAGTGAGTCCCACAATGCTGAAGTTTCCGGGACCCGCTCCCTGTGTCTGCAGCCTGGATCCCGCGAGAGGCGACGTCGTGGCGCTTTTCCCTGCCCCCTGGCGTCTACATCATCCAGAGCAGCCCGTTCTGCAGCTGCAAGTCTGAGTCAGCTGAATGCGATGCCTGAATGCGACGCCCATCTGGTTCTGACCCGGTGGTCTCCTCCATGGTGGTCTCCTCGACTTTCCCTGCTCTGGGGGACATTGCGGCAGAAGGGATGCTGATATCTGCGGGGTTGTCCACTTCGTCTCCTGGTGGAGTTGCACGCGGTCTGAGTGCTGCTGTGGCGGATGGTGGATCCTGTGCTGCTCATGTTCATCCTTTCATCCATGGCGGTTTATCCATCCCTTCGCTTGGGGGTGAAGGATGTGGGCCTATGGTTGAACTGGATGCATGTGTCTTTACAGAGGAAGAGGTTCTAAGTCAGCTGTCTAAAATTAATACAAATAAGTCACAGGGGCCTGATGGGATACACTCAAAGCTATTAAAATGCTTAGCGGTGAACTAGCAAAACCATTAACAGATTTATTTAACCAATCACTGGTAACAGGAGTCGTCCCAAAAGATTGGAAATTAGCAAATGTGCCCATTCACAAGAAAGGTAGTAGGGAGGAATCGGGCAACTATAGGCCAGTAAGCCTGACATCAATAGTGGGGAAATTAATGGAAACCACACTTAAGGAGAGGATTGTGGAACATCTAAAATCCCATGAATTGAAAGATGAAAAACAGCATGGGTTTACTTCAGGGAGATCATGCCAAACTAATCTTATAGATTTTTTTGATTGGGTGACTAAAATAATAGATGGCAGAGGTGCAGTAGACATCGCTTATCTAAACTTTAGCAAGGCTTTTGATACTGTCCCACATAGAAGGCTTATCAATAAATTGCAGTCTTTGAGCTTGGACTCCCATATTGTTGAATGCATTAGCCAGTGGCTGAGGGACAGACAACAGAGGGTTGTAGTCAATGGAGTATATTCAGACCATGGTCTTGTTACCAGTGGGGTACCTCAGGGATCTGTTCTGGGACCCATATTGTTTAATATCTTTATCAGCGAAATTGCAGAAGGTCTCGATGGTAAGGTGTGTCTTTTTTGCTGATGACACAAAGATTTGTAACAGGGTTGATGTTCCTGGAGGGATACACCAAATGGAAAAGGATTTAGGAAAACTAGAGGAATGGTCAAAAATCTGGCAAATAAAATGTAATGTTGATAAGTGAAAGATAATGAACCTGGGGCGTAAAAACCCAAGAGCAGAATATAAAATCAGTGATACAGTCCTAACCTCAGTATCTGAGGAAAGGGATTTAGGGGTCATTATTTCAGAAGACTTAAAGGTAGGCAGACAATGTCATAGAGCAGCAGGAAATGCTAGCAGAATGCTTGGGTGTATAGGGAAAGGCATTACCAGTAGAAAGAGGGAGGTGCTCATGCCGCTCTACAGAGCACTAGTGAGACCTCTTTTGGAGTATTGTGCTCAGTACTGGAGACCATATCTCCAGAAGGATATTAATACTTTGGAGAGAGTTCAGAGAAGAGCTACTAAACTAGTACATGGATTGCAGGATAAAACTTACCAGGAAAGATTAAAGGACCTTAACATGTATAGCTTGGAAGAAAGACGAGACAGAGGGGATATGATAGAAACTTTTAAATACATAAAGGGAATCAACAAGGTAAAAAGAGGAGAAAATATTTAAAAGAAGAAAGACTGCTACAAGAGGACATAGTATTAAATTAGAGGGGCAAAGGTGTAAAAGTAATATCAGGAAGTATTACTTTACTGAGAGAGTAGTGGGTGCATGGAATAGCCTTCCTGCAGAAGTGGTAGCTGCAAATACAGTGAAGGAGTTTAAGCATGCATGGGATAGGCATAAGGCCATCCTTCATATAAGATAGGGCCAGGGGCTATTCCTAGTACTCAGTATATTGGGCAGACTAGATGGGCCAAATGGTTCTTATCTGCCGACAGATTCTGTGTTTCTATGGATGTTGCCACATCGTCCTCCCCCGGTGCAGAGGTCTCTTCTAGTGCTAATTCTTCTTTGTTGCAGAAAGGTACTTGCTTTGTTTTTAATGAGACCCAGTGTTGATGACCTGCCACATGTCGTTACAAGCATCAATGTTCATTTTGTGGAGGGGGACACCCGATGTCTTGATGTTTCCAGAAGGCTATTTTCCACTTAACGACGGTGTCTGTTTTTTATTATTATTATTATTATTATTATTATAGTTTAGTGGTTTTTCCATGTTGTGACTTATAATCCCATGGGTTTCCATGGTGTAGAGCCTGTATAGACGTCGCTTCTCTAGAGTGATAGGTCATGTTTCACTATCTGCCGGTCTGATTATTTACACAATTATCACTTCAGACATTTTGGGGAACGCCCTTTCCTGTTCCAGCATGACTTTGCTCTTATAATATTGTCACGGCTGTATGTGAGCAACAAGAGTATACACAGTAAAAGGGCTACTGACCGGACCCAAACTAGGGAGGATAAAGGGTGACCCCTGTCAGACCCTCAAAGCTCTCCCTATGCTGCTAAAGCACATGCCCGGATCCAAATGGCGGAACGAGGCATGCCCACGTACCTAAGACTGATGACCACTGTAACCCCTACAATAGTGGAAGGGGCACGGCCACCGGTGCCCTGCTCAGTATATGGAGGGAACCGTGGCCACCTCAGATCCAGTCAGAAAATAACCAGGTACACAACAATGTCTGCACACTTAGCTGAAGGTGCTGCAGCCGCAGAGAAGACGGATCCAAGGACAGCTGGCAATATCCGGAGTGCTTGCTGCAGCAGAACATAGGTCCAGTGAACTGATAGCTACAAGTGAAGATACTCAAGCAAGAGCTACAACTGAAATGAGAAATATAATCCACGCCCTACAATAGGAGGAGGGGTGATTTAAAGGCAGGGAAATCAACCGCAGGAGGAACAGCTGGGAGGAAGGAAACAAAGTAAAGACTTCATCACAGGGGCGGAGAAACAGAGCAGTGAGAACTCCTTCAAACTCTAGTAGTGACATCATCACAGGGGTGGAGAAACAGAGCTGTGAGAACGTCCCAAAGCTCTGGTAGTGACAAATATTGGCCGAGCTGAAAGGCATCAAACGGATATGCCACTGATTATACTGGCTAGTCATAAATACAGATATTAAAAGCTGAGACTTTCGCCAATATATTCCTGTCAGGAAAATATCGGAGCCCTTCATGCACCACGTCACGGTCACTCAGCATGGCAAAGGGTCCTACCACTACGCTAACTATGGTGTGAACAAGGTCTGAAGGTGATGTAATCCAGCTCACAGCCAGGCTTCCACACAAACGCCTAGCAGGACAACTAGTGCAATGTGAACAAAGCCAGGCTGCAAGCCACACCCATATCAGACCCTGTGATGGAGGTCACCAGGTGCAAAAGAGAGTGTTTAAATGCCAGGTGAAGGCATATACACTACATATAAAACAAGACAAAAACACAGAAATATAGTGGCAATACTGGAAGAGCTGCTCAACCCCTAACACTGTAGCGTGTTTTTCATTGGGGGAGCAGCCCCACCGCATGTGGACCGCAGCGAACGACTATCCCCAGCAAAAAATGCATACGGTGGAGGATGTCGGCGCGGTCCACATGCACCACAAGAGCATCCTACACAAAACGGAGCATTGTGCGGATGTAAATACAATCATATAAATAAAAAAATGCACCAAACGGATATGCCACTGACTATACTGGCTAGTCATAAATACAGATATTAAAAGCTGAGACTTTTGCTAATATATTTCTGTCAGGAAAATATCGGAGCCCTTAATGCACCACGTCACGGTCACTCAGCATGGCAAAGGGTCCTACCACTACGCTAACTATGGTGTGAACAAGGTCTGAAGGTGATGTAATCCAGCTCACAGCTAGGCTTCCACACAAACGCCTAGCAGGACAACTAATGCAATGTGAACAAAGCCAGGCTGCAAGCCACACCCATATAAGACCCTGTGATGGAGGTCACCAGGTGCAAAAGAGTGTTTAAATGCCAGGTGAAGGCATATACACTACATATAAAACAAGACAAAAACACAGAAATATAGTGGCAATACTGGAGGAGCTGCTCAACCCCTAACACTGTAGCGTGTTTTTCATTGGGGGAGCAGCCCCACCGCATGTGGACCGCAGCGATCGACTATCCCCAGCAAAAAATGCATACGGTGGAGGATGTCGGCGCGGTCCACATGCACCACAAGAGCATCCTACACAAAACGGAGCATTGTGCGGATGTAAATACAATCATATAAATCAAAAAATGCACCAAACGGATATGCCACTGACTATACTGGCTAGTCATAAATACAGATATTAAAAGCTGAGACTTTCGCCAATATATTCCTGTCAGGAAAATATCGGAGCCCTTCATGCACCACGTCACGGTCACTCAGCATGGCAAGAAACAGCTGAGGAGGAGAAGCTATGGATCCCTGATTGAGACAAAAAGGATAGCAAGGCAAACACAGAAAACAATCACTAAGAAACAACGTGATTTTTAGATATAGAGCGCGCAGCCACCCGCTGCGACCTCCTGACCCCGGGTATAACGAAGTCAGACGTGGCTCTTGATACCCTCGTGACAGTACCCCCCCTTTCACGAGGGGCCTCCGGACACTCAGGACCAGGTCTCTCCGGATGGGAGGTATGGAAAGCCTGAATTAACCTGTTGGCGTTTACCTCTGACGCTGGAACCCACATTCTTTCCTCGGGACCGTAACCCCTCCAATGCACCAGATACTGAAGAGAGCGGCGGACCCGACGAGAATCAACAATTCTGGCTATTTGAAACTCCAGATTACCATCCACAATAACAGGAGGAGGTGGCAGTGGTGATGGTTCTAGAGGTGGAACATACTTCTTGAGTAACGATTTATGGAAGACGTTATGGATCTTAAAAGTCTGAGGTAGCTCCAGGCGAAAAGCCACAGGGTTAATAACGGCTACTATTTTATAAGGACCAATGAACCTAGGGCCCAGTTTCCAAGAGGGAACCTTCAACTTAATATTCCTAGTAGACAACCACACATAGTCATTCACTCCTAGGTCCGGACCTTATCGGCCATGCATTTATATTTACCTCAGTGCCACTTGGATTTATCAGCAGGCCTTGGCATCCTCATCTATGGTTATTCCCACTGGTCCATCAGCTCTCTCTGGGGAACGCAAGTATCGCTTATCATGATAGCGCTTTCTGACCATTTACAATGCTATATTATGCATTGACAATAGGTGTGTTATCCCTTATACTGTGTAACTGGCCTAATGTTGGTGATCTTTATGCTACAGCATATAGTTATATCTCTACACCATTTAGGCTCTATAATCGTCTCAAATTTTCTGTTTCTACTATAAATTAATACTTTACATGGGATACAAGTGTGTACTTATAAACTGATATATCGGTATTTAGCTTTATCTCGGATTGTGAGAGTTAGTCCCGATTGGACCATATATTGTCTTTACTCCATCTCTCAAAACCCATAATAGGCATGATATAAATTTCTTTGGGATTTGCCTACTATCATGAGGCTGACATATATTTTTTTTTTATTTATTAAAATCAGTGGCTCGTCATTATGATTTTATGAATTATCAAAAATTAATTGAAAATCAAAAATAAATGAATTAAAATGTATATATCATAATAATTTACTAGGTACTCTGGTGTTGGGTTTTCCATGATCAATTTTGTCCCCTGATGAGCCTGACAACAACCAGGCGAAACGCGTAGGGACGTTTTTGAGCATCTTCTTCTAATCTTTGGTTATTTTTCACTTGGATATTCACCGTCACTATTGTTGGGTACTTATATTGTAATTATTTACTTATTATTTCTGTACTTTAGTATAGGTCGTCGATTAGGGTAGCTCCTCCTCCCCTGTAGGGCTCTCCAGGGTTTTTAGGAGGAACGAGAAACGGGATCGCCCCTATCGGGGCGGCTATTCCGTATATAGGTAGGGCATCCTAGATTAGGGCTAGATATAGGGACCACTATCCCATTAGGCCCCTATCAATTCCATGTCTACCCCTATCAAATAATCCTAATAAGATCCTACTACCAGACCTATCCTTTTTTCATTTGTTATTTGTTATTTTGTATCTATATAGAAAGGGTGTTACTACTTTTATATAATAAATAATAAAGGTTATTTTTTAGAATGGTGGTAGTTCTGTGAATTTATTTATATTTACCACTCATCTTTTTCAAGTTAACTTGCACCTTATGCCATACCGATGAAAGAGATGAAGAAAACCTTTCCTCTTCGGGAACCCCAGAAGACCCCCCCTCTTTAAAAGTACAAAATTGGGGATGAAAACCGTATGCACCAAGGAATGGTGACTTGCCAGTGGACTCCTGATAATGATTATTTATGGCAAACTCAGCTAACGGTAAATATGATGACCACAACTCTTGGTTTTCAGACACAAAACACCTTAAATATGTTTCTAGGTTTTGGTTGGTACGCTCAGTCTGTCCATTCGACTGAGGATGGAAAGCTGAGGAAAAGGACAAGTGTACCCCCAAACGGGAACAAAAAGCTTTCTAAAACTTAGAAATAAACTGGGTTCCCCGATCCGAAACCACATCGGAAGGGACCCCGTGAAGCTTCACGATTTCACTGATAAACACCTGAGCAAGAGTTTTAGCATTAGGAAGTGCGGGTAGCGCAATAAAGTGTACCATTTTGCTAAACCTGTCTACTACTACCAAAATAACTGTTTTACCCGCAGACAACGGTAAGTCAGTGATGAAATCCATTGACAGATGTGTCCATGGCCTATTGAGGATAAAAAGTGGCAATAAAGACCCTGCTGGACGTGTATGAGAGACTTTCGCGCGTGCACAAGTAGAGCAAGTAGACACGAAATCCATTACATCCTGACGCAACCTTGGCCTCCAAAAACGACGAGATAATAGCTCCAAGGTTGCTTTACTACCCGGGTGCCCAGCAAGTGCCGAATTATGATGTTCTTTTAATAATTCAAGACGCAGGTTTAACGGTACAAACAATTTCTCTGAGGGGCAAGAGGCCGGGGCGTCCCCCTGGGCCTCTAACACCTTTCCCTCTAGAACAGAGTGTACAGCAGAGACAACCACTCCTCTTTGTAAAATAGGTACCGGATCACTAACATTACCCCCTCCAGGGAAACTACGAGATAACGCGTCTGCCTTGGTATTTTTTGCCCCAGGACGATAGGTGATTACAAAGTTAAATCTGGTAAAGAATAGCGACCACCTAGCTTGTCTAGGGGTGAGACGCTTAGCCGATTCTAGGTACAGAAGGTTTTTGTGATCCGTAATCACCGTGACGGGGTGGATTGCTCCCTCTAAGAAGTGACGCCACTCTTCAAGCGCCAGTTTAATCGCCAACAGTTCCCTATTTCCAACATCATAGTTCTTCTCTGCAGAAGATAATTTTTTGGAAAAGAAAGCGCAAGGGCGCCATTTGCCAGGAGACGGACCCTGAGACAATACAGCCCCCACTCCCACCTCTGACGCATCTACCTCAACAATAAAAGGCTGGGAGACATCAGGTTGAATTAGAACAGGTGCCGAGGTAAACCTCTCTTTTAGAGAGGAAAATGCATTTTTAGCTGCGTCAGACCATTTGGAAAAATCAGTCCCCTTCCTAGTCATGTCGGTAAGGGGTTTAACGATCACTGAATAATTTTTAATGAACTTTCTATAGAAATTTGCGAAACCCAAAAACCGTTGTAGGGCTTTAAGGTTCTCAGGAAGATCCCAATCTAAAATTGCCTGGACCTTCCCAGGATCCATACGGAAACCTGAAGCAGATAATAGATATCCCAGGAACTGTATTTCCTGAACGGCGAAGACACATTTTTCAATTTTCGCATATAATTTATTCGTCCGTAGGACCTGCAGTACTTGCCTGACATGCACCTCATGTGTTTTCAGATCAGCCGAATAAATTAAGATATCATCTAGGTATATGACTACAAACCTGCCGATGAGATGACTAAAAATATCATTAACGAAATGTTGGAAGACAGCGGGGGCATTGGTCAGACCGAAAGGCATAACTAGATTTTCATAATGCCCCTCAGGGGTGTTAAAAGCTGTCTTCCACTCATCCCCTTCCCTGATACGAATCAGATTGTAGGCCCCCCTAAGATCAAGTTTGGAGAACCACCTAGCACCCGCAATCTGATTAAAAAGGTCAGGAATGAGAGGAAGAGGGTATGGGTCTCGGATGGTTATCTGGTTTAGCTCACGGAAATCTAGGCAAGGACGCAGGCCCCCATCTTTCTTTTTAACAAAGAAAAACCCTGCAGCCACGGGTGAAGAAGAGGGTCTGATGTGTCCCTTAGCCAGACTCTCGGAGATATAATCTTTCATGGCTTGTCTCTCGGGACCCGAAAGATTATACAACCTGGACTTGGGTAATTTTGCACCGGGAATCAGGTTAACCGGGCAATCATAAGGACGATGAGGTGGTAGCTTCTGACAACCCTTTTCAGAAAAAACGTCCTCAAAGTCCGAAATAAATGTAGGTAGGGAAGCTATGGAGGCGATTAAGCAATTGTTATTTAAGCAATTCTCTCTGCAATGCTCACTCCACTCCAATATCTCCCTGGCCTGCCAATCCACCACTGGATTGTGCGCTACCAACCAGGGGAGACCCAATACCACAGGAGAGGGAAGGCCCTCCAGAACGTAACATGAAAGACACTCATTATGGTGGTCCCCTACCCGAAGGTGTAAATTATGAACAATGTGGGTGAGGTTTCTCTGAGACAGAGGAGCCGAATCTATAGCGAATACGGGAATAGGTCTCTGCAGCGTGCAGAGAGACAAACCCATAGTGCGGGCAAAATGGGCATCTATCAAATTTACCCCTGCTCCACTGTCTAGAAAAAAAGAAATAGACTCCGTCTTAACACCAAAAACAATAACCGCTGGTAACACAAATTGAGATGTTCGTATGGAGGAAACGTATACCCCCCAGCTGACATCCTCCGCACAGCCTGGGGTTAGTAGTTTTCCGACGGTCTTTTGTTTTTGAGAAAAGAGGGACAGACATTAATGAAATGACCCTTCCCCCCACAGAAAAAACAAGCCCCCCCCCTGCGGCGAACCTCAGGAGGACGGACCTGACGAGAAGTTCCGCCTAGCTGCATAGGCTCATCTAAGTCAGTACAGACTAATTGTTGTTTGGAAGAGGTAACCAATTGCTCAGGAATTTTCGATCTCTCCCTAAGACGCCTATCTATTCTGATAGAGAGGGACATAACAGCATCAAGGGAAAGGGGGGTCTCATACAGCGCCAGTGCATCCTTAACCCTTTCAGATAACCCAGAGCAGAACTGACTCCTGAGAGCCGGGTCGTTCCACTGAGTATCCGTAGCCCACCTACGGAACTCTGAGCAATATTCCTCTGCTGACCGATCTCCCTGTAGGAGTCTCCGTAACTTCGACTCAGCCAGGGCGACTCGGTCAGGGTCATCATATATGAGACCCAAAGCCCCAAAAAATCCCTCCACTGACCGGAGAGCCTGGGAACCAGGGGGTAACGAGAACGCCCAGGATTGTGGGTCCCCCTGAAGCAGGGAAATGACAATCCCTACCCGCTGTTCTTCATTACCTGAGGAGTAAGGGCGCAACTTAAAGTATAATTTGCAGGCCTCACGGAACGTCGCAAATTTGTCCCTTCCCCCAGAAAATCTGTCAGGAAGAACAACCTTGGGTTCTGTAACTACCTGGTTACCCATAGCAACCGCTGGGGGTGCGGTCTGCTGCATTTGCTGCTGTTGTTGGAGGACAGACGACTTCAATCCTGCCACCTCCAAAGACAGGCCTTGAAGCTGTTTTGCCAAGGCAGCAATAGGATCCATATTGGATTCTAAGGCTACTTTCCCACTTGCGGCAGAGAGATCCGGCAGGCAGTTCCGTCGCCGGAACTGCCTGCCGGATCAGGCAAAATGTATGCTAACTGATGGCATTAGTAAGACTGATCAGGATCCTGATCAGTCTTAAAAATGCCTGATCAGTCAAAAAAATACATTGAAATGCCGGATCCGTCTTTCCGGTGTCATCCGGCAAAAACGGATCCGGCATTTATTTTTTCACCTTTTTTTCAGTCTGCGCATGCGCATACCGGAAGGACGGATCCGGCATTCCGGTATTCTGAATGCCGGATCCGGCACTAATACATTCCTATGGGGAAAAATGCCGGATCCGGCATTCAGGCAAGTCTTCAGTTTTTTTAGCCGGAGATAAAACCGTAGCATGCTACGGTTTTCTCTTTTGCCTGATCAGTCAAAACGACTGAACTGAAGACATCCTGATGCAAACTGAACGGATTAATCTCCATTCAGAATGCATGGGGACATACCTGATCAGTTCTTTTCCGGTATAGAGCCCCTGTGACGGAACTCTATGCCGGAAAAGAATAACGCAAGTGTGAAAGTAGCCTAAGAAGAGAAAAAAAAACAACAAAAAAATTTTATTATTTTTTTTTTTCTCAAAAAGTAAAGGCCAGTTATAATATCACGGTCGGCGTGACTATCACATTCGTGACGCAGAGGGAGGGAACAAGGAAGGCCCTGCCCAAGTGAGAGGGAAGGTGGTGACCCCTGACTCACCTAGCGGCTGGCACCTGGCTGCCCTGACGTCCCTAGACGGGTTCCTCACCCGTACGCCGATCACGTGCCTAAAGCCCTGGCTCTCCCTAAGCTGAGCCCTAGATAGTGAACAGGGCGGTGGGAACACTAGTCCGCACCACTAGCTCTAAAGGAAAACACCAAGGGAAGGACAGACAATACAAACTCAACATATAATCCCAGGTGGGCGACAACAGGAGACAACAAGAAGCCCAACAGGGATCCGGAGGGTAGCACTCTGGAACGACAACCAGGATTCACAACTCCAGTGGGTCAGTATAGATGTCCAGGCAGGAAGCTCTATAACTGGCAACTAGAGAAGTGTGAGGGGAGAATATAAGGAGGTTAGGAGTGGCAGACAAGAAACAGCTGAGGAGGAGAAGCTACGGATTCCTGATTGAGACAAAAAGGATAGCAAGGCAAACACAGAAAACAATCACTAAGAAACAACGTGATCTTTAGATATAGAGCGCGCAGCCACCCGCTGCGACCTCCTGACCCCGGGTATAACGGAGTCAGACGTGGCTCTTGATACCCTCGTGACACTCCCCCAATGAAAAACACGCTACAGTGTTAGGGGTTAAGCAGCTCCTCCAGTATTGCCACTATATTTCTGTGTTTCGAGCTGAAAGGCAGGTGCAGGATGAGTCCCCAATAATAACTGCAGACACTGCCCCAATACCGCAGGAAACAGTCAATGCTGCAGGATAATAATACGGCCTCTATTGGCGTTGCACACAGTCTTCTCCCAGGAGAGGTACAGGTCTTGAACTTCATAGAACTCTGATGAAAAAAATATACATGGAATACCTGCATCTTCCCAATATACCGGGTCTACACAGAGAGGAGGCTTTTACACCCACATCACACTCTCTATTCTGTCTATCCACTGGGAGACACTCTCTCCACCCTCTGACGGTCTCTTCTTTGGTGCATTACTTTATCTAACATGACCTGACCTTTCACAAGGCCCTCAGTCACTAATAGGTATATCTCCTACTCCTGTTGGCTGGAATGGCAGCGCAGACAAATTGTGGATAACTATAAATATGTGGAGGCAGCAATAGGTGATATAAACCTTATATATTGTAGAGAAAGCAGTCAAAATGTAAGAATATAAACCTCATTCATCACACATTTACTGTAATCTACCCCTGAAAGCCTTAAAAATGTTGAATTTGTATATTTTTCATGATAAGTTTCTGTATATTTCTTCTAAAATGAAGTGACATTGGCACCAGTGTGAATTATCCAGCAATCACGGGCAGTCTCTTTGCTCCTCCGCCCACCTGTCTTGTCACTTTCCCAGTCCATGCTGGAAGTTGCTGGCACCGCCTCGGCCCGGCCCTCATGTATGATTCAGTGTTTGTCTGCACAGTGCCCTCCCTTACCCTCCATATACAGAGAGCACATGGAAGTGTCTGGAAGAGACCAGAACACACAGCAGTGAATATATAAGAAGCTGAGCTGGGACGTCTGCAGTACTGAGCAGCAAGAAAGCAGACGCTGACACATTGCCTCAACTCAACCAAGACAAGAAGCTTCAGCAGAATCAGCCAAAGATGTCTCCTCTCCGTCTTCTGCAGCCATCATCCAGCCCTCTGTGTGTCTGCGGGGAGCCTGCCCTCACTCTCTGGCCGGCTACACAGCTCATGTTTGGCCTGCTGGAAGATGACATGATGGGCATGAGGAAGGACATGGAGAGGAGAAGGCAGCGTGTCAACCAGGCTGACCAGCTCCTGGCCCAGGACATGGAACGGAGAGCCGATCTGACCAGAAGATCTGCAGCCGCTGGCAGAAACCCTTCCACCACAGGCAAAGAGGGGAAGGAAAACTTTCAGCTCACCCTGGACGTCAGCGGCTTTTCTCTAGGGAGCTGACTGTGAAAACGGAAGGCAGGAGGCTCATTGTCTCAGGAAAACATGACAAGAAAAAGGAGGCAGAGAATGGCGGCTATTTCCATGAGTACAGAGAGTGGAGACGAGAAGCTGAGCTCCCGCTTGACGTCCACCCTGAGGACATACTGTGCTCCGTGTCCAAGGATGGCCGGCTCCACTTTCAGGCTCCTAGACTGGTGCTACCAGCTGCTGAAGAAAGGACTATTCCTATCACCCAGAGCCCAGGAGATGGAGAAGAAAACCCCCTGGAGATCCAGACCAGTGACCCAGAGGGAGAGAACGGACTGAACTCTACCTGACTGCATATGGATAATTCTCCTACATAGTGTCCTGTATATCCTCCTGTTTATGTCTGGAAACAATAAGTGATGTTTTTATGGAAATTTATAATGAATTGTAAATTATTTTTTTTTTTTTTTCAATAAACGGTTAAACATATTTTATTTTTGTCTCTTTATAGTAAGGATTAATAAGAATAATATATACCTAAAAACCAGGAGGAGGAAATAGGGTCGTTGGTTGCTAAGCCATGTGTACATATTCTACTGATGTCGGTAAAGAAGTCTCTCTTACGTCACTGGCTAGAAAAGGAAGTACCAGTGTGGGAGGAGGTCATAGGGACGATGAAAAATGTTCTTTATTTGGAAAGACTGGAAGTAGAACAAGATAAGGAACGTTTGTTTGAGAGGTTTATTAAGAAATGGAGGAGGTTCATAGAGAAACAACTGTCTGATATTGAAATTCAGGAACTCATAGCCCCATTTAAACTTACTGGTTGGTATCTGGAGGCTCAGCTAGCAGATAGGTTAGGGAGACTGGCTGTATAATTTAGCACTTAGGTGAGCAAATCGCCAGAGGTGGGGAGCGATGCTTGAGACCGAAGCCACTTCAAGTCCGAAGGTCTTAGATTGGTGTTCAGGGGTGGGGGGAAAAAGGGGGGGGGGGGGGTCATGGGTTGAGGGAGGGGGGGGAGTTGGGGCATAAAATTGTAAAATGTGAATTGAGAAATCATATCTTCAAAACTGCCTGTACAATATGCTTTGATGCAATTCTTGTATTTTGCACTGTTTTGATACCCATTGCTGTACAAATGATTTCTTACTTCAATAAAGAGATTTAAAAAAAAAAAAAAAAAAGAATAATATGTGATGCTTTATGAGATTGAAGGTTTACAAGTGAAAGCAGCTGCTATACAACCCTATTATGTAATATGTCTCTATGGGAAATGTGGAACTTTTATCCTAAATAAGAAGTGAGAACAGTTTATTGGTGTAAATGTAATGTCCGACTGAGGTGCTTTGGGCACAAAATCCAGCAGCTGCACAGAACTAGCAGATGTCAGTGTTTAGGTGATATGAAGGGTGTTCTCATCATTGTACACATAGATCATATTTAGAGATGAGCGAATTTCATATTTTGAAATTCGTTCACGCTTCGTTTACTGGTAAAAGGTGAATTGCGTTATGGATTCCGTTACCACGGACCATAACGCAATTCTATGACGGAATGCATAACGGAATGCCTTTAGAGGCATTCCGTTATTCATTCCGTCATAATAGAAGTCTATGGGCTGAAAAACGGATCTGTTCTGGTTTGGGACAGATCCGTTTTGCAGCCCATAGACTTCTATTAGGATGGAATGAATAATGGAATGCCTCTAAAGGCATTCCGTTATGCGTTCCGTCATAGAATTGCGTTATGGTCCGTGGTAACGGAATCCATAACACAATTCACTTTTTATCAGTATACGAAGCGTGAACGAATTTCATAACCTAAAATTCGCTCATCTCTAATCATATTATCACACAGGAATAACTGGTCGTCTGAAACAACCCAAGAAAGTAGATGAACCTGTGATCTGCTCAGTTATCTTCTGAAGGGGGTCACCATTTCTGAGCTCATAAGTCTATTTGTAGTTTTTATGTAAGAATCTAGACCCACCACATAGGAGTTTTTGTTCCTCTGCTTGGCTGGTGCTCCCTATATACAAATGGGTTTTCTAGCTACACTGAATAGTAAATATAACATATTTAGGGATGAGCGAATCGACTTTGGATGAAACATCCAAAGTCGATTTGCATAAAACTTAGTTTCAATACTGTACGGAGCGAGCGCTCCATACAGTATTAGAATGTATTGGCTTCGATGAGCCGAAGTTATTGCTTCGCGAAACCTCGCGAGACTTCGTGTAATAACTTCATAATTTAAATAATTTGTACTGTAAAAAAACATTTCCCGAACACGGGTTTGGTTCCTAGTGGTATAATGTTTTTTTATAGTAGAAATTTATGAAGTTATTACTTTGCGGTAATAACTTTGGCTCATCGGAGCCAATACATTCTAAGGCCCCTTTCACACGGGCGAGTATTCCGCGCGGATGCGATGCGTGAGGTGAACGCATTGCACCCGCACTGAATACCGACCCATTCATTTCTATGGAGCTGTTCACATGAGCGGTGATTTTCATGCATGACTTGTGCGTTGCGTGAAAATCGTAGCATGCTCTATATTCTGCGTTTTTCACGCAACGCAGGCCCCATAGAAGTGAATGGGGTTGCGTGAAAATCGCAAGCATCCGCAAGCAAGTGCAGATGCGGTGCGATTTTCCCGCATGGTTGCTAGGTGACAGTCTATTCACTGTATTATTTTCCCTTATAACATGGTTATAAGGGGAAATAATAGCATTCTGAATACAGAATGCATAGTAAACTAGCGCTGGAGGGGTTAAAAAAAATAAAAAAATTAACTCACCTTCTCCTCTTGTTCGCGAAGTTCCCGGTCTCTTCTTTACTTCTCAAAAGATGAACTATCGGCTAGGACCTGTGGTGACGTCAGATCACATGCTCCAATCACATGGTCCATCACCACGGTGATGGACCATGTGATTGGAGCATGTGATCTGACGTCACCAAAGGTCCTTTAGCCCACAGCTCATCATTAAAGAAGTAAAGAAGAGACCGGGAACTACGCGAACAAGAGGAGAAGGTGAGTTAATTTTTTATTTATTTTTTAACCCCTCCAGCGCTAGTTTACTATGCATTCTGTATTCAGAATGCTATTATTTTCCCTTATAACCATGTTATAAGGGAAAATAATACTATTTACAGAACACCGATCCCAAGCCCGAACTTCTGTGAAGAAGTTCGGGTTTGGGTACCAAACACGCACGATTTTTCTCACGCGAGTGCAAAATGCATTACAATGTTTTGCACTCGCGCGGAAAAATCGCGGGTGTTCCCGCAGTGCACCCGCACATTTTCCCGCAACGCCCGTGTGAAAGAGGCCTAATACTGTATGGAGCGCTCACTCCGTACAGTATTGACACAAGGTTTTATGCGATTCGCTCATCCCTAAACAGAGTCAACACATTATTGTTACACACAAGATTGCCATCTTGTGGCAGCAACTTTGAATTACATAATTTTATTAATGGATCAGTAATAATTATTTTAGGTAAGTTTAGGTAACCCTTTAATGACCTGGCCTGAAAAGGCCTAAATGACCAGACCCATTTTTGTTGGGCTACCTAAATACAACATTTGCAACATTTCTTACATGGCACATACGGCTCTTTATTGATGTTTTTTAGTTTGTTTGTTTTTTGCTTGATTTGGGGATTTTTTTTCTTCAAACTATAGTTTTTTAGGGCATATTTATTAAGACCAGTGTTTTAGTCGCCTAAACCAGGCGTAGAAAATGATGAATGAGATGGGCCTGCCGTCTCATCCCCTTTCCCAAACACACGCCCTGTTTTTTAGACCTAGCATGAGCGGGGAAGAAGTTGCAGATTCTGCTGCTACATGGCGTGCAACTGAATCTGTGGCGTATATCTGTTCCTAAATAACTCCCTTATTTTTTTAATATGAAAACTAACACCAAAATAAATTTATTAAAATGAGTTCCCTATTTTGTGTTGGTCATTTTGATATATAATATGTATAGTTCCACATGAACGGACCTATAACGGTGAAGGTTTCGGTTGGCATGGGTGTTTTTATTTCTTATTTAGTTTTTTCTTTTATTTGCATTTTATGATATATTTTACTTATATTTTTAGATTTATTTATATATATTTATAGACAGATATCGGTTTTGAGTCCTAGTCTTTAGTGACAAATTTAATAACTTGTTAGTCATAGTAGATAAATCTGGGTAAGTGAATAGCTGACTGATGTTGCTATCCACATGAGCTGTGGCAACTGAGATAGCAGGTCGGCTGCATCCTGAAAACACTCCAATGTGGTGCCCAATGGAAGTAAGTTTCTTCTCTACCCGTAGTTTGTGAAGCTTTGGGTACCATGGCCTGGATGGCCATACTGGATATACCAGGACTAAATGTTCTATTTGTTCCTCCTGAATCTTTTGAATTATTCTTGGAAGCAGGATCGGGGGAGGGAATGTGTACAAGGCTACTAGGTCTGACCACGGGAAGGATTATACATCTATCCTCCATGCTTTCTGAGACCAAGTTCTCACTACAAATACGGATGTCTGTGTCTCTGGAAATGCGGACATACGGAAACGGAAAGCTCATGGAGTAACTTTCATTTTTTTTGCGGACCCATTGAAATGAATGGTTCCGTATATGGTCCGCAAAAAAGACAAACGGAACGGACACGGAAAGAAAATAAGTTTGTGTGCATGAGGCCTTAAAAAGAGGTTTATTTTCCTTCTGAAAGACAATCTGACATAGAAACCCATATATTCGAGAATTAGATTGTTTACCCTGCTGGTTCAGTATCAGGGAATTGAACTCATTGGAAGAAAATTCCTACGAAAGACCAACCAGCCTATTTCTAATAAATCCCATGACTTGATGGTATGCTAGATAATGTGCAGAACCCCATTTATAAAGCTCACAGAACTCCTGACAAGTATAATATCTCTGCTTTTGTGAGTTCCAAAGATCCTATACTGTATTTACATGGCGTGTTCGCCATGTAGTAAATTGTTTGTTGAGTGCCCCCGCGAGGAATTCCAGATGGTTCCAATAAACAAGGAGCTTCGTCATCTGCTTCTTAGCTGTGTCATGTGACCAGCAATCAGACTTTCCAAATAACACATTTTATGTGTGGACAGTAAGGCAGTTTCTTTATGTATTCCTATGGGAGCCTCAATGTCAGTCTCATGGGAATGAATAGAGAAGTAACTGACTTCCTGTCCAGTGTCAGTTGAAGATCAGAGTGCTGGTCACATGACACAGGTGAGGATCAGAAGGGAGGTTATAACTCACAAATACAGTCACCGGTAAGAAGATTTCCTTCCCTGCAGTTTACGTCATGCACCTTTCTAACAGGTCAGAGAATAAAAAATGTGTTTGTAGGAGTGCTACTTTAATGTCTGTAAGGAAAACCTTGGTTTTCTGCCTGACCAAATAAAGTATCTAAAGGCTGTTTATAGAGTATTGATGTCAGAGAGTTTCAATAGCAGAGGAATAGTCTGTAACGGGTACAAAAGTTTAGGGAAACATACCATTTTCACCAGATGGCAACTGCCTAGTAGCAATAGAGGAAGAGATACCCATTTCTCCACATCCGCCAATGTCTATCCAATCAGATTTGGATAGTTTAAGTTATGGATTGATTCAGGCCTTTTTCCGATATTTATACTTAAATATTTTACTGAGCTGGATGCTATCTTTATGGGGAAGGCTGTCCAGTCTCTGCATCATTGTCGCAGCCACAGGTCTAAGAGTTCACTCGAGACATTAATTCTAAAGGCTAAAAAGGATCCAAACTGTGTCAGAAGACTAAATAAATTAGGCAAGTCTCTTTCAGGGTGTTCCAAAAACAGTAGAAGGTTGTCCGCAAAAAGCTTATGACGCATCTCCTTTTTCCCCCACCACATCCCTGGTGAGTGCCCTTCTGTAGTTGGAAGGCTGAGGACAGAAACCCAGGAGTACAGAAGGTTGGTTATAGAGAGTGTTAAGATCTTGTCTAAGGGGTCCCACCACCCCCATCTTATCCAATACTTTACCCAACCAGCCCCAATCCACATTATCCAATGCTTTGCCTGCGTCTATCGTTAGGAGGGCCGCAGACTGGTGCACCAGAGGACGCATTTTGATCTCATTCAGGGCTGCCAGAACCTTCCCGATATTAGTGACTGCTGCTCTTCCCTGAGTGAAACCCACTTGTTCTGGAGACAGGAGCAAAGGCATAATGGGTTTGAAGATGGTCAAGGTGGGAATGATGTTATATCCAAGCATCTTTTAAAATTCTCCCATATATCCATCAGGTCCTAGTGCCTTATTTAAAGAAAGTCCCCTTATTACCAACTCTACCCCCTCCCTTGGTATGGGTGCATTTAGGCACTCTAGATGATCTCGAGAGACTGTGGGGAAATTTATGTTTCAGCCAATTATCATCACTGAGAGAGGTAGCTAACCAACCTGTATACATGTAGAATTCTTTCATTATTTTGTTTAATTTAGTCGAAAAGGGTTTGTATAGTACCTCCTTTATCTTTCAGAGCTAAAATCTGAGATGACTGAAAAGGACCTTTTGGCCATTCTTGCCAACAAGAATTCTTGAAGAATTTGGCCTCAATTTGTGATCTATAGAGATTTTCTTTCTCTGAAGACATTTTTCATAGGTTTTTTTTGCCAAATCCCATGCAGTCTTATTTTGGGGGATGGATGATACCTGATATCCCCATTATAGTCAATAGGGATGGAGCGGCAGTCCGGCGGCACGGCGAAATAGCGGCAGGACGGATTCGACAGGGTAAACAGCCTATCGGATCCATCCTGCCGCTAGTGTGAAAGTAGCCTTAGGATCATGAGCAGTTCCTTTCCTTCTCCATACTCTTCTCTTCCCATCACTCTGGTACAAGTTGATCTTGGTTTCATTTGTCCATAGGATGTTGTTCCAGAACTGTGAAGGCTTTTTTAGATGTCGTTTGGCAAACTCTAATCTGGCCTTCCTGTTTTTGGAGGCTCACCAATGTTTTACATCTTGTGGTGAACCCTCTGTATTCACTCTGGTGAAGTCTTCTCTTGATTGTTGACTTTGACACACATACACCTACTGTCACGAACCGGCGGACAGGTAGTGAATCCTCTGGACCAGAGAGGCGATGGCGCGGGTTGTACTAGAGGACCAGTTCTAAGCAGTTACTGGTCTTCACCAGAGCCCGCCGCAAAGCGGGATGGATTTGCCGCGGCGGTAACTACCAGGTCGTGTCCCCTAGTAACAACTCGACCTCTCTGGCAGCTGATAAGGCGTGGTACACAGGGAGAAGGCAAGAGCGTAGTCGGACGAAGCAGCGGTCAGGGCAGGCGGCAAAGGTTCAAAGGCGAGTGGACGGTAGCAACGGGTACGGCAACAGGTAAGGCAAACAAACAACATAGGGAACGCTTTCTCTGAGGCACAAGGCACAAAGATCCGGCAGAAAGCTGTGGGAGGAGAAGGTATAAATGGGCAGTGCACAGGTGCAGACTAATTAAGTCAGCACTGCCTCTCACAACCTTAACCCTTAATAGCCCCTTTGGACCAGGCACCAATCACTGGTGCACTGGTCCTTTGAATCTAAGAGTCCCGGCGCGCGCGCGCCCTAGAGAGCGAGGACGCACACGCCGAGACGCTGGAGTGCTGCCTGGAGGCATACGCTGTGAGCGCTCCGAGGCCAGCAGGGGACCCGGAGCGCTCAGCGTAACAGTACCCCCCTTTGGTCTCCCTCCCTTTTTGGTACCGAAGAACTTGCGGATGAGACTGCGGTCCAGGATGTTCTCCTCCGGCTCCCATGACCTCTCCTCAGGACCGCAGCCCTCCCAGTCGACCAAAAAAAATCTTTTCCCCCGGGAGATCTTGGTCGCCAAGATCTCCTTGACAGAGAATATATCGGAGGTACCGGCGACAGGGGTGGGAGAAACAAGCTTGGGAGAAAAACAGTTAAAGACAGCAGGTTTAAGAAGGGAGACATGGAAGGAGTTATGGATTCGGAGGGAGGGAGGAAGATGGAGCTGATAAGAAACTTGATTGATACGACTCTTGATTTTATAGGGTCCCAAGAAACGAGGGCCCAACTTGTAACTTGGGACCCTAAATCGGATGTACCTAGAGGAGAGCCACACCTTGTCACCCGGGCGAAATTCCGGTGGAGATCTGCGTCTCTTGTCAGCTTGAACCTTCATACGGGCGGAAGCCCTGAGGAGAGCAGCGTGGGTTTCTCGCCAGATGGAGGAAAAATCCTGTACAAGACTGTCAACGGCAGGTACAGAAGAAGGAGTGGGAGACTGCGGCAAAGGTGGAAGAGGATGACGGCCGAAAACTACAAAGAAAGGAGACTTGTTAGAGGCAGAGGATTGTTTGTAGTTGTAGGAGAACTCCGCCCAGGGAAGCAGATCAGCCCAGTCGTCATGGCGTGAGGATACAAAGTGACGCAGATAGTCACCCAAAATCTGGTTCACCCGTTCTACTTGGCCGTTAGACTGAGGATGGTACGAAGAAGAAAAGTCCAATTTGATCCCGAGCTGAGCACATAGAGCCCTCCAGAATTTGGAGACGAATTGTACCCCACGATCCGAGACAATATGTTTGGGAAGGCCATGGAGACGGAAGATGTGTTGGAAAAATTGTTTGGCCAACATGGGTGCAGAGGGTAGACCGGGCAGGGGTA
This sequence comes from Bufo bufo, assembly GCF_905171765.1. Taxonomy (NCBI): domain Eukaryota; kingdom Metazoa; phylum Chordata; class Amphibia; order Anura; family Bufonidae; genus Bufo; species Bufo bufo. The sequence continues at coordinate 363,357,202 of NC_053394.1, read as the reverse complement.
CAAAGAGAGCCATCTTGGAGAAGCGATCCACCACGACCCAAATAACGGACTTGCCATGGGAGGAGGGAAGATCTGTAATAAAGTCCATGGCGATGTGAGACCAGGGAACTTCAGGAACAGGTAGAGGCAAGAGGAGACCCGCTGGTTTCTGGCGAGGCGATTTATCCCGGGCGCAAATCATACAGGCCTGGACGAAGTCCGAGACATCTTTCTCCAGAGAAGACCACCAGTACCTTTGGGAGATTAGTTGGAGAGACTTTAGCACCCCTGGATGACCGGCAAAAGGGGAGGTGTGGCCCCACTTGAGAATTCGCAGCCGCTGACGTGGAGGTACGTAGGATTTGCCAGGAGGAAGAAGGCGCAGGTCCACGGGAGCGACTGTAATAAGGCGTTCTGGAGGGATAATATATCGAGGTGTTAACTCGTCGCCCACCACATCAGAGGAGCGAGACAGAGCATCTGCCCTAATGTTCTTACAAGCCGGACGGAAATGGATCTCAAAGTTAAAGCGGGCGAAGAACAGAGACCAACGAGCCTGACGGGGATTTAATCTCTGAACAGACTGGAGATAAGCCAGGTTCTTGTGGTCCGTGAAGATGTACACAGGATGTGTGGCGCCCTCGAGTAAATGTCTCCATTCCTCCAGTGCCAATTTAATAGCCAGCAGTTCCCTGTCCCCAATGGAGTAATTTCTCTCTGCGGAAGAGAATGTTTTTGAAAAGAAGCCACAAGTTGAAGTCTTGCCCCGGGAAGACTTCTGGGTGAGGACAGCTCCGGCTCCCACCGAGGAGGCATTCACTTCAAGAGAGAAGGGCTTGGTGGAATCTGGTCTAGAGAGAACGGGTGCAGAGGCAAAGGCGGATTTCAGGGACTGGAAGGCTTCCTCGGCTTGGGAAGGCCAGGATTTGGGGTTAGCTCCTTTTCTAGTGAGGGCCACGATAGGAGCTACCAGAGTGGAATAGTGAGGGATGAATTGCCTGTAGTAATTCGCAAAGCCCAGAAATCTTTGTATGGCTCGGAGACCAGAGGGACGTGGCCAATCCAGAACCGCCGAGAGTTTGGCTGGGTCCATTTGAAGTCCTTGGGCTGAGATAATGTATCCCAGGAAAGGCAGGGAGGTCCGTTCAAAAAGACATTTTTCAAGTTTAGCGTACAGGCGATTTCTCCTAAGACGAGTAAGAACTTGTTGCACATGGACCCGGTGTTGATCCAAATTGGAGGAAAAGATGAGGATATCATCCAGGTATACGACCACGCAGGTGTAAAGTAAGTCCCTGAAAATATCATTGATAAATTCCTGGAAGACAGCAGGTGCGTTGCAGAGGCCGAAGGGCATCACCAAATACTCAAAATGGCCGTCCCTTGTGTTAAAGGCGGTCTTCCATTCGTCTCCCTCACGGATACGGATCAGATTATAGGCCCCTCGAAGGTCCAATTTAGTGAAGATCTTAGCCCCTCGGAGACGATCAAATAGCTCAGAGATTAGAGGCAGAGGGTAACGGTTCTTGATGGTAATTTTATTAAGACCTCTGTAGTCAATGCAGGGGCGGAGGGAGCCGTCTTTTTTTGTCACGAAGAAAAAACCGGCCCCAGCAGGAGAAGATTTTCTTATGAATCCTCTCTGTAGGTTCTCACGTATATAGTCGGACATGGCAAGAGTCTCAGGAGGTGAGAGAGGATAAATTCTGCCCCGAGGTGGAGTAGAACCGAGTATCAGGTCGATCGGGCAATCATAGGATCGGTGAGGAGGAAGAACCTCAGCTTGTTTCTTGCAGAAGACATCCCTGAAGGAATGGTATGGCTTGGGCAGCCCAGAAGGCGGAGAAACTTGCGGGTTCTGTTTGACCAGAGCAGGCTTGAGACAGCGGTCCGAACAGGAGGAGCCCCGACGCAGGATCTCACCGGTGGACCAATTCAGGACAGGACTATGACGTTGAAGCCACGGCAGACAAAGAACTCTAAAGTCTCGGTATGAAATATTCCGATGTCCATCTGCAGAGGCTGGGTACGGAACTGCACGGTGGCTGAGAGTCTCTCACCGTTAACAGTAGAGATGAAAAACGGCTTGGGTAGATGGATTACTGGAATACGGTACTTGTCAACCAAGGAGGCGTGAATGAAGTTGCCAGCTGAACCGGAATCCAAGAAGGCGGCTGCGGAGAAAGAGGACTTGGAAGAGATGATCAACTGCACGGGTATGATGAGACGTGGAGAGGAAGAATCCACACCTAGCAACGCCTCTCCCACGCTTACTAGGTGCGAGCGTTTCCCGAACGCGGTGGACGGAGAGGACAATCTCTAAGGAAGTGCTCGGTACTGGCACAGTACAGACACAGGTTCTCGTTTCTGCGGCGGCTTCGTTCTTGCGGAGTCAAGCGTGACCGATCCACCTGCATGGCTTCCACGGCGGAAAACCCAGTAGCGGGTTGAGGTGGATGCGGAAACACGGGAGCCAGACGAGGAAAGCGTCTAGGACGAGCTTTTTCCTTTTCAAGGAGGAGTTCCTCTTGTCTTTCGGCAAAACGTTTGTCTATCCTAGTGGCCAGCAAGATGAGGTCACTAAGAGTGGAAGGAAGCTCACGTGCAGCCAGAACGTCCTTTACTTCACTGTTAAGTCCTTTCTTGAAGGTGGCGCAAAGGGCTTCATTGTTCCAGTTCAGCTCAGAGGCCAGGGTGCGGAACTGAATGGCATAGTCACCCACAGAAGAACCTCCTTGGGTCAAATTTAGTAAGGCAGTCTCTGCGGAGGTAACCCTGGCAGGCTCCTCAAAAACATTCCGGAACTCTAGGCAGAAGCTCAGGACGGAAGCGGTGGCAGGATCTGCGCGGTCCCATAGTGGAGTAGCCAAGGCCAGGGCCTTCCCGGACAGTAAACTGAGAATAAAGGCTACCTTGGCTCGCTCAGAAGGAAACTGGTTGGACAGGAGCTCGAGGAGGAGAGAGCACTGCGACAAGAACCCACGGCACTGCTTAGGATCTCCGTCATATTTGTCTGGTAGGGACAAACGGATTCTGGAACCGGTGGTAACTGCAGGCGGAGGTGATGCAGCAGGAGCAGACGGAGGAGCTGGCGGTTGCAGAGAAGGCAGGAGCTGCTGCAACATAGCGGTCAACTGGGTCAGCTGTTGACCCTGCTGGGCCACAATGGTGGTGAGGTCCTCCAGGCTTGGCAGGGGAACATCAGCGGGATTCATGGCCGGATCTTACTGTCACGAACCGGCAGACAGGTAGTGAATCCTCTGGACCAGAGAGGCGATGGCGCGGGTTGTACTAGAGGACCGGTTCTAAGCAGTTACTGGTCTTCACCAGAGCCTGCCGCAAAGCGGGATGGATTTGCCGCGGCGGTAACTACCAGGTCGTGTCCCCTAGTAACAACTCGACCTCTCTGGCAGCTGATAAGGCGTGGTACACAGGGAGAAGGCAAGAGCGTAGTCGGACGAAGCAGCGATCAGGGCAGGCGGCAAAGGTTCAAAGGCGAGTGGACGGTAGCAACGGGTACGGCAACAGGTAAGGCAAACAAACAACGTAGGGAACGCTTTCTCTGAGGCACAAGGCACAAAGATCCGGCAGAAAGCTGTGGGAGGAGAAGGTATAAATGGGCAGTGCACAGGTGCAGCCTAATTAAGTCAGCACTGCCTCTCACAACCTTAACCCTTAATAGCCCCTTTGGACCAGGCACCAATCACTGGTGCACTGGTCCTTTGAATCTAAGAGTCCCGGCGCACGCGCGCCCTAGAGAGCGAGGACGCACACGCCGAGACGCTGGAGTGCTGCCTGGAGGCATACGCTGTGAGCGCTCCGAGGCCAGCAGGGGACCCGGAGCGCTCAGCGTAACACCTACCTCCTGGAGAGTGTTCTTGATCTGGCCAACTGTTGTGAAGGGTGTTTTGTTCACCAGGGAAAGAATTCTTCGGTCATCCATCACAGTTGTTTTCCGTGGTCTTCCGGGTCTTTTGGTGTTGCTGAGCTCACCGATGCGTTCCTTGTTTTTAAGAATGTTCCTTGTTTTTTTCAGCCTAATGATGGCTTGCTTCACTGATATTGACAGCTCTTTGGATTTCATCTTGAGAGTTGACAGCAACAGATTCCAAATGCAAATAGCACACTTGAAATGAACTCTGGGCCTTTTATCTGCTCATTGTTATTGGGATAATGAGGGAATAACACACACCTGGCCATGGAACAGTTGAGAAGCCAATTGTCCCATTACTTTTGGTCCCTTAACAAGTGGGACCAAAATACCCTAAAATTAAAGCTGACAGTCTGCAGGTAAAGCACATCTTGTTCGTTTCATTTCAAATCCATTGTGGTGGTGTATAGAGCCAAAAATGTTATAATTGTGTCCATGTCCCAATATTTATGGACCTGACTGTATTCCACAACATGTGCAGGTAGGTCTGTCCACGTGGTCAGGTTTCTGCATGCAGTTTTGGAAGCCAAAATCAGGAGTTGAAGAAAAAGGTGAGGAAGTATAAAGGACAGATACAACCTTTTTCTTTTTTATTCTCTCCTGGTTTTGGTTTCTGAAGCTGCATCAGAAAACCTAACTGTGTGGCCGTACTGTAAAGCCACTTTCACACAAGCGAGTTTTCCATCTGGATGCGCTGCCTGTAGCGAACACATAGCATCCAGACAGCATCCTGACACATTCATTTCAAAGGCTCTGTGCAAATTTTCACGCATCATCTTTGCATGTTCTATATTGTGCGTTTTTCACGCAGCTCTGGCTCCATAGAAGTGAATGGGACTTGTGTGAACAGTGGAAGACATCTGGAGGCAATGTGTTTTTCACTGATGGTCGTTGGAGATTATTGCCTAGAGAGAGCTGTTATTTCTGTGTTTTTGTAGAGCTAAAAAGTTTCTCAGATTATTTGCTTGTTGGATCATTATTCCAGGTTTGCCATGTATAAAGTCTTTAATGGGTTGCACTATGAATAATATTCTACATTTTTCAAACCAGCACCTGGATCATTGCATGAAATTAAAAAGTTAGTATAGACAGTGAGCTATTCAATAAAATGTATCTGTATAGCGCCACCTGCTGTTTGTTCTTTTGCCTATTTCTCCGTCCTAGCATCCTGGGCAATGACAGACAGCCAGACTAACAGATAGAAGGCTATAAAGTCTCCCTCCTTCGAGGAGGAATAAGGCTGAACGCCAAAGGTTCCGAACACTAAAATAGTAATTAACTGCTGTTTAGCGAAGTCACATGACATCACACGCACTTGCCTAGCGCTCTATGCCCAGAGGCACTCTAGAGGTAAATCAGCAAATTGCTTCCTGTTGAGAAAGTAAAACATTTGTTAGTGATCGGCCCCTGTGCAAATAATTCTGTCCTCATCTCATCTATAAGAAATACGTGAATGCAGACGTATCTCGGACTGGGACCACTGATGTTTTGCACATATGTTTTTTATTATGAGCGACTTGAACTGGTTTTTGAAAACTGGCATCTTAACTCAATTAAAACCAGACTCCATCGATCATGTGATGTACAGGCTCATATGATGTCTACGGATTCGTATGCCGCATGCTCGTCTGTCTGAGAATTGAGTAAACTAAATCACAGTCCAAGGGGCACTCAGCTGATCACCCCGGGTACATATTATATGAGTGGTGCCCTGTCTATTGCTAATCATGCCAGTGTGTATTGTTCCATTTGAACTGCATGCCATGATGCAATATTTATGTTGAATTGTGACTGTGCCTTTAAATTGTCAGCCATGTATATATTGCATAATGTAAATTGCGCTTATGGCTTTTTGATGGTCACTAGTTAGAATGTGCAGGCGCAGTACTGCACCATTTGATACACATGGGCTGTTTGGTGCCAGTTAGAGGGAGTTGCCACATGACGATGAGTGCCTCAGCAGTGATGCAGAGCCTTTGGAGAGTGAGTGAGGAGGAGAGAGGCCATGTTATTTGCCAAGCAGGAAGCAGGCTGCTGTTCTTAAAGGGGTCTAAGGACAGACGTCTGTGCTGCAGCAGGGGGACTGCAAGAGGTACTCACTAGGGCAGGTGCTGGACAGACAGGAGAGAGTGAGTACCACCAGAGATTTAGTAAATTGTGCCGTCAGAAATGAGTGAGTCTCTCTCTCAGTGAGAGACTGTCTCGCTGCAGGTAGACAAACCTCACCAAGACCGAATACTGTAGGCACCATCATAATGTCTTAAAATGCTAATTCACCCAACATGCTTACAGCCTCTTAGTATGAGAAAGTGTCGAGCTTGTTCAATTGAACTCTAACCCCCGAGCTTCTGTACCTGAATGGCAACTATCAAGCTTTTGTACCATTTGCAACCACAAAGTCCTGTACCTTAATTGTACTGTAACTATTAAGCTAGTGCCTCATCATTTGGGTAAAGTGCCTGTTTTTGCCAGCCTGTGTGCTCAAGTGTGCTGTGCCATTTTTCTTTTCATTAGGAGAAGCACTACGCTTACAGTCTCTTAGTGAGAGAAACCATTGCATTTGTGCAACTGAACTGCAACCACCAAGGTTTTGTACCTCAATGGCAACTATCAAGCTTTTGTACCATTTGCAACCACAAAGTACTGTACCCACTTCTCTTCTCACTAAGGGCTCTTTCACACCTGCGTTCTTGTCTTCCGGCATAGAGTTCCGTCGTCGGGGCTCTATGCCGGAAGAATCCTGATCAGGATTATCCTAATGCATTCTGAATGGAGAGAAATCCGTTCAGGATGCATCAGGATGTCTTCAGTTCCGGAACGGAACGTTTTTTGGCCGGAGAAAATACCGCAGCATGCTGCGCTTTTTGCTCCGGCCAAAAATCCGGAACACTTGCCGCAAGGCCGGATCCGGAATTAATGCCCATTGAAAGGCATTGATCCGGATCCGGCCTTAAGCTAAACGTCGTTTCGGCGCATTGCCGGAGCCGACATTTAGCTTTTTCAGAGTGGTTACCATGGCTGCCGGGACGCTAAAGTCCTGGCAGCCATGGTAAAGTGTAGCGGGGAGCGGGGGAGCAGTATACTTACAGTCCGTGCGGCTCCCGGGGCGCTCCAGAATGACGTCAGAGCGCCCCATGCGCATGGATGACGTGATCCATGTGATCACATGGATCACGTCATCCATGCGCATGGGGCGCTCTGACGTCATTCTGGAGCGCCCCGGGAGCCGCACGGACTGTAAGTATACCGCTCCCCCGCTCCCCGCTCCTACTATGGCAACCAGGACTTTAATAGCGTCCTGGGTGCCATAGTAACACTGAACGCATTTGGAAGACGGTTCCGTCTTCAAATGCTTTCAGTACACTTGCGTTTTTCCGGATCCGGCGTGTAATTCCGGCAAGTGGAGTACACGCCGGATCCGGACAACGCAAGTGTGAAAGAGGCCTAAGAGAACCACCACTCTTACAGTCTTACTGACAGAAACTATTGCATTTATGCAATCGAACTGTAAGCATTGTAAGAAGGTACAAGGAATCATTGTGGATGATAGGTACGTGTCACCGAGGTTCCTGGCCGGTTTTTATGTGTCAGCAGCAGTAGCTGTTTGACACCTTGGTACTTAGCATGGCTGTATACCTGATCCGGACGGCTCTTACTGGGAGTAGTCAAAGTGCTGGGTGGGTGACTACTCCCCACGTTCCAGGCCGGGTTTTGCCAGGCATAAAAACGAGCCAGAACTGCCACCAAAGTGACTTTTGTTTTATTAACTTGCCATTGGGTGTGAAGTAACACCAACACTGCAAAAGGGATGTTTTGTTTTTGGCATCATGTGTGAATAAACACTGAAGTTTGAATTACGAACTTGTATTTTGCCTCTGTACTGTGCCTGCTTATCCTAACTACCAGAGCGAATCCTCACAGCACCAAGCTTCTGTACCTGAATGGCAACTTCTAAGCTTTTGTACATTAGCAACCAAAAAGTCATATACTTTAATTGTACTGTAACTATTAAGCTATCTTCAGTAAAGTTCCTGTTTTTGTCAGCTTGAGTGCTCGAGTGTGCTGTGTCATTTCTCTGCTGGGGTTAAACGCCCCGTTGTCTATTTTCAGACATTCTATTTATAATATTGTTTTTGTACAATTCTGAATATAAAAAATATAAAAATAAAATCAGCTTGCTGTAATTATTTCCAGATCTTTCATCTGAGGCAACTGCGGGGTCAGATACAGTTTTTAAATAACAATTAGAGATGAGCGAATTTTATATTTTGAAATTCGTTCATGCTTTGTTTACTGGTAAAAGGTGAATTGCGTTATGGATTCTGTTACCACGGACCATAACGCAATTCTATGACGGAATGCATAACGGAATACAAGTTAGCAAGACCAATTTAGAGTCAGTTTGGGTTACGTTGCAGCTTGATAATCATAAGGTAACTCGTGTAGGTGTGATATACAGACCACCTGGCCAAGTCAAACAATTAGATGATCTACTAGTTGAGGAAATAGCTAAAATGACATTGAAAGGGGAAGTTATCATTATGGGAGACTTTAATCTTCCTGATGTAAACTGGAAAAACAAAATAGCTAGTTCTGCCAGGAGTACAGATATTCTAAATTCCCTACTCGGATTATCTCTACAGCAAGTAGTTGAGGAGCCAACCCGGAAGGAGGCCATTTTAGATTTAGTATTCACAAATAGGAATTTGGTATCTGATATTACAATAGGGGAAAGCTTGGGATCTAGTGATCACCAGTCACACCACACAAAAACAAAAGTTTTAGATTTTAGAAAAACTGACTTTTCTAAAATTTGATTAGTGGTATACGAGTCCCTATCAGACTGGAACAGTTTCAATGGAGTCCAGGAGAAATGGGACTACTTAAAAGTGGCACTATTGAAGGCAACAGATAATTGCATTAGGCTTACCAGTAAAAGCAAAAAAAAAGGAAGAGACCACTGTGGTACCCAGCAGAAGTGGCCAAAATCATAAAAAAAAAAAGATAGCATTTAGTAATTATAAAAATAAAAAAAACGAGGATGACAGGGAAATTTATAAGAATAGGCAGAGAGAGGCCAAGCAAGTTATAAGAGCTTCTAAAGCACAGGCAGAAGAGAAATTAGCTCAGTCAGTAAAAAAAGGCGATAAGACATTCTTCAGATACAAAAATGAAAAAAGGAAATTAAAACAAGCAATTACCAAATTAAAAACAAAAGAAGGAAGGTATATGGAAGAAGTTAAAGAACTAGCTGACTGCCTCAATGAATACTTCTGTTCAGTTTTTACAAAGGAAAATGAAGGAAAAGGACCTCAGTTAGGGATGAAGACTAATTAATCTTTTGATGCGTGTGTCTTTACAGATAAAGAGGTTCTAAGTCAGCTGTCTAAAATTAATACAAATAAGTCACAGGGGCCTGATGGGATACACCTAAAGCTATTATGGTTCAATTTGTTTTTATTGAAAAACCATATACATTTGAAAATACACCCAAAGCTATTAAAAGAGCTCAGCAGTGAACTAGCAAAACCATTAACAGATTTATTTAACCAATCACTGGTAACAGGAGTCGTCCCAGAAGATTGGAAATTAGCAAATGTGCCCATTGACAAGAAAGGTAGTAAGGCGGAATCGGGCAACTATAGGCCAGTAAGCCTGACATCAATAGTGGGGAAATTAATGGAAACCATACTTAAGGAGAGGATTGTGGAACATCTAAAATCCCATGGATTGAAAGATGAAAAACAGCATGGGTTTACGTCAGGGAGATCATGTCAAATTAATCCTATTGATTTTTTTTTGATTGGGTGACTAAAATAATAGATGGCGGAGGTGCAGTAGACATCGCTTATCTAGACTTAAGTAAGGCTTTTGATACTGTCCCACATAGAAGGCTTATCAATAAACTGCAGTCTATGAGCTTGGACTCCCATATTGTTGAATTGATTAGGCAGTGGCTGAGGGACAGACAACAGAGGGTTGTAGTCAATGGAGTATATTCAGACCATGGTCTTGTTACCAGTTGGGTACCTGAGGGATGTGTTCTGGGACCCATATTGTTTAATATCTTTATCAGCGAAATTGCAGAAGGCCTCGATGTTAAGGTGTGTCTTTTTGCTGATGACGCAAAGATTTGTACAGGGTTGGTGTTCCTGGAGGGATACACCAAATGGAAAAGGATTTAGGAAAACTAGAGGAATGGTCTAAAATTTAATGTTGATAAGTGCAAGATAATGCACCTGGGGCGTAAAAACCCAGGAGCAGAAAAGAAAATCACTGATACAGTCCTAACCTCAGTATCTGAGGAAAGGGATTTAGGGGTCATTATTTCAGAAGACTTAAAGGTAAGCAGACAATGTCATAGAGCAGCAGGAAATGCTAGCAGAATGCTTGGGTGTATAGGGAGAGGCATTACCATTTTAAAGAGGGAGGTGCTCATGCCGCTCTACAGAGCACTAGTGCGACCTCATTTGGAGTATTGTGCACAGTACTGGAGACCATATCTCCAGAAGGATACTGATACTTTGGAGAGAGTTCAGAGAAGAGCTACTAAACTAGTACATGGATTGCAGGATAAAACTTACCAGGAAAGATTAAAGGACCTTACCATGTATAGCTTGAAAGAAAGACGAGACAGAGGGGATATGATAGAAACTTTTAAATACATAAAGGGAATCAACAAGGTAAAAAGAGGAGAAAATATTTAAAAGAAGAAAAACTGCTACAAGAGGACATAGTTTTAAATTAGAGGGGCAAAGGTTTAAAAGTAATATCAGGAAGTTTTACTTTACTGAGTGAGTAGTGGATGCATGGAATAGCCTTCCTGCAGAAGTGGTAAGGACCCATGACGTACCGGTACGTCATGGGTTTAAACCGCGATTGCGGCGCGGGTTAATCGGAACAGGATGCCCACTGAAATCATTCAGCGGACATCCTGTCACAACGCCGGGGGGGTCATGCGACACCCCCCCATATCGGCGATCACCACAAACCGCAGGTCAATTCAGACCTGCAGTTTGCGGCTTTATGTCACGGATGGTGCTGCAGAAAACTAGAAGTCACAAATAAAGATCCAACTGACTTGATCCCAAACTAAGGAACATATGGGTGAACCCTATAAAACCCCTAGAGCTCTCCCTGACTGCTCAGCCCATGCAAAGATCTTAATGATAGAAAGTTGCATGCCCCCGTACCTAGACTAACACCTGAAAACCCTATAATAGTGAGGGGACACGACCACCGGCTCCCTGCACTCAATACGGAGGGAGTCAGGGTCACCTAGAATCAAGCCAACAGGAAAACACAAATAAAGGAATAGACTTATCTGAGGAACCAGCAGTTGCAGCATCTAGCAGTGAGCACAATCCAGGAAGTGGTATAAACCGCAAAGTGAAGCAGTATGGGAGGGGATATAAAGGAAGGCGATCACTGCTAATAGATGACAGCTGGGAGAGGGAGGAGAGATGACAAAATGAAACCAAAACAAAAGAACATCATGCAAGAGGTACTGAAGAACGTCTGTCAGAACTTCTCAGAGATCTGGCGGTGACAGTACCCCTCCCTCTACGAGTGGACTCCAGACACTCAGAGCCCACCTTCACAGGATGGGACCTATGGAAAGCCCTGATAAGACGAGTGGCCTTAATGTCCGCCACTGGGACCCACATCCTGTCCTCAGGACCATAACCCTCCCAATGAACGAGGTACTGGAGAGAACCACGGATAATACGAGAATCCACAATCCTAGAGACCTGAAATTCAAAATTGCCATCAACCAAAATCGGAGGAGGAGGCAAAGAGGAGGGTACAGTGGGTTGGACATAAGGTTTTAATAGGGACTTGTGAAAAACATCATGGATCTTCCAAGTCTGAGGAAGATCAAGACGGAAAGCAACGGGATTGATGACGGACAAGATCTTGTAAGGCCCAATAAACTTAGGACCCAACTTCCAGGAGGGAACCTTCAATTTGATATTCTTAGTAAACAACCACACCAGATCACCCATATTCAGGTCCGGACCAGGCACACGTCTCTTATCCGCCACACGCTTATATCGCTCACTCATGCTCTTTAGATTACCCTGAATCTTTTGCCAAATAGATGAAAAAGACGAGGAAAATCTCTCCTCATCAGGTAAACCAGAAGACCCCTCTCCAGAGAATGTCCCAAACTGCGGATGAAACCCATATGCACCAAAAAATGGTGACTTATCAGAGGACTCCTGGCGACGGTTATTTAAAGCAAACTAAGGCAAGTGGAAGCCGGTGCCAGTAGTCCGCACAGGTGCAGACTACAGTGTCCACTGCGCCTACGCGAGACTACGGAGCAGAGATTACATGACGTCAGGATAGTGCAGTGAATAAATTAAGTAGTAGGCAGTGCTGGGCTCCAGATCGATGGGCGGTTTATAATGTCACGGATGGTGTTGCAGAAAACTAGAAGTCACAAATAAAGATCCAACTGACTTGATCTCAAACTAAGGAACATATGGGTGAACCCTATAAAACCCCTAGAGCTCTCCCTGACTGCTCAGCCCATGCAAAGATCTTAATGATAGAAAGTTGCATGCCCCCGTACCTAGACTGAGTAACACCTGAAAACCCTATAATAGTGAGGGGACACGACCACCGGCTCCCTGCACTCAATACGGAGGGAGTCAGGGTCACCTAGAATCAAGCCAACAGGAAAACACAAATAAAGGAATAGACTTATCTGAGGAACCAGCAGTTGCAGCATCTAGCAGTGAGCACAATCCAGGAAGTGGTATAAACCGCAAAGTGAAGCAGTATGGGAGGGGATATAAAGGGAGGCGATCACTGCTAATAGATGACAGCTGAGAGAGGGAGGAGAGATGACAAAACGAAACCAAAACAAAAGAACATCATGCAAGAGGTACTGAAGAACCTCTGTCAGAACTTCTCAGAGATCTGGCGGTGACACTTTACCTGCGGTTGCGGCGACTGTGCGGCGGTGCCATCGGGTCCCCATGCGGCTGTGGGGGGGACCCGATGGCATAGAAGGCAGCGCGATGTCTAAGGAAGGCATCGCGCTGCCTTCCGGTGAAGAGCATGTGAGATCCAGTCCACTGGATCTCACAGGCCCCGGAAGCTGTATGAGTAATACACACAGTATTACTCATACAGCCAATGCATTCCAATACAGAAATATTGGAATAGAGAAAAGGAAAGTTGCAGCTCTCACCCCTAATCACCCTTGTGAAGCACGGAAGATGTGGCTTGAACCTAGCCACGCTTGATATATCCAAAAACAAAGGGTCGATTCCAGCTTCTGACGTATAAAATAGTTTGTTCTTTATTCGGCTTTCAAAATTTAAGCTCAATACCATAGCCCGAAACGCGTCACAATTACTTTGTGTCTCTCCATGTGATGTATGTTGGATCTTAAATTTTAAAAGCCGAATAAAGAACAAACTATTTTATACGTCAGAAGCTGGAATCGACCCTTTGTTTTTAGAAATATTGGAATGCCTTGTAAAGGAATATACCCCCCAAAGTTCAAGTCCCAAAGTGGGACCAAAAATAAAGTGGAAAAAAAAAGTTGAAAAAATAAAGTTTCCCCCCAAAAAAAGTAAGTTTCAAGTAAAAATAAACAAAAACTTCATTTTCCCCAAATAAAGTTAAAAAAAATAGGTAAAAAATAGGGGGAAAAAATGTATACATATTAGGTATCGAACGGCTCTATAAACATATCACATGACCTAACCCCTCAGATGAACACCGTAAAAAATAAAAACTGTGGTAAATAAACAATTTTTTTGTCACCTTACATAACAAAAACTACAATAGCAAGCGATCAAAAAGGTGTTTGCCCACCAAAATAGTACCAATCTAACTGTCACCTCATCACGCAAAAAATGAGCCCCTACCTGAGACAATCGCCCAAAAAATAAAAAAAACTATAGCTCAGAATATGGAGACACTAAAACATAATTTTTTTTGTTTGAAAAAAGCTGTTATTGTGTAAAACTTACAGAAATAAAAAAAAGTATACATATTTGGTATCGCCGCGTTCATATCGACCGGCTCTATAAAAATATCACATGACCTAACCTCTCAGATGAACACCGTAAAAAATAAAAACGGTGCTAAATAAACCATTTTTTGTCACCTTACATCACAAAAAGTGTAATAGCAAGCGATCAAAAAGTCACACGCACCCCAAAATAGTGCCAATAAAACCGTCATCTCATCCCGCAAAAATCATACCCTACCAAAGGTAATCACCCTAAAACTGAAGAAATTATGGCTCTCAGACTATGGAAACACTAAAACATGATTTTTTTTGCTTCAAAAAAGGAAATCATTGTGTAAAACTTACATAAATAAAAAAAAAGTGAACATATTAGGTATCGCCGCGTCCGTATCGACCGGCTCTATAAAAATATCACATGACCTAACCCCTTAGATGAACACCGTAAAATTTTTAAATAAAAACTGTGCTAAATAAACCATTTTTTGTCACCTTACATCACAAAAAGTGTAATAGCAAGCGATCAAAAAGTCACACGCACCCCAAAATAGTGCCAATAAAACCGTCATCTCATCCCGCAAAAATCATACCCTACCAAAGGTAATCACCCTAAAACTGAAGAAATTATGGCTCTCAGACTATGGAAACACTAAAACATGATTTTTTTTGCTTCAAAAAAGGAAATCATTGTGTAAAACTTACATAAATAAAAAAAAAGTGAACATATTAGGTATCGCCGCGTCCGTATCGACCGGCTCTATAAAAATATCACATGACCTAACCCCTTAGATGAACACCGTAAAATTTTTAAATAAAAACTGTGCTAAATAAACCATTTTTTGTCACCTTACATCACAAAAAGTGTAATAGCAAGCGATCAAAAAGTCACACGCACCTCAAAATAGTGCCAATAAAACCGTCATCTCATCCCACAGAAATCATACCCTACCTAAGGTAATCGCCCAAAAACTGAAAAAATTATGGCTCTCAGACTATGGAAACACTAAAACATGATTTGTTTTGCTTCAAAAATTAAATCATTGTGTAAAACTTACATAAATAAAAAAAAAGTATACATATTAGGTATCGCCGCGTCCGTATCGACCGGCTCTATAAAAATATCACATGATCTAACCTGTCAGATGAATGTTGTAAATAACAAAAAATAAAAACGGTGCCAAAACAGCTATTTCTTGTTATCTTGCCTCACAAAAAATGTAATATAGAGCAACCAAAAATCATATGTACCCTAAACTAATACCACCCTATCCCATAGTTTCTAAAATGGGGCAACTTTTTTGGAGTTTCTACTCTAGGGGTGCATCAGGGTGCTTCAAATGGGACATGGGTATAAAAAAAAACAGTCCAGCAAAACCTGCCTTCCCAAAACCGTATGGCATTCCTTTCCTTCTGCGCCCTGCCGTGTGCCCGTACAGCGGTTTACGACCACATATGGGGTGTTTCTGTAAACTACAGAATCAGGGCCATAAATATTGAGTTTGGTTTGGCTGTTAACCCTTGCTTTGTAACTGAAAAAAAATTCTTAAAATGGAAAATCTGCCAAAAAAGTGAAATTTTGAAATTGTATCTCTATTTTCCATTAATTCTTGTGGAACACCTAAAGGGTTAACGATGTTTGTAAAATCAGTTTTGAATACCTTGAGGGGTGTAGTTTCTTAGATGGGGTCACTTTTATGGAGTTTCTACTCTAGGGGTGCATCAGAGGGCTTCAAATGGGACATGGTGTAAAAAAAAACAGTCCAGCAAAACCAGCCTTCCAAAAAACGTATGGCATTCCTTTTCTTCTGCGCCCTGCCGTGTGCCCGTACAGCGGTTTACGACCACATATGGGGTGTTTCTGTAAACTACAGAATCAGGGCCATAAATATTGAGTTTGGTTTGGCTGTTAACCCATTGCTTTGTAACTGGAAAAAAATTATTAAAATGGAAAATCTGCCAAAAAAGTGAAATTTTGAAATTGTATCTCTATTTTCCATTAATTCTTGTGGAACACCTAAAGGGTTAACAAGTTTGTAAAATCAGTTTTGAATACCTTGAGGGGTGTAGTTTATAGAATTGGGTCATTTTTGGGTGGTTTCTATTATGTAAGCCTCGCAAAGTGACTTCAGACCCTAACTGGTCCCTAAAAATTGGGTTTTTTAAAATTTCTGAAAAATTTCAAGATTTGCTTCTAAACTTCTAAGCCTTGTGACATCCCCAAAAAATAAAATATCATTCCCAAAATGATCCAAACATGAAGTAGACATATAGGGAATGTAAAGTAATAACTATTTTTGGAGGTATTACTATGTATTATAGAAGTAGAGAAATTGAAACTTGGAAATTTGCAATTTGTTTATAAATAAAAATGCATTTTTTTTACTTCATTTTACCAGTGTCATGAAGTACAATATGTGCCGAAAAAGCAATCTCAGAATGGCCTGGATAAGTCAAAGCGTTTTAAAGTTATAAGCACTTAAAGTGACACTGTATCACGGTCGGCGTGGCTATCACATACGTGACACAGAGGGAGGGAACGAGGAAGGCCCTGCCCAAGTGAGAGGGAAGATGGTGACCCCTGACTCACCTGGCGGCTGGCACCTGGCTGCCCTGACGTCCCTAGACGGGTTCCTCACCCGTACGCCGATCACGTGCCTAAAGCCCTGGCTTTCCCTGAGCTGAGCCCTAGGTAGTGAACAGGGCGATGGGAACACTAGTCCGCACCACTAACTCTAAGGGAAAACACCAAGGGGAGGACAGACAACACAGACTCAACATATATTCCCAGGTGGGAGACAACAGGAGACAACAATAAGCCCAACAGGGATCCGGAGGGTAGCACTCAGGAACGACAACCAGGATTAACCACTCCAGTGGGTCAGTATAGATGTCCAGGCAGGAAGCTCTATATCTGGCAACTAGAGAAGTGTGAGGGGAGAATATAAGGAGGTAGGGAGTGGCAGACAAGAAACAGCTGAGGAGGAGAAGCTACGGATCCCTGAGAGAGACAAAAAGGATAGCAAGGCAAACACAGAAAACAATCACAAAGAAACAACGTGATCTTTAGATATAGAGCGCGCAGCCACCCGCTGCGACTTCCTGACCCCGGGTATAACGGAGTCAGACGTGGCTCTTGATACCCTCGTGACAGTACCCCCCCTTTCACGAGGGGCCTCCGGACACTCAGGACCAGGTCTCTCCGGATGAGAGGCATGGAAAGTCTGAATTAACCTGTTGGCGTTTACCTCTGACGCTGGAACCCACATTCTTTCCTCGGGACCGTAACCCCTCCAATGCACCAGATACTGAAGAGAGCGGCGGACCCGACGAGAATCAGCAATTATGGCTATTTGAAACTCCAGATTACCAGCCACAATGACAGGAGGAGGTGGCAGCGGCGATGGTTCTAGAGGTGGAACATACTTCTTGAGTAACGATTTATGGAAGACGTTATGGATCTTAAAAGTCTGAGGTAGCTCCAGGCGAAAAGCCACAGGGTTAATGACGGCTACTATTTTATAGGGACCAATGAACCTAGGACCCAGTTTCCAAGAAGGAACCTTCAACTTAATATTCCTAGTAGACAACCACACATAGTCATTCACTCCTAGGTCCGGACCTGGCGACCGTTTCTTATCGGCCATGCATTTATATTTACCACTCATCTTTTTCAAGTTAACTTGCACCTTCTGCCATACCGATGAAAGAGATGAAGAAAACCTTTCCTCTTCGGGAACCCCAGAAGACCCCCCCTCTTTGAAAGTACAAAATTGGGGATGAAAACCGTATGCACCAAGGAATGGTGACTTGCCAGTGGACTCCTGATAATGATTATTTATGGCAAACTCAGCTAACGGTAAATATGATGACCACAACTCTTGGTTTTCAGACACAAAACACCTTAAATATGTTTCTAGGTTTTGGTTGGTATGCTCAGTCTGTCCATTCGACTGAGGATGGAAAGCTGAGGAAAAGGACAAGTGAACCCCCAAACGGGAACAAAAAGCTTTCCAAAACTTAGAAATAAACTGGGTTCCCCGATCCGAAACCACATCGGAAGGGACCCCGTGAAGCTTCACGATTTCACTGATAAACACCTGAGCGAGAGTTTTAGCATTAGGAAGTGCGGGTAGCGCAATAAAGTGTACCATTTTGCTAAACCTGTCTACTACTACCAAGATAACTGTTTTACCCGCCGACAACGGTAAGTCAGTGATGAAATCCATTGACAGATGTGTCCATGGCCTATTGGGGATGAAAAGTGGCAATAAAGACCCTGCTGGACGTGTATGAGAGACTTTCGCGCGTGCACAAGTAGAACAAGTAGACACGAAATCCATTACATCCTGACGCAACCTTGGCCACCAAAAACGACGAGATAAAAGCTCCAAGGTTGCTTTACTACCCGGGTGTCCAGCAAGTGCCGAATTATAATGTTCTTTTAATAATTCAAGACGCAGGTTTAACGGTACAAACAATTTCTCTGAGGGGCAAGAGGCCGGGGCGTCCCCCTGAGCCTCTAACACCTTTCCCTCTAGAACAGAGTGTACAGCAGAGACAACCACTCCTCTTTGTAAAATAGGTACCGGATCACAAACATTACCCCCTCCAGGGAAACTACGAGATAATGCGTCTGCCTTGGTATTTTTTGCCCCAGGACGATAGGTGATTACAAAGTTAAATCTGGTAAAGAATAGCGACCACCTAGCTTGTCTAGGGGTGAGACGCTTAGCCGATTCTAGGTACAGAAGGTTCTTGTGATCCGTAATCACCGTGACGGGGTGGATTGCTCCCTCTAAGAAGTGACGCCACTCTTCAAGCGCCAGTTTAATCGCCAACAGTTCCCTATTTCCAATATCATAATTCTTCTCCGCAGAAGATAATTTTTTGGAAAAGAAAGCGCAAGGACGCCATTTGCCAGGAGACGGACCCTGAGACAATACAGCTCCCACTCCCACCTCTGACGCATCTACCTCGACAATAAAAGGCTGGGAGACATCAGGTTGAATTAGAACAGGTGCCGAGGTAAACCTCTCCTTTAGAGAGGAAAATGCATCTTTAGCGGCGCCAGACCATTTGGAAAAATCCGTCCCCTTCCTAGTCATGTCGGTAAGGGGTTTAACGATCACTGAATAATTTTTAATGAACTTTCTATAGAAATTTGCGAAACCCAAAAACCGTTGTAGGGCTTTAAGGTTCTCAGGAAGATCCCAATCTAAAATTGCCTGGACCTTCCCAGGATCCATGCGGAAACCTGAAGCAGATAATAGATATCCCAGGAACTGTAATTCCTGAACAGCGAAGACACATTTTTCAATTTTCGCATATAATTTATTCGTCCGTAGGACCTGCAGTACTTGCCTGACATGCACCTCATGTGTTTTCAGATCAGCCGAATAAATTAAGATATCATCTAGGTAAATGACTACAAATCTGCCGATGAGATGACTAAAAATATCATTAACGAAATGTTGGAAGACAGCAGGGGCATTGGTCAGACCGAAAGGCATAACTAGATTTTCATAATGCCCCTCAGGGGTGTTAAAAGCTGTCTTCCACTCATCCCCTTCCCTGATACGAATCAGATTGTAGGCCCCCCTAAGATCAAGTTTGGAGAACCACTTAGCACCCGCAATCTGATTAAAAAGGTCAGGAATGAGAGGAAGAGGGTATGGGTCACGGATGGTTATCTGGTTTAACTTACGGAAATCTAAGCAAGGACGCAGGCCCCCCATCTTTCTTTTTAACAAAGAAAAACCCTGCAGCCACGGGTGAAGAAGAGGGTCTGATGTGTCCCTTAGCCAGACTCTCGGAGATATAATCTTTCATGGCTTGTCTCTCGGGACCCGAAAGATTATACAACCTGGACTTGGGTAATTTTGCCCCGGGAATCAGGTTAACCGGGCAATCATAAGGACGATGAGGTGGTAGTTTCTGACAACCCTTTTCAGAAAAAACGTCCTCAAAGTCCGAAATAAATGTAGGTAGGGAAGCTATGGAGGCGATTAAGCAATTGTTATTTAAGCAATTCTCTCTGCAATGCTCACTCCACTCCAATATCTCCCTGGCCTGCCAATCCACCACTGGATTGTGCGCTACCAACCAGGGAAGACCCAATACCACCGGAGAGGGAAGGCCCTCCAGAACGTAACATGAAAGACACTCATTATGGTGGTCCCCTACCCGAAGGTGTAAATTACGAACAATGTTGGTGAGGTTTCTCTGAGACAGAGGAGCAGAATCTATAGCGAATACGGGAATAGGTCTCTGCAGCGTACAGAGAGACAAACCCATAGTGCGGGCAAAATGGGCATCAATCAAGTTTACCCCTGCTCCACTGTCTAGAAAAACAGAAATAGACTCCGTCTTAACACCAAAAACAATGACCGCTGGTAACACAAATTGAGATGTTCGTATGGAGGAAACGTATACCCCCCGGCTGACATCCTCCGCACAGCCCGGGGTTAGTAGTTTTCCGACGGTCTTTTGTTTTTGAGAAAGGAGGGACAGACATTAATGAAATGACCCCTCCCCCCACAGAAAAAACAAGCCCCCCCCCTACGGCGAACCTCGGGAGGACGGACCTGACGAGAAGTTCCGCCTAGCTGCATAGGCTCATCTAAGTCAGTACAGGCTGACTGTTGCTTGGGAGAGGTAACCAATTGCTCCGGAATTTTCGATCTCTCCCTAAGACGTCTATCTATTCTGATAGAGAGGGACATAACAGCATCAAGGGAAAGGGGGGTCTCATACAGCGCCAGTGCATCCTTAACCCTTTCAGATAACCCAGAGCAGAACTGACTCCTGAGAGCCGGGTCGTTCCACTGAGTATCCGTAGCCCACCTACGGAACTCTGAGCAATATTCCTCTGCTGACCGATCTCCCTGTAGGAGTCTCCGTAACTTCGACTCAGCCAGGGCGACTCGGTCAGGGTCATCATATATGAGACCCAAAGACCCAAAAAATCCCTCCACTGACCGGAGAGCCTGGGAACCAGGGGGTAACGAGAACGCCCAGGATTGCGGATCCCCCTGAAGCAGGGAAATGACAATCCCTACCCGCTGTTCTTCATGACCTGAGGAGTAAGGGCGCAACTTAAAATATAATTTGCAGGCCTCACGGAACGTCGCAAATTTGTCCCTTCCCCCAGAAAATCTGTCGGGAAGAGCAACCTTGGGCTCAGTGACAACCTGGTTACCCATAGCAACCGCTGGGGGTGCGGTCTGCTGCATTTGCTGCTGTTGTTGGAGAACAGACGCCTTCAATCCTGCCACCTCCAAAGACAGGCTTTGAAGCTGTTCTGCCAAGGCATCAATAGGATCCATATTGGATTCTAAGTAGAGAGAGAGAAAAAAAAAAAACAACAAACAAAAAATTATAAAAAAAAAAAAAATTTCTCAAAAAGTAAGGGCCAGTTATAATATCACGGTCGGCGTGGCTATCACATACGTGACACAGAGGGAGGGAACGAGGAAGGCCCTGCCCAAGTGAGAGGGAAGATGGTGACCCCTGACTCACCTGGCGGCTGGCACCTGGCTGCCCTGACGTCCCTAGACGGGTTCCTCACCCGTACGCCGATCACGTGCCTAAAGCCCTGGCTTTCCCTGAGCTGAGCCCTAGGTAGTGAACAGGGCGATGGGAACACTAGTCCGCACCACTAACTCTAAGGGAAAACACCAAGGGGAGGACAGACAACACAGACTCAACATATATTCCCAGGTGGGAGACAACAGGAGACAACAATAAGCCCAACAGGGATCCGGAGGGTAGCACTCAGGATCGACAACCAGGATTAACCACTCCAGTGGGTCAGTATAGATGTCCAGGCAGGAAGCTCTATAACTGGCAACTAGAGAAGTGTGAGGGGAGAATATAAGGAGGTAGGGAGTGGCAGACAAGAAACAGCTGAGGAGGAGAAGCTACGGATCCCTGAGAGAGACAAAAAGGATAGCAAGGCAAACACAGAAAACAATCACAAAGAAACAACGTGATCTTTAGATATAGAGCGCGCAGCCACCCGCTGCGACTTCCTGACCCCGGTCAGACGTGGCTCTTGATACCCTCGTGACACACTGGTCAGATTTGCAAAAAATGGCCAAGTCCTTAAGGTGAAATAGGGCTGAGTCCATAAGTGGTTAAGCATGCATGGGATAGGCATAAGGCCATCCTTCATATAAGATAGGGCCAAGGGCTATTCATAGTATTCAGTATATTAGGCAGACTAGATGGGCCAAATGGTTCTTACCTGCTGACACATTCTATGTTTCTATGTAATGCCTTTAGAGGCATTCCGTTATTCATTCTGTCATAATAGAAGTCTATGGGCTGCAAAACGGATCAGTTCCGTTTCTGCTATGCAGGGGAGTCCTGGGTCCACCATGGCTCCACGGACCCAAAGTGACTACATCAGTTTTTTATGATACAGTCAGTTCATATGTGATTGCGCATCTTTAGTACTTTCGCCACATCACCAGTGAGTGCCGGCTATGTAATACAGCTGACACCCAGCCTCGATGACCAGGATTGGAGATTACCCCAATCAAGGTCAATTTATCCCTCAAAAGCGTTCATTTACCCTCTCAATAGTGACTGCGGCATCTGGGCAGTTAGACAGAGCGAGGGGGCTCCATCTGACCTATGATTAGAAACCGACCCCAAAATCATTGGGTTCTGATGGATTACTACTATGGCAGCCAAGGGGCCTGTGATGGCTCCCTGACCTGCTTTAGGTAGGGGGCTCTGTCTGACCCAGGATTGGAACACCACTGCAAAATCACAGTTTCACCTATTAAACCCTCCCTGCAGCAGAGTATAATGTGAAGCATTTAAAAATCCCATAGACTGCAATTGAATAGTACAGTACATTACAGTACACTGGTCCCTCAAGTTACAATATTAATTGGTTCTAGGACAACCATTGTATGTTGAAACTATTGTAAGTTGAGTAAATTGGTTTCAAAGCCCAAAAATGTCCTCCAAGATAAGAGAAAATGAAGATTTAAGAAAAATAAGCAGATAACTAAGACAGATAAAACATATAACAGTCAGGAATAGCTGCTAACCCGCAACTAATCCAGCTATTTTTCCAGAGAAGTGGCCTTGAGTGGTTGGATCTGAGTCTGAGACATTGTATGTTGAGTCTGGTTTCAACTTACGATGGGTCAGAAAAGACCATTCTATGTTGAAAATATTGTATCCTGAGGCCATTGTATCTTGATCACTGTATACTATAGTATCAGAGAATTCAAGTACCCTAAGAGAACTGAAAATTACAGTAAACCCCACAAAATTTTTAAACATTCAAATCACCCCCTATTCCAATGTTACTGTAGAGATCTGTACTCGCAGTAGGGTTGGGACTGACAGATTTTCACAGAGATAGCGGGTTTCAAAGTCCAAATTGTTCTTTATTTGGTCACTTCAGCGTAACAGAGTAGCATCCAGGTTATAGCGTCACTTGGTGAGGTGAAGTTATAGCACCAGCAGAACATAGAAAAAAATAAATACCTAGCTCTACCTAATACACAGGTGGTTCCTGTCTCACCTATAGGCCTCATGCACACGACTGTAATGGAGGGGTGTGGACTGGGAAATCCCTCTACCAAACCTCCCAGTCCAAAGAAATCTAGCCCATATAAACGTAAACAAAGAGCTCCTGCAAAGTATGCTCTGCTGAAGCAAATGCATCTTTCTGGATTCCAGCTATCTCAACCAGCTGAGGAACCTGGGTGAGATATATGGTACACTGCCTCCACTACTTTCCCATACACAGTTACAGATAAAAATGAGAAATAAAAAAAATAAACATGACTGGTATCACCGCAGGCAAAAATGTGCAAACTAGTAAAATATAAAAATATTTATCCTGTGCGGTCACCATCATAACAAAAAAATAAAATAAAATGCTGATTCGCTGTTTCTTGGTCACCTCGCTCCACAAAAAACAAGCCTTCTCACAGCTTAAAATATAAAAATGAAGGATATCATGATATGACGATGCACAAAATCTATTTTCTAAAAAGTAGTAAAGTATAATAATAACAACAACTATATATATATATATATATATACATACAGTCAGGTCCATAAATATTGGGACATCGTCACAAGTCTAAGGCCCCTTTCACACGAGCAAGTTTTCCGCGCGGATGCGTTGCGGGAGGTGAACGCATTGCATCCGCACGGAATCCTGACCCATTCATTTCTATGGGGCTGTTCACATGAGCAGTGATTTTCACGCATCACTTGTGCGTTGCGTGAAAATCGCAGCATGCTCCTCTTTGTGCGTTTTTCACGTAACGCAGGCCCCATAGAAATGAATGGGGTTGCGTGAAAATCGCAAGCATCCGCAAGCAAGTGCGGATGCGGTGCGATTTTCACGCATGGTTGCTAGGAGACGATCGGGGTGGAGACCCGATCATTATTATTTTCCCTTATAACATGGTTATAAGGGAAAATAATAGCATTCTGAATACAGAATGCAAAGTAAAACAGCGCTGGAGGGGTTAAAAATAAAAAATAAAAAATTTAACTCACTTTAATCCACTTGATCGCGATGTCGGCATCTCCTTCTGTCCCCTTTACTGAATAGGACCTGTGGTGAGCATTAATTATAGGATCAAGGACCTTTGATGACGTCACTCCGGTCATCACATGGTACGTCACATGATCTTTTTTTTTTTTTAACCCCTCCAGCGATGTTTTACTATGCATTCTGTATTCAGAATGCTATTATTTTCCCTTATAACCATGTTATAAGGGAAAATAATACTATTTACAGAACACCGATCCCAAGCCCGAACTTCTGTGAAGAAGTTCGGGTTTGGGTACCAAACACGCGCAATTTTTCTCACGCGAGTGCAAAACGCATTACAATGTTTTGCACTCGCGCGGAAAAATCGCGGGTGTTCCCGTAACGCACCCGCACATTTTCCCGCAACTCCCGTGTGAAACATTTTTGGCTCTATACACCACCACAATGGATTTGAAATGAAACTAACAAGATGTGCTTTAACTGCAGACTGTCAGCTTTAATTTGAGGGTATTTACATCTAAATCAGGTGACCGGTGTAGGAATTACAACAGTTTGCATATGTGCCTCCCACTTGTTAAGGGACCAAAAGTAATGGGACATAATAATAATCATAATTCAAACTTTCACTTTTTAATACTTAGTTGAAAATCCTTTGCCGTCAATTACAGCCTGAAGTCTGGAACGCATAGACATCACCAAACACTGCGTTTCATCCCTGGTGATGCTCTGCCAGGCCTCTACTGCAACTGTCTTCAGTACCTGCTTGTTCTTGGGGCATTTTCCCTTCAGTTTTGTCTTCAGCAAGTGAAATGCATGCTCAATCGGATTCATTCTTTCCCTTAAAGAACTCTTTGGTTGCTTTTGCAGTATGCTTTGGGTCAACTGCACTGTGAAGCGCCGTCCAATGAGTTCTGAAGCATTTGGCTGAATATAAGCAGATAATATTGCCCGAAACACTTCAGAATTCATCCTGCTGCTTTTGTCAGTAGTCACATCATCAATAAATACAAGAGAGCCAGTTCCATTGGCAGCCATACATGCCCACGCCATGACACTACCACCACCATGCTTCACTGATGAGGTGGTATGCTTAGGATCATGAGCTGTTCCTTTCCTTCTCCATACTCTTCTCTTCCCATCACTCTAGTACTCTAGTACAAATTGATCTTGGTCTCATCTGTCCATAGGATGTTGTTTCAGAACTGTGAAGGCTTTTTTAGATGTCGTTTGGCAAACTCTAATCTGCCCTTCCCGTTTTTTAGGCTCACTAATGTATTACAATTTTGTGGTGAACCCTCTGTATTCACTCTGGTGAAGTCTTCTCTTGATTGTTGACCCTGACACACATACACCTACCCACATACACCTACCTCCTGAAGAGCGTTCTTGATCTGGCCAACTGTTGTGAAGGGTGTTTTCTTCACCAGGGAAAGAATTCTGTCATCCACCACAGTTGTTTTCCGCGGTCTTCCGGGTCTTTTGGTGTTGCTGAGCTCACCGGTGTGTTCCTTCTTTTTAAGAATGTTCCAAACAGTTGTTTTGGCCACGCCTAATGTTTTTGCTATCTCGCTGATGGGTTTGTTTTTGTTTTTTCAGCCTAATGATGGCTTGCTTCACTGATAGTGACAGCTCTTTGGATCTCATCTTGAGAGTTGACAGCAACAGATTCCAAATGCAAATAGCACACTTGAAATGAACTCTGGACCTTTTATCTGCTCATTGTAATTGGGATAATGAGGGAATAACACACACCTGGCCATGGAACAGCTGAGAAGCCAATTGTCCCATTACTTTTGGTCCTTGGGATGCGCATATGCAAACTGTTGTAATTCCTACACCGTTCACCTGATTTGGATGTAAATACCCTCAAATTAAAGCTGACAGTCTGCAGTTAAAGCACATCTTGTTCGTTTCATTTCAAATCCATTGTGGTGGTGTATAGAGCCAAAAATGTTACAATTGTGTTGGTGTCCCAATATTTATGGACCTGATTGTATATATATTGTGGGGACTCGCTCTGGTAGACAGGATTAGCGGACGCAGTATAGAGGCAACAACAAGTTCTTTGGATTAAACAGTCACACTTTAGGCAAGTGACAAAACAAGCAGTCATATTTAAACAAAAAGTCACCTTGCGTTGTTGGTCGTAATTCACACCATGCGGCAATTCTGCCTCAAACAATCCTTGTTCATAGCAGCACCAGGTTCATGCCAAACAGGTAGCAAGCCTTCATCCAGACACGAGGCTCCCAGATCCCAACACAGAGACCTGGCTTCTGAGCCCAGCTGCCTATTTAAAGGGAACCTGTGAGCGGGATTTTGTGTATAGAGCTGAGGACATTGGTTGCTAGATGGCCGCTAGCACATCCGCAATACCCAGTCCCCATAGCTCTGTGTGCTTTTATTGTGTAAAAAAAACAACGATTTGATACATATGCAAATTAACCTGAGATGAGTTCTGTCCTTGACTCATCTCACGTACAGAACTCATCTCAGGTTAATTTGCATATGTATCAAATTGGACAAGGACAGAAACCATCGGGTGACCCGGGCATTTCTCTCCTTGGCCTGGCTGAGGCTCATCCACTTGAGAGGGGAGTGGTCAGTCACCAGGCGGAATTTTCTCCACAATAAATAATAGCAGAGAGATTCTAGTACCCACTTGATAGCCAGGCACTCTCTCTCCACTATACTATACTGGGTCTCGGCTGGGGTGAGCTTACGGCTACTTCGGAGGCATCAGTCTGTACTATAAAATCGGGGACCCGCACAGAAAGCCTCTTCCGCCTGATCATCCCAGCAAACCGTCATTGACTTGTGTCCCTTCAAGAATCCTGTCAAGGGGCGGCTAGAGTAGCAAAGTGGGGAACAAACCTCATGTAATTTATTTATTTTTTGCACTTATATAGCACTGTTATATTCCGCAGCGCTTTACAGATATTATCATCCAACTGTCCCCAATGGGGCTCACAATCTAAGGTCCCTATCGGTATGTCTTTGTAGTGTGGGAGGAAACCAGAGTACCCGAAGGAAACCCACGCAAACACTGGGAGAACATACAAACTCCTTGCAGATGTTGCCCTTGGTCAGATTCGAACCTAGAACCCCAGTGCTAACCACTGAGCCACCGTGCTGCCCGACATGCAAACATGTAATAGCCCACCATTCCCAGGAATTACTTTTGTTGCCTATTGGTGACAGGTCGGGGCCAATTCCGTATCGCCTCTATTTTGTTCACTTGCGGTTTGATGACTCCGCACCTCTCTTCTAACCCTATCGCACATTTTTTTGGGTTAGCGGTTAGGCCAGCTTTCCGAAGGGAGTCCACTACAGCCAGCACTTTGGGTAGGTGACTTTCCCAGTCGGAACTCTGGATGACAATATCGTCCAGGTAAGCCGAATCGTACCGACGATGTGGATGAAGAACAATGTCCATTAGTCGCAGAAAATTGGCCATGAAGACCAAAGGGTAGGACCTTATATTGATAAGCCCCTCAGGCTTGATGAAGGCAGTTTTCTCTTTGGCAGCCTCTATTAAGGGCACCTGCCAGTACCCTTTCGTGAGGTCCAAAACAGAAAAATACCAGGCTTGTCCTAACCTCTCGATGAGCTCATCCACCCGGGGCATGGGGTACGCATTGAATTTGGAAACCTCGTTAAGTTTTCGAAAGTCGTTACAAAACCGCAAAGTCCCGTCCGGCTTCGGTATCAATACTATAGGACTGGCCCACTCACTTTTTGACTCCTAAATAACAAGAAGCTGCAACATTAGCTGCACCTCCTCCGATATGGCTTGTCGCCGAGCCTCAGGCACCTGGTATGGTTTTAATCTGACTTTTGCCTGAGGCTCAGTGACAATGTCATGCTGGATTATGGAAGTGCGTCCAGGGAGGTCCGAGAACACATCCATGTTCCGCCGAACTCCCTGGCCTCCTGAGTCTGTTTAGAGGAGAGGCTGTCAGCAATTTTTACTGTGGCAGCCGTTTCTCTTGCATCAGACAGAGGGGCCGGTACCTCTCCTCCTAGAAAACCCAGCCGCGGGCTGTCTTCTGTACAGGTTTCCCTATCTTTCCACGGTATGAGTAAATTCACTTGGTAAACCTGCTCTGAGATTTGCGAAACACATTATGAATTTTCAGAGCCTGAGGAAGTTCAAGATGAAAAGCTACCGGATTAATAATGGCAGTGATCTTATATGTACCAATAAACCTTGAACCCAAAACATTCCTCCTCAGGGATACCGGAAGTATCCGAACCAGAGAATGTGCCAAATTGCGGGTGAAACCCATATGTCCCAAAAAACAGCGACTTACCAGTAGACTCCTGTCTACGATTGTTTATGGCAAACTCTGCCAGATACAAAAATGAGGACCATTCCTCCTGGTTCTCAGAGACAAAACATCTTAAGTAGGTCTCCTGACTCTGATTAGTGCACTCCGTCTGTCCATTTGTCTGAGGATGAAAACCAGAAGAAAAAGACAGTTGTACACCCAGACGAGTACAGAACGCCTTCCAGAATCTAAACACAAACTGAGTCCCACAATCACAGGGAATGCCATGAAGTTTCACAATGTTGTCAACAAACACTTGCGCAAATATTTTAGCATTAGGTAGGCCAGGCAATGCTATAAAGTGCACCATTTTACTAAAACGATCAACTACCACCAGAATACCTGTCTTTCCAGACGAATTAGGCATATCAGTAATAAAATCTATTGACAAGTGAGTCCATGGTCTGGACGGGGTGGGCAACAGAAGTAGAGATCCAGAAGGTCGAGTATGTGTCACCTTAGCGCGTGCACAGATACTACGGGCCGACACATAGTCCTCAACACACTTACGCAACCCCGGTCACCAGAATCTACAAGAGATGAGGTCGGCAGTGGATCTACTCCCAGGGTGTCCCGTAAGAACCGTACAGTGATGTTCCTCAAACACCTTATGACGCAATTCTGATGGAACAAACAATTTCCTAGAGGGACAAGACTCCGGTGCGTCTCCCTGAGCCTCTAACACCTTCACCTCTAGCTCAGGGTATAGAGCGGATATTACCACCCCTTCCGACAGTATAGGACTCGGATTTTCAAAATCACCACCTCCAGGAAAACTACGTGACAAGGCATCTGCCTTGACATTCTTAACCCCAGGACGATAACCCCAGGACGATAAATGACAATGAAATTAAATCTAGTGAAAAACAAAGACCATCTGGTCTGCCTCGGGTTCAGTCGTTGAGCCGACTCTAGGTAAGCCAGATTTTTGTGGTTCTGTGAACACCGTGATCGGATGAATCGCCCCTTCCAACCAATGACGCCACTCCTCAAAAGCCAACTTAATGGCCAGCAACTCTCTGTTACCCACATCGTAATTTCTCTCTGCGGCAGAGAGGGTTTTTTTTAGAGAAAAATGCACATGGGCGCCATTTACCAGGTGACAGGCCCTGCGATTAAACTGCTCCTACCCCCACCTCGGACGTGTCAACTTCCACAATGAAAGGTTGTGATACATCCGGCTGCACCAATATAGGGGCAGGAGAGAAGCACTTCTTAACCGGAGAAAAGACTTGGAGCTCCGAATCAGACCACACTGAGACATACGTCCCTTTCTTAGTCATGTCAGTTAAGGGTTTCACCACTGTCGAATAGTTCTGAATACATTTTCGGTAATAGTTGCTGCACCCCAAAAACCGCATAAGAGCCTTCAGATTTTCAGGTCGATCCCAGTCCAATACAGCACAGACTTTTTCTGGATCCATTCGAGAACCTGAGGATGACAGCAGGTAGCCCAAGAATTGCACCTCATGTACAGCAAAAACACACTTCTCTAATTCTGCGTACAATTTATTATCTATTAGGATCTGTAACACCTGTCAAACGTGATCCTGATGAGTCTCCACGTCTGGAG
The DNA here is from genome assembly GCF_905171765.1 of Bufo bufo. Lineage (NCBI taxonomy): Eukaryota > Metazoa > Chordata > Amphibia > Anura > Bufonidae > Bufo > Bufo bufo. Next base: position 363,326,863 of record NC_053394.1, on the reverse strand, counting down.
AATAAATTAGTATGTCATCCAAATACACGACAACAAACCTCCCCACCAGGTGATGAAAAATGTCATTCACAAAATACTGGAAAACCGCAGGAGCATTGGTCAACCCAAAAGGCATGACCAGGTTCTCAAAGGGACCCTCTGGGGTATTAAAAGCCATCTTCCATTCATCCCCTTCCTTGATCCTGACCAGATTATATGCCCCCCTTAAATCCAACTTGGAGTACACCTTGGCATCAACAATCTGGTTAAACAAATCAGGAATCAAAAGAAGGGGGTTAGGATCACGGACAGTAATCCAATTGAGCTCACGGAAATCCAGACATGTGTCCTTTAGCCAAACTCTCAGTAATATACTCTTTCATGGCCGTTCTTTCCGGTCCAGAAAGGTTATACAACCTAGATTTGGTGGAGTGTCCCAAGCCGTCATTTCTTTGCCAAAAAGGCAGTACCAGCCCTGCACACGTATGTAGAACAGAAGGTGGGCCAGTCCTTGAGCCTGTCGGTGTCTGCCAAAGTGCACGGCAGCGCTGACGTGTGGAGCTGTAACTACGGTCAGGGACAATACATGTACTTTACAGCCCACTGGGTGAATGTGGTTCCTGCACAACCACACCAGCAACTTGGCCAGGTGACGCTGCTTCTGCCTCCACATTCTCATGCCATTGGTCCTGCAACAATGTCCGCCTCTGCCTCCTCATCCTCAACTGTGTCCTCAGCCTCCACTGCAGGGACAATTCACAGTGCTCCTCCAGCATACCACATGTGTAGGGCATGGCGGTGTCACGCTGTTCTGCACCTCGTTTGCCTGGGCGAACAGAGTCACACAAGGAGGAACTGCTCTGTGTCCTTCATCAAGAAATCGAATCCTGGCTTTCTCCGCGACAACTCAACATCGGAACCATGGTGACTGACAACAGGAAGAACATTATGTCAGAGCTGCGTCAAGGAGGGCTGAGCCATGCACCCTGCATGGCACACGTGTTCAATCTGGTTGTCAAGCGGTTCCTAAAGTCTTCCACCCATCTGCAAGACATCCTAAAAATGGCCAGGAAACTTTGCATGCACTTCAGCCACTCGTACACCGCAAAGCACAGAACGGCATCCCCCAACATAGGCTGATATGCGACGTTTCCGCCAGTTGGAATTCCACCCTCCATATGTTGGACTGACTATATGAACACAGAAAGGCCATAAACTATTTCTTGATGATCCAAGCGGACAGGAGTACTCCCCTGTGTAACTTCGATGTCAGCCAGTGGCAGTTCATGCGTGACACCTGCCGTTTACTCAGGCCCTTTGAGGAGTCCACGTTATTTGTCAGTCGCCAGGACTACGGGATGAACAACGTCACTCCACTGCTTCATGTCCTGGAACAGATGCTAGTAAATCTGTCTGGTCAGGGGACTGGAGACGTGGTGCCTAGATCTCATGGCCACATGAGACCTGTGGGGGCTGAACTGGAGGAGGACATTGGAGCACAAGCAATGTGTAGCGAAATGGGTGGTTTTTATGCACAGTTGACAGGAGAGGAGGAGCAGCCAGAGGAGCTACAGGGCGATGAGGAAGACGAGGCAGTGGACCCCGACACACCGTGGCAATATGCAGTGAAGATGGAGGCAGGGAGTCCCTCTGAGTCACTTGCACAAATGGCCCGATGCATGCTCACTTGCTTGTGTAGTGACAGCCGAATTGTCAGCATTCGGCAGAGGGATGATTTCTGGCTCTCCACCTTGTTGGACCCTCGCTACTGGTCCAAAATGGGGGCCTTTTTTACAACCGCTGAGAGGGAGGACAAACTGAACTACTATAGAGACATCCTATGTAGTCAGTTGGCCGCTGCCTATCTGCGCCATCGTCCACCCTCTCGCAGGTCTGACCGGGGGGCCCTCTGCGCTCACGTTCCTCTGCCATGGCTGCTGTGGCAGGGTGGGGGGTAGGAGCAGTTCCAGCTCCATCAGCAGCAACTTGAGTCTCTGATGAGCAGCTTTCTTCACCCGCCTAGTGAAGAAACTACTCACCAGCAGCAGCAGCTAGACCTGGAGCAGGACCTGAACCAGCAGATGGTGGCATACATGGACAGCACCCTGCCACCCCACATTGAAGATCTGCTGGACTTCTGGGCAGCCAAACCGGATTTGTGACCTCAACTGGCAGAGTTTGTGTCACCGCCAGTTCTGTGAGAAGGTCTGGCAGACGTTCTTCTCTACCTCTTGCATGACGTTCTTTCTTTTGGTTTCACTTTGTCATCTCCTTTCCTTCTCCCAGGTGTTACCTATTTAGACTAATTGTCTCCTTTTATATTCCCTCCCATACTGCCTCACTTTGCGGTTTATACTACTTCCTGGATGAGGTGTTCACTGCTGGAGGCTGCTGCTGCTGTTTCCTCAGATAAGTCTTTTTCCTTTATTTGTGTTTCCTTGCTGGCTTGATTCTAGGTGACCCTGACTCCATCCGTATTAAGTGCAGGGAGCCGGTGGTCGTGACCCCTATTATAGGGTTTTCAGGTGTCACACAGTATTAGGTATGTGGGCATGCAATCGTCTACCATAGAGACCCTTGCATGGGCATAGCAGTCAGGGAGAGCTCTAGGGGTTTTATAGGGCTCACCCATATGCTCCTTAGTTTGGGATCAAGCCAGTCGGATATTTATTTATAAGTTCCAGCTTTCTGCAACATCATCCGTGACAGTTTGCCCTGGAAAAGCTGTCCTGCCCGGCCAGTAGTGTGGCATCAGAGCGGGTGTTTAGTGCGGCGGGGGCCATAATTACCCCAAGAAGAACTTGCTTGTCCACCCAAAATGTGGAGGGACTGACCTTTGTCAAGATGAATCAGGTGTGGATCAGCCAGGATTTCCACTCACCAATGCCTGATGCATCAGACTAGATCCTCCATGGTGCCACACCAACACTTTGACAAAAGAGACCGATTTCCTCTGGCTAGCTGCCTCAGCTACTATTGTGATGCTGCCATCCGTCTGCACATGTGAGTTTAATTGCTCCTTCTTTCACCCACCATCTTCAGCTGATACCGGTACTGCCACCCACCTCCCCTGTCTGTCAACGAGTCACTCTGTGGTTTCCTGATGCTGCTACCACCTCACCACTCAGGTCTCCTGAAGTTGCCACCATCTCACTGTCATTGTGCCACTCTGTGGCCTCCTCCTGATGCTGCTGCCACCTCCAGACTCTGTCATTGTGCCACCCTGTGGCCTCCTCCTGATGATGCCGCCACCTCCACACTCTGTCATTGCACCACTCTCTGGCCTCCTGATGCTGCTGCTGCCACCTCCACACTGTCATTGTGCCACTCTGTGGCCTCCTCCTGATGCTGCTGCCACCTCCACACTGTTATTGGGCCACTCTGTGGTCTACTCATGCTGCTTCCACCTCACCACTATGTCATAGGGCCACTCTGTGGACTTGTGATGCTGTTCCCACCCTCCCCACTTCATGACTGGTCCACTATTTTGCCTTTCGGCCTGGCTGACATCATCATTTATTTGACCCTTCTTCTGATCTGTCAGAAGGAAGGATAAATGAGACGCACAACGGATCCTCTCCATGTAACTGCTGTAAGGCCTGTATGGTCCCTATTTAGCTTCAGAATTGGCTTATGATTTGGTAGCCAAAAGCAGGATTGGGTACAAAACACAGAAGACATGCAAATATTGCATTCACGTGTCATCTCTGTTTTGGATCTACTCCTGTTTTTTTTGGCTTTAGCAATAATGATGGATTACTGACCAAATGCGGACCGAGTGAAGGCGGATGCTCCACAGACAGGATCTGTTTTTTGGGGGTTATTGTTCTATCGGATCAGAGGAAGGGCAAAATAATCAGTGACGTCAACACAAACTTACAGCTGACACCCTCTCCGCTCTACTTGTTTAAGCTTTTAATAAAACAGGTTCTGTAGAAATCTATGTGGAATCAGTGAATTGGTGTAAAAGGAGTGCACTCTTTCACGCTATAGTAGGATCTTGGGCCTCTGCACGGTTCTTTATACTTGGCCCTAACATCGACCTGTAAGGCTGAGTTCATACTTGAGTTATTTGGTCAGTTTTGGTCCCGTGACTGCCCAAATAAGTGAAGTGTGCAGTGATTCTGAGAGCGACGCCTGTCATCTGCATGTCATACAGACTCACAGTATTGTTTCACTACTTCAGCAGACTTCCTATGCGTGTTACTGCAAGGCACAGTGTTCTACACCACTATACAGGCTCTCTGCAGCCAGGAAATAGTCGTTTTTTTAACGTGATTCGCCATGAATAAATTCGGATCTAACCAATTTTTTTTAGAAAATTTGCTTATCTTCTGATCAGTAAACATGGTGGACGTGGTTATAATGCATTTCCCCACTAGAGGGCAGCACATACAAGATGTACAAGATAGAGAAGAACGGCCATTTTTATGCACTAAACTACTTTTAGGATGCCGTTTTAAGAATCACTACTTGTGACACAGCATTTCTTATTTTTCTTATGTAGCCACTGATGTCCGGTACTATGAGATTAAAGGGAGTCTGTCATCACAGTTTCACCTTTTTAACCATTCCCATAGCTTTCTAGCAGCATTACAGTTGATAAAAACGTTACCTTTATAAGCAATCGTGGACTTATAAAACTGGCAAAAATCATCTTAGTAGGATATGCAAATGAGGGCTCGCAAGTGCCCAGGGGCGGCGTCAACCTACTAGGTGCCCAGGCAGCAGTTAGCCGGCGCATGCGCATTAATTGCTGTGATGCCGTACCAGTGCGCATGCGCCGGCCAACGGACTCAGCGCACAGGCGCGGGATCTCGGCGAGAAGATGGGCGGGCAGAGGGAAATGATGGGCGGGCAGAGGGAAAGCGACGATAAGGCAGAGCTGCCTGGGCACCTACGAGGTTGACGCCGCCCCTGGGCACTTGCGAGCCCTCATTTGCATATCCTACTAAGATGATTTTTTGCCAGTTTTATAAGTCCACGATTGTTTATAAAGGTAACGTTTTTATCAACTGTAATGCTGCTAGAAAGCTATGCGAAGGGTTAAAAAGGTGAAACTGTGATGACAGACTCCCTTTAAGGGTCTATTCAGACTACCGCAAGTGTGCGGCAAAACACGGACACCGGCCATGTGCGTTCCGCATTTTGCGGCCTTATGATAGAAATGCCTATTTTTTTCCGTGGCTGCAGACAAGAATAGGACATGCTCTATCTTTTTTGCGGGATCGCGGATGCGGACAGCACACTGTGTGCTGTCCTCATCTTTTGTGGTCCCATTGAAATGATATGGGTCCACACCCATTCTGCAAAATTGCGGAATTGATGCAGACCCATTCATGCGGATGTGCAAATGGACCCTTACATTAGGAGAAACATAGATGTGAGCGAGGCAGAGAAGTCATGATAGTACTATGACTCCAAATACCGGGCCAACCATACCTCTCAACACCTGAACTAACAGAATTACAAGGGGGGACGTTTATAAAGACCAGCATTTTCCGCGGACAGCACGCGTACCATTGATTTTACTGATCACGGGGACATGCACTGATCTGTGATGCGGACCAAGCACGCCCATTGAAGTCTATGGGTCCGTGAAAATCACTGAAACAACACTGATGGCATCCGTCTTGTGTCCGTTTTTCACTGAAGACTAATAGGAGATTATTTGGAAATTAATTTTCAGCTGAGCAATGTCAGTGAATTACGGATGACACACATATGGTAAAAACAGACACACGAACCAGCTACGGTTCCTTAACGGACAGGGGTGGACTGGCCATAGACCCTACAGGTAAATTTCATGGTGGGCCGATGCCCTGAGATCCGCCTAAAGCCCTCCTCTTGGCCAAAAGCCACGTGCATAAAGATCTGATGCTCTCAGCGTTAATGAATTTAGGCAGTATTTTGTGTATTTTAGTATTTGCACAGTGGTATTTGGGGCCACTTCTATTTTTTGTTTTCCGGGCCGCTTTAAATTCCCAGTCCGCCCTTGTTCACGGATGATACACGTACTTTTTTTTTTCCACGTACATTACACTGACACGGAAATGTGAACGAGGCCTTAGAGGTCGGATCCGAACTGATTAGATCCACAGGAGAAGGGACACGTTTATGTCTGGGACAACCCCTTTAAGGCTGGGTTGACATGTAACTGATCAGAAAATCTGCAGCAGAAAAACACACACCAATGGTGCGTTTTATTTATTTTTAACTTATTTTGTTGCTGCTGATAAGACGCCGATTCCATCATTTGCATTGAATGGTGACATACTACAAATCGGCACCACAGGTCAAACCGTCAAATTGTGCCAAGTGTGAATGAGAATTGCTGAAAACTCACTTTTGTGGTATTGTACAACGCCGCACGCACACTCTGTTGCCAATAGCAACCAATCAGCGCTCAGCTTTCATTTTTCCCGAGCCGTTGAAGCCGTGAAAGCTCCGCGCTGATTGGTTGCTATGGGCAACCCGTTCCCTAAATGAGGTCATCCTGCCGATGGCGCCGCTGGAATTTGACGGCTGTCGCTCGGCGACTCCTCCTCATCACGGGGGAGACAGGAGACTATTAGGGGATGGAGGGCTAGGCGCATCTCCGGTCATCTCTTCTTCCTCCTCCGTCCCTCCTCTCAGTCATCCCCGTGACTCTCGCCCCTCTCTGGCCGGCTGCCCAGGAGGAGGAGGAGTCTGCGCCCATCTCACTTCAGTCGAGGCGTAGACACGAGCCACAGCCCGGGACATCCACGATCTGCTCTGGTCCTACATGCGGCTTTGAGAATGCGGACGGCCCCGGTTTCCGGCCTCCTGGCCCCCGTGGCCCTTCTGCTTCTCCTGTGGCCCTCACAGCGACTGGCTGACGCGTGCAGCTGCTCCCCCGTCCATCCGCAGCAGGCCTTCTGTAACGCGGACATAGGTGAGGCCGGTGGCGCGGGGTCTCGGGAGGGTGCGAGGGGCAGCTGAGTGGGTGCCCTGTGCCAGACCCTCCTGGCACTGCTGGTGATTGATGCAAAGTTTGGGCCAAGTCTGGAAGGGGAGAGCCTGGGGGCTCTTCTGATGTATAGCAGTTCCTGCAGTCGGTGCTGATCCCAGGGGCCACAGTAGAGGACTGGGATTTGGTCATGTCCATGTACCCCGCAGAGGTGGACGGAGGACTGTGACAGCCGACAACTCCAAGGACAGAAAACAATCTGAAAAGTTAGTTGTCAGCAGATATGTGTCGGTCCATTAGCTGGGATTGTCCAGATGTGGTCCCCAAGGTTGGTACTCTGCCCCTAGAAGCCACTTCTTCTTCTGCTGCTGGTCATGCCTGGGGTGGAAAGCCTCGTAAGATCCTCCATATTCTGCGAGACTCTTCTCCATTGTCCGTGTGCCCAGAGAGGTCCACTGCAGGACATGACGAGGGGTCCTAGACCCCACACAAGGACTCACTATCTAAATTCTAGATTAAAGGGGACTGGACTATTGATAACCTATTCATAGGAAGATCAGTGGAGGTCCGTCAGCTGTTGGAATAGGTTGAGGTGTTTTGGAACAGGCACAGCTCCCTACGCTGGGCGGCGGCTGTGAAGGTACTGCAGCGCCGGTCACACTTTAGTCGTGCTGTTTCGGTTCCCGTTCCAGAGCGCAGCAGCCTGATCGGTGAGGGGAGCTGGGAGTCGGACCCCCACCGATCTGATATTGATGACCTAGTCCTGTGATGGCTAACCTCCGGCACTCCAGCTGTGGTAAGAGGATGCTGGGAGTTGTAGTTTCACAACAGCTAGAGTGCCGGAGGTTAGCCATCACAGACCTAGTCTATGGATAGGCCATCAAGATTACATATAGTCCCGGAGTAACCCTTTAACCTATCGGTATGTTTTTGGAGGATGGGAGGAAAGTGAAGAACCTGAGGAAGCCTGCGCCAACGTGAGGAGGACATAGGTGCTCCATGCCGATGTTGTCTTATGATGGCATCAAAACCATGGCGATGGTGCCAAGCAGCCTCCGCCTAGGGCTGGTCAAATTCCAGGTGCCTTTAAATTTGCTGCTGGTGCTTAAGTTTTTTGCATTGTTACCTATGGAAGTTCCTAAAGTCTGTGTTCTTCTCTCCTCGCCGGCCATAGTCTTATCTTGTAGTCCTGATTTTATTTCAAGGGCAGTTCCATCCTGAAGTTGACAGGTGGAGGCAGGAGATGGGGGGAACGGTCCAGTTGTCTAGTCAACTGCAGTACCAGATGCCTCCAGGCTTCAGGCGTCGGACCGTTGTCCAGGCAATGGGCTACATCTCCTGGCGCTGGTTTTAATATTCTGGGAAGAGACACAACCATGCTTGTAGCTGGAGCTGCCCTTTAAGCCAGCTACTACAATTTTAGTGTTTGTTACCTTAAAGGATTACTCCCATCATCTCGTAAAGGGGGCACAGAGTTACGGAAACTGGCTTCACAAGGGCTAGTCCGATCTGAGCCATGAAAGGCTAATACTGGAATAACCCTTTAAGCCTCTGCTCTTTCCATGTCATGTGGAGAGCTCTGCGGAGAGGCTGGCTCTGATGTCCTGGACGGCAGCTCCCATGATCATCACTTAAAGGGTATTCCGGTTGTGAGACGTTATCCTCCCTATCCACAGGATAGGCGATAACTATTAGATTGGTGGGGGGTCACGAGAATGTAGACATCGAAGCCCCCTGAACTGAACGGAGTGGCGGGTCGAGCATCTGTATGGGAGTTCTGGGAACAGCCAGGAGCTGTACTCTGCAGTCTCTGGAACTCCCATAGAGATGAATAGAGAGGTAGTTCGCATGCTCAACCTACCCCTCCATATATTTCCAGGGGGTATGGGGTGCCCTTTCTCTTGATCGATGGGGGGTCCCAGCAGTAGGACTGTGGATAACTTGTCACAACTGGAATCTCCTCCGACCCCCTTGACCCCCCCCATATACACTGGGCTCTGAGTGTTCATGTGCTCTCATTCGGTAGAGGAGAGTAAGGCCGCTTTCACACGAGCGAGTATTCTGCGCGGGTGCAATTAATTTCAATGGGTCTGTGTACATGTGCGTTGGTTTTCACGCATCACTCGTGTGTAAATCGCAGCATGTTCTATATTCTGCGATTTTCACGCAACGCTGGCTGCATAGAAGTGAATGGAGCTGCGTGAAAATCGCATCGCATCTGCAAGCAAGTGCGCATGTGATGCGTTTTTCACGGATGGTGGCTAAGAGATGTTGTTTGTATACATTCAGTTTTTTAGCACGCGCGTGCAAAACGCATTAAAACTCCTTTCACCCGCGTGATAAACAACTGAACGCGATCGCAGGCAAAACCGAATGACTTTGTTTGCGAAATTGCACATTTTTCACTGAACGCATTCGCAACACATCCGGACCTAATCCGCACACGCTCGTCTGCAAGGGGCCGAAGATGCCTCAGGCATGTTGAAATCCGTCACTTGGAGATTATAAAGCACCCACCTTTATTTGTATTGTGGAGTATTAATACTCCAGGGCATAGCGCTGCTCCATTGTCAACGGGTTTCGATTGCTAAACAATCTTGCTCATGACTGTTGAAATTGGTTCCTTTGACGGTTGGGTGATTGCACCAAAATCGGCACGTTCACCCAACATTAAGGTATATGGCCACCTTAGAGCAGTTGTCCACCTACTCGCCCTACCTCTCCCCTTCCGATTCCCTCCTATCCTCGTCGATCTCTGTACTTCCTGTTCCAATGATGACTTCTAAACACAGACATGTGACCACTTCAGCCAATCCCAGGCTGCATTGGTGACGACAGATCATCGCCACCGCTGGAGCAGCAATTACTGTAGCATTCTAGGTGGTTTTCAGAAAAGGTCACCTTGCCGGAGAGCCCTTTTAACTGGACACCAGCCGGTCTTTGTAGACACATTTTAGGTTCAGTGTCCCTTTTTGATAACCTCTATGGGACTGGTCAGGCCATACCCATGTGCTCCTCAGATGATACGTGACTGTTCAGTGGAGCACTCTGGCTTCGTCCCACCTTAGCCCAGTAACGATATCCAGATGAAGGAAATGGGGAGGAGAGATGCTGACTAAAAGGAAACAGTCGGTGTTTATAAGAGGTAGTCACGCTTCCGTCCATGGCCGGTCAGACATATGGGCACGGTTTATTGTGCACCGACAAGATGCCTGCTCAGCATATCTGTATTTTTACAAATGTGGACGTTTCTAGAGCTGGAGTCAATCCAGACGGAAAGACAATCTGCAAAAACATTTAGACAAACAATAATGATAACTTTGCAGATTTTTTATTTAATTTTTTTTCTGCTGACGAAGTAAAGAGGAAATGGTACCAAGACGTCTTGCTTAGATGTTTGGTTTCATTGTAGAAATAAATGATGGGTTTCCTTGAGTTCTTTAGGTTGCGTCATGTAATACTCCCAATGTGGGGCGTTGTAGTATATGGGTGTACACTCGGTGACAAACAAAATACGGCACAAAGAAGGCATTGCTGGAATTAAATGTAATGATATATCTAAGTGATTACAATACTAGACTGAGAAGAGGTCTGCCCGGGGCATCTGGAGCCTGTTTACTGCATCTGCGAAATTCATCAAAATGGCCATGCTGCTTCTCTCAGTCCAATGATTCTCCCTGTTTGAAAGTCTGTCTGTCTTCAAGCACATCGTAGAGGCATGTCTAGCAGGCAATGATCCCTCACAAAGAGGTGCACTACCCAAAAGAAGCCTTTCTTTAGGGCAACAGGGGATGCACTTTTACGCCCTCTTGTGGCATGGTCTAATCAGACCACACCTGTAATCATTTACATAGATGCCTGAGAGCACTGGGAGGGCAGAGCAGGCCCGTGGCTGCAGCACCTCATCTCTCTTGCTTGCTGCGGGGCGTTGTTCATTGTGTGTGGAATATAGACACTACTGTTCTTTCATGTGCTGCCTCAGAGAGCCATGGAGCCATAGAGGGAACTGTATGTGTGTGTGTGTGTCGTGGACCTTCACTATGGTGTGTGTGTCGTGGACCTTCACTATGGTGTGTGTGTCATGGACCTTCACTATGGTGTGTGTGTCGTGGACCTTCACTATGGTGTCTGTGTCGTGGACCTTCACTATGGTGTGTGTGTGTCGTGGACCTTCACTGTGGTTCGTGTGTGTGTCGTGGACCTTCACTGTGGTTCGTGTGTGTGTCGTGGACCTTTACTATGGTTCTTGTGTGTGTCGTGGACCTTTACTATGGTTCGTGTGTGTGTGTCGTGGACCTTCACTATGGTGTGTGTGTCGTGGACCTTCACTATGGTGTGTGTGTGTGTGTGTGTGTCGTGGACCTTCACTATGGTGTGTGTGTCGTGGACCTTCACTATGGTGTGTGTGTCGTGGACCTTCACTATGGTGTGTGTGTCGTGGACCTTCACTATGGTGTGTGTGTGTGTGTGTGTCGTGGACCTTCACTATGGTGTGTGTGTGTGTGTGTGTGTCGTGGACCTTCACTATGGTGTGTGTGTGTGTGTGTCGTGGACCTTCACTATGGTGTGTGGTGTGTGTGTGTCGTGGACCTTCACTATGGTGTGTGTGTGTGTGTCGTGGACCTTCACTATGGTGTGTGTGTGTCGTGGACCTTCACTATGGTGTGTGTGTCGTGGACCTTCACTATGGTGTGTGTGTCGTGGACCTTCACTATGGTGTGTGTGTGTCGTGGACCTTCACTATGGTGTGTGTGTGTCGTGGACCTTCACTATGGTGTGTGTGTCGTGGACCTTCACTATGGTGTGTGTGTGTGTGTCGTGGACCTTTACTATGGTTCTTGTGTGTGTCGTGGACCTTTACTATGGTTCGTGTGTGTGTGTCGTGGACCTTCACTATGGTGTGTGTGTGTGTGTCGTGGACCTTCACTATGGTGTGTGTGTGTGTGTGTGTCGTGGACCTTCACTATGGTGTGTGTGTCGTGGACCTTCACTATGGTGTGTGTGTCGTGGACCTTCACTATGGTGTGTGTGTCGTGGACCTTCACTATGGTGTGTGTGTGTGTCGTGGACCTTCACTGTGGTTCGTGTGTGTGTCGTGGACCTTCACTATGGTTCTTGTGTGTGTCGTGGACCTTTACTATGGTTCGTGTGTGTGTGTCGTGGACCTTCACTATGGTTCGTGTGTGTGTGTCGTGGACCTTCACTATGGTGTGTGTGTGTGTGTGTCGTGGACCTTCACTATGGTGTGTGTGTGTGTGTCGTGGACCTTCACTATGGTGTGTGTGTGTGTGTGTCGTGGACCTTCACTATGGTGTGTGTGTGTGTGTCGTGGACCTTCACTATGGTGTGTGTGTGTGTCGTGGACCTTCACTATGGTGTGTGTGTGTCGTGGACCTTCACTATGGTGTGTGTGTCGTGGACCTTCACTATGGTGTGTGTGTCGTGGACCTTCACTATGGTGTGTGTGTCGTGGACCTTCACTATGGTGTGTGTGTCGTGGACCTTCACTATGGTGTGTGTGTCGTGGACCTTCACTATGGTGTGTGTGTCGTGGACCTTCACTATGGTGTGTGTGTGTCGTGGACCTTCACTATGGTGTGTGTGTGTCGTGGACCTTCACTATGGTGTGTGTGTCGTGGACCTTCACTATGGTGTGTGTGTGTGTGTCGTGGACCTTTACTATGGTTCTTGTGTGTGTCGTGGACCTTTACTATGGTTCGTGTGTGTGTGTCGTGGACCTTCACTATGGTGTGTGTGTGTGTGTCGTGGACCTTCACTATGGTGTGTGTGTGTGTGTGTGTCGTGGACCTTCACTATGGTGTGTGTGTCGTGGACCTTCACTATGGTGTGTGTGTCGTGGACCTTCACTATGGTGTGTGTGTCGTGGACCTTCACTATGGTGTGTGTGTCGTGGACCTTCACTATGGTGTGTGTGTCGTGGACCTTCACTATGGTGTGTGTGTGTGTCGTGGACCTTCACTGTGGTTCGTGTGTGTGTCGTGGACCTTCACTATGGTTCTTGTGTGTGTCGTGGACCTTTACTATGGTTCGTGTGTGTGTGTCGTGGACCTTCACTATGGTTCGTGTGTGTGTGTCGTGGACCTTCACTATGGTGTGTGTGTGTGTGTGTCGTGGACCTTCACTATGGTGTGTGTGTGTGTGTCGTGGACCTTCACTATGGTGTGTGTGTGTGTGTCGTGGACCTTCACTATGGTGTGTGTGTGTGTGTGTCGTGGACCTTCACTATGGTGTGTGTGTGTGTGTCGTGGACCTTCACTATGGTGTGTGTGTGTGTCGTGGACCTTCACTATGGTGTGTGTGTGTGTGTCGTGGACCTTCACTATGGTGTGTGTGTCGTGGACCTTCACTATGGTGTGTGTGTCGTGGACCTTCACTATGGTGTGTGTGTCGTGGACCTTCACTATGGTGTGTGTGTCGTGGACCTTCACTATGGTGTGTGTGTCGTGGACCTTCACTATGGTGTGTGTGTCGTGGACCTTCACTATGGTGTGTGTGTGTGTCGTGGACCTTCACTGTGGTTCGTGTGTGTGTCGTGGACCTTCACTATGGTTCTTGTGTGTGTCGTGGACCTTTACTATGGTTCGTGTGTGTGTGTCGTGGACCTTCACTATGGTTCGTGTGTGTGTGTCGTGGACCTTCACTATGGTGTGTGTGTGTGTGTGTCGTGGACCTTCACTATGGTGTGTGTGTGTGTGTGTGTCGTGGACCTTCACTATGGTGTGTGTGTGTGTGTCGTGGACCTTCACTATGGTGTGTGTGTGTGTGTGTCGTGGACCTTCACTATGGTGTGTGTGTGTGTGTGTCGTGGACCTTCACTATGGTGTGTGTGTGTGTGTCGTGGACCTTCACTATGGTGTGTGTGTGTGTCGTGGACCTTCACTATGGTGTGTGTGTGTGTGTCGTGGACCTTCACTATGGTGTGTGTGTCGTGGACCTTCACTATGGTGTGTGTGTCGTGGACCTTCACTATGGTGTGTGTGTCGTGGACCTTCACTATGGTGTGTGTGTCGTGGACCTTCACTATGGTGTGTGTGTCGTGGACCTTCACTATGGTGTGTGTGTCGTGGACCTTCACTATGGTGTGTGTGTCGTGGACCTTCACTATGGTGTGTGTGTGTGTCGTGGACCTTCACTATGGTCTGTGTGTGTTGTAGCGCAGGAGCTGAGAAGGCTGTTGGGGTGAGAGCCGGTGGAGAGAGCAGGGATCAAGGAGGCTGCAGGGGTGAGATGACTTATATTTTTGTGGGTTTATTTTGCATGGTATCGGTTGTATCCAGTATCATGAAGATTCTGGTATTGTGACATCCCTATCTGGGTCTTTTTGTCAATGAGTGTATATAACCGGAGATTCAGGAACTCTCTCATCAATAACCTCCTCATGTGAAATCAGCAGTTACTTTATAGGGAATCGGTCACCAGGTTTACTTGCCTTATCAGAGGACAGCATAAACTGATGACAGATCCTGATTCATATCCAAATATCAGAAACAAAGGGACTTGTCTTTATTGGATAAAAACATAGGAACAGGTTAACGCGTTTCAAAGGAGGTTCTTCCTCAGACCCTGATCCATACACAGGGACACTTTTTTTTTTTTTTTTTTTTGTCCAGAGTTTTTTTTAATTTTTTTTATTGCTGATGAGCAGCTCCAGTGGGACCCAAGCACAGGAATCCATGAAGTTGCATGGCCTGTGGAGTCCTCATGGTCATCTTCTCCCCCGCCCACCCTTATTGACAGCATTCTCCCTATACATAGTAAAGGAAGCAAGCTGTCAATCTTCTGTGGAAGCCCAGGAGAGCCGCAGCTTTTGAATACAAGGACTCTTGTCCTGCTGGGGCTGATCAACAAGGATTATGAGAAAACAACTGGACTAGAGAAAGTGCCCCAGCGTTTAACATGGTCTCTGTCACTACTAGTGTATACTGCCCTCAGCTGGCAGATTCCCATTAATGAGGGTTTTAGTTGCACAATTTCATATAATTGATGGAGTCTGTCTTGGCAAACGAGATAAGTGAATGAATTTGATGTATTGCCTTTAGGGTGGGTTTAACACAAAGGTGGAGATTTATCATCTCCCTTGCGTCTGAAAAGTGGTGTTTAAAAAGTCCTAAACTATGCATTTGCAACTTTTTAAAAAATGTTCACATCTCTCTGATTTTATGCCACCCCCGACACGTTCCCTAGAGGGGACAGCCTCTCTGGCCGCTCAGAGCTGCTATAGATTATGCGCACGGACTGCCGGAGGATGCATCTGATTTATGATGAGGTGCATCCTCCAGTGGCGCAGGAGATATCAACACCGGCAGAAAACACCAGTCTTGATAAATTATGCCCCTTTGCTGTGATTGACAGTCAGCAGTTCGGCAAAGCCAGCCGAACTGTCGTGCAAAAGCACTGTCAGTCACAGCGAAGGGGTAGGGAAGAGGGCTCGGTTACCGTGACTTGAAGCAAGGAGGTCGCTGCCCCCTTGACTTCAAGCATGACTAGAGAAGCGCGCCGGGCAGGGGATAAAAGAACGTTTTTACAGCTTCTGCTTCTCTGCCTGCAGGAAGAAAATGATTGTTACAAACATGCTGCTGGCTACTCTAAGGTACTGCTGCCGGCTTGGGATGTTTGTTGGAGGTGACAGGTTCCCTTTAAATATCCCCCATAGCATTTTTAGAAAAGTTTTTTTTGTACAGTAGGTGTTTTTGTGCTGCCATTTTTTCATGTGTTTTTATTTTTATATTATTTTTAAAAAAAATTCATAGGTTAGCTGAAAGCCAATATAGAAATGTATAAAACACTAAATGTAATATGACCTCTTGGGAGACATATTATGTGGCAGAAATATATTAAAAATAAGTTGTATAAAAAAAAAAAAAAAAATTATATATACACACTACTCAACAAAAAGTTAAGGATATTTGGCTTTAGGGTGAAATTTATGGAAAATGTTTAAAGTTCACGTTACAGTGATATTATATCATGAAAGTAGGGCATTTAAAGAGGACCTTTCATCTGGCAAAAAATTCTGAACTAAGTGTCATGATCTGTGCAGCAGCGCCCAAGGATCTCACTGCACTTACTATTATCCCTGGGCGCCGCTCCGTTCTCCTGCTATGCCCTCCGGTATGTTCGGTCACTTGGTTATAGTAGGCGGAGACTTGGGGGACTTGGTTATAGTAGGAGGAGACTGCCCTTGTTCTCCTGGGCGTCTCCTTCTCCCAGGCTGTAGCGCTGGCCAATCGCAGCGCAGAGCTCACAGCCTGGGTGAAGGAGACGCCCAGGAGAACAAGGGCAGTCTCCTCCTACTATAACCAAGTGACCGAACATACCGGAGGGCATAGCGGGAGAACAGAGCGGCGCCCAGGGATAATAGTAAGTGCAGTGAGATCCCTGGGCGCCGCTGTACAGATCATGACACTTAGTTCACAATTTTTTGCCAGATGAAAGGTCCTCTTTAAGTAGAAGCAGCAATGGTGATTTCATTATCTCAAACAGTTTATTGAAACAAAAGCCAACACCAGTGGTGGATATACCCCACAAAAATATCAAAGTCTCAATAACTTGTCATGTGGCATCAATTACAGCTTGACCACGACATCTCCTGCTGTTCACAAGTCGACTTATTGTCTGCTGAGGCATGGCATCCCACTCTTCTTGAAGAGCGGCCCTCAGGTCGTTGAGGTTCTGGGGTACAGAGTTACGAGGCTCTACACGGCGACTCAGCTGATCCCATAGGTTTTCAGTGGGATTCAGGTCTGGAGAAAGTGCAGGTCACTCAATTTGAGGTACCCCAGTCTCCAGGAGCCATTCCCTAATGATGCAACCTCGATGAGCTGGTGCATTGTCGTCCATGAAGATGAAATTAGGCCTGTGTTGTTCATGCAGAAGCACAACGACTGGATTAATGATGGTATTCCAGTAGTATGGGCTGGGCACTGTACCATTCACAAAGTGTAGGGCAGTTCTGTATTGACTAGACACACTGTAACACCACCACCACCACCACCACCAAAGGCCTGTCTGGTGATATCACAAGCCAAATATCCCCAACTTTTTGTGAGTAGTGTGTGTGTGTGTGTATATCTATCTATCTATCTATCTATCTATCTATCTATCTATCTATCTATCTATCTATCTATCTATCTATCACATGCATTTAATCACAAAAAGTGTCTGGTCATTAAGGCCTTTTCCGGCCTGCTCATTAAAGGGTTACCCAATAAGCACTTTCCCCGGTAGTAATGGAAATGCTTACTGGTTATTGCAGGGCACCTATAACCGGGGGGCAGGTAAGAACTGGTGAGCTCCTTCCTCTGCTGTGAAGGAAAGAGCTCATTTATGAATAGAAGGCAGGATGGAAGGAAATGTCGCCACTTCAAGGGCTTTCCAGGAAAAATAGTTTTTTTAACAAGTTCTTGCAGCATGGCTGCTGAAACAGAAGATTCATACTTGCCTGCTCCACACTGCTCCGGTCCTCAGTGGTGATGTGCTGCTTGTGGCCACATTACCACTGAAGCTAGTAATTGGCTGACCATGTCCATGCACTGCCAGGTGTAAACAGTGCGGGCAGCATGGAACGGGTAAGTATGAATCTTCTGTTTCAATGGCCATGCTGCAGAAACTTGTTAAAAAACAATTTTTACCGGAAAAACCCTTTAAGCCCCCGATTACTGGGAACAAGTGCTCATTCCTGATAAGTGGCCTGTATAACTGTGCCGCTAATCAGCTGATAAATGAGCAATCACTGTTGACTGATTTGCATATTTTATCAGGATGAAAGATGTACAATAATCATCAGTGCATTGTCATACATATCCCTGTGTAATCGGGAGGGAGGAATGACTGTGGTAGAGATCATTCCTCCCCATTCACTTTGCATCAACCTGTGTAATAGGCCCATGCAAATGAGCGCCAATTAACAGTTTTTTTTTGTGGCCCCTTGAAATTGAGCAATGTGACAGTGCGGACCTCAGACCAAAAAAAGGTTGTGCACCCCTGCTGTAGAGATACGATGCCTAACTTTTCAGCGGGGTCTACAAGTTCTCAGCGGGGCCTACAATGATTTGTTCACACTGTCAGCCCACACGTGTAATATCCTTCTATAGGACCGACGTATGCCGAATGTGTGTCTTTTTGGCTTATGTCAAGTTTACAAGAAAAGCACAGGCTTCTACGTATCTTAAGGAGATGCCATATATCAGTGATGGCTAACCTCAGGCACTCCAGCTGTGGTAAAACTATGACTCCCAAGATGTACACTTGCTTGGCTGTTCTCAGAATTCCGTAGAAATGAATGGAGCATGCTGGGAGTTGTAGTTTCACCACAGCTGGAGTGCCGGAGGTTAGCTATCACTGACATATGTGATATTGGCCACAGGTGTGGTGTGAACAAACACCAGCATGACTGGTATTGACAATTGATATATAACTTCATAGTTGTATCCAAGGCTCAAACTGCTAATCACATAGAAATGAAGAATGACCCCAGAAAAAGACCCATCTAGCCTGCCCATATTACTTCCTTCTTATCTATATCTTACAATGGATATATAATTATCCCATGTGTTAATGTTGATTCTACAACCACATCTCCTACGTCATTGGCGCTGGCCCATCTGAGGGCAATTGGGGTGACGATACACATTAGTGTATTGTCAGCCAAGAGCTCCTGAGACAGAGAGGGATTGGGCAAACTGAATGTTTTTTGCCCAATCCTTTTGCTTCTTTCAAGAGATGACCTGCCTCCAGAAGTGTTTGGCCTTCTCCTCATTGACGGCACATACATATTCAGCAGAGCCAAATGTGTATGGGAGAGACGGTAGAGACTGCTGAGGGCCAAACCATCATTTGGCCGTCAGCTCTTGGCACTTGGCCAGCTTTAGACTTTCCTAGCATGGGGGAGTCAGAGAAGAGGGCTCCAGGTATGTTGACTAAACATGTGTCATGTACAGTACTGACCAGATTTTATTTTTGGAAATTTCTGGTCAGCAACCTGGTAATGTTGGTAGGAGATTATCCACAGTGATCCAAAGAGAAACCACAGCACTCAAATTTCAGCAAATCATATGAAGTTCATTTTATTGAATGCAACAGATGACATCACACACAAATCTCTGGCCAACATTTCCGTTCTTCTGGACCTTGTTCAAAGCTAAAACAAAAAGCATATAATATGTATATTATACTAGCAGTATACTCCTATTCATTGTTCTATATATCTAGGAGGACGAGAAAGCACGTTGTAAATGTATAGAGCCCCATCAGCATCCAGGGCCTGTACAGTCGGAGCAGAAGAAAAACTGCTGCATATATACTTTATGTGATTGATAGACAGTGCACCATGGATAGTGTAGGTAATTGGGCAGTAGATTAATGAGGAAACCAAAGGTATAGTAGTCAAGAATAGATCACATATAGTACTCAACGGAGAAACATTGAGGAAGTCATATAGATGACCTATACCTTTAAGGAGTTGTCTGAAATCTAAAAAAATTTAGGGGTGGTTGGGCATGGGCTAGCTTTGTATCTCCCTTTCCCTGCCGCAAGTGTGAGATGCGTCTACATACGTCTGGTCAATCAATGAGCTCAGCAGTGATGTGTCCGTAAGAGCGTGTAAACACTGAGCCACTTCCCATAGTGCATCCTGGTGTGGTCTCTTCCTAAGGTAAGTGACACATTCACACCCAGCCGTCCACGTGATGTAAAAGGAATCGTGATTCATCAGACTAGGTCACCTTTCTTCCATGGTCCAGTTCGGATGCTTATGTTCCTAGTGTAGGCGCCCACAGTGGTGGACTGGGTGCACTGTGACTAGTCTGCGGCACTGCAGCCCCTTATGGAGCACGCTGTGATACAGGGTGGGTTCTGATAACATTCTGTCACCAGCTAGATTTTCTATGTTATTGGGCTAGATGGGCTAGGTTTCTCTCCACACATGCATTGGTGTGCTTTGGGTACCTGTGACCATGTCACCAGCTGTCCTTCCTTGAACCTCTTTTGGTAGGTGCTGCTTTGGAAATGCTCGGACCCAATCATCTAGCCTTCACAATTTGGCCTTTGACCGTCGCTCATATCCATACGTATGCCTATTTTTCTTTCTCCCTAAATTTTCCAAAATTTTTGTGTCCGTACGTCTTATGGGGTGAAAACTAATGAGCATTTCCATTATGAAAGTGCTCGTTAGTACAGTAGGACCGGGGAGTGGTGAATGTAGCGCTCCCTTTGTGGGCTCACCGCTTCCTGGACGAGAATTCTCCTGCAGGCTCCGCACTCTGTTTGCGACTTGCGTACAGCGTGAGGACGTCGGAGCACTCTGTTACCTCACGCTGTGCAATGTCGAGGCACAGCATGCCAGGAAAAACAGGAGCTGAATCTTGGAAACGGCCGTGTCCGGAATGGGAGAGATGACTTTATTTATTTATTTTCTGTTCTGATTAGCATGAGGTTCTTATTAACGTGGGCCTATTTGGGAGTCCAAACGGGGATCTTAATCGAATTGGGGGCCTGATCTGAAGTTTAAGTGGGGGTCTTATAAACATTGAGGTCTGATTGGGGTGTTATAAACATTGGGGGTCTGAGCAGGGGTCTTTTTCACATTGGGGATTTGATCTGAGATATGATTGGGGGTCTGATCTGAGGTCTGATAAAAAATATTTATTTTCTTATTTTCTTTCTCTAAAACCTAGGTGCATCTTATCGGGGCGAAAATACAGTACATAAAAGGGCACAGCAGCACTATACACAGCTTACTCTAGTTTGGGGGCGTTTTGGAGATGACAGCTTCCCTTTAAGGCCATGAACAGAGAACATTGATTGTGCAGGGCCTTAGATGCATTTTAGAAAGTGATCATACACAATCCAAATCGGTTGTGTCCCAGTGAGACATTGATAGGGATCTTTCTCAGGAGTTTACTGTCTGTGGGGTGTAAAACATCCAGGCTGTTTTTGATAATCATAGGATGCTTGTCCTCCCTGACGTCACGTAACTGCACAGATCACGGTGTCTCTTGGGATGAACACGTTGTACTACCTTCTACATTCCAGTTTCGTCTGTTCTTGCCCACTTCTTGTTTGTAGTATTCACTACAGAAATTCCTAAAAAGTGAAACTAAAGGAACTGCTCCAGGTTAGTCCTTGAAATGTAATATTGACCATAGAAGAAACCGTGGCATAAATTAGAGGTGACCACGGGTCCATCTCTATGAGCCAGAACAGAGCGCCAGCAACCACAACTGATCGCCAGGGGTTTTGGAAGTCAGATGCTTGGGGGGCTGCCATGACGAGACAACCCATGGATGTACTTAGTATTTTATTTTTAAATTTTTATGGTCTGATGAAAGAAACGTGTGAATACAACCATAGACTTTTTCTGAAAATGGCTATGTGAGAAATGGTAATAAAATGGCCATTTTTCATCGTGTGGGTGTAGCCTATGACCACCTCTTTAAGAAGACCACCCCTTTACCTAGACCAGATTTTCTGTAATCTATTTTTTTTTTCCATCACATACTATTCATACTGACTATTTTCTTCTACCTTTCCATCCTTCTAAAAGACCATTTTCAATGCAGTTTTGGTTGGTCTTCTCAAAAAGGTTTCACCGTATGTAGTTGCGAGCCTATGTCATCTTCCATTATAATATACAAGGCTCCCGATCATGGTATTTATAGAATTTTATACTATACTACACAAGTACTATAGGAGTTTAGATGACCATTTAGGGTCCATTCACACATCCGTGTGTGTTTTGCGGATCCGTTGATCCGCAAAACACGGACAGCGGCAATGTGCGTTACGCATTTTTTGCGGACCGCACATTCCCTGCACTCAGAGAATATGCCTATTCTTGTCCGCTATTGCGGACAAGAATAGGTCATGTTCTATTTTTTTTCAGGATCGGAATTGCGGACCCGGAAGTAGACATGTATGGGTCCGCAATTCCGTTCCGCAAAATGCGGAATGGAATTGCGGATGTGTGAATGGACCCTTAATGAGACATTTTCACCCAGGTCCCTTTCTCCAAGAGTCCTATATCAGAATGTCTTCTAAAGGAATAATAATTAGGAGTGGATGAGAGAAGCGGATGCTTGTCATAGCTTTGGGTTCCTTTTTAAGGCCGAGTTCACACGAACGTGTGTGACCCGTGCCTGTGCTGCGGCCCGCAAATAGCGGGCCGCAATGCACGATCACCGGCCGTAGGTCAGCCGCATCGGATCGCGGACCCATTCACTTTAATGGGTCCGCGATCTGGCCGTTCCGCTAAAAGGTAGGACTTGTTCTATCTTTTAGCGGAACGGAAGTACGGGACGTAACCCCACGGAA
This sequence comes from Bufo bufo, assembly GCF_905171765.1. Taxonomy (NCBI): domain Eukaryota; kingdom Metazoa; phylum Chordata; class Amphibia; order Anura; family Bufonidae; genus Bufo; species Bufo bufo. Next base: position 363,304,623 of record NC_053394.1, on the reverse strand, counting down.
CTGTGGCCGTGTATTGCGGCCCGCGATTTGTGGGCCGCAATACGGCCACAGATCACACACGTTCGTGTGAACTTAGCCTAACCCTAACCCTGTACATAGCCTTACAAATTAGCAAAATCTGGTTTTAAGTGGCACATTTAATAATGGTAATATCTAGTAACATACAGCAAATCTCCTTGAAAAGTGAGCGTGCCCTCACACCATATATATGTGTGTTATATCGCTGATGCCCTGCTGTATCTGCTCGGATTGATAGAAGCTCCAATCTTGTCTATAAGGTAAAATCTAAAAGTGACTGCAGCATCTAAGTGGTTTAGAGGGAGGGAGCTCCCTCTCTCAGGCAACAGCAATGCTGTAAATGATATCGCGGGAGGCTGATGTGCTAGTGTGCCTGTCGGGGCCTAATGAAGGCCCCTAGGTCTGCCTACAGTATATGCCTATCAGGCTTTGCCATAGATGCCGCCTGATGGTATTGTACTGACAGTATAAGGCCTGTTTCACACTGGCGTTAATGGTTTCGGCAAAGGAACAACTTGCCGGTTCTGTAACTACCGTGTGCAGACAAATATGCTGCATGTAGCAGTTTTTGTCTGACCGCTTCTCGACATATTTACCATGTTGGGGCTGGACGGACTTCAAGCAGGGCACGGCTGCACATGGTAGTTACGGATCCGCCAGGCTGTTTTCCTGCCGGAACCATTAACCCCAGTGTAAAACAGGCCTAATACTGTTGATCCAGTGCGATCAGATCTTGGGACCACAAATGACTTATTTTTTTCCCATTTAGGGCAGATTAACTCATGTTTTTTGGCTTTTTTGCCTTCCTCTGGATCAACAGAGGGAAACAAAAATTGGAATATTTACCCCTTCTATTCATCCACATCCTCTCCCTTCCCGTGGCTGAACTTGATGGACGTAGGTCTCTTTTCAGACGTCATTTTCTTATAAAGGAAAGGCTTCCCTACTGTTCAGCAGTACATGAAGGATTTTCAATGATCCCTTGTTTTCTAACCTGAAACTTAAAAATATTTCTCAGGAAGTATACAGACCACATTGTGGTCAGGAGGGATACCAGTTCACTGTCAGCACTGGCTCCAACAGAGAGCCTGCCAAAGAATATACCGCCTCCTACACAAGGAGGTTTCTTACTGCTCATCTCCGCTACCAGTCTGTGCGGATTAAAACGGATCAGGCCGTTTCTGGTTCATATCCGAGTCAGTGATGGTATCTCGGATACTTTCTCCAGCCCAAAATGAAGAAAACTTGTAGGTTTTGTGTATAGGTGAGTATTACTGACCTTGCTTGAATGGAGCGGCGGTCGAGCATGCGTGCCTCCCACCCCATTCTGTGGAGAAGGCCGCAGGAATTCAAGTCAAGTGTGTCACGCACCTCACCGCTTTCTCCTCCACCCTCCTGGATCACCGTACTCCAGGTCTTCTTCTCCCACTCTGCATCATTGTGCTCCAGGGGCAGACCGCTACTATCCCTAGTCCGCTGCCTGCCGGTTGAATGCTCCTACTCAGTCCTCGTTTCTTGATTTCAATGGTAGTAAAGTTCGCTTCTTCGGCCGGCCATAAAGCTTTCGAAAATCACTATGTGCGTGTCTTCTCTATAATCTCCCAGGATGTTAATTGAAAGAAACGCCTAACGAAGCTGGTGTGTGCTTGCTGAGAGTTGGTGGAAGACGTACACCAGTCCTATTGATTTAGAGTTTTGCGCGGCCCCTTTTTATATATGTACCGTTTTTGTGAATAAGGATCCAGTTCACTTTGGGACTCTCTGCAATTAGAACCATCCAGGCAACGTATTGGAAAAATTTACATTGAACTCTTATATTGTCTTTAGGCTGACAGCGCAGGGGGCGTTTCCTTTCTGCTGTAGCTCTTTCCGTGTAACTGTTACAGCTTCTAACAATAGATAGGGCTGGTGGCAGTTGAAGATTTAAACTGAGCGTGTGTGACCACCTCAGCGAGGTGGACCAGAAATAAGGAAATGAACAAACAGCAGGTGGCGCTATGCAGATACATTTTATTGAATGCCTCACTGGCTATACTAAAGTTTGAATTACCTGCAATTACAAAAGTATTCAGATCCAGGTGCTGGTTTGAAAAATGTGGAATATTTTTCATGGCACAATCCCTGTAAAATGGAATTTACCAAACAGGAAGTTACCGCATAGTAGAGAAGTTGGTCGTATTGGTAAACTGAGAACATTTCCACAGAGAAGTCCTTGAAATATTTCCTGTTCACATAGGTCCTTGCATAAGGTTTTGTAAGGCATTACCTTTTAATCTTAAAGGGATTTTTTCCTGGACTTATTGATGACCTATCGTTAAAGGGATTGTGGCACAGGATAGGGGGTAAGTGGTTTTTAAGTGACACAACCCCTACAAGATAGGTTTTCAATATGAGATGGATAGGGGTCCGGCTGCCACGTGTAGTGGCCATGTCTGGTGACTTCAGCGCTGCTTAGTGGTCACTCAAAATTGCCATAATTTTTTATCAAACTTATCAAATATTGCTCAATAATTCTTGAGATTGGTGGGGGTCGGACCCCACCGACTGGATACTTATCACCTATGCTGTAGACAGGTTATAAGTCGTCACAGTGTGACAACCAATGTGCATGATAAAATAGGTTTTCCTGCAGCCACCACTCGGCAGAGCTTCCGGCATGCCGGTGACCTGTGTAACTCTGCATCCAGAGCATATGGAGCTCTGACCCCCCCCCCCCCCCCCCCCCCCCCCCCCTCAGAAATTAACATTTTGGACCTTTTTAGATTAAAGTAGAGCTTGGATCTTCACTTCAATGTTATTTTTGAGCGTCCGGCAACCTCCAGCTGGTCCAGCATGCTCCATTCACTTCTTTGGGAGTTCCAAGAACAACCGAGCAAATGCTGGGAGTTGTAGTTTCACTGGGTTGCTGACCCCCTGCATTAGCACCATATGAAACCTTCTGGTGGACTTTTTAGTTATATCAATTGTAACGTGTTCAGCACAACACAAAAATTGTACACAATTGTAATGGCGGCAGCTTCAGCAGACAATACCATTATATACCGTTATATACATTATAAACCATTATACTGTGTTATACCATTATACCGTTATATACCATTATACCGTCATATACATTATAAACCATTATACTGTGTTATAACATATATATTATTATACCGTTATAACTTTTATATACCGTTGTATGTTATATACCATTACACTGTTTGTTACATATCATTATACCGTTGTATATGTTAAATATCATTATAGTGTTGTGTATATATTATACTGTTCTATACCATTATACCGTTATAACTTTTATATACCATTATACAGGTATATATGTTATATACATTATAAACCATTATACAGGTATATCTGTTATAAACCATTATACCGTTATATGTGTGAGACGAGGTCAGATCCGTGCTGTCTGAGGCCTCTGGCTTGATGAATGGCAGTAGTGAAGCACTAGAAGTAGCATTGTACAGTTACTCGGTGTATTAGCCGAATTGTAGCTGCGTCTTATGACTCCTGCCCCCCTCCTCCTCGCCTCCATCACGCCGTTTGCACTAGCTCCTGGCTCTGATGCTTTGGTTTTGGCTTGGAAAGTGCAGAGTAGCAGTTCCCTCCACAAAGCTTCTCTGTTTCCAACAAATCCGCTCAGAGTTTGGATGCATTTTTGTCTAATGATTCAGCAGCACATGAGGAGAGGAGCGGAGCTGACTGTTACCCGCAGCCGGCATTCGTCTCTGCCACCCACTGCTGCCAATGATTATACCCTGTTTCTTTATATTAATGTCTTCCTACACACCTCGACTAACCCCAGATTATTACATGTCAGCTCCTGAGATTTCTGCAATCTGTTCTAAAGCTACGGAAGAATCGGCATGAATGTTAAAAGCAGAGCTCTGGTATATGGCGGCACGTTTCCATTCACTTGAATGGGCCAGAGCCACATGACTGATGGATTTCACGTAACAGGCCACAGCGGTCCCTTCCAAAAGATGATCGGCCAGGGCGCTGAGAGTTGGCCCACCTCTGATCTAGTATTAATGACCTGTCCGGAGTCCTGTCTGCAGATTTTTCCCTATGACACTGGCTGGCCTGTTCCATGTGCGCTTGGCAGCTGAAGACATCTGTGTCTGTCCCATGTACATATGTGCCCGCATTGCTGAGAAAAATGATGGTTTATTATATACAAATGAGCCTCTAGGAGCAACGGGGGCGTTGTCATTACACCTAGAGGCTCTGCTCTCTCTGCAACTGCCAGGGTGCGACGAGTCCTCTTTAAGGTATGGACTAAATGTCACTTTCTGGAGCTAGTAGTACCGTATATGTAATGGCAAATGTCCTGTGAAAACACGTTGTTTTTTAACCCCTTTTCTGCTGGTATTCATGAAAAGCTTGGGTCCGGGCATGTTTGTTAAAATTTTTCTTCTCTTTCCATGCAGTGATCAGAGCGAAGGCCATTGTGGGCAAAGAGGTTGACAGCGGGAATGACGTCTATGGAAATCCCATAAAAAGAATCCAGTATGAAATCAAACAGATTAAGGTAAGGAGGCAAAGCGGGGGCTGCTGACATATTCCGGGGTCTTGGCAGATGGGCATTTATAACGGTTTAGCTGGTTGCACCTTTACAGTGCAAATATTCAAACTCTTTGATTGCTGTCAGTGGTTTTCATTTTTTTGGTGCATTTTTTTGCTTTTTTTTTTTTTACATGGAAACGTATAAATGTAAATTAAAGGGGTTCTCCGATGAGTAATTTAAAAAATGAAAACTAGACATCATACAGTACATGACGGTCTCTTTCTACCAAAGCTAGAACCAGACCAAACTAAAACGGAGACTGTCACTTTCTGGAGTGTGAACAGGGGAGAAGGAGACCCCCATTCTCCTGGTGAGGTGGAATATCCTTTTAAGTTTTATCGCGGCCCTTGGAATTGGTTCCATTTGACCACGTGGTCATCGCACCAGGAAAGGTTGTGCATGTCTGATGTAGAGGAAGGTAAAAATTTTGAAGGAAAAAAATATTTTTCCACATTTTAGGGAAAAAGATTGCTTCCCGACTCCAATCAGGCAATCAGAATAACTCCCTGGATCAACGACCCCTCTCTAGTAGCCATAGCCTGTAATATTATTACACTCCAGAAATACATCCAGGCCCCTCTTGAATTCCTTTATTGTACTCCCCATCACCACCTCCACAGGCAGAGAGTTCCATAGTCTCACTGCTCTTACCGTAAAGAATCCACATCATGTGCTGTTCGTACCCATATGTCCGCTCCGCGGGTGTGCAAAAAAACCCCCAAAACATAGAACATGTCCTATTCTTGTCTATTTTGCCGACAAGAATAGACATTTCAAACAAAGGGAAAATGCGGGATGCACACGGACGGTATGCGGAAAGCAAAAAAGGATACGGCCACGTACATGAGGCCTAAGGTCTGTGATTTTAGAAAAAAATGCTGTGTTTTCTAGCACAGTGTGTATTTGTTAAAGGGGGTTTCCTGGGCCTTGGCTATTAATGACCTACCTTCAGGAACAGGAGACATACTCGTGTTGGTGTGGCTCGGGGTTGTGCCAAAAGCGCAGCCTGAAAACCCCAACAGAAATAAATGCTGAAAAATGGTGTCAGAAACATTTTAAACAAGTGCTACTAGAACGCCATCAGTGGAAAACCTCCATCTGGTATCACCATGGAAGAAACACCATCAGAGTTGCTACTTGCGGTTTTCTACATTGAGATTTTACCATTTGAGGTCAGTCGGCTGATGCGCTGAGAAAATCCCACCAAACACAGCATGCGGCACTTGTGAAAACTGATCATTGCCCAAAGTAGACGAACGCATTATAAGAATTATAGCAAGATTAAAATTTTTCCCAAATTTGTGGTGTTGGGTTGTGCCGAGATTTTAACCTTCTCTTTCACATTGCTCTGCAGATGTTCAAGGGACCTACCGAGGATATCCAGTACATCTTCACAGCCACTTCATCCGCTGTGTGCGGCGTGACACTGGATACTGGAGGCAAAAAAGAGTACTTGATTGCAGGTTGGTTCTTTTATATTTGATTGTGTTCTTTACATTGTTTCTTATAGTAAAATAAAAAAATGTTATCCACAGCACAACCCCATTAACAAATCAGACATGTTTGGAGAGGGGTCTCGTTTGGGCTGCCTGGAGAAGGGTCTCGTTTGGGCTGCCTGGAGAAGTGTCTCGTTTAGGCTGCCTGGAGAAGGGTCTCGTTTGGGCTGCCTGGAGAAGGGTCTCGTTTGGGCTGCCTGGAGAAGGGTCTCGTTTGGGCAGCCTGGAGAAGAGTCTCGTTTGGGCTGCCTGGAGAAGGGTCTCGTTTGGGCTGCCTGGAGAAGGGTCTCGTTTGGGCTGCCTGGAGAAGGGTCTCGTTTGGGCTGCCTGGAGAAGGGTCTCGTTTGGGCTGCCTGGAGAAGGGTCTCGTTTGGGCTGCCTGGAGAAGGGTCTCGTTTGGGCTGCCTGGAGAAGGGTCTCGTTTGGGCTGCCTGGAGAAGGGTCTCGTTTGGGCTGCCTGGAGAAGGGTCATCTGTTAATTTTCAACCTATTACACTATTAGAGGGTTATTTCTATCTTATAAATGTGATGGCCTATCACTTTAGGATTGGTGGGGGTCTAACCCCTGGTACTCTACTAATCCTGAAGGTGACACAGTGGCTCCCTGACCACACACTGTGAATGGAAGAGGCGGCTGCAGTCCCCTGTACAGCCCGGTCGACGGGGCGTTGCTGTGCGTGGAGGAACTGCAATTCCTTCTTCCTGTGGATCGGTGAGAGTTCCAGAGGTCAGACCTCTACCAATCATACAGTGATGACCTGTCCCAGCACCATCACCTTATCCAGCGAAGAACTCCATGACCTTGGAGTCATTATCTGCCATTAGGAAATAATGATACTCTGGCTCCTTTCAATGACATTTTCACCCCACGTTAGCGAGGTCTTGTTTTTTTCACAAGGCAGGCAGCGTTGTATTTGCTTCACAAACGTGGCACGCCCAAATAAAAGGCAGCTGGACAGGCCGTGGAAGTAGTTGCACAACTGATTTTATACATAATTTTTCTCAATGAGCTGCCGCTAAACAGGTGGCTTCTAGTTTGTTTTGTGCAGCAGATACATTCTGCATGATGAGAAGAAATCCATAGAAAATATTCTTGTTTACAGCCCTCTAAGGCACCTATAGGTGATATAGTGCTGCACCCTGAGCAGATGATGGCAAAAGACCGACCAGCGATGAGGCAAGTGTGCGGAAACGTCTGGTCATGGCTCCATTTCCTTTCAGGCTGAGGAAATATTACATATGCATGTTAGAAATCAATAAAATATCATCTGTATGAGGCTACGTTCACACATGAGGCTGCGGTCCGGATGCCAGCCGAGTGCATTCTGCATTTTGCGGACCACACATGGCCAGTGCCATATAGAAAATGATTGTGGACAAGAATAGGACATGCTCTATCTTTTTTGCGGGGCAGCGGAATGGAACTACAGATGCGGACAGCACACTGTGTGCTGTCCGCATCTTTTGTGGCCACATTGAATGAATGGGTCCGCACCCGTTCTGCAAAATTGCCGAACAGATGCAGACCCATTCATACGTTCGGGGGAATGAGCCCTAACACATGGCCACAAGTATGTCTGTTTGTAGGTGTTGACGTACTTTGGCCATGTATTATACAGATGATTTATTTTTTATTTTTTTTAACTTGAGTACCCTCCGCTGATACTGCAGGAATTTTTTTCAGTTTTTTTTTTTTTTTTAAACCCCCCTCGGCTGCCCCGCTGTGATCCCCCGAAGTTTTGGCGTCCTATATATTAATGCAGAGCATTAGTACAGGGAGGAGGAGACATAAGCTTTTCTCAGTGGGCGTCTCCTTCTCCCTGGTCCAAGGGTTGTTCTCGTAAGATTTGGTAAATGTAGGCAAGGACTATACTCTCTTACGAGCATTCAGGTAGTGTCCGGCAATGCTGGATCCAGAGAGCTTCGGGGTCAGGGAGTACCCTGCCGGATCTCTTCACCGCTAGTGTGAAACTAGCTTTAGCGGTGACTAACGTAGACCGAAATGCGTCAGCTGTTTTATTTTATGTGCTTTTAGTCTGAAGCTAATAAAGCTCCTGCTGTTATGGGTCAGTGTTGTGCTGGAAAATTTCTGTGCAGCCGAACGTGTCCCGAGTCACACCCCTGGCCTGCATCGTATTACATGAGACCGAGGTCTCTGGAGGCTAGTCATTGGCGTCTGTTCACTACACGTGGATCATTCAAAATGAGTCTGTTCCATGGATGGGAAATATCAGTTTGGATGAGCTCTTCTGGAGAAAATCTAGAGAAAACCTGTTGTAATACATGAAGTCTGCATCCTGTGAGAATTCATTTTAAACATGGGCGCCATTTCCTCTTTTCCAGGTAAAGCAGAGGGTAATGGAAAAATGCATATCACATTGTGTGACTTCATTGTGCCATGGGAATCTCTCACCCAAACCCAGAAGAAAAGTCTAAATCAGAGATATGAGATGGGCTGTGAGTGTAAGGTAAGTCCTTGTTTTGTCACCCAAGGTATGAAGGCAGCTGTCATTTTGTAATGGATTTCTTTTACCTTTATCTTCCATTCTGGGCTGTGGTCACATGACCATGTCCATGCAGCGCTCTTTTATTTCCCGTGATGTCCTGTCCATGGGCGGGGCAGTGATAGGGGAGTGTCAACAAAATTGGGGAGATTTTGGGGATTTTGTGTATAGAGCTGAGGACATGGGTTGCTAGATGGCCGCTAGCACATCCGCAATACCCAGTCCCCATAGCTCTGTGTGCTTTTATTGTGCAAAAAAGACGATTTGATACATATGCAAATTAACCTGAGATGAGTCCTGTACGTGAAATGAGTCACGGATAATATAAAAAATAAAGAACCCCCCCTTTTAATGTGACAGTCATAGAGAAAACATATACTGTCTGATGGGTAAAGGAGCTAATGACATGAAGGCAGGTTCCTGGTGGCTTACAGGTCGTGGTTGGAGGTCATTTGTAGATTCCCCGCTCCTGGGTCTCACAGAGTAAGAACTTTTTATCCCCAATATTGCATCTAGAATACTGAACCCCATATCATTAGGGCTTTCATATATCTAATATCTAAGCTCTAGCGATTAAACACCTGCCACAACCAAAATATACATCCCTGGCCGTTAAAGGGATTGTCTGGGTATAAACATTGATGCCATCGGCATGTGTATGAAAGAGACTGCGACCCTCAATCAGCCCCTGGTTATGGATTTCAGCATGCCCGATCCTTTTGTTTTCAGGGACATAAGCCACCTGCAAGAAGCATCTCTCCTGTCCTGTTCACACACGCATGCTCTGCCGAGCCAGTCATACATGTGTGTAGGGGATCAGGGAAGAGCTTATCTAATGTGTATGGCCAGTTTTCCTCCCATCACTCTGTTGAGAGGATATGCGCATCCGGCGTATATGGAGAGGGGAGGGAGGAATGGCTGTAGGCCGAATTACTATATGATATGATACTAAGGGTATAATTTGTTTATTTTTTTTGTCAGACTCCTTGATGATATTTTAAGACTGTGGTTGTGGCCACGGCTCAGAAAAACTTTTTACACAGCCTATAAAATCAGTTATGTTAGGAAGAGTACACAGGGTGGGAGTCCCATTAAAACCTCTCCGCATACATGTCTTGAGTAGAGCTGAATGCCGATGAGTCAACGCTGCCCAACAATCTTACAATGCTGCAGAGCGAAGCCATTACTGGGAGGGCCGAATCTCACATTACACACAGAGTTTACAGCAAGCCATTTTACTGTTATTAAAAGCATGTGACAACAGGTCTCGTGGTCAGGCCAGACAAAATTGGAACATTTTGTTCTGAGTTCAAAGAACTAGATCTGGCCAAATCTCTACCTCAGTGGATGAGAACATACATCTAAGCCTTCTTTCACTCTTTTATGCCATAAACGATGCCTGGAAAAAAGATTTCCTCTTTGTCTGAAGTTTTCACCTAGTCTTACGTTGACTGTCGACCAAACACAAATGCGGATCTTCCCTTCCCAACCGAAAAAAGTCTGTAACTTGTGCTGAGAAAAACCGTGAAAACGTTTGTAATGAAGGTGACCTGGTGCTGATCACCATGAATCCGGCTTCTTTGTTACGTTGCAGGGATGGTGTCCGCTCAGGAGCTGTGCCGGCATCAGCTCCCAACATCCCAGTAACTGGGATCAGAGGCAACACCGCTCCTGACCGTTCAACCTAGTAGATGTCATGGTCAGTAGTGACTGCTACTGGTTTAACCTAAGGGTGCTTCTCCAGTGCAATCTCAGGGTGCCGGTGGGTTACAGTGGCAGCTAGGGTCCTAACACAGGCCCCCTTGCCTGCCATTTGTATTTGTCTAATAGATTGCCTGTCTGTAAAGCACTGCCAGGTAATAATTCATTGCAATACAGGAGTGTTTCAGAGTATTATATGGGCAGTCCTATAGAGGGACAAAAATTACTTATAGGGGTTGTGTCGGGGTTTTATAATGATGACCTATCCTCAGGATAGGTGATCAATATCAGATCTGTGGGGGTCCGACGGGCAATGTAATGAACAGGAAGCAGCGCTCGCATGGAGCGTCACCTCCTTTTCAAACAGCTGATCAGTAGGGGTGCCAGATGTTGGACCTCCACCGATCTGATATTAATGACCTATCCTGAGGATAGCAATCAAAACCCGGTCATGGCAGCATCTTGCTGCTGTTGTGTACACATTCTTTTTAAGTACAAGAAATAAAGATGGAACCGGAGATGCTGCCATGACCGGGTTTTGATTGCTGATCTGTGGACTTCTGAGGATCTGCGGTCATGGTTGGGCTGGTGTATTCCGGTGGGGTCGGTGAGGTCCGTGGGTGCTGCTCTTCAACTTTTATTTTACACTATCCTGAGGATAGGTCGGGGGTAGGCAACCTCCGGCACTCCAGCTGTTGTGAAACTACAACTCCCAGCATGCATACTTGCTCTGCTCTTCTAAGAACTGTCATAGAAATGAATGGAGCATGCTGGGAATTGTAGTTTCACAACATCTGGAGTGCCGCAGGTTGCTGTTTCCTGGGATAGGTCATTAATATAAAACCACACACACACTTGGAATACCCACACACACACACTTGGAATACCCACACACACACACTTGGAATACCCACACACACACACTTGGAATACCCACACACACACTTGGAATACCCACACACACACACTTGGAATACCCACACACACACTTGGAATACCCACACACACATTTGGAATACCCACACATACACATTTGAAATACCCACATTCACAACAATAATGAAGTATAAAAAGCATTAATAAAATTCCAAAGAATTGATTTTTAAATTTACAAAAATTAGTAAAAGCTAATCGATGACTTATGTACCCCAAAATTGTACCATTGAAAGCTATAGCTTGTCCCATTAAAAAAAACAAGCCCCTGTGAAGCACATAGACAGAAAAATTAAAAAGTTATGGTACTTGGTAACGCAAGTACCAAGGGAGTTAGGCTACATCTACACAACGAAATTTGTCGCGCGACATTTTGTTGCACTAATGTCGTGCGACAATTTTTATAATGGCAGTCTATGGTGTCGCACTGCAACATGCTGCAACTGCGACGCAACAGTCGCAGAAAATCCATTTGAGATGGATTTTTCTGTGACTGTTGCGTCGCAGTCGCAGAATGTTGCAGTGCGACACCATAGACTGCCATTATAAAAATTGTCGCGTGACATTAGTGCAACAAAATGTTGCGCTACAAATATTGCAGTGTAGTTGTGCCCTATCTGTCGCGCGACAAATGTCGTCGTGTAGACGTAGCCTTATTCTGATTGCCTGATTGGAGTCGGGAAGGATTTTTTCCCGGGAAAATTGGCTTCTACCTCAGTGTTTTGTGTTTTTGTTTTTTTTTGCCTTCCTCTGGATCAACTTGCAGGATAACAGGCTGAACTGGATGGACAGATGTATTTTCTCGCCCATATTCATTGGGGGACACAGGAACCGTGGGTATAGCTATGTCCTCTAGGAGGCGTTAACACTAGTAAAAGCTGTTAGCTCCTCCCCTGGCAGCTATACCCCCTCCAGCCTGGAGAGAGAGCTTCAGTTTTTTCTAGTGTCAATAGGAGGCAGACCTCCCTGCGCTGCAGGGATCTCCTGAAGATTTTTTTATTTTAGTTTTTTTTTTTTCTCCTTCTTTTTCAGATGGGAAAACAGTGGACGCCTCGCCTCCCTGTTCTTCCGGGGTTGAGTTGCGCCAGTGCCGGTCACCTGCACTGCTGCCTCCCCCACAGAAGACAAGGTGGACCAGGGCAGCCTCGCTCCCTTGCATCCCGCCAGCCAAGGGGTCACCCATCCAAGCCCCTCTTTTCCAGCGTCGTGCCAGTAGCTGAAGGGGTGACCCTGCTGGACCAGAGGAGGGGTGAAGATGGCGGCAGGAAAGAGAAGAGAGGTGAGTACACAGGACTAGGTAAGTATGTCCCTCCTGGTTCGCCCCCTCCCTCCCTACCTGGTGGCAGTAATGCAGAGGTTAACAAGGCAATCCAGCTCTTATAGCTGTGGTTGAATGCCTTACCTCTGATACAGAAGGTCGTGGGTCGAGTCCCAGCAGAAACAGGGCCCTGCAGCCATTCCCTTCTTCCCCCTCTGGCAGGTTTTTTATTCATTGCCTAGCAGGGCGGCACATAGGGGGTTAATGTCAGTGGAACCCCTGGCAGGCTTTTTACATGAATAGGTGGTGCAAAGCAGCAGGGAGTCCGAGCGCACGGTCAGACAGATGATCTCTGCCTGTGTTGGACCGCCATGACCAGAGATCCGGAGCGGACGCCGAGCGCGCCGCTCAGGAAAGGGTTAAACCTTGCAGGAAACTCGGCCGTGCACCGCACATGTTTTTTTTGCCCGGACACGCCGGTGTCCGCCCGGCCTGCGGGGTGGAGCCTCAATCCGTTGCTGGGCGGGCTCATATTGCGGTGCTTGGTCCCTCTGCGGTCCGGCCGATGCACTTATCGGCTGTGCGCAGGGGCCTTGGGTTGCCACCCTGCGGCTTGCTGAGGGCCGCACTTCGTCCCCCTGGGGGAGGGGGGGGGATGTGCGCTCCGGCGTGAAAACTTCGTGCCCTTCTCCCCCCTCCCCCAGTAACCTGCTAGCTCCGCCCCCAGTCATGAAGTCGACCTTAAAGGGATTCTGTCACCAGGTTTGACCCCTGTCAGCTAAACATATGCTGATGTTCAGGGCGTCTTCACGATTCCTAATGTGGGCTTATAAATGTCATCTGTGGGCTTATTTAGCTAAAAAACAGCTATTACTAACCTGTCAGTCAAACAAATAAGGTGCCCAAGGGGATGTTAATGGGTGCAAGATGCCCGCCGCACCCACCGCCGTTCGTGCCCAGCGCCGCCTTTCCGGACTTCTGAGCCGCCTCCTAATCCTCTGTGCAGCCTCTCGCTCTCCCTCCCCCCTCCTTCTGCTGTAAGATCTCGCGCATACAGGGATTGAGCGAAGTGCGGGCGCATGCGCACTTCGCTGTAAGAAGCCAAATGGAGAAGTCCGCATGGGCGCATCAGGCAGAGCCCTGTGCGCACGCGCGAGATCTTGCAGCAGCAGGAGGAGGAGGAGGGGGGGGGCAGGGAGGGAGAGCGAGAGGCGGCACAGAGGATTAGGAGGCGGCGCAGAAGTCCGGAAAGGCGGCGCTAGGCACGAACGGCGGTGGGTGCGGCGGGCATCTTGCACCCATTAACATCCCCTTGGGCACCTTATTTGTTTGACTGACAGGTTAGTAAAAGCAGTTTTTTAGCTAAATAAGCCCACAGATGACATTTAGAAGCCCACATTAGGAATCGTGAAGACGCCCTGAACATCAGCATATGTTTAGCTGACAGGGGTCAAACCTGGTGACAGAATCCCTTTAACCCTTAGGGAGAGCCTCTGGAATTCCCTGGCCGGCATATCTGGGGAGGAGTAGAGTTCTAAGGGGGCGTGGCACTCCCAGTACAATGTTCCTCATGATGGAGGAATTTAACCCTTTCCTGCCTCTTGTGCTTGAGGCCGTCATTTGAGTTAAAATAAATAAATAAAATAAAGAGATGTGCGTCCATACGGCCCCCTCCCCACCCTCATTACCAACTGTCTGTGCGGTACCACACTGGGCCCGTGTTCTATCTCGGATAAGGATCACCTCTCTTAGTTCCCAATCCGCCCTCTGAGCCGTTTGGTTGATAATTTTCCTCCTCTTGAAATCCCGTGGAGGACAGCTGATGTATTCCCAATCCACCCTCCGGGTCGTTTGGTTGATAATTCCCTGCACAATTTAGTGATGGACCTCTGAAGAATTCCAATCCGTCCCCTGGGGCCGTTGATGATTCTCCACCTCCACAATACAGTGGAGAGCCTCTGGAATTCCCAATCCACCCTCCGGGTCGTTTTGGTTGCCTATTCCACCTGCACAATTTAGTGATGGACCTCTGAGAAATTCCCAATCCGCCCTCCGGGTCGTTTGGTTGATAATCCTCCACCTACGAAATTCAATAGAGGACCTCTGAGAAATTCCCAATCCGCCCTCCGGGTCGTTTGGTTGATAATCCTCCACCTACGAAATTCAATAGAGGACCTCTGGAATTCCCAATCCACCCTCCCGGGTCGTTTGGTTGACAATTCCCCACCTGCGCAATCCAGTAGGGGTCCGGTGGAACTCTCAGTCCACCCTCTGGGGTAGTTTGGTTGATATTTCTTCGCCGGCGCCATTCAATTTGGGACCTCTGACCTTCCCAATCCGCCCTCCCGGGTCGTTTGGGGGGATAATTCCCCATCTATGCAATCCACCTGCGAAGTCGCTTGATTCTGCACCGCCTGCACATTCCGGTAGATGGACCTCTACAAGCTCCCATCCCACCCCCTGGGTAGTTTGGTTAATAAGTCCCCACCTGCGCAGTCCACAACTGCCAGGGGCGAGATTCTGAGGAGTAGACCTACGCGCGAGTGGAACACAGCGCATCTTTTTTCCTCGCAACCCCACCCTTCCTCCCTGGGTCACGCTCAGACAAGGACTCGCCGTATACATGAGTCCGAAGCAATCTCCTAAGATTGCTTCTAAGGTGGCCAGTGGTACTTGTCATATGCATTAACCCTTCCTTAGGTGGAGTAATTGCACTACTTCAGGATACAGTACCTGCCTTATACATTATCCTGCCATGGGTGGACTAAGTACAATGACATGGGTTTCGGGACCTGCTATATGCGTATACATTCATGGCGCGTTGACATTGTCACTGTTACATTGTGTGCTGTATGCATTACCCCCTTACTTAGGTGCAACGGGGTACAGGACTCGCCATATGCACTAGTTCTAGCCGTGGGCATTCGCCCCCCCCTTCATAGGTAGGGTATTCTCCCTACCACTGACTTGTATCTGCCGTATGCATCCACCTTCCTTGGGTAGCTAATTACGCTACCATTGAATTTGGTTCCGACTGTCGCAGTAGCCTTTCATAGGTGGAGTGTTGCACATCACCGTGCTTCTGTTGCATTACCCCCTTCCGCAAGTGATCAATAGCGGGGAATATCTAAACATCTTCGGATGCTGCAATTCTGCGGCACCACGGCTCTAGGTGCCTTCGCTTATTTCCAAGGGGCCGTGACAACAGTCGGTTCTTGCAGGTGCCCGGCATTCTTACCCTAGTGCCATATGGGTGCCACCAGTGGACACGGTGGCTATTCCATCCTTTGGTGCTGGTTTCGCGCATGATTATAACATCCTCTGTCTTCTCAGGGGGTTCCTAGCATCACTTATGTGTCCCAGAGACCCCCCCCCCCCCCCCCCTTATCTCCATGGGCCTTCGTTGTTCCAGTCGGTCATGATATTGTCCGCATCAATACGTAGTGCGTACTCCATTGCACATATATGGTGAGTACGTTCCAGCGAGTCGAGTGTTTCACTGACTCTGTATTCTCTATCCACCACTCCCCCTTCTCTGGGAAAGTGGTTATGCTGGCACTCTGGTTTAGCTCCTACAACTTGTTCTACTCCACAGGAGCAGCTTTTTCGCTAATGCTTGAGTTCGTGGTCACTCCAGTGGGACATCCCCCTCAGGTAGGGGTCCTACCCTGGAGCTAGCTTGGCAGTTGCGCCAGTTCTGCGCTCTTCCAGGTAGAGTTTTCAGGTTAACTCTACTTAACTGGGGCAGTATGGTACGTGGCTTCTACGGATAGTCTCAGGCCTCCCCCTCAGTTTTGCGCTGGCTTCTACTGTGGGAGCGGTGTTGCTTACTACATGCTTGGGTTCTTACTGCACAGCTCTGCACAGCTTTTTCGTCAGGCGGTGGACTCTGTTAGCACTGAATTCGGTGGCCTCTACGGGTGACCCCCTCCTCTGCTGGGGTATGGGGCTAGCAATACAGTGTGGCTCCCCTTGTCTGGCTTCCTCTTCAGGCAGTGTTTTTTGCACAGCCATTTAGTCCTTGGCTACTTTTGTATAGCGCCGGTCTCAGACGGGGAATGGGCTTAAACCTAGCCTATCCTTCTCCTGTCTTTTCCTCCTCTGGCTCAGGGTTCATTGCCATCCCGCATGCCTTTGTAGTTCCTATGTTGCTACCTTCCCTCATCTGCATTTGCAAAGGGTATTAGTTTGGTGGCCTTCCATTCCAGGCACGATCCGGTCCTGACTGGTGGGCTGTGGCACCCTCCATATTCCTCCTTCTACAGGGACTCTTCCATTCTTCCGGGTGTGCTAACGGTATCTACACAAAGCTTCCCACCATTCTCTCCAGAGCCAGAGTTCCGGAAGCATGCGACGTGGTCACCCTGATTCTTCTTGGCGGGAGTTCTCCCTCCTTACGTGTTTCTTCCCCCTCCTTCCCAGGGTTCTTCGGAGGATCCAGATGGAGGACATTCCGACAAATACTAGACGCTCCAAGTTGACCCCGTCGTGCGTGGTATGCTGACCTCGTTCTACTTCCTGGAGACATCCCTTGGTCACTGCCACTCAGAGACGACCTTCTTTCCCGGGGTCCGGTCTTACATTAGTATTTCGGTGACGGCGTGGCTATTAAGACCACCATTCTGACGTGGAAAGGGGTTCAGCGGATGTCTTCCTCACTATGATTCAGGCCAGAAAGCCTGCATCGCCCAGGATCTGTTGTGGGACCTGGAGGTCCTTCCTGGGCTTCTGTGAATGCTGGGACATCCCCTCACTTCCTGTTTTTTCTCTCCCCACGGTCCTATCCTTCTACATTCAGGGTTGGACCTTGGTTAGCCCTTAGTTCCTTGATGGGTCAGGTGTTGGCGCTTCTGTCCTGGGGCAGCTTCCAGCGTACTCTGGTTTCCCTGGTGCCGTCCTTACAGCCTTGGGATCTGTATATAGTTTTCTCAGCCTTCCAGTCTTCTCCACTTGAGCCCTTGTGGGAGTTCTTACTCCGGCTCCTGTCTTAGAAGGTAGTTTTTTCTTGTGGCTATCACATCCATCAGGCAGGTGTCTAAATTGGGGGTGCTCTCTTGCAAGATCCCCTTCCTCGTTCTTCACAAGGATACGGCAGTTCTCCGGCCCATTCCTTCTTCTCCAGAAGGTGGTCTCTGACTTCCATATCAATGAAGGAATTGTCCTTCCTTCACTGTCTCTTTCCTTCGCACCCTATGGAAGGGAGCTACATTATTGGACGTTGTCAGAGATCTTATTATTAGCAGCCTCCAGTCCCCCTCGGCGTACGGATTCCCTTTTCTCTCCGGTGGGTCCTCGCTAGGGATTGGCGGCCTCCAAAGGGCAATTGCACGTTGGATTCGGTCGGCATGTGCTGACGCATGCCGTGCCCGGTGCAGGGTTCCACCCTTGGGTGTCACGGCTCACTCTCCCAAAGCGGTGAGCACTTCTTGGGCTAAGAGGAATCGCGCTTTGGCTGCACAGTTGTGTCAGGTTGCTCCCGGTCCTCCTTACACATGTTCACAAGAAATTACCAGGTGCATACTTATGTATCGACGGTCGCGGCGTGGCCGTGGGGTCTTGCAGGCAACAGTTCTTAGGTGCCTGCAGGGACGCTTGCTTCCATGGGTCTGTGGTTTTCCCTCCATGTGGACTGCTCTCGGACGTCCCACGGTCTCTGTGTCCCCCAATAAATATGGGCGAGAAAAGGAGATTTTTGTATAACTTACCAGTAAAATCTCTTTCTCGCTCTTCATTGGGGGACACAGCACCCACCCAGTATTGTTGTCCGGCCACTGTTGGGCAGTTGCTGGTTTGGACCCCGTTGGGTCCTTTGACATAGTTGGTTTTCCACTTGCTTCTCCTACTGCTTCTCACAAACTGAAGCTCTCTCTCCAGGCTGGAGGGGGTATAGATGCCAGGGGAGGGGCTACTTTACTAGTGTCAACGCCTCCTAGAGGACATAGCTATACCCACGGTCTCTGTGTCCCCCAATGAAGAGCGAGAAAGAGATTTTACTGGTAAGTTATACAAAAATCTCCTTTTTTCGGCCTTATATACTATGTTACTATGTAATGATGAAAAAAACCTAAGAAATGAGAATGCTTAGTCCTTAAAGGGGTTGTCCAATGTCATACAACCCCATCTCATAGTTTATAATGTCCTGTAAGATGTAATTATGTAACATTCTTCCATTAAGTATATCGCTCCTGTGTGAAGATCTGAACTTCTGTTGCGTGACCCCCAGTCTATAGTGCCGCTCAGAAACGGTGATGCCCCGTCTATTGGCATTCTCCTGTCCCTTCTGCTCTGCTCCATACATCGCCACCCATCTCATTTACATGGGCGGATAGTGGCTAGCACTGAGAGAAAGGGATCATTCACTAACACTAGTGGATTGTACCATTATGTCAGTGCCGCCCAGTACTCAAGATATCCAGCAAGGAGCAGAGCAGAGGGACTGGAGAATGCCAGTGGATAGATCATCGGTGGATGGGGGACAGCAGTTCAGATAAAGGAGCGATGTAGGTCATGAAATGTATTACAAAATTACATCTTGCAGGACCTTGTACATGGCGGATCCAGATGACATTGGTAGACCTCTGTATCCCATAGCCACCATCAGCATCCCCCCAATCTCATCACTGGGGAGGGTGGAGTCTTGGCTTCGATGGGCAGACAGAGACCTAACAAATTCCTTCAAACCCAGCCAATTCAAGAGTTTATCCCATGATTAATGAAAAAAATGAAAATCGTACAGTACATGACAATCTTTCTAGCAAAACTAGAACCAGCCCTGTACCTCACATGGATCCAGAGATCTTCACATTCATTGCTCCAATTGCTCTGCTAGATTTATCTGCTGCAGCTGGTGGCAGTTAAAGGATGGAACTGAGCATCTGCGTCCACCTCAGTGAGCAGGGCAGGGAACTTTGAAAAAGAGCAAACAGCAGGTGGCGCTATTCAGATACATTTTATTGGATAGCTCAGCTGCTATACAAAATGTTTAATTTGATACTGTTAAGAAAGTATTCAGGTGGTGGGTTGAAAAATGTAGAATACTTTAATCCTTTAGATGACCCTATTGGCCGTAGCATCTAAGAAGTTAAATGACCAGGATCAAAGTTGGCTCTGATCTCGGCCATACCAGACTGTATTTAACAATCCGCTCTCAATATGCTGAGCGTGCACCGCTACTGCGCCATAAGGGTACAGCATTTTGTGCGAATCTTCCTGCTCATGACCTGACTCTACATCATTGGATGGAAAGGGGTTAAAGAGGCCCCATTGCTGGGCCTGTCCTGATTTGAGTGTTTGATTTGTGTTATCAGCAGAGAGGCCTTATGTTGGTATATGTAAGTTCTGATGTCATCTGTCTACTTTGTCTCCTCAGATCTCACGCTGTCCTTCCATTCCCTGTTATGTCTCTTCCCAAGATGAGTGTCTCTGGACAGACTGGATGACCGAGAAGAGCATCAACGGACGGCAGGCGAAACATTACTCCTGCATTAAGCGAAGTGATGGATCCTGCTCCTGGTACCGGGGAACCGCTCCTCCAAAACAGGAGTTCCTCGACATAGAGGACCCCTAAATCTCATTTTGTGCAAGTCCCGCAATTTTTTTTTTTTGTAATTATAATTTTTTTTTGTCCAGGTAAATGTCAGTTCTTGCAAGTCACATGGCTGAACAGAAGAAGCTGGACTGCAAGCTGTCATGGGATGGGGAATTAACCCCTTCATTGCTCAACCCCACAGCACTGAAAGGATTAAATGGATGGGGATGGGATGGACTCTGCTTCCACCCTAGCTCTTAGACTTCCACTCCCCCATCATACAGTTTGTTGGAGCGCACAAGGCCACATATAGAATCCCTTTATTCTGTGTAGCTGGTCTACAGTCTTTTCCTTGACTTTCCCCAAGTGCCCAATTCCCTTTCTAAAAGAGGATAATCTGCAAAGCGAGGTCCAAGTTCTGTTTGCCCACCCTACCCTTCCCCCTCTAGTATTCAGTGTAATGTAAGCAGGGACTGGCTTTCTGTGTCATTCTGAGAATGCTTCCATTATAAATCTCTTCCCGTGTTCAGTACCCACTGTTCCTATTTTACCGACTGTCTGGGGGTGTTCTTAAAGGAACACTAATGCTGTTATACGAATGGAGCTGTGAAACTGGATGCGCCATAAATGTCCAGTAGGTGGGGTCCTATCTGTGACCCGTTCCTGCCTCAAGAATGGGGCCCCGACACCCCCTGCCAGGAATAGAGAGGAGGCCACACATGCATTGAAATAGCCAAATATGCGCGCTTTGCTATTTTCGAAGGTCCCGTACACGTGAATGGAGAGAGTCGTTCGTGCGTGGCACGTGACAGGGCTCCATTCTTGAGATAGGAGTGGGTCCATATCCGCCGGATATTTTATGGCATAGCCTGTGGAAATTAAATAAATGTCTAGATCAGTGATGCCCAACCTGCGGCCATCCAGCTCCCACCATGCCCTGTTGTAGGCTGATAGCTGAAGGCTGTCTGAGCATGCTGGGAGTTGTAGTTTTGCAACAGCTGGAGGGCCGCAGGTTGGGCATCCCTGGTCTAGATAGAACAACCTCTTTTTAAAGGGGTTTTCCAGCATCTGGCAAAATTTTCCTATGGGATAAAATAATGAAAGGCTCACCTGGTAGAGCCCCTGTCATTCCAGTGTACCACTAGGGCCAGTAGCACCGAAGCCGTGGCACTGGAACTACAGGGGGATTCACCATCCGATGTATTACATCTTTTATTATTTTATCCAATGTCCTACCTTCCAGGCAAATTTTGCCCGATCCTGGAAAACCTGTTTAACAGTTCAAGTCAGGGTTTGTGTAGTTTTCCTGTACATTTAAAAAGGATCTGTCGCCTCTCCTGACACGTCTTTTTTTTTTTTTTATGAATACTTGTATTTTCCACGAACAAACAATACTGGATTTTAATTAGCGATCTGGGTCCACTGTTACTCCTCCTGGAAACGGATGACTTAAGCTACTTTTCACACTTGCGTTGTTTATTTCGATATCGCTATCCAGCAGGGGATCTAATTACCGGAAATAAACAGATCAGTTTTTTTCCTTGTATATCAGGATGCATCCGTTCCGTTAGGATGCGGTTGTGTGTAGTCAAAACTGATCCGTCACTAAATACATTAAAAGTGAATGGGTGACGGATCTGGTTTTTTAGGGTTCTAAAAAAAAAAAGGATCCGTCACCATTGACTTACATTTCTCAGTGCGGGATCCGTTTTTATGACCAGACACAAAACCGCAGCTTGCATCGATTTTGTGTCCGGTCACAAAACGTAATGCTGCCGGAACGGAAGACGTCCTGATGCATCCTGAACGGATCTCTTTCCATTCAGAATGCATGAGGGCTAAAAGGGAACGTTTTTTTCCCCCCCCAGTATTTAGGTCCTCTGCCGGATCTCAATACCGGAAAACAACAACAACAAAAGTGTGAAAGTAGCCTAAATCGACAACTGGGCATTATTATTTACCTTGTCAATAGGATGTGTTTCTCACACTGTCTGATATGCTGTCATCACGGATTGGACGCTGTGTGCAGGGACACCCCCCCCCCCCCCCCCCAATCTGGTAACACCCAATCGTCACTTTATTCCTACATCAGCAGTTGGAATACCAAGGGGACAGCACAAATGCTGCAGGAGTTTTTTTCTCAAGGAATGCAATTACATACTGAAATAGACCTGTCAGGAGAGCAGGCGCAACCTCCGATTTAGGTTTGGAGAGAACAAGGTTTCACACAAGCTTATGTATGTTTCGTTGAGAATTTATTATAATCTGCTTGCCAGAAGAACTGAACGTAATCCTACAATGAAAAGTGTAAATTTTTTTGTTTTCTAGAATCTGCCATAATACGCTCTACATGGGTTGTAGAAATGACTTTGTAACTAATTGTCTGCCCTCCGTGGACACTGAATCGATTTTCTTTTTTTTTTTTCCTTTCTTAAAGGGGTTGTCTCATTGTGGAGATTACTGGCGCTGGGATAGGCCACCAATGTCGGATCCAAGCCAGTGACAGAGTAAGGTTACTTTCACACTTGCGTTTGGGGTTCCGCTTGTGAGATCCGTTTGAGGGCTCTCACAAGCGGCCCAGAACAGAATGCATCAGTTTGGCTCCGTTCCGCCTCCATTCCGCTCTGTAAGCGGACACCAAACGGATCCGTCCTGATATACAATGCAAGTCAATGGGGACGGATCAGTTTGGCGTTGACACAATATGGTGCAATTGCAAACGGATCCGTCCCTCATTGACTTTCAATGTAAAGTCAGGACGGATCCGTCTGACTAACTATTATTATTTTTTTTTTTTACATAGAATGCAGACGGATCCGTTATGAACTGATACCATCGTTTGCATTATAGGTGCGGATCCGTCTGTGCAGAAACCAGACGGATCCGCACCGAACGCAAGTGTGAAAGTAGCCTAAGCGTCGATGAGATTCACCTCTTGTCTGCTCCGCTTGGCTTTTTTTCAGGCGGTTGCATGGACTGCCATTGTTGTCAAGCAGTGCGGAGCTGGCTGGAGGTAAAGCGGTGCCGCGATTTCCTTGCGCCGCTGATACTTCATTCCAGCTACTGGCAGTGGTCACAGCAGATGGATCGCACACTAGTGGGACGACCCCTTTTAAAAATTGTTCTGTTTAATGGTTTTCATGGTGACCTACAGTAAAGACCTTCCTATATGTTCACACTTCCTTTTATAACGGTGCATGCTCCAGCATGCTATACGTAAGCATTGGTATTAATGGTGTAAATGTGTTGCATTGTGAGAGCAGCAGCAATCTAAGCCTCGTGCACTCTGCATCATAGTATTCATCGATGTAATAACCTAGGACAAAACTGTGCCGAAAACACACCGGAGCGGTAAGCTAGACCAACCTCCATGATATCGTAGCCTCGGAGGACACAGGACACACAGTGCAGCCCACTCTCTATCTACTGTACCCACAGCCAATAGTTACCTTGGTCCCACGTGCACAGGATACTCATACCCCTCTTTACCCCCCCGCAGGGCACACCTTGCGTGTACACAGACCATAGGAGAGAATGTTAAATGTGCCTGATGTACTGTATAGCTTTTGGGAATATTTAATCCCTCATTACTAGAAAACTTTTTATCATATTTATATCATACTATTTGGTATTTCCCTTTTTATTCCCGACATGGCTTTTATGGTCCTTGTGTCAAGCCCAATCCCCTTTGTACAAACAAGTATACTGTAAATCACAGGAATGCTATTTGTAGAGTTCTCGCTTGGTCAGTATAAGACGGAATGTGTATTTTTTATTTTTTCTGCTGCAAGTATTAATTTAAAGCTTTTGTTCTCTTTTTGTGTTTTTATTATTATTTTTTGCTGAAAATAAAGTCTGAGACTTGTGGAGAGAGAGAAGGGGGAAAGTTGCATGTTCTGTGCTTTGCACTTATTCCGATGCTCGATGACAAATTCTGTATGTGAAAGTTTCATCGGTGCCATTAAAAAGAGTATTATCTGCCACTGGGAGAGGCCTTTGACCTGTTATTGTGTGTTCCTCCCCCTATCACACAGCGCTTCTTCACAGATTTTGTACGTTATGTGGGCTCTGAGAGCTGCACTACTGTTTTTTATATATGTTTTATACTGTTGAAGCTAGTGTTGAGCGAAGCAAGCTTCAGATGTTTCATCCGAAGTTGCTTTGTTCAAAACTTCTGAATAATACTGTACGGAAATCCGTCTCCGTACAGTATTGGGCCTCTTGCACACGACTGTATGCCCTCCGAGATATACGGTCCGTGAGCGGGCCATATGTCCCGGAGCGCCATTGATCGTGCGCACGGGAGTACACAGCATCATAGATTACAATTATGCTGTGCACGTCGGGCCACCCGCGGTGCTATTGTCCTGCACTCATTAGATCATATGATTGCGGGACAGTAGCCCCACGGGTGGCATTGTAATCTATGATGCTGTATGCTCCTGTGTGCACGATGTATGACGCTCCAGGACATATGGCCCGCTCACAGATCGTATATCTCGGAGGGCATACGGTCGTGTGCAAGAGGCCTTAGAATGTGTGGGGTCCGATGAACCGAAGTTAGTTATTCGCAAAGTCGCGCGTGACTTCGTTGAATAACTTCGGTAGTTGATTTTTAAAGTGGAGAATCACTTATAAAACTTGGAACCGAACTCGACTTCGCGAATAGCTTACTTTGGCTCATCGCAGCTCATACATTCTAACACTGTAAGGAGACGGATCTCAGTACAGTATTAATTCTAAGTTTTGAACAAAGCGACTTCAGATGAAGCATCGTAAGTGCGCGTCGCTCAACACTAGTTGTAGCATTCGTGTTTTTCTCCTGTGCTAAAGAAGGTAAGCTTATTCTAAAATCGAACTCCCCCGAAAGCATATAGCGCCTCCAGGGGCCTAGATCAGTAATCCCGTCACGAAAATCTGATTCCTTCCAAGTAGTAAACCTTAAAATCAAAGCTCTTGTCCTATTTAAAGAGTATAAATCTCTTCTATTTGGGTGTAGAAGCGTACTGTAAGCATGATGGACGGATAGCTATACACGCTGGAAAAGTGGAGCTGCAGTGTTCCAAGCACAGTTGCGTTGCAGCTATTAGACGAGTATTACTATTATTAATGCATGGAGATAAGCTGGCCATAGATGGAAGATACTTGTGGGATGACTAATTCTCATAAAATAAATCTCAAATCAAAGCTCTTACAAACTGCAGCAGGTTTTTCTTCTGTGTAAGGCTGGAGTCGCACAGTTTAAAGTCACATAAGTGAGTACAAAAATATAGGGGAACTATATGTTCTTTATTTCTACATATTCCACAGCGCTTTACAATCAAATTAGTACAGAAACGATCAGACATTACAGAGTAACAAACAAGTCAGCAATTAAATTAAGAGGCTCGAGGGCCCCACTCGCGAGTGCCTACAAACTATGAGGAGATAGGGGTGACACACGTGGTAGAAAGTGCATATTCTGTACAATGGTCCAGCCGTCTTAAACTAAATACTGGATACATGTAACGCTGCATGAACCAGTCAGTATACTGTGCCTTCGAAAAGTCTTCAAACACTTTCACTTTTTTCATATTTTATTGAGGCCTTGTGCTAAAATAAAATAAAAATGGTATTATAAAATACAGTACAGACCAAAAGTTTGGACACACCTCATTCAAAGAGTTTTCTTTATTTTTATGACTATGAAAATTGTAGATTCACACTGAAGGCATCAAAACTATGAATTAACACATGTGGAATTATATACATAACAAACAAGTGTGAAACAACTGAAAATATGTCATATTCTAGGTTCTTCAAAGTAGCCACCTTTTGCTTTGATTACTGCTTTGCACACTCTTGGCATTCTCTTGATGAGCTTCAAGAGGTAGTCCCCTGAAATGGTCTTCCAACAGTCTTGAAGGAGTTCCCAGAGATGCTTAGCACTTGTTGGCCCTTTTGAGACTAAGATTCTCTGGTCTGATGAAACCAAGATTGAACCTTTTGTACTCCAATTTGAGGCATCATGCCTGGAAGAAACCAGGCTCATCACCTGCAGAAGTAAAGCATGGTGAAGGCAGCATCATGTTGTAAGGGTATTTTTCAGCAGCTGAGACCGGGACACTAGTCAGGGTTGAGGGAAAACTGAGTGGAGCAAAGTACAGATATTCTTAATGAAAATGTTGTCCAGCTTCCAACAAGACAATGGCTCTAAGCACTCGGCCAAGACAACAAATGGTCTGATCCATCCGGAGCCCTGAGTTGAACCCAATCGTACATCTGGAGAGACCTGAAAATGTCTATCAGTGGTCTCCATCCAACCTGACAGAACTAGAAAGAATCTGCAGAGAAGAATGGCAGAAAATCCCCAAATCTAGTTGTGTAAACCTTTTGGCATCATACCCAAGAAGCCTGGTTGCTGTAATCACTGCCATAGGTGCTGCAACTAAGTCCTGAGTAAAGGGTCTGAATACTTACGAGGGGTGTTCAATAAGCCGCAGCCTGTTCTGTCAGTGTTAGGGAGCTGAGCTTGTAAGTGCAGGTTGAGACGTGTGGACATTCAACACACAGTAGCAGTTCAGTGCAAGTCTACAAAGAAAGTGAGGGATTTTGAGCTTTGTTCAGTGATTAAATTACTTACAAAGGAAGAAAAGAAGACTAATGAAATCCATGAAAGGATGATTGTTGTATATGGTGATGATGCACCTTCCTACTACCAAGTTAAGTTTTGGGCCAAGCAGATTAAAGGGTTTCTGTCACCAGAATTAACCCTATTAAACTGGCTAACATTAGCGATGTGCTAGTAATGTCAGCAGACCCTAACTGTACTATTTTTATGCTTATGGATGCCCCGGTTACTGCACAATTTGAACTTTGATATGCAAATTAGCCTCTGGGGGGGGGGGGGGGGTTGCTCCTGCTCCTAGAGGCTCCGTTCTCCCACCTCATGTCACGCCCTGCTGTCCTTCATTGACAGGGACAGGCAGCGTTCGTCTCCTCCTGCCGGCCCTGTGTGCTGGGACTGCACAGGCGCGAGATTTATCCAGCAGGAGAAGACTAACGCTGGCCCTGTCAATCAAGGATGGCAGGGCGTGACTTGAGGTAGGAGAACGAAGCCTCTAGGAGCAGGAGCAACGCCCCCTCTGCTCCTAGAGGCTAATTTGCATATCAAGAAATAGTAGCTTGCATATCATCCGAGTTAAAATTGTGCAGTAACCGGGGCATCCATAAGCATAAAAATAGTACAGTTAGGGTCTGCTGACATTACAACATCGCTAATGTCAGCCAGTTTAATAGGGTTCATTCTGGGGACAGAAACCCTTTAAATGGGGTAGGGAATCAATTGAAGTTGACCCCTGTTCGGGCGACCATGCAAGGCAGCTTTAGAGGAAATGTGCTGTAAAGTAGAGTCTGATTTTGGAAGGTCGTGGGGTCAAAGTCAGTGTTATAGCTCATGAATTAGGCACTTCAGTTGGCACAGTTTCCAGTATCTTTCATGATATTTTAATGATGTCAAAGGTCAGTTCCTGGTGGGTGCCATGAATGTTGACACCTGCAATTTAGCCAAGAGAATTTAGACATGCTTAGAGAAAATCCAGCAGACTTACCAGTTGTGTTCAAAATAATAGCAGTGTGTTTAAAAAAGTGAATAAAGCTTAAAATCCTTCTAATACCTTTTATTTCCATACACACAAATGCATTGGGAACACAACATTCTATTCCAAATCAAAACATGAAGAAAAATATATCAAATTTGTGTTGTTCCTTTAAAAAAAAATTGAAGAAAAGTGAATATTAGACCGTTCAAAACAACTGTGTTTGTATTCTTCAAATGTTTAAAGAAGATTTTGCTTTCCTTTAAATCACTTAACTAATATTTAGTTGTTTCTGAGAACTGCTGTACATCTGTCTTGCATGGAGTCAACCAACTTCTGGCCCCTGTGAGCAGGTATTCCAGCCCAGGATGATTGGACTACATTCCACAGTTCTTCTCTATTTCTTGGTTTTGCCTCAGAAACTGTATTTTTAATGTCACCCCACAAGTTTTCTATTGGATTAAGATCCGGGGATTGGGCTGGCCACTCCATAACGTCAATCTTGTTGGTCTGGAACCAAGATGTTGCACGTTTACTGGTGTGTTTGGGGTCGTTGTCTTGTTGGAACACCCATTTCAAGGGCATTTCCTCTTCAGCATAAGGCAGCATGACCTCTTCAAGTATTCTGATGTATTCAAACTGATCCATGATCCCTGGTATGAGATAAATATGCCCAACACCGTAGTATGAGAAACATCCCCATATCATGATGCTTGCGCCACCATGCTTCACTGTCTTCATGGTGTACTGTGGCTGAATTCAGTGTTTGGGGGTCGTCTGACAAACTGTCTCCGGCCACTAGACCCAAAAAGAACAATCTTACTTTCATCAGTCCACAAAATGTCTCCTTAGGCCAGTCAATGTGCTCTTTGGCAAATTGTAACCTCTTCAGCACGTGTCTTTTTTTTCAACAGTGGGACTTTGCGGGGGCTTCTTGCAGATAGCTTGGCTTCACATAGGCCTCTAATTGTAACAGTTCTCACAGGTAACTTTAGACCTTCTTTGATCTTCCTGGAGCTGATTGTTGGCTGAGTCCTTGCCATTTTGGCTATTCTTCTATCCATTCGAATGGTAGTTTTTTGCTTTCTTCCACGTCTTTCAGGTTTTGGTTGCCATTTTAAAGCATCATTTTAGCTGAGCAGCCTATCATTTTTTGCACTTCTTTATATGTTTTCCCCTCTCCAATCAACTTTTTAATCCAGGTACGCTGTTCTTCTGAACAATGTCTGGAACGACCCATTTTCCTTAGAATTTCAGAGAGAAATGCACTGTAACCAGCATGTACATTTGCTGCCTTCCTTTCTTAAATAAGGGCAATAATTGCCACCTGTTTTTCAAAGAATGAATGACCTCACTCATTGAACTCATATTATTTTGAAATATGCCCCTTTCAATTATTGATTCAATTACACAGAATCAGCAGCATGCATGTCATGACTGTTGGGTTTCTATTACTCTACTACACCTGCTAGTAAATTATTTGCCATGTAGAAATATCATTTCTACCAAAAATTGTGATTGATCAGGTTAGTGATGTCTGATGAAGAAATTTTGTGTGCAGCAGTCGGCTAGAAAGATGGCAACTTTTTTTGGGATACAGAAGGCGTTTTATTACTAAAATTCATGCCACAAAAGATAATTACTGGAGACACCTATGCTTCAACAAGAAAGGCATTACGTGATGCAATCAAAGAGAAATGCCATGATAAGTTGTCGGCAGATGTGTTGCTTCACAAGTCTCGCCAATCACAAGCTGCTATCAGGAAATGCGGCTTCATGGAGCTTAACTATCCACCCTACAGTCCAGACCTGGCTCCCAGTGATTACTTTCTCTTTCAAAACGTGAAGAAATTTCTGCATGGGCAACAATTTCCTGATGATAATGCAGTCAAAGACACAGTAACGGTTCCTGCAGCAGCAAGAAGTCTTCTATTCTGAGGGCATCTGATTACTGTGGAATAAGTGTGTTGAAGTCAAGGGGGATTACACTGAAAAGTAGTAAGCAGTTTTTTCAGAAAATTTTTGTTTTCATATTCAGGTAAATAACATTGAAAACTCTTAGTTTTTCCTTTGCAATAAATTAGCGAAGATTTCTCATTGTGAGGTATTGAGAGCAGAATGATAGGGAAAATTTATAGGCTGCAACATAACAAACTGAAAAAATGAAAGGGTCTGATGACTTTCCGAATGCATTGTATGAAGTGCATTTGAGTTCATGGGGTGTGGTGGATTCTGTTGGATGAAAGGATCAGGTTCTGAGTAATATAATTGAAGTGGGTGAGTGGGGAAGAGTTAAATTAGAGAATGTGATAAGCCACCCTAAAATGTGTTTTTAGGGCACACCTAAAACTATGGGAGGAATTAATCTGATTGTCTGGGTTAGAGCTTTCCAGAGAACTGGTGCAGTTTTTGCTGTTTCCACAGTAAGGAAAGGGCAGATTATAGAGATGGTTCTGAGGTTCAAGGGGCATAAGTGGGCAAGGGAATGGCCAGATGTGGGGAAATTTCCACTGTGGATTTGCCGATGATTGGTGCGTTGCAGTCTGAAATCCAAAGAGGAAATCTGCAGGATAAACTGACATGCTGTTAGGTCAATTTACACTGCAGATATTTTTCACAGGGTGTCTAAGAGATTTCTTAAAAATCCATCAAATAACAATTCTGGAGCTTCTACATTCTGCTGTTCCTCTGTAAGTCCTCCTAGACAATTGAAAACTGTGTGTTACCAATCCACGTTGTCAAAGGGGTGTGGCCCTACAGTCTGAACATCCCCCAACTAGTAACACACACTTGTCAGTTTTTCCTAGAAGGAATAACAGATGGACAGCACAACACAGAGTTCTAAGAAATATGCAGGTGTATGCACGTCACTGCTGCGGACAATCACTGTCCTCAGCCGTAGACCACTGGGGACAGTGCTTGGTTGCAGTGGTCACGTGCTGTACAGCGGCATGTAACCGCTGCTGATTGTAAACAGGCAGCAGCAGGAGGACCGGACCTAAAGAGAATAGCACTGGAAAAGTTGTTTTTTTTTCAGGAAATCTGCAGGAATATCTGGTATATTTCTCTGTCTTACAAGTTGGGGGTATTTCCACCACCTATTTGATTTGAAGAGTCTCCCATTGCTTTCATGGCACACATGCATCTGCTACTTTCAGAGCTCATTTTGTTAGTCCATCAATCAGTCTACACCTAGTAGTTGCTAATCAGTAGCAATAAAGAATGGAGCTCAAAATCTGGGGCTAATGCGGGGCTTACCGGATCGAGCTGTGCATCCTCACGCACAACTCAGGTAAAGGTATGTCTAAGGGCTCTTTCACACTTGCGTTGTCCGGATCCGTCGTGAACTCCTTTTGCCGGAGGTGCCCGCCGGATCCGGAAAAACGCAAGTGAACTGAAAGCATTTGAAGACGGATCCGTCTTCAAAATGCGTTCAGTGTTACTATGGCAGCCAGGACGCTATTAAAGTCCTGGCTGCCATAGTAGTAGTGGGGAGCGGGGGAGCAGTATACTTACAGTCCGTGCGGCTCCCGGGGCGCTCCAGAATGACGTCAGAGCGCCCCATGCGCATGGATGACGTGATCCATGCGACACGTCATCCATGAGCGTGGGGCGCCCTGACGTCACTCTGAAGCGCCCCGGGGAGCAGCACGGACGGTAAGTATACTGCTCCCCCGCTCCCCACTACACTTTACCATGGCTGCCAGGACTTTAGCGTCCTTGCAGCCATGGTGACCATTCAGAAAAAGCTAAACGTCGGATCCGGCAATGCGCCGAAACAACGTTTAGCTTAAGGCCGGATCCGGATTAATGCCTTTCAATGGGCATTAATTCCGGATCCGGCCTTGCGGCAAGTGTTCAGGATTTTTGGCCGGAGCAAAAAGCGCAGCATGCTGCGGTATTTTTTCCGGCCAAAAAACGTTCCGTTCCGGAACTGAAGACATCCTGATGCATCCTGAACAGATTTCTCTCCATTCAGAATGCATGGGGATAATCCTGATCAGGATTCTTCCGGCATAGAGCCCCGACGACGGAACTCTATGCCGGAAGAAAAGAACGCAAGTGTGAAAGAGCCCTTAAGCCCCAATGTGATGATAGCTGCTGCTCTCCTCTCTGGATCACCAGGCTGGTTTTATTAATAATAGCCACCAACAGTGGGAATAAGAGGATAAAAGCGAACGCTGCTAAAATTTACAGGTTACTGTATTTTTCACTCCATAAGACGCAAAATAAGAAAAATATATATATTTTTATTCAGATCCCCAGTACTCATTAAACCTCAAATCAAAACCCATCAAACTTACTGTAAAATAAATGAAATTACCCTTCCTGCTCCGGACGGTGCTTTTCCTGCACTCACTGCTCCCTGGTCTGCCAGTGCCTCGCTGCACTGTGACATGATGTTGTACAGCGTCAGAACACAGCTCGGCGCCTGGAGAAGACCAGGGAGTGGTAAAGTACAGCCAGCAACCGCTATATATTCAGCACTCCCTGATCCTACTGTGTACTAGTTGTACCATAATGGAAGTGTTCACTAGTAAAAGAAAAAAGTGTGTCTTATGAGCGAAAAATATGGTAATTTATTAATTATAAAAATAAAGTGTGATGTGTTTCGAGAGCTGGACCACTCTTTCTCAAGCACATCATGCTTGAGAAAGAGAGTGGTCCAGCTCTCGAAATATGTATCACTTTGTACTTTATTTCATGCACTTTTGTTTTATTTTTGTTTTTATGGTTAAAAAATTAACCTGTATATTTTAGCAATCTGAAACTTGGGCATGGTTGGACAAGTTAATGACCTCATATACACAACAAAAGGGTACGACTGCCGTGCGGCCATTAAAAATACATACCGACAGTGCAGTCCTAATAAATTGGAGTCCAAACAAATTTATTAAAATTTTGCATAATGTTGATAAATTTTATACACATTTTAAAAGATGTATATATAGATGACCTATCGTCAGGATCAGAAGTTTGAGAAGGCACCAACGCTGCGGCCTTCTCTCAGCTTTTCCAAGGCTAGTGACGACATGATTATTGATCACGGGGCCTAGGAGCAGCTTAGCCCCATATACAGTTGCAAGAAAAAGTATGTGAACCCTTTGGAATAATATGGATTTCTGCACAAATTTGTCAGATGAAGATCAGATCACATTTTATAAGTCACAACAATAGACAATCACAGTCTGCTTAAGCTAATAACACACAAAGAATTAAATGTTACCATGTTTTTATTGACCACACCATGTAAACATTCACAGTGCAGGTGGAAAAAGTATGTGAACCCTTGGATTTAATAACTGGTTAAACCTCCTTTGGCAGCAATAACTTAAACCAAATGTTTCCTGTAGTTGCAGATCAGACGTGCACAACGGTCAGGAGTAATTCTTGACCATTCCTCTTTACAGAACTGTTTCAGTTCAGCAATATATTTGGGATGTCTGGTGTGAATCGCTTTCTTGAGATCATGCCACAGCATCTCAATCGGGTTGAGGTCAGGACTCTGACTGGGCCACTCCAGAAGGCGTATTTTCTTCTGTTTAAGCCATTCTGTTTTTGATTTACTTCTATGCTTTGGGTTGTTGTCCTGTTGCAACACCCATCTTCTGTTGAGCTTTAGCTGGTGGACAGATGGCTTTAAGTTCTCCTGCAAAATGTCTTGATAAACTTGGGAATTCATTTTTCCTTCGATGATAGCAATCCGTCCAGGCCCTGACGCAGCAAAGCAGCCCCAAACCATGATGCCCCCACCACCATACTTCACAGTTGGGATGAGGTTTTGATGTTGGTGTGCTGTGCCTCTTTTTCTCCACACATAGTGTTGTGTTTCTTCCAAACAACTCAACTTTGGTTTCATCTGTCCACAGAATATTTTGCCAGTACTGCTGTGGAACATCCAGGTGCTCTTGTCCAAACTGTAAACGTGCAGCAAAGTTTTTTTTGGACAGCAGTGGCTTCCTCTGTGGTATCCTCCCATTAAATCCATTCTTGTTTAGTATTTTACATATCGTAGATTCGCTAACAGGGATGTTAGCATATGCCAGAGACTTTTGTAAGTCTTTATCTGACACTCTAGGATTCTTCTTCACCTCATTGAGCAGTCTGCGCTGTGCTCTTGCAGATATCTTTTCAGGATGGCCACTCCTAGGGAGAGTAGCAGCAGTGCTGAACTTTCTCCATTTATAGACAATTTGTCTTACCGTGGACTGATGAACAGCAAGGCTTTTGGAGATACTTTTATAACCCTTTCCAGCTATATGCAAGTCAACAATTCTTAATTGTAGGTCTTCTGAGAGCTCTTTTGTGCGAGGCATCATTCACATCAGGCAATGCTTCTTGTGAAAAGCAAACCCAGAACTGGTGTGTGTTTTTTTTATAGGGCAGGGCAGCTGTAACCAACACCTCCAATCTCATCTCATTGATTGGACTCCAGTTGGTTGACACCTCACTCCAATTAGCTCTTGGAGATGTCATTAGTCTAGGGGTTCACATACTTTTTCCACCTGCACTGTGAATGTTTACATGGTGTGTTGAATAAAAGCATGGTAACATTTAATTATTTGTGTGTTATTAGTTTAAGCAGACTGTGATTGTCTATTGTTGTGACTTAGATGAAGATCAGATCACATTTTATGACCAATTTGTGCAGAAATCTATATCCTTCCAAAGGGTTCACATACTTTTTCTTGCAACTGTAAGTGAATGGGGCTGAGTGTGATACCAAGCAGAACCAATATACAATGTATGGAGCTGTGAGTAGGCTGTGGATGTCGGACCCCCACCGATCAGAGACGTGATGACCTATCCAGAGGATAGGTCTTCAGTATAAAAATCTCATAAAACCCCTTTAAATATGTCAATGTGATGTTCCACTTTTTACACCACCCATCTACTGAAGTGAGCATGCCCCCAAAATTGCAACATTCCAAAAGTCACAGTTCATGAATTTATGAGTAGAAAGCCATCCATATTTTTCAGAGAAACATGCAGAAATAAATTGATAAATGTGGGCCGTAGGGTCCATGCTAGTGGTGTGCAATCCACAAGTGACAGAATATTAAGGAACTAAAAAAATTCCTCATGGAGTGGTGAAAAATTCCTTGTGTTCTCTAACCTTGATAAAGTGCTTCTCTGCTTTAGACAATCATTATTTCTTAAAATGGCCCCTTGTTAATAAGTAGGTCTTAAAGGGAACCTGTCCCCTTGCTAGAGCCCCAGTGATCAGCAGTAATCTGTGGGAAAACCTGACAAGTAAGGGTATGTTCACACAGACAAAATACTTATTGAAAAAATCCAAAAACGATTTTGCCTGAGGCTGAGCATTGGCTTTCTGCCACAGGTCTTCATGCTGATTAGCGCTATTCAATGTGCTGTTTCTGGTGTGGAAACCACGGCAAGATGAGGCCGAACATTTCTCTTTTTAGAGTGTTGAAAAAAGCCAATAGAAAACAATGGGAGGCAGATTTGAGGTACCATTGAACTCTGATTCCCTCACATTTTCCTTGTTGGAATCAGTGTTAAAAAACCTGTAAGGCTACTTTCACACTGGCGTTTTGGTTTCCGTTTGTGAGATCCGTTCAGAGCTCTCTCACGCGGTCCTAAACGGATCCGTTTTGCCCTAATGCATTCTGAGCGGATCCTTTTCCATTCAGAATGCATCAGTTTGCCTCCGTTCCGTCTCCATTCCGCTTTGGAGGCGGACACCAAAACCCTGCTTGCAGCGTTTTGGTGTCCGTCTGACAAAACTGAGCCAAACGCATCCGTCCTGGCACACAATGTAAGTCAATGAGGACGGATCAGTTTTCTATGACACAATCTGGCACAATAGAAAAGGGATCCGTCCTCCATTGACTTTCAATGGTGTTCAAGACGGATCCGTCTTGGATATGTTAAAGATAATACAAACGGATCCGTTCTGAACGGATGCAGACGGTTGAATTATCTGAACGGATTAATCTGTGCAGATCCATGATGGATCTGCACCAAACGTGAGTGTGAAGGGGACATTCACATGGCATTTTTTTAGCAGGTGGAATTTTGGCCCAGACACTGCGGCAAAATTCCACCAGGAGCCAGATGGTGTTTGCCTCCCATTGTTTTACATTTTGAGGGGTGACTGAAGAAGACGTAATTTCTTGGTGCGGTGTCAGGACAACCGCCGCTTGAAGTTGCAGTAGCTGTCTGCTCTTGCCTTAGCTCTGTTCAGTGGAGCTAAGCTGCCAGCGGGTCTGCCTTCTCTAAAGTTAACAATTGCTGCAAAATCTGTGGTAGTTTCTGCCATGGTATATGTGGCGGATTTTGACCGTGGCCTGGGGCCTGTGCTTATAGACTTGAGGATATTGGTGGACAGTAGACTTTCAGTGAATAGTGCCAAGAAGCTGCTGCCAATGCAAATAAAATAATACACAGTCAAGTCACATTATTATGCTAATATCCAGAGTAACCGCCGTGTGCAGCACAGACCGCAACATAGACACGCTGAGGGTGACTCCATAAGGTCCTGACAGGTTGTCACAGGTATCTCTACTGCAGTGCATCCCACAGCTGCTGGAGGGTGAGTGGGGGAGGATCCATAGAGCAAACACAACCATCAAGGTGGTCCTATAGATGCTCAATTGGGTTCAAGTCTGGGGAATTAGGAGGTTGGGTCATACTTGGATGTCTTGGTCATAATTTTCCAAGCAATGTTGGACATTTCTATCTGTGTGACATTTTGCACTGTCTTGCTGCAACATCCCATCCGCGCCATGGAAGACAATCAGCATGTATTGGTGTACATGGTCTACAAGGATGAATTCATACCCAAATCGGTGGAGAGTGCCTTCAACATGGATAAGTAGGTCCAGAGAATGCCACAAACATTCCCCAGACCATAACGCTGCCACCACCAGCTTGTGTTCTTCCAGCAATGGTCACAGGGTGTTTCTTCTCTCTTGTTTCTCGCCTGACACGCCAACATCCATCCATTTGAAGAAGCAAAAAACGTCACTCGTTGGAGAAGACAACCCTTTACCAATCAGTGGAGGTCCATTTCTGATACTGCCGTGAAAATTGAAGCCTTTTCTGCGGAATCAACTTCATTAGCAGAGGTGCAGTGACTGTCTGCTCCGGAACCCCATAGACAGTAGGAGTCGCTGAACTGTTGTTTTAGACACACGTCTGGTAGCCCCTGGTTCATTTTGGTGGTGAGCTTTTCCACTGTAGTGTGCCGGTCCACCTTCTTAGCTGACGTTTATCAATGACACATGGTTGTTCACAGTTTCCACGTTTCCTATTCACAATGGTGCCATTTGTCCTCTCCTTATATACTTTCAGCACAAGCTACCCTTGGTCCGAAAGTTAATAATGATCCCCTTTAGCAATTGCCCCTTTTACCCATGGCTGCAACGAGGGACATATGTGCAGACAGCCTATCACACAATGTATATACCCACCAAGCCAGCTCACGACACCTGACTTCCTTCATGAACTACACGCTGATAATGTCGAAAGTAGGAAGTGATCAGAATAATGTGACTAGATTGTGTAGGGGGCATCAAAAGAGGCATAGATGTTCATGACATAACATAGTTTGGCCTCTATACAAATCACTTGTCAGACCACACATGGAATATTGTCTACAATTTTGGGCACGTATATATACGAAGCACAAATGCAGAACTAGGGCGGCGTAGAGAAGGATGACCAAGGAAATTTGGGTTTCCAGTACCAACACAGGTTATCAGGCATGGTTTGTTTACTCTGGACCAAATACATCTTAGGGAAATACAAATACATGGATAGACTGTATGGAGATCTTTCTAATGATTTTTTTATACCTAGGCCTGTAACCACAAGAGGACATCCTCTAGATCTAGAGAACAGAAAGTTTCACCATCTTCACTGTGCTGCAAGATGCTGTGAATGGTTGATTCATTGCGCAAGTTCCAGCGGATCCTGGATGCCTTTCGTATAGGTTTTGGCCTTCCTCTGGAATAGCACAGCAGTATTATAGGTTGGAATTAAAGGATCATAGAATTTGGCACCACTGATGTTTCTAGTTTCTACACTTTTTCTGTCATGCTCGTAGGCATGGCCTAGCATGCACCACTTTGCACAAAAATTGCACAATTTTGGCATAAGAATCTGTATCAACCAATAGTTGGTACCAAGTCAGAGGAAAGTGTCTGTCCCTGCACAACATTTATAATCCAGCCTGAGCCCCTGTAATAAATCTAGTGCAGGTCTAGACAGCTTATGCCAGGGATGGCCAACCTAAGGCTCTCCAGCTGTTGCAAAACGACAACTCCCAGCATGTCCAGACTGCCTACAGCTATCAGCCTACAGCAGGGCATGGTGGGAGTTGTAGTTTTACAACAGCTGGAGAGCAGCTTATGCCATCTTTAGGATAAT
Organism: Bufo bufo; assembly: GCF_905171765.1. NCBI lineage: Eukaryota > Metazoa > Chordata > Amphibia > Anura > Bufonidae > Bufo > Bufo bufo. The sequence continues at coordinate 363,266,640 of NC_053394.1, read as the reverse complement.
GATCGCTCACACACAGTAATGGTTTCCCAGGAACACCTCCATTCCTTGGCTGCCTGGTCACCAAATTAATCACCAACCAAGCATTAATGGGACCAGCTGGGATGCCAACTTCAGCAACCTATGAGTGTGCAGTCTCTACAGGTCCAGCTTCAAGATCTGTGGAAAAATGTGCCGCAGGACACCATACAGAACCTGATGCCTCCATGCACAACCGTATCTTATCTTGTATCCAAGCTAGAGGTGGCCCAACAAGGTCGGAGGGCCTCCTTGTACAGTTTTCCCCAATACACGTATACTCTAATATTGCAATCACTTCCATATATCATCATTACATTCAGACATAGTAAGTTTTATTCCATTCCAACAACCCCTTCTTGATGCAGGTTTTTTTTTTTTGTCAATGAGTGTAAATACTGTACATGATTTAAAGGAAACCTGTCACCTGGATTTTGTGCATAGAGCTGGGGACATGGGCTGCTAGATGGCCACTAGCTCATCTGCAATACCCAGGTCCCATAGCTCTCTGCGCTTTTATTGTGTTATAAAACCGTTTTGATCAATATGCAAATGAACCTGATATGTGTCCTGTATCCGGAGATGAGTCCAGCGGAAAGTAGCCCAGTACCGCCCCGCGTCCTCCGAATCTCCTTCTTGCTGGCTGACGTCACAGAGCTGGAGCGCCGAAATCTCGCGATGCGCGAGCTAGCGCATGCGTAGTTCGTTCCCTGTGCTGATGCCAGCACAGGGAATGAACATGATGCCGACACTGCGCATGCGCTAGCTCGCGCATCGCAAGATTTCGGCGCTCCAGCTCTTGTTCCCAGCTTAAACTGTTTTCTCTGAAATGCTCACAGGTTGTATATCATGCACTCCACGGTTCTGGCAGCATGAGGCTTCTGGCAAGTTTTTTAATAAATTTAGTTTAATTAGTTTCCTTGAATAGTAGCAATTATTTTGTAGTACAATTTTTATTGATATGAAGTAGAAGAAAATGTTAACCCAACAAAGAAAACAAGGTCCAAAAAAGTTTGATATTAGGGTGGGTACCGTATTCTGTCATTCTTGATTAGTGGGATAATTCAACTGAGATGTTTCAATTGCCTTGCCAGGTGTCTTTAAGGGTCCATTCACACGTCCGTAGAATGGGTCCGCATCCATTCTGCTCTTCTGCGGAACGGGTGCGGACCCATTCATTTTCAATGGGGATGGAAAGGATGCGGACAGCAGACATTGTGCTGTCCGCATCTGCATTTCCGGCCTGCGGCTCCCAAAAAAATAGAACATGTCCTATTCTTGTCCGCAATAGCGGACAAGAATAGGCATTTCTATACGGGTGCCGGCCCGGTGTATTGTGGATCCACAATGCACTACGGACGTGTGAATAGACCCTAAAAGGGTGCATTCACACGACTGTGCAATGCTTTGCGGTTCGCAAATTGCGTATCCCGTCCATGTGTGTTCCGTAATTTGCGGAATGGGCAGCCATTCTAGAAATGCCTATTCTTGTCCGTGATTGTGGACAAGAATAGGACATGCTCTATGTTTTTTGCAGGGCCGCGGAATGGAACAACGGATGCGGGCGCCAAATGGAGTGCTGTCCGCATCTTTTGCAGCCCCATTGAAATGAATGGGTCCGCACAAGTTCGGAATGGAACCATTCATACGGTCGTGTGAATGAACCCTAAACACAATGAAATCGATTTGCCTTGTCCACTGTAAAACTGACAGCATGTCCTGTTGGGCAGTGCCAGATAGTTAACCATGTGGACTGTAAAGAGACTTTATTCCGTTCCGCAAAATACGGAATTCACATGGATGTCATCCTTATTTTTTGCGTATCCGTTTTTTGCAGACTGCAGAATACATACGGTCGTGTGCATGACCCCTAAAATTTAGATACGCTTCTGAAGTGGTAAGCTACTTCTGAGAAGCAGATTGTTAGTGGATTTTGTATTGAAGTAAATGGGGAAGCAGAATAAAATGCTAGCAGTTTAGAAATGGTTTTACGAGGTGAATGAAATAGACGGCTCTACTGTTCAAGCAAATGATAGAGGTGCAGAACTGCTATGTCTGACTCACCCAGTCAGGACAGTGGAAAATAGAAGGTAAAGAGGTAAGCAGGCACACTCATGTAAGGGTAGAATTTAATCAGGTGATTTTCCTATTTCATGACGTAAAGTCATGATTTTATTAACCACCTCAGCCCCCAGTGCTTAAACACCCTGAAAGACCAGGCCACTTTTTACACTTCTGACCTACACTACTTTCACCATTTATTGCTCGGTCATGCAACTTACCACCCAAATGAATTTTACCTCCTTTTCTTCTCACTAATAGAGCTTTCATTTGGTGGTATTTCATTGCTGCTGACATTTTTACTTTTTTTGTTATTAATCGAAATTTAACGATTTTTTTGCAAAAAAATGACATTTTTCACTTTCAGTTGTAAAATTTTGCAAAAAAAACAAGATCCATATATAAATTTTGCTCTAAATTTATTGTCCTACATGTCTTTGATAAAAAAAAAATGTTTGGGTAAAAAAAAAATGGTTTGGGTAAAAGTTATAGCGTTTACAAACTATGGTACAAAAATGTGAATTTCCGCTTTTTGAAGCAGCTCTGACTTTCTGAGCACCTGTCATGTTTCCTGAGGTTCTACAATGGCCAGACAGTACAAACACCCCACAAATGACCCCATTTCGGAAAGTACACACCCTAAGGTATTCACTGATGGGCATAGTGAGTTCATAGAACTTTTTATTTTTTGTCACAAGTTAGCGGAAAATGATGATTTTTTTTTTTTATTACAAAGTCTCATATTCCACTAACTTGTGACAAAAAATAAAAAGTTCTATGAACTCACTATGCCCATCAGCGAATACCTTGGGGTCTCTTCTTTCCAAAATGGGGTCACTTGTGGGGTAGTTATACTGCCCTGGCATTCTAGGGGCCCAAATGTGTGGTAAGGAGTTTGAAATCAAATTCTGTAAAAAATGACGAGTGAAATCCGAAAGGTGCTCTTTGGAATATGGGCCCCTTTGCCCACCTAGGCTGCAAAAAAGTGTCACACATCTGGTATCTCCGTATTCAGTAGAAGTTGGGGAATGTGTTTTGGGGTGTCTTTTTACATATACCCATGCTGGGTGAGAGAAATATCTTGGTCAAATGCCAACTTTGTATAAAAAAATGGGAAAAGTTGTCTTTTGCCAAGATATTTCTCTCACCCAGCATGGGTATATGTAAAAAGACACCCCAAAACACATTCCCCAACTTCTACTGAGTACGGAGATACCAGATGTGTGACACTTTTTTGCAGCCTAGGTGGGCAAAGGGGCCCATATTCCAAAGAGCACCTTTCGGATTTCACTCGTCATTTTTTACAGAATTTGATTTCAAACTCCTTACCACACATTTGGGCCCCTAGAATGCCAGGGCAGTATAACTACCCCACAAGTGACCCCATTTTGGAAAGAAGAGACCCCAAGGTATTCACTGATGGGCATGGCGAGTTCATGGAAGTTTTTATTTTTTGTCACAAGTTAGTGGAATATGAGACTTTGTATGAAAAAAAAAAAAAAAAAAAAAATCATCATTTTCCACTAACTTGTGACAAAAAATAAAAAATTCTAGGAACTCGCCATGCCCCTCACGAAATACCTTGGGGTGTCTTCTTTCCAAAATGGGGTCACTTGTGGGGTAGTTATACTGCCCTGGCATTCTAGGGGCCCAAATGTGTGGTAAGGAGTTTGAAATCAAATTCTGTAAAAAATGACGAGTGAAATCCGAAAGGTGCTCTTTGGAATATGGGCCCCTTTGCCCACCTAGGCTGCAAAAAAGTGTCACACATCTGGTATCTCCTTATTCAGTAGAAGTTGGGGAATGTGTTTTGGGGTGTCTTTTTACATATACCCATGCTGGGTGAGATAAATATCTTGGTCAAATGCCAACTTTGTATAAAAAAATGGGAAAAGTTGTCTTTTGCCAAGATATTTCTCTCACCCAGCATGGGTATATGTAAAATGACACCCCAAAACACATTCCCCAACTTCTTCTGAGTACGGAGATACCAGATGTGTGACACTTTTTTGCAGCCTAGGTGGGCAAAGGGGCCCATATTCCAAAGAGCACCTTTCGGATTTCACTCGTCATTTTTTACAGAATTTGATTTCAAACTCCTTACCACACATTTGGGCCCCTAGAATGCCAGGGCAGTATAACTACCCCGCAAGTGACCCCATTTTGGAAAGAAGACACCCCAAGGTATTCCGTGAGGGGTATGGCGAGTTCCTAGAATTTTTTATTTTATGTCACAAGTTAGTGGAAAATGATGATTTTTATTTTTTATTTTTTTTTCATACAAAGTCTCATATTTCACTAACTTGTGACAAAAAATAAAAACTTCCATGAACTCGCCATGCCCATCAGCGAATACCTTGGGGTCTCTTCTTTCCAAAATGGGGTCACTTGTGGGGTAGTTATACTGCCCTGGCATTCTAGGGGCCCAAATGTGTGGTAAGGAGTTTGAAATCAAATTCTGTAAAAAATGACGAGTGAAATCCGAAAGGTGCTCTTTGGAATATGGGCCCCTTTGCCCACCTAGGCTGCAAAAAAGTGTCACACATGTGGTATCTCCGTATTCAGGAGAAGTTGGGGAATGTGTTTTGGGGTGTCATTTTACATATACCCATGCTGGGTGAGAGAAATATCTTGGCAAAAGACAACTTTTCCCATTTTTTGATACAAAGTTGGCATTTGACCAAGATATTTATCTCACCCAGCATGGGTATATGTAAAAAGACACCCCAAAACACATTCCTCAACTTCTCCTGAGTACGGGGATACCAGATGTGTGACACTTTTTTGCAGCCTAGGTGGGCAAAGGGGCCCATATTCCAAAGAGCACCTTTCGGATTTCACTCGTCATTTTTTACAGAATTTGATTTCAAACTCCTTACCACACATTTGGGCCCCTAGAATGCCAGGGCAGTATAACTACCCCACAAGTGACCCCATTTTGGAAAGAAGAGACCCCAAGGTATTCGCTGATGGGCATAATGAGTTCATGGAAGTTTTTATTTTTTGTCACAAGTTAGTGGAATATGAGACTTTGTATGTAAAAAAAAAAAATCATAATTTTCCACTAACTTGTGACAAAAAATAAAAAATTCTAGGAACTCGCCATGCCCCTCACGGAATACCTTGGGGTGTCTTCTTTCCAAAATAGGGTCACTTGTGGGGTAGTTATACTGCCCTGGCATTTTCCAGGGGCCCTAATGTGTGGTAAGTAGGTAAATGACCTGTGAAATCCGAAAGGTGCTCTTTGGAATGTGGGCCCCTTTGCCCACCTAGGCTGCAAAAAAGTGTCACACATCTGGTATCGCCGTACTCGGGAGAAGTTGGGGAATGTGTTTTGTGGTGTCATTTTACATATACCCATGCTGGGTGAGAGAAATATCTTGGCAAAAGACAACTTTTCCTATTTTTTTATACAAAGTTGGCATTTGACCAAGATATTTATCTCACCCAGCATGGGTATATGTAAAATGACACCCCAAAACACATTCACCAACTTCTACTGAATACGGAGATACCACATGTGTGACACTTTTTTGCAGCCTAGGTGGGCAAAGGGGCCCAAATTCCTTTTAGGAGGGCATTTTTAGACATTTGGATACCAGACTTCTTCTCACGCTTTGGGGCCCCTAAAATGCCAGGGCAGTATAAATACCCCACATGTGACCCCATTTTGGAAAGAAGACACCCCAAGGTATTCAATGAGGGGCATGGCGAGTTCATAGAAAAAAAAAAATTTGGGCACAAGTTAGCGGAAATTGATTTTTTTATTTTTTTTTCTCACAAAGTCTCCCTTTCCGCTAACTTGGGACAAAAATTTCAATCTTTCATGGACTCAATATGCCCCTCAGCGAATACCTTGGGGTGTCTTCTTTCCAAAATGGTGTTATTTGTGGGGTGTTTGTACTGCCCTGGCATTTGAGGGTCTCCGCAATCATTACATGTATGCCCAGCATTAGGAGTTTCTGCTATTCTCCTTATATTGAGCATACAGGTAATGAGATTTTTTTTTTTCCGTTCAGCCGCTGGGCTGAAAGAAAAAAATGAACGGCACAGATTTCTTCATTCGCATCAATCAATGTGGATGAAAAAATCTCTGCCAAAAAAAGAAAAAGGAGGGGAAAGGCGTCTGCCAGGACATAGGAGCTCCGCCCAACATCCATGCCCACTTAGCTCGTATGCCCTGGCAAACCCGATTTCTCCATTCACATCAATCGATGTGGATGAATAAATCATTGCCGGGATTTTTTTTTTTATATATACAAAGTGTTTGCCAAAGTATATGAACACCGCCACCTCCTCAGCTCATATGCCTCGGCAAACGTATCTTTTACTGCAGAGGAGAAATCTCGTCTTGCAGCGCCGCATACACTGACTTGCGTGTAATCTGACAGCAGCGCAATGCTTCTGTCCGAATGCACATCAGTGCTGCAGCTAGTCGATCGGTTGGTCCACCTGAAAGGTAAAAAAAAAAAAAAAAAAAAAGAAAAAACCAGGCCGCAAAGCAATAACTTTATTAACTTTAGAACAGAACATATTAACTTTTTTTAACTTTTGTAACTTTTTTACTTACCGGTAATTTTTTTTTTGTTTAGTTTTTTTTACCTTTATAGAACAAACCTCTCCTTCCCCATGGGACAATGTGCAAAGCGCAAATCGCCCAAAGATGTGGCGAAGTACGTTATGCACTTTATCCCAGGTGAAAGGAGAGGTTTGCAGCAGCTGTGAGTAAAAGGGCCCTAATAGCCCTGTGTGCCTGTCCTGTGAGATGCAATCCCTATGCTAGGTGTGCCTGTGTGTGGTACTTCCGGAAACACTCACCTAAGCATAGGGCAGGGTGGTCAGGGCAGTCAGGACAGAAATAGCGGGTGTCACGCCTTATTCCACTCCTGCTACAGACACAACATTTTTTTCGGGGTGGCGGTTGGGTTGAGGTACCAGCAACGACACTGGGGAAATGTCGCTCGTGTAGACGGCTAACTACACTGGTGGATGGGGCCACGGAACCTCCTGGGTAAAGGAGGTTCGCGATGATCTCTTCCTGGAATTTGAGGAAGGATCCTGTTCTCCCAGCCTTACTGTAGAGAACAAAACTATTGTACAGCGCCAATTGAATTAAATATACAGACACCTTCTTATACCAGCGTCTGGTTCTGCGGGAAACTAAATAGGGAGCCAACATCTGGTCATTGAAGTCCACCCCTCCCATGAGCGCATTATAGTCGTGGACTGAGAGGGGCTTTTCAATGACACGGGTTGCCCTTTCAATTTGGATTGTCGTGTCTGCGTGAATGGAGGAGAGCATGTAAACGTCACGCTTGTCTCTCCATTTCACCGCGAGCAGTTCTTCGTTACACAAGGCAGCCCTCTCCCCCCTTGCAAGACGGGTGGTTACAAGCCGTTGGGGGAAGCCCACGCGACTAGTTCGCGCGGTGCCACAGGCGCAAATCCGTTCTAGAAACAAATGCCTAAAGAGGGCCACACTTGTGTAAAAATTGTCCACATAAAGATGGTACCCCTTGCCGAATAAGGGTGACACCAAGTCCCAGACTGTCTTCCCACTGCTCCCCAGGTAGTCAGGGCAACCGACCGGCTCCAGGGTCTGATCTTTTCCCTCATAGATCCGAAATTTGTGGGTATAGCCTGTGGCCCTTTCACAGAGCTTATACAATTTGACCCCATACCGGGCACGCTTGCTTGGGATGTATTGTTTGAAGCCAAGGCGCCCGGTAAAATGTATTAGGGACTCGTCTACGCAGATGTTTTGCTCAGGGGTATACAAATCTGCAAATTTCTGGTTGAAATGGTCTATGAGGGGCCGAATTTTGTGGAGCCGGTCAAAAGCTGGGTGGCCTCTGGGACGGGAGGTGGTGTTGTCGCTAAAATGCAGAAAACGCAGGATGGTCTCAAATCGTGTCCTGGACATAGCAGCAGAGAACATGGGCATGTGATGAATTGGGTTCGTGGACCAATATGACCGCAATTTATGCTTTTTTGTCAGGCCCATGTTGAGGAGAAGGCCCAGAAAAATTTTAAGTTCGGAAACTTGGACTGGTTTCCACTGGAAAGGCTGGGCATAATAGCTTTCCGGGTTTGCGGTTATAAATTGTGTGGCATATTGGTTGGTCTCTGCCACGACTAAGTCCAAGAGCTCCGCAGTCAAGAACAGCTCAAAAAATCCCAGGGCCGAAGCGATTTGAGCCGTCTCAACCCGAACTCCAGACTGGGCGGTGAAAGGGGGAACTACAGGTGCGGCTGAAGTTGGTGACTGCCAATCAGGGTTTGCCAGCACCTCAGGGACTCTAGGGGGTCTACGGGCCTGTCTGCGCGGTGGCTGCGACGGGGTAACTACTGCACGTGCCACCGTACCAGCTTCAACTGCCCTTCTGGTGCTCGCTACTTCACCAGGTTGTACGGCAGTGCTGGTACTAGGTCCAGGAAGGGCTGCGCTGCTGGTGTATGCCTCACCACGTAATCCGACAGCAACAGCCCCACTCTGCTGCTCTTGAAGCGGATCCTGCGTAACCTGTGGTCTAGCGACACGGGGCCGGGTACGCCTGGTGCTGCCAGGGACCTCAACCTCCTCGTCCGAACTTTGGGTCAGAGAGCCACTGCTTTCTACAGGTTCATATTCTGACCCGCTAGATTCGTCAGATGAGGGTTCCCACTCCTCATCCGACTGGGTCAGAATCCTGTAGGCCTCTTCAGAAGAATACCCCCTGTTTGACATTTTGGACTACTAAATTTAGGGGTATTCCCTGAGACTACCCAAGAAAAAAAGCAAACCTGTCTTACAAAGGGGAGGCTAGCGAAGTACCGGAGGCCGCTGCGGTTGATAAAAAATATCAAAACAGATTTTTTTATCGCCGCAGTGCGTGTAAAGTGAATGTGCAGTGATCAAAAAATAATAATTTTTTGTCACTGCGGTGGGGCGGGCGTGGGTGAACGCACGTGTGGGCGACCGATCAGGCCTGATCGGGCAAACACTGCGTTTTGGGTGGAGGGCAAACTAAAGTGACACTAATACTATTATAGATCTGACCGTGATCAGTTTTGATCACTTACAGATACTATAAAAGTACAAATGCTGATTAGCGATACGCTAATCAGCGAATAAAAGTGACTGCGGTGCGGTGGGGTGGGCGCTAACTGACGCTAACTACCTAACCAAGGGGCCTAAACTATCCCTAAAACCTAACAGCCAATACCAGTGAAAAAAAAAAAGTGACAGTTTACACTGATCACTTTTTTTCCTTTCACTAGTGATTGACAGGGGCGATCAAAGGGGTGATCAAAGGGTTAATTGGGGTGCAGGGGGGTGATCTGGGGCTAAGGTGTGCTGTTTGGTGTACTCACAGTGATGTCTGCTTCTCTGCTGGATCCAACCGACGAAAAGGACCAGCAGAGGAGCAGAGAAGCCATATAACAGATCATATTTACTAATATGATCTGTTATCTGGTTTGTGATTCGATTTTTTAAAAATCAGCAACCTGCCAGCGACGATCATTGGCTGGCAGGTTGCTGATGCAACTCTCCTCGAACTTTTGCCGGCCCGCGATGCGCATGCGCGGGCCGGCTGTGACCGAAATCTCGCGTCTCGCGAGAAGACGCGCCGGCGCGTCCACTCGGAATGAAACAACCACCTCCAGGACGCGTCTGTGCGTACAGCGGTCCGGAGGTGGTTAAAGACACGGAGGCGAGTATTGCTATTCTCCTTCTTTACTCTGACCAATAGCAGCAAAGACAAAAATATTGAAACATTTGAACAGCCCCTCCCCATAGTCCTAGTATAACAGGCTACACTTCCTGTAAATCCTCCTCTTTCTTTGTAACACGAGACCGAAAGTCCAACTGAACCGGAAAAATCAAGAGTCCCAGAACATCATGGAACAACCACCGCCTTCCGTCCAGAAGCGAAACGGGAACAACTGGAAACAACACCGCAGGATGCTCCTCGTCCTGTCCATATCAAACGATCGTCTGGAACCGAACTGTCGACGACGTAGACAAATGGATGCAGCACACAAGGCCGGTCTCAACCTGAAAAGGTGAAAACAGAGAATGATAGAAACCAATAGGGACATGGTATCCAAAATCAACTGGTTGCGACAAACCTACTCAGGAAAAACTCATAGAGTTAAAATCAATATGCATTATGACCACAAATCAATAATATCTTTCGGAATAAACATCCTTCATAATAATAAACATACATATAGGGAGGGACCATAGGGTGGGCAATACTCGCCTCCGTGTCTTTAATAAAATCATGACTTTACGTCATGAAATAGGAAAATCACCTGATTTTATTACAAGACCCGGAGGCTCGTATTGCAAGTTCAAAGTTTAAGATAAATTCTCAATGATCGATGAGAAAACGTGAGGACCTGGCCGAAAATAAAATTCCCTGAACGTAGATACTCTGGACCAGTCCGCCAATTTTAAAATGTCCTCCAGTCTGGCGCCAGAAACCGCCAAAGAGGTAGCCGATGCCCCCCTAGCGGAATGCGCCGAAAAAATAGAAGTGTCCACGCCCGCCAATTCCATGATCCACTTCATCCACCTAGCCAGCGTGGGAGTGGTCACTGGGGCAAAAGGACGAATGGTAGAGAGGAAGAGATGAGAAAATTCTCGCGAACGATGAAGTGACGTGCGAGCTTCATATTCCTTGAGGCATTCCACCGGACAGAGAGAAGGCGAGGCCGGGAAAGCAGGATAAGCGACTGAACGAATGTGAGTCTTGGTCCTCCTAGAGATGTCAAAAGAGACCCCCTCCGGAGTGTACGAGCGGGCATCATAATCCAAAGCCCGGACGTCGGACACCCGCTTGCAGGAAATTAGACAGAAAAGAGTGACAAGCTTCGCCGACAGTTGCCTTAAGGAAAGGTCTGTATTCTGAGGCCAAGAAGACAAAAAGGAAAGGACACAAGACACGTCCCAAGTAGAAGAAAATCTAGGCCTAGGAGGACGAGACATCCGAGAGCCCCGCAAGAGACGGCATACCAAAGGATGTTGGCCCGCGGGAGTACCATCAAATCCCTGATGGGACGCAGAAATGGCCGATCTGAAAAGGCTGATCGTGCGATAGGCCTTACCCTGGTCGAAAAGAGAAGACAGGAAATGCAAAATCTCCGTCACAGGTGCCGAAACGGGATCCAAGTCCCTAGCCACGCACCAGCGATCCCAAGATCCCCAGGCAGATCTGTATGATCTTCTGGTTCCTGGGGCCCAAGCGTTCTCCAAGAGGACTCTAGCTGTTCCCGAAACTCCCGGGACCTCCCAGGGTCCCCTGAAATTCGACATGCCAACAGGCGCAGGGATCCGTCCAGGAGAAGAGGGTGTGGTTGGTGATTCGGACCTCGGAGGAGAGTCTGAGATGTCGGGAGCAGGCACGGGGTCTCTATCATCATCTTCAGAAGGTGAGGAAACCACGACTGGGAATTCCAAAACGGGACCAGAAGAACCAGATCCGCTGCATGACGGCGTACTTGAATCAGGGTCCTGGGAATCAGCTGGAAAGGAGGAAATGCGTACAGCAGGCCCCTGGACCAATCCTGTAGGAACGCGTCCACCGCTTCGGCCTCCGGGTCCGGGCGCCAACTGTAGAAACGTGGTATCTGCGTGTTCAGGCGGGAGGCAAACAGGTCGATACAGCAAGGTCCCCACAGAGATGTTAAGGAACGGAACACCGCTGGATCTAACTGCCAGTCGCTGGAGTCGGAGAGATATCGAGAGCTCCAATCCGCCCGAAAGTTCTGGACGCCTGGAAGATATTCTGCTAAGACAATCAACTCCTTGTCCAGGCAGTAGTCCCAGAAATCCTTCGCCAACCGAGATAGAATGGTGGAACGGGATCCGCCCATGCCATTGATGTAACGCACTGCCGACACGTTGTCCATGCGAAGTTGAATGCAGGCTTTGGCCGTGTCTCTCGTGAAACTCTTGATTGCAAACAAACCTGCCAACAGTTCCAGCGCATTGATGTGGAATCCCGCTTCGTCCGCTGACCAGCCGCCTCCGGTTGAGATCCCCTCGCAATGAGCACCCCAGCCCGACAGGCTGGCATCCGAATCTACCACGAAGTCCGGACGATGACCGAAAATGGCCTTGCCGTTCCAAGCCTGCAAATTGAGGATCCACCAGGATAGCTCCTCCTTGGTTTCCTCGTCCAGGGAAATCCAATCCGCATAGGAAGCCCCCGTCCGCAGGTGGGAGATCTTCAGTCGTTGGAGAGCCCGGTAATGTAGTGGGGCCGAGAGATCTGATAACTCTGAGTCCACCAGTAAGCGGCTTTCTACCGACAGCACTGCAGGGTGTGGGGGCGGAATGGGTAGATGAGAGGACGTCAGCTCTATGTGGAAACCCCTGACCGTGGATAGAATCCATTGGTCCAAGGTGATGCGTGACCAAGCTCGAGAAAAGAGCCGGAGTCTGCCCCCTACGCAAACAGTTAAAGAATTGACATGAGGCATTGGTCTTACCGTAGGGACGTCTGGAACCAGGGTGTCCTCTGTATCCTCTAGGTCTCCAGGATCCTCCCCGGGAAGGGGGAAGACCGCCTGAATGGATGAGGCAAGAAGGCCTATGATCCTTGCTAGTTGGCGCAAAGGGATCTGGGAAGATGACTTGGCTCTGCACAATTCCTTCCGTATGGACCGGACCTTGGCCGGTGGTAGGCTGAGAGTTCCTGCCGTGGAATCCACCAGAAACCCCAGGAACTCCATCTTGCGCGCCGGAGTGAGACAGGACTTCTCCTGATTGAGGAGGAAACCCAGATCCGACAGGAGATCCATTGTCCAGCGAAGGTGATTCAGTAACACCGAATGGTCCTGTGCCATGATCAGGATGTCGTCCAGATAGACGATGAGGCGAACTCCCCGACTGCGCAGCCAGGCCATGGCCAGGCGCATCAGCTTGGTGAAGCACCATGGAGCTGAAGAGAGGCCGAAAGGGAGGCAAGTAAACCGCCAAATCCTGTCCTTCTAAGAGAAGCATAGAAGGTTCCTGGACGCGTCCTCGACAGGGACGGTAAGATAAGCGTCCTTCAGGTCCAACTTGACCATCCAATCGCCCACCTGAAGAAGGTCCCGAAGGAGATGGATGCCTTTCATCTTGAAATGGCGGTACCTGACGAACGCGTTGAGGGCGCGTAAATTGATGACGGGCCGCAGCTGGCCCCCTTTTTTCGCCACCAAGAAGATGTTGCTGATTATCGCACCCGGGGATGCCGGTGCCGGCTCTATGGCCCCTTTGCGGGAAAAGGATGGTGTCTCTCGCCTTTGGTCCTGGAATGCAGGTCTCTGGGCGAAGGAGCCTCGGCCCGAACCACGGGCTTGAAAATGTGTTTTGAAAAACCAGGGACTGATCCACAGGGGACATCACTGTGTCACCATCATCCCCAGAAGGGGTTAAATCAACTTGAGGCATGTCTTCCTCAATAGGGCCTTTCCCACTGTGACTTGTATTAGGCATGATAAACACAGCCTGCCTCACTATTGGTAGTGATAGGGTTAATTATAAATAGAATCCTACCCTATGAGCTCCGCTGGTGAGAATTTTCCCCAGCCAGGGAGAAGCTAAAGTGGGGAAAGAAAAAACCTTAAAAGGAAGGAGCCGGAGAGCAGCAGAGGCCGCCGATGCACAGGAGCCGGAGAGCAGATGCCGAGCAGGGGACGCCGAGACTCCGGAGCGCCGCACTGAAAACCCGGAAGCGGAAGCGCCCGAGATCTCGCGAGATCTCGGGCGGAGCGAAGCGCAGCAAGCAGGAGAGCCGGCAGCAAGATCAGAGGTGAGCCGCGGCGCGAAAACAGCCGAGGGGGAAGGGGGGACCGTGGGGGAGCAAGCTGATTGAAGGGACTGAGGAAAAACTCAGTCAGAAGCAAAAGAGACAATCACCACAAGAAGGGACAGACAGAAGGGGATACATAACCCCATGAGGAGATAATCGGTCACATAGGGGGGTTCTCCTGAATAACAGGGACACCAGAGCTGTGTCAAAGAGTTACACGGCAAAAGAAATAGGGGAGAGCCTGTAAATTAAACCTGCAACACAACAGTATATCCCATCAACCCAAAAAGGGGGGAAAAAACTACATAATAGTAATAATAATAATCCCACATATATCATAGGTACTTATCTCTGCGGTCAGCAGCAAAGAAAGAGGAGGATTTACAGGAAGTGTGGCCTGTTATACTAGGACTATGGGGAGGGGCTGTTCAAATGTTTCAATATTTTTGTCTTTGCTGCTATTGGTCAGAGTAAAGAAGGAGAATAGCAATACGAGCCTCCGGGTCTTGTAATAAAATCTAGTTTATTTATGGGAATAGTATAGGTATTAGGTATAGATAAGATTTGCTGATGATAAAGTAGATTAGATGAATAGTCCAAAATGAGTCAATACAAATATTCCTTGGAATAAAAAAATCAAAATGAGGAATAAAAATGAAGTATAATAAAATAGCCACATATGGTGAATGGGTATGTAGTAGATAAAAATAGTAAAAAATTTAAAATAGTCCACCGTGGGATAGTCCTTCACAAGACAAGTGAAGATGTGCAATGGTTAATAATGGTCTTGTAATGGACCAGGAACGATCTTCCTCGACCTAGGGCTGTATGCATAGAATCAGTATATATACAGTCAAATCGCTGTGATGCTGCACGGTGCTGTGGGAAGAAAAGGTGCTATGTGCCTAAGCGCGGCGTCCCACGCTGTCTACGGCTACAGAGATCACTTACCCACCAACCGGCGCTGCTAGAACAGATCCTCCGATGACGGTCAGCTGTTCCTGGGAGAATTTGCGAGGTCCGACGCGATCTGGTGGTGGAGTCTTCGGCGTTCCTCGTGGCTCCCGGGGCGTGGTTCGCGCGTCTGTAGTATGACGCAGATGGTCATGTGATAGCGATCTTTGCAATTATTTCGGAGCGCTCCTTATGGTGTAGTAAAAATGATGCACCTAGGTTAGTAGTTGACAATCCTCTATAGGCTTCTACTTAGACGCGTTTCGGGAGAATCTCCCTTCATCAGTAAGTACAGAAATGGTTTTAGAAGCATTTTTAGCTGCGTTTCCGCAACCAAAAATCTTTCTGAATTATCCCACCCAAGGGCTGGATTAGAAAAACACTGAAAAAATGTTTCTAAACCTCTTCTAAAAACTCTTCCAAATCCTTAACCAAAACCCTTTTAAAACACTTCTCTAAATCCGCCACCAAATTAGAAATCCGCCACCAAAAGCGACCTGTTTTCAGCCACTGGTCTGCTTCAGATTTTTCTGCCACGGATTTTGCCACGTCAACTTTAAAGTTGAACGCTGGTCTGCGTTACGTCTTTTTTTTCTTGGATTGAAGCAGGGAGGTGAAATGGAAGATCAGATCTGGCAGTGGGTCTGCCCTTTATAACTCTGAAGCCACAGACCTAAATTTGGATTTTTACTACTTTGTAAATGCCTGATCACCAGTAGAGTGCAAGATCATTTTACTCTTTAATTTTGTGAACTCACAATAATAATAAACGGGGGAAATTTTTTTAAAAGTGACATAAAAGAACTGAAGGCTATTAGCAAGCGTAAAAAAAAAACGCAACGGACATGGGCAAAAAATACGTTCGTGTACATGAACATATTTTTTTTCAGTTTCTTTACAGGTCTGTATGCAAAACTATTCACTTCAATGGGTTCGTTAAAAAAAAAACTGAAATGAATCCGTGTCCTCATGTCCGTTCCGCAAAAAAAATACAACATATGCTATTCTTGTCCGTTTTGCGGACAAGGACAGGCATTGTTACAATGGATCCGCCAAAAGAAACGGATGTCACATGGATGTCATGCGTTTTTTTTCTTTTCTTTTGAGAACCAGTGTTTTGCGAACCGCAAAATACATCCTGTCGTGTGCACGAGCCCTTAGTCAGACTGCACATAGAATATTGTTTCTGACACTGGTGAACAAGCAGAAATGGTAGAGCTGGAGGGTGTTCAAAAGTGGGCAAAATGAATGGAATGGGTAAGGTTATTTAATTTGGGGGGGGGGGGGGGAGATGGATAAGGCTTATAAATCAGCTACACCTATAGGAAAGAAGGTTTGTACACAAACATAGAAGAGGATTCTTTACGGTAAGAGCAGTGAGACTATGGAACTCTCTGCCTGAGGAGGTGGTGATGGTGAGTACAATAAAGGAATTCAAGAAGGGCCTGGATGTATTTCTGGAGCGTAATAATATTACAGGCTATAGGTACTAGAGAGGGGTCTGGATGTATTTCTGGACAGTAATAATATTACAGGCTATAGCTACTAGAGAGGGGTCGTTGATCCAGGGAGTTATTCTGATTGACATGCTGGGAGTTAGAAAATATTTTCCACTAAAATGAGGAAAATTGGAAAACACTGCAGGAGAAAAGGTTGCCCTGGATGGACTAATGAGTTTTTTTTTCAAGCCTACGAACTTCAGCTTTTGATATTTTACAAATACTAATCCCCTGACTAAAGTGTCATATTGTTCCAATCTGAATTTGCTCTAAAAATACATTACATTCCTAATTCCAGCACCGATTTCTCTGCGAAACAAAACGCCTGGCATATTTTGTGAGCCGGACGGCTCATACACAGTACTGTTCACTATTCCAGAATGCTTTTGAAGACGTTAAACTGAATCATTTCATAAAATATGTGACTAAAAATACATTTGTTTTCCCCCATTCTTCTGATTTGCACTGTACTGCTCCTGGACCCAAATTTCACTCTCCATCTGTTCCTTATCCTAGATTTTGCGCAGTTGTTGCTGTGAGGCTTTACGGTTGTGGTAGAGCAGTTTCCAAGGAGTTATAAAAAAATAAAATAAAACAGGAGTAAATAACATGAGATGGATTGTCCTTTAACCAAAGAATTACCATTATTCCCCCTTCAAGCAAAACAGAACCTTGAATTGTCTTCTTCTGTCAGTTTTTTTCTGTTCTTGGGAAAAGTAAATATCCATAAATGTGGTCATAATCAACACTGGGGTTGTCACTGAGCTTAAAGGGATTGTCCGGATTCAGATCTGCACTCATTCTCCATGAGTGAGTGGAGCATCAAAGCTTTTCATGCTCCAACGCTCCCCCTTTCTCTGCGCTGAATCATAGTTACAGTTAATACGGTTGAAAAAAAGACATAAGTCAAGTTCAACCAAGGGATAGGTGGGGACACGAATCCCAGAAGGAAGTGAGACTCAGGGCAAGGGAATTTTCTTGAGATCTAGTCACATACTGGCAGGGGCAGACTGGGAACTAAAAGTGGCCCTGGAAAAAGAAAGTAAAAGTGGCCCCATGTTGCAGGTGGGTCCAAATTGACTGAAGGCGGTGCTAAATAATTAGGCAGGGCAGAGCAATATACCCCAGCTGAACCAAATACCACAGTGTAGCACAGAATACTACCATCTACGCCACAGTATTGAAATGTATCGCTGTCCTGAGGATTCAGGAGGGCACCTGGCTGCTGGCGAGGTGCATAAGAGAGAATAAGATCATTAGGTACCTGGCTGGCGGCCGTAAGGGGTCTTGGGTGGTCCTCCTAGGCATCGGCCCACCGGGAAATTTCCCTGTAGGGTCTATGGCCAATCTGCCCCTGCATACCGGGCTCTCCATGGGTAAGCTAGGCGGAGGCTTCCGCCTAGCAGTGAGCCCAGTGATGTCACCATCACTAATGGGCGGTCTTTAGCGCTGCCCTAGTCTGTTTTTACCGGTGATGTCACTAGGATCACTGCTAGGCAGAATCCTCCACCTAGCAGTGTCCAGATGTAAATAAACAGTCCTTGCCCTGTGTAATTCAGCACAGGGCAAGGGGGAGCATCATGGTGCATGAGTGCAGATCGGGTTGTGTCCGGGTTCAGTTCTGAACCCGGACAACCCCTTTAAAGAAGTTCTCCGAGACCGTGAACCCCTGTTAACCTGGCAAGGTGCAAAAATGAAAGAAAAAAGTGTCACCTGTCACACGCGTCCAGGGCTGAGATCCCCTATTTGCTGGACTGGACTGGAAATGAGACGTCCCATCTACATGCACATTATTGCTGACGGCCAATCAGTAGTCTTAGCAGTGACGTGTTCAGGAACAGCACATGACCGCTACCACCACTGAGGCCACTGATTGCACATAGATGCACCCAGAAGCGAATGAGAAGGAAGCTTGCAACTGACCAGGGCACCTGTGACAGGTGAGACTTTTTGTTTTTAACTTTTTACCCCACCCAGCCTTCTCAACAGGGGTTCACGGTCTTAGAGAACCCCTTTAAATGGGTTATCCCAGGAAATACACTTATCCCCTGTGCTCAGTATAGGGGATGTGTCTGGTCAGAGGGCATCCGACTGCTGGGACCCCTGCCGAACACAAGAACAGGGACTCCGTGTTCCCCCATTTAAATGGAGTGGCCCCAGCCAAAATGATTTAATAAATGCAAATCATAGTGCCTCATGTCCAGATGTTTCCATCAACAAGTCACATTACCTTCATAAGTACCAACCACAGTCCCTGTAACGATGCCAGTTGTTGATAAGACTTCAGAACTGGACTTCACCTATAGCAGTCACCTTTCCCGCATACTAATGTCGCCCAGAGCTCAAATATCCTCAAATACAGTAGGGTCAAATTGTATAACAACCAGATGGTCACCAGATTAATATTATGAAGCGTGTATCAACACTGGCGGTACCCAGTACTCAGAAGTAAACACACCGTCATATGACAAGAACCAAATGATAGTGGCAAACGAAAGACAATACGTGTGAAGGAGATGACAGGCAATGGACGGAAGATGGCGATGGCATACAGATATAGAGTGGATGAATCACGGAAAAACAAACACCGCAAACCTTCCTCCTCCATCGCCAGCTTTCGTAGTCCCTGTCTCACAAGGGGTCACTTGTTAACACACCATCCACTCCTGTGACATCCAGGCATTGCTCAGCAAAGCAGTCAACCCCTTCACTTGTTCTAGCACACCGGGTTAACCTTGACACACTTCTTCTCAGACCCCGCACCATGTCTTCCTGCCTCCAGTCTCTCCAATGGGCATGCCACTCCAAGCCTCCAGTCCGCCATCACTCTCGCTGTCCAGCTTGAAACGGCTTCCAGGTCAATTAGAGATATTCAATACTTATTTATGGAGGGGCAAAATTAAAGGTTGTGGTAAAGTAGGACTATAGGGGAAAAAATGTGTGCCCCTACCTAGTATTCTAGTAACTCAATTACAGCCTTACCTACTACACTCCCACTTTCCATTGAACCTGAAAATCCCCTGGTGCAAACTCAAGAAATATTAATCCAATATAGCACCTTTTAGATGTGGTGAAAAATGATATTCCAAAAGAAATCTGCAACACACAAAATCCACAACTAGGTGATGCTGTTATGTCGGCATGGACGAATGTTTCCAGGATGTTGTGAGCACTGTGAAGGACAGTACTAGAACGTTGTTTAAAGGGGCCACTTGGTGTATTTGCGGCCAATAAATGTAAAGGACAAAAATAAATGTAGGAGGGGGCTTTTATAGGGTCTACTGGTGCAAAAAGTGTCTATGGTGTATATCGAACCTGATTTCCAAAATTTTTTGTAGAAGGTTGCCATCTAGTGGTAAAAGTTGGGTGGAGGAATCAGGGCTTCTCATTTCATCAGTGATTCATCACAACTCCACTTCATGTTGATGAGGAGAAATATCAGCTTCCAACAAAATAATTAAAATTTTTTTTTTTTTACATGTTCTCATATTAAAGGTTTCTGTATTCACATGCCACTTTACCGATTCACATAACTTCGTAGATTTAGTCATATACATCTCAATAAGGCTCCATTCACACGTCCGTGGAATGGGTCCGCATCCGTTCCGCAATGTCCGGAACGGGTGCGGACCCATTCATTCTCAATGGGGCAGGAATGGATGCGGAGAGCACACAGTGTCCTCTCCGCATCCGCATTTCCTGAGCGGGGCCCCGATCTTCCGGTCCGCAGCTTCGGAAAAAAATAGAACATGTCCTATTCTTGTCTGCAATTGTGGACAAGAATAGGCAGTTCTATGGGGGTTGCGGCTGGGTGTATTGCGGATCCGCAATACACCACGGACGTGTGAATGGAGCCTAAATTAGAATATCATCAAAAAGTTAATTTAATTCAGTAATTCAATAAAAAAAACTCATATTTTATAGATTGAGTACACTCAGAGTGATCTATTTCAAGTGTTTATTTCTTTTAATGTTGAGGATTATGGCTTATAGCTAATGAAAAGCCAAAAGTCAGTATCTCAGAAAATTTGAATATTGTAAAACAGTTAAATACTTCAGACTCATGGTGTCGCCCTCTAATTACCTAATCAACACGAAACAGCTGAAAAGTTTTCTGAAGCCTTTAAATGGTCCTTCAGTAGGCAACACAATCATGGAGAAGACTGCTGTCTTGACAGTTGTCCAGAAGACGGTCACTGACACCCTCCACGAGGAGGGTAAGCCACAAAAGGTCATTATTAAAGAAGCTGGCTGTTCACAGAGCGCTGTATCCAAGCATATTAATGGAAAGTTAAGTGGAAGGAAAAAGTGCGATAGAAAAAGGTGCACAAGCAACAGGGATAACCTCAGCCCTGAAAGGATTGTCAAGAGGGCCATTCAAGGAGTGGAGTGCTTCAACAGCCACCACACATAGATGTATCCAGGACATGGCCTACAATTGTCCTTGTGTCAAGGTACTCATGCCCCATAGACAACTTCAGAAGAATCTTAGGCTACTTTCACACTCGCGTTTGGTACAGATCCGTCATGGATCTGCATAGACGGATCCGTTCAGATAATACAACCGACTGCATCCAGTCAGAACGGATCCTTTTATATTATCTTTAGGGTCTTGAACACCATTGAAAGTCAATGGAGGATGGATCAGTCTTCTATTGTGCCAGATTGTGTCATAGAAAACGTTTGGCTCAGTTTCCTGAAGCAGCATTTTGGTGTCCGCCTCCAAAGCGGAATGGAGACGGAACGGAGGCAAACTGATGCATTCTGAGCGGATCCTTTTCCATTCAGAATGCATTAGGGCAAAACTGATCCGTTTTGGACCGATTGTGAGAGCCCTGAACGGATCTCACAAACGGAAAGCCAAAATGCCAGTGTGAAAGTAGCCTAACCTGGGCTAAGGAGAAAAGGACTGGACTGTGGCTCAGTGGTCCAAAGTGCTGTTTTCAGATACAAGTAACAGTACTTTCACACTAGCGTTCGGGGCTCTGTTTGAAGGGTCTCACAAGCGGCCCCGAACGCATCCGTCCAGCCCCAATGCATTCTGAGTGGATGCGGATCCGCTCAGAATGCATCAGTCTGGCAGCGTTCTGCCTCCGCTCCGCTCAGCAAGCGGACACCTGAACGCAGCTTGCAGCGTTCGGGTGTCCGCCTGTCCGTGCGGAGGCAAACGGATCCGTCCAGACTTACAATGGAAGTCAATGAGGACGGATCGTTTGAAGATGACACAGTATGGCTCAATCTTCAAACGGATCCGTCCCCCATTGACTGTCAATGTACAGTCTGGACGGATCCGTTCAGGCTACTTTCACACTTAGAATTTTTTCTAAGCTATAATGCAGACGGATCCCTTCTGAACGGATCCAAACGTCTGCATTATAGGAGTGGATCCGTCTGTGCAGACATCAGACGGATCCGCTCTGAACGCTAGTGTGAAAGTAGCCAAAATTTTGCATTTCATTTAGAAATCAAGGTCCCAGAGTCTGGAGGAAGAGTGGAGAGGCACACAATCCAAGTTGCTTGAGGTTCAGTGTGAAGTGATGGTTTGGGGAGCCATGTCATCTAGTGGTGTTGGTCCACTGTGTTATATCAAGTCCTAAGTCAGTGCAATCTTCTACCAAAACCCCAAAATTTTTTAGAGCTAAAAGTACCAATACCTGGTTCAATAACCATGGTATCACAGTGCTTGAATGGTCAGCAAACTGGCCTGACCTAAACCACCTAATCCGTCCCGTTTCAGTTATGCAAGGGAGTCCTCTCCTGATCCCGAGTCCTCTCCTGAGGCCTCCTGCACACAAACGTTTTTTTTTGCCGTTTAGGTTCTGTTTTTGCGTTCCGTATACGGGCCATATAAGGAACCATTCATTTCAATAGATCCGCCAAAAAAAACGGAAGGTACTCTGTATGCCTTCCGTTTTTCCATTTTTCAGTTCCATTTAAAGATAGAACATGTCCTATAATTGTCCGCATAACGGACAAGGATAGTACTGTTCTATCAGGGGCCAGCTGTTCCGTTCCGCAAAAAACGGACCGCACACGGACATCATTTGTATTTTTTGCGGATCCATTTTTTGCGGACCGCAAAATACTGAAAAAGCCATACGGTCGTGTGCAAGAGGCCTGATCTTGAGTCCTCTCCTGCATAACGGTTTTGCGGATCCATTTTTTGCGGACCGCAAAATACAGAAAAAGCCATACGGTCGTGTGCAAGAGGCCTGATCCTGAGTCCTCTCCTGCATAACGGAAACGGGACGGATCCGTTTTGCAGCCCATAGACTTCTATTATGACGGAATGAATACTGTAATACCTGTAAGGAATTATTCTTATCTTTCCCCCAAATGTGTAACCCATGTGCAAGACCTCGGTATTCAGCTTGATTTGATCCTTGATCTGACCAGAGAGAGTCATACACAGTGCTGTGCAATTATCAAAATGACTCTGAATTTTATTATCCTCATGACACATATTTATAGTATTCAATGACGTGATCTTTACATTAAACAGTAACACATGTTTTTAGCCAGCTACACCTTTATCTTATCTCTATCTATCCATATATACGAGAAAAACCCCTTAGTAATAGCTTTATCATATAGACTTTGACCCATTACGTGTCCATGCTTATGTATGGGACATGATGTAATATAAACTTATATAAAAATAGGTTTTGAACTGAAATAGAATCCTTCAATACCTCTAAAGCGATTCTGTCATAGAATTGGGTTATGGTCCGTGGTAACTGAATCCATAACGCAATTCATCTTTTACCAGTAAACGCATTAATGAATTTCAAAATATAAAATCGCTCATCTCTACTCATCATGCAAAAAGAAAAAATTGCTTTAAATGTCATAAAGCAAACGGTAGAGAAGGTGAATGAATACCTCCTGCCTTTTTCCACAGATCTGACACTGACAACTACAGTCGGTCCTGCCCTTGCAGCCCTCCATGTTGTTGTTGTCAGCCCCCTCTACAATGCAGCACATGGACCGGCTGACGACAGCCCCGTCACAGAGCAGCTGCTCCATGCCCATTGGCTTCACGTACAGCCCACAAAATGGCGGACGTCACAGGCTCCTGTACTTCTCGTAAATAGCTTTCCATCACAAGCCGCCAGAGGCCGCTGCTCCGCGTCACATTCCAGTCTACAGCAACGCTGCCTCCAGACGCCTCACTAGAACGCCGGGCTCCGCCATCATGGCGGACTCACCACCGTGTTAGAGGCGTTTTTTTTTTTCCAGCAGGCACCGAACCGGAGCCTTGTGTGACCGCAGTCAGGAACATGTCACCTTCCGTTTAGTAACGTTGTATGACATGAGGTAGCCTTCCGTGCTGTGAACGGATATTGTTAGGGGCGGAGCAGGAAGTCAAAGAGTCCGGAGAGGAGAAAGTGGGGCCGGGTAAGTGCTGGAGCCAGAAATATAACCTGCTGCTGCTTGTGGTGTGCCCCCCTCTGTATGGCGCCCATTACTGGTAGTGCCAGAGCTCCCAGGCAGGCTGGGCGGGTTGTTGTGCAGAGCCTGGCACACTGCCACACATGTGCCCACTGGAGCAGTATGGCGGCATGTGCTGCATGTAAGAGCATGCTCCATAAGATACAGACACAGCATGCCCACTGCTTCTCCAAGAAGCCAGCGGAGTGGGTGCAGACCAGTAAGAGTGTGTTCACACTGCCGATAAAAATCCCACCTGCATTTCTGCAGCAGATTCTTGAGGGTTAACCCCATTGTCATTCAATCAGTCTAATCCTTAGCGTTTCCACCCAAAAAAAACAAGTAGCATGTTATTATCCGCAGGGGCGCCATGTGGAATTTTGTCGGGTTTCATTTGGATTTTGGCGCAGAATCGATGCCGTACCTGCGTCAGATCCAAAACGTGTTAAGCATATGGCATACCCTGCAGGTCAGCAGCGTATCGTGCAGATCTGGGCCACAAATTGTACTGCAAGGCATAAAATCCACAATATGAAGTGAACGCTGCGGACCGCATGTCCAAAAATGTCCGCAGAGTGTGGATGAGATCTGCTTCGCTGCCGCTGTAAATACTGAGGATTATCCGTCTGCAATTCTGCGGTGTTTAATGTGAAATGGTTGCAACAGAGTTTCCAGGGTTGTTTAGTTTTTAAGTGATGGCCTATCTTCAGCGACACCCTGGACCGCCACTGATCAGCTGTTCTGTGTAGTTTCTGCGCCGGAACTACACTGCACCGTCAACATTGTAGTGGCCTGCGCTCATCACTGCAGCACTGTTCTTATTGAGCAGCTGTCCATTACAATGTTAACAGTGCTCAGTAGCTCCGGCGCTGACTTCTGGCGACAGCGTTGCACAGAACAGCTGTTCAGCAGGGGGGGAGTGGGTCCACTACTCCACACATCAGTTAGTGGTGGCCTGTCCTAAGGATAGGCCATTACTTAAAAAAAGGCTGCACTACCCCCTTAATGCTGCCTAATTGGGTCTAGAGGCTACTAGTCAGGTTACTGCAAGGAGGTGATAGGACGGTGCAGCTGTAAATGTACGACGGGATAGAGAGGACGGTGCAGCTGTAAATGTAGAACTAGGAGGGGACAGAGAGGACGGTGCAGCTGTAAATGTAGAACTAGGAGGGGACAGAGAGGACGGTGCAGCTGTAAATGTACAACTAGGAGGGGACAGAAAGGACGGTGCAGCTGTAAATGTACAACTAGGAGGGGACAGAAAGGACTGTGCAGCTGTAAATGTACAACTAGGAGGGGACAGAGAGGACGGTGCAGCTGTAAATGTAGAACTAGGAGGGGACAGAGAGGACGGTGCAGCTGTAAATGTACAACTAGGAGGGGACAGAAAGGACGGTGCAGCTGTAAATGTACAACTAGGAGGGGACAGAAAGGACTGTGCAGCTGTAAATGTACAACTAGGAGGGGACAGAGAGGACGGTGCAGCTGTAAATGTACAACTAGGAGGGGACAGAGAGGACGGTGCAGCTGTAAATGTACAACTAGGAGGGGACAGAAAGGACGGTGCAGCTGTAAATGTACAACTAGGAGGGGACAGAAAGGACTGTGCAGCTGTAAATGTACAACTAGGAGGGGACAGAAAGGACTGTGCATCTGTAAATGTACAACTGGGAGGGGACAGAAAGGACGGTGCAGCTGTAAATGTACAACAGGGAGGGGACAGAAAGGACGGTGCAGCTGTAAATGTACAACAGGGAGGGGACAGAAAGGACGGTGCAGCTGTAAATGTACAACAGGGAGGGGACAGAAAGGACGGTGCAGCTGTAAATGTACAACAGGGAGGGGACAGAAAGGACGGTGCAGCTGTAAATGTACAACAGGGAGGGGACAGAAAGGACGGTGCAGCTGTAAATGTACAACAGGGAGGGGACAGAAAGGACGGTGCAGCTGTAAATGTACAACAGGGAGGGGACAGAAAGGACGGTGCAGCTGTAAATGTACAACAGGGAGGGGACAGAAAGGACGGTGCAGCTGTAAATGTACAACAGGGAGGGGACAGAAAGGACGGTGCAGCTGTAAATGTACAACAGGGAGGGGACAGAAAGGACGGTGCAGCTGTAAATGTACAACAGGGAGGGGACAGAAAGGACGGTGCAGCTGTAAATGTACAACTGGGAGGGGACAGAAAGGACGGTGCAGCTGTAAATGTACAACAGGGAGGGGACAGAAAGGACGGTGCAGCTGTAAATGTACAACAGGGAGGGGACAGAAAGGACGGTGCAGCTGTAAATGTACAACAGGGAGGGGACAGAAAGGACGGTGCAGCTGTAAATGTACAACAGGGAGGGGACAGAAAGGACGGTGCAGCTGTAAATGTACAACAGGGAGGGGACAGAAAGGACGGTGCAGCTGTAAATGTACAACAGGGAGGGGACAGAAAGGACGGTGCAGCTGTAAATGTACAACAGGGAGGGGACAGAAAGGACGGTGCAGCTGTAAATGTACAACAGGGAGGGGACAGAAAGGACGGTGCAGCTGTAAATGTACAACAGGGAGGGGACAGAAAGGACGGTGCAGCTGTAAATGTACAACAGGGAGGGGACAGAAAGGACGGTGCAGCTGTAAATGTACAACAGGGAGGGGACAGAAAGGACGGTGCAGCTGTAAATGTACAACAGGGAGGGGACAGAAAGGACGGTGCAGCTGTAAATGTACAACAGGGAGGGGACAGAAAGGACGGTGCAGCTGTAAATGTACAACTGGGAGGGGACAGAAAGGACGGTGCAGCTGTAAATGTACAACAGGGAGGGGACAGAAAGGACGGTGCAGCTGTAAATGTACAACAGGGAGGGGACAGAAAGGACGGTGCAGCTGTAAATGTACAACAGGGAGGGGACAGAAAGGACGGTGCAGCTGTAAATGTACAACAGGGAGGGGACAGAAAGGACGGTGCAGCTGTAAATGTACAACAGGGAGGGGACAGAAAGGACGGTGCAGCTGTAAATGTTCAACAGGGAGGGGACAGAAAGGACGGTGCAGCTGTAAATGTACAACAGGGAGGGGACAGAAAGGACGGTGCAGCTGTAAATGTACAACAGGGAGGGGACAGAAAGGACGGTGCAGCTGTAAATGTACAACAGGGAGGGGACAGAAAGGACGGTGCAGCTGTAAATGTACAACAGGGAGGGGACAGAAAGGACGGTGCAGCTGTAAATGTACAACAGGGAGGGGACAGAAAGGACGGTGCAGCTGTAAATGTACAACAGGGAGGGGACAGAAAGGACGGTGCAGCTGTAAATGTACAACAGGGAGGGGACAGAAAGGACGGTGCAGCTGTAAATGTACAACAGGGAGGGGACAGAGAGGAAGGTGCAGCTGTAAATGTATGACAGGAAAGGGATTTTTATCCCCTATCCACAGCTGTGTTTGTACCTCTGGGACCCCCCCCCCCCCCCCCCCCCCCCCCCCCCCCCCCGAAAAGAATGGAGCGACCAGTTACCACTATTTGTGGATCCTTCCCTATCTGTGAGCAGCACCTCTACCTGTGTGCTGACCACAAACTACTACTAATATTCAGCAACCTTCAGGATCCTGACTACGTCCATGAGGATAAGGCACTAGTGCTGTAAAATATGACGCTTTGTGTTTTCTTTCCCTTCTCCCATTACAGAGCAAACATGCCGATTGTGGAGAAACTAAAAGACGCCCTGAAGCCGAGTCGGAAGTACTCTGATGATGTAGAACTTGGGAAGCTGCTGACTTCCTCTGCTAAAAAGATACTCTTGCAAAAAATAGAGTTTGAGCCTGCAAGTAAAAGTTTCTATTACCAGCTGGAGACATTGAAGAGCAAATATATCCTGCTAAGTCCGTCTCTTCAACCTACCGTGTCACAGAGGAGCCTGGAAGGGCGCCAGAAGCAGGGTATGTAGTAGTAGGAGGAAATCTACTGACATATCGGCGCTATAGCAAAACTAGGTTCTCCTGTGATGTCACGTCCATCGGTCACATGGCTGTTCTGCATCTCTGTCCTATACAACTGAATGGGATTTAGCTGCAATACTAAGTACAGCCACTATACACTGTCTGGCGCTGTGCTTACTATAGTATGAAGAAGCCACAGCAATCATGCTATCATATTGGCCCCTTGAAACAGCTGATCAACGAGTCGCCAAGAGTTGGACCCCAGTGATCTCATATTTAGGACTTATCCTGAAAATAGGTCATCAGTAAAACCCCATTTATAAAGGTGCCAGTTGCGGGTCCATTACCTACACTTCTGTTTTATGACTGGTGGAGGAAAGAGATGACCCATGCTGGTGCTGTCTTGTTTTATTTAACACCGTTTTGGTTTATGTCTTATTTTGTTGTTTGCCTTCTTGTTGCAGGCAACGACCTTGCGTCGAGCAGCTCGGATGGAATTCCACATCCACAGAAGGTTCTCTTTCCAACTGAGAAGTTATCCTTGAAGTGGGAGCGAGTCTCCAGGGTGGGAGCTGGCCTTCAAAATCTGGGAAACACTTGTTTTCTAAATTCTACAGTGCAGTGTCTGACGTACACCCCTCCGCTAGCTAATTACCTACTGTCTAAGGAGCATAGCCGCAACTGTAAGTACATGTGCACCTGAAATACTTGCGTCTCATGTATTTTATATTTACCATTGACATATTGGTGAAGGCAAACCCCCCCCCCCCTCCCCCCATTCTGCTGGACCTGCAAAGAAAAGTTGACTTACCTGCTTTCCGGTACCGCCTCCCCACTCCTCCTGCAGGTCCGCGATGCTCCGCTGGGCTCCATCGATGTCATCATCTGGTTTGACATTACCACATCCAATCACTGGCTATGGCGGTGTCCAGATTCCATTGCAACCATGTGACCATTTGTCATGACACAAGAGGATCCGGACACCGGTATGCCCAGTGATCGGCTGTTATGATGTCAAACCGGATGTTGACATCAATGGAGCCCAGCGGAGCATCGCGGGCCGGGAGGAGAAGGAGCGGGGAATCGGCACTGGGAAAGCAGGTAACTCCTCTTTTCTTAGAAGTTCTGGCAGGATGGGGCGGTTTGCTAAAAACACCCCCATACTTGCACAACCCCTTTAGACATAAAGGCCCTTTCACGTGGGCCTATGAACATTCGTTCTCAATCATTACCTGCTTGTTAGCTGCATTTACATCAGTGATTAGAACTGTATGGGGCTGAACAATCATTACTACGATTGTTCATCTCCAGGCAGTTTCCTTGTCTGAGGATTTTATGTGCAACATAAAAGATGCAATCACTTGACAGACATTAGCCTGTTCGGTGACTGGCGGCATCTTTAAGGGTCCATTCACACATCCGTGTGTGTTTTGCGGATCCTCACATCGCCGGCACTTAATAAAAAATGCCTAATCTTGTCCGCAATTGCAGACAAGAATAGGACATGTTCTATTTTTTTCGGGAAAGGAATTGCGGACCTGGAAGTGCGGGTCCGCATTTCCGGATCCGGGCAGCACATCGTGCGGCCCCATAGAAATGAATGGGTCCGCAAAATGCGAAACAGAATTGCGGACGTGTGAATGGACCCTTACACAAGGTGTTCGATTACGGTCCTGTTCCCTAGATGCGACAATCTTTTACAGTCCCTTTCTTATTTTCAGGTCAGCAGGGTGGATTCTGTATGCTGTGCATTATGCAGAACCATCTGATTCAAGCCTTTGCCAACAGCGGAAATTCTATCAAGCCGGTCTCTTTTATTCGTGAACTGAAGAGTAAGAGCATGACCTTACATTTCTGTTTCTGTAAGAACTGACTTCCTGCTGAGCCTGTGATTGGCTGCTGTGTTTTACACAAGCCTATCAGAGAACCTGGAGCTGCTTGGGGGAGGGACAGAGCAGCAGCCTGAACCAATCATGAGATGGGATGTGTCTCAGGCTACGTCAGCCTTCCTATAGGCACTGTAGTTAAGCTGTAGTCACAGATCACAGCTCTGTCCCAGGGGAGCGGAGGTAATAAGCCGTCAAGGAGCAAAGCTTGATGAAAATAAATAGCATGTAATCATCCCTTATAGATACGGACATATGTATACTTTATGACTACCACCCCCCTTTTCCAACCCGTGCAGTGCCAGAACACCTATACATAGTGCAGAAATCAAGTCAGGCATGAGTGTTATTCCAGCACTGTTGATGAAATGTCTGCGATATACTCCTGTGCTAATGCTATTCCTTGACTTCTATTATTCTTAATTTAGAAATCGCCCGTCACTTCCGATTTGGGAGCCAAGAAGACGCACATGAGTTCCTGCGGTACACGATTGACGCCATGCAAAAAGCTTGTTTAAATGGATACGCCAAGTAAGGGCCCAAATATCCTTTGTAGAGATTTTTTGATGTTTAGTGATTATCTCACCGACATCGTTTATCACCTCCCCGAGGATAGATGATAAATGATCTGCATGGCCCCTTTCTTACAAGTTGTTAAATCAGATGTCTAAATATAAAAAATCTTCTGACCGAAAGAGACAGAGGTGCCTCCACAAGCCTGGTCTTAGTAAAGGATTGTAATATTATGTTGTCGGTACAGGGTTATAGGGGTTATCTGGGGAAAAGATATTAATAACCTATACTCGGGATTGGTCATCAATAGCAGATCGGTAGGAGTCTGACACCCGGGACCCCCACCAATCAGCTGTGTGCTCCTCTTGGGCCAGTGATGTCACCGTACATCGGTCACTTCGCCTAGTTGCTGTCCAGCCCCCTTAAAGTCAATGGTGCCGAGTTGCGATACCAAGCACAGCCAATATACACTGTGATTTGGTAAACTGCCAGGCGGAGCCCCGGTGAGTGCTGCGGCTTCCTTAAACAGCTGATCGGCAGAGGTGTCGGGACTCTGACTACCGCCGATGTAATAATGATGACCTATCCTCAGTCGTCATCATCTTTTCCAGGATAACCCCTTTAATCTAGTGGATTCTGAGAGCTCCCTCCATCCAGTTCCCAGATGCAGAGCTTTATGCTGTGCCCGGAATCCATCTGAAAAGGACATTTGGGTGAGGCATTGTGAGCTGCTTTCCTAATGTCTTCTCTGGCTGAATGCCAGGCACCACATACATGGCTCCCGAAATTCTCATTCTGGAAGCTCCTATCACTTACTAGTTTAACCCTTTGTTGGATATCTGCTGATGTCAGAGGCTCTCAAAAATTGTGTTTGATTAAATCTACTTTATGTTGCAAATTTCACTGGAATAAATTGGTACACGGTATACGTTCCACCTATTAAATTATATCACTGTCGTTTGGAACGCTATTTTGCTGCTAAAACTGATATTTTATTAAATCAAAAAAAGGGGGGAAGGGGAAACTACCTATATTAAAATTCTAGGACACCATCTAACCAGTATAAATTCGATGAAATGGACCATATGAGACCGCATGCGGTGCATATAACTGTGGATGGGGTCACTGGAAATGCCGCAACTAGTGCTATACTAAAGGCTGAATCATAAGGCCATGAGGCCGTACTAGATCCACTCCACCAGAAGTATGCACTGTGGCGCGGTCAAGGTGCTCTGAACCATTGCCAGCTAGTGTGGCCCTAGGCTAAAGTTTAATCAGTTGGGACTAATCCGTTGATAAACATCTACCTGCAGAAGCCGACCTCACTGTAAGCATCCGTTCAGGTAGAATCAGATGTCTGAGTGTCAGCCCTGCAGGCACGAATCAAGGGACCTAGACTAAGCTGGATAGAGCAGAACGGCCTGATTGCATATACTCATCAGCTGCAGAGGGCTGGAATCCACAGACCTCAACTGCAATGTGAGCGCGTTACAGGCACTATAGACATTAGTTCATCCCCACAACACACTCGACGCGTTTCGCCATACTCGGCTCGTCAGGAGCATAGTTCTGTGGGTATTTGGACAAACAATCAGAGCTGCTAAGCCTCCATGACAGAGGCTGCAGCTGTCAGTACGAGGTGGCCGAACGCGGCCGCTCAAGTGCACGATATATAAGGAGAGTCCTCCTCCCCTGTGCTGAGTCACGCCTTCAGGACGGCCAATGAGAAGGTAGGAGGCGCGGCACCGCCGCATCATCCATCCCGCCCCCATTGTTCCGCCCCCTCTGTGAGGCGGGCCCAGATGAATGTCACAACATTCATACATTAAAGACAAAGTTGATACATACGGCGACTTGGTAATCCGACAGCATGGTATAGCAGCCGTAGGAACAAGGATTATAAAGCGGTCTCAGGTATATTATGTAAAAGACGTCATTCAGTTGTGGTCAGAGTATCGCTGCAGGGTCATGGAAAAGACCCTGTAGCATTTCTCATCATGGGCGATATCACAGCGATCAGGTCAATACGTAATGTGATGGTGAGCCCTGCCTAACTAGGGTTCGGATGTGATATGGTGTGTACAACCTGTACTTAATAAATACACTCCCATACCCCTGCTATCATTGTGGCCCTATTAAGCGCTCTAAGAATCACATTACTGATGGCCTCCTGACAATAATCTCTAGTGATCCGTATTTATGAGGCACATGCATCACGGAGAGATAATATTACTCCTGATGTTCCACCTGTTGCACTCTTTAGGAAGAAATATTTTTCCTGTTACACTCTCTAGAAAAAAATCTAGAGAAAACATGTGAAAGAGTTATACTCATTCAATCCATAAGGTTGGAGTGCATACAGGCGGTAGATCCACTGTGTCTCTTTTTGTAATAAACGCCTGTCAAAGTCGCCTCCTCTTGGCGATCTTCTAACCACCTCCACAGCCTGAAATTTAATGACATCCACATCACCACCATGTACAGTGGATGTGTGTCTAGCAATCGGGGTGTCAGCCCCTTTGCGTATGTCATTTAGATGTTCTGCTACTCTTCTGCGGAATTCCCTTGTGGTTTTACCCACGTATTGTTTTCCACAAACACAAGTGGCCAGGTATACCAGACCTCTGGTTTTGCAATTTACAAACGATCTAATAGTGAATCTCCGCTCAGTAACGCTGCAAACAAATGTAGCGCCCAACCGAATTGCAGGGCAAGCCACACACCCTCCACAACGGAAGGTACCTTTGAGGCTGGTACTCAGCCAAGTGGATGTGGTAGGGGCCTGAAAGAAGCTGTGGACCAGGCGATCTCTCAAATTACGTCCACGTCTATATGTGATTAGAGGTGTGTCGCCTATCATGTGTCCAATATCTGGGTCTGATTTTAAAATGCCCCAGTAGGTCGTCAACAGCTCTCTCACTGTGTTATGCGCTTCATCATACGTGGCTATGATGCGCAACTGCTCCCTTTCCAACGATCCTGGTTTAGGGGTAAGAAGGGCATCCCGATTTTGGGCCAGCGAATGATGGTATGCCTTAGTTAATACATGTTGCGGGTACCCCCTATTCCTGAACCTGGTCTGTAGATCACTGGATGCCGTTCTGAAGTCCGACATGCTGGAACAATTGCGCCTTACCCGAAGGTATTGCCCTTTGGGAATTCCCCTCTTCAGGGGCAAGGGGTGGCAACTGTCCCACCTAAGGAGGCTATTGGTCGCCGTCTCTTTGCGGAACAGTCGTGTGCCAATGTTACCCATCTTGTCCCTGAAGATGGTTAAATCCAGAAAGGTGATTTGAGATTCCTGGATCTCCGATGTGAAGAATAGTCCCATAGTGTTTATGTTCAGGTCTGAGACAAACCGATTAAAATCATCTACACTCCCCGACCATAAAATCAGCACATCATCGATGAAGCGTAACCACAAATTAATGTGGTTAGCCCATCTCTGGTTGTCAGCGAACACAACTTCCCGTTCCCACCAGCCCAGGTAGAGATTGGCGAAGGTCGGGGCACAAGGGCTCCCCATCGCCACTCCCCTGAGCTGGTGGTACATACGGTGATCAAAGATAAAACAGTTGTGTTCAAGGATGAACTTCATTAGTTCAAGGACAAACTCGTTATGCTGCCAGCAATGGATGCCACGTTGTTTAAGAAATGAGGCCACAACTCCACATCCCCTATCATGGGGTATAGAGCTGTATAAGGCCTCGACATCCAAGCTGGCCAGCATAACGTTCTCACCAAGATGAATTCCCTCCAGTTTCTTGATCACATCCATAGAATCACGTACATACGAGGATAGGGCCACCGCAAAGGGTCGTAAAATCCTATCCACGTATGTACTGATTGGATGTGTCAAGCTCCCAGTCCCTGAAACAATGGGACGTCCCTTTAATGGGGAAAGTCCCTTGTGCACCTTGGGTAACCCATAGAAGCAAGGGATCTGGGGATATTTGGGGAACAAAAAATCAAACTCAGACCGACTAATAAGATCATGATCATGTGCTGTATCCAAAAGATCCTTCAATTGTCTCCTGAATGTCTCAGTTGGATTCGTTTCCAGCACACGATAACAAGCATCATCACTGAGAATGTTAAGACACATGGTCTTGTACTGTTCACAATTCATCACGACAATGTTACCTCCCTTGTCCGATGGTTTAATGACAAGGGAGTTGTCGCGTTCCAGTGAGATTAGTGCATCAATCTCCCTTTTATGGAGATTGGACTCAATCCCTCTGGATGTGTCCAACATTCTCAATTGGTCAGTCACGACCTTAAGAAAAATGTCAGGCGGTGTACCATCACTTAGGGGTGGGTTTTTTGTGGAGGGTAATTTCAGATCCGTGTATGGGCCCTCACCAACATCCCTCTCCCCTTCTTCCATAAGGGATACCAGTAGTTGAATATCCGGCAGGTCATGGATGTCAATACCCAATTCATTACATTGTTGTTGATTATGTGTTGCAAAGAATTTTTTCCATTTAAGTCTCCTTACAAATAAGGTTAGATCCTTAACCCATTCGAAGGAGCTAAAGGAACACGTGGGAACAAATGATAAGCCCTTACTAAGTAGTTTCAATTCTACCTCCGTAAGGGACCTATCCGATAAATTGATAATTTGTAACTCATCCATAAACCTGTCTTTTACTGGAGAGTCTCCAGTCGGACAACCAGCAGCCCCCATCCTGTGATGGTATGCTACTGGTTTTTTCGATTTCTCAGACTGTAGGGTCTCGTGATCTGGTTCCCTAAAAACCCCCCCCGCCCCCGTGATCCGGGGTTCCTACCTCTACCTCCTCTCCCTCTAGGTCCCTTGTTAGAGGGCTGAAAGATTGGGTATTGATTATTTTGGTGGGAGGTACCCTCCAATTCAGTTTCACCCTCTGAGGACGAGGGTTCTGTCTCGACCGCGAGGGTCCTCGCGGTTTTGGTCGCAAATTCAAGAATGCGACCTTCCTTAAAATCCGCCTTATCCCTTAAGAATTGGGAATGTTTACGCTCTTTGAGCTGGGCTGTGAATCGTTCCACCGTTTGTTGCAAAAAGCCCTCCTTACGTATAAACTCAGAGTAGCTGCAGAATTTGCTCACTTCAGTGATTTGCTCCTGCAACAATGTGGTGTTCTTAACGTGCAGGGTCTTTTCCTCCTCTAGCAACAATGCCATGAGCCTAAGGGAGCTCTCAACAGCCTCTTTTTCCCATTTCTTACGGAATTCTGAGGACTGAATTCTGTTGGATGGGAGGAAAGGGATACGCATACCCCTGGGAACTATTTGGTGTTGGATATATGTTTCAAGGGTTTGAATTTCCCACCACCCTCTGACTTGGTCTTTATAAGTTTTGGTGAGCAGTTTGAACGAACCAGTGATACTAAGAGTGCGATTGGTCGGGGGTAGATCTGCTTCTGAAAAAACCACTTTGGCTTCCTCATCCCATTTTTCACTGCAAATACCCGCTGCCAGTGGCCGTCCTGAAGGCGTGACTCAGCACAGGGGAGGAGGACTCTCCTTATATATCGTGCACTTGAGCGGCCGCGTTCGGCCACCTCGTACTGACAGCTGCAGCCTCTGTCATGGAGGCTTAGCAGCTCTGATTGTTTGTCCAAATACCCACAGAACTATGCTCCTGACGAGCCGAGTATGGCGAAACGCGTCGAGTGTGTTGTGGGGATGAACTAATGTCTATAGTGCCTGTAACGCGCTCACATTGCAGTTGAGGTCTGTGGATTCCAGCCCTCTGCAGCTGATGAGTATATGCAATCAGGCCGTTCTGCTCTATCCAGCTTAGTCTAGGTCCCTTGATTCGTGCCTGCAGGGCTGACACTCAGACATCTGATTCTACCTGAACGGATGCTTACAGTGAGGTCGGCTTCTGCAGGTAGATGTTTATCAACGGATTAGTCCCAACTGATTAAACTTTAGCCTAGGGCCACACTAGCTGGCAATGGTTCAGAGCACCTTGACCGCGCCACAGTGCATACTTCTGGTGGAGTGGATCTAGTACGGCCTCATGGCCTTATGATTCAGCCTTTAGTATAGCACTAGTTGCGGCATTTCCAGTGACCCCATCCACAGTTATATGCACCGCATGCGGTCTCATATGGTCCATTTCATCGAATTTATACTGGTTAGATGGTGTCCTAGAATTTTAATATAGGTAGTTTCCCCTTCCCCCCTTTTTTTGATTTAATAAAATATCAGTTTTAGCAGCAAAATAGCGTTCCAAACGACAGTGATATACTTTATGTTGCAATTCTTTTTGGAATAGGACTGAATAAAAATGTCATGTTCCTCCTAGGTTGGATCGCCAAAGTCAGGCAACAACTTTGGTTCATCAAATATTTGGGGGCTACCTGCGCTCTCGGGGTGAGTGAGGAAGGAAAATGTTTTTGATGAAAATAACAGCGTAAATGTACAGTATTACGGCTGTGTCGGTCCTATGACATGTCACAAACTATTTTCTACGTTTTTCTTTTAGTAAAATGTTCAGTGTGTAAGAGCGTCTCGGACACGTTTGACCCGTATCTGGATATTGCGCTAGAGATACGGGTAATTATTTACCTTTTTGTCTATAATCTATGCAGCTATATTTTATTACTATTTGCAGTCACTTGTTTTTGAATGCCTGTGATTAACCCTAAGGGCTCTTTCACACTTGCGTTGTTCTGTTCCGGCATAGAGTTCCGTCGTCGGGGCTCTATGCCGGAAGAATCCTGATCAGGATTATCCCCATGCATTCTGAATGGAGAGAAATCCGTTCAGGATGCATCAGGATGTCTTCAGTTCAGGACCGGAACGTTTTTTGGCCGGAGAAAATACCGCAGCATGATGCGCTTTTTGCTCCGGCCAAAAATCCTGAACACTTGCCGCAAGGCCGGATCCGGAATTAATGCCCATTGAAAGGCATTAATCCGGATCCGGCCTTAAGCTAAACGTCGTTTCGGCGCATTGCCGGATCCGACGTTTAGCTTTTTCTGAATGGTTACCATGGCTGACAAGACGGTAAAGTCCTGGCAGCCATGGTAAAGTGTAGTGGGGAGCGGGGGAGCAGTATACTTACCGTCCGTGCGGCTCCCCGGGCGCTCCAGAGTGACGTCAGGGCGCCCCACGCGCATGGGTGACATGATCGCATGGACACGTCATCCATGCGCATGGGGCGCTCTGACGTCATTCTGGAGCGCCCCGGGAGCCGCACGGACTGTAAGTATACTGCTCCCCCGCTCCCCACTACTACTATGGCAACCAGGACTTTAATAGCATCCTGGCTGCCATAGTAACACTGAACGCCTTTTGAAGACTGATCCGTCTTCAAATGCTTTCAGTTCACTTGCGTTTTTCCGGATCCGGCGTGTAATTCCGGCAAATGGAGTACACGCCGGATCCAGACAACGCAAGTGTGAAAGAGCCCTTACTCTTCTTATTTAAATGCTTGTATACACTAGTCTCCTGTTCGCCTCCGTAAATTGCTTTCTGTCTTGGCACTGAGAGGTACATTATAAGGGTTATACACCGTAAAAAGCCTATATAGGAAGTTGCTTTAGTTCGCATTTAGAAAGCAAATGGACAATAAAACTGTGCAAAGGTGTCCATATACTTAAAGGGGTTCTGCAGTTTGTTTTAACTGATGATCTATCCACATTCAGTTTGGCAGAACATGCTTGTTTTCTATTTTATGCTGCCTTATTATTATTTTTTTTAACCTGTGATTTGGTTGTCTTGACAGCACTCGGCAAACATAATTCGCGCACTGGAGCAGTTTGTAAGATCAGATGTTTTAAGTGGAGAAAACGCCTACATGTGTGCAAAGTAAGAGTTCTATGTATATGTGTTTGTAAAGTATTGGCTGGAAGCTTTAGTTATATGCAATAATCTTGTCTGGCTGAACACTACCTCCACCACTTTACAATCGGGAGAAACAATCAATAGATAAAATAAGCAAAGCAGAATAAAAAAAAAAATCAAATAGTAAATGAAAAGATATGCTTTACAGCAGCTACAGTGACCTTAGGAACTTGGAAAGTAGATATGATTTATCAACTCCCATGGGAGTGTCATGGTGCAGGGAGGAGGAGGTGGTGAGCTGTGTGACTGGTGGATCCTACAGCACTCTGCTACCTCCAACAGTCCCATAGAGAATGACTGGAGCAATGTGACACATGCACAACAGTTGCTCCCTTTGATCTGGGACCCCCATTCTTGTGATCACTGGGGGCCCAGTGGTCAGACCCCCACTGATCAGATACTTATCTCCTGTCCTGTGGATAAGTGATTAAAGGGATTTTTCAATCTCAGACAATAGGGGCATATTGCTAGGTTTTCCCACCATTGTCTGTTATGACCCACATCTACACCAAGAACAGAGCGGGGAAGTTGGTGGCTGGAGGACCCCGTGTTTTCCAGGGTCTGGCCACCATCAAGCGCTCTCCCTGTAGTAGTAAATGGGAGCACACCGCGCTTGAGTGGCCACTGCTCACATTCATTTCTATGGGGCCTAAGGAAATAGCCAGCTATTTTCGGTAGCCACATAGCATGCGCAACTGCCCTCCATTCATTTTCTATGGGGTAACCAAAAATAGCGGGAGTGCTGGCTCGACTATTTCGGTCAGCCCCATAGAAATGAATAGGAGCGGGGGCCGTGCATGCGCGGTACGCTCCCATTCACTTCTATGGGGAGGCAGCTTGGTGGTGGCCGGACCGGAGTCCTCCAGCCACCACCTTGCGGGGCTCCGTTCTCGATATAGGTGCGGGTCCCAGCGGTGGCACCCGCACCTATAAGACAATTGGGGCATATCCTAGCGATATGCTCCCTATTGGCTATGATGAGACAACCCCTTTAAGCATCAGGTTGTATTCTGCCAATACATTCCCTTCAACAGTGAGTTGTGCAGTGATTGCCTGCTTACAGTTCCTCTTATTTATGGTTTATATCTGTTATTCTTTTACTCTTTTCAAGATGTAAGAAAAAAGTTCCTGCCACTAAACGATTCAGTGTTCATCGAACCTCAAATGTTCTCACTCTGTCCCTGAAAAGATTTGCCAACTTCAGTGGCGGCAAAATAACAAAGGTGAGAAACTGAAATGTGTGCGTATTTTCCGATAGTGTAGGGTTCAGCTAATAATGGAGACATTCTCACTAATCATTACCTGTTTCCCTTGTAGGATGTCGGATACCCGGAATTTTTAAATATCCGTCCATACATGTCCCAGACTAATGGAGACCCTGTCATGTACGCGCTCTATGCTGTTCTTGTGCATTCTGGTTACAGTTGCCATGCTGGACACTACTATTGTTATGTAAAGGTTAGTGTCGTCTGTCTGAGGGCAACCAACTAGTGTGCTTGCTGGCGGTTCTACCGAGGGGTAGTTGTAATGAAGATAACCTCCTTCTGTAACTGTGTGCATGTGTATATAAATTAATGGGTCTAAAAGTTTGATCCATTTTATAAAATCTCTTAATGATCAGAGCTCTGTTGTACTTACAAGTCACCCTTCCAGGAGGGTTCATTTGCATACGTTTAATCAAGGAGCACTGTCTGCAAGTCTCCTTACACTATCCATTTAATATCTCAAATCCATCCAAAGTGCTTCAGTACAAGCAGCAATACATGAAGCCTGATTAGAAATGATCGGCGCCGTATGTATTGGGTTCCAGTAAATTTGTTTAGACAAATTGGCTATTAAAATGCATTTACCAAAATTTGATAGCAGTAATGTTTTGACAATTTCTTCTGCAGGCTAGTAATGGACAGTGGTATCAAATGAACGACTCGCTTGTTCACGCCAGTAACATCAAAGTTGTGTTGAATCAGCAGGCTTATGTTCTCTTTTACTTGAGGTAGGTTTTTTTTTTCTTCATCGAAAAAAAATAAAAAAAATAATTAAAGGGGTTTTCTGGGATATTGATGACCTCTCCTGATATTGATGAAGTATCCTTGTTACTAGTTTATATTCTATCCACTGAATAGGGGTGGCTTAACTGTAAGATTGGGGTGTAGCCAACTGGGACCCCCACAATTACAAGAATGGGGATCTCCTGTCCTCACCCTGCTCGCCTTCACATTTCCTTTGTTTCCATTTTCTCCTGTTTCTGCAGGGTTCCAGAGTCCAAGAAGAGTTTTGATGCTTCTGTCTGTAAAGTGTCACAAACGCAAATGCCTCGCCCCAGCTCTGTCCCTCCTACATTAAAGAAGACCCAGTCCAATGGCAGTCTGTCCTCCCCTCTTATTGGGAAGGTGATTCCTTCAGAGATTATTTCTGTTGGTGGAGTTTTTTTTTATTTGCATTTATTTATTTTAGGCATGGTGTTCCCATAATGCCCCAGACGTGGAAATCTTGAGCGGATGCCACGCCAAATCTGCCTCCGATTGTTCTCAAAGGGAGGCCGCATGTAATCGCAGTTTATAGTCACAACCGCACTGAGAATGGACATGGCCTTTTTGGGAGTGGTGTCCAGACAGATGCTGCTGGAACCTGCACAGTTGTCCGCACGTCCTTTAACAACATTCACTGGTGCTAAACTGTGAGCAGGTCGGCGGCATACAAACTGAAAAACTGCTGCAGAAACAACGGCGATTTCTTCTACAGAATACACGGCAAAATCCGCTGTGTGAACTAGCCCTAAACCTGTAAAGGACCTTTAGGAGTGGCATTGATTGCCGATTCGACCTGTGACTGGGTCTGACTTATTAGCCACAGTTCCAGATAGAATACAGCAGGGGTAGGCAACCTCCGGCACTCCAGCTGTTGTGAATCTACAACTTCCAGCATGCATGCCTGCTCTGCTCTTTTCAGAACTCTCTCAGAAATGAATGGAGCATGCTGGGAATTGTAGTTTTACAACAGCTGGAGTGCCGAAGGTTGCTGAACCCTGGAATACAGCATCCTGACTGCACGGCAGAGCAGGTTCTGGGTTGCTAAGACCCAGCAGCTACTGCAGGTGAGCTCTGTTATTGAGGCTCCGCACTATAGATACTGATGCAGAAGGTCAGGAATGGGTTTTACTGCATTGTCTTGTAACATTTTATGCACAGAAATCTTATCTGTTTCCAGAAGCCCGAGTGGTTACATGAGAAGAAGCCACAAAAAGGGGAAGATATTGGGATCCCAGTCAGTCAGACACACATTTTACCATGCAGCAAGGACCATAATGGAGTTCACCGTACGCGGCCTCTTAGCGCAGGCCCTTCTCCTAAGCTTGGCTGTAAAACATCATATGCCCCTTGTCTTTTGGACGATCCGTTGAGTAGAATGAAAAAACCCCTTCATGCCAAGTTAAAGGCTTCTCATGCCGCATGCCCCCCTAATGAAGCGGTGATGCAAGATTATTCTAAGACAAACTGGGATAATGAGGATCTGTCATCTTCCGTCGCCAAAGCCAAGAATGTTGAAACCCTGGAAAGTAGTGACAAGATAAAGCAAGAAGACATGGAAAACGGAAAGCAACAGGAATCTCACATGAATGGTCAGTCTTCAACGCAGAGCACCCCGACATCTGGCAATATGACCTCTCCATGCTGCTCTCCAACAATGGAAGCCGAACAGCCTGGGACAAGCAGTAGTATGAAATCGAAGTCGCCCATGCTGGCTAGTGTATGCGAGGCTTTGACTACAATGTCACCACCACCGGCCAAAAAACTAGCCCTATCAGCTAAAAAGGTGAGTTTGTGAAGCAGATAGTCACTAAGAACTTACATGTTGTACAGTCACACATTAATGCCTAAATTTGCTGATTAATGAAGTTGGATGTGGTGGCTGGGGCCAAAATTACAACCCACTGCCCTGTTTTAAAGGGTTTGCTCAGCCATTAAATATCATGTACAGATCATTAAAATGAACAGTGTTAGCCATTGTATAATATGGCACTACCTGATGTTCAGAGTGTTATCAGCGTGCACTACCTGATGTTCAGAGTGTTATCAGCGTGCACTACCTGATGTTCAGAGTGTTATCAGCGTGCACTACCTGATGTTCAGAGTGTTATCAGCGTGCACTACCTGATGTTCAGAGTGTTATCAGCGTGCACTACCACCTAATGAACTGAGTGCTGTGGACACACCTGTTCAGATACTCTCCCCCCAGCCAGGTCTCCACATAGTGATCCTCTATTCACTGCAGAGCAGCCAATCGAAATAACTTTCGGTCCTGCTTCTCAGGGATGCCTGCAGGAAAATAAAGGGACTATATTGTCCGCTGCCATAGGGAGAAGGAGACTGATTGTACCTAGAAACTGTAATAGCTGCACAGATTAGCAGTAGCACCAAAGGGGGCATATAGCTGCATAAAATGATAAAAAGGTAGGAACTTCATAGTCACGGCTGCAGCATTTATGTGTCATGTTAGTGATGTGGGAGGGAACACCACACCGACAACAGGAGGGAAGGGAAAAGGAACTAGGCCTCAAAGCTAGGGAAAGGGAAACGTACACCTTCTATACAAACCCTAATCCTAGCCCTGACTCCTATCCGTATGAACAGACCTTGAGGGTAGGAATGTTCATACACTGGAACCTATGACCCTGAATTGCACTGGAATAGTGTCAGGGCTTGAGACTACCTGTTCCTTCCAATAAGAAAGAACAAGCGTCTCCCTGAGGCCTAGAATCAAAAGGGGACAGAGGGGAAACGATAAAATATAAAAGCAAAGTGACACTTAACTTCTGAAGTAAATGGACGAGCAGGAACTCAGAAGAGGACCACGCACCAGCGCTTCCAATACTAAACTGAAGCTATCAACCGCATAGTATGATGGGTGAAGCCAGATTAAATAGGAGAGTAGGAATGACCACTAAGCTACACCTGAGACAACAATACTGAAACAAGTGAAACCAGAAGAGGCTGTCAGATCACATCACGTGCAGCCAGTCTCTTAGATCTTCTAACACCTGTCATGTTAGAGACCGTGACCTTATGTGCCTAAAGGAGCTGCAGCAGCGATAGGCTTTTAGTTACAGTGACACTAGTTGATTTGCATTTATAAATGTTATCAGAGACCTTGTCCGACTGAAACCTGGCATTTATGCCAGAAAAGTGGCCAGACTTCATTATAGTCAGTGGGGATCCGGCGGTACACTATCGTATCTGGCAACACTGGATACGATGAGCTCTGGGTAGCCTGATCCTCAGCTGGATTTTCAGTTGTTGTTGGTTATTTCCTGCATTGGTGCATATAATGTACGATGTAGGAAGCACCCTTATAATGTAGTGTCACATGAACTGCTGATGTCAGGAAACATCTCGCCTAAGGCATGATGGGACAGCAGTCACATGATAAACCAGGAAGTAGGATTCAAACATGGGGATAAGAGAAAACTGCAAATGAGGTTAAAAAAATAAATAAAATTATCCAAGGAGGAATGGGAGCTAGAGTAATTGATGAAGATTAAACTACTTTTTACTCTAAAGTATATGACACAAACTCTTTAAGCACATATACATTATATAATTGTTACATTCTTGTTAAATAGTGACAAATATATTTAGGAAAATCTGCTTATCCCGATCCTAGACATTTATGAATAAAAGGACAACTGGGTCTTACCTGTTGGGGTGTGTCCCCTACACAGTCTTGCACTGTGCTTCCAGTGGTCCACTGTGTAGGGACACAGCCCTCTGACAAGGGGAATGGTAACACCCGTTTGTCAATTAATTCATATATAATCAGGAAGAATAACAGTGGAACGGCAGAACACGGAGTCCTAAGAAAAGATGCTCCAGAACAATTTCATGGAGAATATGAGCATTTACTAAAGCAGACGTGTCAGGAGAGGTGACAGATCCTTTTTATGTCATGTTCGGTTTTGTTTTTTTTCCTAATCTTTTATTATCCCATAAACTATGTCTCTTGTTTTTGCTGTGGCTATGCTCTACCATTTGAACCTGTCGGTATCCTTTCTCTCTCATCCTATATCCTTTTTACTCATCCCTGTACTCGCATATTTCATATTTATTTATGTGGCTTAAGTATATAAAAAATCTCTATTTTTCCCCCTTCTTTTTCATTTGTTTTAATTTGCCTCAAACCTCCCTTTTTCTTTACACCACCAAGATTTTATTTATGTCGATAACTACAGGGCAGCATGCCGCAGAAGGGAAGCAGAAATGACGCCCGCTCCCTTCCTCCCCACTCCATCACTGCTGGCTCCACTCATCCCATCTCTGTTTCCCCTGGTCCCACCACAATCAAGCTGCTACATACGCATCGGTAAGTGAAGCGGCCTCGTGTGGGAATAGATATCACAGAAAGGACAAAGCCCACATCATAATCATCACTTTCAAGATCACGCAGGTGCAGTCA
This sequence comes from Bufo bufo, assembly GCF_905171765.1. Classification (NCBI taxonomy): domain Eukaryota; kingdom Metazoa; phylum Chordata; class Amphibia; order Anura; family Bufonidae; genus Bufo; species Bufo bufo. Next base: position 363,222,282 of record NC_053394.1, on the reverse strand, counting down.
TACATGCATAACGCTGTTATTAAAGAGGTTGTCTCACCATATTAACTTACCATTTGTCCACGGCATAGGGGATAAGTATCTGATTGGTTGGAGGTCTGACCACTAGGACTCACACCAATTAGTCCCACAGAGAATAAATGGAGTGCATCCTTGACTCGGGACCCAAAGCCCTCATTCTTGTAAATGGAAGGGGTCCCAGCAATCTGTCCCCCGATCCTGTGGATCGAAGATAAATTAATATCGTGGCACAACCCCTTTAACAAAATTTTAATAGTGCAGTAAGTTGGCTATTTCCTCAGATTTGCAGCATCTACATTTTTCTACTTAATGATTTCTAAGTTGCATATCTGAGTGATATGGGAAACCTCTGACTCAACTGTCATTGGACATGGTGGAAATTTATAGGAATTACACAAATTGTCTGTACTGGAGCCCAAAATAATCCTGGATCTCTGAAGATTTAGGGAGTCGGTGGGATTAATAAAAATTAAAGTGAAAGTATTTTTTATTTTTTCCCCATAAATCGATAAGGGCCCATTCACACGTCTGTAGAATGGGTCCGCATCCGTTCTGCAAATTGCGGAATGGGTGTGGACCCATTCATTCTCTATGGGGCAGGAATGTATGCGGACAGCGCCCCCAATCTTCCGGTCCGCGGCTCCGGAAAAAAATAGAACATGTCCTATTCTTGTAACATAGTACATAAGGCCGAAAAAAGACATTTGTCCATCCAGTTCAGCCTGTCATCCTGTAAGTTGATCCAAAGGAAGGCAAAGAAAACCCTGTGAGGTAGAAGCCAATTTTCCCCACTTTAGGGGAATAAAAAATTCCTTCCCGACTCCAATCAGGCAATCAGAATATCTCCCTGGATCAACGACCCCTCTCTAGTAGCCATAGCCTGTAATATTATTACACTCCAGAAATACATCCAGGCCCCTCTTGAATTCCTTTATTGTATTCACCATCACCACCTCCTCAGGCAGAGAGTTCCATAGTCTCACTGCTCTTACCGTAAAGAATCCTCTTCTATGTTTGTGTACAAACCTTCTTTCCTCCAAACGCAGAGGATGTCCCCCCGTACTGACCCCTGATATATTTATACATAGTTATTAGATCTCCCTCAGTCTTTTTTCTAAAGTGAATAACCCTATTGTTGATAATCTTTCAGGGTACTGTAGTTGCCCCATTCCAGTTATTACTTTAGTTGCCCTCCTCTGGACCCTCTCCAGCTCTGCTATGTCTGCCTATGTTCACAGAAGCCTGGAACTGTACACAGTACTCCATGTGTGGTCTGACTAGTGATGTGTAAAGTGGTAGGACTATGTTCTCATCACGGGCCCTTTTGATGCAGTTGTGGACAAGAATAGGCAGTTCTGTGGGGGTGCCGGCCGGGTGTATTGCGGATCCGCAGTACACTATGGACGTGTGAATGGACCCTTATACAGGTGACAAGAAAATTTGATGTATATCTTAATACATAAAAAGGCCGCTTTTGACACTTCAGACTGTCACATATGCACTGATAATTCACACTGAATTCACTGATGAAATCCATGTTTAGTGAGGCAGAGATGAGATGGATTAATAGCTTCACTGAGGGATCAGATTACAGCTGCTGCCCATAGATTTCTTTAGGCCTCGTCCACACTTCAGTGTTTGGTCAGTGATTTCCATCAGTGATTTGTGAGCTAAAACCAGAAGTGTAGCCTGCACAGGCATAAGATATAAGGGAAAGATCTGCACCTGTTCTGTGTTTAGAGCCGCACCTGGTTTTGGCTCACGAATCACTGATGGAAATCACTGACCAAACATTGAAGTGTGAACAAGGCCTTAGAGAGGGAAAATGAGGGAGCAGTCCACAGCGCCCAGTACTGATGCGAACGATGCGCTAGGGAGAGGTAAGGAACAAGAAAAAAAATAAATAAATAAATATATATATACATACATATACACACACACACACACACACACTTCAGCTAGTCTCTGCTCTGACTTAATCTCTGCTTGAGAACAGTCACCTGACGCATCAGGTACGATATAAAATGTTGACACTGTCATGGCCCCATATGCCAATTGTATATCTGTATTGATAACAAAAGATGAAGGGATATACCAAACCAGTACAGAATTTCAATGGTAGTCTTGATACTTCCAGTATTTCTCTTTGTCACCCTTCTAGTAGACATATACACTGCATCACCTCTATATTTTGCTCATGTAAAAGCAAAGAGATATAGCCGATAGAGGCTGTGGTCTATAGGGTCATAGCCATAAATTATTGTTCTGTGTATTCACCGAAGCTGCTGGTAATGTTAATGTGGCTGATTGCTTGGTAACGACATCTAAAACCTTTCTTGTCTTCCAGGAAATCACTTCAAGCTGCAGACAGCGTTCCTGGGACTTGTAGCAATACTTCCAAGCAGAAATCTATGAAATTACATGTCAAACATACAAAGCACAGTGTCGAATCATCCCAACACGGCCCTCCACTCAGCCACCCTGTCAGCCTTTCTACAGATAGTACATCCTCACCGTCCAAATCCTTCCAAAGTACTGAAACCCTGGGTACAAGGTCCTCAAATGCAAAAGACAAATACCAGTTGGGAGCTCATTACATAAGCTGCAATGGGGACAGTGGAATCAGCGAGGAAAGTAATATCGTAAAGAAGAAAAAGAAGAAGAAAAGGAAATCTTTGGAAAAGGAAGGCAGGACAGAAAGTGTTCTGTCTCACTTGGAGACACGGACATTGAACAGTCATGAAATAAAGGAGGGTAAAATAAAGCATAAGAAATGTAGAGCTCCAGAGGGCAGCAGAAGTATAGAACCTCCATCGGAAACTTCACGAGAGATAACCGGCAAAAAAAAGAAGAGGGAGAGTGCGCCATGTGCCGAGCATGTGGAGGATGAGCCCATCATACAATTAAATGGGTAAGTACTCCACCTTTTATTGACCCGACGTGTTACAGATTTTACCCTGTGCATTTAAAGGGTTAAAGTCACTGAAAATCCACAAGATTTCTGTGCAACAATGAGCATAGTTCCTGGAAGGACAGGCTTAAGCCTCATTCACACGTCTGTGCTCAAATCCGTGAGAAGGTGGTTAGTGATGCATCCGTGAAGGTTCATGGTTCGTGTGTCCATTTTTTGCTGTCTGTGTTTCATGGACCCATAGACTATAATGGGCGTGATGAATCTGTAAACGCCGACAAAATGGAGCATGCATCTGTGCTAAAACCACAGACCTACGGACCGTGCAAAAACACTGATGTGTGAATACACACATTAAAGTGAAAGGGGACGTGTGCTGTCCATGGAGAAAATGTACAGCATACGTCCGTGAAACACTGATGAGTAAATAAGGGCTTTAGATTGCACGCCGATGATATGGTTCTCATATTTCTCTACCACAAGCTGCCTGCATTACTAACAACTTTAAAGACTACTCTGGATGAATAGGGATAAATCTGTGTACATACATGGGGAGGGGGGATGTCTTAACCCTTATTTCCGGTCTAAAGGTATTTAGGCTACTTTCACACTTGCGTTGTTGTTTTCCGGTATTGAGTAAGCTGCAGTTTTGTGTCCAGTCATCCGGCACTGAAAACAATGTAAGTTAATAGTCACGGATCAGTTTTGTTTTTTTTTTAGCCTAAAAAAACAGATAAGTCACGCATTGACTTTCAATGCATTTAGTGACGTATCTGTTATAACGGATCACTTTAATTCCGGTATTGAGATCCTCTGGTGGATCTCAATACCAGAATCGCCAAAGTCCCATATGCAGACATTACCTTTAGCTGTAGCTGGTCGCATGAACTTGGTTAAAGCACACCAGTCCCACAAAATGCAGAGTAATTTATGGGCAGCAGGTTACAGAGCAGGAGGAGCTGAGCAGATAAATGTATATTTTTGTGCGAAAAGTTTTATTAAAACTTGTATTTTATACATTTTAAGACCACCCCTGTGAACAGCTCTCAGTGACGCACTGACACACAGAATGCTATCAATCACTGATAACACTTCCCACAAGTAATAAGAGCTGTTAACAGGGGGTGGTCTTATAGAGGTGGTTTGCTTTTTTTTTTTTTTTTTTTTTTTATATTAATGACCTATCCTCAGTATAGGTCATCAATATCAGATCGCCGTCCCCTTTCACTTAAACAGGACGGCTCCGTCCTATTCACTTGAATAGAAAGGAGCCGTATCATTAAAGTGAATGGGGACAGCGTAGTTATAATTACACCTGCTTGCTGTTGCATAGTTCATGGCGAGCAGGTAAATAGAGAAGAGAACATAACGATCATACGAGCACTGCATTTTCTTCAAACAGCTGAATTTTTCCCCAAAAATATACAGTTGCAAGAAAAAGTATGTGAACCCTTTGGAATGATATGGATTTCTGCACAAATTGGTCATGAAATGTGATCTGATCTTCATCTAAGTCACAACAATAGACAATCACAATCTGCTTAAAGGGACACTGACAGGCCAAATCAGCATATATAGTTAGATATATCACATTACAGGTCTTATAGAGTCTTTTAAAAGCATATAACTATCCCCCCTGTCCACCTTATAAAGAGCGAAATATAAAGTTTTATAACCTGCATCTGCGGTCAGCAATCTGCCCAAGGGGCGGCGTTTCATGTGAAAATGCGCCCAGCCAGCCTTCCCAACTGCCGTTTGTAGCCCCGCCCAGCTCATCATTATTCACTTCGCTGGGCGGCGGCTACAACTCTCCCCAGTCCCGATCCTGCGCAATTCAATCCTCCGGGCATCGTTCATGCCCATTCTTCTGCGCCTGCGCCCCACCGTGCCGTCGGACGCACTATAATTAACCCCTTATATGATGTAAGTGAGCAGCGCTGCTCTGAACAGTGCATGGCTGAGGCTGCAGCCATGCACTGTTCAGAGCAGCGCTTCAGAGCGCTGCTCACTCACATCATATAAGGGGTTAATTATAGTGCGTCCGACGGCACGGCGGGGCGCAGGCGCAGAAGAATGGGCATGAACGATGCCCGCAGGATTGAATTGCGCAGGATCGGGACTGGGGAGAGTTGTAGCCGCCGCCCAGCGAAGTGAATAATGATGAGCTGGGCGGGGCTACAAACGGCAGTTGGGAAGGCTGGCTGGGCGCATTTTCACATGAAACGCCGCCCCTTGGGCAGATTGCTGACCGCAGATGCAGGTTATAAAACTTTATATTTCGCTCTTTATAAGGTGGACAGGGGGGATAGTTATATGCTTTTAAAAGACTCTATAAGACCTGTAATGTGATATATCTAACTATATATGCTGATTTGGCCTGTCAGTGTCCCTTTAAACTAATAACACACAAAGAATTAAATGTGACCATGTTTTAATTGAACACACCATGTAAACATTCACAGTGCAGGTGGAAAAAGTATGTGAACCCCTAGACCAGTGATAGGCAAACTGCGGCTCTCCAGCTGTTGCAAAACTACAACTCCCACCATGCCCTGCTGTAGGCTGAAAGCTGTAGGCAGTCTTTGCATGCTGGGAGTTGTAGTTCTGCAACAGCTGGAGAGCCGCAGTTTGCCTATCACTGCCCTAGACTAATGACCTCTCCAAGAGCTAATTGGAGTGAGGTGTCAGCCAACTGGAGTCCAATCAATGAGATGAGATTGGAGGTGTTGGTTACAGCTGCCCTGCCCTATAAAAAACACACACCAGTTCTGGGTTTGCTTTTCGCAAGAAGCATTGCCTGATGTGAATGATGCCTCGCACAAAAGAGCTCTCAGAAGACCTACGATTAAGAATTGTTGACTTGCATAAAGCTGGAAAGGTTTGTCCACGGTAAGACAAATTGTCTATAAATGGAGAAAGTTCAGCACTGCTGCTACTCTCCCTAGGAGTGGCCGTCCTGTAAAGATGACTGCAAGAGCACAGCGCAGACTGCTCAATGAGGTAAAGAAGAATCCTAGAGTGTCAGCTAAAGACTTACAAAAGTCTCTGGCATATGCTAATATCCCTGGTAGCGAATCTACGATACGTAAATCACTAAACAAGAATGGATTTCATGGGAGAATACCACAGAGGAAGCCACTGCTGTCCAAAAAAAACATTGCTGCAGGTTTACAGTTTGCACAAGAGCACCTGGATGTTCCACAGCAGTACTGGCAAAATATTCTGTGGACAGATGAAACCAAAATTGAGTTGTTTGGAAGAAACACACAACACTATGTGTGGAGAAATAGAGGCACAGCACACCAACATCAAAACCTCATCCCAACTGTGAAGTGTGGTGGTGGGGGCATCATGGTTTGGGGCTGCTTTGCTGCGTTAGGGCCTGGACGGATTGCTATCATCGAAGGAAAAATGAATTCCCAAGTTTGTCAAGACATTTTGCAGGAGAACTTAAAGGGATTCTGTCATCAGAAATTACTCCTATAACCTAAACATATGGCGATGTCCCTAGTAATTCAGTGAATCCTAAAGTGACTTTATCAAATGATCCTGTGGCTCTATAATCATATAGATAAAAGGGATATAATAAAAGGGAGGGCGGCGATTTCACTTGAGGCGGCGGCGCTGGGCACATAAACGAGATGGCTGCAGCTGGGCACCTTTCAGCATGAGACGTCCCCTTGGACACATTTTGAAGTGATTGACAGGTGATATAAACGTCTTTTTTATGATTATAGAGCCACAGGATCATTTGATAAAGTCACTTTAGGATTCACTGAATTACTAGGGACATTGCCATATGTTTAGGTTATAGGAGTAATTTCTGATGACAGAATCCCTTTAAGGCCATCTGTCCACCAGCTGAAGCTCAACAGAAGATGGGTGTTGCAACAGGACAACGACCCAAAGCATAGAAGTAAATGAACAACAGAATGGCTTAAACAGAAGAAAATATGCCTTCTGGAGTGGCCCAGTCAGAGTCCTGACCTCAACCCGATTGAGATGCTGTGCCATGACCTCAAGAAAGCGATTCACACCAGACATCCCAAGAATATTGCTGAACTGAAACAATTCTGTAAAGAGGAATGGTCAAGAATTACTCCTGACCGTTGTGCACGTCTGATCTGCAACTACAGGAAACGTTTGGTTGAAGTTATTGCTGCCAAAGGAGGTTCAACCAGTTATTAAATCCAAGGGTTCACATACTTTTTCCACCTGCACTGTGAATGTTTACATGGTGTGTTCAATAAAAACATGGTAACATTTAATTCTTTGTGTGTTATTAGTTTAAGCAGACTGTGATTGTCTATTGTTGTGACTTAGATGAAGATCAGATCACATTTTATGACCAACTTGTGCAGAAATCCATATCATTCCAAAGAGTTCACATACTTTTTCTTGCAACTGTATGTGTATGTATATATATATATATATATATATATATTTATTTTATGTCTGCACTATATCCTGCTGCCTGAAGATTGCATTGTATTTTGTGGTGACAGGTTCTCTTATCTTACCTTCATGTTTTCCGATGGCCAGATCTTGTCCAATCTTCTGGCACTGTCGGTACCATTTTCTTCTTAGGTCTGCCTCCTAGGTCTCCTGGTCACATTATATGAAAATATTTTTAAAAGAAAAATTCATAGGAAGTGTATAGCGCTCCTTTGGCACAGGCCAGTTACTAGCTATGTGGAAATCCCCCACATTCACACAACAGTGAAAAACGGACCTGTGACAGCCATTACACGTTTGTTTTAAGAACAGTGGTAGTCTAGGGGGTTATTCACACAGCATTTTTTTTTGATGGTCAGTGAATAACGGATGTCAAAAAATAGAACACGTTCTATCTTGTCCGTTTTCACTGACCGACAGACCCCATACAATTGAAGGGGGCCATGTTAACGTCCGTTTCTTAGAAAGGCATCAGTGAAAAAAAGTCTGTTAAAAGCTGACTGTGTCCGGTTTTAATGGACGTTTTTTCCACTATCCTGTGAATGTAGGCTTATCCCATATGAGGTGGTCATTTTCAGGAACAACAGGAATTGTCCCAATAAACTAGCTCCAATATGGGGATTGTGGATTAGCTCTTCCTTAACAAATTATAGTACTTTACGGATGCGTGTTTTGCTTAAGGCCTCTTGCACACGACCGTGTGGCCGTGTTGCGGCCCGCATACATGGGGCACCGGCCGTGTGCATTCCGCATCACGGATGCGGACCCATTCACTTTAATGGGTCCGCAAATCCAGAGATGCACTACGGAGTGCTTCTGTTTCGCAAAAAGATTGAACTTGTTCTATCGTTTTGCGGAACAGACAGATCACGGACCCATTTAAGTTGAATGGGTCTGGATCAGTCCTGGCCGCCCCACGGACGTTGACCATGCATTGGGGACCGCAAATTGCGTCCCCCAATGCATGGAATGTAATGCATACGTTTGTGGGAAAGAGGCCTAAAGGGGTTCTCTGGGCATTTTGTCTAATTAGCAGCTGTCACTAACCTGTGGAGGAAAGCTCTTTTACATAGTACTTGCCCTCCTTCGCTCCCCGTGGCCGCTGATTTTCCTGTTCAGCTGCATTGACTATAATGAGGCCATATCTGGGCGGAAAAGCCCGCAGCGGAGACTGCGGCATCACGGGAGGGAGGATCCAGATATTGTATATGCCGATTTGTATTTCTCAACAAGAATCTCTACTCGGTCCCTTGGTTCCTCATTGTGACCCAGTATTATTTGCATTGTTCATATTCTCAGTTCAGTGTAGTTTTCCCTGATTGGTGTTGGCTTACTTTGATTACCACGTCTGTTTTGACTGTAATATTACTGATTACTTCTGTTGGACATGGTTACTCACATTTCTATGTATGTTTTTCTCGTATGTCTTAATACAAGTTTGTTGAATGGTTGACTTCACCTTCTTTTCAGTAAAACAATTAAAAAAAAAAAGTATGGTGCGGACTTTGAAGACCCCCATGTTCATGTATTTTACTGTACATTGCTGCAATTCCTCAGTGTGGCATATGAGAAAAGAAGTCTGTCCTCAGGGTGTCTTGCAGTCAGTGACCCCTAGGAGTGACAAATGCAGGGTAAACATTCGTCTGCTATGTGCTATCTGGCCAGTAGATTGTAAATTATTGTCTATCATCTTATGTTGCCACATAGGGGGTTTTCTCAAAGGGGTGGACTTGTAGGGAGGTTTCACTGTAATTATTCGGTTGTATTTTTATACATAGTATGCTTTGTTCGCTTAGAAAAAAAATAGATTTTGGTTGCATAGCAGCGGTTTGCAGTGTACAGTATATATTTAACACATTTATTAATCTTACATGGCCCCTGACAAGGGCTGGGCGATTAATCAAATGAATTTGATTAATTTGCCCTTTTAGTGCCTAACAACTTAAAATCGAATAATCAATTTTTCTTTAACTGTATCAGCGCAGCCAGTGTACTCTCTTCAGTCCCTGCCAGAGACCATGCACAGGCTGCACTGATACAGCACTTTGGATCACAGTGGGATCCCAGCACTGACTGTAGCCAGGCTCCCACTGTAAGGCCTCTTTCACACGACAGTATGTCTTTTTCAGTGTTTTGCGGTCCGTTTTAAACGGATCCTTTGTTCCGTTTTTTGTTTCCGTTGTGTTTCCGTTTCGTTTTTCCGTATGGCAAATACAGAATACAGTAATTTCATAGAAAAAAATTGGGCTGGGCATAACATTTTCAATAGATAGATCCGCAAAAAACGGAACGGATACGGAAGACATACGGATGCACTTCCGTATGCATTCCGTTTTTTGGCGGACCCATAGACTTTAATGGAGCCACGGAACGTGATTTGCGGCCAAATATAGGACATGTTCTATGTTAAAACGGAATGCATACGGAGTACATTCCGTTTTTTTTGCGGAACCATTGAAATCAATGGTTCCGTATACAGACCGTATACGGACCGCAAAAAACGGCCCGCAAAATGGAAAAAAAAAACGGCCGTGTGAAAGAGGCCTAACAGACGAGTAGGAGATAACTTTGATGCCAACTGCTAAACTCCTTAGATGCTGCGCTCAGTAGCGTCTGTGGCATCTAGGTGGTTACACAGAGATTCCCTGTCACCATGCCACCCTCCCCCCTGCAAACACAATATCAGGAAGCCAGTGCGTTGCCATGGCATCCTGGGGTCTAAAAGGGGTCCCTAGGCCCGCCATACTGTATATCTATTACACTGTCACTGTTACAGTGATAGACTAATGTAGCGTTATACCAATGCGTTTATAAAAGCAATAAAATAAAAATGACTGTATATTTTTGCTTTATAAGACGTACCTAGGTTTTAGAGCAGGAAAGTCTGAAAAATATATATTTTTTCCCATCAGACCACATATCAAACCTCAAATAAACAAATGAAATTGCCACTTTGCGGGCAAAAAGTGCGTCTTATAAAGTAGAAAATACGTTAACTTTTAATAAAGTCTATTTATGTAAACAAAAATAAACAATTTTTCCCCATAAAAAAGTTTATTTGTAAAAATGGTAAAACCCCACCATCTATTGTATCACATTGTGTTCGCCACAACCTGTATAATAAAGATAACATGTTATTTACACTGCCCCCAAAAAATAAATGGTAGTAAGTCCCATGTACTCCAAAATGGCACCAATGAAACCACATCTTGTCCTGCAAAAAAACAAGTTCTGACTCCTGGAATGCAGCGACATAAACAAATGATTTTGTGTTAAGCATGCTTTTTATTTATTTATATAATTTTATTAGTAAAAATTCACAAAACAATCTTTCAAAAAAAATGATACATCTCTATCACTTTAAGCACTTAAACAACCCTACACCACCCAACCCTCCCTTTTGCGATGTGTCTCTGAAAATAAAAGGGTGATGGAAGGGGAAGGAGAAAGAAAGGAGAACAGAAAAGAGAATAACATAGGCCCCAACTGCTCCCTAAAATTTCCATACCAGCCATATAGTCTTCCATCTTTTGCTCAATATTTCTTTGCTTATATAAAATATTTTCATATCTTAACTTTATTCACAAAATTCACCCACATCTTTAAATTTGGGGAATTACAGGAAAACCACAATCTTGTGATCATCAGTCGAGCCAAGAAAATGATTCTAGTCAGGAGAGTCTTTATAGCTTTAGTCCAGTTCACCTCAGAGATACCATTCAATAACCAACGTTGTGGGGTCGGCGGAATCGATACCCTCAGTCTCTGTTTTATAAATTCAGAAACTGAACTCCAGTAATTACCTATCTCCAAACAGGACCAAAACATGTGCAAAAAATCTGCATCAGGTGCATCACTTCTTGGACAATTAGAAGTTTCCCTATACCCACATTTATTTAACCATCTCGGGGTAATATATAATCTGTGCATAATATTAAACTGTACTACAACGTGATACAAATCTTAAACTTTTACATATATTTTCACAGTTTATCATGTCATTATTAAGACAGTCCCCAAGCTTTTTGGCCAGGAGAGACTGTCTTCTTAAACAGTTTCTTATAAAATTGCGCAATCTTCGTCTTGGATTTCTCACTAAGTCTTCAATTAGTATACATGGTTCAATTATTAATCGTGATTTTTCCTTAACATCGGCTATTAATGACCACAACTGATAATATCTAAGCCAACTTAGACTATCCAAGTTGCCTCTTTCAACTACCAGCTGTAAAGGAAGAACCTCCCCATTTTTCCACCACCTGTGCAAGATATATAATATTATTCTTTTTCCAAAAAGGATCACCCGATATTTCAAAAAGATTCTTTAAATAAAAATTATACCAAAAGGGGGGTACAAAAAACTGAACCCTTAATCCCCAACCACTTTCTAGTCATGGTCCAAGATTTGGAGAAAAGCAATCTAATCATCTTGTTCCCCATTAGGTAATTGTCCGGATTCTAACAAAGTAAATATATTATCATATGGAGAACGATCTACCAAGAATTTACAAAGGGAACTTTTTTTCCCACTCACTCCACATCCATAATTGCGCAGCAATAAAGTACCCCTTGAAGTATGGAAGGTTTAACCATTCCCCCTCCAGGGACTTATACATGTACTCTAGTTTCAGCCTTACTCTCTTCTTTAAAGGGTTTCTGTCACCCCGCAAAACTCCTTTTTTTTTTTTTTGGATAGTTAGATTCCTCATAGTGCGATATAGGAGAATATAATGCTCTTACTTACTTTCATGCGGCCGATTCTTTATAAAACGAACTTTTATAATATGTAAATGAGGGCTCTACCAGCAAGTAGGGCGTCTACTTGCTGGTAGTTGCTGCAGAAATCCGCCCCCTCGCCGTGTTGATTGACAGGGCCAGCTGTGATCTCCTCCTCCGGCCGGCCCTGTCAGTAATTCAAAAATCGCGCGCCTCGCGTCATTCGGCGCAGGCGCTCTGAGATGAGGAGGCTCGTCTCCTCAGCACTCCCTCAGTGCGCCTGCGCCGATGACGTCTTCTCTTTCGGTGATGTCATCGGCGCAGGCGCACTGAAGGAGTGCTGAGGATACGAGTCTCCTCATCTCAGAGCGCCTGCGCCGAATGACGCGAGGCGCGCGATTTTTGAATTACTGACAGGGCCGGCCGGAGGAGGAGATCACGGCTGGCCCTGTCAATCAACACGGCGAGGGGGCGGATTTCTGCAGCAGCTACCAGCAAGTAGACGCCCTACTTGCTGGTAGAGCCCGAATTTACATATTATAAAAGTTCGTTTTATAAAGAATCGGCCGCATGAAAGTAAGGCCTCATGCACACGACCGTATTTTTTTGCAGTCCGCAAAACGGGGTTCCGTTTTACCGTGATCCGTGACCGTTTTTTCGTCCGTGGGTCTTCCTTGTTTATTGGAGGATCCACTGACATGAAAAAAAAGTCGTTTTGGTGTCCGCCTGGCCGTGCGGAGCCAAACGGATCCGTCCTGAATTACAATGCAAGTCAATGGGGACGGATCCGTTTGACGTTGACACAATATGGTGCCATTTCAAACGGATCCGTCCCCATTGACTTTCAATGTAAAGTCTGGAGTCCCTTTTATACCATCAGATCGGAGTTTTCTCCAATCCGATGGTATATTTTAACTTGAAGCGTCCCCATCACCATGGGAACGCCTCTATGTTAGAATATACTGTCGGATATGAGTTAGATCGTGAAACCTCATTTCCGACAGTATATTCTAACACAGAGGCGTTCCCATGGTGATGGGGACGCTTCTAGTTAGAATATACTACAAACTGTGTACATGACTGCCCCCTGCTGCCTAGCAGCATCCGATCTCTTACAGGGGGCCTTGATCAGCACAATTAACCCCTCAGGTGCCGCACCTGAAGGGGTTAATTGTACTATCATATCCCCCTGTAAGAGATCAGGGCTGCCAGGCAGCAGGGGGCAGACCCTCCCCCCCCTCCCCAGTTTGAATATCATTGGTGGCCAGTGCGGCCCCCCCCCCCCCCCTTCCTCCCTCTATTGTAATAATTCGTTGGTGGCACAGTGTGCCCCCCCCTTCCTCCCTCTATTGTAATAATTCGTTGGTGGCACAGTGTGCCCCCCCCCCCTTCCTCCCTCTATTGTAATAATTCGTTGGTGGCACAGTGTGCCCCTTCCTCCCTCTATTGTAATAATTCGTTGGTGGCACAGTGTGCCCCCCCCCCCCTTCCTCCCTCTATTGTAATAAATCGGTGGTGGCACAGTGTGCGCCCCCCATTGGCCCCCCCCTCCCTCTATAGCATTAACAACATTGGTGGCCAGTGTGCGGCCCCCCCCCCCCCCCCTCATACTTACCTGGGAGCTGCGATGTTCGTGTCCGGAGCTCCTCCTACTAGTAAGTGACAGTTCATTTAGCAATGCGCCGCACAGACCTGTCACTTACCAGTAGGTGGAGCTCCCGGCCGGACACGAACATCGCAGCAGCAGCCAGCAGCAGGTAAGTATGAATCTTCTACTATTGTACTATTGCTAAGTAACCATGGCAACCAGGACTGTAGTAGCGTCCCGGTTGCCATGGTTACCGATCGGAGCCCCAGCGATTAAACTGGGACTCCGATCGGAACTCCGCTGCCACCAATGATGGGGGGGGGGGGGGGGAGATGGGAGGCCGCACACTGGCCACCAATGTTGTTAATGCTATAGAGGGAGGGGGGGCCGATGGGGGGCGCACACTGTGCCACCAACTAATTATTACAATAGAGGGAGGGAGGGGGGGGGGGGGGCGCACACTGTGCCACCAACGAATTATTACAATAGAGGGAGGGGGGGGGGGCCCGCACTGGCCACCAATGATATTCAAACTGGGGAGGGGGGGGGGGTCTGCCCCCTGCTGCCTGGCAGCCCTGGTCTCTTACAGGGGGCCGTGATCAGCACAATTAACCCCTTCAGGTGCCGCACCTGAAGGGGTTAATTGTGCTGATCACGGCCCCCTGTAAGAGATCGGATGCTGCCAGGCAGCAGGGGGCAGTCTTGTACAGTTTGTAGTGTATTCTAACTAGAAGCGTCCCCATCACCATGGGAACGCTTCTGTGTTAGAATATACTGTCGGTTCTGAGTTTTCACGAAGTGAAAACTCAGCTTTGAAAAAGCTTTTAGGCAGACGGATCTTCGGATCCGTCTGTATAAAAACTAACCTACGGCCACGGATCACGGACACGGATGCCAATCTTGTGTGCATCCGTGTTCTTTCACGGACCCATTGACTTGAATGGGTCCGTGAACCGTTGGCCGTAAAAAAAATAGGACAGGTCATATTTTTTTCACGGCCAGGAAACACGGCTCACGGATGCGGCTGCCAAACGGTGCATTTTCCGTTTTTTCCACGGACCCATTGAAAGTCAATGGGTCCGCGAAAAAAAACGGAAAACGGCACAACGGCCACGGATGCACACAACGGTCGTGTGCATGAGGCCTAAGTAAGAGCATTATATTCTACTATATCGCACTATGAGGAATCTAACTATCCCAAAAAAAAAAAAAGAGTTTTGCGGGGTGACAGAAACCCTTTAAATTAATGGAGAGACTGCTGCAGCAATTAACCCTATAGGCTCTCCTCTGCTTTAAACAGATCTAAAAATAAATAAAACTTAAAGGGTAAGGCCGAGTTCATATCCCATTTTTGCTATCCGTTTCATGTATACATACAGTGGCATCCTTCATCATAGTTTGAAAGAAAAATGTATGTTAACGTATACGTTTTTTCTACTGGACTCTGCAGGATAGAAAAGCGTTGGGTGCTGCACTCCCCCCCCAACATATACATAAAAATGTATGGTAAAAAACGTGATGTGAACACAGCCTAACCTTTTATTTAACCCCTAATGTTCCCCGCACCCTAACTAATCAGCTTTAATAATTGGACTTTTTATTGGGGGGCAATTCTGAGTTTTGCTATGGGGCCCCATGATTTCTATGTACGCCCCTGTTTAATCTTTAACTTTGGAAGAAATACTCACCCCTAGGTACTCAAATGACTCAGAAACATTAATCATACTTAAAGACCCATCACTAGCTAAATCAAATCTATCTAATAGCATCAGGTTGGTTTTTGACCAATTAGTATCGAAGCCAGAAACTTCTCCAAATGTACTAACTGCTTGAATTATTCTTGGTAGAGTCATATGGAATTAGAATGGTCTATGAAAAATAACACATCATCTGCGTATAGGGAGATACGTTCCTCCGCCCCCAATAGTCCAAACCTTTTAATTAGAGGATCTTCTCTCACACTGACAGCTAAAGGTTCAATATAGATGTCAAATAATAATGGGGAGAGTGGACATCCTTGTCTAGTACCTCTAGATAATACGAAGGTGGAGGTCAGGTTCCCATTAACCACCTCCCGTCCGCACGTTGACTATAAACGACTGGGAGGTGGTTCTCTATTTCTGAATGGACGTTCCAGAACGTCCGTTCAGAAACTGCAGCTGCACGCTGATCGGGTTGGGCAGAGACAGTGCCCAGGTGTCCCTGCCTTCTGGATCGCTGCATACACAGCGCACTCTGAGCTGTAACTGGGGCTACTATGTCAGCCCCAGTTACAGGAGAAATCAACAGTGGAAAAAAAAATGAAAAAAAGTGAAGTAAATGTCCCCCAGAGGTCTTGTATGACCTTTTATGGGGAACGAAAAGTGTAAAATAAAAAATAAAATAAAATAGACCTATTTTGTATTGCCGCGTCCGTGACTGTCGGCTCTATAAATATATCACAATCGACCCAGTCCAATAACCAGAAAAATAAAAGAAGTTACTGTCAAAAAAAGCTATTTTTGTCACCTTTACCACAAAAAGTGCAACACCAAGTGATCAAAAAGGTGTATGTCCAGAAAAAAAATGGTACCAATAAAACAGTCACCTTATCCCGCAAAAAATTAGACCCTACATAAGAAAATCTCTCAAAAAAAAAACTATAGCTCTCAGAACATGGACACATTAAAACATAATTTTTTTGTTTCAAAAATGTTATTATTGTGTAAAACTTTAATAGGAAAGTATACATATTAGATATTGCCACGTCCGTAACAATCTGCTCTATAAAAATGTCACTTGACTGAACCCCTCAGGTGAACGCTGTAAAAATAAATAAAAACTGTGCTAAAACAACCAATTTTTTGGTCACCTTGCCCCATAAAGTGTTATAATGAATGATCAAAAAATCATATGTACCCAAAAATAGTACCAATAAAACTGGCACCTTATCCCCTAGTTTCCAAAATGGGATCACTTCTTGGGAGTTTCTACTGTAAGGGTGCATCAGGGGGGCTTCAAATGGGACATGGCATCTAAAAACCATGTGGAGTTCCTTTTCTTCTGTGCCCTGCCGTGTGCCCATACAGCAGTTTATGACCACATGTGGGGTGTTTCTGTAAACCGCAGAATCTGGGTAATAAATATTGAGTTTTGTTCGGCTGTTAACCATCGATGTGGTAAAGAAAAAAATTGGCTTAAAATGGAAAATCTGGCAAAAAAGTGAAATTTATAAATTTGTTCTCCATTTTCCTTTAATTCTTGTGGAACACCTAAAGGGTTAACAGTTTGTAAAATCGGTTTTAAGTAACTTGAGGGGTGTAGTTTCTACAATGGGGTCATTTATGGGGGTATCCACTATGTACGCCCAACAAAGTGACTTCAGGCCTGAACTGGTCCTTAAAGGAAACCTGTCACCAGGATTTTGTGCATAGAGCTGGGGACATGGGCTGCTAGATGGCCGCTAGCACATCTGCAATACCCAGTCCCCACAGCTCTCTGCGCTTTTATTGTGTTAAAAAACCTTTTTGATCAATATGCAAATGACCTGATATGAGTCCTGTATCCGGAGATGAGTCAAGCGGAAAGGAGCCCAGCACCGCCCCGCGTCCTCCGAATCTCCTCCTCGCTGGCGTCACAGAGCTGGAGTGCCGAAATCTCGCGATGCGCGAGCTAGCGCATGCGTAGTTCGTTCCCTGTGCTGATGCCAGTACAGGGAATGAACATGATGCCAACACTGCGCATGCGCTAGCTCGCGCATCGCGAGATTTCGGCGCTCCAGCTCTGTGACGTCAGCCAGCCCAGCAAGGAGGAGATTCGGAGGACGCGGGGCGGTGCTGGGCTCCTTTCCGCTTGACTCCTCTCCGGATACAGGAGATGAGTCAAGGGTGGTCTGTGTCTTTCTCGGGATTCATACATATCTCTACAAATAGGGATACATGATCCGACAGGGCCCTGGCTTCATATCTGATTTGTTTCACAAGACCCATATAATTTAAATTTATTAAGGCTAAACCAATCCTAGACATACATCTCCCAGAATTACTTATACAGGAAAACGCCCTCTTCCCCCGACCTAGTAATTCCCAGAGATCTAGAAGACCAGACTCTGATTCAGATCCCTGAAGAGAATTAGTAGTTTGGGGATCAGTTTCAGTACTAATCCTGTCACCCTTAGGATTCATGACACAGTTAAAGTCCCCACTTACCAAGGTGGGGCGCTTTGGCCATTTCTCCATAAAGGTCAGCAGGATATTCAGTACATAAAAAGAAAAAAGGAGGGGGGAATGTAAATGCCAAAATACATAATCTACCATAAAGTTTCCCATAAAGGAAAACATATCTCCCCTGACTATTGATAGAGGATGCCTTGCAGGCAAAGTCAACCCTTCTATGAAAGAAGACTGACACTCCTCTGGAGTAGCTAGTAAATGTAGAATGGAATGCCTGCGAGACCCATCCCCTGCCGATCCGTTGTGTCGCCTCCTCAGTAAAGTGTGTCTCCACCAAACAAACCACTGCTGGTAAATGTCTCTGAATTAAGTCAAATACAGCTTGTTTTTTAATTTATCTCCTAGTCCCTGTACATTTCAGGTAAATACCCTAACCGACATAACCTAATATAAATCACACCAAATCTGAACTCCTACCTACCACACCTCCATCAACCCCAGAGAACGCACCACAATCCTCCCCCCCCCCCCCCCCATCCCATAAACCCCATTATCCACTACTATCCAGAAGCAGACCTCTCCACTTAGCCCATCCCTCCCCACCAATCCTGCTCACACAGTAGCACAGAAAATAAGCCATAAAATTTCAACATTATTCCGGTCTAGCCATCCAGTGGCCAAGCCGGAGTATCAAAAAAGTTACTCCATTGAAAATAATACGCAATTTAGATGGGTACAAAAAGGAATACTTAATGTCCTTGCTCTGTAATAGTTTTTTAACAGCAAAAAAACTAATTTCTTTTGAAAAATCTGGAAAAAAGATAATTTGTTCCCATTATATACTATTGGAGAGCACTCCCTGGCCCGCTTTAAGATCCTGTCTCTGTCCTGGGAAACAAGAATCTTTGCCAAAAGCACCTGTGGTTGGTTTCCAGGAATTGGTTTCCCCCCCAGGGATTCGGTGTGCTCTTTTTCAAGAAAAAAGGAGAAAAGTGCTCCTTTCCAAAATTATCAAAAATTAGCGTCTGTAACATTCCAACAGGATTCTTTTCCTCTGCACACTCAGGCAGGCCCATATGTCACGGTGGGGAGTGGGGGAAACCCCCCACCGTACAATGTAAGGTATAATAGGGAAGCAGCTAGGCCAGGACGCTAGGATCACGGAGCAGGTCACCTCCTACAGCGTCCCTAATCCTCACCGTATGAGCGGAACTGGATGGTAGGACGGCTCATACCCAGGATACCTTTGGCCCTGAGTTGCCTTGATAATCCCTCACATAGGAGCAGGGGAGAGACAACCTGTTCTTCCCAGACACGGATAAACAGGAGTCTCAAATGGCCTAGCAGCAGGGAAAGGAAGCCAAGTGGAATGACAGATAAACACCACACCAAGGTAAACTGGAACCCATACAAACATACTGCAATCCAAACACCAAGCGGATGCAGTACGTACTGACACACAGTAACCGCCATTCCAGCAACAGCACCCAGACTTGGCTTCTGGTTCACCCCTCCGGGAAACCATGGAGCCCCCTTCCGGAGGCACAACTAACAGGGTACGACTTGCATACATGCTGGACATAAAACGCCAACTTACCAGACATGTAACAACAAGACGAGACACCAAACATCCACACAGGTAAGGTAGGGGAACATGGAGGATAGAATGGGAAGACATCGCTGGAGACATCGATGTCCCTCTAGGTGGCCCTCACACTGGACAGATGGAACACCCTGGACTGGAGCAGAGCTCCAGCACCAACCAAAGCTGAAGTACAACTGACTCCAGCCAGGAAACCACTGAAGATATAAGCCAAGTGACCACACCCAGTCAGGGAGTAACCCTTACAACACCAGACAAAGGGAGGCTACAACTTAAAGGGGAAGTGCACACACAAGCATACCAAACATGTAACCACCGGCAACAGCATGCGTGGCAACCATGTCACGGCAATCACCCAGAAGGCCAAGACACTGCCAACGCATGCTCTCACAGCAACAGTGTCACAGCGTACACCATAGGCCGTGACACCATAAATCTCACGTTGCATCGTCTGGACCTGTCTTCCAAATCCACAATTTATTTTTATTTTTTTTAAATAATTATGGTCAGTCCTTAAAGTGGCAGGGTCAGATTTTAGTAATTCTACTTCATAGTCCAGGGAACCCACAGATTTTTCTGTCTCTTGTTACCGCAACATCAGACTGAACTGCCCCCAATTGAGTAGCAATGTTTTGTACCAATTTTCCGTTATTTTTAACCGTGACAAATTTATTCTAATGGAGAAAGTTCCATTGTAGGGTCCTCAAGTTCATCCGCCCTCTCTCCCTCCTGAGAATGATCATTAACTGCCGCAGCCTCTTCCAGTCCAAAACCGATAGCATTTTTTTTTCGAATTTACATCTTGCTTCCCTTTTTGTGCAGTTCTTGTACTTACACTAGGGGATTTCAAATTTTGATAAATTTTTAGAGTATCTGCGGGTTTCTGCCCTATTTTAGAGAGGTCTGTAGAGCGCCGAATTTGCTTTGGCGACATTTTCCCCTCTCTTTCTCTTCCTTTTTTCTTTTACTCACTTTTCTTCCGCTTCTCTCCTCCTTAGCTGCCTCTTTTTTTTTTTTGTCCCCTTTTCTCAATGTAGTGTTATAACAATAATAATATAAAAGGGACCATGGGGGGGGGAGACAAAACACAAAAATGAAAGGAAAAAAAAAAAAACAATGTGGGTAGATCTCACCAGAGTCTCCAAGTACAGAGGATCACAAGTCCCTGGATTTTATTTTCTTGGTCTTTCTTGATACTTGTGTTTTTTTTTTTTTTTTCTCTTCCTTTTATTTCCTTTTTCCTTCTTTCTCTGTATTTAATACAGGATGACAGCAAAGTCCTTGGGGGTTTGTTAGATCAATGCCACAGCTTCCACGTGCAGAGGCGTCACACCTCCAGCAAGGCAGGCAGGAGATCGTGACCGCAACCGGAGAGCAGGACCAGGTGGCACCGGAAGGCAGAAAGCAGAGGGCAAAAGAGAAAGAGGCAGGGACGAGGGAGGGACGAGGCTGGCGCTGAAGCGTGACCACAGTCCAACAGCAGGGACGCCGGCGTTTACACACGCCGATCCCTGCTCACACGCAGGGCCAAAGCATAGGCGTCACAGAGCCGATCGCAGCAAGCGATAAAGCGATGCAAGGGCAGGACAGAGGGAGGAGGAGGAAGCGACTTGTCCTCTCACGTCATCCCTAAAATGTCTGTGCGTTAAGCATGCTATTATCGTGCTAAACTAGAAAAATAAAATAAAAACTATGCATATTATCGCCATCATCATACTGACAGTACAATAAAAGTTACATGCTAATTGTATTGCACGGTGAACGTTCTGCATTTAAAATGCAAAAAACAATGGCAGAACTGCTTTACTTCCCATTTAGCAATAATAAAAGTTAAAGTGATATGTACACCAAAATGGTGTAGCTAAAATTGAAAATAATCATACCTCTGATTTTGAGAGCATGCTCTTCTAGATTTTTACACTTGTGGATTTATATTGGCCTAGAACATGTAAATATAAGGCTACTTTCACACTCGCGTTTGGTGCGGATCCGTCTTGTATCTGCACAGACTGATCCGCACAAATAATGCAAACGCTTGTATCCGTTCATAGCGGATCCGTTTGCATTATTCATTAAAAAAAAAATCTATGTCAAAACGGATTCGTCTTGACTTACATTGAAAGTAAATGGGGGACTGATCCGTTTTCTATTGTGCCATATTGTGTCAGTGAAAAACTGATCCGTCCCCATTGACTTACATTGTAAGTCAGGACGGATCCGTTTGGCTCCGCATAGTCAGACTGTCACCAAAATGCTGCAAGCTGCATTTTAGTGACCGTCTAAAAAACGCAACGGAGATCAAACACAGCCAAATTGATGCATTCTGAACGGATCCTTAGCCATTCAGAATGCATTGGGGCTGAACTGATCCATTTTGGGCCGCTTGTGAGAGCCCTGAAACGGGTCTCACAAGCGGACCCAGAAACGCCAGTGTGAAAGCCTTAGGCTACTTTCACACTAGCGTCGGGGTTCCGCTTGTGAGCTCCGTTTGAAGAGTCTCACAAGCGGGCCCCGAACACATCCGTCCAGCTACCAATGCATTCTGAGTGGATGCGGATCCGCTCAGAATGCATCAGTCTGGCAGCGTTCAGCCTCCGCTCCGCTCAGCAAGCAGACACCTGAACGCTGCTTGCAGTTACAATGTAAGTCAATGGGGACGGATCCGTTTGAAGATGACACAATATGGCTCAATTTTCAAACGGATCCGTCCCCCATTGACTTTCAATGTAAAGTCTGGACGGATCCGTCTGAAGCTACTTTCACACTTAGAATTTTTACAGTCTACTTTTTTTTTTTTTTTACTTAAAAAATATATTTTATATATATATATATATATATATATATCTAAAGCTGGATTTCTTGCTCGTGTCATTGGGGCACAGAAGACCATGGGTATAGATGATGCCATTAGGAGGCGACAGTGGAAAAAATAAGTTAGCTCCTCCTGCAGACATTGAGCTAATCAGTTTTAGCTCAGTGTCCTTAGGAGGCAGACATGCCTGCTGGCAGGTCTGCTATCCTTTTTATTATTTTTAATTTTTGGTCTTCCACCTGGGAATACAGGAGCTAGAAGCCCCGTTTCCCCACTACCGAGGAGGGATACCAGCAGGTCATCAAACCTGCTGCCCATTCCCTACAATTAGATTGCAAGGAGGTACGGCACACCGCCAAATCTGCCATAATCCACCAGCATTCACGTCGTCCCCCTTTTTTTTATTTCCCCCCCCCTGTAGGCCCCAATAAAATTGCCAGTGTAGCTTCCCTCACCAAGGGGCTCTGCAGTTAGCATAAAGGCTGTGCTACTTTGTACAATTATAACTGTGAAAGAACTGGTGTTTTTTGGGCTTCTGTAAAGAATTTTTCAGCCTTATTATTCCCTGATTCAGCTGCACAGCTAGATGCATTTCATTCAGAAGCAGTGGATGTCTCGCTTCTGTTGAATCTGCCGGGACTGTATGTAGTGACCTTACTTACTACTATGTTTGTTTTCTTCTAGGAAGCTCAGATAGCTGCTAAGGAGGGAGAGGTCAGACTTACAGACACATGGGCTTCTCTGCTTTTCATATGCAGTTTTATCAACTACAGGATTTCAGCTAGCTCTTATACGCCCCCATTTCCTGTGAACCGTCTTCTGACTGTACGTTACCAGGGACGGATCTTGCCTGACAGCAGGCAGTGGACTGAAAATTAGGTGGAAGTGAGACCCCTAGTGTCCATGACTTTACAGCAATTCTTTCAGGTAGTTGCAGGCAGATTATTATTATTTTAAATAAAGTTATTAAAATCATTTTTAAATAAAAGTGTACTAATTACACCATTCTCTATTAAATGGAATTGTGTGAAAATACAGTGACTTTAAAATTAATGCATAAATGAGCAAATGTAAATCCATTGCATTGGAATACTAAAAACTTCAAAATGTAAACTTTTTTTTCAAAAATATATCCTGAAATTGTCAATAGGAAATTATAACCCAGCTATAATACATATACTAATTTTATGTACTGACCTCTTCTTAGTACCACTGACCATCCAATTGTTGACAAGGAAGTGGACCGTGTGGCTAGAAAAGCAAAGAAAAGGAAGCTTCAAGAAGAGAACAGTGTTAAGATGGAAGCTGAATCTAGTAAACAGAAGCAGATGGTTCGGGAAGAAAATTCTGGTAAGATGTTACTTTGGATCTCTGTTAGAGAAATACTGTTTTAGCCACAGAGAATTGCGTTGTACTTGCTGTAGCATACTTAGGTCACATGTCTTAGTAAATGCTTCTTCTACAATCCTCTGCTTTGTGCCATTTTTCTGTTGCTCCTCACAGAAATGTGTGACTAAATTGACAACTGGAAGCTACCATTCCCCTCATCAATGACAATTCTTTACCTTGTTGTAGTCTGATTTTTGCTTTTCATTGATAACCTCCAAGGATGCAAGGAAATTCATGAGTTCATCAGAAGAGCTTTGTCACTGGTCTGCAGAACTGTCATGGGGCATTTGCAAGCTAATCTTTAAAGGGGTTATCCGAGTTAAGTTAATTTCTCTCTATGGCTTTATTTCCCCTATACATTAGTTTTCCTAAATAACTTGCAGTACCTATCTTGTGCCGTTTCTCTGCTACACTAAAGAGTCATGTGACCGCCCACGTCATCAGCTGTGACGTTCCGTTTACATGGAGCTCTCTGCTTGTCGGAGTGACTAAGCCATGTAAACGGAACGTCATCAGCCTTGGCCACGCCCCCACCTCTCTGGATTACAGTCCGTGCGGCTGTGAGTTGATCGCGCATGCGCGATCCTCACTTGTGCCGCGGCTACCTCAAAGTTCCTCCCTTCGGCTAATAGGTCAGGCAAAACCAGCAATAGCTTGGGGCCCCGAACTGGTTGGGGCCCCGAGCTGGCCAAGCATAGTGACAGTCAGAAGATCCATCCAATGGTATAAAATATTCTAACCCCCAGGCGTTCCCATGGTGACGGGGACGCTTGCCTGGTTAGAATATACCATCGGATCTGAGTTTTTCGAGCTCAGTGAGATCGTAAAAAACTCAAATCCGATTGTATATTCTAACCCCCAAGCGTTCCCATGGTGACAGGGACGCTTGCCTGGGGATTAGAATATACAGGGAGCTGTAGTGAGCTCTTTACTTGCATTCTTGCCTCTGTACTCCGGTAATAGCAGAGCAGGCAGTTCGGGGGGCGGCGCTCACTCACTGTCACTGACGTCACGCGCCTGCTCCTCCCACTAGGCGGAGCAGGCGCGTGACGTCAGTGAATGAACGCTGCCTGCACTGCCTGCTGTTGTTACCGGAGCTCAGCAAAGTAAGAGTCAGAGACTCATAGATTTCAAAATAATAATAAAATAGCTCTGCATAGAAAAATGAAGTGAATGATTAGTACTGCTGCTGTGAGCGTCGGGGAGGGGGATCTGTGGATGGCACTGTAGGTGGATCTGTTGTCTGTGGATGGCAGGCAGTGCCATCCACAGATCCCCCTACAGTGCCATCCACAGACCACAGATCCCCCTCCCCTAAACAGTGCCATCCACACAGATCTCCCCCCTAAACAGTGCCATCCACAGATCTCCTCCCACAAATATTCATGAGGGAGAGATGAGTCATTGTTGTTACTGCTGCATGTAAACACAGCAATAACAGAACCTAGAAAAGGTGTAAAGATCGTTTTTTTTTAAAAAAATCAAGCTTGACTAATGTATATGTATATCCTGATTAATTTTGTTAGGTTTTATTTTTTTTCCCATAACTCGGATAACCCCTTTAACCCCTTCAGGACCGCCACACATGTACAGCTGAAGTCCGTTCTTTAAAAATAGTGCTGCTCATGAGTGCAGTAGGTGCCATAGCTGCTGGGCTTCTGCTGTTTTTAGGTGCTCGCTCACGAGTGCAGCCGGTGGCATAGCTGCTAGGTTTCTGCTGTGTCAAACAAACAGGGGCTAATATAAACAAAATCCAGCTCACCGTATCCTGATAACCCCTCGTACACGGAACAGACGTCAATAATAAGAAAGAGGTTCCAGCACTATAACATAAGTTTGTTGTAATTGCCTTTATATGTAACATGCAAGGTCTTGGTATGTACCTATGTTATGGTTTATATAAAAGGATCGTGCCCTTGTCCTGGAAGACATGGTTTTCCGCTTGGTCTCACAGATATATATATATTTTTATTTATTTTAAGATGGTATTGAATGTTGATCACAGGGTGTAGCACATGACGGTGTGTGCAGCGCCCTGCAGGAAAGAGTGAGTTTTCCTCCCTCCCCACTACATGTGGGTGGTGAGGCCTTACTTAAACCTGGGTATTTGGCACCGCACACAGTTACGATTAAGAACGAGATTGTTCGAAACGCGCCAACGGTGCATGAGTGAAAGGATGTGTCCCCACGTGTCAATATACAACTGTAAATAAAGGCAATTACAACAAACTTATGTTATAGTGCTGGAACCTCTCTTATTGTTAACCAGGGATATTGTCTGCAATCGGGGAAGCCGTACCTTTGCTGTGGTAGGCTAGGTCCCACTAAAGAATCGGACTTCCACCACAGTAATAGTTCCTTTCGCCATTTTTTCATCACTTCAACTCCCTAAAAAATGAATAAAAAAAGTCATACACACTCCAAAATGGTGTCAATAAAAAGTACAGATCGCCCTGCAAAAATAGAACCCTCATCGATAAAACTATAAAAAAAAAAGTTCCAAAGTTCTATTTTTTTTTTCGATATTTAAAACACAAGAAATATTATACAGTGGTCCCTCAAGTTACAATATTAATTGGTTCCAGGACGACCATTCTATGTTGAAACCATTGTATGTTGAGTAATCTGTTCCAAAGCCCAAAATGTCCTCCAAGATTAGAGAAAATGAAGATTTAAGAAAAATAAGCAGATAACTAAGACAGATAAAACAAGTCCTTATAGCTGATAACTAGCAACTAATCCAGCTATTTTACCAGAGAAGAGGTCTTGATTGGTTGGATCTGAGTCTCAGACATTGTATGTTGAGTCTAGTTTCAACTTGCGATGGGTCAGAGCAGACCATTGTAGGTTGACAATATTGTATCCTGAAGGACCACTGTACAAATGTGGTATTGCTGTAATCTTAAGGACCCAGAGGATGAAGGGAACTGGTCAGTATTACTGCATAGGGAACGCCAGAAAAACAAAACCTATAAAACTTGTCAGAATTGCATTTTTTTCCCCAATTCCACTCCAATTGGAATTTTTCTCCAGCTTCCCACTACATTGTATGCAATAATAAATGGTGCCATTAGAAAGTACAACTAAGGCTAGTTTCAGACTTTTCAGCGTTGTGATATCACTGGTGGATATGCGGCCGCAACCCAGCAAATATGTTTCATCCAGCTGCTTCTCTGCATATTTGCCGGGTTGTCACAATTATAGTTTAATGGGGTGACGCGGGAACACAGTCTGCTGGAACAGCCTGCCGGATTTCACAATGCCGGTGTGAAACTAGCCTTATCCTGCAAATAAAAACAACCCCTCATACAGCTCAGTGAACGGAAAAAAAATATATGGTTATGGCTCCGGAAAGGCAGGGAGTAAAAAACTGAAACCCAAAAATGGAAAAGGAACTAGTCCTGAAAGGGTTAAAGGGATTGTCCAGAACTAGGAACCAGGCAACCTCTTTGATCTTAACTTGTGCCCCATAAAACAAAACACACCTGTTTGCGGTCTTGCCATATCCACACTGCTACCCTGTTCCTGGCCACTTCTGGTCCTGCAGGACCAGGAAGTGGCTTAGTCCTTTGACAATTAGTCAGACGTCATTGGACACATCTGCTTGAATGGCACGTGTTTTTTGTTTCATGGTGCACAGGTAAGGACCAAAAGTGTTGCATGGGCGCCATATCCTCATACAGCTGATCGGCGGGGGTGCCATGTGTAGGACTCCTGCCGATCTGATATAGTCCTGAGGATAGGTCATCAATATTAAAAGCCTGGAGAACCCCTTTAATGAATCTAGTAAAATACTCTATTCTTCTTTTCCTCCTTAGATTCCGTGTTTGTATGGGACACCCACATCAAAGGCGGATACAAACGAAATAATTCATCTAACGGTGCTGAAAAGAAACCTCGCCCCGCTTGGGATGGGACAAAGAATTCGACTGTTGTCCAAGAACTGCTGAAAAATTCCAGTAATAAAGCATACGGGACAGGAGGTAAGATATGCTACCATTGTATACTCATATGTGATAACGTAACAATTTCAGGAAATGTAGTTTTCTGTATATTGGTATAACTAATATGGAGAATGTGTGAACACAATCCTCACTAGATGTTGTGTTTTCTGTCACAGTGCATACTTGGAATGGCGAAGAGTCTGCTGTGGGCCAAGATGCTGAGAACCATGCCGATGAGGCAAAATATAGCTCGGTTATAGATGATTGGGATGAGGAATTTGACTTGGGAAAGGTAA
Source organism: Bufo bufo (assembly GCF_905171765.1). Taxonomy (NCBI): domain Eukaryota; kingdom Metazoa; phylum Chordata; class Amphibia; order Anura; family Bufonidae; genus Bufo; species Bufo bufo. The sequence continues at coordinate 363,194,399 of NC_053394.1, read as the reverse complement.
TAAAGCTGACTTCTTTATTTTTTTTAATTTAATTAAATTTCATTCATTAGAGGCCCTTTTAATGGGGTCGTGGAGCATAGAATATGACATCTCCCATTACCTTCCTCTTTGCTGTTCACTCTCTTAAGCTCAAATGATGGTACTGGCATCGCCCCACCGTCCTCTGCAGCTCTCACTGCTTGAGATTGGATCAGATTTCAAGCATGCCTAAAGGACTTACCTCCTGATATGTGACATTTTGTATTTTGAGGATTCAAAGTGGGAACAGGGACCGTGATCAATATACAAAGGGTCACATATATAGGATGAATGTGGCAAAGCAGCAGTCGTGTGACCAGATTTCCTGTGAATCTGGGCAATGCCATGTACATTAGTAAGTGGGTGATCTAGATGTGTTATGCTGATACAGATATACTTTTGAAGGGCTGGAAAACTCCTTTAACTCAAGTGGCTAAGTAAAGTTACTGCAAAAGTAATAGGAGAAGGAGTGTGCGGCAGTGCTATCCGGCAGAGAACAGCCTTCTGGAGTCGTCCTGATCCAGCATTGCCAGATAGTGCCGTCTGTCTGTGGTCCACATTGACTGTTACGGAATCCGGAGGAGATCCAGCCACTCGCCAGCAAATATGCTGAAAACTTGTTTGTCCGTCCAATTCCTGGCATTGTCTGCCGCAGATATGAAAGTAGCCTAACTCTAGCTTATGCGTTTGTTTGTTTTTTAGGTAAAAAAGATCAAATTTCGACGGGACAGATGGAGAATCAAAAATGGATTCCAGTCTCTGCAGAATCGACGCAACTTCTGGTCAGTCACTCACTCCCGACCATTCTCCAGGATGGCAAACAAGTACTGACGACAGTATGGAAGATCACTTGTGCTACGAGTCCCCATATTATCTTCCACTACCATATCAGTAACACCAAATGGAAAAATAAAAAACAATGATATTCTGAGAGCTGTGTGATGTGTAATAGCTCTGTCATTGGAAATACAGCAGATTCTGCTCTCCACAACCTTGGCAAGCAAATGGCAATGGTATTTGAAACCAGCCCTGGAAAGTAAGGGCAGAATAAAGATATCATTAAGCAATATTTCCCAGTCCCCGTGGACAAGGTGCTAAGCACACGGTCTTAAATGGTAAGGCTGTGTTCACACTACATTTAGTGTGGTCCCCCCAGTTATACTTTTTTGGTTTCACATTATTCCCTTGTATTGGAAGGCATGGTTGACTATGCTTTCTGGTACAGTTGGAGTAAAGGTATACTGACACATGCTAGTCAGACATATCCCAAAAGGACTGTAATAGCACCCTGTGTATATTCTCGGTTTACACAGTAAATGTGGGATGAAAAGAGCGTGCCACGTCTGAGGTATATGTTGTGGACACGGTTGTGATCTCGATAATAAGAGGGGAATGAGCTGCTGCCAGACACCTCTGCATGCGCCTCCACCTTTTAAAGGGGTTTTCCCATTTGTGGTATTTTTGGCATGTTGCTGGGACCCACTTCTATCTCCAGAACAGGGCCTGAAGTAAAGTGAGTACAAGCTGCACATGTGCGGCTTACTTTCCATTTACCACCATCATGGGACTTACAAAAATAAGCGATTGCGCTCACTCAGCTGTTATCGAGAGTCCCATAGCAGTGAATGGAGAGGGCACTGCCCATGTACGGCCTACTATCTTTTCATTCTGGGCTCCTTACTGAAGATATTACTGGGACCTGCACAATCCTAGCGATATGCCATAAATGTCCTAGATGGTTTATTTCTTTTAATTCACTGCTTATGGACTGCCAACTAAGTCCCATAGAAGAGAATTAACCACTATATTCATGCATTGAACCCTCATTCCCATGATTGCTGGCAGTCTTATTTGGTCTGACCCCCATCATTCACAAGAACAGGGGTCCCCGAGTCCTCCTATGTGAGTATAGTGTTAGTGCGCATGCATGACCACTGCTCCGTTCACTGCTCCAGTCTGTTGGACTGCCTGGTAAGCACCTGCCTAACTATCAGTCCCATAGAAATAAATAGAGCAGTGGTCACCTATGCTCACTATCACTCCATTCACACAAGAGACTCAGGAACCCTATCTTCATGACCGATGAGGGTCCCTGCAGCCAATCCTTCAATGACCATACATTTATCATCTACCTTTTAGATAAATGTTGTTCGTTCCCCTGTATCAGCAAGACGGAAGAACTTTTAAGTAAAAGCTGCTCCTATTCTGGCAGACTCTGTCCAACCATGTATTTACATGTACATCTATTCATTTAAATGGGCACCATATAATACTATGGTTCTACTGCATGATGAGTGACTGGGTGAAACGTAATCTAGTGATGATGGCTGATCACCAGTGGCCCCAGGAGCAGGACCTCTGATGGTCAGCTGCCTGACAGGGTGGCTGTTATTTAGAGAAGTTGCCTTCAAGAGGACACCCTTTTAAGGAATTTTAATGTATATGGTTATTTTGTTCACTGCATTTCAGGGTACGTATAATTTGTTAGATGATGGGCTTGAGCAAATCAAGTTTCAGATCATAGATCTGAAGTTGAGTCATTCAAAAACTTTGTTGGAAATGCTGTTTCCATACAACATTAAAATGTATTGGCTCCAGGGAGGAAAAATTCCTCTCGGCCAAAGTTGCGCAATACTTGAGTGAATGACTTCGGTATTCCTATCTGCGTATTTAAAAACAGGAATCTGAAGTCAGGTTTGGTATCTCAGTACCAAACTTGGGGTTCCTATTTTAAAATGTTTTTAAATACGCAGATAGCAATACCGTAGTAATTCATCTCGGCCAAAGTTGCGCAAGACTTCGATGAATTACTACGGTATTGCTATCTGCGTATTTAAAAACATTTTAAAATAGTAATCCGAAGTTGGGTTTGGTACCGACTTCAGATTCCTGTTTTTAAATACGCAGATAGGAATACCGAAGTCATTCAATCTGCGTATTTAAAAACAGGAATCTGAAGTCGGTACCAAACCCAACTTCGGATTACTATTTTAAAATGTTTTTAAATACGCAGATAGCAATACCGTAGTAATTCATCGAAGTCTTGCGCAACTTTGGCCGAGATGAATTACTACGGTATTGCTATCTGCGTATTTAAAAACATTTTAAAATAGGAACCCCAAGTTTGGTACTGAGATACCAAACCTGACTTCAGATTCCTGTTTTTAAATACGCAGATAGGAATACCGAAGTCATTCACTCAAGTATTGCGAGATTAATTTTTCCTCCCTGGAGCCAATACATTTTAATGCTGTATGGAAACAGCATTTCCAACAAAGTTTTTGAATGACTCAACTTCAGATCTATGATCTGAAACTCGATTCGCTCAAGCCTAGATAATACAAGCGAATATTGGATATTATTGGAATATGGATATTAATGTTAATGTTGTTATTGTATAAACAATACTTTCAAATACAAAAAAACATGAAATTTAATTTAAAAGTTTAATTTAATAGTTTCACAGATCCAGCAGGCTGTTCCAGAACTCCAGCATCCCCCCATTAAAGTGCGCATTGGTTTTAGTCCAGCTGATACTCGGCATTAGTGATGAGCGATGCTGCATCCAAAGTCGCTTTGTTCAAAACTTAGAATAAATACTGTACAGTACAAAACCAAAGATCAGTCTCAGTACAGTATTAAAATGTACGGGCTCCGATTAGCCGAAGTCACTCAAGACTTTGTTGAATAACGGTGGTTGATTTTTAAAGTGAAAAAGCACTTTAAAACTTGGAACCGAACTCGGTTCAGCGATACCATCACTTTGCTCATCACTACTCAGCTGGATCCCCGTCATTCTACTTTATAGTTAATGGGGCCAGCGGGCAATCTGTTCCCTGCCGGATCTCTGAACGCTAGTGTGAAACTATCCTTAACTTGGGAACATGATAAATGTAGAAGAGGTCCTCTCTTGTAGAACATGAGGAGTATTATATCGTATGTGTCTACTCCAAGTGTTGAGATCAGTATCTGGAGGTGCAGATGCTTTTTATCATTTGCACTGTAAAAAGAGAAACCTTCCTTATTTAAAAAAAGAGAAAGGTTGCCAAGCTGGTCATACACACCTGATATTTCCCCCATAATTATGCATGATCAGCTAGGCTTGCATATCTATTATCATAAGGAAAGGGCGATAAGTCGCTTAGTTCCAGAGGACAAGGATTGGGTAGAACATACCAGACCCTTGTTTATGGGGTTGCCGCCATGCACACAATTATTTTTATCTAATGTGTATGACCTGCTTTAGTTGCAATTTTAGGTCCTCTCCAGCAATATTTCATCAAAACATTAGATGCCTTATTTTGTAAAGTCATTAACCCCTTAAGGACCCTGGAATTTTTCATTTTTGCGTTTTCGTTTTTCACTCCCCGCCTTCCCATAGTCCTAACTTTTTTATTTTTCCATTCACATAGCCTTATGAGGGCTTATTTTTTGCCAGACAAGTTGTACTTTCTAATGGCACCATTTACGGTTCCATACCATGTAGTAGGGAGCAGGGAAAAAAATTCAAAATGGGGTAGAATTGGGAAAAAATGCAATTCTGATAAAGGTTTTTATTTTTTTACACTGTACACTATGCAGTAAAATTGACCTGTTATCTTTGTTCTCCAGGTCAGTACGGTTACAACAATACCACAGTTGTATAATTTTTCTTGCGTTTTAATACTGGAAAAAAAATAAAAAAATTTCATAACCATATTCTGACCCCTATAACTTTTTTGTAGCTATGTGTATGGGGCTGTGTGAGGGCTAATTTTTTTGCGGGACGATCTGTTCTTTTCAGTGATACCAATTTTAAGTGTGCGACTTTTTGATCACTTTTTATAAAACAATTGGGTAGTTGAAGTGACAAAAAATAGCAAATTGGCTGTTTTTATTTATTTTTCCCCCTACGCCGTATGCCATTGATATTGTTATTTTAATAGTATGGGCATTTTCGCACGCGGCGATACCCATGATGTTTATTTTTTTATTGGTTAAGTATTTTTATTTTAAGGAAAGGGGGTATTTTGAACTTTTAGGTTTTTTAATATTTGTAAAAACTTTTTTTACTTTTTTTTTTAAGTCCCCTTGGGTGACAATAACTGGCAATCTTTTGATTGCCCATAGTATTCAGTGATGGCTAAATAGCCATCATTGAAGACTTTATTTGCACTATAACAATACAAAGCTGCCACCTAGTGGCCTGTATTGATATATACATCTAATAGACTCTGAAGCCTGCTTGCGGCTTCGGTCAATTAGCGCAAGGTAACAGGTCCCCCGATCTCAGCCGGGGAAAGCTGTTACCGGACCGGAAGCATGCGACTTCCAGTTCCGGTCTGCGCAGATGCCGTGGTCACATTTGACCACGGCATCTTAAAAGGTATGATGTATGCGATCAGCCTTATGGCTGACCGCATACATGTGCCGCGGGTCTCTGCTGTTTAAAATAGCAGAAACCCTGCGGCTAAGGCACGCGCAAGTGGGCGCCATGTTTAGGGATCGGACCGATGACATACAGCTACGTCATGGGTCCTTAAAGGGTTAATCTGCTTTGTAAAGTGGTTGTCTCAGCTCAGACATTGGTGGCAGACAGATGTGACCTCCACCGGTCACTAGAACAAAGTGGTAGCAATGCTAGGAGTGCCATTCTTACAGGTGACAGGGTTTCCATTGACTGTGATTGGACATTGTTGGCATATCCTACAGATCCCACACCAATACCTCTTTCAAGGGAATGTATCGCCATCTTTCCTGAGCTCCAGAGGTACAATAGACAGGAGCGGACTCATTGACTGACTTGTATGGTAGAGAGTTGTGGGCATGCTCCGTGATCTGTGCCGAAGTCATTGTGCACGGAGGGGGTTAAATGAGCTGTGGCCATCACATATTGTTTATGGTGGATCCTGTTTTATCTATACAGGTGTTATCTTTTATTGTAATCCTGCAAATAATGATAATGAGATGGCTGCTGAGAAGTGAATCCTACAGAACAGGAAGTGTCAGCCTGTGTTGATGATTAGTTGGATTGTAGGACTGGGTTTTTTGGGGGGTTTTTAGATGGAATTTATTATTTATTTATTTTTTAAAAAGGACCAACAATTCTTAAATATTTTACATAACATGATTTAAATGTTTTTTTTCCGGGCATTCCTTCTAACGCATGGTGCTAACTTGTGAAGAGAAGCACTTTTACACAGTACTTGCCCTTTCTCGCGCTCACTGCGGACTCTTCTATGTTGGTCTCGACTGACTGTGGTAGTTTCTTTTCCTCTTGTGCTACATTGACTATAATGCAGCTGAACAGAAAAAACAGTGACCACATTTGGTCAGGACCCAGGTGGAAGAGCCCACAGCATGCACCAGTGCAGTGGAGAAGATGAAGGGCCTGGAAAACCCCTTTTAAGATGGGTGTGCTTCGAGGATGGGATTCACAGTCCCCTTACTGTCCACGACTTGCTAAACAGTGCCCATACTATGTATATAGTTTTATTTTTGACATATGATATACATTACTAATACATTCATGACTTGCGAGGATTTACTGTGTACTCTTAATGGTCTTTCCCTTTCAGGTTTGTCGGAAGAACCACTGCGTTTTATTTTTGAGAATGAATGTGAATGATAAACTCTGAACAAATATTATATATTCCCCTTTATTCATCAAAGGGAGATTTCTCATGTTTGCAATGTGTTTTCTGCCTCTATTTTCTACTGCACAGTTGTTCAGGTAGACGATAGATTTGTTACCTGGAAGGTTTTAGTGAATGCATCCAGTGGATCTCTTCCTATGTAACATACATACTGTAAGGCACAGCACATGTGTACATATCCTAATAAATATTTAATCTATAGATGGGGTAATGTTCTTTTTTCCACTATACCTCAGGTTACAATACTTACAATTACCATTGGTCTTTCCTGGGACATTGTAACTTGAAGCCACATTCAATGTAGATCACCACAAGCATTGCCAATCCGTGGCTCATGCAATTGGCTGGATGATCACTTACCCAGCACAGGGGCGAGCTCTGCAGGTCTCAAGCAGTATCTTGAGGGGTTTTACGGTTTGCATCAACATCCTTTAAAATAATTATTTACGAAGGCAGCTGTAGGAGGCAAGAAACTACATGAGCATAGGTGTCAAAAATCGCACTAATGTGCAGGTGATATAAACAATGAAGAGGCCGCAACGTGCTTTCGAGGGATGTGGCTCTTATTCAAGGCTCAATTTGCTACAGAACATTAATCTGCTGTAACCTCCAGAACCGTACTTGTAAATCTCTGTGATCTGCAGATCATATCCCGATGTATTTAGGGCTCGATGTTGACTGGGATTTGGGTTTTACATTTCAAAACTGCATCTGATCTGGGAATAAAATATAGAAGAGGTGGTCACACAGTAATACATACTTAGAATTAGTAACCCCTTCCAACAGATGGACAAACATTATAGTCTTAGGCCATTCACATGACCGTAATTTTGGTCCGCATCCCATCCGCACCCACTCCTTTCAATGGGGCTACAAAAAATGCAGACACACCGCGTGCTGTCCACATCTATACATCTTTTCAGTAGTCCTGCAAAAAAAGATAGGACCTGTTCTATTATCCGTTTTGAGGGCAAGAATAGGTATTGTTATGGTGGGTCCACAAAAAAACCCTGATGCAACATGGACACTGACCGCAAAATACATGCGCTTGTGTGAATGTACCCTAATATTACGCTGTTCTTAGTGCAGTAGGATGTAATGGTATGCCAAGCAGCTTCCCACTTCGACAGCTGGGATCAGAATAATCTGTTTAACCCTTTAGATGAAGCAATTGCTACCACTGTATCTAAGGAGTTTGACAGTGGGCTGCTAATGGATTTCTAATCGTCAATGGGGGCCCAACAGAGGCATCTGCCTATCAAGCCATAGCCTAATAGTTTGCTTGTCAATGTCACACTGATGGGCAATAATGCTTTAAGAATCGTAAGCCTTTTCCATAGTAGGGGGGGGGGGGGGATTTTATACAATAAAAAAATTTAATACAAATTTCAGATAAAAACTGTATTCTTTAGTTTTAAAAAAAAAATAGCCGCTGCAATTGTAACAGCAGGGTGGAAAAAAACATTATTTAGATAGCATCACACATGGTATGACAAAAAAATGACGAAATTGCTGGCAAGAACTGATGTTTCACACAAAAAAAATACTCTCATACAGCATTGTCAATGTAATAATAGTTACGGCTCTGACGCTGCTACAAGGAAGGCTGCTCTTACATGATCAGCAGAGGAGCTGGACTCCTGCCCGTCTGATACTGACCTACATCCCAGTGTTGTCTTCTCTTATTGTATTTGTTCTTTTTCTTATCCATTTGTCCTAGATGGTCATGGATGTTTCTTATAGCCATGACTTGTCTCTGGAGACTTTGCTGTCCAGACCTATCGCCCAATTCATAGGGCTACACAGCAGGACATTTCTGATAGCAGTGGTCAAATAAGTGGATTAATTCACCTATAGGTGTTGGGCACAACTCTTGTATTACCTTGAAATGAATCCTGTATGATGGAGCTGTAGTCCACGCTTCTTCTTCCTGAGATCCATCTGAGTAAGGAGAGTTAAAGGGGTTATCCGGGTATAAATTTTTGTGCTTCCCCTGCCAGGCCCTGCAACTTACTACACGCCGCTACAAATTATTATGCAAATTGGATTTAAAGGGGTTATCTCATGATTAATTAAAAAATATTAAAATCAGACATCATACAGTACATGCCAATCTCTTACTAACAAAGCTTGAACCAGCCTTGTACCTCACATGGATCCAGAGATCTCCTCAATCATTGCTCTGCTAGATTTACATCAAGCTGACAGCTCAAGGGGAGTGTCTTATCTGCTGCTGCTCAGCGGGCGTGTCCATGTGCTCCCTATCACAGCTCAGGAGGCGTGTCCATGCTCTCCCTATCACAGCTCAGGAGGCAGTGAGCAGGACTAAGAAATAAGGATAAGAACAAACAGCAGGTGGCGCTATACAGATACATTTTATTGACTAGCTCAGTGGCTATGCTACATTTTTAATTACATCCTGTTACAAAGGGTTTCAGATCCAGGTGCTGGTTTGAAAACTGTAGAATATTTTTCGTGGGACAACCCCTTTACGTGTCATGGAATTTTTTGTTTTTCAATGAAATTTATGGATGGTATTGTGGCTCAGGGCTCTTTGGATCACTGAAATCAAACTCAAACACCTATGATAATTAGTTTGCCAGGTCAGCGCAATTAAAGGAAAATTTCTTAAGAAGGATGTTTCACATTATTAAGCCGGCTACAGGTTTCAAGAAATAAGGAAAAGGATCTCTCTGCTGCCGAAAAGCGTAAAAAATTGCAATGCCTTAGATATTTCACAAAAATGTAAGTGTGATCATCATACTGTGGAGATTTGTGGCTGATTCACAGCACAGATGGGTTCGTGCAGATAAAGGCATAATGATGAAGGTTCATGCCAGACAAATTCATCAGATTAAGGCCTTTTTTCACAGTACCGTATGGCTATTTCAGTGTTTTGCGGTCCGTTTTTCACGGCTCCGTTGTTCCTGTTTTTTTTGTTTCCGTTGTGTTTCGGTTCAGTTTTTCCGTATGGCAAAAAACGGAACGGATACGGAAGACATACGGATGCATTTCCACATGCATTCCGTTTTTTTTGCGGACCCATTGACTTTAATGGAGCCACGGAACGTGATTTGCGGCCAAATATAGGACATGTTCTATCTTTGAACGGAACGGAAATACGGAAACGGAATGCATACGAAGTACATTCCGTTTTTTTTGCGGACCCATTTAAATGAATGGTTCCGTATACGGAGCGTATATGGAACGCAAAAAATGGCCCGCAAAGCGGAAACAAAAAACGGTAGTGTGAAAGAGGCCTAAGGCCTCATGCACACGGCCGTTAGTCACTAGGGCTGCAGCTATCGATTTATCTTAGTAATTAAGTATTCTGCCGATTAATCCAACACTAAGGCTACTTTCACACTAGCGTTCGGGGCTCCGCTTGTGAGCTCCGTTTGAAGGCTCTCACAAGCGGCCCCGAACGCATCCGTCCAGCCCCAATGCATTCTGAGTGGATGTGGATCCGCTCAGAATGCATCAGTCTGGCAGCGTTCAGCCTCCGCTCCGCTGGCGGACACCTGAACGCTGCTGGCAGCGTTCAGGTGTCCGCCTGGCCGTGCGGAGGCAAACGGATCCGTCCAGACTTACAATGTAAGTCAATGGGGACGGATCCATTTGAAGTTGACACAATATGGCTCAATTTTCAAACGGATCCGTCCCCCATTGACTTTCAATGTAAAGTCTGTACGGATTCGTCTGAACAACTTTAACACTTAGAATTTTTTCTAAACTATAATGCAGACGGATCCGTTCTGAACGGATCTAAACGTCTGCATTATAGGAGAGGATCCATCTGTGCAGACACCAGACGGATCCTCTCTGAACGCTAGTGTGAAAGTAGCCTTAAGTAAAAACTAATTAAAAGAATGTTTTCTATAAAAACTCATCAGCCCCCCTGCCATTAGTCTCCCCTCCAATGCAATTAGTTCCTCTGGCAGTGCCACCAGCTCCCCCCTTGACATCAGTTCCCCCACTCCCCCTCCTAGCCATATGTCCCCAGCGCCAGTGAAATAAAATATCTCTCCTGTAGGTGTGCTGCAGACACTCCAGAGATCTTTTATTTTCTTCTTCACATCGCTGCACTGGGACCTGAAGTCACACAGCGTCAGGTCATAGTGTGTGCTTATGTGCACTGTGTCCTGACTATGTGTGTACATCAGGATCCAGTGCAGCGATGTGCATAGCAAGGTTTTTACTTACACTCTGTGGTCACATGGCACAAACGAGTCATCGATGCAAAAAATTTGCATCAAGGATTTATTTGTGTTCAGTTAATAGATTAATTCGAGTAATCCAGCGCTCCAGACTAAAAAAAATATCAAGGAGCCATTGGCTCCTAACCTGAAAAATTTTGAAGCCAAATTAAATTTTTAGTTGCCAAATTTAAAATACATATAATTACGGTATAATAATAAAAAAAAGACGTCTTACCTAGGGTTGCCATGATACCAAAATTTTGATTCGATTTCGATACCATAAAGTATTGCGATACTCGATACCACGGGAAAAAAATAAAACTCCAAAAAAGCCACGTGCATTCCACATTTTATGGAACGTCTGGACCATTATAGAACAGTCCGATCCAAATTTTTGTTGGGACAAGGTGACTAAAAAATTGTGCGTTTTTTATATTTTTTTCTGTTACGGCATTCACCACATAGGAGATATTTTTAAATATTAATAGTTTTGCACTTTTTTGCGCGTGGTGATATGTAATATGTTTATTTTTTGGTTTATTTTAAATGTAACATTTGCAGACGAGCATTCCTCCCGCAGCGAGTCCGCAACGCAACTCCCGGCCTGACCTCCCAGCGCTGCCGGGGGTCACATAGCATTATATTGATTTATGATGCTATGTAACCCTTACAGTTCTGGAATGTATTGGATAACACTGACATAATGCTGCCAGTGTTATCCAATACATTCCAGAACTGTAAGGGTTACATAGCATCATAAATCAATATAATGCTATGTGAATCCCGTCAGTGCTGGAAGGTCAGGCCGGGAGCTGCAATGCGGACTCGCTGCGGGAGGAACGCTAGTCTGCAAGGGGCCTTAGTATTTTTTTTTTTTTTATTTAATAACTATTTCCCCCCTTAGGGGCTAGAACCTGTGATCTTTTCATCCCTTGTCCTATTCACCCTAAGGCCCCTTTCACACGGGCGAGTATTCCGCGCGGATTGAACGCATTGCACCCGCACTGAATCCCGACCAATTCATTTCTATGGGGCTGTTAACATGAGCGGTGATTTTCATGCATCACTTGTGCGTTGCGTGAAAATCGCAGCATGCTCTATATTCTGCGTTTTTCACGCAACGCAGGCCCCATAGAAGTGAATGGGGTTGCGTGAAAATCGCAAGCAAGTGCGGATGCGGTGCGATTTTCACGCACGGTTGCTAGGAAACGATCGGGATGGAGACCCGATCATTGTTATTTTCCCTTATAACATGGTTATAAGGGAAAATAATAGCATTCTGAATACAGAATGCATGGTAAAATAGCGCTGGAGGGGTTAAAAAAAGAAAAGAAAAATAATTTTACTCACCTTAGTCCACTTGATCGCACAGCCGGCATCTCTTCTGTCTCCTTCTTTGCTGACTGTAGGAACAGGACCTGTGGTGACATCACTCCGGTCATCACATGATCTTTTACCATGGTGATGGATCATGTGATGACCGGAGTGATGTCACCACAGGTCCTGTTCCTACAATCAGCAAAGAAGGAGACAGAAGGAGATGCCGGCAGCGCGATCAAGTGGACTAAGGTGAGTTAAAATTTATTTTATTTTTTTAACCCCTCCAGCGCTATTTTACTATGCATTCTGTATTCAGAATGCTATTATTTTCCCTTATAACCATGTTATAAGGGAAAATAATACAATCCACAGAACACCGATCCCAAGCCCGAACAATGTTTTGCACTCGCGCGGAAAAATCGTGCGTGTTCCCGCAACGCACCCGCACATTTTCCCACAACGCCCGTCTGAAAGAGGCCTAATAGAACTCTATCAGGGTAAATAGGACTTTACACTCTCCCTGCTGCCCTGTGCATAGTACACGCAGCGGCAGGGAGCTGACTATGGCAGCCAGGGCAACCGATCGGAGCCCCAGGATTACACTGCTGGGGCTCCGATCAGAAGCTGCCCTGCCACCAATGAGGAGGAGGAGGGGAGGGGACCCTGTGGCCCCTGCCACCAATGATTATAAGTTATAATACTGGGGGGGGATTGGGGGCGCACTGCGCCACCAATGATTATACGTTATAATACTGGGGGGGGGCCCGCACTGTGCCACCAATGAATATAGTTTATGCCTGAATACAAAACCAGGCTGCAGGTGCCGGCCATATCCCATACCCGGCCTCTGACGGCGCGCTGCGATCCGCCGCAATTAATTGGGGCAGATTGCAGCGTGCAGTCAGAGGCTGGGTGCCAGGTATGGGATATGGCCGACACCCGCAGCCTGCGTTTGTATTCAGGCATAAACTATATTCATTGGTGGCACAGTGGCCACAGCCCCTCCCCTCCTCCTCCCTGCTATCAGTCCATTGGTGGCAGCAGCTGCACAGGGAGGAGGGACTGCCTTCCTTCTCCCCTGTGCTGTGGAGGAGAACATGGCACGCGCTGACAGCAGCGCGTCCCATGTCAGTTCAACTCGTGTGTGAAAGAGGCAGAGCAGCGGAGGGTCTAGGCGCAAATGGCGACAAGACTACAACGTCTTGTCGCCATTTTGCAATTCTAAGTCGCATTGGCGACCATTTTGGCTGCCATCTGGAGCCCTGTAATCGTTTCAGACCTAATGGCCACCATGTCCCGATAAGCCTGCGACATCAGCAAGGAAGTGGTGGAGTCATGTTTTGGGCCGAAATTATGGAGAGAGAGCTGGTAGGCCCCTTTCACACGGGCGAGAATTCCGCACTGAATCCGGACCCATTCACTTTAATGGGGCTGTGCAGATAAGCAGTGATTTTCACGCACCACTTGTGCTTTTCTGCGTTTTTCACACGACGCAGGGCCCATAGAAATGAATGGGGCTGCGTGAAAATCGCAAGCATCAGCAAGCAATGGTTGCTAGGAGATGATAGGTATGAGCAAGGCCTCGATGGTAAGGTGTGTCTTTTTGCTGATGACACAAAGATTTGTAACAGGGTTGATGTTCCTGGAGGGATACACCAAATGGAAAAGGATTTAGGAAAACTAGAGGAATGGTCAAAAAATCTGGCAACTAAAATTTAATGTTGATAAGTGCAAAATAATGCACCTGGGGCGTAAAAACCCAAGAGCAGAATATAAAATCAGTGATACAGTCCTAACCTCAGTATCTGAGGAAAGGGATTTAGGGGTCATTATTTCAGAAGACTTAAAGGTAGGCAGACAATGTCATAGAGCAGTAGGAAATGCTAGCAGAATGCTTGGGTGTATAGGGAGAGGCATTACCAGTAGAAAGAGGGAGGCGCTCATGCCGCTCTACAGAGCACTAGTGAGACCTCATTTGGAGTATTGTGCTCAGTACTGGAGACCATATCTCCAGAAGGATATTGATACTTTGGAGAGAGTTCAGAGAAGAGCTACTAAACTAGTACATGGATTGCAGGACAAAACTTACCAGGAAAGATTAAAGGGTTTCTGTCACCCCACAAAACTCTTTTTTTTTTTTTTTGGATAGTTAGATTCCTTATAGGGCGATATAGGAGAATATAATGCTCTTACTTACTTTCATGCGGCCGATTCTTTATAAAACGAAGTTTTATAATATGTAAATGAGGGCTCTACCAGCAAGTAGGGCGTCTACTTGCTGGTAGCCGCAGCAGAAAACCGCCCCCTCGCCGTGTTGATTGACAGGGCCAGCCGTGATCTCCTCCTCCGGCCGGCCCTGTCAGTAATTCAAAAATCGCGCGCCTCTGGTCATTCGGCGCAGGCGCTCTGAGATGAGGAGGCTCGTCTCCTCAGCACTCTCTCAGTGCGCCTGTGCCGATGACGTCTTCTCTTTCGATGATGTCATCGGCGCAGGCGCACTGAGGGAGTGCTGAGGAGACGAGCCTCCACATCTCAGAGCGCCTGCGCCGAATGACCAGAGGCGCGCAATTTTTGAATTACTGACAGGGCCGGCCGGAGGAGGAGATCACGGCTGGCCCTGTCAATCAACACGGCGAGGGGGCGGTTTTCTGCTGCGGCTACCAGCAAGTAGACGCCCTACTTGCTGGTAGAGCCCTCATTTACATATTATAAAACTTCGTCCGCATGAAAGTAAGTAAGACTATTATATTCTCCTATATCGCGCTATGAGGAATCTAACTATCCAAAAAAAAAAAAAAAGAGTTTTGTGGGGTGACAGAAACCCTTTAAAGGACATTAACATTTGTGGTCGGGGCTATATGTGAAAGAACCTACCCCCTAATGTATGCCCCAACAGAACTAGAGGCTTGAGTTGTGCCATAACCGCTTCCGTCGAGAGTACACCTGAAAGAGGGCATACCCTGTAGGAGAGTGAAAGGAAAAGGGCGGGCTGGGAGGGGAACACTGCTGCCGTCCGTCCCCTCTGGAGAAAGGTGCGTCCTAGATATAGGGCAGGGCGCCCCTCCCACAAATACAGGCCAATTAATCGGCCTTAATACTTGTGGTCGGGGCTATATGTGAAAGAACCTACCCCCTAATGTATGCCCCAACAGAACTAGCGGCTTGAGTTGTGCCATAACCGCTTCCGTCGAGAGTACACCTGAAAGAGGCCAAAAACCCAGCATGAAAATACAAAGCGTGTTCATTGACGTATTACAACGCCAAATTCTGAAAGGCACAAGAAATCTCGCTAACGGGGTTCGGAACATAACGGCTGTAACAAGACGAGCGCCACCGGCCCAACTTACGGATAATGTGGGCTGGCACCTGATTCCTGAAGCGGCCGAGGCTGCCCCAACCCTGAACGAATGCCCTGACACCGTGAGGGGGTCAAAACCTAGATTGACCGCCAGTATACGCGCATGCGCTATGAATTGGGAGGTAGACAACGCTGCTGTCCCGAAGGGTAACAGTGGGGTGTTAGTGCCGCGACCGGCCAGTGCCCCTGACAATCCCTGCAGGACGTGGACCGGACCCCATTTGTGAGACGTGGGGAAGAATTTGACCTGGGTAGGGGGACCTGACTGGGAGGTCTTGGTCATTTAGACCACAGTACGGCCTGTCCAATGGTTACCCTAAACATGCGCTGCTGCCACCACGGGATACAGGTCCCTAGCCTCCGTTGCCTGGAAATTCCCGTGGCCTCGCAAAACTCCTCCGGCCACGCCCCATTCAGCCAATGGGGGCCAAAAATAGCAGCGAAACCAGTGCTGACCCCGCTGTTGGAGAATATGACGGGGGAGTTGTGGGAGACCGCCGGGACAAACATGGACACGCCATTCCAATGACTCAAGAAGTGGTCCCACATGCTCAAATCCGCTTGCGCTTGACTGTCCAGGAACACTGGACTATCCTGACAGGAAATAACTGAGACACGGCTGGATGATAGCTATGACAGTGGGAATAACTGAGACACGGCTGGATGATAGCTATGACAGTGGGAATAACTGAGACACGGCTGGATGATAGCTATGGCAGTGGGAATAACAGACATGGCTGGATGATAGCTATGACAGTGGGAATAACTGAGACCTGGCTGGATGATGGCTATGACAGTGGGAATAACTGAGACACGGCTGGATGATAGCTATGACAGTGGGAATAACTGAGACATGGCTGGATGATAGCTATGACAGTGGGAATAACTGAGACATGGCTGGATGATAGCTATGACAGTGGGAATAACTGAGACATGGCTGGATGATAGCTATGACAGTGGGAATAACTGAGACACGGCTGGATGATAGCTATGGCAGTGGGAATAACTGAGACATGGCTGGATGATAGCTATGACAGTGGGAATAACTGAGACACGGCTGGATGATAGCTATGACAGGGGGAATAACTGAGACATGGCTGGATGATGGCTATGACATAGTGGGAATAACTGAGACATGGCGGGAGGATAGCTATGACAGTGGGAATAACTGAGACACGGCTGGATGATAGCTATGACATAGTGGGAATAACTGAGACACGGCTGGATGATAGCTATGACAGTGGGAATATCTGAGACATGGCTGGATGATAGCTATGACATAGTGGTAATAACTGAGACACGGCTGGATGATAGCTATGGCAGTGGGAATAACTGAGACATGGCTGGATGACAGCTATGACAGTGGGAATAACTGAGACATGGCTGGATGATAGCTATGACAGTGGGAATAACTGAGACATGGCTGGATGATAGCTATGACAGTGGGAATAACTGAGACACGGCTGGATGATAGCTATGACAGTGGGAATAACTGAGACACGGCTGGATGATAGCTATGGCAGTGGGAATAACAGACATGGCTGGATGATAGCTATGACAGTGGGAATAACTGAGACCTGGCTGGATGATGGCTATGACAGTGGGAATAACTGAGACACGGCTGGATGATAGCTATGACAGTGGGAATAACTGAGACACGGCTGGATGATAGCTATGACAGTGGGAATAACTGAGACACGGCTGGATAATAGCTATGACAGTGGGAATAACTGAGACACGGCTGGATGATAGCTATGACAGTGGGAATAACTGAGACACGGCTGGATAATAGCTATGACAGTGGGAATAACTGAGACATGGCTGGATGATAGCTATGACAGTGGGAATAACTGAGACATGGCTGGATGATAGCTATGACAGTGGGAGTGGTAACAATCTGGCTACGAAAACCTACCCTGAGGAATGACGCGCATCGCACACTTTACATGCCTAACAACGACTGCAGTTCCACCTTGGTGGTGACCCTACCAGTGACGAAACTGTGAATGGCTGCGCGGACCCTAACCAACTTGTCTTCCGGCAACCTAGCTGACATGCTCTCTGTGACTGTAAAGCAAGCAAAAAACGGACCGTCACTACTACTGTTTAGCAACAATTTGACTACCACCCGTGCCTAGACACCACCACCGCCACTGCAGAAACCATCATGCAAAGGTAACTGACCCTGGTGACCACCTGACAGGTACGGAGAAAGAGGAGACGTGTGACAGTGGAAAATAAATTAGAGACAAAGAAGGAGGACCTTACCGGAAACCGGACATGATGCTGATACGAGAAGAACACAAGGAACCAACCGTGGAAATAGACCTGTTCGCACGAATTAAGCAGAATACGTTTTTTTTTTTTTTTAACAACGCTTGCGCCTGCGTTCAGGTGGCCCGAAGCTGGGTGACGAGACACGATTGTCAGATTGCCGGGGTTCTCACGGAGTTGGCTGAACGGCTGACGTGCATATGCCAAAATAAAACACAGCTATCTACGTAGCAAGCAAATTGTGACAAGTGTATGAAGACAGGCAAGTGAGAAACCTGCCCATCTGAAACAGAACAATGGAATAAAATGCCATACAATGTGAAGGGTCTGGCGTGCCCCTGCTGGCCTACGTCTAGGGGCGCCTGTTACTGGGGGTACTACCCCCAACAACTCATCACCATCACACTGCATGGCATTAACCCCCTACCTAACTGACAGCACGGCGGCCCGTGCCAGACTTTGCCCCCCATATAACAGTCATGGTGAATATACCAAATTCGTCTTGACAGAAAAGTTAAAAACAGCTAGGCTGTGATTAATCAGGCAGATTGAAACTCCGCCCTCAAAGACTAGCCTTCTCATTGACATTCCCCCCCCCTCCCCCCGTCCTTACTCCCTTACAAGCCTCCCCCAATGCAGAAAGATAGAGCCTAATGCGAGTAGCCCCAGCAAATATACGAACGGAGTCCCGCTGACTCCTGCTACCTGCGTGCAAGTCACGTGGGAGCGGGGCGTGCTGCCAGACTGCCGTTCCGGTGTGGGGATGTCCCTCTCATACCTTAGAGGGACCGACCCCACCGACCGGACTAAGGAGCCGACACTGCGCTGAGGCAGCCGCACGAGGAGGAACAGGACGCCGGAGGAAGCGCCGACCGGAAGTGACGCTCTGTCGCCTAGGAGATGCTGACGCCGCCGGCTGTAACAGGAACACTGCTGCCGTCCGTCCCCTCTGGAGAAAGGTGCGTCCTAGATATAGGGCAGGGCGCCCCTCCCACAAATACAGGCCAATTAATCGGCCTTAATACGTATAGCTTGGAAGAAAGACGAGACAGATGGGATATGATAGAAATTTTTAAATACATAAAGGGAATCAACAAGGTAAAAGAGAAAAGAATATTTAAAAGAAGAAAAACTGCTACAAGAGGACATAGGTTTAAAAGTAATATCAGGAAGTATTACTTTACTGAGAGAGTAGTGGATGCATGGAATAGCCTTCCTGCAGAAGTGGTAGCTGCAAATACAGTGAAGGAGTTTAAGCATGCATGGGATAGGCATAAGGCCATCCTTTATATAAGATAGGGCCAGGGGCTAGTCATAGTATTCAGTATATTGGGCAGACTAGATGGGCCAAATGGTTCTTATCTGCCGACACATTCTATGTTTCTATGTTAACCCCGGACCCCATTAAAGTCTATTCACTGTATTATTTTCCCTTATAACATTGTTATAAGGGAAACTAATAGCATTCTTAATACAGAATGCTTACTAAAATGTGCCTTAAGGGGTTAAAAAAAAAAAAAAAATTAACTCACTTCATCCACTTGATCGTGCAGCCATCATAGTCTTCTTTCAGGACCTGCAAAAGGACCTTTGATGGCGTAATCGCGGTGAGTGCACAGTTCCTTCTGAATGAAGATAGAGACTCAGTCTCCTCCTCATTGCTCCTATACTATTAATTAGCATACAGGGCGGGAGAAAACAACGGGGGCCACAGCGGGCGAACGGAGCGGCGCCCAGGAAAAATAGTAAGTGCAGTTAGATCCCTGCACTATCCCCTACGTATCCTGATACTTAGTTTATAATGTTTGGACCCATGAAAGGTCCCCTTTAATTACTACTGCTTCATCCCATTCAAGTGAATGGAATGGTGCAGTGTACTTAGAGCTGCTCTGTTCCATTCACTTAAATGGGACAGAGATGTTGTAGTTACACTGCACCGCCGCTGCAATGTCGACGGCATGCAGGTAAATTATGAGAACAATGTGCTCATTCGAGCGCTGCGGTCTCTTCAAACAGCTGATCATGGGGGTTTGCGTGAGTCAAACTCCCCACGATCTGATATTAATGACCTATCCTGTATATACCGTAGGTCAAACCAAACAACCACTTTAATGAAAACCTTAATCCACAGTGTTCTGGGACGAAGATTTACCTTCCAACAAGACAATGACCCTAAGCACACAGCCAAGACCACACAGGAGCGGCTTAGGAACAACTCCGTGAATGTTCTTGAGTGGTCCAGCCAGAGCTCTGACTTGTACCCAACTGAACATCTCTGAAGAGACCTGAAAATTGCTGTCCACCGATGGTCCGCATCCAACCTAGCAGAGCTTGAGAGGATCAGCAGAGAAGAATGGCAGAAAATCCCCAAATCCAGGTGTAGAACTTGTGGCATCATCCCCAAGAAGACTGGAGGCTGTAATCACAGTCAAAGGGGCTTCAACTAAGTCCTGAGTAAGGGGTTTGAATACTTATATCAATGCAAGATTTTAGTTTTTCCTTTTCAATAAATGAGCAAAGATTTCTAATATTCTGATTTTACTTTCTCATAATGGGGTAATGAGTGCAGAATGATGGGGGAAACTTACATTTGTTTTGGGGGGTTTTAGCAGAAGGCCGCAACATAACAAAATGTAAAAAAAATGTAATTAGACTTACCGGTTAGGCTACTTTCACACTTGCGGCAGAGTGATCCGGCAAGCAGTTCCGTCGCCGGAACTGCCTGCCGGATCCGGCAAAACGTATGCCAACTGATGGCATTTGTAAGACTGATCAGGATCCTGATCAGTCTGAAAAATGCATTGAAATGCCGGATCCGTCTTTCCGGTGTCATCCGGTAAAATAGATCCGGCATTTATTTTTTTCAACTTTTTTTTTTTGGTCTGCGCATGCCGGATCCGGCACTAATACATTCCTATGGAAAAGAATGCCGGATCCGGCATTCAGGCAAGTCTTCCGTTTTTTTGGCCAGAGATAAAACCGCAGCATGCTGCGGTTTTATCTTTGTCCTGATCAGTCAAAAAGACTGAACTGAAGACATCCTGATGCATCCTGAACGGAATGCTCTCCATTCAGAATGCATTAGGATAAAACTGATCAGTTCTTCTCCGGTATTGGGCCCCTAGGACGTAACTCTATGCCGGAAAAGAAAAACGCTAGTGTGAAAGTACCCTAATTCTGTTTCCTTGAATCCACCATGACGACTACACATGAGATTGACCCCTCGACCTGTATAGGGGCAGGAACACCGAGTTTAAAAGGCCACCACCCACTCTCACCCTCAGTGTTTACAAATTACCAAAGTGGGTGCAAACCTATATTATGTTTTTTATATATTTTATATTATTATTTTTTCTTTATTATTATTTTTATTTTATTTTTTTGAGCATTTCTTCATACTCAATATCTGATCAACTAAGGGAGGGAATATTCAAGCCGTCATGGTGGATTCAAGGAAACAGAATTACTGGTAAGTCTTATTACGGTTTTCCCCATTTCATCCACCATGACCGCTACACATGAGAACTACCAGATTACTTGGTACGGGGGGCAACAGCTTCCAAACTTTCTGGCCAAAGGTCAGGTCTGTAGAAGCAGAGATATCTATACGATAATGCTTTATGAATGTATTTATACTTGACCAGGTAGCATCTCTACAAATCCTGTCAAGGGAAACGCCAGCTTTTTCCGCCCAAGAAGACTCCATTGCCCTAGTGGAATGGGCTCTAACGTTAGCGGGACTAATAAGACCCGCCATTGAGTAACAGCAGGATATCATGGTTTTAATCCAACGATCAATAGAGGCCCTGGAAGCTTTTTTCCCCTTATTTTGACCTGCGAACTGAATAAGGAGGCTGTCATCTTTCCTAAATTTTTTAGTAGCTGTAAGGTACTGGATAATTGTATCTCTTACGTCCAGGAGCTGGAACTGTACTTCAGTTGAATTTTGTGGGTCTGTAGAACAGAAGGGTAGGATGATTTCCTGATCTCTATGGAAATTTGAGACCACTTTTGGAAGAAAACCCGGATCTAATCGCAGTACTATTCTGTCCGGAAAAATTGAAAGGTAGGGTACTCAGCAGGAGATGGCCTGAATTTCTCCCAGGCGTCTAGCTGATGTTTTAGCTATTAAAAATGCTGCTTTGAATGAAACGTGTTTAATTGAAATGTCCGATAAATAAGTAAACTGAGAATTCATTAGTCCTCTCAAGACCAAGTTAAAATCCCACTTGGGAACCCTTGGGGTTAGAAATGGTCTTAGTCTGGAGGCAGCGCTTATAAATCTTTTTATCCATCTATGGTTGGCTAAGTCCATGTCATAAAAAGCCCCCAAGGCGGAGATCTGGATCTTTAGCGTACTAGGTCTAAGGCCAATATCCAACACCCTCTGGAGAAAATCTAAAATTTTCTGGATACATTGGGGTGACTTCCCCTAGCAAACTACAGTATCTTTTCCAGATTTTGAGATATATAGCCGAGGTGACTTTCTTCCTACTAGATTTCAAAGTATTAATGACTTCTTCCGAAAGCCCTTTACTTTTTAAGTTTTCACTTTCAGGATCCAGACTGATAGCTTGAACAGGCTGGGGTCCTGATGAAGGATTGGGCCCTGCGATAGAATGTCCTTCTGAAATGGTATTCTCCACGGTTCTTCCACAGCCATCTCCTTTAGGATGGAGAACCAGCTTCTCTTGGGCCAGTAGGGGACCACTAATATCACCGTTACTGGGTCCGTTAATATCTTCTGCAAGACCCGAGGGATTAGGGCCCAGGGAGGAAAGGCGTATGCGAGGTTCCAAGTCCACCTGACTGAGAAAGCGTTGGTTCTTCTCTGGGATTTAAGGAACAAAACCGCCTTACTTTCGCATTTGTTTTTGAAGCGAATAGGTCTATTTCAGGTACTCCCCATCTTTTGGAAATCTTCTGAAAAATGTCTGGACTTAAGAGACCACTCCCCTGGGTCTAATGTTTTTCTGCTGAGATAATCAGCTTCTAGGTTTTCTGAACCTCTGAGATGGATTGCTTTAATTGAAAGGACATTCTTTTCTGCCAGTCCCCTCAAACTTGGAGATCTTGTGCCTCCCTGGTGTTTTAGATAGGCCACAGTTGTTATATTGTCTGAAAATATTTTCACATGCTTTTTGAATAACATGTCTTGAGATACTTTCAGGGTTTCCCAGACCGCTCGCAGTTCTCTGTAGTTTGATGATCTGCTCTTTACTTCGTCTGACCACTTGCCCTGCCAGCTTGAGGAGGCCACTTTTGCCCCCCATCCGATGCCACTTGCGTCTGTAATTATTTGAATTTCTGGAACTGTTAGCCAGGCTACGCCTTTTGACAGATTTTCCCTTTCCTTCCACCAGTTCAAATCTGACTTTACGTGGTAAGGGACATTTATCTTTTTGTCTAGGGAGGACTGTATTCTGTTCCATTTTCCTAGAATCCATGTTTGTGTTAGCCTGGTGTGAGCCTGACACCATGCTATGGCTGTAATGCATGATGTCATAATTCCCAGGATGCTCATGGCCCCTCTGATAGAGCACTGTTTTCTGAGACTGGAAATTCCTTATTCTCTCCCTGAAAGATTCCAACTTTTCTTGTGGGAGAGATGAAGTCTGGGTAATTGAATCTAGCATTACCCCTAAGAACTTCGCTGGTACTAGGCAGGGTGGATAAAAATTAATGATTTAAAAAAATAAAATTAAATAAAAAATTAAAAATAAATAAATTAAAAATCGAATTTTTTATTTAAATCAGATTTTTTTTTATTTAAATCAGATTTTTTTTAATATAAAATGCTTTTTGAGGAAAATATATTACCATCCAAAGGTTATTCCATCATAAAATAAAGATTCGTTTTTTAATTATGTAGAATAAGGCTGTATATGTTTAATTTTTTTGGTAAATAAATTCCATTAATCCATTCACAATGTCATGCTCTTCCAGAGGTTTTTGTAAGATTATTGGGCAGTTTCTCTGTCTACAAGATATTATCACAGATGCTTGGTTTACTTTTGCAGTTCTCAAAACTGAATTTGACTCAGCAGAGATCACATGCCTCTTCTTCACAGCAAAAATGTTATAACATGAACAGAGTGGAGAAAAAGACCTTAAAGAGGACCTTTCACCGATTAATACACTATGAACTAACTATACAGACATGTAGAGCGGCGCCCGGGGATCTCACTGCACTTACTATTATCCCCGGGCGCCGCTCCGTTCTCCTGTTATGTCCTCCGGTATCTCCGTTCACTAAGTTATGGTAGGCAGAGTCTGCCCTTGTTCTGCTCTAGCGCTGGCCAATCGCAGCGCAGAGCTCACAGCCTGGGAGAAAATAACCTCCCAGGCTGTGAGCTCTGCGCTGCGATTGGCCAGCGCTAGAGCAGAACAAGGGCAGACTCCGCCTACCATAACTTAGGGACTGGAATCTCCTCCTACTATAACTTAGTGAGCGAAGATACCGGAGGGCATAGCAGGAGAACGGAGCGGCGCCCGGGGATAATAGTAAGTGCAGTGATATCCCCGGGTGCCGCTCTACAGGTCTGTATAGTTAGTTCAACCTAATCAAACTAATATGAAAAGTTGTTGTTCTAAAAATCTTCATCTACTTGCATATTATAATTTATACCAGCAAGAATTAGTCTTTATGTAGAAAACTATGATTTAAATCAAGCATTACTGTCTTCCTTTTTTTTCTTTTTCTGTTATGTATTTGTTCTTCTTTATTGTTTGTCATTTGCCTATATAGTCATATATCAGACAATGTTGACGGATGGAGTGGAGAGGGAGCTGGGAGTGGGCCTTCTATTGTACCCAAAATGATTGCAGCGTGTGTCCTCAGCCTTTTGACTATTTCCCATGGTTCTTAAAATAGTCTCTCTGAACGCAAAAAAGCTAAATAGCCCCCAGAAAAGGTCCTTTATGTGGTCAGAAGCACTTGACCTCAATGCAGATATTTTGTGTGTACAGGAGTCCCATATAATAAGCAAAGATGCACATAGGATCAAACACCATCTATTCCCATATGTCGTGCAGTCTCATTATTGTAAAAAGCAAAGAGGAGTCATTCTGGCTTTTAAGAACACTGTTGCCTTTTCAATAAGTAATACGTTCATAGACAAAAACGGCAGATTCATTATCCTAACATGCATTCTGAACAATATAGTGTATACTATAGTGGCAGTTTACGCTCCTAATAGGCATCAGTTACACTTCCTTAATAAAGTATTAGCGAAAACAGAGAAACTACGACAAGGTCATTTGGTGATTTGTGGAGACTTCAATCTAGTGCCCGATGCTGAGATGGATTCCTCGGCCAAAAATAGGAGTTCTTATTCCACTCTGAATCCTCTTTTGAGACGTGAAGAGCTGTACGACATTTGGAGAATTCAGCATGCATCTGAAAGGGATTACTCCTTTTTCTCACCTGTGCACAATTCCTACTCCCGCATAGACCTTTTTTTGGTCAGCAGATCACTCCTACAGCTGGCCACGCAGTTCACGGTGGAAGTAATAAAATGGTCTGATCATGCTGCTATCTCCCTGTCAATTCAGGAAACATATAATGTACGAGAAACCCTCTGGCGATGTAGCCCTTACATTATCTCCAACCCAGGATATAAGGCAGAAATCAATAAAGCACTAACTAACTATTTTGAGCTGAACGTGGGCTCCGTCTCCAATCCATGTAGCCATGGAATGCCCATAAGGCCTACATCCGAGGCATTTTCATCAAACTGGGACACCAGGCGAAAAAACTAAGAGAACAGAAACTAAATGCCATACTTTCCCAACTTACCTCCCTAGAATCCCTAAATAAATCCTCCCTATCTGCAGAAAGGGTGGCCCAAATACATGCCCTGAGAACGCAACTTAGGGAGTGTCTTCTTTTTACATTTGAAAAAAACCTGAGGGCCTCCAAGGCCCGCTACTACTCACAGGATAACAAAGCAGGGAAACTATTGGCCCGCCGCCTAAAAATGAGAGCCGCCAAAGCCAGAATCCCTCACCTGGTTCACCCGACCAAAGGGCATAAGATTTATGACCCTAAGGCTATGGCAGATCAATTTGTAGAATATTATTCGGCCCTATACAATCTAAAAGATTCCCCTGAGATAGAATCCACATCGCCCCTTGAGATTAGCTCTTATCTAGAGAAATTAAACCTCCCAGCCCTAAACGACCATCAAAGGAATATATTGTCCAACCCTATCAGTACCTTTGAGATTGCTAAAGCCGTATCCTCACTTCATCCTCACAAGTCCCCTGACCCAGATGGTCTGACCAATATTTACTACAATACCTTTCAAGACCAGCTCATTCCCCACCTTTTGCCGGTCTTTAATAAAGCATTTACAGAGGGTTCACTTCCAGCCGAGTTGCTATCTGCTACTATAGTAGCACTGCCAAAACCAGGTAAAACGCCAGATAGACGCCAAAATTTTAGACCTATATCCCTGTTAAGCACAGACTTGAAGATTTATGCTAAGATTTTAGCAACTAGATTATCAGACATTATACCACTCCTTACATCTGCTGATCAGACAGGATTTGTCAAAGGTAGACAGATTACTGATAACTCCCGCAGGATTCTGAACATCATAGATACTATTAACCGTAAAGGGACTAGTGCGCTGCTGGTGGCCCTAGACGCAGAGAAGGCGTTTGACCGACTGAACTGGTCGTTCGCTTTCTCTGTGTTGAAAATAATGGGACTGGGGGAGGCGTTCATAGAGGCAGTGAGAGCCCTTTATTCCAATCCCTCAGCTAAAGTATTCATTAACAGGGCATTATCTGGGTCATTTCCCTTGACTAATGGCACACGTCAAGGGTGTCCCCTTTCTCCCTTGATATTCATCCTGGCGATGGAACCTCTGGCTCAGGCCATTAGACTCAGCCCAGATATTCCTGGAATTCAGATTGGGAGGTGCAAGCACTGCATCTCTATGTATGCAGATGATGTGCTCATGACACTCTCATCGCCTCAAATTGCCCTTCCGGTAGCACTTTCTATTATTAAAGAATATGGTAGATTATCATACTATAAAGTCAATGAATCCAAATCCCAAATTCTCCCTTTAAATATGGTAAGCAACCTGGTAGACTCCCTAAAGATCGCCTTCCCGTTCGATTGGAGACAGGATAGCATTAAATACCTGGGTATAAATTTACCTCCGACCCTTCCCAATCTGTTCAAGGTTAACTATCTTCCCCTGCTGGAGATGATTAAGCAAGACTTAGCCTCATATAGCAAGTATGAAATATCCTGGGTTGGACGCATTGCGACCTTCCAAATGTTTGTCTTGCCAAAGCTTCTGTTTCTCTTTAGAATGGTCCCCATAAAAGTTCCCAACTTCTTTTTCAAGAAGGCACAAGGCCTGCTCAGCGGCTTTGTGTGGTCTGGAAGTAGGCCTCGAATTGCTACGAGTACTCTCACAAAAAGTTAAACTAATGGAGGTCTTAACCTTCCAGATCTTAGGGATTACTTCCTGGCCACTCAAATCCAGGTGCTGAAGAAATGGTGGACACTGGATGTTCAAACTCCATGGGTACAAATAGAATCTACGTCAGCCCCAAGTGGCCATCCCAAAGCCCTTCTGATTGATAGCTTAAGCGTCTCCAAATCTAGGGTTCTGCCTTTACCTCTTGTGATGAAAACCTCACTATACCATTGGTGTCTATTTCACAAAAACTGTACTCCGACTCCACTCTCATTGTTGGACACGGCGCCTTTGCAGTTAGTGGAATTACATATTCCTGGGTTAGACCTATCATCATGGGGCCCCTTAGGTATCAACACTTTTAGTCAGCTTTACAGTAATGGCTCCTTAAAATCCTTTAGCGAGCTCCAGGAGGAATTTACAATACCCAGGGGAGATTTCTTTAAATTCTTGCAAGTTCGGCACCTCCTACAATCGAAATCACCTCACCAAGTGATTGCACATAAGGGGATTTTTGAGGTATGGGCCCGGCCAACACGTCCTGACCGCAAAGAGGGGATTGGATCGCTGTACTAAGCTGTTGGCTTGAAATCCACCTTTTCCAAATCTGCGCCACTTCAAGCGTGGGATAGGGAACTAAAAGTAACTATACCTGAGTTAGACTGGATTGAAACATTCAGATTCATCTCCAAGACATTTCGTAGCACAACTTTGTATGAGGCAGCCGTTAAGTCGTGTTTGAGATGGTACTATACCCCTGACAGACTGAGCAAAATCTACCCTGGCACGTCTCATCTCTGTTGGCGTGGATGCGGTTGCTCTGGTACATTGCTGCACATCCTTTGGGAGTGCCCTTTGATATAAAAAATCTGGTCAGACATGTTCGTGATAGCCTCTGTTTTGTGGTATTACGGTCAATAAAAGCGTGAACATGGCTCTGTTTTTCAGGGGTATACAAGAAGTCCCACCTAAGTGCAGAATCCCGGTGGCGCATTTGCTGCTGGTCACAAAATTAGCGCTAACTAAATATTGGAAATCAGCAACTGTCCCGTCTGAGGCTGAAATTTTAGCCAGAGTCCATAACAACTGTGCGTATGAAAAAGCTATGGCTTATAAGGAACATAGAGTGGATAGGTTCTTGTATCAATGGGAGTCGTGGATGCGGTTCATGCCCAGGTCCCCAGGCCAACCCTATGACTTATCGCTATAGTGCTGTCTGAACATTGTATGACTGTAATGTTATTTCGTATCAAGGCAATGATTATTTTCTGTTACTTTCTGTTATTCTTTAATACTTAATACTTGTATTAATTTACCTACTGCGGAATGTATTGCATCGCCATCTATGTGTACCTGCATATATGACCAACTACTTACTATGTATCTGATGGTGTTTTTCTCATCGCTTATGTTGAAAATATTCAATAAAAATGATTGAAAATAAAAAATAAATCAAGCATTACGGAGGCTACTTTCACACCTGCGTTCGGGTGTCCGCTCGTGAGCTCCGTTTGAAGGGGCTCACAAGCGGCCCCGAACGTATCCGTCCAGCCCTAATGCATTCTGAGTGGACGCGGATCCGCTCAGAATGCATCAGTCTGGCGGCGTTCAGCCTCCGCTCAGCAAGCGGACACCTGAACGCTGCTTGCAGCGTTCGGGTGTCCGCCTGGCCGTGCGGAGGCAAGCGGATCCGTCCAGACTTACAATGTAAGTCAATGGGGACGGATCCGTTTGAAGATGACACAATATGGCTCAATCTTCAAACGGATCTGTCCCCCATTGACTTTCAATGTAAAGTCTGGACGGATCCGTTCAGGCTACTTTCAGACTTAGAATTTTTTTCAAACTATAATGCAGATGGATCCGTTCTGAACGGATCCAAACGTCTGCATTATAGGAGCGGATCCGTCTGAGCTGACATCAGACGGACCCGCTCTGAACGCTAGTGTGAAAGTAGCCTGACTAGTGATTTAAATCAGTTTGATTTAAATCAAATCCACCTTGGTACTAGGCAAGATTTTTTCACGTTTATCAACCAGCCCAATTCTGAGATTGTTTGTATCACGTAATTGGTCTGTCTGGACGTTTCCAGCTCTGAATTTCCTACGAGGAAGTCGTCTAAATAGGGAAAAAATTTTAAGCCCTCTAGTCTGAGAGGGGAAATAATTTCTATTATCAGCTTTGTGAACACCCTTGGGGTTGAAGATATACCGAATGGTAGGGCAGTGAACTGGAAATGATTGACTATGCCCTTTGTCTTTCAGTGCGAATCTGAGGTATCTTTGTGACTTTTGATGGATGGGAACATGGTAGTAGGCATCTTTTAGATCGATGTATGTCATATATGCTCCTTTTTTGACTAGGGGGATTATTGATGAAATTTACTCCATTTTGAATTTTTTGTAGGTTACACTGTAGATTTGTTTAGCCCTTTTAGGTTTATAATAGTACAGAAAATCCGTGGGGTTTTTGGACTAAAAATAACTTTGAATAAAAGCCCCTTCCCCTTTCTGGTTTAGGAACTTCTAATACCACGCCTGATTTTTTCAAGTCTAGGACTGACTCCCTACCAAATTTTTGCTAACACGTTCTGAGTGTGGGATGTTATTTGACATCTTTTTGGAGGGGTTGAGGAAAATTCTATCCCGTAGCCATTTTTTACGATGTCTAAGGCCCAAGGATTTTGGGTTACGTCTTACCACGGAGATAGAAAATTTCTCAACCTTCCTCCTACCCTGGCGTCATTGTTTTTTGGTTTGTTTGTTCTAAAGATTAAGGAGGAACCCTCTGCCTTTTCCCCCTTTCTGATAGCTCCATCGTCCCGATTTTCTCTTCCCCCTGTAGGATCTTGATTGTGAGCTAAAGGGACGAAAAGGTCTCTTCTTGCTCTCTTCTGGGAACCCTTTTTTCTGTCACCAGCCTTCTCTAGGATTGCATCTAGAACTGGCCCAAAAACGTATTCGCCAGAAAACACAATAGAGCACAGTTTAGCTTTGGAGGTCCTGTCACCCCCCCCAAGACTTCACCCAAAGTGCCCTTCTCACCGAATTTGATAGTGCTGCATCTTTAGCAGCAGATCTGACCGATTCTGTGGAGGCATCAGCCAGAAAAGCTGTGGCAGACTTAAGAAGGGGGATGGAGTTTAGGATTTCTTCTCTGGGAGTTTTTTTTTTTTTATGTGGTTCTCTAATTCGTTAAGCCAAAAATACATGGCCCTGGCCACAGGCAGGCATCCTCAAACTGCGGCCCTCCAGCTGTTGCAAAACTACAACTCCCAGCATGCCTGAACAGCCTACAGGTATCAGCTTACAGCAGGGCATTGTGGGAGTTGTAGTTTTACAACAGCTGGAGGGCCGCAGTTTGAGGATGCCTGGTATAAGGGCTCATGCACACACCCGCTGCCGTATTTTGGGGTCCGCAAAACACAGATACTGGCCGTGTGCATACCGCATTTGGCGGAACAGAATGTCCTGCCTTTTGTAGAACTCTCCTATCCTTGTCCATAAAACGGACAAGAATAGGACATGTTCTATTATTTTGCGGGGCCACGTCACCGATGTGTGCTGTCAGCATCTTTTTCAGCCCCATTGAAATGAATGGGTCGGCATCTGCAATTTTTGGAGTAAAAAAATACTGAAATGTGAACACATTTAAATCAATGGGTACGTGTGCTGTCCGCAGAAAATGCGAACAGCACACGTCAGTGAAGAATTGAAATGTGAACAAGTCCTTATTTCTCAGGATAATAATCTTCCTAGAAGTGTCTGGCAGCGGCTTTCTCCCCTCTCACCATTCAGGATACATGCATGCCCTCACATAGATTTGTACATCTCAAATGGATCCTCAATTCAGAAGTCCCCCTGCTCCCCTCCTGTCTAGTTCTTTCACTGGTGACCGATCACCCGGGAAATACAATTCAAAAGTCTCAGAAAAAAGCTCTTAACAGCTTGTAATCTCCACACAGCAGACGCCATCCCCACCCACCCTCGTTCTCTACTGTGCATTTTACCCAGGAACTCCCGACTCAAAATATCAGACTGTCTACACCTTGAAAACAGCACGGGGGGGAATTTATCATTCTCCCTATGCCTTTGATGTTAAAAAGTTGCAAAACCCTGGATTATGCCCCATTCACATGACTGTGGGACCGCTGTACCCTAGAGCCGGCAGGATGAGCCTAAAACACTAAAAAGCCTAAAAATATGTTTATTCATTAATATTTTGTTCTTCCTCATTTTTAGAAACAAAACTGAAAACATCAAATTCTGTGCAGACCTGCTGACTAGCAACTGTGCAGTGTTAGGGCGATGTGAAAAACAAATACCAATTGCCTGTGGTTGTTTGCCAGGGTCTGCTGAAATTGTTAGAGAAAGAAGAGGGCTGTGGAGCGAATACGGGAATAGCACAATGGGGAGTATCTAAAAAGTAAGTTCAATCTTCTGCTTTAAACTGGCAATATATAGCATTTCATGCCAAGGTACTGTACATGAGTGAGGCAGAAAGGAGCCAGCTGTGAGCATTGCAGCCTAGGGTTGTTTCGATACCAAAATTTTAATTCGGTTTCGATACCATAAAAAAATACTGCGATACTCGATACCACGCGAAAAAAATAAAACACCAAAAATAGCCGTGTGCATTCCACATTTTATGGAACGACCGGCCCATAATAGAAAACTCAGATCCTATTTTTTGGGGGGACAAGGTGACTAAACAAAATGGCAAATCGCACAGTTTTTATAAAAAAAATTTCTGTTACAGCGTTCACCACATAGGACTTTTTTTTATATTTTAATAGTTTGGACTTTTCAGACATGGCGATATGTAATATGTTTATTTATTTATTGTTTATATATTTTATATGTAAAATTGGGACAGGGGGTGATTTATACTTAATATTTTGATGTTTTTTTTTTTTACTTTTTTCCCCCCCTTAGGGGGGCTAGAACCTGGGATCTTTTAATCCCTTGTCCTATAAACCCTAATAGAGGTCTATTAGGGTAAATATGACTTCACACTGTCCCTGCTGCCCTGTGCATAGTACACACACAGCAGCAGGGATGTTACCATAGCAGCCAGGGCTTCAGTAGCATCCTGGCTGCCATGGTAACGATCGGAGCCCCGCAATTACACTGCTGGGGCTCCGATCAGAGGCTGCCACTGCCACCAATGAGGAGGGGAGGGGACCCTGTGACCACTGCCACCAATGATTATAATAGTTATAAAACTGGGGGGGGGGGGGGGGGGGGGTTGGGGGCACACTGCGCCACCAATGATTTTAATACTGGGGGGGTAGAGGGGAGGGGGCGCACTGCGCCACCAATGATGATATGATTAACATTTAATACAGGAGGCAGGTGCGGCACCTGTGGGGTTAACTGCCGCTAATCTCAGCTCCCCGCCAGTACCCGCCTCCGGGATTTGTATTAAACATTTACTTTCATTGGCGGCGCAGTGCACCCTCCCCTCTCTCCTCGTGGCAGCAGCAGCACACGGGGGAGAGAGAGAGAGTGCTTCCTTCTCCACTGTGCTGCTGAGGAGAACACGGAGTGCGCTGAAAGCAGCGCGCTCATGTTCTCCGATACTAGACTGCGCAATAGCGAAGCCTAGTATCTAAAAAAAATAAAAAATCCTGGTATTGAGGTAGATACCAGGCAAAAGTATCGATTGGGTATCGAAAATTAGATACCCGAAACAACCCTACTGCAGCCCGAGAGGCTCGAGGGGTCAGAGAATTTATTAACTTCTGAAACTACACAGATTATTGAGGTTGTCCCATCAAGAACATGTATCATATAGGGTAGAAATGTCTCGTCTCCGGAGCCTGTCCTCACTGCACAGCCACAGGGTGCTCGGGACTGTGGTCTAGTGATCAGTTCCTACAGCTGGGGCCCCTGAAATCAGATGTTTATCATTTATATACAGGCACTCTGCCATATAACATAATATCAGGATTGAGTCTCTGTACTGTGACCTCACTATGTTCGTTACCTCTGTACTGTGACACGTCTATGTTTATCACCTCTGTACTGTGATGACATCACTACGTTCATTACCTCTGTACCGTTTCATGATCTACCGCTGTATATACTTTAAAGGGGTATTCCGGTTATAGAAAGTTATCAAAAGTTATCCATAGAACAGGGGAGAACTATCAGATTGGTGGGGGTTCTACTGCTGAGACCCCCACTGATCAAGAGAATGGAAGCCCCTTACCCTGTGCTGCCCCCCTTACCTGGACAGAGTTCCTAGTCAGAAAAAACATGTCAACGCGCCATTCTTTTCTATAAGAGTTCTGGAGATAGCGGAGTACAGCACTCCACTATCTCCGGAATCCCCATAGAAATGAATGGAGCAGCTGCGCGCTTTTCCAACCAGCCGCTCCGTCCATTTCAGGGGGTCTCCACAGGGTACGGGGCCTCCATTCTCTTGATCAGTGGGGATCCCAGCGGTAGTAACCCCACCGTAATGCTGATAGACTTTTAACCCTTCTGATGCCATTGTCAAACGTTCCCTATGGGAACTATAAAAAAAAAAGTGTGCAAAAAAAAATGTTTTTAAAAATACTAAAATATAAAAATTCATATCTCCCCCTTTCCCCAAAATGAAAATAAAAATACCTAAACAATACAAAAAATACACATCATGGGCATCGGCACGTGCAAAAACATAAAATATTAAACCCATACGTCAAACCTGATACACACCCCAAAATGGGATGAATGAAAAGTTAGGGCTGAAACAATTACTCGATTGAATCAAGTAATTCGACAAAAAAATCCTCGATGCAAATTTTTTGCATCGAGGATTCGTTTGTGTCATGTGACCACGGAGCGGGAGTGAAACGCTTGCTATTACTTACCGCTCCGTGGTCACCCGCAGGCCCGCACCGCACTGCACTGGATCCTGACACATCGTCAGGTCATAGTGACCGTAAGCGCATACTTTGACCTGGCGCTGTGCGGCGTCAGGACTACAGTGCAGCGCGCAGATAAGAAGAGGAAGGAGCTGTGGAGCGGAGCCCCTACAGGAAAGGTAAGTATTTTATTTCACTGGCACTGTGGACATGGCACTGAAGGGGGACAGCTGGCAATGGATGGCATGGAGGGGCTGATCTAATGGCACTGGGGGACATGGAGGGGCTGATCT
This sequence comes from Bufo bufo, assembly GCF_905171765.1. Classification (NCBI taxonomy): domain Eukaryota; kingdom Metazoa; phylum Chordata; class Amphibia; order Anura; family Bufonidae; genus Bufo; species Bufo bufo. The sequence goes on along the minus strand of NC_053394.1, from coordinate 363,160,009 downwards.
AATGGCACTGGCGGACATGGAGGGGCTGATCTAATGGCACTGGGGGACATGGAGAGGCTGATCTGATGGCACTCAGGAAGTGAGGACATGGAGAGGCTGATCTGATGGCACTGGGGGAGTGGGGGACACGGAGGGGCTGATCTGGTGGCAGTGGGGGACATGGAGGGGCTGATCTGGTGGCACTGGGGAAGTGCCATGGAGGGGCTGATCTGATGGCACTGGGGGGACATGGAGGGGCTGATCTGATGGCACTGGGGAAGTGAGGACATGGAGAGGCTGATCTGATGGCACTGGGGGAGTGGGGGACATGGAGAGGCTGATCTGGTGGCAGTGGGGGACATGGAGGGGATGATCTGGTGGGAGTGGGGGACATGGAGGGGCTGATCTGATGGCACTGGGGGAGATGGAGAGGCTGATCTGGTGGCACTGGGGGATATGGAGGGGCTGATCTGGTGGCACTGGGGGGACATGGAGGGGCTGATCTGATGGCACTGGGGGACATGGAGGGGCTGATCTGATGGCACTGGGGGACATGGAGGGGCTGATCTGATGGCACTTGGGGAACGGAGCTGTTGGCACTGGGGGGAACTGATGCACTTGGGCTGATCGCACAGGGGGGAACGAAGGGTGTTGGGGACTGATAGCAGTGGGTCTGAGTTTTTATAAAGGAAAACCGTCTATTAATTCATTTTTTCTTAGAGTACTCGATTAATTAAAAATAATCGATAGAATACTCGATTACTGAAATAATCGTTTACTGCAGCCCTAGTACAGATTGCCTCGCAAAAAATGAGCACTCACACAGCTCATAACTACTAAAACGTTATAGGAGTCAGAATATGGCAACGAAAAGAAAAAAAAAAATTTCAAGGTTTTTATTACCGTATTATTTTTTGTACTAAAACACAAGAACCCCCCCATCTCCCGGGGAGGCAAGGAGTGAAAAACGAAAATCTCTCTAGGGCTAAAAGGGTTAGGGCTCATGCACACGACCGTTGTTGTTTTGCGGTCCGTTTTTCACGGATCCGTTGTTCTGTATCTGATTTTTTTTTTCTCTACATGAAATACTCTTCCGTTCCGTTATTCCAAGAACATATCCGTATGGTTTCCGTATTTGATCAGTTTTTTTGTGGATCAGAAACGGAAACAGTAACTTATTAATCACCAAACACATGAGCAATATGGGCTGGGCATAGCATTTCTACAGTATGGATCCGCAAAATACGGATGACATACGGATATGTTGTGTGCGTTCCGTGTTTTTTGCGGACCCATTGACTTGAATGGGGCCTCGGACCGTGATTTGAGGACAATAATAGGACATGCACTACTTTTTTGCGGAACGGAAATAAGGAAACGGAATGCACACGGAGAACCTTCCGTTGTTTTTGCAGACCCATTGAAGTGAATGGTTCTGCATATGGTCCGCAAAAAAAAACGGAAGCGGAAAGAAAATACATTTGTGTGCATGAGCCCTTAATCAGATGACCTGAAGGTTTCATCCATACTAGGTGGATTTTCTGCATCTTAATTTCTACCATGGATTTAGCCACATGTCCGCAGAAAAAACAGCAACAAATCCACTGCAATATCCATGTGTGTTACATGCGGATTAGGGCTCGTTAACACAAACAATTTTTGCGTTCCGTATACGGGCCGATTTTTGCGTTCCTTATATGGTGCGTATACGGAACCATTCATTTTAATTGTTCCGCAAAAAAAAACTGAATGTACTTCGTATGCATTCCGTTTCCGTTCTGTTGAAAGATGGAAGATGTACTATTATTGCCCGCAAATCACGTTCCGTGGCTCCATTCAAGTCAATGGGTCCGCAAAAAAAACGGAACACGTACGGAATGTACTCCGTATGTCTTCCGTATCCGTTCCGTTTTTTGCATAACCATCTATTGGAAATTTTATGCCCAGCCCAATTTTTTCTATGTAATTACTGTATACTGTATATGCGATACGGAACCGGAAACACTACTGAAAAAAAACCAAAAATGGATCCGGAAAAAACGGCCTGCAAAACACAGAAAAAGGTTGTGTGAATGAGCCCTTAGACTACATGCACACGAATGTATTTTGTTTCCGTGTCCGTTCCGTTTTTTTTGCGGATAGGATGCGGACCCATTAATTTCAATGGGTCCGCAAAAAATGCGGACAGCACACCGTGTGCTGTCCGCATCAGTATGTCCGTTCCGTAGCCCCACAAAAAAAATTGTGCATGTCCTATTTTTTTCTAGTTTGCAGACAAGTATAGGCATTATTACAATGGATCCGCAAAAAAAACAGATGCCATACGGACGTCATCTGTTTTTTTTTTGTGGACGCAAAACAAATACGGTCGTGTGCATGTAGACTTAGTCAGAATTAAAAGCAGGACAAACAGGCATTTTTTGTACCAATGTTTTTTTCACTCCGAGCTGTGTTTTTGAGTCAATAGCGTTTGTTAGGTTTTTTTTTTCAAAACTTAGCGTGCTGATTTATATATTTTTTGGTCTGGTGTTTTTCTCCTATAGACAATTGAAAAAACACAGGTGCCAGTGTGTGTTGCCTTTTTTAACCCCTTCAGGACCAAATAAATTTTCACCTTAAAGGGATTATCCCATGACTAAAAAATGACATCAGACATCATATAGGACATGACAACTTCTTTCTACCAAAAGACAATCCTGCTGCAGCTAAGAAGGCGTATCCATGTTCTCCCTATCACAGCTCAGGGGGCGTGTCCATGCTCTCCCTATCACAGTGCAGGGGGCGTGTCCATGCTCTCCCTATCACAGCTCAGGAGGCATGTCCATGCTCTCCCTATCACAGCTCAGGGGGCGTATCCATGCTCTCCCTATCACAGCTCAGGGGGCGTGTCCATGCACTCCCTATCACAGCTCAGGGGGCGTGTCCATGCTCTCCCTATCACAGCTCAGGAGGCAGATAAAGGATGAAACTGAGCATCTGCAGCCTTCTCAGTGAGCAGGACAAAGAAATAAGAAAAGAACAAACAGCAGGTGGCGATATACGGATAAATTTTATTGAATAACTCAGTGGATATATATATTTTTAATTACATGCAATTACAAAAGTATTAAGATCCAGGTGCTGGTTTGAAAACTGTAGAATATTTTTCGTGGGACAACCCCTTTAACCACCTCATTTTGACCTAATTAGCTCTCAGACACTAGCAATCTGCTAGTGTCTGATCTACCTAACAATGCTATTCTCAGACCTGTGTGTGGATCCGTTTCACAAAAAAACTAACTTTTATTAATATGCTAATGAGCCTCTAGGTGCTATGGGGGCGTCTTTTCAGCACCTAGAGGCTCGGTCTACTCACATTGTATGCCGCCCCGCTCGTCCGTTAAGCTCGCCCATCTCCTCTTGAATGCCATCCGTCTGTATTCGGCGCAGGCGCATCTCCTCTTGAATGCGCGTCTGTATTCGGCGCAGGCGCAGTGAATGTCTGACCGCTGCCTGCACAGACATCTCGGTCATCGGCGCAGTGGAGATGTCTGTGCAGGGAGCGGTCAGACATTCACTGCGCCTGCGCCGAATACAGACGCGCACGGCGCAGGCGCGAGAATTCGTCCACTGGCTCAGATGGAGGATGGCATTCAAGAGGAGATGGGCGGGCTTAAAGGGGTATTATCATCTTAATGATCACTGTTAAATCTGTCAATGATTTAACAGTGATCATTTTTCTAAATATATTTAATTAACTAATTCCCACCCCTTAGAAGAAAAGAAACCTATACTTACCTGACTGTTGTCTTCCGTCTCCCCTGGTTACAGCCACCGCTCTTCTCAGGAATCGCGGTGGCCGCACGTGCGCAGACGACTTCTTATCTTCTCCCGGCCGGCCGCGCGCTGTACTGAACGCGCACGCCGAGACCGCGCATGCGCTATGGTGACTTCTTCCTGGCCAGTATAGTATACTTGCCAGGAAGAAGTCACCAGGGCGCATGCGCGGTCTCGGCGTGCGCATTCAGTACAGCGCGCGGCCCAGCCGGGAGAAGACATCAATCAAGATGGAGCCCGCCCCCTGCCGAGTGCCGAAACCAGGAAGTGGACAGCGCGCCGGGAGCAGGTAAGTATTAAACGGCGTGTTGAGAATACCCCTTTAACGGACGAGCGGAGCGGCATACAATGTGAGTAGACCGAGCCTCTAGGTCAGGCATGGCCAACCTGCGGCTCTCCAGCTGTTGTAAAACTACAACTCCCACCATGCCGTGCTGTAGGCTGCTAGCTGTAGGCAGTCTGGGCATGATGGGAGTTGTAGTTTTGCAACAGCTGGAGAGCCTCAGGTTGGCCATCCCTGCTCTAGGTGCTGAAAACAAGTTTTTTGTGAACTCACCTGTAAAATCTCTTTCTCGCTTTATTCATTGGGGTACACAGGACCGTGGGTATAGCTTGCTGCTGCCACTAGAAGGCGACACTAGGCTGAAAGCTTTTAGCTCCTCCCCTGCAGGCTATACCCCCTCCAGCCTGGAGAGAGCATATCAGTTTGTGCTTCAGCAGTAGGAGAAACAGTACCGAAACAAAACACAACCAGTAAGGACCACTGCCCAACAAAAAAAACGAACTGGATACCAGCCCCAACCAGCAACTCGGACCCACTGGTCTCATAACAATAAGAAAAAATGGGTGGGTGCTGTGTCCCCCAATGAATAAAGCGAGAAAGAGATTTTACAGGCGAGTTCACAAAAATCTCGTTTTCTCGCTCATATCATTGGGGGACACAGGACCGTGGGACGTCCGAAAGCAGTCCCCGGGGCGGGAAACAACCACTGGCCCAGAAAAAACCAACTCCCTCATGTAAGACACTACACTGCGGCCTGTAAAACTCTGCGGCCGAGAGCAGCATCCACCGAGGCGAAAGAATGCACCCGGTAAAATTTCGTGAAGGTGTGTAAATAGGACCAAGTCGCTGCTTTACACAATTGAGACGCCGAAGCGTGGTGAAGGTGAGCCCAAGAAGCCCCGACCGCCCTGGTAGAGTGAGCCGTGATGAGGAACCTTGCTCTTGAAGCGGTAGGCCTCGGCAATGGCCGATCTAATCCACCGAGCAATAGTCACCTTGGAGGCTGCCAAACCTTTACGAGGACCTTCCGAGATTACGAACAGGGAGTCCGTGCGTCTAAAGGGGGCCACTACTGCCAGGTAGATCCGCAAGGCCCGTACCACATCCAGACGGTGGAGAGCCACCTCCCTAGGATGAGAAGGCTCAGGGCAAAAAGAGGGCAGAACAATGTCCTCATTAACATGAAACGCCGACACCACCTTCGGAAGGAAGGACGGCACTGTCCGGAGTACTACCTTATCTTGATGGAACACCAAGAAGGGTTCTTTGCACGAGAGAGCCGCCAGTTCCGACACTCGCCGGATGGAGGTAATTGCAACCAGAAACGCGACCTTCCATGAAAGCATGCGGAGGGAGACTGTTCGCAGAGGTTCAAATGGCTCGGACTGGAGCGCTACCAGCACCAGATTCAGGTCCCAGGAATGCAACGGTGGCCGATAAGGGGCTGCGGTGTGAGCCACTCCCTGTATGAAGGTCTTGACCGGACCCAATACCGCCAGTGTACGCTGGAAAAAAATGGAAAGAGCAGAAACCTGACCATTCAGCGAACTCAGAGCTAGTCCCAGCTCTAAACCCGCCTGAAGAAAAGCCAGCACCGTAGGGAGGGAAAACTTCCTGGGAGGAAGATCTCACGTGCGAATGACCGCATCAGAGAAACCTCTTTGCTTCAACAGGAAGGTTTCTATAGCCACGCCGTTAAACGCAGCGTATTTAAACCCTGGTGGAAGACTGGGCCCTGTGAGAGCAGGTCGGGCCTGAGTGGAAGGGGCCATGGCACGTCTCCCAGAAGAAGAATGAGCTCTGAGTACCAGGCTCGACGAGGCCAGTCTGGGGCGATCAGAATGCCCTCCATCCTGATTCTGCGTAGGATCCGAGGCAGGAGCGGTAACGGAGGGAACACGTACAGAAACGCAAAGTTGTCCCACGGTGCCACGAGGGTGTCCACGTCGTACGCCATCGGATCTCTTGCGCGAGACAGAAAGCACGGGAGTTTGTGATTTAGCCTGGACGCCATCAGATCCACTTCCGGGCGTCCCCACCGGAGACAAAGGTCCTCGAACACCTCCGGATGGAGAGACCACTCCCCCGAGTCCACAGTCGTTCGGCTGAGGAAGTCCGCTGTCCAATTGTCCACACCCGGGATGAATATTGCCGAGATCACCGGGACGTGGGCTTCCGCCCACTGCAGAATCCTTGCGGCCTCGTTCATCACCGTCCCGCTGCGAGTCCCCCCTTGGTGGTCGATATAGGCAACCGCTGTGGCGTTGTTCGACTGTATCCTGACCGGATGGCCCTGCAAGTAGGGGGTCCAATGGCAGAGGGAGAGGTAGATGGCCCGGAGCTCCAGTATATTGATAGGTAGTTTGGACTCCGACGGAGACCAAACGCCTTGGGCTGTCCGGGTACCGAAGACCCCTCCCCAGCCGCGGAGGCTGGCGTCGGTCGTGACCACCGTCCATGACACTGGGAGGAAGGACTTCCCCGAGGACAGGTGGTCCGGTACCATCCACCAGCCAAGAGCCGCGCACACAGGCTGAGACAGTGAGATCCTGAGGTCCAGAGAATCCCGGGACTTGTCCCAGGAGGACAAAATGAGCCGCTGAAAATCCTGGTGTGGAATTGGGCGAATGGGATCGCCTCAAAGGAGGCCACCATCAGGCCCAGTACTCGCATGCAGCTGCGAATCGACACCCTGCGGCGCTGAATGAGCAGACGCACCGTCTTCTGAATGTCCGATCTCTTGTCCAGTGGTAGACGCACCACGGCAGCCTCGGAGTCCAGTGTCATGCCCAAGAATCTGATCTGAGTGGTGGGAGACAGGCATGACTTCCTCAGGTTGATTATCCACCCGAAGCGAGTGAGGGTGCTCATCGTGATCCGAAGACTTTCTTCGCATTGAGACGCTGTAGGTGCCTTGATCAAGATGTCGTCTAGATACGGGAGAAGAGTAATGCCTCTGGATCGCAGAATCCCCAGAAGGGTGGCAAAAACCTTTGTAAATACTCGAGGAGCCGTCGCCAGACCGAACGGCAGAGCGACAAACTGGTAGTGGGCTGACTGGATGGCAAATCGAAGGAATCGTTGGTGGGCTGTGGCGATGGGGATGTGGAGATATGCATCCTGGATGTCTAAGGAGACCATGTGCTCCCATTTCACCAGTGAAGCAACCACGGAACGGAGGGACTCCATTCTGAACCTTTGAACCCGCAGATAATGGTTCAACAGTTTGAGGTCCAGCACTGGCCTCACATCGCCCTCCTTCTTGGGGACCACAGGAATAAAAACCTGTAAACCGCTCCTCCAAGGGAACAGGGGAAATCACCCCCCGTGAGAGAAGTGACTGGACTGCGTGCAAAAGAGCCGCGGCCCGGACGGGATCCCTGGAGGGCTGGGAGAGGAAGAAGCGGTTGGGGGGAAGAGACCTAAACTCTATTTTGTAGCCCGAGGAGACAACCTCGAGCGCCCATGCGTCAGGAATATGGGCGTGCCAAATCTCCTGAAACCGGAGGAGACGCCCCCCCACCTGTGAGGGTGGGGACAAACCTTCATGCTGAAGGCTGCTTACCTGGGGCTGTGCGAGGCTGCTGAGCCCGCGGACGCCAGGCCTGCTGGGGCTTAAAGGATGGTCCTTTCCGCCGATCCTGATTGGGCGGCCCCGCCGCTGAGGTGGGTGCTGAACGGGTGCCCGAAAAACGGCGGACTGGTAGCGAGAAGATGAAGTTCTGGACTGAAAAGGCCGCTTTGCCCTGGGCTGTGGCAGATGGGTGCTTTTTCCACTCGTAGCCTCTGAAATAATCTCATCTAGTTTGGACCCAAATAGCCGAGACCCAGAGAACGGAAGCCTCAAAAGGGAGCGCTTAGATGAAGAATCAGCTTTCCAGGCCTTGAGCCACAACTCCCGGCGGATCAAAGTGGCGAGAGCCGAGGAACGGGCGACCATCGTCCCAGCATCCAGAGCCGCTTCACAGAAATATTACCCTGCCTGAGAAATTTGGAGCGCTGACGATTGAAGCTCCGCGGGAGGGAGGTCGGACGCTATGTCCTGGTTCAAAGAGAGGGACCACTCCGAAACTGCTTTGGCTTCCCAGGCAGAGGCGAATATCGGCTGCAATGCCGAACCGCTCGCCGTAAAGATCGACTTAGAGAGTGACTCTATGCGACGGTCCACTGGATCCTGGAGGGAAGAGCAATCCGCCACCGGAATGTTAGTGAATTTTGCCAAGCGAGCAACCGGTGGGTCCACCTTCGGTGGGGAGGACCATTTGTCCACGGACTCACGTGGAAAAGGGTAGAGTAGGTCTAGGCGTTTCGGAATAACGAAACGCAAAGCTGGCTGGTCCCAAGCCTTCGTGACAACGACAGAAAAATCGTCGTGTAATGGGAACGTCTTGGGGGTCTGTTTCGCACGCAGAAACGACACCCCTTGTTGGCTAGTGGAGGGAAGGTCCTCCTGAACCTGGAAGGTGTCCCTTATTGCCGATATCAGGCTATCCACCATGGATGCAATCTGAGAAGAATGCTCCAGATCCATCTCTGCATCCGAATCCCCAAGCTCTCCCTCTGACAGTGCGTCGCCTAAAAGGGAGGACGCCTGTGAATGGGAGCCAGGAGCAGGGGGGGATGCTGAGGCGTCAGAGGAGGAACGGGTGCCTTCTCTGGGACGCTTACTAGGAAGTCTGCCTCTGGTTTGTGCGCTATGCGACTGTGCGGATTGCACCGGTGGTGATTTCTCTACCAAACGACCCAGTAATGAAAGGGTGGAATGGGAGATTTTTGAGAGGTCTTCCACTGCCCGTGACAGGGACCTTGCCCAGTCTGGTTTTCCCTGGACAGGCCGATCCAGGGCTTCTGTGGGCTGTTGTGCCCTAGGGGGATGGCTCTGTGCAGGTTTCTGACATGCAGAGCACAGTGATAGTGACTGACAACGAGGGAATTTTTCCGAGCACAAGGAGCAGGCATAATAAGTGGTCCTACAGGGTGCCGAGGGGGGTGGGGGGGGGGGGGGGGTGTCAGTGGCCGGGTCAGACATGGTCAAATCTCCTGCTGGATGGGGGTATCAATCGCCTACCAGTATGGAGGTCCCAGGTCCTGTGTCCTACCACGCAGCGCCGAGGGAAGAAGCAGGAAGTTGAACTAGGGCGGGAGGATAAGTCACGCCCCCCCTTCCAGCCCGGGAACGGCAGCCTAATGCTGAAGTGGGGAGGCCACGCCTCCCGCTCTGTGAATGGCTCGGGGTGAGCACATGACGGCCAGAATGCCCTAATGCTCCCCATGTCCCGGTCCTGACCGCAGCGGTACTGGAACCGCAGCGGTTAAAAAGTGATGCCTGGCGCCCTAAGTATGTGCCGTTCCCCCCCGGCGCTTAAAGGGTTTCTATCACTTAGTTTGACATATTTAGGTGTCAGACACTAGCGATCCGCTAGTGTCTGCTCTAACAAACCATCCTAATATGATAGGTTTTGGGGCAGCCGTTTTGCTAAAATAACAACTTATATCTATATGCTAATGAGCCTCTAGGTGCTATGGGGGCGTCATTAGCACCTAGAGGCTCCGTCTACCTTCATGAACTGTCGCCGCCCAGCGCGTCCCTCCAGCCCGCCCATCTCCTGCTGAATGCGATCCTCTCCGTGCGCGTCTCTGTTCTGCGCATGCGCAGTGAATGTCTGACCGCTTCCCTACTCAGACATCTCCACTGCGCCTGCGCCGATGACATCATAGTGCTCTGAGGAACAGGCGCAGTGGAGATGTCTGAGCAGGGAAGCGGTCAGACATTCACTGCGCATGCGCAGAACAGAGACGCGCACGTGGAGGATCGCATTCAGCAGGAGATGGGCGGGCTGGAGGGACGCGCTGGGCGGCCACATTTTATGAAGGTAGACGGAGCCTCTAGGTGCTAATGACGCCCCCATAGCACCTAGAGGCTCATTAGCATATAGATATAAGTTGTTATTTTAGCAAAACGGCTGCCCAAAACCTATCATATTAGGATGGTTTGTTAGAGCAGACACTAGCGGATCGCTAGTGTCTGACACCTAAATATGTGATACTAAGTAATAGAAACCCTTTAAGCGCGCCCTTGGGCTATGCTGCCGCCTCTAAATAAATTAACCCGATATGCGCGCAGTCCGGGCCGTGCGGCGAGGGAGGAGGGAGGGCAGGCTGGCGGGCCGGGGGGGGGGGGGAGCGGATGATGGGGGTGGAAGATGGAGGCGGCTCTCCTTCAGCCAGGGGGATGAAGCAGGTATACTTACCTGCCTTCATCTGTGTTCTTCACCCTATGATGCATCACCAGCAGGGCCACCCTATGACCGCTGGCACCAGGCGACAGGGGTCCGGGCAGAGAAGGGCTGAAGAGAGGGTGGCCCTTTTGCTGGGGGGAAGCAGGGGAGCGAGGCTGCCCTGGTCCACTTTAGCTTCTTGGGGGAGGCAAGGCGGTGAATTAGATACACCGGCCAGCCTCCCGGCGATACAGGGACGCAGGCGACCCTGTGCCCCCTTCCAGTAGTCTGTGAATAAAAATAAAAGAATAATAAAATCAAAGAAAAATAGAAACGCCACCCTGCAAAGCAGGGAGGTCTGCCTCCTACGACACTAAGCTAAAAATTGATATGCTCTCTCCAGGCTGGAGGGGGTATAGCCTGCAGGGGAGGAGCTAACAGCTTTCAGCCTAGTGTCGCCTCCTAGTGGCAGCAGCAAGCTATACCCACGGTCCTGTGTCCCCCAATGATATGAGCGAGAAAAGAGCACCTAGAGGCTCATTAGCATATTAATAAAAGTTTGCTTTTTAGTGAAACGGATCCAAAGCTTTTGCTTTTTAGTGAAACGGATCCAAACACAGGTCTGAGAATAGCATTGTTAGGTAGATCAGACACTAGCAGATCGCTAGTGTCTGAGAGCTAATTAGGTCAAAATGAGGTGGTAGAAACCCTTTAACGACTCAGCCCTATTACACCTTAAAGGGAACCTGTCACCAGGATTTTGTGCATAGAACTGGGGACATGGGCTGCTAGATGGCTAGGACTGGGTATTGCAGATGTGCTAGCGGCCATCTAGCAGCCCATGTCCCCAGCTCTATGCACAAAATCCTGGTGACAGGTTCCCTTTAAGGACTTGGCCATTATCACTTTAAGTGCTGATAACTTTAAAACGCTTTGACTTACCCAGGCTGTTCTGAGATTGTTTTTTCGTCACATATTGTACTACATGACACTGCTAAAATTGGGTCAAAAAAATTCATTTTTATTTTTAAAAAAATACAAAATTTACCAAAAATTTGTAAAAAATTGCAAATTTCCAAGTTTCAATTTCTCTACTTCTATAATACATAGTAATACCTCCAAAAATAGTTATTACTTTACATTCCCCATATGTCTACTTCATGTTTGGATCATTTTGAGAATGATATTTTATTTTTTGGGGATGTTACAAGGCTTAGAAGTTTAGAAGCAAATCTTGAAATTTTTCCAATTTTTAGGGACCAGTTCAGGTCTGAAGTCACTTTGCGAGGCTTACATAATAGAAACCACCTAAAAATGACCCCATTCTAGAAACTACACCCCTCAAGGTATTCAAAACTGATTTTACAAACGTCGTTAACCCTTTAGGTGTTCCACAAGAATTAATGGAAAATAGAGATACAATTTCAAAATTTCACTTTTTTGGCAGTATTTCCATTTGAATAATTTTTTCGTTACAAAGCAAGGGTTAACAGCCAAAAAAAACCTCAATATTTATGGCCCTGATTCTGTAGTTTACAGAAACACCCCATATGTGGTCGTAAACCGCTGTACGGGCACACGGCAGGGCGCAGAAGGAAAGGAATGCCATACGGTTTTTGGAAGGCAGATTTTGCTGGACTGGTTTTTTTGACACCATGTCCCATTTGAAGCCCCCCTGATGCACCCCTAGAGTAGAGACTCCAAAAAAGTGGCCCCATTTTAGAAACTACGGGATAGGGTGGCAGTTTTGTTGGTACTAGTTTAGGGTACATATGATTTTTGGTTGCTCTATATTACACTTTTTGTGAGGCAAGATAACAAGAAATAGCTGTTTTGGCACCGTTTTTATTAGATCATGTGATATTTTTATAGACCAGGTTGTCACGGATGCGGCGATACCTAATATGTATCCCTTTTTTTATTTATGTAAGTTTTACACAATGATTTCTTTTTTGAAGCAAAAAAAATCATGTTTTAGTGTTTCCATATTCTGAGAGCCATAATTTTTTCAGTTTTTGGGCGATTACCTTGGGTAGGGTATGATTTTTGCGGGATGAGATGACGGTTTTATTGGCACTAATATTGGGTGCGTGTGACTTTTTGATCACTTGCTATTACACTTTTTGTGATGTAAGGTGACGAAAAATTGTATATTTAGCAGTTTATATTTTTTACGGTGTTCATCTGAGGGGTTAGGTCATGTGATATTTTTATAGAGCCGGTCGATACGGACGCGGCGATACCTAATATGTATACTTTCTTTTATTTATGTAAGTTTTACACAATAATATAATTTTGAAACAAAAAAAAAATATCATGTTTTAGTGTCTCCATATTCTGAGAGCCATAGTTTTTTCAGTTTTTGGGCGATTATCTTAGGTAGGGTCTCATTTTTTGCGGGATGAGACGACGGTTTGAATGGTACTATTTTGGTGTACATACGACTGTTTTGATCACTTTTATTACCTTTTTTGGGAAGTAACATGGTAAAATTTTGGCGTACATACGACTTTTTTGATCACTTTTATTACCTTTTTTGGGAAGTAACGTGGGCAAAATTTCTATTTCGTCATAGTTTTTATTTTTTTTTATGGCGTTCACCGTGCGGGGAAAGTAACATGACCTTTTTATAGATCAGGTCATTACGGACGCGGTAATATCAAACATGGGTAGTGCATTTTATTTTTAATCAGTGATAAATGTGTATTTTTTTTACTTTTTTTTGGACCCAGACCCACTTGGTTCTTGAAGATCCAGTGGGTCTGATGTCTGTATAATACAATACAGTATATAGTGTACTGTACTGTATTTTCACTTTACACTTAGTCTGATCAGACTTTACCTGTGAAGGCGTCCGGTTGCCATGGTAACCATCACTCGCTGCCACAACAGAGCAGTGGGTGATGGGGAGGGAGCCCCTCCCTCTGTGATCCCGTCAAGAATCGGGGGCTGAAACGACACAGTAGCCCCCCTACGGACCGCGGCATGGAAGTGGTTAAACGGCTGACATCTGTGCCAGCACAGATGTCAGCCGTTTCAAGCAGAGTGTCAGCAATGTGCTGACACTCTGCTAACCGCTCGGCCATCCTGGAAATGAGAGGGGGCGGGCGGATAATCACGCCCGCCTGCAACTAATAATGAGGGCTGCAGGGGGGGGGGTTAAAAATTACAGGATATGTCATTTTAAAGTTTCTGATCCCCGCGGTCCGAAACTTCCGAAAGTGCTGCAAACCGCAGGTCTGAATTGACCTGCAGTTTGCAGCGATCGCCGATACGGGGGGTCACAGGACCCCCCTCCACATTGTCACAGAGTGCCTGCTGAATGATTTCAGCAGGCACTCTGTTCCGATCACCGCGCGCCGGTGATCGTAAATACACATGACGTACCGGTACGTCATGTGTCCCCAACAGGTTAAGGACTAAGCCTAAGAGCTCATGCACACAAACATTTTTTTGTCTGCTTCCAATCGGCGTTTTTTTTACGGGTCGGATGTGGAACCATTCACTTCAGTGGGGCTTCAAAAGATGTGGACTGCACGCCGTGTGCTGTCCGCATCCGTATGTCCATTCCGCAAAAAAGATAAAACATGTCCTATTATTGTCTGTTTTTGCGGACAAGGATAGACATTGTTACAATGGATCCGCAAAAAAAACAGATGCAATACGGATGCCAAAAGGATGTCATCCGTATTTTTGGCGGATCAGTGTTTCACAGACCACAAAACACATACAGTCGTGTGAATGTCGCCTTATGGCTCATGTATATGAACGTATTTTTCTTCAGTTTCCGTTCCGGTTTTTTACAGGTCTGTATGCAGAACCATTAATTTCAATGGGGCTTGAAAAAAAAAAAAATTTATCACTGTGTGCATTCTGTTTTCGTATTTCTGCATGTCCGTTCCGCAAAAAAATAGAACATGTCCTGGAAAATGTCAATTTTCTGCAACTTTTACATCTTTTTCTGGACGGAAATTAGTAAATTTGTGGCCCCTGCCCCAAACGGGCATTTAAAAAGTCACAAAAAGAGGCGCAAGGTTGAAATCTCCAGCCACCCTGCTAATTTTCTAATCTGAACAAGGACCTATAATTAGGTTCCGCAGGGGAGAAGGCAGGCCAGGAGGGGACACAGAAAGGGCCTAATATTTGGTTTATTTTCATATTTCTTGCGTATTTTCTTTATAAATCCCTAGAATGAAATTTGAGGGGTGAGCAGAGAGGGGCCCTTTTACATGGTGTAGTACTGGTGTTGCGGTATTTCTCCGTCTCCTCACAGCACGGTATGATATACGTACAGGAAGGATGTCTCTCGCCGCAGTGTGGGTGCAGCTCTTGCTGCTATCTGCTGCAGCTCGCACACACTGCTCCAGGTTTCCTGTCAGAAGTTACCACACGCATTTCCCGCCTAGAATCTGACGGCCGCGCGCCGCTGAAGCCACCTGCGTCACGTGACGGCTGCTCAGGTGTTTCCCGCCACAGACTCCTCCTCCTCCTTGCCAGCAGCGTCACGCCCCGCACTGCACGGGTTAAGCGGTGACAGGAACAGGGTGTGACGGCTTTACCTCTCTCCCCCCCCCTCGGGGTGACGTGTACGCCCATCCTCCGCCCACCCTGCCCTGCTGGGACTTGCAGCTGTCATTACAGAAAGTCCTAGGTGGCACCTTGTTCGGGCGGTGAAGACGTCCAGGAGCCGCACGGTAAACGCAGGAGCCTCAGCCGCTCCAGCCATCACCATGGTGTTAAATACGGACGGTGAGTGTGACGTATGTTCTGTGCCTATGGATTAACTCTTGGTGTGCCATGCCTCAGTCTGTGTACGTATAGCTGAGCGTAGATCGTAAATTGCGCGTAGGGCGATCTGTCCACTCTCCGCTGCCATCTTTAACGCAGCTCGCCATGATTGTTCCTGGCGTCGCCGTTCTCACCTGACTGACAGCAAAAGTCGATTTCTTACATCCGTCATTGGCGTAACATTTCTGACGCTTCGTCAGCGTACATTCCCACACCGCCTATTATTGGGGTCGTTACTAGTGTTGAGCGAACTTGTGTTTTAAGTTCGGCGTATCGAAGAATCGCCTTATGGATTCTAAATTCCGTTATGGTCCGTGGTAGCGGAATCCATAACGCGATTCTTCGATAACCCGAACTTTAGACGCCGAACTTAAAACACAAGTTCGCTCAACACTAGTCGCTATCGCAAAATTCTGTAGTGATTTTTGCAGTAATGGGGGGCAAAAAAAGCCGACTGCACTGTGTGAATGTGCACTGATGGCGGTCAGAGTGGTGGGGGGTGCAGCGGTGGTCGGGGGGATTGTTAACATGCACAGTAGGGTGATGTTTATCGCCCCCCTCACCCCACATACATTGGGGTCTGGGGAGGTATAAGTAATAGGGGCGAAAGACGCGCAAAGTATAAAGTACAAATATGTACATATGGTGGACGTGTAATCAAGTAATATGCCTAAAAAAAGACATGGCGTGCGTCGTTACTAGTGTTGAGCGAACTTCTGTTTTAAGTTCGGCGTCTAAAGTTCGGCTTCCGGTTAGCGGAGAATCCCGATATGGATTCCGAATTCCGTTGTGGTCAGGAATCAATAATGGCCGATTATTGATTCCGCTACCACGGACCACAACGGAATTCGGAATCCATATCGGGATTCTCCGCTAACCGGAAGCTGAACTTTAGACGCCGAACTTAAAACAGAAGTTCGCTCAACACTATTCGTTACGACTCCTCCGTGGATATTTCTAAATGTCACTGGAAGCCGTATACCACGCGGTTTTATATACCGAGTCCTACGTTCAGTGCAGCTGAAAGTGCCGAAGCGGGCGACTGCTTCCACCCCAGATGACACCGTTCCGTAAGTTCTTAATGCAGTTCACACTGCGCAGCAATCGGAGTCTTTCTGCGTCCTTTCTACGCTTATTTCCAACTGTTTAAAAACGCCATATTTTTCTTTTTTTTTTGGTGGCATTTTTCATTTAGTGTCACTTTGCTCTCACATTTTTCTTTTCCTGGCATCTTGCAAGTTGTATAGAAAAGTCTATGAGAAAAAATATATATACACCACAGACTTAAAACAAAAAAAAAAAAGTTTCTTAAAAACCCCATGAGAAACCAGCCTAAGGTCTCGTGCACATGACCGTATCCATTTTGCGGTTCGCATAACACGGTGCACTCTGTAATTTTTTTCCCCACCCATCAGTAGAAATAGCAAAATGACACGTTGTATGATTTGCGACATACGGATGACATCCATGTGCTGTCTGAATTTTTTTCCGGACGCATAGAAATAAATGGGTTGTCTTTCGATCGGCACGAATCTAAACGGCAGCTGTCTGCGTGCGGCCTAAAGGCTCACGCACACGACCGTTGTTGTTTTGCGGTCTGCAAATTGCGGATCCGCAAAGCATGGATGCCGGCCAGCCCCTAATGGAACAGTCCTATCCTTGTCCGTAATGCAGACAATAATAGGACATGTTTAATTTTTTTGCGGAACGGACCCACAGACACGGAATTCACACGGAGTCTTTTCCATATGAACATTTTCGCTTGTTTTTTCCCATGCTACGGTTTTTAAAACTGCTGGTAAACAGAAAACAGTCGCAGGTGGACTGCGTGTGTCCTCTGAGCGGATTTTAGTTGCAGAATCTGCTCCAAAATCGATATAAAAAAAATAAATCACTGGGGCTCATGCACACAACCGTAGTTTTGGTGTGGATCAGATGCGGACAGCACACCGTGTCCTGTCCACATTCGTATTTCCGTCCAGGGCCCGGAAAAAAAATAGAACGTGTCCTATTCTTGTCTGTTTTGTGGGCAAGAATAGACATTTGTAACATAGTGCGGGACCTGCGGAAGGGAAAAAGCGGGATGCACACGGCTGGTGTCCGTGTTTTGCAGATCCGCTATTTGCAGACCACAAAAACAGATGTGGTCATGTGCATGAGGCCTAAAGGTGCTTTTTTTAGACTTTTTTTCTGCATTTTTTGTGTTTTTTGCAGCAAAATCACTAGCTCCGGATGTTAGCTGAAGGTTTATGGGACATCTGAGATGCAGGACACACAAGCGTTTTTGCTCCTGGCAGTTTTGTTTGTTAGGTGATGTTTTTTTTGTCTTTCTTGCTTCTTTACAAAAAAAGCAGCACGCTTGAGCTCTTGATGTTTTTCAAGGCGTTTTGGCATCACCTTCTCTGTAGGGGGAAAACACTAGCAGTAAGGGTACTTTCACACTAGCGTTATTCTTTTCCCTGTATTGAAATCCAGTGAAGGGTCTCAATACCGCAAAATAACGCATCCGGTTTGTCCTAATGCATTCTGAATGGAAAGCAATCCGTTCAGTATGCATCAGGATGTCTTCCGTTCCGTCCCTTTTACGGCATTTGACCGGAGAAAATACCGCAGCATGCTGCATTTTTTATTTTATTTTTTTCAGCCAAAATCCTGCATCGACGGATCCGGTTTTCCAGTCTGCGCATGCGCAGTGCTTTCTAGATGTGAAAAAAATAAATACCGGATCCGTTGTTCCGGTTTATACCGGAAAGACGGTTCCGGTATCTCAATGCAAAAGTCTAATGGTTCCAGGGGGAAAAAAGATATCCGTTTCCATACGGATTTCCGGATCAGGCAGGCAGTTCCGGCAATGGAACTGCCTGCGGATTCTTCTAACGCTAGTGTGAAAGTAAACAACCGCCAATTATTGAACAAAATACAAAACAATATGTGTGGAAACATATAAAAAAAAACTCCTAAATAATTAGAGCCGCACAAATGACAATACAAAAATACATCTTTATGAAATCCCCAAAAAAGGACATCATATACAATAAGCAATATTGATAAAACCTTGCGAAAAGTGCTATGAAATGGAAGAAAGCCCTGCCCACATACACTGGAGTCAATAGGGTAAATATGCTGCCCCCAATGGTGGCTGTAAATAACACGTCTTAAAGGGGTCGTCCGGGTTCAGAGTTGAACCTGAACATACCCATATTTTCACCCAGGCAGCCCCCCTGATGCTAACATCGGAGCATCTCATGCTCCGATGCGCTCCCTTGCCCTGCGCTGGATCGTGCAGGACAAGGGCTCTTTTATTTACAATAACACACGCAGTGTGTTCGGTGATGTCACCGTCACTGATGGGCGTGCTTTAGCGCGGCCCTAGCCATTTTACTGGATTTAGCGCAGGGCAAAGGAGAGCATCGGATCATGAACTGCTCTGATTCTCAAGTCGGGGGGGGGGGGGCTGCATGGGTAAAAATGGGGATATGTCCGGGTTCAGCTCTGAACCCTGACAACCCCTTTAACACGGGGTTCCAAATACAGTATATACCAACAGGCTGAATGAGCCTTACATAGAAAATAACACCCCGATCCACCAATTAAACAGTATATTAAGCAGCCAGCAGTAGGGGCGAGAGTAAATACACTGACCGCTAAAATGCAGTCAGTATATAGTTTGAAGTTGACACAATATGGCTCAGTTTTCAAACGGATCCGTCCCCCATTGACTTTCAATGTAAAGTCAAAACGGATCCGTTTGCATTATCATGAACAAACTATTGGGGGTTTACTTTGAGGCAGTTTTTATATCAGAACTGTGCAATTTTGGCACATAATAGCACATTTCCGACTCCGCTCAGTTTCCACTAAGCCTTGCCCCCGCACCAAGTATGTTGGACAAAAGTGTGGAAACCCTAGATCCACCAAATTTCCACACTTTTTCTGTCCAGATCCAGTCGGTTTTTACAGTGGACAGAATCTGGACTGAGCAGTAACCAATTCAGTGGATGTATGCACACGAGTGTGGTTTCTCACTGACCATCTGTCCGTCCAGCATGTTCCATCTTCTGCATTTGTTTGCAGTCCGTGTACACGAAGATGTTGTGTGTTATACTTCAGTTTTCTGTTCATGCGCGTGAAAAACTGATGCAGTCCGGGCAGGAAAAAACAGAAACGCTGAAAGCAGTCGCAGATGAAACTAATTTACCTTGCATGCAAAATCATCAATTTTTCACTGAGCAGATCCTGACACGTTCCATATCGCCTAAGGCCTCGGATTGGCTCCGGATGCGCTCAGTGAAACTCTCACCATTTTGCAAGCCAGTTCAGTCAGTTTTGTCTGCAATTGCGTTCAGTTGCGGGTGCAATGCGTTTTGATGCGTTTTTCACGCGCGTGATAAAAAAAACTGAAGGTTTACAAACAACATCTCTTGGCAACCATCAGTGAAAAACGCATCGCTCCTGCACTTGCTTCCGGATGCAATGCGTTTTTCACTGAAGGCCCATTCACTTCTATGGGGCCAGGGCTGCGTGAAAAACGCAGAATATAGAACATGCTGCGTTTTTCGCGCAACGCAGAACTGATGCGTGAAAAAACCGCTTATGTACACAGACATGAATGGGTCAGGATTCCGTGCGGCTGCTATGCGTTCATGTCACACATTGCACCCACGTGGAAAACTCGCTTGTGTGAAAGGAACCTAAGTCTACGATCCTCCGGGACTCTAGCTGTGGTAAAACTACAACTCCCAAGATGCACACTTGCTTGGCTGTTCTCAGAACACCATAGAAATAAATGGAGCATGCTGGGAGTCATAGTTTAACCACAGCTGGAGTGCCAGAAGTTAGCCATCACTGGCCTAAGGATAGCCTTCAGTGTCTGGATAAATGCACACGTTCAGGATTTACGTGCGGACAGTCCACATCAATTAGTGTGGATTTACATCCAGATTTGGTGCGGATTTTCCGCATGCAGATTTTACTGTCCATTGAAGTGAAAATCCAGTCAGAAAAAATTAAATAACGCACTGCGGATTTTAAACTCCGCACTGAAAAAAATCTGCATTGTGTACATGAGAATTTTTAATTCTCATAGAATACAATGTGCATGACCTACTGTGCAGATTTTCCGCACGCAAGTCCGCACACAATCCTAATCGTGTGCATTTAGCCTTTACCTCCTGGGGAACAAAAAAGAAAACTTTTAGATCTTCTTCTACAGTTTTTTAAATGCTTGCAACAAAAAAAAAAAAAGCCATGCATTTCATGTGTTGTACATTTACATACAGCAGTCATCAGGGCTGTACAATCATTACTACGATCATTCATCTCCATACGGTTTGGTTACACTAGGTGATGTGCTGAAGAGAAACAAGGGTTTTATTTACCGCATAAAGGATCAGATCCCCCGACATATACAGTTGTATATGCTCATTTGTCGGGTGATCGGCAGAACATTTGCATAGGGCAGTTATGGGGGACAAGTGTCCTAAAAGTCATACCCAATAATCTACCCATGTTGGTGGGCTCTAAGGATAGATCATCAGTTTCAAAGCCAATGGAAAACCCCTTCAAAGGGGTTATCCGTTATTCTGATATTGATGGCCTGTCCTCAGGAGAGGTCATCCACTTTTGATCGGTGCAGGTCCGACTCCCGACACCCTCTGCTGATCAGCTGTTTGAGGAGTCTACTGCTCTCTGGTGGACACTACGGCCTCTTCCTAGGCCGGTGACGTCACATTCATCGGTCATATTGAAGTGAATGTGGCTGGGCTGCAATACCAAGCACGGCACTGTGAGGAGGCCGCAGCGCTCACCAGAGTCCCATGGCCTCCTCAAACAGCTGATTGGTGGGGGTGCCAGGAGTTTGACCCCCACTGATCAGATATTGACCACCTTTCCTGAGTATAGGCCATGAATATCAAAATCTCAGCCATAGATATGACAGTGCATACGTTTCCTATACATCTTTTCTGCACACATGTAAACCAGGAAAATAAAGCAGAAGATGCTATACATGGGATCCCCGAAATCTGCTCATGGGAAACCAATCACTGTGCAGAAGATGAGGCGGCACCTCAGTGAACTATATACAGATTACCAGCAAAGGCCAGAAAGGTCACAGAAGACGCTTTTCTCCTCACACTTCTGCTTTTGGAGGACACTCATGCATTATGGGCCGGATGTTACCACATTTCCGCAGTTTCTGACGCCTTCAGCAGTAGGGAGGAGATGGGCTACGTTCCTTACCACTTGGAAATTTTATGACGCCTATATGGTGGCACAGAGTCCCTGTGGGGTAGTACAATGACCTCGCACTCCATGTGCCACCATAAAGCCCTTCCTTGACCACACAGAAATGCCTTATAGGCTTGTCTTTGTAAAAGTTACCTTACAGTTCTACTGTAAAGCCTCTCTGTATAGATATGTAGTGTGGCCCCCGTCTGCATCCAGGAGATGAGCCACTGGCAGGCGTCATACTAGGATCAGACGTGCCATCATCACATACAAGGCTGTTGGAACTAGACTGTTAAGCTGGTGGGTCCAGCTCACCATCTAATGTGTGTGGGCCTAACGACTCTCCCCAAATGGCAGATGTAGATGATGAAGAGGATCGGGCATGTTGAAATCCAATCCAGATCCGCAAAACATGGATACCGGCCGTGTGTATCCCGCATTTTCCTTTTTTGCAGGTCCCACACTATGGGCCAGATTTATCATTAGCTCAAGTCAGAATAATGGGGTGAAAAAGACGCAAATTTTTGCGCAATCGCTTAAACTGTGCAAACATTTGCGACTTTTATTGGCTCTGCACCATGCTTGCCAGTTTTCTGAAAGTGGGCGTGTTTTCTTATGTAAATGAATCTCTAGACAGATTTACTATTGCGACCATTTAAAAAGTCTCAAAAAATTAGCAACAATATGCGCTAAATCACTCCAGTGCGGACCATGCTTATCTTATGCGACTTTTTACATTAACATGTGACTTTTCGTAAAGACGTGCGACTTTTGTAAAGCTGCTTACTGACGGATAAACTGCTACCGTCAAACCACATTTATCACAGTCTTAAAGGGCCGATCATAAATCTGACTTGGCTAAAACTGACTTTAGCCATATGTGAAAGTGGAGTGAGCTGTCAGAGTAATGATAAATCTGGCCTTATGTATCAAATGCCTATTCTTGTCCATTTTAGGAAATGATCTATTTTTTTTGTGGGGCCACAGAACTTACACACTGTGTGCTGTCTGCTTTTTTTGTGGCCCTATGAAATGAATGGGTCTGCATTCGATCCACACAGAACTCAGAATGGATGCAGAACAACACTGTCGTGTGAATACCCCCTAAGGCTACTTTCACATTCAAAAACGCTTCCGTTAGGCCTCATGCACACGGCCGTTGTTTTGGTCCGCATCCGAGCCGCAGTTTTGGCGGCTCGGATGCGGACCCATTCACTTCATTGGGGCCGCAAAAGTTGCGGACAACTCCGTGTGCTGTCCGCATCCGTTGCTCTGTTCCGTGGTCCGCAAAAAAAAATATAACATGTCCTATTCTTGTCTGCAAAGTGCAGACAAGAATAGGCAGTTATATTCAAGGCTGTCCGTGCCATTCAGCAAATTGCAGAACGCATACGGGCGCTGACCGTGTTTTGCGGATCTGCGGTTTGCGCACAGCAAAACACAACAGTCGTGTGCATGAGGCCTTACTGATAATACAACCTCCTGCATTCGTTATGAATGGATCCGGTTGTATCATCTTTAACATGCCCAAGACGGATCCGTCATGAACTCCATTGAAAGACAATGGAGGACGGATCCGTTTTCAATTGTGGCAGAGAAAACGGATCCGTCCCCATTGACTTGCATAGAGGGGTCATGCCGGATCCGTCTTGCTCTGCGTCCCAGGACGGAAACTACAACATGCTGCGGTTTGCTCTCCGGTATGAGAACGCAACTAAACGGTACGGAATGCATTCTGGAGCACTCCGTTCTGTTCAGTTCAGTTTTGTCTCTATTAACAATGAATGGGGACAAAACTGAAGTGTTTTTTTTCCGGTATTGAGACCCTATGACGGATCTCAATACCGGAAAATATTAACGCTAGTGTGAAAGTAGCCTAAGGCTATCTGCACGCGGGTGCAGGTAAACATACAGAAGATCCGCACGATTTGATGCAGTTTTACCGCATATCTCACCCTTCCACTGAAGGGTGAAATCCGCATCCAAAAATACAAAACATTTCTAAATCCGTACTCAGCTCGGTTTCCGCATGGAACAAGAAAAGTGTACGTGAGATTTGCCTAATCTCATACACTTTGCCGGTACTGTATCACGCATGAGTATCTACGTGGAAAAACTGCACGTAATCCGCAGGTAGCCTTAGGGTGCATTTACACCATGGCAATTAGCAATAATCTGCATGCATGTCATGCAGGCCTCGTCATAAATTGGGCACATCTTTCGGCAGCGCAAGGGGGGAAATCAAAGAAAACGCCGGTCTTTGTAAATGACCCCCCTCCAGCCTCTTTCAGACAGCAGTTTTCTGGTCAGTATTCCCTCTCTGTAAGCCCCAACCAGGAGTGGAACTAAAACACCAGAAAGAATCCTGGAAAGGTTTGCTCCATGCTTTAAACCCACATGGCTTAGGGTGGGTTCACATCACGGTTTTTTATACATCGTAAAAAAAAAAAAAAAAAAGATACAAAAGCATAGCACACCACGCTTTTGTATACTGCAGAGTCCGGTAAAGAAAAGTATATACTTTTTTTTTTTAATTTATTTATTTTTATTTTTTATTTACACAAGTCTATGGTGAACGGATGCCACTGTATGGCATCAGTCTGATGCATCCTTTAATGTATACGTTTTTTGTGTGCGTTAAGTGGATGGCAAAAATGTAATGTGAACCCAGCCTTAGGCTATTTGCACATCTGCTCTTTCCCTCTCCGCTATTGAGATCCGTCATAGGGTCTCAATATTGGAGAAAAACGCTTCAGTTTTGTCCCCATTCATTGTCAGGGAACGGAGTGGACCAGAATGCATTCCGTTACGTTTCATTGCGTTCCCATGACGCACACAAAAGCGCTGCAGTGTTTGTTGAGTGCGTCCTGGAATGCGGATCCGTCATGACCCACAATGTAAGTCAATGGTGATGGATCCGTTTTCTCTGACACAAAAGAAAACAGATCCGTCCCCCGTTGACTTACAATAGTTTTAGAGAGGGATCAGTCATGACCCACAATGTAAGTCAATTATCATGACGGAAGTGTTTTTGCTGATCCATGACGGATTCAGCAAAAACTCAGATGTGAATGTAGCCTTACACATCTTGGTGGAGAATACTGATCAAGTTGCACATGTGAATGAGGCCCTTGATTGTTTCATTCTTTATGATTTCCAAGATTTATGAGCCTGTACTTGGGTGGAAGGATCCTCCTACAATGACCTGGGAGTTTCCAGGTCCTTCTGCACCCATCAGGCTCAGGTACAATTAGTGTCCTCTAATGACGCTGTAGAAGAAGTTCATCCCTTACTATGCTGTAAAGCCTCATGCAGACGTCCGTGGAACACGGTCCGTGAGATACCGGACTGGCACTGCAGGAGCGCACGGCGTCATTGGTTGCTATGACGCCGTGCGCTCCTGCAATGCCAGTGTTGCACGGACGTCTGCATGAGGCTTAACTCCTACACTTCTCCCGCTGATGTCAGGTGTGAAAATTCATGGGTTATTGCCATGAGGTCCACCATGAGGTCGTCTACTTCTTTCCATCGTGTTTTTTTTTTTTTTTTAACATATTTCTATTACACAATGTAATGAAGCAAGTTCCTTGCAGTTTTGCATTTTAAATGCTTATTTTAGGAATTTTTAGTGTCATATGATAAATCAGTTCAGGTCAGCAGTTTGTGTGTCTTTCACATCCCCAATGGCATTTACTGTTATTCTGACAGATCGAAAGGTCAGGACCAAGAGGTCACCGGGGTTATGCGTCCCACGGTTTCACATATCTCATACAGTTTTTAAATGTTCCCAATTCATCACTTCAGGTAGACTTGGATTGTTTGCATCGGCGTTGCGTCTTACATTCCATAACAATTGATGTAAAAAATAGAAGCAGGTTTTCTGCCGCTATGAAGGAACTTTATACTCGATGCAGGGCCCTTGTAAACACGGGCGATGATCGGCAATGACAGATTCTCATTCTGATTGTTGCCTTGTGTAAATGTGCAAACGAGACATTCATGGGCGTTTGTCTGCTCATTTCTCCCCAAAAAACAGGAAATGTGCTGCTAGCGAAGTGCAAACTGAACGTGGGACGAATGGTTGTAGTAATATCAAGCTGTGTAAAAACTCATTGATCAGCACTTTTTTTTATATTTTTTTTTTTATACTCCTCATGGCAGCATCTTCTATATTCTGCGTTTTCACGCAGCCATGGCTCCATAGAAGTGAATGGGGTTTGGGTGAAAAACAGAAGACACCAGGATGCAATGTGTTTTTCTCTGATTGTTGCTGGAGATCTAAATTGTTCTTCTTCAGTTTTTTTATTTCACGTACGTGAAAAACGCATGCAACCCGGATACAATCCAAACGTAAAAAAACGCACACGCTCAACGCAATCGCAAAAAAGCAAATACTGAATGCAGTTGTAGACAAAACTGATTGGTTTTGCATGCACGTTCATTCGTTTAACTCGTTTGAAAGAGGCCCAATGTACTTGGATTAGGGGGCTTACAGGAACGTGAGCAGCGACTCCCTGCTGTTTTGCAAGAGCTACTGTATGATGGAAACTTATCAGAAAAAGTTAGGTAATTTGTTCAATGTCAAATCGGACTTCTAGGTCTCTGATTCTACCATCTCTAGGTCTTCAGTATCTAATCCTTTGGGATTCAACACCTGGCAACCCCGCCGATCAGCTCTTTGAAGAGGCCGCGGCACTCTGGTGAACACTGTGTCCTCCTCGCAGCTTATACCAAGCACAGCGCCATACATTATATAGTGGCTATACTTAGTATTGCAACCCATGCCATTCATTTGAATAGGACTGAGCTAGGCCATTTGACCGATGACCGTGACGTCACTGTAAGATGGTGCATCTTCAAACAGCAGATCACCAGCGGTGCCACGAATCTGACCCCCACCCATCAGGTATTGATGCCCTATCTTGAGGATAGGCCACCAATATTGAACCCCTTTAAGCATTATTAGGGCATTTATTGTCCTCATTTTTTACTAATTTTGGCTTTAAAGAGGACCAGTTGCTGCCTTGCTAAATGTACGTTTTTTTATTTTTTTTTTATTTTATATCATCCCTGCCCCCCATTCCCAGATCTGGGCCCCTTTAATTCTACCTGAAACTGCTCTCACTTTGTCTTGGCAGCAGCTATAAGGAGTTAAATTGGGGAAGAAGAAAATAACGACATGCTACTGATTCATGAGTGGTGCCAAGTCATCCACCCTACCGCACCACAGAACGATGATGTCACTGTGTTCATAAACAGTCATTAGTCCTGCTGATATTAGAAAGGAGTTGACACAAAATAACGCTCCCCATCCTCCGCCTCATATTAGATAATGCCGCCAAACTTCCCCTTCTGCCTTCATCCGTGCCACTCCTGTATACGTCAGGGTCCAGTGCCGGATGTTGGTTCATTAGCAGAATATTATCTCCATGGTAACTTCTGTTTACTGCTAGTAATTTGATATTACTATAATTTCCTCTAAATGATCATATAACTAGATGGGCGGAGGTGGACAATTATTATCTTCATCTGCCACAGATAGCCATACAGTATTAGTTTGAAAACTTTCCACGTGACCTGCAAACATATTATATTTGATTTCCTCTTCAGAGCCCTTGAAGTACATGGAGCAAACAAAGCGTTTTAAAGGGTTTTTCCGGCCTACTCGCCTTTTAAACCCTTTTTTTTCCACACGAGAATATGCGCGGAAAAAACACATGTAATCTGCATCGTGTGCAGGTGGCCTTATAGTTAATTAGAGGTTAGCTTCCCATTTCCATGTCTGTCACTGACTCGATTTCATTAAAGGCATTATCTCATGAAGGCAAACCATTTTCCAACTTAAGGCCTCATGCACACAACCGTTGTTTTGGTCCGCATCCGAGCCGCAGTTTTTGCGGCTCGGATGCAAACCCATTCACTTCAATGGGGCCGCAAAAGATGCGGACAGCACTCTGTGTGCTGTCCGCATCTGTTGCTCCGTTCCGTGGTCCGCAAAAATAATATAACCTGTCCTATTCTTGTCCGTTTTGCGGACAAGAATAGGCAGTTATATCAATGGCTGCCCGTGCCGTTCCGCAAATTGCGGGACGAACACGGACGCCATCCGTGTTTTGCATATCCGCAATTTGCGGACTGCAAAACACACCGGTCGTGTGCATGAGGCCTAAAGGGTATGACTTTGGACACCTTTTTTACAGTTTGTGCAGGGAACTGCGTCAAGGGCCTATTTACAGGAAGGGAGCTGTCCTGTCATTCTCTGCGCAGCAGGTAGCCGGGACCGCCATTGTGAAGAGGGAAACCCATCGCTAAATCAGCACTGCAGCCCCTCCGTAGTCAGACCGCCACTGATCGGGAAGTGATTGCATATCCTAACACTATGGCAATGCTTTATGTCCCTTTTAAAGGGGCATTCCAGTTAAATAAAAATGGTTTGCAGTGGGGTCAGAAAAGATATACTCCCCTCACCAAAGCCGTGCTGGAGCTGCTGTTGGGACACCATGCATGTTCCCAGTAATTGGCTGAGTGGGAATTTCCTGCATGTGGCGATCTGATGGAGAAGTGGAGATTAGGGAGGACCTCTAATTTGCTGGAGCCTCCCTTTAATTCTCTGATTTTGCTGGAACCTCCCTAGTGATGACTGGGCAGCCAGATATTTGTCATTTAACTCTGTGTGAAGGGAAGCAGAGGATTTGGATCTCTGTATAAGAAAAGATGAGATCTGCCCCCCCCCCCCCCCCCCTCGAAGATATAGTGTAAATGTAAACTGCACAAAAAGTTGGACAAAATTACTACATTTGTGTGTTTTTCAAGTTCAGCTTTCATTTTTAAGCTTTGCTGTTGTCATTTAGAAGGTGTTGGGGCTTACACTGCACATAGTTATGTCCAGATTTTGTGTGTTTTACACTTGGTATATTCACTAAAAGTAGTCTGCTCCTCCGGACGCCTGTGTGAGGTCATCGATCGCACGGTCACTAGGTCTATGATCGTGGCCAGTGCGAAAGCAGTTTTGAGGAAAAACAAAAGTTTTCCCATCTCTGAATGTAAACCAGTACGTTTCCATTCCCTGCATGCAAGCACAGATTTTGATAGCTGTAAAGAATGGTTTCATCTGGAAGCAGGGCGGATTTCATCACTTTCAATGTAGCAGGGGTGAAAACTACGGTGAATGTGCAGCACGGTCTTCCTGGAGATCCGCGGTGAAATATTTCCGCCATGTGCGGACTTGCCCTTAATGTTTCTAACCATGTGTAGGTATAAGACTGCTATATACCGGTGTGTGTGTGTTTTGGGATCGCTTCAGTCATATTACAGACTAGACTGGTTTTGGGATTATATTAGATGAGATCACCTCGTGATGTGGATGTCACAACCCTCCTGGCAGTCGTTCAGGTTGAGCTCCTCAATGAGTCATGAAACCGTAATGAACAGGAAGTTGTTATCAGGGTTTATACTGAATAGCCTTAAAGAGGTCGTCTCCCTTCAGCAAATGGCATTAATCATGTAGACTACGTTAATATGAGGCACTAATGTATAGTGATTGTCCATGTTGCCTCCTTTGCTGGCTCGATTCATTTTTCAATTGCATTATACACTGCTCATTTCCATGGGTCTGACCACCCTGCAGTGGTCGTGCTTGCACACTATAGGAAAAGCGCTGAGCTATCTGGTGGCCAGGAGCACACATAGGCACGCAGAGCCAGCGAAGGAGACAATATGGATAATAACTAGGGATGAGTGAATCGACTTCCGGTGAAACATCCGAAGTCGATTCGCATAAAACTTTGTTCTAAGGCCTCTTTCACACAACCATTTATTTATTTTTGTTTACAGGCCGTTGTTTGCGTTCACGTATATGGAACCATTCATTTCAATGGCGCCGCAAAAAAAAATGGAATGTACTCCGTATCCATTCCGTTTCCGTATTTCCGTTTTTCCGTTCCGCTGAAAGATAATGGGTCCGCAAAAAAATCAGAACACATACGAAATGCATCAGTATGTCTTCCGTATCCGTTCGTTTTTGCTGAACCATCTATTGAAAATTTTATGTCCAGCCCCATTTTTTTCTATGTATTTACTGTATATGCCATATGGAAAAACGGAACAGAAACAAAAAAACGGAACAACAGATCTGTGAAAAACGGTCCGCAAAACACTGAAAAAGCCATACAGTTGTGTGAAAGAGACCTAAGGGTCCATTCACACATCCGTAGTGTATTGCGGATCTGCAATACACCCGGCCGGCACCCCCCATAGAACTGCCTATTCTTGTCCGCAATTGCGGACAAGAATAGGACATGTTCTATTTTTTTGCGGAGCCGCGGCCCGGAAGTTCGGGGCTGCGCTCTGTAAATGCAGATGCGGAGAGCACACAGTGTGCTCTCCGCATCCATTCCTGCTCCATTGAGAATGAATGGGTCCGCACCCGTTCCCGATATTGCGGAATGGACGTGGACCCATTTGCGGACGTGTGAATGGACCCTAATACTGTACGGAGCAGGAGCTCCGTACAGTATTGGAATGTATTGGCTCCGATGAGCCGAAGTTATTGCGTCGTTAAGTCTTGTGAGACTTTGCATAATAACTTTAGAAATTAATTTGTACTGTAAAAAACCATTTCCCGAACTCTGGTTCGGTTCCAAGGTACCACTTTAGTAAGTGCCTGGTATTTACTTTTTCTACATGATGAATGCCATTTGCTGAAGTGACACAAACCTCGTGATGCACTGAACTATATGACTGGATGAATAATCTATGATCACTTTTCTCTAGTGGCCAGTGATTTGACGTCTCAGGAGAGAGAAGAACTGGAGAACATCCAGAGAAGAAAGCAGAAACTGCTGGAGGACATACAGGTGAATGAATGGCCATAGATTGGTCTGGCAGCTTTTAAACTGGTATCAAATGTGACATTAAAGGGTATATGTGTATTTTACATGACTACACATTGTTCAATAGGGAGAGTGGAATAAGTGCTCCCAGGGTTGTAGAGAACCAATATGCCTGATCCTTCTTTACCATCAGCGGTCATGCCCATATGCACCATGACATACTTGTATGGGACTGTGTGGGGTGCTGCCCCTGGACCAAAACAGTCACCAGGAAATCATGGGCTTGGTCCTAAAAGGGAATTTAGGAAGAATAAGCTGATGTAAATGTTGTAGTTGGAAAAGGTTAAATGGAAATTGCTCCTTGTACACCTTTAACATTAAATGATAGTCTGTGTATTGTATCGTGTAGAACTATTCAGTCTATTTTATTTATTTTTTGTTCAAATTATTTTGTTTTATTATTTCAGAAACTTAAGGAAGAGATAGCAGAAGTTACAAATGAAATTGAAAATTTGGGAACCGTGGAGGAGAGGTGAGCTCTAGTATTATCCTATACGGGATTGTGGTTTTATTCATGTTTCTGTAAGTGATTAGGATTGGCTTTGATGTAATTTCTCTGTGGCACATTGCAGGGGGATACAGAACAGGCAAGAAGATAAAGTCCATCAAAACATAACATTTTTAGACATAACAGTAATAAACTGGTGCGAGCAAAGAGTAGCCTGAAATAAAGGGATTCGAGGGATTCCTGTTTTGAAGGGATTATTAATGATAAAAATGTTACTGTAGAGTAACCGAGGTCTAGGACGCGTCATTGTGCTTGATTATTAGAGCTGTTGCCTTTCTGTAATACTATGCCCTGCTCAACAGGAAAAATATGCAAAAGAATAAACAGATTGGAATGGGAAGAAAAAAGTTCAACATGGACCCTAAAAAGGTACGCAGCATGTAATGTCTCATGTTTGTAGCTTTCTTGGGTAGTTTCTGTTGTGTTTTAATAGTCGTGAACATTTAAGTCATTAGAGAAGGATTCCTCTGTGGGAAACCCTTTTAAAGGTTATGGACACCGTTGGAGCCATTTTTTTTATTTAAAAAGATGTTTGCAATAGGTTTTATAAAAAAAATTGTTGCTTCTGCAGTTTTTATGTTTCACAGTACGTAGCAGCTACAGAGAATATTCACAGCGAAATCCATCAAACTCGCTGTCTGATGGCTGGGTTTCCAGCCCACCTCTGTCCTCTCCCAAGCAATCTTCTAACTTCAAAGTCCAGCATTAATCAGACAGCCATTCAGGCGAATTTATCACAGAACGTCTTTCGGCAGCTGCTATTTAATCTGAAACCTAGAAGCTGCCAAAGCTAAATGAAACATTTTTTTAAATAAAAACCTGCTACAAAATCATTTTATTTTAAAATACATGTACTTTGCCAATAATGAAAATATCTTCAAAGGTTTCCATAGCCTTCAAAGAGAAGCAGTCAGCAAGATCAGCACTATTAAACCAAGCATATTGCCTGGTAGGGTTGACCCTGCTGATCAAAACAATAGCTTTCTTGATAAAATCTGTTGCGCTATTCATGAGATGTGGATTTTAATCGATGTGCAAATTAGCGCTTAAAGGGGTGTTCCAAGTTTTTAATACTGATGACCTATCCTCTGTATCTTTTTGGTGGGGGTCCGACACCCTGGACCCCCGCCAATCAGCTGTTTGAGAAGCGCCACAGCCTTCTCACAACTTTTCCTAGGCCGTGTGACATCACATTCACGTGTCATTGGGCCTAGAAGCAGCTCAGCCCCATTCAAGTGAATGGGGCTGAGTGCGATACCAAGCACATCTGCTATACAATGTATGGTGCTGTGCTTGGTGAGCTGCGAGAAGGCCGCGGCACTCACAGGAGTGCCATTGCCTTCTGAAACGACTCATCTGCGGGGTCCTAGGAGTCGGACCCCCACTGATAAGATACTGATGACCTATCCTGAGGATAGATCATCAGTATAAAAATCCTGGAAAACCCTTGAGTACACCGAGAGACAGGCCCTAGACCTTCAGTGCACCTCAGTTTTCTCGCCTTCCCGACCTTGGCAAGCACGCCTTTCCTTAATTGACAAATCCAGGCATCCTCCATGTGCTCTTGCTTGGCCCTGTAGTCTCACGTATGCGCTGTAGATTCTATCATTGGTGCTTGCACAGTACATCTCCTTCAGGGTAGGTCATTAACTCCCAGAAAACCCCTTTCCGAAAATTTCCTAAGGGCAGCAAATGGTATAAAAGTAAGCATTATTCACCCTATAAATCCAGCATTGCCTCTTTGGTGGTCCCCACCAGTTCTGCACATAATTTACGTGACCACTGCAGTCAGTCACAGACGTCAGCAGGCAGATGGTGTACATGCAGACATCACAGTTGATGCCAGATTGGTGGAAGTGGTTATGCAAAAGGTCTATGTAACATCATTTCTGCACAGCCACGGGGGTCAACAGAGCACTGGGGATTTTAATAAGGAATATTGTTGTTTTTTATTTGTGGTATTTCCTCCTCTTTTAAAAAAAAATGTTTTTTAAGTCTTGGAACTCTCTTGTTTTTAATTGTATTGTACGTCATTGGGGCTAGTATGGACCCAGAACACTTATCTGTACTAATAGATTTTATGAAAGACTCACTTGGGTAGATTAAATAATCCTGTAGATGGGTTAACCCTAGACAAGCTGTCTAGACCTGCACCAGATATATCACATGTGGTTCAGGGATGGACACCTTTGTCTAACTCTATGCCAACTATTGCTTGGCTTACTTTGTGACAGAATCTTACACCAGAATTATGTGCAATTTTGGCACAAAACTGCACATCTTAGGCCACGCACCCAGTGCTCCAGACTAAAAAAAATACCTAGTAGCCATTGGCTCCTGAACTGAAAAATTTAGGAGCCAAATCAAATTTTTAGTCGCCAAATCGAAACTGAATCAAAATTTTGCTATCGTGACAACGCTACGCTGATCAGATCGGCGTAGGGTTGTTTTGAAACCAAAATTTTGATTCGCTTTCGTCACCATAAAAAAGTATTGCGATACTCAATACCGCGCAAAAAAAATATATAAAAAAACACTTTTCGAACGCAGCGCTATGTAATATGTTTATTTAATGTTTATATATTTTATATGTAAAATTGGGAAAGGGGGGATTTAAACTTAATATTTTAGGGTACTTTCACACTAACGTTTTTCTTTTCCGGCATAGAGTTCCGTCACAGGGGCTCTATACCGGAAAAGAACTGATCGGACATATCCCCATGCATTCTGAATGGAGAGTAATCCGTTCAGGATGCATCAGGACGTCTTGCCTGAATGCCGGATCCAGCATTTTTCCCCATAGGAATGTATTAGTGCCGGATCCGGCATTCAGAATACCGGAATGCACCCGCACTAAATCCGGACCCATTCACTTCTATGGGGCTGTGCACATGAGCGGTGATTTTCACACATCACTTGTGCGTTGCGTGAGAATCGCAGCATGCTCTATATTCTGCGTTTTTCACGCAACGCAGGCCCCATAGAAGTTAATGGGGCTGCGTGAAAATCGCAAGCAAGTGCGGATGCGGTGCGATTTTCACGCACGGTTGCTAGGAGATGATTGGGATGGAGACCCGATGATTATTATTTTCCCTTATAACATGGTTATAAGGGGAAATAATAGCATTCTGAATACAGACTGCTAAGTAGAAGGTCAATATAATAAACATTGGTGGCGCAGTGTGCCCCCCCAACACTCCAGTATAATAAACATTGGTGGCGCAGTGCCCCCCCAACACTCCAGTATAATAAACATTGGTGGCGCAGTGCGCCCCTCCATCACCCCAATATAATAAACATTGGTGGCGCAGTGTGCCCCCCCATCACCCCAATATAATAAACATTGGTGGCGCAGTGCGCCCCCCCCATATAATAAACATTGGTGGCGCAGTGTGCCCCCCCATCACCCCAATATAATAAACATTGGTGGCGCAGTGCGCCCCCCCCATATAATAAACATTGGTGGCTCAGTGCGCCCCCCCATCACCCCAATATAATAAACATTGGTGGCGCAGTGCGCCCCCCCCCCCCATATAATAAACATTGGTGGCGCAGTGCGCCCCCCCATCACCCCAATATAATAAACATTGGTGGCGCAGTGTGCCCCCCCAATATAATAAACATTGGTGGCGCAGTGGGAAGTGCCAATAAGGGTTAAAAAATAAAAAAATTATTTACTCACCTCCTCCAGTTGATCCGTAGCTGCCGGTCTCCTGTACTTACTTCTTTCTTCAGGACCTGTGGTGACATCACTGTGCTCATCACATGATCCATCACCATGGTAATGGGCCATGTGATGAGCTCAGTGACGTCACCACAGGTCCTGAAGAAAGAAGTAAGTACAGGTGACCGGCAGCTACGGATCAACTGGAGGAGGTGAATAAATTTTCTTTTATTATTTTTAACCCTCATTGGCACTTCCCACTGAGCCACCAATGTTTATTATACTGGGGGGGGGCGCACTGTGCCACCAACGTTTCTTATACTGGGGAAGGGGGGGGCGCATTGTGCCACCAACGTTTCTTATACTGGGGAAGGGGGGGGCGCACTGTGCCACCAACGTTTCTTATACTGGGGAAGGGGGGGGGGCGCACTGTGCCACCAACGTTTCTTATACAAATACAGGAGGCGGGTGCCGGTATCAAATAGCCGGCACCCGACCTTTGTGACAGGGGGCTGCGATCAGCTACAATTAACCCCTCAGGTACCGCACCTGAAGGGTTAACTCAACTGCAGCTGATCGCAGCTCCCTGTCATAGAGGTCGGGTGTCGGCTATTTGATACCGGCACCCGCCTCCTGTATTTGTATTACAGGTCAGTTATCTTCATTGGTGGCGCAGTGGCCACAGCCCCTCCTCCTCCTGTCTCTCTTCTTATTGGTGGAGGCGGCGGCAGCAGCAGCACAGGGGGGAGGGAGAGACTCCTCCTGCGCTGCTGAGAACGATCATCTCCTGTGCCGCCGCTGTATTGAGCAGAGCTGCGGCGGCGGGTCTAGTCGCAAATGGCGACAAGACTAAAAAGTCTTGTCGCCATTTGTAAATTCTAAGTCGCATTGGCGACCATTTTGGTCGCCATCTGGAGCCCTGGCACCCTTCGAGCACAAACCGCATCCGATCTCATTAAACCCAACCCCTTTTTGAGCAGGTTAAGAAATTGGAGAAACTCTGCAGTGTCTGCACCACTTTTTAGACAGATTCTTGGCTGAGACGGTTAGTGAATCTGGGCCAGCGTGTGCGTCGCCCCTGTATCCAGAAGGCTAACTATAACCCACAAAACAAAATCTGGATATTGTATGGCAGCACAAGTATGTGAGCCATTCAGAAGTAATTATAAGGATACGTGGTATGCCCACCCCAATGCATGGTGGCATCACAGTCGCCGATTTGTGCTACATGAAGTCCATTTATAAATGTATTTATTTATTTTTTGCAGGGTATTCGGTTTTTGATTGAGAACGAGCTGCTGGCAAATACACGTGAGAGCATTGCTCAGTTTTTGTACAAAGGAGAAGGATTAAACAAAACGGCTATTGGAGACTATTTGGGGGAACGGTAAGTTTATATACATTAGCTCTTGAGCATTGTACAGGGGTTCTTCAGAAGAACGCAGGAACTGCCTTCCAATAGCATCTGTTTTAGTATAGTCACCAAGGGCTGACCTCAGGACTACTCTCTAGAAAATAAAATAATTCCACAAAATACAACCGCAGTTTAAAAATGTTGGAGCACTGGGAAAAATGTAAGTGCATGTAATTAAAACCAGAATGCAATGATCTCCAAATCTCATAGGCCCATATTTTATTTACAATAGATCATACATTTATCAGATGTTGAAAGTGAGACGTTTCCCCATTTCACGGTGCTCCAGTCCTAGATCTTCTTTGCCAGATTTTTTGTTTCATGATTCGCCAAATGTTTTCTGTGGGTGAAAGGTCTGGACTGCAGGCGGCCAGTTCAGCGCCCGGACTCCTCTTCTGTGAGTATGTGGTTTAGCATTGTCTTGCTGAAATATGCAAGGCTTTCGAGACGTTGTCTGGATGGGAGCATATGTGCCTTTCCAGATGAACTGGTAAAATGTCTCGCTTTCATCATCTAATGTGTGTTCTATGATTTATTGTGAATAAAGTATAGGTCTGTGAGATTTAAAAATCATTACAATCTGTTCTTATTTACATTTCTCCACATTTCTCACAGCGTCCCAACTTTACTGCAATTGGAGTTGTACCCCAAAGTTGTTAAAAATCCTTTAAAAAATGTACCAGATGGATGTCTGTATGTGATCTCCCATACCTAATTTGTTAATAACTGAATATGGTAGCAGTATATATATAGCCCTGGAATTTCATGAAGACAACCCCTGTCTGTACACCTTATTGGGGTAAATGGACTTCATAGAGGTGGTTCTTCACTCATGCATCAGAATGGTACCCCTCTTCCCTTCCCGTATAAGCGACTCCTTTGCTAGCGCACTTGAGCCATCCTTGTATTAAAAGGACAACCATTTATATTAATGACCACCTTGTAATACTACATATCACCTGCAAGAAAAATGCCTGTCTGGCTGCAGCTTCCCCGGCAAAATCTTCTATTTATGGGGTGCGGAAACTGAGGAGATTGGATGATCTCTCAAAGAGCCCCCTTTAAGAAAAAGATAATAGATTTTTATTATTTATATGGCAGATAATGACTTTACTATCTATTAATATCCATTTATTCTTGTTTTGTCATTTTCACATTTTCAGAGATGATTTCAACATCCAAATACTTCATGCATTTGTGGAGCTTCACGAGTTCACAGACCTTAACTTGGTGCAGGCGCTTCGGTGAGTTAGTTGACTGGAATTGCCTACTGGACTCTAATATGAGGTTCCTCTCGGGTCAGTATTTGGCCTGTTCTTTTTGATGTATTGGTTGCCAAAATTGTTTTCTGCCAGTTAAAACCAGATAGTAGCACATATCCTTTTTTTTTTCTAATCTGTGTTTTTATTTTCTGACTGTAGATTTTTTTAATTCTATTTCATGAACATGATTATGGGGCGACCATCTTGCATGAGTTTTTCTTAAGAGCCTTTAGAAAGCATTAAGAAAATTGCTTTGTGGCAGTCCCATGGGCCATAGACACAATGGTCAGGAGGAACCTCAGTGACTTCTGTGGGAGAGTTTTCTAGGCATGCTCGGTGTCCTGTGCAGAGGTCACTGTACAAGGAGAGAATAGATAAGATGTGACAATCACCTATTGTGAATGGTGGATCCTGTCTTATCTATATACAGAGGTGATATCATTACAAGCAGGATTAGGCTACTTTCAGATAATACTACCATCTGCATCCATTCAGAACGTATCCGTTTGTATTATCTTTAACATAGCCAAGACGTCTTCTTTTGTGCCAGATTGTGTCAGTGAAAAAACGGATCCGTCCCCGTTGACTTAGGCTACTTTCACACTAGCGTTCGGAGCGGGTCCGTCTGATGTTTCATCAGACGGATCCGCTCCTATAATGCAGACGTTTGCATCCGTTCAGAACGGATCCGTCTGCATTATAACTTAGAAAAATTTCTAAGTCTGAAAGTAGCCTGAGCGGATCCGTCCAGAATTTACATTGAAAGTCAATGGGGGCGGATCCGTTTGAAGATTGAGCCATATGGTGTCGTCTTCAAACGGATCCGTCCCCATTGACTTACATTGTAAGTCTGGACGGATCCGCTTGCCTCCGCACGGCCAGGCGGACACCCGAACGCTGCAAGCAGCGTTCAGGTGTCCGCTCACTGAGCGGAGTGGAGGCTGAACGCTGGCAGACTGATGCATTCTCAGTGGATCCGCGTCCACTCAGAATGCATTAGGGCCGGACGGCTGCGTTCGGGGCCGCTTGTGAGCCCCTTCAAACGGAGCTCACGAGCGGACACCCGAACGCAGGTGTGAAAGTAGCCTTACATTGTGTGCCAGGAACTGTTTGGTGTCCACCCACAAAGCGAAATGG
This sequence comes from Bufo bufo, assembly GCF_905171765.1. NCBI lineage: Eukaryota > Metazoa > Chordata > Amphibia > Anura > Bufonidae > Bufo > Bufo bufo. Next base: position 363,121,821 of record NC_053394.1, on the reverse strand, counting down.
TGACTTAACTGATGCAAACTGATGTATTCTGAGCGGATCCTTTTCCATTCGGAATGCATTAGAATGCAAGCTGATCCGTTTTGTACCGCTTGTAAGAGCCCTGAACGGATCTCACAAACGGAAAGCCAAAACGCTAGTGTGAAATTGGCCTTAGGCTACTTTCACTCCTGCGTTTGGTGCGGATCCATCTTGTATCTGCACAGACAAATCCGCACCTATAATGCAAACGCTTGTATCCGTTCAGAACGGATCCGTTTGCATTATACTAACATTGTAAGTCAGGACTGATCCGTTTGGTTCCGCATCGTCAGGCGGACATCAAAACGCTGCAAGCAGCGTTTTAGTGTCCGGCTCCAGACTGTAATGGAGGCTGAACGGAGCCAAACTAATGCATTCTGAACTGATCCTTATCCATTCAGAATGAATTGGGCCTGAACTGATCCGTTTTGGGCCGCTTGTGAGAGCCCTGAAATGGATCTCACAGGCGGACCCAGAAACGTCAGTGTGAAAGTAGCCTTAGAATGACAGATAAGCAGATCGCAGTATAGTGAGCTGTACATACCAAGAAGTGGCGCCTATTAGGCAGGATTTTAGGATTATTGTTTAAGTATATATATATTGACATGGAAAATTAAAAATAAGCGCACTAAAAATTATTTTAAAATGTTAAACATAAAAATGTGATTTAAACAATAGATAATTTTCTGATGCAATATTCCTCCCAATCTTACCTAATAGCCTCAGGGTTTTTCTCTATAACCATATCAACCTTTTGTGTGGATGTATTTTTCTTTTCATCTACTCATTGACCTGAAGTGTTTGTAAATGTGTTTGACTTTTGATACTTCTTATCATGTCTGGGCTTCTTTTTTTATTTTTATTTTTTGCTTACTAGAAAATGCAATTGGTTTCTTTTCAATACAATAACAGTATTTTAGGTTTTTCCATTGTACTATTGCTGCTATCATTCAAAAAATACCTTGTAAAAAATAATGTCCATGGTCATGAAAAATCTAAGACCAGCCCTAAAGTGTAGAATCCCTGTCGCCACAAAATGCAATGCAGTCCGACAGCAGAATGTTATAAAGTAGGAGAAGCCGAGCAGATTGATATATGTATTTTTGTGGGAAAATATTCAGTAAAACCTGTCATTTATATCTTTGCTTTTTTTCACTTCCTTAACGACTATCGGTACAGGGAGGAGGTGTTATCAGTGACTGATGGCATTGTGTGTATAAAGGGTGTATCAGACACCCCGATCAGGCAGACGATTGTCAGGAGGAAAGCGTACCTTCCTGCCAGTCGCTTGCTCACTAGCTGCTATTACATGCATCGATCTCCTCCGCAGCAGTCGCTCTTCTCTTCATTGAAAAGGACCTGCGCTCAGCGTGGTGAGGTCAGCACGTGCTCATGCTGGGAGCGTGAGGTGACGTAATCAAGCTGAGCGCAGGTCCTTCGGCAGGTCCTTTTTTAATGAAGAGAGGACCAACTGTCTCTGCGCATGCAAGTGGATGAGGTGAGAGTATTTTTATTTTTTTTTGCTAAAATGAAACATTACATCTGGGGGGCCACTAAAGGGGACATTATTACTTCTGGGGGGGCCATTATGGGGAACATTATGTGTACTGAGGGCACTGCATGGGTTGGGATATTTTATTTTAAAAAAAGCCAATGAAATGTATCTGTTTTTGATGGCCATTTTTAACTGAAAAACTGATGCAAAATGGACAGACGGCCCGAAAATGGATGCACAAATGGTTGAAACATGGCCATGACCGTTTGCAGGGCCGGCCTTTGGGGTGTGCGGGCTGTGCGGCCGCACAGGGCGCCATAGTAACAGGGGCGCTGGGCGGCCGACAGCTCGCAATGTAATCTGCGGCAGGCGAGGCTGTACTTGTGTTCTCCCTCGGGGCGCCCCCTCCATCTCCCCCTCCCCTGTCTGACCTGCCTGCTGCCCCCGCCGCTGCCAATAAGAAGAGGCAGGAGGAGGAGGGGAGAGGCTGTGTCCACTGCGCCACCAATGAATAAAACTGACCTGTGACCTGTAATACAAATACAGGAGGCGGGTGCCAGAATCAAATAGCCGGCACCCGACCTCTGTGACAGGGAGCTGCGATCAGCGGCAGTTGAGTTAACCCTTCAGGTGCGGTACCTGAGGGGTTAACTGCCGCTGATCGCAGCTCCCTGTCACAGAGGTCGGGTGCCGGCTATTTGATTCTGGCACCCCCCCCCCCCCCCAATATAAGAAACATAATTGGTGGCTCAGTGCGCCCCCCCCTAGTATAAGAAACATTGGTGGCACAGTGCGCATGCGACTGGCGAGACTCCTGGCGCATGCGCACTCTGCTGTGAAACTTCCCTAACCTGACGTTGTGCGCCTGCGCGGCGCTGCACACCTCCTCATGTCATGTCCGGTGCGACCGGAAGTGACGAGGGTAGGGAAATCTCACGAAGTAGGGAAGTATAACATTACACCGGCCTTTGGGGTGTGTGAGCTGGTAACTACTTGGTTGGATAGTCAGCCAGCCTATGCCATGATGCCAGCAACAAGCAGTGTTTTTTTTTTTTTTTGGGGGGGGGGGGGGCGCCACAAGGTTAGCTCGCACAGGGCGCCTGGACACCTAAGGCCGGCCCTGACCGTTTGTCCCCGACCGTTTTTGTCACTGTCGTGTGTTGTGTGTGTAACCTGTTATTTTCAGCTAATTCTAACATTGTTCACTTTGTCTCTTTTAGTCAGTTCCTGTGGAGTTTTCGCTTACCAGGAGAAGCCCAAAAGATTGACCGCATGATGGAGGCATTTGCACAACGTTACTGTCAGTGTAACCCCGGAGTCTTTCAGTCTACAGGTTCATAGTTTATTTGCTTCCTTCTTTTTCTCAGTTTTAATAGACAATCACAATACATTAGTGAGTGCCTTGTATTAACTTTGTCTACATGACAAATGCCATTTGCTGATGTACGAAAACACTTTTAAAGGGGTTATTGCCATGATAGATGTGAAAAATGAAAATCAGATGACATATAGAACTTGACAATCTCTTTCTAACAAAGCTAGAACCACATGGGTCCAGAGATCACCCCACCCCCCGCCCCCATTCATTACTCCAGTTGCTCTGCTAGATTATCTTCAGCCTGGCAGCTCAATGGACATGTCCTTTCTGCTACAACTCTTTCCCTATAACTGCCACAGCTTCTAACAAAACATATGGCTGGTGGCAGTTCAAGATTTAGACTGAACACGTTCAACCAGGTCATTGAGACGGACAAAAAAATAAAGAAAAGAACAAACAGCAGGTGGCGCTATACAGATACATTTTATTGAATCGCTCACTGGCTATACAAAAGTTTTAATTAAATGCAATTACAAAAGTGTGCTATCCGCATCCGCCTTTCCGGAGCGCACCCCGATCTTCCGGTCCGCGGCTCCGGAAAAAAATAGAACAAGTCCTATTCTTGTCCGCAATTGCGGACAAGAATAGGCAGTTCTATGGGGGTTCTGGCCGGATCCGCAATACACTATGGACGTGTGAATGGACCCTAAATATACTTTCCTGCTTGTTTTAGTTAGCCTCTTATTCCAACCACCATCATCTCTTTTACTTTGCCCACAGACACGTGCTATGTATTGTCTTTTGCCATCATCATGTTAAATACGAGCCTGCACAATCCCAATGTCAAAGATAAACCAAATGCCGAACGTTTTTTCTCCATGAACCGTGGCATAAATGATGGAGGGGATCTACCTGAGGACCTTCTAAAGGTTAGTACACACGCGTAGAAGGGAAAAAAAATACACTTTTATTTTCAGAGCATTTAATTAAGAGAATTAAAAGCAGACTTTGTAAATCTGGTCACATAGATAATGGTCTCTACAAAATCCAATATTTCCAGCAATGATTTGTCTCATTGTGTTCGGTGCACTTGTTATGGGAGTTATATTGTTGACTTGTTATGGATTTTCTATCTTTTTTTAGAATTTGTATGACAGTATAAAGAATGAACCATTTAAAATTCCCGAAGATGACGGAAATGACCTAACTCACACGTTCTTTAACCCAGATCGTGAAGGCTGGCTATTAAAAATGGGTGAGTTTTGTTGTCTATGTTCTGTCTGATTGGAGCAATTATTATTTATCTAGTTCATCAGACAAGTCTGATTTTGAGGGAGGCAGTTGGGAGATATTGGCCAATCCAGTGTGAGGTCATAAGTAGGGCTGCAGCTATCGATTATTTTAGTAATCAAGTATTCTACCGATTAATTCAATGATTAATCGAGTACTCTAATAAGAAAAAAACTAATTAAAAGAACGTTTTCTATAAAAACTCATCAGCCCTCACTGCCATCAGCTCCCCCTTCCTTTGTGCCATCAGCTCCCCCTTCCTTTGTGCCATCAGCTCCCCCTTCCTTTGTGCCATCAGCTCCCCCTTCCTTTGTGCCATCAGCTCCCCCTTCCTTTGTGCCATCAGCTCCCCCCAGTGTCATCATTTGCTCCCCCCCCCCCCAGTTCCTCCAGCAGTGCCACCAGTTTCCGCTCCAATGCCACCAGCTCCCCCACTCCCCCTCCTAGCCATCAGTGCCCAGCCGCAGCGGCAGTGAACTAAAATACTTACCTTTCCTGTAGGTGTGCTGCCGATACTCCAGAGATCTTCCATCCTCTTCTTCACGCGCTGCACTGGGTCCTGAAGTCACACAGCATCAGGTCATAGTGCGTCCTTACGTGCACTGTGTCCTGACAAAGTGTGTACGTCTGGATCCAGTGCAGCGCGGTGCGGGCAGGCGGGTGACCACGGAGCGTGAGTAATAGCAAGTTCTTCACTCGCATTCTGTGGTCACATGGCACAAACGAATCATCGATGCAAAAAATTTGCATCAAAGATTTTTCTGTTTCGAGTTAATAGATTAATACGAGTAATCGTTTCAGCCCTAGTCATGAGCCTAGAGACTTAAAAGCTCATTTATTGTCTGAGGTTTCTGTAGTAGCATGTTTTTGTTCACAGAAGATTAATTTTATAAAACTTTAGACGTGTTGCAGTAGAATATTAGAATTTTAATTTTTTTTATTGGGTATAATTTGTATTAGAAAATTAGTTTTACAACAAAACATAAATTGCAGTAAATACTTTGCATAGTGTATTCGATGAATATTAGAAGTTTTGGTGGAAGCAGTTTCAGGCGCTGAGGCCACCCAACTGAAATAAAAGGGCAAAAGCTCTCAGCTGAGCAGTGTGTCCCTTGGGTTTTGATTCGGTTTTGACCATGTGGTTTACGGACTCCTATACCTCTTATGGATCTAACTCTACAAGCTTGACTCTCCCCAGAGCTGACCATGCAGTGTGTGGGCTCAGATACCTTCTCTGGATCTGTACACCACAACTTGTAAACAAGTACATGTGCAGCCCGTTAACCAACAGTAACCTTGGTGCAGTACCCGCAGCTCAGCATGCACGTGTAATAATTAGCACCTCTAGGTGTTACTTAAAGAGGACCTTTCACCTGTATAAACGATGTTAACTGAGTATGCTGCCATATAGAGCGGCGCCCGGGGATCTCACTGCACTTACTATTATCCCCGGGCGCTGCTCCGTTCTCCCGTTATAGGCTCCGGTACCTTTGCTTCTTAAGTTATAGTAGGCGGGTCTTCTCTTGTTCTGCTGGGCGTCTCCTTCTCCTAGACTGCAGCGCTGGCCAATCGCAGCGCACAGCTCACAGCCTGGGAGAAAAAAACCTCCCAGGCTGTGAGCTGTGCGCTGCGATTGGCCAGCGCTGCAGCCTAGGAGAAGGAGACGCCCAGCAGAACAAGAGAAGACCCGCCTACTATAACTTACAGAGCAAAGGTACCGGAGGGCATAACGGGAGAACGGAGTGGCGCCCGGGGATAATAGTAAGTGCAGTGAGATCCCCGGGCGCCGCTCTATATGGCAGCATACTCAGTTAACATCGTTTATACAGGTGAAAGGTCCTCTTTAAGGAGTTTTTCATCTTGACTTGCCCTGTTGGATCATAGACATGAGTCCTCAGGTTGGGGCCACCCACTAAGTGGAGACTTGCTACCAAGCAGCGGCTTACACTAATGGACCCAGTAATGTAATGGTAATATTTCTCTACCCCCTTTATTCATCAGTGGTGCGGGCCATTTCTTTCAAGGCTCCGTAGATTCATTATAATGGTCTAACAATTTATGTGTGGACTGTATGCATATTCTGAGGGACGACATAATCTGGTTGATTGACCATTACAGATGGTGTTTTTTTTGTTTTGTTTGTTTTCTTACAAATATTGTGAATGTAATATTTCAGTGTGATTACGGTCTGATTTCAGTTAGATTTGTTGGGATAAGTCATGTGGGGGTGGGGAATAGAAAATTCACTCTCACCTATGTATAGTAAAGTATTAAACGCTGAATATTCGTTTCAGGCCTTTACATGACCTTTGGAACTACCAACGTCGCCAATGCTAATCCAATATGTGCCCTGTGAAAGCCTGCTTTGTGATGTAATACTACACATGTATGGGTTGGTCTTGTATTGTGTTTTCACATACAAATTTTAATTTTATATTTTCTTGTCTTTTTATTTGTATGTTTTCTACATTTGGGCTGCGCCTCTTTTTGCCACACGTTCCAGGAGGTAGGTGCATGGGTTGTATGTTCATTATATGTGGGAGCTGGGACCGTCTAACACTGATTGATTTTTCTGTGCTCAATTCTTGCTTGGTGACATGTCTGCACTGCTTCTTTACTTTTACCATTTCCTTGCATTGTAAAAGGTGGGTAAAATGATGCAAGACAGTAGGGCTTCTGAACGGCATTCTTCCAAATCTTTTTTATTTTTATTTTTTACCAAGCACACACTGCCATAAGAACTAGTAAATTGAAATTCCTCTATAATGAGAATTACATTTTGTTATGAAATTGCCCAAACAGCTTGTATTGTAAAACATTGACACCATTGATACCGAAAAAAATTAGACAGGGACACTCAAGGAAAATAAATTGTGTTGCAGGACCTGAACGGACTTCTATCTCTGTTGTACTTGAAAGCCTCATGTCTTTCTCTGGCCCCTTGGGCCCTGCATTAGGCATAATTTAAAATGTGATGAGTATTTCTGTGTTTTCTCTTCCAACACATACGTGTGCACTGTGGATCTCTGCCCTCATTTGATTTACCTGTTCCAACATCAGTCCTGTGATCCCTATTTAGCTCACCTAAGTTCTGATATCTGTACCGGACAGCAGAAATTTTTGTGACTTAAACGCTTTCCATAAATCTTTGAGGTTTCTGCATCTTGTGCATGGATTTTTTTTTACAAACCTCATTCAAATATATGTTTAGTAAAGTATCTTTCATAAGACAAACCTCTTTAAAGGGAATGTGTCCCTTCTGGCAAGCCATAATAACTGCAGCAATACATGTTCTATCTGTCCCAGATGAGTGATTTATATGTCAATACTCACCCTGTTACCCCACCATGCACCCACAAACCAGCCATGGAATACATTGAGAGGACACCTGTGCATGCGCAGGTAATGGAAAGGACTCCAAAAGAAGTCCTGTCTATGCATTCCATGGTTGGTTTGTGGGGCAATAAAGGGAGAAATGGGGCTGAGTATCAACATACAAATGACTGATCTGGAGTCAGCGGCAGGCGTTCTATACATGTATTATCTTACTTAAATATGGCTTGCCAAAGGTGACAGATTCCCTTTAAAAAAAATAATAAAAAAAAACGCGAAGGGGCAGAAGCGCTGCTCGAAGCCACTTTTTTGATTTCATCGCCTCTGTTCGGCTGTCTCAGAGATTGAAGTACGAGTCCCATATACTTGATATGGATCTGTACTCCACAGGTTTGCACAACTAAGTAGAATGGATGAAAGCCAAAGGTACAGAGCGCTCACAGCAGAACTTCTGCTCATCCATTTATTTATTTTTTAAATACAAAGGTTTAGGTACCTTTAATGGTAAAATGCTATAGATTTTTCTCCAGTTTATTTTTTAATGTTTTTCATAAAAATAAAAACAGGTAAATATAACAGGTGTGAACATACCGTAGTGGAGCCAAGTCACTGGGTGAACACCTTCTAGAACCCAGATAGGGTGGCCAAAACAAGGAGGGCATCAGTATAACTACAAAACCCTTCTGCATTGACATTTGATACTTTTTACATTTTAAAATACATTTTTATTTAAAAATATTCACCCACAGGTGGTGCAGCAGCCACAAAACTCCCAAAACCTGAAAGTGCTCAGATACTCCTTATGTCAAGGTGTGCCTGATATCCGTAGAGAATTGCAGAAATGAAAACCATGTGATGAGGAGTGCAGTACAGTAAGAGGTGGGATTGAAGAGATTGCGGTTGCTGGTAGGGGGCTAAGGTAGTTGCATGCAGTGGAAATGTGTAGGTTTTGTGAGTAATGAGGACTCGGAGGATAAGGCGGCACTGGGGAGTCAGTGGGGGAGCACAGATAGTAATTTACTTTTGAAGTTCTTTCTACATTTTATTTTTTCTAACTTTGCAGAGGAGGTGTAAGAATGGCAAATGTCATTGGCAGCAGGGAACAATGTTCTGGGGATAAAATACTGAATCCTAATTCAAATCCAAAAATAAATGCTGCGCTGACAAATATGTAGTTTTCATACATTGGGTATATGGATTTGAAATCGTATCACTGCTAACTTTACTATACACATAAATGTGGGGCTCTTAGGCTCACATACTTTGAACAAAATGTGCTTATCAGCCTCAGCACAGTGACCTCTTCCAAATGGGCTCTACCCTAAAACTGACTCACAGGTTAGTCTGTGTAGTGTAGGGTCCCAACTATAAAAGGTTCCCTTGCCAGGGCAGATGGGCTCATATACATTGATTAAATGTGTACATTTATGTGTAAAGTAATTATAGCAGTAATGCAATTCCAAATCCATATTTTCAACGTTTGCAGAGTGTAATGCATCTTGTGTTGACTTTTGTATTGCAGCCATTGTGTATGTGCATTTATGTAGTTTTGTAGAAGATTCTGACTAATATTGCATTTGATCGTGCTTGCATAGTCCTCCCAGTTAATAAGTAAATGACTGTGTACATAGGGATGATTTACTATGGTTGACCCCTGACTCTTCAGACCTTCCCATGCAAGCACAGAGAGCATACTTAATCTATCAATGGATGATTCCTGTTACATAGATTTATCAGCATGTATGGCTGGTCAATAGCGAACTATTAGCACTTAGGATTTTTTGCTGCATACTCCCCAACTCATTGCTCCCCTCCACTGACGTCCTGTACTCTGTGAAAACACGGTGGCTGGCACAAGATGTTAGTGACAAGGTTATCTGGCTGTACCTTTATCTTTCCTCTTACACTGGACTTCCACATTCTCTTTACATTACTAATGTATACCTTTCTTATCTCTGATATCGGGCAATGTTTGTCTAGAATTGATTGGATGTCTTAAGCCAGGTTTACACAGCACAATGTAACAGCCTGTTGTCGGGAAGGAATTGTTTCTTCCCGACGGTCGGCTGCTCGTTCAGTGATATTGCAATCGTTCGCCCCCATACAGAATCCTTGTTTTTGGGCTGCAGATCACTGTTTAGACTGCACGATCTGCTGCCCAGAAACAATTATTGATGTACCTGCACAAACGACAGGATCACCCGGTGAACAATCGTTTTGCTCATTCATCGAGTGATTGGCGGAACATTTAGTTGGGCAGATTGTCGGGAACGAGCATTTCGCAGGAACAGTCGTTCCCGATAATCTGCCTGTAAATCGGGCCGTGTAAATCCACCTTCATTCTTTGTAATCATTTACAAAACATTGCTGTTTTTCTGCCTTGGACTTTGAACCGTGTGTGTGTATGTGGTATTTTTTGCCTTTTTTAAAAATAATTTGCAGATTATGTATTCCTCTTTTGGCTTGCAGGTGGTCGTGTTAAGACATGGAAAAGACGCTGGTTCATTCTGACAGACAACTGTCTGTACTATTTTGAGTACACAACGGTGAGTGGAAGCTGTGTAAATATGATCATTTGGCAGTATGTACCAATTGTAAATTCCTAAAAAAAAACTTTAAATTGGTCTCGGAATACATTAGCTATCCTTAGTGTACTCCATCAATGTATGATTGGTGGGGTCCAAGCTCCAGGATCCCCAGAAAGCAGCATAAGGGGCATTAACACTTTTGCTTTTGTTTGTATGTTTTTATTAAAGGCATTTCATGGGATTTAAATAGTGATTTCCTATACTAAGGACAGGTCATCAATATCATATCATTGGGGGTCGGACTCACAGCACGCCAACTGATCAGCTGAATGGGGCTGAGCTTACAGTAAAGTTCCCTTCCACTACAGATTGTATGGTGGGTGCTGTGCTAGTTCATGTGCCTTGCAGTTACTTCTATTAGCTGATCAGCTGGGGTGCCAGGAGTTGGGACACCCACAGATCTGATATTGATGACCTCTCCTAAATGTAGATCATCAGTACTTTAGTCCCAGAAAGCTATTAAAGCCTCCAGTCTTCTTGGGTATGATGTTACAAGGTTTGCACATCTGGATTTGGGGATTTTCTCCCCTTCTCTGCAGATCCTCTCCAGCTATGTCAGGTTGGAAGTGGATGTCAGTGGACAGCCATTTTCAGGTCTCTTCAGAGATGTTCAATTGGGTTCCAGTCAGGGCTCTGGCTGGGCCACTCAAGGACATTCACAGAGTTGTCCTTAAGCAACTTCTTTATTGTCTTGGCTGTGTGCTCAGGGTCATTGTCGTGTTGGAAAGTAAACCTTCAGCCCAGTTTGAGGTCTAGTACTTTACTCTATTGAGCTTTCCCTCAACCCTGACCAGTCTCCATGTCCCAGCCGCTGAAAAACAACCCCTTAACATGCTGCCACCACCATGCTTCACTGTAGTGGTTGTATTGGGCAGATGATGAGCAGTGTCTGGTTTCCTCCAGACATGACTCTTTAAACTGAGGCCACAAAATTCAATCTTGGTTTCATCAGACCAGAGAATCTGAAAGTTCTTTAGGTGCTTTTTGCAAAAACTTTTTTGTGTCTTTTTCGGGGGAGAGGCTTCTGTAGTGATTGCTGATATTCTGTAAGTTTCTGCCACCTGCACACAGGATTTTTCGAGCTCAGCCAGAGTGACCATTGGTCACCTCTCTTGCTAAGGCCCTTCTACCCTCATTACTAAGTTTGGTGGGGCAGCCAGCTATAGGAAGTTCTGTTTGTTTTTCAAACTTCTTTCACTTAAGATCTATGGAGACCACTGCGCTCTTGTGAACTTTCAGTGCAGCAGAAACTGCAGCTACATTTTTAAATAGAAAAAAACTATACCAATAGCCCCTCAGTAGAAACTTTTCCCTATAGGATGTATAGAAAGGGGAGACTACATATATACAGTATATTGTAAAAGTGCTGAACAGAAAACCCACAAGCCTTTTTATGTTTTTATATTTTTTTTGGACTGGGCAAGGTTAAATTAGTCAAGTAGTACTAGGAGTGCAGGACGTTTTCTGAGTCACTGCCTTTTTAGAGACATTTGGAAGTCTTGTGATTTACTGGCCTCAAAATGCAAGATCAGCTGTTGAAAGCACAGATGTCTGAACAGGAACCATGCAGTGAAGAATTTGGGAAGCTTGACTTAATACCATGAAAAGAAGACAGCAATGGAAAAGGTTGAGAGTTTGAGAAAATTTATAAATTGTGTCTGGCTCCCAATGTCCAGCAATCCTAGTGTAAGGTGGCTTTGCTAGGTCATCTTTACCAACTACATGGCTGCAGTTCTAGTCTGCCTAACTATGGATGGACACTTTACTGGTTGTCATCCTGAATAGATCACATACTATGAGGAACAGAAGTATTTGAACACCCTGCGATTTTGAAAGTTCTCCCACTTAGAAATCATGGAGGGGTCTGAAATTCACATTGTAGATGCATTCCCACTGAGAGACAGAATAAAAAAAAAATCCAGGAATTCACATTGTATGATTTTTTTAAAGAATTGATTTGTCTTGCACTGCTGAACATAAGTATTTGAACACCTGAGAAAATCAGTGTTAATATTTGGTACAGAAGCCTTTGTTTGCAATTACAGAGGTCAAACGTTTCCTGTAGTTCTTGAGCAGGTTTGCACACACTGCAACAGGGATTTTGGCCCACTCCTCCACACAGATCTCCTCTAGATCTGTCAGGTTTCAGGGCTGCTACTGAGCAACATGGAGTTTTAGCTCCCTCCAAAGATGTTCTATTAGATTTAGGTCTGGAGACTGGCTAGGCCACTCCAGAACCTTGATATGCTTCTTACGGAGCCACTCCTTGGTTATCGTCATGTTGGTCATTGTCATGTTGAAAGACCCAGCCATGACCCATCTTCAATGCTCTGACTGAGGGAAGGAGGTTGTTCCTCAAAATATCACAATAAATGGCCCCATTCATCCTCTCCTTAATACAGTGCAGTTGTCCTGTCCCCTTCGCAGAAAAGCACCCTCAAAGCATGATGTTACCACCCCCATGCTTCACAGTAGGGATGGTGTTCTTGGGATGCAACTCATCCTTCTTTTTCCTCCAATCACGACGAGTGAAGTTTAGACCAAAAAGTTCTACTTTGGTCTCATCTGACCACAAGACTTTCTCCCATGTCTCCTCTGGATCATCCAGATGGTCGTTGTCAAACTTCAGACGGGCCTGGACAAGTGATGACATGAGCGGGAACCTTCTGTGCAATGCATGATTTGAAACCATGACGGCGTAGTGTTCTACCGATAGTGACCTTTGAAACTGTGGTCCCAGCTCTCCATGTCATTGACCAGCTCCTCCCTTGTAGTTCTGGGCTGATTCCTCACCTTTCTTATCATCAGTGATACCCCACGAGGTAAGATCTTACATGGAGCCCCAGTACGAGGGAGACTGACAGGCATCTTTAGCCTCTTCCATTTTCTAACAATTGCTCCAACAGTTGATCTATTTTCACCAAGCTGCTTGGCAATTGCCCCGTAGCCCTTTCCAGCCTTGTGGAGGTCCACAATTTTGTCTCTGGTGTCTTTTGACAGCTCTTTGGTCTTGCCCATGGTAGTAGTTGGCGTCTGACTGACTGTGGGGTGGACAGGGGTCTTTAAAGAGCTCAGACAGGTGCTACTGTTAGATTAATGAGTGGAGTAGAGGTGGACTTTTTAAAGGCACAGTAACAGGTCTTTGAGAGCCAGAATTCTTGCTGTTTATCAGGTGTTCAAATACTTATGTTCAGCAGTGCAAGACAAATTATTTAAAAAACATACAATGGGATTTCCTGATTTTTTTTATTTTTTATTTTTTATTCTGTCTGAGTGGGAATGCACCTACAATGTGAATTTCAGACCCCTCCATGATTTCTAAGTGGGAGAACTTCCAAAATTGCAGGGTGTTCAAATACTTCTGTTCCTCACTGTACATCTAATTAGTTCTTCATTCTTATGCCGTTTGTCTGACCACATTTATGCAATTTATATTTACGCACTGATCAGCTGTGACATTAAAGGATATGGACACCTTTGTAAAAAAAAAATATTAATAATAATTTTTTTACACTAATTTATTTTGTGGAGAAAATAATTTCACCAATTGGTTGTGTTTATTTATCTTTTTTTATTTTTCCTTCTACAGCCTGGTGTGCTTCCTATGCACAGCAGGCTGCTCTCAGTGGATTTACAGAGAATCCGTCATCTGACTGATTCTCTGTAACTCCCCCCTGCTCCACACGGGAGCGTGCACTGTCTCTCTCCCTCCTCTACGCCTCCTCACCATTTCTTTTTTTTAAACTCGTTTTATTGAAGCTTAACAAGTAAGGCATGAGACAAAGAAGCATACCAAGGATACATCCCTCTCTTGGGATACACAGAAATCATGAGAGATCCCTAAGGATCTTACAAGAGGTACAAAAAACTTAATCTTAATCAGAGAGGAGTGAGAAACAGCTATAATAGAGCAATGATCCAGAACATGAGTCCTGCATTATTATACATCAGGTGGACTATCAATATCGGCCACAGAGTGCATGCATGCCTTGTGCAGTGTTATAGAGGCTGAGCACCATTCTCCTCATACCTTGTGAAATTTTTGTCTGCATTTTCTGTGCAAGAATACAATTTTCTCCATGCTCACAGCTTGATTAACTAGTGATTTTTCACTGGTTTAATGTGGGCTCTCTATCGGCCATCCACCTCAAAGCAATGGCTTTTCTAGCAAGGAATAGGGTCCCACTCAGAAACACTCTATGGTAATGCCCCCACGTCTCCTCATCCAGTATACCCAGTACACAAATTTTAGGACACAGCGGTACTGCAGAAGGAACCGTAGTTGACAATACTTCTACCACCTCCCTCCAATAGCCTCTCAAGTAATTACAATCCCACATCAGATGCTATCTATGGCATCTATTGTGTGACAGCCTGCCAATTTTGTGTAATCTAGTGGGCGTAAGATAACTTCTGTGCATTATAAACAGCTAAATTAATCTATTGTTGATTGATGGAGAGACCTTCAGCGGAGATATTAAAGCCTCGTTCCAGTCATCAGCCGTCAGACGGTATTTCAATTTTCCATTTACTCTCAATAGCGAGAGGGTTCAACATCATGCGATTACTGAGCAGATGTGTATATAGCACAGAGATGATGCCCCTCTGACCCTGCGACCTCAGTATGCCTATTAAAGGATATTTTAAGATGCCTCGCCCCCTCTCCCCAAACTGGGCCCTCAACACGTGCCTCAGTTGCAGGTATCTAAAGAAACAGTTGCGGGGCAGCCCAAATTTCTCCTGCGAAAAGGAACACAAAATCCCTTTGACATATAACTCTCGCAGGATGAGTACGCCAAGGCGCTTCCACATAGTTTCTCCCTACAGTTCTTTTAAATGAGCGAACATGGGATTATCATTATCCCATATTGGGATTACATCCGGAAGATCCTTAAATGATTGCATCTTGGCGGCATTCCACACTTGATGAGCTAGTTTTATGTAGAGGTAGAAGACTTGTGGAGGCAGACTGCGCCCCCTCCAATATCGGCCACAGAGTGGACATGTGTAAGTATACCTTGAGGTAATATTCCGCATTTGGCAATTCTGTCGCTGAAACCCAAGGAGATAAAAATTTCAGCTGACTGGCCAAATAATATAAGAAAAAAATCAGGCAGTGCGGCACCCCCTTCTAGTTTGGATCTCTAAAGCACACTAAGGGAAAGTTTCCTTCTGGCTTCTTCCCAAGTTAGCCACTAGCGCATGAATGCGGTCAAAGAAACCACACGGTATGGGTGTGCGCATGCATGTGCCAGAAGGTATAGGCCCTTAGGCAAAAGGACCATTTTGACTTAGTTTAGTCTCCCCATAATTGATAACGGTAGGGACTTCCACGTTCTAAATTTATCTATAAACAGGGGTTCCAGGGGTGCTATATTTTGAGAGTACGACATTTGGGGATCTTTGGTGATTACAATCCCTAAGTATTTGAAGTGATCGACAACTGGCAGGTTACAAAACTGTGGAGTCCACGCCTGCGCCTGAAGGGGCATGATTGCAGACTTCGTCCAGTTTATGTGCAAGCCCGAGTACCTCCCAAAGTTTCCTATTTCAATAGCTCTAGGAAGCGTAGTCTCAGGCTTATCCATAAAGAGAAGATCGTCCACATATAATCCCACTTTATCTGCCCTATCCCTCATGCTGACACCTGTATAGATCTGATCCTGTCTTATCCTGAGGGTGAGATGTTCTATCGCCACCACAAATAGTAGCGGCGACAGGGGGCAGCCTTGCATTGTGCCTCTGTGAAGCCTAAATGAATCCGAGTCCTAGTCACCAATATGTTATCCTTGGGAAGTTGATATAGTGTCTCTATCCATTTGATGAACTTTGGGCCAAAACCAAAACTTTGCAATACCGTTAATAAATACATCCACTCCACGGAATCGAAAGCCTTTGCTGTGTCCAGCGATGCCAAGGCCCAGTGCTTATCCCCCGCCATTCCTATCTGCGCTATGACCTGCGCTCTCCTAATGTTATCAGATGTCGGAACTGCCCGGGATAAATCCCGACTGACCCCTATGCACTATGGTGGTGATTACCTTATTGTCACGGATGATATAGCAGATAGCTGGAAGTTATGGATAAACATCCGACTGGCTTGATCCCAAACTAAGGAGCATAAAGGTGACCCCTGTAAAACTCTAAGAGCTCACCCTGACAGCTAAGCACATACAAAAGGTCTCAGAGGTAGACAATTGCATGCCCTCGACTGTGTGACACCTGAAAACCCTAGAATAGTGAGGGGACACGACCACCAGCTCCCTGCACTTAATACGGAGGGAGTCAGGGTCACCTAGAATCAAGCCAGCAAAGAAACACAATACAAGAAAGGACTTATCTGAACAAGCAGTAACAGAAGTCTCCAGCAGTGATCACTTCAATCCAGGAAGTAGTATAAACCGCAAAGTGAGGCAGTATGGGAGGGAATATAAAGGGAGGCAATTAGTGTGGATAGGTGACAGCTGGGAGAAGGAAAGGAGATGACAAAGTGAAACCAAAACAAAGAACATCATGCAAGAGGTACAGAAGAACGTCTGCCAGACCTTCTCAGAGAGCTGGCGGTGACACTTATTTAGTCTAGTAGCCAAAAGCCTTGTTAGTATTTTATAATCTAAATTCAGTAGCGAGATTGGTCGATACGATCCGCACTCCAGCAGGTTTTTATCGGGGTTCAGAATCACCACTATAGTAGCATCGTACATGGATTCCGACAACTGATGCCGCCGCTGAGTAACCAAATATAATTTGAGAAGCTGGGACCCTAGTGCATCTACATATTTAGAATACACTTCTATCGGAATACCGTCTGGACCAGGCGCTTTCCCAGCAGGCAACTCCTTAATAGCTATTTGGATTTCTTCTAGCGAAATATCAGCATCTAATAGATTCCTGTCCTCTTCACTAAGCTGAGGGTGCGCTACCTCCATTAGATAATAACGTAACTCCTGCGGTGTGTATTGAACTGCAGACTTGTACAGATCCTGATAGAACCTCTGGAAACATTGTAGAATACCCTCCACTGTCTCCACCACCAAGCCCTCAGAATTCTTTATTCGGATGACCGGGGGAGACATGCTATTGTTTCGCACAATATGAGCAAGCAGTTTGCCAGCCTGATTACCCATCTCGAAGGATTGCTGTTTTAAAAAGAACAGTTTGCGCTCGCTCTTCTCCTTAAGATGCATCATATATAACCTGCCTTTATACATCCATTCCCTTCTATTCGCCTCAGAGGGATCAGACCTAAATGAACTCTCTGCCTCTTTACAACTAGTGTGTAATTCTAGTTCTTTACTCATTGAATCTTTCTTGATATAGGAGATAGACGATTTGAGACACCCCCTCAAGTAGGCTTTCATCGTCTCCCAGAGCAACAATTAATCCGTCATCTCATCCTGCACCTCCAGGAACATCTGAAGCTGGTCAGGGATTCTGTCATTCGTGGCCATAAGGGACAACCAGAATGGATGAATGCGCATTTTGTTACTCTGTTTGACAACGTCATAAAGTCTTAGTTTCACAAAAACCGGAGCGTGGTCCGAGGGTCCCTGTGATCGATACCCTATATCTTCAAGATCTGTGTATACTGTGGCATTGCCAAGGAGGTAATCGATCCTAGACAAGGCACCCCTGGCAGGAGTAAAACAGGAATACTCCCTCTGAAGAAGATGTTTAAGTCTCCACATATCTAGCCATCCCAGCTCTGCAACCACTCTAGAGAGAGTGGTGTCAGGGGGAGAGCGACTATCCCTTCTTCCCGCCGGGTGAAATCTGTCCATGTCATCAGGCATCACCAAATTAAAGTCTCCCATACAGAGCAGTTTAGCATTAGGGTACTGCGCAACAAAGCCCATCACCGCCTGGAATATGGACATAGTGGCGGGGGGGGTGTTGTATATATTGACCACTACCACAATGCAATTGATGAACGCATACACCAAGATATATTGCCCCTCTGGATCTACCACTGATTGCTGTACCTCCCATCTAAGATTCTTATGTACAAGTAGGGCCACTCCTCTAGAATGCGTCGACCCATACGCATTCAGAGACCACTGAACCCATGGCTTCCTAATTCTACTCCCCGTCTCTGGTGTAAGGTGGGTCTCCTGTAGATCCAGTATGTGAGGGTTGTACTAAAGTAAATGGGAAAATACAGTGATTCTTTTCCTTGGAATGCCTAGTCCTCTCACGTTCCAGGACACTACATTCAGATATGCCATCTGTAACACAATAGCTCTCTCACCGAATGGATCAACTTCCCGGTTTCAGGGAGGCAGTAACCCTCTCCCTTGAACCGTCTCACATATGCCTTCCCCCCTGAGATAGTATAGACAGTGTACCATGCCTTTAACAGAATAAACTGTGTGTAACATAACTTTGGTATAACAGACAATTAAATGAACATATAAATGATGACATCAATGCCATCCTGTAATGTGGCTAGGTTTCCGGAGACCTGCATAGTGCAATGAGATGGTAAACCTATGCAGGTATCTGCTCTGTCCCTGTAACAATAAAATAATGTGGCATAATGCGTGCATATAGAAAATAAAAAAAGGGAAAATAGAGGCCCATCTACTATAAGAGTATGAAGTATTCTGGTCTAATACGTTCCACTGGTGCAGGGTGACAGATTTCCCTGAGTCCCAGTCAGTGATGTTAAAAGTCAACGGAACACCTCAAACAGGTAAGTGTAACAGTGTAGTAGTGATACTTGCGGCATCTACGAAATCAAAAATATCAATGAGGTCTTGGGCGACTCAGTATCCTGGAAATCCATTCCTCCGCCTCCTTTGGATCAACGAAGAAGACGGTCTTTTCTCCATCTACCACCCAAAGACACGCCGGATAAGCCATGGAGTATTGTAGGTTTAATTCATGTAGTCGTCTCTTGACTGAGATAAAGGTGGCCCTCTTCTTTTGCAGTTCAGCAGAAAAATCGGGAAATAGCGATATATTTGCGTTTTCATGCTTGATGTCACACTTGTTTCTTGCTTGACTCAGGATGAGATCTCTATCTTTCCAGTTAAGCATCCACGCCAAAAGGGGTCTTGGAGGAGCACCTGGAGGGGAGGCCTGGCAGGGACTCGATGCGCTCTTTCAACAGCGTAGGCAGCAGAAAATGGCGCTTCAGGAAATTGCGCCTTAAACCAAAATTCCCGAAATGTAGCCGGATCCGAGCCTTCCGCTCTCTGTTAATCCCAGGATCCTAACATTGTTGCGTCTGGGCCTGTTCTCAAGATCATCACACTTCTGTTCCCATAGGCTCACAGACCTCTCCACATCTTGTATTTTCACAACTAGTGGTCTGGTCTAGTGAGGTCTTCTAAAGTCGAGACCCTGTCTTCTGTGTGGCGCACCCGCTCCCTGAGCTGCTGCATTCAGCAAACCCAGGTCCACATTCACCTCTTCAATTTTGCAAGTAAGTGATGTCTGACATGTAGAGATCGCTGTTAAAAGCTGATCAGAGACGGTTTTTAATGTAAGCTCAGGCTCCCACGTACCTTCCGCCTCTGACTGCTGTGCTGCTTGACCTCGCGTGACTGCTGCCCGCGGTGATTTTGAGTCTCCTGCCTTACGTATTTGTTGAGCTTTTTTAGCCGCTGATTGTGCCTTGCTGGGACCCATCGCCGACTTTCCAGGTCTCCTCTTCCCTCTATGCACTTGCCACTCGGTGTTTGGAGTGGCCAGTATGCCAGGATACTGCAGGATTCTGTGTGGAGAACGGAGCAGCTCTAAAGTGCGTGCGCTCATGTCGGCATTTGGCCACGCCCCCTGAATCTTCCCCCTCACCATTTCTGGATGGCAGAGCGGTGCAGACTGTCAGCTGTAACAAACTCCTTCAGTCCTCCGAAGGAGTTTTCTGGTATCTAGCAACAGAAAGTTAGCAGCAGATCTTATAGCTCCTTTTAGGTGCAAGGTGCTGGATCCATGGAACACACAGGTTTTCCCAGCAATGTCACAGGTTGAGGTTTGGAGAATTTGGAGGCCAATTCAACAACTTGAACTCTTTGTCATGCCCCTCAAAATATTCAGTTTTTGCAGTGTTCAGGTAGTAGTGTACATGTCACATCTAGATTTCTAAGCAGACATTGTCCACAGACATTGGCTTAAATCTTTCCATTAGGGCATCTTGGTGCCATCTCTTCGTTGTACAGACTTCGATGTACATGCACCCAGCTGTCCATACTATGTGTAATAAATGAAAATTTGGCTCACCAGACCAGGCACCTTCTTCCAATGCTCCATCGTTCAGTTCTGATGCTCATGTGCCCATTGTAGTCGCTTTCGGAGGTGGATGGGGTAACCAAGGGCACTCGGAGCAGTCTATGGCTGCATGGCCTCATACACAAGCTGGGATGCTCTGAGATTCTGACACCTTTCCATCATAGCCAGCAGTAACTTTTTCAGTAATTTTTTCTGTAGTATCTCTTCTGTAAGATCAGGGCAGATGGACTAGTTTTCACTTCTTACACACATATTGTTCTTTTATTCTTAGACCACTTTTGGTAGATACAAACCACTGCATACTGGGGATACTTCACAAAACCTGCCGTTTTGGAGATAATCTGTTCCCATTTGTCAAGCTAACACAATTTGGCCCTTGTCAAAGTTGTTCAGATCCTTACAATTGCCCATTTTTTTTCTGCGTCCAACACATTTAAGTACCAACTGTTCACTAGCTGTGTAATATATCCTGCCCCTCGACGGGTGCCACTATCACAGGACAATCAATGCTATTCACTTGACCTAATGTTATGGCTGATCTGTATGTATATATGTATGTAGCAATATGCCGTAACATACTATGGTGAGTAAGCCCTGGGAATTTACTGTACATTGCTGTAATTCTATACTGTACTAGATTATTTTATGATCACAATTCCGATTTTATTTTTTATTTTTATTTTTTTACATTTTGCTATAGGCAATAATGTAAACTGACCAGCATGTTTACCCAAATTCCAGATGTGCTCCATGCAAGCCGCAGCAGGTCTACCCCTAGTTTAATTCCAGCAGAGCATTCCAGATACATTACTATACATGGACTGAGGCTCTTTAAACCTATTTTATGAGTCAAACTGTACACAAACAAGCCAGAGCAATGATTTCTCAGATCATACAGGTTTTGAAACACATTCGTGTGTGTGGTGTGTGTGAAGATATATATTTTCTTGTGCTGCTGTCTGAGGGTCCGATACCTGGGACCCCAACAGATCAGCTATTTGAGGAGGCCACGGTGCTCTTGCCAGTGACTTCACAGTTATCGTTCGCATGGCCTTGGCGCAGCTCAGACCCGTTCAAGAGAATTAGGCTGAGTTTCAATACCAAGCAAAGCCACTACAAAATTGACCGCGCTGTGCTTGTTAAGCTGTGAGGAGTGTGAGCATAGAATCTGAAGAAACAGTCATTCTATTGATTCATGTATATCTTAATTATTAACTCTTCCAGGACAAGGAGCCTCGGGGGATTATACCTTTAGAAAACTTAAGCATTCGGGAGGTTGAAGACTCAAAGAAACATGTAAGTTTTTATAAATATATATTATGTTCAGTTTTAGACAGACACATTAAAAAATTTATATGCTATATATAAGTATGTGAAGACTTCCTCCTGCTTGCATTCACGTGTTTAATGGTAGGACCGCATGTTGAGGCTATATGCACACAGCCATGCTCTGCCCACCGCATTGACCAACTGCTGCATGATTGCCCATTGTCTGCTGCAGGTGGGTATGGCTTGACTGTGCATGCTGCAAATATGTGCATAAAGTCAAGCACATAGTCATGCAATCACCATAGACAAACATTGGTAATAGTATGTGTTTCCTGAAGAACTCTGAACAGTGGCCGTAATAGGGTACCACCTTTTGAAACAAGCCAGTTTGTGAAATGTATAATCTGCTAGATATGCCCCGGTCACCTGTAAGCATCTAGGAATAACAACAGTTTAGTGGTAGAACAGGCTACTCACGGTGAAGTGTGTGACCTGTACAAACCACCTATCCTCTACTGCATCACTAACTAAAGAGGTCCAAAATGCCTCTGGAAGTGACATTAGCGTAAGGACAGTACGTGAGAACCTTTACGGACTGGCACCCTATGGTTGAGCAGCAGTATACAGGCCTAAGATCACAATGCCAAGCAACAGCTGTTTATGGTGTAAAGCACGTCGTCACCGGACTCTGGAGTGATGAATCACGTTTCATTATCTGATGGTATGATGGATAAACAGCAACTCTGGGATACATAGTGCAAACTAATATTTGGTGGAAGAGAGATAATGGTCGGGGTTATTTCTCTGGGTTTTACCCCTATTTCTATTGAAGGGTAATGTTAATACTACAGCATACACTGCCATTTTAGACAATTGTATGCTTCCAACCGGGAGACAGCAGTTGGAGAAAGCCCTTTGCTCTTCCAACATGACTGTGCCCGTGTGCGCAAAGCAAGGGCCGTAAAAACATATGTAGGTAAGAACAATTTATAACTAAACCAAAAAACAAAGGACCCCTAAAATATACGAATTTATTCAGTTCATTTAAAATAGACACGATAAGACTTGTTACCTTCATATGTAGCACTAAGCCGTAGGTAAGTGTATATCTTGTGGTATGTATGCAGCAAATACAAAAAGAAAAACATCGGAGGCCTATGGTCAAAGAGTGGGGAGAAGAGGAGAGACAGGTTGGTGAGGAAATGTCCCTACATCTACCCTATACTCACCCTCAGCCCGGAGACAACCCCTGATGGTGGAGCCTCCATCCTCCTTCCTTTCCTGATTGACCCTGTTAAGGCCCTACTAAACAACCTTGCTCGTTCTTACCCCAACGCGTTTCACCCATTAAGGGTTCATCAGGGGGTCATATATGTAGGATCGTGGCGTAATATAGTCGCCAAGAAGAAATAAATAATGATATCAAATTATGCACAAAGAGAGGGGGACAAAGAAAAAAGGGGCTGACTATAAATGATGAGTCAAACCAGAAACCAGACGAGTCACAGGGGGTTCAGATGGTCTGATGAAATAAACACCACTGCGGCAGTATCGTGTACCCGGGGGGAAACCTGGTCACGGGACGGGGGACGAGCACATGAGGTTCTTGGCATACATTTTATCAAATTGTATGAACCCATCTACTGCCATAAGACATATCTCATTCAGATGGGTCCCTACACTAAATTATATACCTGCCCAACAGGAATCCTCTTCCCTCTGTCTTGACTGGGCCTATAAAATGTTCTTCTAGTATTGGTAGGAACCAGCTTTATTCTGTATTAGAGAGATGGAAGAAGTGCACGACCAGAATGGAGCCAGTCGCTGCCCTCAAAAGGTGCAATGCAAAATGCTAAATTAGTTAGCACCTTCAAAGAGAGCGCGATAAATTAGCAGGGGTATTTTTATAACGCAGAAATGGCCTCTTGTTTTCTATACATTCTCAGTTCTACCATCCCCCTCCTCATTTCTGATATTTCCTATTTTTTAGAATTGTTTTGAGCTGTTTATACCAGACAATAAGGACCAGGTAATCAAGGCATGCAAGACAGAGGCTGATGGCAGAGTCGTAGAGGGGAATCACACAGTGTACCGAATCTCTGCACCAACGCCTGAAGAGAAAGATGAATGGATGAAAAGTATAAAGTAAGTGCCAGTATGATCTTATCTGTCAGTCCTGTGAGCACAAAATACATGTGACATAATGGAAACTGGAAGAGGGCGCTTAAAGAAAATAAAAAGGCTGACCATGTTGGTATAAAATAATACATACCTCATAAATACCCTGCTGCTCCTGTTCTGACACTTCTGTTGGTCTCTCCTTCGTGGTCCCACTTGACATGCTGGAAATAACAGCTCAGCCAATCACAGGCCACAGCAGTGATCGACTTCAGCCAATGATTGGCTAAGCGGTCATTTCCTGCTTGTCAAGACGCACCAGGAATTGGGAAAAAAGTGATGGGGGATCTGTCAGTTGTTTGATTTATTTTAACACCAATACAACCCTTTATTTTGTTTTTATCTGGCATTTTTCTTAAAGTGAGTCTGTCACCAGCATTTCACTTTTTTAACCCTTCCCACAGCTCCCTAGAATGCTTACAGTTAATAAAAACTTTACCTCTGGCATCAATCCTGGACTTACAGAACGCTCAAAAACGATCTTTATAAGATATGCAAATGAGGGCTCGCAAGTGCCCAGGACGGCGTTACTCTCTTAGGTGCCCTGCTTGCTCAGCCTTCTCATTGCGTCCCCCCGCCCCTTCCTACCCTCTGCCCGCCCATCCTTTCCCTCTGACCGCCTTTGTACTAACTTGTTATGCTGCCGATATCCCGCGCCGGCGCACTCATTCCTTGAGCCGGCGCATGCGCACTACGATGCCCATTCCTTGTACGGTATCACAGTAACTATTGCGCATGCGCCGGCTATCGACGCCGATTTTCGCGTCGTTAGCCGGCGCATGCGCAATAGTTACTGTGATGCCGTACAAGGAATAGGCATCGCAGTGGTCATGCGCCGGCCAAAGGAATGAGTGCGCCGGCGCAGGATATCGGCAGCATAACAAGTTAGTACAAAGGCGGTCAGAGGGAAAGGATGGGCGGGCAGAGGGTAGGAAGGGGCGGGGGGACGCAATGAGAAGGCTGAGCAAGCAGGGCACCTAAGAGAGTAACGCCGTCCTGGGCACTTGCGAGCCCTCATTTGCATATCTTATAAAGATCGTTTTTGAGGGTTCTATAAGTCCAGGATTGATGCCAGAGGTAACGTTTTTATTAACTGTAAGCATGCTAGGGAGCTGTGGGAAGGGTTAAAAAAGTGAAATGCTGGTGACAGACTCCCTTTAAGGGGGTTCTCCAGGAATGATTTAAAGTGGCCGCCAGCAACCCGTTCTAGACTGTGAGCAGGACAAAGCTGCCTAGGGTTGTTGCATGGATATAGTACACATTGGTGAGCATTCCTGTCAGGACACTCAGCCATGATGGTATATCGTAGGCAGGATCACATCATTACCATATATTGTAAAGCAGTGTAGTATGTAGTGAGGCCTTGTCCTCTTCCCCAGGACACTCTGCAAGCGGAGTTAACCATTCCCTGAGAACCCCTTTAAGTATTGATGACCAATGTCAGATGATTAATATCCGATTAGCAGGGACCCAACTCCTTGCATCCCTGCTGATCAGTGTTTAGAGGAGTAAGCACTTGAACTACACAGTCTCATCCACCATCTAGTGGCAAGGACTGGTTACTGCAGGGCTGCTCCCTGCAGTCCCACAAAAACTTTTATTCTCTGGTGAGTTACAGAGGTACATGCTGTAAATTGTAGTGAAGGTAATTTTCTAAATGCTGATTTTAGGTGTTAGTTATCCTTTGGCCTCTGATCCTCAGCTGTGTCATGTGACCGACACTCTCCAACTGGAGAGGAAGTCAGTTTCTTTTTTCATTCCTGAGTCTGGCATCGAGGCTTCCATAGGATGAACAGAGAAACATACACAAATACAGTCGCTTCTTGCAATTGTGCCTTTGGACTGTGTTAAAAAAAAATATATAATTATATATAAATTATTTTATTTATTTTTTATTTTTTAAAGCAGGTGTGGAAAAATGCTGCAAAATAAGAATGCTTTCAAAAATACTGTTTAATAGTTTATTTTTATCAATTCACAAAATGTAAAGTGAATGAACAAAAGAGAAATCTAAATTCAATCAATATTTGGTATGAACAGCCTTTGTCTTCAAAACAGCATCAGTTTTTCTAGATGCACATGTACACAGTTTTTGAAGGAGCTCGCCAGGGAGGTTGTTTCAAACATCTTGGAGAACTAACCACAGATCGGTGGATATAGACTTGCTCAAATCCATCTGTTTCTTCATGTCATCCCAGGCAGACTGGATGATGTTGAGATCAGGCTTCTGTGGGGGTCATATCATCACTTCCAAGACTCCTTGTTCTTCTTTATGCTGAAGATAGTTCTTAATGATATTGGCGGTATGTTTGGGGTTGTTGTCCTGCTGCAGAATACATTTGGAGTCAGACGACTCCCCGATGGTAATGCATGATGGATAAGTATCTGCCTGAATTTATCAGCATTGAGGACACCATTAATCCTGACCTAATCCACGACTCAATTTGCTGAAATGCAGCCGCAGATTTGCAGTGAACCTCCACCATGCTTCACTGTTGCCTGCAGTCACTCATTATTGTTTTGCCCTCCAGTCCTTTGGCGAACAAACTGCCTTCTGTTCCAGCCAAATATTTCACATTTCGGCTCATCAGTTCAGAGCCCCTGCTGCCATTTTTCTGCACCCCAGTTTCTATGTTTTGCGCATGGTTGAGGATCTGAGTAAGCCTACATCCACAGAGGATCTGCGGTTAGTTCTCAGAGTCTCATTCGAGCATGTTTTCTCTTCTTTTTCTCAATGCAGAGCTGCAATTAGCAGGGACCCGTTTTATGAAATGCTGGCCGCCCGAAAAAAGAAGGTCTCCTCTACCAAGAGACATTAAAATATTTTTCTGTGAAGCAGAAAGTGTACGGTACACAGTGCAACAAGAGGTGTCTATCTGCTTATCTGGCCTTCTGCATCCTGGAATAATGCAATTACGTGCCTTTTTATTACCTATTTATTACTGTTTTCATGTTCTCTATGTACTGCCAGTACTTCGTCAGAATTTTTCTCCTGAGCAGGTTTTTTTTTTTTTTTATTCAGTGCAATACCTGTTGTCTACTTCACAGTGTGACTTCAAGATTCCCGTAAGAATGTGGGTGCTGGGCAGTGCAATTAATAGGAAGTCCTGTCTGCTTTTGACATTTGCTGATTAGCCAAAATCTTCTGACAGGATTCCACTTAAAGGGATTTTCTAAAAAGCGTAGCTGCTTTCTTCCAATAACAGCACCAGTCCTCTCCGCAGGTTGGTTGTGGTACTGCAGCTTGGCCCCATTTGACTTTAGGGTGGGGCTGAAGAAAGCAGCTATGTTTTTGTAATCCTGTACATGTCTATGATGGCCATATTGAATGGCGCGGTGATGCAGTATATGTAGCAGCATTCATACCCCTGGACTCTGGTTCTTGCTGTTCTCGGTGCCCCGTTGCACTTTTATAATTATTATTATTTTTTTATATTCTTAAAGCTTGCACAGTTTCATGGTCCTGTATTTAAAACTTCAAACTGCCCATTGTCCCTTTGTTCCTGCTTAGCCTGGAAAAGTATTTTGGACACAGTTTATGTTGGTGTGTCACATTTTATGTCTTCGTGATATATATGTAAACTTTTGTCCTAATTTATAGCTGGAAATGTATGATTGCTTTTCTGTATGTAACAAATACATTAAATGGATAATAATAAATTGTGTGTGTATAACCTAGGTCATTAAAGTATGCAATAGAAATCATCTCTGTGGGGCTCTTCTTCACCTCTCATGCCAGTACTATGTTTCTGTATGTGTCGCTCCTTTTGACAATAGGTAGAGGCCAAATTAAAGGGGTTTCCAAGGGGAAAAAAAATATATATGTATGTATGTGTGTATATATATATATATATATATATATATATATATATATATATATATATATACATTTTTTATTTTTTTTTATGGGTAACAATAGGTTAAAAATAATTACTTACAGTACTTTTCACTTTAGAAGACTCACCTGATTATAAGGCATACCTAGGTTATAGAGGAGAAAAATCGAGAAAAAAAAATTCTTCATTAGACCTCAGATCAGACCCCCAAACTTTAGTAGGCCCAATCTTCATCAAACCCCCCCCAATCAGACTACCAATTTTCATCAGTCCTCAGATCAGACCCCAAATAGGCATCAGATCTCAGATTGGAGATAAAATAAATGAACTTGCCTCTCCTGCTCCAGGTGGTGCTATTCCTTCACTCACCGCTCCCTGGTCTTCTGCCCGCTCCTCACCCTGCGCTGTGACGTGAACTGACGTCACACAGCATCAGGTCATAGTGCATGCCTGTGCACTATTTCCTGACTCTATATGCATCAGGACACAGTGCAGCATGGGGCCCAGAAGAAGACCAAGGAGCGGTGAGTACAGTCAGCCCTAGCAGAGCTACACTGCTCCCTGCACTTCCTGTATACTAATGAGAGCTTCCATAATATTTGCTTTATAAGACACACTGCCATTTTTTCCCCCACTTTTTTTTTTTTTGTAGATAAGAGGTTGGTGCCCAAAATGAGAAGAACTTTAGAATAATTTATGTATAAGGGTAAAGTACTGGCTTCACTGTGATTTGTCACTGCTGACGTGTGCAGAGTAGCTCTGTCTGTAGTGACACCTACAGGCATCTGTGCTGTAAAGACAATGTCCAGAGTTTTTTAAAAAATCCTTAAAATATTGTTTAGATGGTTACATTTTCTTTCTGAAAAAGAGCTATTTTGTATATTTTTTTTCCCCTGATTGCATTGCCTTTTAAATGCTCTTTACTAATATGTCCGTACATTTCATCAGTCACCATTTTACAAATAAAGTACCACTGTCGTCCTTTTTGAGGGACATGGATTCAAAGCTCTCCCCATTCATCGCTCTGCTAGATTTATTTCAAGCTGGCGTGCACTTTCTCAGGGGTGTGTCCTTTCTGCTGCTGCTTCTTCCTCCCTGCATCTGTCACATTTTATAACAGCATATACAGGTGGTGACAGTTGAAGAATAGAACTGAGGATGTGCGACCACTTCAGCAAGGTGGACAGAAAAATAAGGAAAAGCAGCAAAGAGTAGGTAGAGTGGCTATATTACATTTTTAATTGCATGCAATTACAAAAATATTCAGATCCAGGGCTGTTTTGAAAAATCCTTTAACCACCTCCCGACCGCCTAACGCACGGATGCGTCCGGAAGGTGGTTGATTCATTCCTCCTGGACGCATCCGTGCGTCATCTCGCGAGACGCGAGATTTCGGTCAGAGCCGGCCCGCGCATGCGCATCGCGGGCCGGCAAAAGTTAAAGAACAAGTTCGTCACCAGCCTGCCAGCAACGATCATTGGCTGGCAGGCTGGCGATTTTTAAAAAATCCAATCACAAGCCATATAACAGATCATATTAGTAAATATGATCTGTTATATGGCTTCTCTGCTCCTCTGCTGGTCCTTTTCGTCGGTTGGATCCAGCAGAGGAGCAGACTGAACTGTGAGTAGCACCAACACTACACTGTAGCCCCAGATCACCCCCCTGCACCCCAATTAACCCTTTGATCGCCCCTGTCAATCACTAGTGAAAGGAAATAAAGTGATCAGTGTAAACTGTCACTTTTTTTATTTTCATTGGTGTTGACTGTTAGGTTTTAGGGATAGTTTAGGCCCCTTGATTAGGTAGTTTAGCGTGAGTTAGCGCCCAGCCCACCGCACCGCAGTCACTTATTCGCTGTTTAGCGTATCGCTAATCAGCATTTGTACTTTTATAGTATCTGTAAGTGATCAAAACTGATCACGGTCAGATCTATAATAGTATTAGTGTCACCTTAGCTCGCCCTCCACCCAAAACGCAGTGTTTGCCCGATCAGGCCTGATCGGTCGCCCACACGTGCGTTCACCCAAGCCCGCCCCGCCGCAGTGACAAAAAATATATATTTTCTGATCACTGCACATTCACTTTACACGCACTGCGGCGATAAAAAAATCAGTTTTGATATTTTTTATCAACCGCAGCGGCCTCCGGTACTTCGCTAGCCTCCCCTTTGTAAGACAGGTTTGCTTTTTTTCTTGGGTAGTCTCAGGGAATACCCCTAAATTTAGTAGTCCAAAATGTCAAACAGGGGGTATTCTTCTGAAGAGGCCTACAGGATTCTGACCCAGTCGGATGAGGAGTGGGAACCCTCATCTGACGAATCTAGCGGGTCAGAATATGAACCTGTAGAAAGCAGTGGCTCTCTGACCCAAAGTTCGGACGAGGAGGCTGAGGTCCCTGATAGCACCAGGCGTACCCGGCCCCGTGTCGCTAGACCACAGGTTACGCAGGATCCGCTTCAAGAGCAGCAGAGTGGGGCTGTCGCTGCCGGATCACGTGGTGAGGCATACACCAGCAGCGCAGCCCTTCCTGGACCTAGTACCAGCACTGCCGTACAACATGGTGAAGTAGCGAGCACCAGAAGGGCAGTTGAAGCTGGTACGGTGACACGTGCAGTAGTTACCCCGTCGCAGCCACCGCACAGACAGGCCCGTAGAGCCCCTAGAATCCCTGAGGTGCTGGCAAACCCTGATTGGCAGTCACCAACTTCAGCCGCACCATTAGTTCCCCCTTTCACCGCCCAGTCTGGAGTTCGAGTTGAGACGGCTCATATCGGTTCGGCCCTGGGATTTTTTGAGCTGTTCTTGACTGCGGAGCTCTTAGACTTAGTTGTGGCAGAAACAAACCGGTATGCCACACAATTTATAACCGCAAACCCGGGAAGCTTTTATGCCCAGCCTTTCCGGTGGAAACCAGTCCAAGTTTCCGAAATTAAAATTTTTCTGGGCCTTCTCCTCAACATGGGTCTAACTAAAAAGCATGAATTGCGGTCATATTGGTCCACGAACCCAATTCATCACATGCCCATGTTCTCTGCTGCTATGTCCAGGACACGATTTGAGACCATCTTGCGTTTCCTGCATTTTAGCGACAACACCACCTCCCGTCCCAGAGGCCACCCAGCTTTTGACCGGCTCCACAAAATTCGGCCCCTCATAGACCATTTCAACCAGAAATTTGCAGATTTGTATACCCCCGAACATCTGCATAGACGAGTCCCTTATACATTTTACCGGGCGCCTTGGCTTCAAACAATACATCCCAAGCAAGCGTGCCCGGTATGGGGTCAAATTGTATAAGCTCTGTGAAAGGGCCACAGGCTATACCCACAAATTTCGTGTCTATGAGGGAAAAGATCAGACCCTGGAGCCGGTCGGTTGCCCTGACTACCTGGGGAGCAGTGGGAAGACAGTCTGGGACTTGGTGTCACCCTTATTCGGCAAGGGGTACCATCTTTATGTGGACAATTTCTACACAAGTGTGGCCCTCTTTAGGCATTTGTTTCTAGAACGGATTTGCGCCTGTGGCACCGTGCGACCTAGTCGCCGGGGCTTCCCCCAACGGCTCGTTACCACCCGTCTTGCAAGGGGGGAGAGGGCTGCCTTGTGTAACGAAGAACTGCTCGCGGTGAAATGGAGAGACAAGCGTGACGTTTACATGCTCTCCTCCATTCACGCAGACACGACAATCCAAATTGAGCGAGAAACCCGTGTCATTGAAAAGCCCCTCTCAGTCCACGACTATAATTTGCTCATGGGAGGGGTGGACTTCAATGACCAGATGTTGTCTCCGTATTTAGTTTCCCGCAGAACCAGACGCTGGTATAAGAAGGTGTCTGTATATTTGATTCAATTGGCGCTGTATAATAGTTTTGTTCTCTACAGTAAGGCTGGGAGAACACGATCCTTCCTCAAATTCCAGGAAGAGATCATCGAGAACCTCCTATATCCAGAAGGTTCCGTGGCCCCATCCACCAGTGTAGTTAGCCGTCTACACGAGCGACATTTCCCCAATGTCGTTGCTGGTACCTCAACCCAACCGTCACCCCGAAAAAGATGTCGTGTCTGTAGCAGGAGTGGAATAAGGCGTGACACCCGCTATTTCTGTCCTGACTGTCCTGACCACCCTGCCCTATGCTTAGGAGAGTGTTTCCGGAAGTACCACACACAGTTACACCTAGCATAGGGATTACATCTCACCAGGACAGGCACACAGGGCTATTAGGGCCCATTCACTCACAGCTGCTGCAAACGTCTCCTTTCACATGGGACAAAGTGCATAACGTACTTCGCCACATCTTTGGGCGATTTGCGCTTTGCACATTGACCCATGGGGAAGGAGAGGTTTGTTCTATAAAGGTAAAAAAAAACAAAACAAAAAAAAACACCAGTAAGCAAAAAGGTTAATGTTCAGTTCAAAAAGTTAAAGTTTATATGTTCTCTTCCAAAGTTAATAAAATTATTGTGTTGCGGCCTGGTATTTTCAATATTTTTTTTTTTTTTTTTTACCTTCCAGGTGGACCAACCGATCGACTAGCTGCAGCACTGATGTGCATTCTGACAGAAGCATTGCGCTGCTGTCAGATTACACGCAAGTCGGTGTATGCGGCGCTGCAACACGAGATTTCTCCTCTGCAGTAAAAGATACGTTTGCCGAGGCATATGAGCTGAGGAGGCGGCGGTGTTCATATGCTTTGGCAAACACTTTGTATATAAAAAAAAAATTAAAAATCCTGGCAATGATTTATTCATCCACATCGATTGATGTGAATGGAGAAATCTGGTTTGCCAGGGCATACGAGCTAAGTGGGTATGGATGTTGGGCGGAGCTCCTATGTCCTGGCAGACGCCTTTCCCCTCCTTTTTTTTTTTGGCAGAGATTTTTTCATCCACATTGATCGATGCGAATGAAGAAATCTGTGCCGTTCATTTTTTTCTTTCAGCCCAGAGGCTGAACGGAAAAAAAAAATCTCATTACCCGTATGCTCAATATAAGGAGAATAGCAGAAACTCCTAATGCTGGCCATACATGTAATGATTGCGGAGACCCTCAAATGCCAGGGCAGTACAAACACCCCACAAATAACACCATTTTGGAAAAAAGACACCCCAAGGTATTCGCTGAGGGGCATATTGAGTCCATGAAAGATTGAAATTTTTGTCCCAAGTTAGCGGAAAGGGAGACTTTGTGAGAAGAAAATCAAAAAAATCAATTTCCGCTAACTTGTGCCAAAAAATTTTTTTTCTAGGAACTCGCCATGCCCCTCATTGAATACCTTGGGGTGTCTTCTTTCCAAAATGGGGTCACATGTGGGGTATTTATACTGCCCTGGCATTTTAGGGGCCCCAAAGCGTGAGAAGAAGTCTGGTATCCAAATGTCTAAAAATGCCCTCCTAAAAGGAATTTGGGCCCCTTTGACCACCTAGGCTGCAAAAAAGTGTCACACATGTGGTATCTCCGTATTCAGGAGAAGTTGGGGAATGTGTTTTGGGGTGTCATTTTACATATACCCATGCTGGGTGAGATAAATATCTTGGTCAAATGCCAACTTTGTATAAAAAAAATGGGAAAAGTTGTCTTTTGCCAAGATATTTCTCTAGTTCTATGAACTCACTATGCCCATCAGCGAATACCTTAGGGTGTGTACTTTCCGAAATGGGGTCATTTGTGGGGTGTTTGTACTGTCTGGGCATTGTAGAACCTCAGGAAACATGACAGGTGCTCAGAAAGTCAGAGCTGCTTCAAAAAGCGGAAATTCACATTTTTGTACCATAGTTTGTAAACGCTATAACTTTTACCCAAACCATTTTTTTTTTTACCCAAACATTTTTTTTTTTTTATCAGACATGTAGAACAATAAATTTAGAGCAAAATTTATATATGGATCTCTTTTTTTTTGCAAAATTTTACAACTGAAAGTGAAAAATTTCATTTTGTTTGCAAAAAAATCGTTAAATTTCGATTAATAACAAAAAAAGTAAAAATGTCAGCAGCAATGAAATACCACCAAATGAAAGCTCTATTAGTGAGAAGAAAAGGAGGTTAAATTCATTTGGGTGGTAAGTTGCATGACCGAGCAATAAACGGTGAAAGTAGTGTAGGTCAGAAGTGTAAAGGTCAGAGTCGGTTAAGGCTGGATTCATACATAGTGTCATGTATCATTTATTGCGGTGCTTTCTATTTAAATATTTTTTTATTTTTTTTATAAAGATGTAGCCAGATCTGATTTTAAAGTCTATAGTAACCTACTGAAAAGTCTACATTCTTGGTCCTTTAGCTTTTGGGGTTTGTGGTGTCTTTTTTTATTAAGATGCAGCGTGCTGTGGGTATGGAGTTTGTTCTGGTATTTTTCAAATTTTTCAAGCTCTTTAGGGCATTAAATAAAAAATATTTTTATTTTTTATATATATATTGCAAAATAAAATCTACACAAACTTCAAATGCATTAAACTCGTGCCGTCTTCCTTTTACAAATGTTTAAAAACTGAAAAAAATTGTGCACACTAAGGAGGCCTAAAGGGGGACCTGCCAGCTCTCCTGACATACAAATTGTGGCGCATCTTGCAACCTGCTATAACACAGCTATCCTACTGCCATCATCAGCACCCCAGACCACACCCCTAAATAAATTCAGACTTTAGACTGAAAAAAAACCTCATGCAGAATCCGCTTCTAAATTCCTTCCTGTTTTTTTTTTTAAGATGCGGTTTTTATCCCGACAAGGTGTTTCATAATTTTTTTTTAATGCAGTTTTGATGTGGGTTTTCATCCTGCCAGTTTCAATGCATTAATGAGCAGTTTCCCCATTTTATTCAATGGAGGTGAAACGGAATGCGCACCAGAATCCACATCGAAAGAACTGTGTGGACATATACTAATGGGATACTGGGGAGATGAGTAGACTGGGAAAAGACATGCTTCAGAAGCCCAAAATGTTACTGTAAGGGCATTCAGCCCACTAGTGACCCAGTCTTTCGCTGGCCCTTTAAATCCATTTTTTTATTTTTTAAGGAGCTGAGCCGATTGATGTATAGTCCTGTGGCAGTTCTGGGCTTTGGAGTGTAGAGCATGACAATTCCCCTTTAAAATCCATTCCAGTCAGCCCCCCAACACGTTTCACCACCTATATAAGCAGTGTCAAGGGCACAGTAACTGTTACCGATGGCACTGGATTTGGCATCTCCTTTAAAAACCTCCCACCCATCAGTCAAAATTGTCCATGCTGCCTGTTGGTTGTACGATTTGGATCACTCCAGCCAAATGTGTTTTCCCAGCCAGTT
Source organism: Bufo bufo (assembly GCF_905171765.1). Lineage (NCBI taxonomy): Eukaryota > Metazoa > Chordata > Amphibia > Anura > Bufonidae > Bufo > Bufo bufo. The sequence goes on along the minus strand of NC_053394.1, from coordinate 363,086,983 downwards.
TGAAGGGCTGAGAACTATCCTTCTCTAATAAGAAGAAAAATAGTGCGGCCCTGAACTGTACATCTATGGACCATTGCGCAAAAATATCACAATTCGATACCATGTGAAAAAAATAAAACCCCAAAAAAGCCACGTGCATTCCGCATTTTGGACGTGGCGATGTGTAACCGGCACCTGAGGGGTTAATTGCCGCAGATCGCACCTCTTTGTCATAGAGGTCGGGTGCCGGGTATGTGATACTGCCGCCGGCTCCCGCTGCCTATATTTGAATTAATGGATTAGTTATCTTTATTGGTGGCACAGTGGCCACAGCCCCTCCCCTCCTCCTCCCCTGTCTCCTCTCATTGGTGGCAGCAGCAGCACAGTGGGGAGGGAGAAACTCCTTCACTGTGCTGCTGAGGAGAACATGGAGCGTGCTGAGAGCAGCGGGCGCCATGTTCTCTGATACTAGCAGTAGCCCAGCCTACTATCGGTAAATGGCAAATCCCGGTATCGAATTGATCCGGGTACAAAAGTATAAATTGGGTAGGCCGGACACAAGTTTCTGTTTAGACTGACCAATCTTTGTAAGGGCTCAAGCAAACGACTGTATATATGGTGTGGTCCGCAAAACACGGATCCGCAAAAAAGCAGGTGATGTCCGTGTTGCGTCCGTGTTTTTTACAGATACATTGTAACAATGCCTGTTAGACAAGAATAGGACATGTTTTATTCTTTTGCGGAATGGACATACAGACACGGAATGCACACTGAGTCATTTGTTTTATTTTGTTTTTCAAGCCCCATTGAAGTAATTGGTTTCGCAGACAGACCTGTAAAAAAAAAAAAGAACTGACACAGAAAAAAAATACGTTTGTGTGCATGAGCCCTAAGGCTAGGGCTACACGGTGACTTCTTGTCGCACAAAAGCCGCACAATTTTTTTTATAATCGTCTATGGTGTTGCTCTGCGACATGCTTCGACTGTGACTCGACAGTTGTATCCTATGTGTTGCGCGACTAATTGTTGCTCGACACATGTTGCCATGTAGCCATAGCCTAAAGCAGATAAGCCATGAGCTACACTCTTCTCCCTCAGGTCTTTCAATTGTGTGAATCTCAATACATCTTAAGGGCTCATGCACGCGGCTGTTGCCCGGCCGTGCCCATATTGCGGCCCGCAAACAGCCTACGCACCGCAAAAAAAATAGAACATGACGGACGGATCATGGACACATTCAAGTTGAATGGGTCTGCATCCGTCTGAGGAATCTGCATGGATGTTGCCCATGCATTGGGGACTGCAGTTAATGTCTATTATCGGCGGTAATGCTGACTCTGGACATTTAACCCCTCAGATGCCATGGTCAAATGTGACCACGGCATCTGAGGAGGCTAAAACCCCGAAGCGCATGCTTCCCCCTGGCGGAGATCAGCGAAAGCGCCCTGATGTAATAACAAGCCGGAGCCTGTACTAGGCTTCCAGGCTCATTATTAGTATATCCCAGTGAGACCAGCAGGTGGCAGCACTGAACTGGGATATAGTGATTTCTGCCCGTGGCCATATTGTGGCCCGCAATTCACTTGAATGGGTCCGCAATCACGGAGATGCTGAACGGAAGCACGGATCGGAACCCCGCGGAAGCACTACGGAGTGCTTGGCAAGCAGCAGAAGGTGGGGTGCTTCTTGCTAGCAACTGTACAGGCACGAAAAATCAGCACTAGACTTGAGGTCCAGCGCTGTCAATCTAAGGGTAGGGGGGCATGTTTGGAGCGTTGGAGGCATCTGTAGTCTGCACCAGAGGCGTAGCTGGAGCAGTGCTCAAACCACGTAAGCAGCACCTAGAAAGGTATCAGTTAGATGAACCCTACCAGGCCTGGTTTAACAGGGTTGATCCTGGTGACAGAGCCTCTTTAAGCTGGTGCAAGACTCACATCATCTTGTGAGTGTAGTGCAGCAGACCCATGGTTGGGCAGAAACTCACGGCATCATAGATCACTATGATGCTGTGAGCTCAGGTCAGATGAGCTGTAGTCGATTCAGATGTGGCCTTTGCACGGACCATTTTTCTTGGACTGTACTCGTTCTAAGGGTCGAGCTGCAGCTGGTGTAAAAGCTGCAGACTCTCCACAGTGGAATTGCCAGCGTAAAATCTACAGCATTTACAGTAGCTGGATGAGATTTACATTAATGAGTTTTATTGACCAAACTCTGTAAACATCACAGTGCAGAAGCAAAAATCAGTGAACCCGCTCCGTTAATGACTTTGCTAAATGTCAAAAGGTATTTTAATAAGCAGATGAAATTGGAAGTGTGGATTTCACTGGTACTTTACCCATTAAATAAAGATGCAAGTTTGCCTGAGACCAGCTGCACTAATGTGGAACTATGGATAAAAAAAGGACACTGAACACGAACATCAAAACCTCATCCCAACTGTGAAGCATGGTGGAGGGAGCTGCTTTGCTGTCTTAGAGCCTGGACAACTTGTGAACACTGAGGGTACAATGAAGTGTAAGTTGTGTGAAAACATTTGTTTTCATACAACTGTGAGGACAGACATGTGAAGAAACATTGGGAGATGTAACAAGACAGTGAACCAAAGCGCATAAGGGAATCAACTAAAGAACGATTAAAAAAGATTTGTTTAAGCAGCCAAACTAGAGACTGAGAGAGTCATTGCCAAAGAGAGTAAAACTAACCCTAAAATGTTCTTAAATTATATAAATGGGACATCCGCATTTCCCTGCAACTGGCCTGCTCCTTGTTCTACCGAGAACTTAAAGTTCTGCAGAGACAAAAACCATCTGGTGACCGGGGCATTCCTGTCTTTGGCCTGGCTCATCCACTTTGAGAGGGGAGTGGTCGGTCACCATGTGGAACTTTCTCCCCAACAAATAGTAGCTGAGAGACTTGAGTGCCCACTTGATAGCCAGGCACTCTCTCTCCACTATACTGTACCTAATTCCGGCTGAGTTGAGCTTGCGGCTTAGGAAGACAATGGGAAGCTCCTCCCAGTTGACTTCCTGAGACAGTACAGCACCGAGGCCTACTTCGGAGGCATCCGTTTGTAGCACTAACTCCCTCTTGAAGTCGGGCATCACCAAAACAGGTGACCCACACAGGGCCGACTTCAAAGCGGTAAAATCCTCTTCCGTCTGATCATCCCAGCGAACAATCTCTGATTTTCGTCCCTTCAAGAGCCCTGTCAAGGGCGCGGCTAGAGTAGCAAAGTGGGGAACAAACCTCATGTAATAGCCCACCATTCCCAGGAATGACTTTATTTGCCTAGTGGTGACAGGTCGGGGCCAATTGGGGTTTGATGACTCCGCGCCCAATGACATACCCCAGGTACTTAGTCTCTTCTAACCCTATCGCACATTTTTTTGGGTTAGCGGTTAGGTCTGTCATATATCTTCTATATGAAAAAGAATCTTCATATAAAAGAGAGGATAAAAAAAATATAAAAATGTATTATCCTTCAGGCGGACATAAAAAAAGGCCTCTAAGTTCTTTTTATCAAGTATTTTAATTTGATTTGTGCAAGCAGTGAAACAAAGGAACAATTGTATGCAAAAATATATAATCGTTTATTATAAAAACAAAGAATATAAAAACAATACAATTGCAAAACAAATGATGAAGTTACAACGTAACATCCAAAATGTACCACACGGTGGTGTGAACACACCCCTATCTGATCAGCACAGTATGATTTATTGATTCATGACAACCAGTGTCATACTTTTTAACAAACGGACTCATGTACCAAGAGAAACTTAGGATCTTCTGTTATCAAACAGGCTATAACAATAAAACACGGATTTACAGGAAAATAACTGTTATCCCTTGACTCTGTTTTCCTATGACCAATCAAAAATATATGATATTAATATGATAAAATATTCAACTCGGCAATCAGACTAGGGAAAATAACTTTCCAAGGGTTTTGTCCTCTTTTCAAATAATGTCAGATCTTCCATTAACAATATGCATCTTTGCTAAGAGAATAATCAGCATTATGGAGGCACCTAACACTATATATTCCCACAATATGGGAACTCTTGGCTATATACCGAGAGAAATACCTTATTAATATCATGAGTAGTAGGCAAAATATACGTTACCGGGTCAAAGGTAGACAGAGTTCAGATGGGACCAGTTCTGAGGAACTTTCCTAGTAATCCAAAAAGAATAATCCAAGTTTCTTCTGGTAAAGTTTTCTTTTTGATTGAATGAATGGATGGATCAATGGATATATGGGTCTTTTTCTCTAGCTTTCTTTTTTTCTCTTCCCTCCTCATGCTACTCCGCACACGAGTAATTATTCCCCCCCTTATCTAAGAATCATCCCCTTTAGATTATGGATTCCCAATCAGGTAGGGTGGGTGTATTCGCATGCTAATAACCTCATGACGTTATCTCAACTCCTAAAATGGTATAGGACAAATAATGAAATAATATAATGTTGCCCATCTGCCTCCAGATGGCACTGCGGTACTGTAGGTGAACATCACAACTTTTAAGCATTAAAATTAAATATCTAATAATACATTCTCAGGACCTCTTTGACCTTTCCATATAAATCACTGAGGAAGGTCTTTTCCTTACACTTTTAATTACCTATATCCTGGACTTGTTGGAGTTGACTGTCTTCTCCTATCTTTTTGAAATATAGGTTGAGCGGCTTTGATGCTTGGCATCGGAACTTGTATATTTCATTTATCTACATCCATGAATAACTATTGTTTGGAATCCAATTAACTTAAACTTACTTGTTTTTGTATCTTCTACAATACCTTCTAAATGGTAAATACATGGTATAACATATATATAAATCGATACATTGTTACACATAGATAACACATTATATGAATTATTGATTAACATATGTTGTAAACTAAATATACCATGCAGATATATATATATATATATATATATATAATTATGAATATATAAATTGAACCTCATACACCAGGTGTGCTCCAAGGACATGAGTCCTTATCAAGTAACCATGTTCCCTCTAGACAGACATGTTTTAGGGAGTAGGTATACTCCTTACAGATGGTCTCATATCTTAAGCAATAACTTTTAATACAATGTCCGTTTATGTTAACAATTATTTTTTTTTTTTATATAGACTGAACTTGCCATGAACTCATCTTGGCTTCCTCAGCCACATAATATAACTTTGGTTCAGGCTGGTCTTATTCTTAAAGGCAATGAGATGAGCGTTCATTTTGATTATAATGTCATTAGATAATATTGTATACGTATGAAAATGCACAACAGGTCAGCTGTCCGAAGGGAGTCCACTACAGCCTGCATTTTGAGTAGGTGACTTTCCCAGTCGGTACTGTGGATGACAATATCATCCAGGTAAGCCGACACGTACCGACGATGTGGACGAAGCACAATGTCCATTAGTCGCTGAAAAGTGGCAGAGGCGCCATGCAGACCAAAGGGTAAGACCTTATATTGATACAGCCCATCAGACCTGATAAAGGCAGTTTCCTCTTTGGCAGCCTCCGTTAGGGGCACCTGCCAGTACCCTTTTGTGAGGTCCAAAACCGAAAAATACAGGGCTTGTCCTAACCTCTCGATGAGCTCATCCACCCGGGGCATGGGATGTGCATCGAATGTGGAAACCTCGTTAAGTTTTCAAAAGTCAGTACAAAACCACAACGTCCTGTCCTGCTTGGGTATCAATACTATAGGACTGGCCCACTCACTTTTTGACTCCTCAATGACGTCTAGCTGCAACATTAGCTGCACCTCCTCCGAAATGGCTTGTCGCCGAGCCTCGGGCACCCGGTATGGCTCAGTGACAATGTCATGCTAAATTATGGAAGTGCATCCAGGGAGGTCCGAGAACACATCCGTGTTCCAACTAACAAACTCCCTGGCCTCCTGAGTTTGTTTAGAGCAGTGTTTCCCAAACAGTGTGCCTCCAACTGTTGCAAAACTACACCTCCCAGCATTCCCGCGCAGGCAAAGGCTTTCCGGGCATGCTGGGAGTTGTAGTTTTGCAACAGCTGGAGGCACACTGGTTGGGAAACACTGGTTTAGAGGAGAGGCTGTCAGCAATTTTTACTTTGGCAGCCGCCTCTCTTGCATCAGACAGAGGTGCCGGTACCTATTCTCCTAGAAAACCCGGCCGCGGGCTGTCTTCTGTACAGGTTTCCCTATCTTTCCACGGTTTGAGTAAATTCACATGGTAAACCTGCTCCAGATTTCGCTGCCCTGGCTGGTGTACCTTGTAGTTTACATCTCCAATTTTCTCGACTACCTCATATAGCCCCTGCCACCTAGCCAGGAACTTACTGTGCATGGTCGGCACCAGAACCAAAACCAGATCACCCGGCTTAAAGATCCGGACCCGAGCCTGCAGATTATAGACCCGACTCTGGGCTCGCTGAGCTGCCTCCATATGCTCCTTAACAAGAGGCAACACTGTCTCTATCCGATCTTGCATCTGGGTAATGTACTCCATGACACTTTTATGTGGAGTCGGTTGTTGTTCCATATAGCAGTTCGAAGGGTGTGAACCAAGTAGAGGCCTGGGGTACCTCTTGCACTGCGAACATGAGATAGGGCAGAAGGAGGTCCCAGTCCTTCCCATCTTTAGACACTACCTTTTTCAACATTTTTTTAATGTTTGGTTAAGGCTACATGTACACGACCGTATGTGTTTTGCAGTCCACAAATTGCGGATCCGCAAAAAAAACGGATGACATCCGCCTGCCATCCATTTTTTTGTGGATCCATTGTAACAATGCCTAAAACAGACAAGAATAGGACATGTTCTATTTTTTTCGCGGGGCTACGGAACGGACATACTGATGCGGACAGGACACAGTGTTCTGTCCACATTTTTTGCGAACCCATTGAAATTAATGGGTCCGCATCCTATCCGCAAAACAATCACGGAATGGAACACGGAAGCAAACAACGTTCTTGTGCATGTAGCCTTAAACCGCTTTACCAGACCGTCCATTTGCAGATGGTAAACGGATGTCTGTAGTTGTTTTATATGCAGCAACTTACAGAGTTCCCTCATCACCTTGGACATAAAAGGGGTCCCTTGGTCGGTCAGAACCTCTTTAGGAAGTCCTACTTGGGAAAACATCTCTATTAACTCTTTAGCTATGAGTTTGGCCGAGTTATGTCGCAGTGGCACCGCCTCCGGGTACTGAGTGGCGTAGCCTAGCATGACTAAGATGTGTTGATGCCCTTTGGCCGACTTCGATACTCGGCCTATGAGGTCCAAAGCTATTCGGTCTAACGGTACTTTGCTAATCGGGAGAGGTACTAGGGGACTAGAGAAATGTGGCTGGGGGCTAGTTATCTGGCAGGTCGGGCAAGACTTACAACACCTTTCCACTTCTTTGAATATGCTGGGCCAGTAAAACTGCTGTAGAATACGATCCTGAGTTTTCTGCAGCCCCAGGTGACCCCCGAGAACGTGTTGGTGGGCTAGATCTAACACAAGCTTGTGATGAGCCTTCGGGACCACCAACTGTTCAATAGGCTCACCCCGTATTTTACCCGATACAACATATCCTGATGAACCAAAAAACAGGGAAACACTTACTCTGCCCCAGGTTGTTGTGGTTCACCATCTATTATTAACACATTTTCCCAGGTGCGGGATAGGGTTGGGTTCTGACTTTGGGCGGTACCAAAATTATCCCCGGAGACATTGAGGTCTGTCAATTCAGGACCTGGCGGCAAGTCCTCCACGTCTCCCACCATCACACTTAGCCGGGTTGTCTCCCCCTCTTCCACCCAAGTGGCGGTCACCCCTACCGCTGGCCCTTTGGTCTCAGGTTCCTAGGGTTCTGGTCTCCCCCCTGAGCCGGGCCACTCTGCTAGGGTTACCCCTGTCTCATGGGTATCAGTCACTCTCATAGCAGGCCAGAGTGCCGGGAAGTCTCTCCCTATTATAAGTTCATAGTTTAAATTTGGGGCAACTGCCACTTCGTGAGTCCATCTGCCAGCCCCTGTGGTTAGAGACACCAGGGCGGTGGGATAGTCTTTTAAGTCTCCATGGATGCACATGACCCCGACTTTCCGGTTAGTATACTCCGCTGACCTTACCAGGGGAGCCCTTACTAGGGATACCAGACTCCCTGAGTCCAGCAGAGCCTCCGCTGTAGTGTCTCCTACCTCCACCTGGCACAGGTGGTTTAGAGTTTTTGGGGTACCTGCTGCACACAGCTTCCTGGCATATAACGACTGACGGTAGCCATAGTTAGTATACATGGGTTCCACCTGATGGGGACAGTCAGGTCTTACATGGCCTGGCTCCTGACACTGGCAGCAGACTATTGGAGCCAGGTCCGTAAAGGGTACACCACGGGTGGGTTTGGTTGGTACAAGTCACCGGGTCTGGGATGGAGATTTACGGGGTTTGACTGCCCCCCTCCCAAAAGAACCCCCTGGAACAGTCTTAGTAGCCTCGTTGCCCTCCACCAGGTCTACTATGTCTAGGGCGTTGCTAGGAGACACCTGGCCGATCCAGTGCTGGAGAGGGGGTGGCAGAGCCCTCCAGAACATATCAGAAAATAGTCTATCCAGCATAGCTGTGGGACTCAGCACATCAGGCTGTAGCCACATTTGCAAGAGGTTGAGTAAGTCATAATACTGGGTCCTCACAGGCTCAGCCGGCTTAAACCCCCACTGATTTAACCGTTGGGCCCGGACCAACACATTCACCCCCAGTCTTGCCAGTCTTGTCTGATAGGGGTTAAAGTCTGATCTGAGGTCTGATAGGGGTTAAATAAAGTCTGATCTGAGGTCTGATGGGGTTAAATAAAGTCTGATCTGAGGTCTGATAGGGGTTTAATAAAGTCTGATCTGAGGTCTGATAGGGGTTAAAGTCTGATCTGAGGTCTGATAGGGGTTAAAGTCTGATCTGAGGTCTGATAGGGGTTAATAAAGTCAGTGAGAAGGGGGGATGGTGTGGAAATTGGCATTTGGCACTAGTATATTATAAATGTAAATTATAAATTGACTACCAACTAAGGGCTTTATTAATTTATAATTTACCGTACATTTATAATATACTAGTGCCAAATGAAAATTTTCACCACCTCAGTGACTACCAACTAATATAATATATATTATAATATATAAAATATCGGTATAAATTATCGGCTATCGGCCTGAAAGTTCACCAATTATCGGAATCGGCTCTAAAAAATCAATATCGGTCGATCCCTAGTAGTCGGCCGCGTGATCGTTCGGCAAGTCGAAATACACCCGCTGGGAATCGGATGCCAGGAATGGAGCGACGACCTCAGCCCACTGGTCACAGGGTAGCTTTTCCCTGATGTCCACTTTTTCGTACATCGCTAGGTAGGTTTCGATGTCGTCTGCGGGGGTCATCTTAGGAATCGCGGCACGGACTGCTTTCCGGGCATCGTGGACGCTAGAGGTCTGCAAAGCCATCACGTGTTGTAGCAGCAACTGGTTAGTCTCCTGCTGCTGCTTATTAGGCTCGCGTTGCTGCAGGTTTGTCTCTCGCTGCTGCAGATTAGCCTCCATGAGGGCCTTCACAACAGCCTCCATTTTGTCGTGGGGCACTGGTTGTAATACAGCTGGTTTAATGTACGACATACAACCGTGCCTGAAAAATGCAGAAACCCAAAATATCGGTGTTCACACCAGCCTCACTGCTGTTGCCTGCATCCTCCACCAACTGCCCTGGTAGTTAGGGTAAGCGGGCGCAGTACAGATGCAAAATACAAGTTCTTAACTCAAAACGTCAGTGTTTATTCACACTTGAGGCAATTGCACAAAACAGCACGTAACTTTGCAGTCTTGGTGTTAATTCACACACAATGGAAAGTTCATTTAACACAAGTCACCTTGCTGGCAGTTCTGCCTCCAATACTCCACAGCAGGCTTTAGGGGGCCTGTTTTTCCAGCATGCGCCTCTCAGCCCTCCAGCATGGCACAAAGCCTCAGATCCTAAAAACAGAGACATCTCTGCTGAGCCCAGCTGCCTATTTAAGGACAGCCAGGTGCTGCCAAAACCTGGATCGGCACTTAAACTCCAGTCCGGTATTTGACCTCACCTGGCTGGTAACCAGCCCAGCCGCACATGCTGGGAGGAAAATACCTGCCTTGCCAGACATAAACCCTCACTGTGTCACAGTGGGCAAGTAACTGGCTCAGTGATAGAAAACAGAGGGTGGTTATTAATGTTACAGCGGGGTCAGTATTGGGTCACTGTCACTAGTGGGGTACCACATGGGTCAGTATTGGGCCCTATTCTCTTCAATATATTTATTAATGATCTTGTAGAAGGCTTGTACAGTAAAATATAAATTTTTGCAATTACACTAAGCTGTGTAAAGTAATTAACATGGAAGAGGACAGTATACGGCTGCAGATCTGGATAGATTGGAGGCTTGGGAAGAGAAGTGGCAGATGAGGTTTAACACTGACAAATGTAAGGTTATGTACATGGGAAGGAATAATGCAAGTCACTAGTACATACTAAATGGTAAAGCACTGGGTAACACTGACATGGAAAAGGACTTAGGAATTTTAGTGGACAGCAAACTAAGCTGTAGAAACCAGTGTCAGGCAGCTGCTGCCAAAGCCAATAAGATAATGGGTTGCATCAAAAGGGACATACACTCACCTAAAGAATTATTAGGAACACCATACTAATACGGTGTTGGACCCCCTTTTGCCTTCAGAACTGCCTTAATTCTATGTGGCATTGATTCCACAAGGTGCTGATAGCATTCTTTAGAAATGTCGGCCCATATTGATAGGATAGCATCTTGCAGTTGATGGAGATTTGAGGGATGCACATCCAGGGCACGAAGCTCTCGTTCCACCACATCCCAAAGATGCTCTATTGGGTTGAGATCTGGTGACTGTGGGGGCCATTTTAGTACAGTGAACTCATTGTCATGTTCAAGAAACCAATTTGAAATGATTCGAGCTTTGTGACATGGTGCATTATCCTGCTGGAAGTAGCCATCAGAGGATGGATACATGTTCTCATTCTGTTTACGCCAAATTCGGACTCTACCATTTGAATGTCTGAACAGAAATCGAGACTCATCAGACCAGGCAACATTTTTCCAGTCTTCAACAGTCCAATTTTGGTGAGCTCGTGCAAATTGTAGCCTCTTTTTCCTATTTGTAGTGGAGATGAGTGGTACCCGGTGGGGTCTTCTGCTGTTGTAGCCCATCCGCCTCAAGGTTGTGCGCGTTGTGGCTTCACAAATGCTTTGCTGCATACCTCGGTTGTAACGAGTGGTTATTTCAGTCAACGTTGCTCTTCTATCAGCTTGAATCAGTCGGCCCATTCTCCTCTGACCTCTAGCATCCACAAGGCATTTTTGCCCACAGGACTGCCGCATACTGGATGTTTTTCCCTTTTCACACCATTCTTTGTAAACCCTAGAAATGGTTGTGCGTGAAAATCCCAGTAACTGAGCAGATTGTGAAATACTCAGACCGGCCCGTCTGGCACCAACAACCATGCCACGCTCAAAATTGCTTAAATCACCTTTCTTTCCCATTCTGACATTCAGTTTGGAGTTCAGGAGATTGTCTTGACCAGGACCACCCCCCTAAATGCATTGAAGCAACTGCCATGTGATTGGTTGACTAGATAATTGCATTAATGAGAAATAGAACAGGTGTTCCTAATAATTCTTTAGGTGAGTGTATATATATATTTATATATATATATATATATATATATATATAAATTAAATTAACAAAAAGTTAGAGCTTCCCTTTAATCCATGATATACTAGTACAGTAAACTCTATCATACATACATATCGAATGTGACTATTTATACACATGATGTTGTCTACACATATCTTATGTGTTTCAAAGGGACTTTTCTAATAGCACTTGTAGGTTTCTATTGTATAATTTTATTAATTGTTTTTAATTATGATTACTTTATCTAATGTTGTTTGACTGATTCTGTCTGCATTGGATTCCTTACATGGGCTCCACACATGCGCCGTATAAAAAGCTACCTATGTAATCTAATTGCCTTTTTTAAGCAGTTTATCAGATTATTTAATACTGGTCATCTTGGCTGTCATATAATGGATACGCGCATACGCTATACATATTATGTGTGTCTGACATAATTTCTTATTTTGCGTACGGGCATTGTAATCTGACTGTCACTATGTAATCTACTGGTGCATGCACTGTACCTTTGGTTCTAAGGCATCTGCTTGGCGCCAGCCTCTTGCGTATGACTGCTGGCTACCACTACATGCATGCGCAGCATTTTGATTTTCTATGTGCACTGTGATGAGTTTGCAGTGTGCGCTTGGTTTCACTTCTCATTAGCGCCATAGAAACTTGGGCATCATCACGCAATTCACTGCCGCATGCGTTGTACCCCTGGTTTTATGGTGGCTGCCATATACCAGCTTCCCAAACATGGACACCGGCCGCCATTACAGGTATTACTGATTATAAAGTATTGTTTCCTCAGGAGGGGCTGAATATCGATTCACATCCACTTTCCAGATTTTTATTTATAAAAAATTATGAAAACCATATATAATTTTCTTTTCACGTCACACATACTTGCTGCATCATTATATTATTGGTTTTGTGTGTATGTGTGTGGGGGAGGAATAAACACATTACAAATTTGCAACATGTGTCTTAACAGTAAAGAAGGTCTGTTTTGAACCTATGTTTTTAAATAAAAGTAACAAAGTATTCAGAAATCTTACCGGCGCCAATTCTTCAATATTCCCAAAGTAAATTGTCAATAGCAGTGTTCAGTGTGTTTGTAGAAGGGGAAGGACCTTTAATTGCCTCTGTCTTTATTTTACAGAAAACACACTTGCAAATTTGCTATAACTGTTCCACAATTTGTGTGACTAGGTACCAAACTCATGTCTTTTCATTTAGGAAAATCAGAAAGCATACGCGGCGTGGCACAACTTCCAATGCAAGTAGTATTAAACAGTTTTTATTTGTCTTCCAGGTATCAACTACATGTTTCAGGGATGGAACACCCCCTTCATTAGGGTCACTGACAAACAAGATCACTATGATACACTTCGCATTCAAAAGAAATTCCGGTGTTAACATTTAGAGGACAGGTTTACCCCTTGATTGACAGTTAGGCATGATTAAACAATTAAATTACAAAATAACATAGTTTATAACATAGTTTACATGGTTGAATAAAGCCATTTGTCCATCCAGTTCAGCCAGATGCATTCTAAATGTAATAAATAAATACAAGTGATTGAAATATAATTATTCAACAGACTATAAAACTCACTGAATATGACTTATCTTCGTCAAGTGGTGAGGATATTATGAAATAATATTTAAGTGAAATTTCTAGAAATGGCCACTGGGGGTCACTATTGCCCTGAAATTGTGAAAGTTTAAAACAAAATGAATACATTGTATTTCTGATCACTGACTACAAAGAAATCCGTAACAAATGGTGTTTTGTTAGGGTACTTTCACACTTGCGTTGTGAGGATACGGCAGGCAGTTCCATCGCTGGAACTGCCTGCCAGATCCGGAAATCCGTATGCAAACGGATATCATTTGTAGACAGATCCGTCTGACAAATGCATTAAAAAACCGGATCTGTCTCTCCGGTGTCATCCGGAAAAATGGATCCGGTATTTATTATTTTCATATTTTTAAAGGTCTGCGCATGTGCAGACCAGAAGGCCGGATCCGCCAATGCGGCAATTTTAATGCCGGATCCAGTATTACTACATTTCAATGGAAATTAATGCCGAATCCGGCATTCCGGCAAGTGTTCTGAACTTTTGGACTGAGAACATTCCGCAGCATGCTGCAGTATTTTCTCCGGCCAAATACCGTAAGAGGGACTGAACTGAAGACCTCCTGATGCATACTGAACGGATTGCTCTCCATTCAGAATGCATTAAGATTAAACTGATCAGTTTTTTTCCGGTAATGAGCCCTTAGGACGGAAGTCAATACCGGAAAAGAATAACGCTAGTGTAAAAGTACCCTTAAAGAGAACACTTAATACACAAAAAGTAAAATAAAAAAAAGGCCTTTAAAGTCCTTAAAAATTATAACAAAAGAGATGCCATAAGGAAAGGTAAAATGAATAGTATATATAATAATAAAATAACACATAGAAATACAATAACATATTGATTAATATTTTACACAATTGTTTCTACTATTGCCACCCGGAGTCAAGGTCTGAAGTTCAAGTAGACATCGCGCTTGAATAAGGCATCAAATCTGTGGTAAATATTCCCAGGAGTATAATCTACAGGTGGTAATTACAATAGAATCAGGACAACTATTGTGTTAATCTGCACAGTAATGGGATAGGCCATGTTTGAGGATTTTTTTTCGGGATATTTTTTTCCAGATATATGAGTGGTCCAACCAACATACTAGATATTACAACAAGATTCAATAAGATAAATTACAAAGGAATATTTGTAATTCAGTGCATGTTTAATTTGTGATCTGTGGCCCGCGTATACAATTCAGTGACAGTGGTGCTCAGACAACACAAACAGCGGGTCTTATTATAGTAATAGCTGCCCAGCTTGTCATCAGCAAGGCCTGCTGGAGTATCTGCATGCTGCCTCAGTCTACTGGCTGCCAAGATGTTTTTTATTGTGGGGACTCTATGAACAACAGTTGGACGTGCAGGCAGGGCGGTGCCCAAATATGGGTTCTTCAAGAGGATCTGTCAATATTTCTGCAGAATACTCCTAAATCTGTCGTGCAGATGAATATATTGTAAGAAAGTTTTGTTATGAGAAAGCTTTTTTCCTGTGAACTTTTATTAGTATTTGCTCTTGGCTGTAGGCAACGTTGTTGGTCAAGCTGTTGTGTCCTCCTGTAGACATCATAGATCAGACTTGATGGATACCATTTTTCAACAAATCTGTCCATCAGAATGCCGGCTTGTGAGAGAAACATGGCATCCTCAGTGCAATTCTTACGTATCCTCTTAGGCTAGTTTCACACTAGCGGCAAGGAAATCCGGCAGGCTGTTCCGTCGGGTGAACAGCCTGTTGGATCCGTGCTGCTGCTAGTGCACGTATGTCCCCGGACTACCGCTCCGGCCCCATTGACTATAATGGGGGCGGGCCGGAGTTCTGGCGGCAGCACATCAGCGCATGCTGAGAGGCAGCCGGATTAAAACTACAACATGAAGGGAATATTGGTTAACCTTTGGTGATGACTTGAGAAATGTAAATAACTGTTACTGTCCACCTTTTCAAAAAAGGTGGATGTAATGAACTGGGAGTTTTTTATATCCAGAAATTCTATTGTAGTTGGGCTGTAGTCAAGAGAAAAATGAATCCCCCATGTGTTTTGATTAGGTTGGTTAGTGAATTCAATAATGGTATCTTCATCCCCCTTCCACATTAAGAATAGATCATCTATGTATCTGCAATAGAAAAACAATCTGGACTTGCAATTCAATTTTCCCAGATGTGTGGCTGCTCAAACTTCCCCATGAACAAATTAGCATAAGTTGGTGCCACCTTACTCCCCATTGCTGTGCCAAGGAATTGGTGAAAAATCTTACTCTCATATATAAACAAATTGTGAGTTAATAGGAATTTCAGGCATTGAGTTAAAAATTGACACAGGGAGTACTGGATCAGCACTAAGGTAGTGTGTGGTGCACGAGATCCCAAGTTGATGGTCTATGTTTGAGTACAATGTAGACACATCCATGGTGACCAAAAAATAATCATCACTGCAAGTAAGTTTCAATACTTCATTACTGAGTTGACCAGAGGCGGCATGGCTTCCGGGAGGGCTCACCCGTGCACCCTTCATGGCGCCTGTCTTCAATCTCGTTGTCACTTGGTCCTCAAGTCTTCCACTGGACTAATAGAGCTGGTAAAAATGGCCAGGAAACTGTGCATGCACTTCAGCCACTCTTACCGTGCGAAACAAAAAATGCTCCTTGAGCTGCAAAGGCAAAATGCTCTTCCCCGTATTTTTTTTTAATAAAGACCAATTGAAAAAAAGATTTTTAGATCCTGATGAGTATAATGCATTAATAAAAAAAATGCCCCAAAAGGTGTACATAGATAGCCTCTAAGTAACATTCTTATCAGTGAGCTATAATGAGCATTTATAAAGTCAGAGATCAGAGATAAGGAGCCTCAGGTAAGCTGGCTGATGAGCAGAAGAGAAAATTCTGATCCTGCTACTAGAGAAACTCAACTCTGTACGGACAAAAAGACTCTGAATTTTTAATACCAAAGACCAATTGAAAAAATGAGTATAATACACTAATAAAAAAAAATGCCCCCAAAGGTGCACATAGCATTTAACTACAATTTTTTGAAGAAAGAGGTCCAGATACTGGTACACATTACATATTGCGGAATTTGTGTTGGTCACATTTAACGACCAGGTGGGGCAATGATACTTTTATGGATCTTTCATAGATAGTAAAAATAGGGGCTAGTGGCAAACGGTATGCAAAGAAAATGTCTCTTATTCCTACTAACATTGTGCTTATTGTATGACTGCCAGCTACTGCAAAAAAAGTTTCTTCCCTATCCCTGTATTCTTTTCAGTAGCTGCATCCAAGTGCAGTATTGTGTCTTTGTCATCGTCATCATCACTTGCTGTTTCTCCCGCTTAGGCTCCTTCTCCTCTGCTCTGTCATCAGCCATCGATAACAGAATGTGTCGCCAGGAAAGAACTGTACACGTCCAGCAATCTAATGGTGCATAAGCTTAACTCCTACCTAGTCAAGTTGCTGGCGGTGCAGTCACTGCCATACCCTTTAATAGAATCCCAGCAGTCGTGTCTTGAATATTCGTGATGTTTTATTGCATCAAATCAAAATGTCCTCAATCCAGGACGCGTTTCGGCAAGCATGCCTTTATCAACAGGTACTGAAATAACCAGGTATATATAATAGAATAACTTCTCCCTTTATGACATCATGACCACTTCCCATCCACTCAACAGGTGGTGGAAGGAATGGACGAAAAAACACAAAGTATCAACCCATATAACAGAAGCCGACAAACAAAGTACGTGTCTCAAATTATATTTCAAAATGCATCAAAAGTATATAAATATATAACAGACCGTTTTTTCAGGTGTATGTGATCCCTCAATGGATAATAGATGTCTGAAAAATAATAAAAATATGAATAAATCACATGTCAAATATGCATAATCTCATAGTCCCTGTTGAGGCCCCTCGGATGCAAAGTATCCAACGTATGAATCCAATAGGCCTCTCTACGTAACAACAGTTTCTTCATATCCCCTCCTCTCCTAGGTCTTTTAACCTGTTCCAGTACCTGGAACAGTACCTTGTGTGATCTCTCCAATATATAATAGACCGCAGGGACATTTTATCAGATAAATCACATTAGTGGATTCACACGTGAAAAAGCCTTCAATTGAGAAAGGCCGCCCACTATGTGGATGATAAAATGTAGAACCTCTAATTATATGGGAACATTGTGAACAGTGCAAACATGGGAAGGTGCCCTTACGCTGAGTAGCTAACACCATCTGTTTTAATGTCTTTTTTGTACTCCCAATGTCAGAGTGCACAAGTTTGTCCCTACAACTAGAATTTCTTTTATTATATATCAAGGGAGGATTCTTAAATTCTTCAATCATGGGATATGCCTTCTCCAACAAATGCCAATGTCAACGTATGATATTATCCAGTTTCTGGTTATAGGGAGGAAACTTGTGCACCAGTGCCACTCTAGGTGATTTAATTGTCCCTAATTTACCAGGATTATCAAGTTCCCTTCTCGTTTTACTCAAAATCAAAGGAGGGTAACCCCTTCCCTCAAATCTATTAGTCATCTCGTTAATCCTGGTAAGTTGTATATCTGGATCGGACACAATTCTTTGCACCCGCTGATATTGGGATTTCGGAATAGCCCTCTTAAGTGCTGGTGGATGAGCGCTTGAAAAATGAAGAATACTGTTCCTATCAGTATCCTTTCTAAAGAGATCAGTAGATAGAATACCACAATGGTCCTTATTCACCATGGTATCAAGAAAGCTCACTTTATGATTGTCACAGACTACTGTAAATTGTAACCCTTCATGTGCATGGTTCAAATGATCAAGGAAGGACAATAGGGTCCCATGTGACCCCGCCCATATGCAAAAAATGTCATCAATAAATCTTTTCCAAACGGGGACATTATTCTGATACCAACTGGTATTATATACATGTAAATCCTCAAAATCTGACATATATGCATTTGCATAGGGCGGAGCCACATTCGACCCCATCGCGGTCCCTCGCCGCTGCAGGTAGATGTCATCTTCAAACATGAAGTAGTTTTCATATAGCACAAGTTTTAAAAGGTGTAGAAAAAATTCCTGTTCTTCCCTAGTGTACTTACTTCTACCTAGCAAAGATCTAACCGCTTCAATACCGGTTATATGATCAATAGAGGTATATAAACTAACCACGTCAATGGTTACCAAGAGACTATCAGGAGGAACGGATTTTAGACTGGAAATTGTATTGAGAAAATGTTGTGTATCAGACAAAAAGGATTTAGTATCTTTAATTAAAGGAGTCAATGCCTTTTCTAATACAATTGCCAGGGGTGATAATATTGACCCTACAGAGGCCACAATAGGTCGCCCCGGGGGGTCCACTAAGGTCTTATGCACCTTGGGAAGAATATAGAAAACTGGGATAATAGGTGTATGATTAACCAAGAAGGTATATAATTTCCCATCAATAACCCCCAAGGATAAGAAATGGTTTGCTGTTTGCACAATTTTTTCTTTGATTCGAAAAAGTTGTATATCTGGATCGGACACAATTCTTTGCACCCGCTGATATTGGGATTTAGGAATAGCCCTCTTAAGTGCTGGTGGATGAGCGCTTGAAAAAGGAAGAATACTGTTCCTATCAGTATCCTTTCTAAAGAGATCAGTAGATAGAATACCACAATGGTCCTTATTCACCATGGTATCAAGAAAGCTCACTTTATGATTGTCACAGACTAGTGTAAATTGTAACCCTTCATGTGCATGGTTCAAATGATCAAGGAAGGACAATAGGGTCTCATGTGACCCCGCCCATATGCAAAAAATGTCATCAATAAATCTTTTCCAAACGGGGACATTATTCTGATACCAACTGGTATTATATACATGTAAATCCTCAAAATCTGACATATATGCATTTGCATAGGGCGGAGCCACATTCGACCCCATCGCGGTCCCTCGCAGTTGCAGTTAGATGTCATCTTCAAACATGAAGTAGTTTTCATATAGCACAAGTTTTAAAAGGTGTAGAAAAAATTCCTGTTCTTCCCTAGTGTACTTACTTCTACCTAGCAAAGATCTAACCGCTTCAATACCTGTTATATGATCAATAGAGGTATATAAACTAACCACGTCAATGGTTACCAAGAGACTATCAGGAGGAACGGATTTTAGACTGGAAATTGTATTGAGAAAATGTTGTGTATTAGACAAAAAGGATTTAGTATCTTTAATTAAAGGAGCCAATGCCTTTTCCAATACAATTGCCAGGGGTGATAATATTGACCCTACAGAGGCCACAATAGGTCGCCCCGGGGGGTCCACTAAGGTCTTATGCACCTTGGGAAGAATATAGAAAACTGGGGTAATAGGTGTATGATTAACCAAGAAGGTATATAATTTCCCATCAATAACCCCCAAGGATAAGAAATGGTTTGCTGTTTGCACAATTTTTTCTTTGATTCGAAAAACCGGATCACTCGATAATTTTTCATAAGTCTCTCCATCAGAAAGTTGACGCATTACTTCTGCGACATATTTTCCTCTATCCATCAGGACAATCGCGCCGCCTTTATCCGCAGGCTTTAGAATAAGATCTTTATCCTCCATTAATGATCGAATAGCCATTTTCTCTTGTGATGTCACGTTATATGAAAAACGTAATTCACCCCTCTTTATAGAATCCATCTGACTCTGTATCTCTTTACTGACTAATTGAACGTAAGTCTCAGTAGGATGGTAAACCTTTGGGGGCATAAAGTGACTCTTATTCTTCAAACCTAGATCAACCAGGCGTAGGACAGAATATCCCCCCTCATCCCCATGCACACGGTGCGGTTTTTCATCAGATTCCGCAAAATGTGCCTTGAGTCTCAATTTACGGAAGAAATGATTAAGGTCAATGTCAAACTGAAAGGAATCAAAAGGAGTAGATGGACTAAAGGAATGTCCTTTTTGTAAAGCTTTAATTTGATCAACATTAAGACTCCTGGAAGACAAGTTAATCACAAGAGACGTGCTCTTACCTGAGAGCGCGTCTGGATCGCTTGACTCAGTCCCATCCCTTCGCCAGTGTCTGCGGTGCTTGCGGCCAGCGCGCCTCACGCGCCTCCTCGTCCACGCGGACGCCGACTGCCCCTCCAAGAAAAAGAGCGAGTCTCCTGTGGTCCTGCGGATTCGTTTTCCGAGCTGGAGGTATACGATCCCGGTTTTGTTGGTCTCCTGTAGACAGTCTTCTGGCGGGATTACGTGTCTTGCCATTTGTATACTTTATTTAAATGGTAGTCCTCGCTATCGCGTAAAAACTTAGATCTTTTTCTGTCTTCCGTCTCCTTCTTATAAGCTGAATCCTTCAGTTGCCGAAATTCTTCGGGTGTTCTAGAATCTCTAAGTTGTTGTTCAGTAGCTGAAATTTGTGCTTGTATTTCTCCCACTGCGATCTGTATGCGATTAATAGTCAGCAACATAAGATCATAGGCATCTGAGGGGCCTCAACAGGGACTATGAAATTATGCATATTTGACATGTGATTTATCCATATTTTTATTATTTTTCAGACATCGATTATCCATTGAGGGATCACATACACCTGAAAAAATGGTCTGTTATATATTTATATACTTTTGATGCATTTTGAAACATAGTTTGAGACACGTACTTTGTCGGCTTCTGATATATGGGTTGATACTTTGTTCTTTTATCCATTCCTTCCACCACCTGTTGAGTGGATGGGAGGTGGTCATGACGTCATAAAGGGAGGAGTTATTCTATTATATATACCTGGTTATTTCAGTATACCTGTACCTGTTGATAAAGGCATGCTTGCCGAAACGCGTCCTGGATTGAGTACATTTTGATTTGATGCAATAAAACATCACGAATATTCAAGACATGACTGCTGGGATTTTCCTTGATTACACGTGGAGATTGCTTCCTATCCCGTGCGGCGTGCACTGAGTGAGTGCCGGCTGATTTCTCTTGTGAATTACTTCCGTGGGTACGAGCACCGCTCCAGATGACTACTTCTATGACCTTAAGCTTTGATAATGCTGATGCTGAAAGGATTCTTTCGCAAGTGATGTTGACTTCAGATTTTTTGAATATTCCTACCAG
Source organism: Bufo bufo (assembly GCF_905171765.1). Lineage (NCBI taxonomy): Eukaryota > Metazoa > Chordata > Amphibia > Anura > Bufonidae > Bufo > Bufo bufo. The sequence goes on along the minus strand of NC_053394.1, from coordinate 363,065,614 downwards.
TGAATTTAAGAAGCGACACTGGGAACGTGAACTCAGATGACTTACATCATATTAGTTACATGCCATAACATTGGCGGAATACCATAAGGTGAAAAGGATCCCGAGGGGCCTCAGAGTGCATTTGCGTCCAACATTTTTTCCTGAAGATATCGAATACTGCAAAGATTTCGAACGGATCATTAACAAATGTTCCATGATCTTATGTTGCTGACTATTAATCGCATACAGATCGCAGTGGGAGAAATACAAGCACAAATTTCAGCTACTGAACAACAACTTAGAGATTCTAGAACACCCGAAGAATTTCGGCAACTGAAGGATTCAGTTTATAAGAAGGAGACGGAAGACAGAAAAAGATCTAAGTTTTTACGCGATAGTGAGGACTATCATTTAAATAAAGTATACAAATGGCAAGACACGTCATCCCGCCAGAAGATGGGCTACAGGAGACCAACAAAACCGGGATCGTATACCTCCAGCTCGGGAAACGAATCCGCAGGACCACAGGAGACTCGCTCTTTTTCTCGGAGGGGCAGTCGGCGTCCGCGTGGAGGAGGAGGCGCGCTGGCCGCAAGCACCGCGGACACTGGCGAAGGGATGGGACTGAGTCAAGCGATCCAGACGCGCTCTCAGGTAAAAGCACGTCTCTTGTGATTAACTTGTCTTCCAGGAGTCTTAATGTTGATCAAATGAAAGCTTTACAAAAAGGACATTCCTTTAGTCCATCTACTCCTTTTGATTCCTTTCAGTTTGACATTGACCTTAATCATTTTTTCCGTAAATTGAGACTCAAGGCACATTTTGTGGAATCTGATGAAAAACCGCACCGTGTGCATGGGGATGAGGGGGGACATTCTGTCCTACACCTGGTTGATCTAGGTTTGAAGAATAAGAGTCACTTTATGCTCCCAAAGGTTTACCATCCTATTGAGACCTACATTCAATTAGTCAGTAAAGAGATACAGAGTCAGATGGATTCTATAAAGAGGGGTGAATTACGTTTTTCATATAACGTGACATCACAAGAGAAAATGGCTATTCGATCATTAATGGAGGATAAAGATCTTATTCTAAAGCCTGCGGATAAAGGCGGCGCGATTGTCCTGATGGATAGAGGAAAATATGTCGCAGAAGTAATGCGTCAACTTTCTGATGGAGAGACTTATGAAAAATTATCGAGTGATCCGGTTTTTCGAATCAAAGAAAAAATTGTGCAAACAGCAAACCATTTCTTATCCTTGGGGGTTATTGATGGGAAATTATATACCTTGGTTAATCATACACCTATTACCCCAGTTTTCTATATTCTTCCCAAGGTGCATAAGACCTTAGTGGACCCCCCGGGGTGACCTATTGTGGCCTCTGTAGGGTCAATATTATCACCCCTGGCAATTGTATTGGAAAAGGCATTGACTCCTTTAATTAAAGATACTAAATCCTTTTTGTCTGATACACAACATTTTCTCAATACAATTTCCAGTCTAAAATCCGTTCCTCCTGATAGTCTCTTGGTAACCATTGACGTGGTTAGTTTATATACCTCTATTGATCATATAACAGGTATTGAAGCGGTTAGATCTTTGCTAGGTAGAAGTAAGTACACTAGGAAAGAACAGGAATTTTTTCTACACCTTTTAAAACTTGTGCTATATGAAAACTACTTCATGTTTGAAGATGACTTCTACCTGCAGCGGCGTGGGACCGCGATGGGGTAAAATGTGGCTCCGCCCTATGCAAATGCGTATATGTCAGATTTTGAGGACTTACATGTATATAATACCAGTTGGTATCCGAATAATGTCCTCGTTTGGAAAAGATTTATTGATGACATTTTTTGCATATGGGCGGGGCCACATGAGACCCTATTGTCCTTCCTTGATCATTTGAACCATGCACATAAAGGGTTACAATTTACAGTAGTCTGTGACAATCATAAAGTGAGCTTTCTTGATACCATGGTGAATAAGGACCATTGTGGTATTCTATCTACTGATCTCTTTAGAAAGGATACTGATAGGAACAGTATTCTTCATTTTTCAAGCGCTCATCCACTAGCACTTAAGAGGGCTATTCCAAAATCCCAATATCAGCGGGTGCAAAGAATTGTGTCCGATCCAGATATACAACTTACCAGGATTAACGAGATGACTAATAGATTTGAGGGAAGGGGTTACCCTCCTTTGATTTTGAGTAAAACGAGAAGGGAACTTGATAATCCTGGTAAATTAGGGAAAATTAAATCACCTAAAGTGGCACTGGTGTACAAGTTTCATCCCTATAACCAGAAACTGGACAAACTTGTGCACTCTGACATTGGGAGTACAAAAAAGACATTAAATCAGATGGTGTTAGCTACTCAACGTAAGGGCACCTTCCCATGTTTGCACTGTTCACAATGTTCCCATATAATTAGAGGTTCTACATTTTATCATCTACATAGTGGGCGGCCTTTCTCAATTGAAGGCTTTTTCACGTGTGAATCCACTAATGTGATTTATATGTTAAAATGTCCCTGTGGTCTATTATATATTGGAGAGACCACACAAACAATTAGGGACCGTATTGGAAAACATAAATCTACTATCAGAACAAAGAATTTGATGTTACCTATTCCATTCCATTTTGATTAGTGCAAACATGGGATAGCCCAGCTTAGGTTCCAGGTACTGGAACAGGTTAAAAGACCTAGGAGAGGAGGGGATATGAAGAAACTGTTGTTACGTAGAGAGGCCTATTGGATTCATACGTTGGACACTTTACATCCGAGGGGCCTCAACAGGGACTATGAGATTATGCATATTTGACATGTGATTTATTCATATTTTTATTATTTTTCAGACATCTATTATCCATTGAGGGATCACATACACCTGAAAAAATGGTCTGTTATATATTTATATACTTTTGATGCATTTTGAAACATAATTTGAGACACGTACTTTGTCGGCTTCTGATATATGGGTTGATACTTTGTGTTTTTTGTCCATTCCTTCCACCACCTGTTGAGTGGATGGGAGGTGGTCATGACGTCATAAAGGGAGGAGTTATTCTATTATATATACCTGGTTATTTCAGTATACCTGTACCTGTTGATAAAGGCATGCTTGCCGAAACACGTCCTGGATTGAGGACATTTTGATTTGATGCAATAAAACATCACGAATATTCATAACACGACTGCTGGGATTTTCCTTGATTACACATGGAGATTGCTTCCTATCCCGTGCGGCGTGAACTGAGTGAGTACTGGCTGATTTCTTTTGTGAATACCCTTTAGTAGAGTCTGCTTTCATTAGGGAGATGATGACATGCTCTCAGCAAGATACCTAGATGGCATTATTTCTGCCCAAAAAAACATGCCTGCCTTGTACTGTCACATGCTTTTGTAGTCCATCAAATAATTAATAAGACTTCCGGTTCCGGCGCCAACATGGTAAGCGGTGAGTGAGCGCTGCTCCATCCCCTACCACTCAAAATCTCTCATATCCCCACGATACTGTTAGGCTTACCAGCCAGAAACTCCTCCAATAACGGAGACATCGCATGGATTGATATTTAAAGACGATGGGGAGCAAATCCAGAGCGAAAGCACAATCGAAAGGCGCCAAGTCAGACGCTGGTGTGCCAAAGATGGCGGAGCATGCTATAATCTTACCTGAAGAGGAAGACTCTCCTCAACTCGTCAGCAGTCAAGATGCTGGGGCAGAAGGAGCAGATGAGCAGACGCCTCGGGTTGATTACAAAAGACTGGCCCTGGAAGTAGCCAATCGCATATTGCCCGATTTACAAGAATCGTAATCCACTACGGTGGCGACATCCTTTGCAGCAATGCAGGGTGAAGTGGCGCGAAATGCAGAGCGCCTGGAGGTGGTTGAAAATGGAGTCCAGTCACTGCAAATGGAGGTACAATCCTTACAACACCAGTTTCAAGAAGTGACTGTAGATAATAAGAGGCTATGGGAGAAAATCGGTCTAGGAGAAATAATCTCCGTATAAAAGGACTCCCTGAATTCGTCTCTGGGAAGGAACTACATCTCGTCTGCGAACGGGATTTGCCTGCAGCACTAGGCCTCCAGACGACCTGCAAGGCCGAGAGAGCACATAGGGTGGGACCGGCGAGAGAATCGTCGGGTTCCCGAAGGGCAGAGGATAACAGACCCCAGAGGCCAAGACAGGTCCTAGTGAGATATTTGGACTACTTCGAAAAAGCTGAAATATTACGTCTCTACAAGAGCCGGTCCAAAGATCTTGAGTTAAAGGGCCACCGCATATTGATTTTCGGGGATTTTTCAGCCGAGGTCTCGAGACGCCGCAGAGCTTTTTCACAGATCTGCTCGACATTATATCAGCAGAAAAGGAAATTTGCGCTAATGTACCCAGCAACCTTAAAGGTTTTCTGTGCAGATGGTCAAGTGGATATTTATACCAGCCCGGAGGAGGCCAAAGACCTGCATGAAGAGCCTATTGGTAGCAACAAAGCGAGTCAATCCGACAACTCCATGCGCAGAAAGCTACCAACACCATGGAACTCTCCCCCGGCTGACAGGTGGAATTCGTCACATCCGAAGGATCAACGCCAAAGATCGCAATCTAGACGAGACCTGATTCGTTTTTTTTTTTTTTTTTTCCTTTTTGTTCCTGAAGTATCACTCTATACTGCCGACGACCTAAATCTGCGGGGGAAAAAAATATTTTTTTCCCCCTTTTTCTTTCGTTGAGTTGTTTGAACTTTCTGTTATTTCAGCACTGTCATTCTATTGAGAATAATTAGCCATGTGGTAGAAGTCAGGGCTGTATCTGTTATAGATTACTAAATGAGCTAACAATTAGCAGAACGGTGATGGTTAGGGCTATGTCTGACGCAGGTTACTAAGTGAGATATGATCATGTTTAATACCGCGCGTGACAAGGCTAGTCATACGCGATACTGTGGCAGTAACCGCTAATGGTTGCAAGGCTTAGCATATGCGACTCATCTATAAATTAAGATGCATCCTGGCCGTTCTAAGAGAAAGCTAATGGCAGACAACAGCAGTTTAGATTATCACCATTATTAGCTCTTAGCCTGTTATGTTCACATGAGCGTAGGGCGCAAGATGGAAATGCATATAAAGTTATATACTTGTTTTTGTATTTTACATACTTACCTTACTATGTTGGGAAGAAGAGAAGTCAGGAGATATGAAAATTTAGATAATGAAGAATATCTAGGGATGTTCATGTTGGATGTTTGCGATGTTCTACATGTTAAGGGTAGGGAGGGAGGGAGGGTTCTTTGTTCCTATATAGCTTCAATATGGATCGTTTAGGCGCCGGGCTTGAATTTTCCCCTAGGGAGACTGAGCTGTCAAACCTTACATCATTAGATAATGGTTAAGATTGTTTCCTGGAACGTGAAGGGACTTAGGTCCCCTCAGAAATGTCTAATGGTGTTGAGACACCTCAATAGACTGGGAGCGGATATCGCCCTTCTCCAGGAAACTCACCTGGGGGAGGATGACTTCCCAAGGATGAGGAAACTTTGGGTCGGGGAAGTTTATGGATCAAAAGCATGCAAGCGAAGGGCTGGGGTACTGATATTGGTTCGGAAAAATCTCAGCTATCTGGTGTCCTCACACTCTTGCGATGACAAAAGCAGAATTATTCAGCTAACTATTTAATCCGCGGGTAAGAGTATGAGTATATATATTATATATAGTCCCAATGACTCTAGTGAAAAATTCAATTGAGCAGTCTCGGAGAGATTGTTAGGAGACCAGATAGCAGACAAGATAGTCGGGGGAGATTTGAATGTAGTGGCTGACTGGGGAGAAGACAGAAGAACAGACAGAGGGACTACTCCACCAGCAAAACGTAATGTCCATATACTACAAGATCTCATGTCAACTTTAGATTTGGTGGATACCTGGAGGACATTACATCCGGAGGGGCGTGACTATACACATTACTCACTAGTACACAAATCTTGATCTCGCATAGATTACTTACTAATGTCAAGAAGTTTATTCGGGAGATGTAGATCCTCCATTATAGAAGATTTAGTGATCTCAGATAATGCACCGATTACAATATGGGTACAAGATCATACCCCCAGAGGACCAGATTATATATGGCGTTTCCCTTCGGATCTGTATGAGAATGCAGATTTTCACAAACTACTGATGGGGTGGTGGGATGAATACATTAGTACTAACGATCTGCCTGATAACGCCCAACTAACTTGGGACGCTGGAAAAGCGGTGCTGAGGGGGAGATTGATTTCTTATGTGGCGTGCCTCAAAAAGAAAATTACAACTGAAATTTAATCACATGGATCAAAACTTAGAAGAGCTTACCTGACATTTACAACAAGTCCGTCAGATGAGAAGGAGAAAGTGTGGAGGAAAGAGAAGCAGGAGTATGAATTTTTGTTACAGAAGAGGGAGCTAATATATAGATCTAGAGCAGATGCACAACTGTACAAATTCGGGAATAAAGCCGGGAAATTATCAGCTAATTTAGCCAAGGGCTTCTATCATTCCTCCCCGATCCTGGCCTTAAAAGATAAGAAAGGACAATTAAAGCATGACCCTAAAGATATAAATGGGATAATCAGAGATTTTTATAGTGACCTATATAAATATGAGAAGGAGAACGTGGATAGTGGGAATAATTGGCTGAACTCCATTACTCTTCTGCATATCTCCCCAGAAGACTTAACTGCCCTCAACGCGCCCATCTCAGCGCAGGAAGTCCAGACAGCAATATCAGGCTTAAAGCTAGGGAAGGCCCCGGTTATACAGGGGAATTTTATAAAATCCTAGGGGGAAGAACATCGGCACTCCTAACAAAAGTTTTTAATTCCCATATGTCTGGGCTTCCGTTTCCTGAGGTTTCTAACACGGCCCACATAAAATTAATCCCAAAACCAGGAAAAGATCCCTTACAGGCTGCTTCATACCGGCCAATATCGTTAATAAATACAGATATCAAAATCCTTTCCAAAATTTTAGCAGAAAGGCTAGCGAACATACTCCCCAAGATAATTTCAGATTCTCAGGTGGGCTTTGTGAAAGGCCGCTCCGCAGTCACGAACATCCGAAGGGTCTTGACGGTATTAGATGAGATAAAGATGAAGCCAGAGTTAGGCTACTTTCACACTAGCGTTCGGGGCTCCGCTTGTGAGCTCCGTTTGAAGGGGCTCACAAGCGGCCCCGAACGCATCCGTACTGCCCTAATGCATTCTGAGATGATGCGGATCCGCTCAGAATGCATCAGTCTGGCAGCGTTCAGCCTCCGCTCACCAAGCGGACACCCGAACGCTGCTTGCAGCGTTCGGGTGTCCCCCTGGCCGTGCGGAGGCAAACAGATCCGTCCAGACTTACAATGTAAGTCAATGGGAACGGATCCGTTTGAAGATGACACAATATGGCTCAATTTTCAAACGGATCCGTCCCCCATTGACTTTCAATGTAAAGTCTGGACGGATCCGTCTGAACTACTTTCACACTTAGATTTTTTTCTAAACTATAATGCAGACGGATCCGTTCTGAACGGATCCAAACGTCTGCATTATAGGAGAGGATCCGTCTGTGCAGACACCAGACGGATCCTCTCTGAACGCTAGTGTGAAAGTACCCTTACATCCATCCCCAGCCCTGCTGACAATAGACGCTGAGAAAGTGTTTGACAATGTGAGTTGGGGATGGATGGATAGAGTCTTAGATAAGATAGGGCTAACAGGAAATTTTAGATCTTATCTACAGGTATTATATGCTAACCCTTCAGCTAGGATCCATACCCCAGGTTATCTCTCACCTGCCTTTTCTATAGGCAAGGGAACGAGACAAGGGTGTCCCCTTTCACCATTACTTTTCAACATTGCTTTAGAACCATTGTCTTGTTACCTAAGCAGCACCAGGGAAGTAGAAGGGAATAAAATAGGCTCCAAAGAGATAAAACATGCTTTATATGCAGACGATTTTTTTTCGCAAAACCTCATAGGGATTTACTTCCCCTGCTGAATAAACGAACAGATTTTGGAAGTGCGTCCGGCTTTAATGCTGATAAAAGTGAACTCCTGCTTCTCTCTCATGCGCATCGTGTTAGAGAAAATTATTTTCGAAGTCTTCCGGTGAGGATAGCTAAACACACCATCCGTTACCTGGGCATTAATATAGGGAGGACCCCAGAATCCATATATTCGCTAAATTACCCCCCTTTGATCCAGAAAATCCAGGGAGACATAGAAAGATGGTTACAGCTTCCCCTTTCTCTACTGGGTAGATGTCATTTATTAAAAATGATCAGTTTCGCACGCTTATTATACCCTATGCAAACAATACCGTTGTTAGACATGCAGATGTCCAAACGTCCGAGAATCTTATTGCGGAAATTGCAACTTCCCAAAGAAAAAGGAGGGGTGAACTTCCCAGACATCAGGAGATATAACCTTGCCAGTAATCTTAGACATGCCCTGGATTGGTTGACAGGTAGAAGTAGTTACTCAAACTACAAATTGGAGTCACATTTAGCTTCCCCCTGGTCTCTAGTCGCACTGCTCCACACTTAGTATGCCAATCTTCCTCAGCCTCTGAGAAAAAGCCTTATTATAAAAGACACGGTAGCGACGTGGAAAGCAGTACGCAAAGAATACGGGTTGCCATATTCCTTGTCCAAACATATGTCTATTTGGGGACACCCTGAATTCTTGGAAGGCAGGTTTAACAAACAATTCCAAGAATGGAGAATTAGGGGAGTACGAAATGTAACAGATTTATGGCACAGTACAAATCACCGTTATCTTAGATTTGATGAATTGTGTGCCAAATATGACTTAAGATCTAGCCACTATTTGGCATATCTTCAAGTGTACAATTTTTTAAAATCCCGAATAATTGACCTTGGGAAGGAGTTCTCCACAAATAAATTTGATCTCCTGAGCCGTACAGATACTACCCCTTTATCCTTATCAGACCTACAGTCGTGGCCAAAAGTTTTGAGAATTACATAAATATTGGAAATTGGAAAAGTTGCTGCTTAAGTTTTTATAATAGCAATTTGCATATACTCCAGAATGTTATGAAGAGTGATCAGATGAATTGCATAGTCCTTCTTTGCCATGAAAATTAACTTAATCCCAAAAAAAACTTTCCACTGCATTTCATTGCTGTCATTAAAAGGACCTGCTGAGATCATTTCAGTAATCGTCTTGTTAACTCAGGTGAGAATGTTGACGAGCACAAGGCTGGAGATCATTATGTCAGGCTGATTGGGTTAAAACTGCAGACTTGACATGTTAAAAGGAGGGTGATGCTTGAAATCATTGTTCTTCCATTTTTAACCATGGTGACCTGCAAAGAAACGCGTGCAGCCATCATTGCGTTGCATAAAAATGGCTTCACAGGCAAGGATATTGTGGCTACTAAGATTGCACCTCAATCAACAATTTATAGGATCATCAAGAACTTCAAGGAAAGAGGTTCAATTCTTGTTAAGAAGGCTTCAGGGCGTCCAAGAAAGTCCAGCAAGCGCCAGGATCGTCTCCTAAAGAGGATTCTGCTGCGGGATTGGAGTGCCACCAGTGCAGAGCTTGCTCAGGAATGGAAGCAGGCAGCTGTGAGCGCATCTGCACACACAGTAAGGCGAAGACTTTTGGAAGATGGCCTGGTGTCAAGAAGGCCAGCAAAGAAGCCACTTCTCTCCAAAAAAAACATCAGGGACAGAGTGATCTTCTGCAGAAAGTATGGTGAATGGACTGCTGATGACTGGGGCAAAGTCATATTCTCCGATGAAGCCTCTTTCCGATTGTTTGGGGCATCTGGAAAAAGGCTTGTCCGGAGAAGAAAAGGTGAGCGCTACCATCAGTCCTGTGTCATGCCAACAGTAAAGCATCCTGAGACCATTCATGTGTGGGGTTGCTTCTCATCCAAGGGAGTGGGCTCACTCACACTTTTGCCCAAAAACACAGCCATGAATAAAGAATGGTACCAAAACACCCTCCAACAGCAACTTCTTCCAACAATCCAACAACAGTTTGGTGAAGAACAATGCATTTTCCAGCACGATGGAGCACCGTGCCATAAGGCAAAAGTGATAACTAAGTGGCTCGGGGACCAAAACGTTGACATTTTGGGTCTATGGCCTGGAAACTCCCCAGATCTTAATCCCATTGAGAACTTGTGGTCAATCCTCAAGAGGCGGGTGGACAAACAAAAACCCACTAATTCTGACAAACTCCAAGAAGTGATTATGAAAGAATGGGTTGCTATCAGTCAGGAATTGGCCCAGAAGTTGATTGAGAGCATGCCCAGTCGAATTGCAGAGGTCCTGAAAAAGAAGGGCCAAAACTGCAAATACTGACTCTTTGCATAAATGTCATGTAATTGTCGATCAAAGCTTTTGAAAATGTAAGAAGTGCGTGTAATTATATTTCACTACATCACAGAAACAACTGAAACAAAGATCTAAAAGCAGTTTAGCAGTAAACTTTGTGAAAACTAATATTTGTGTCATTCTCAAAACTTTTGGCCACGACTGTACATGGTAGATTACAGGAGGTTCGGCTAGAGAACTTCCCTTTTTAACCATTCAGGGCATGGGATAAGGAACTTAATGAGCAGGGAGTCCAAGATAGCATTTTGAAGGGCTGGTTGTGTCTGAGAAAGATGACTCCCAATGAAAGTTGGCGGGAAACCTCAATTTAAAATAGCGCATAGAGCTATATATGGGTTCTACAATACACGGTCAACTATACAAGCAAATAGGATAACACAATGTCCAAAATGTAGGGTGGAAAACACCAACTTACTCCACGGTTTGTGGAACTGTCCAAAAATAGTAGAATTTTGGAAGGCCTTCATACAATGGCTAAAAGAAGTAATGCATATTACGATCCCATTAACTCCAGAATTAATTCTGTTCCACCATTACCCCGAGGGTACACAGTTTACGCAGATTACTCATGTATGTATTATGGCAGCAAAACGATGTGTACTTAAGAATTGGCTACTCCAGACAACCCCCTCAATCAGGGAGATTATCATCCAAGTGAAATGGTGCCTAAATAGGGAGTTCTTTGCGGTAGAGCAAGGAACAGAAAAGCTAATCAAAAAGCTTATGACCAGATGGAGGGGTTTTATCATTAATGTGTTGGAGCTCCCTGAAATTAAAGAGCTCATGGATCCATTAAAACAAACAACCTGGTATTTGATGGAGCAGCTGAAGGGTACTTTGGGTAAATTGGAACAGTAAGATTGGCCCTACTATCGAGCCGACCGCCAGGGAACCTCAGGGAATTTGGAGAGCTTTGGCGCTTGATCTTATTTGATTTTCTTTAAGTTGGGGAAGGGGGGTGGCTATGTTTAGTTTAGTTACCGTGGCAGTTATGTAAAATATTAAGATTGTCCCAGTGATGCGACAGGATTTAAATTATGCTTTATTGTAACATTTGTCAATGTAACTACGAAATACACTGTTGTGATCATTGGATAAATTTCTTTTGTATCATTTCCTGCCGAGAGACAAACTGAATAAAATTTGGTTTATAAAAAAAAATAAAAAATTAATAACAAGTATTTTTCTCCTATTTTTCACTCCCGCTTATGTGACATAAATAAATCCAGATATAATAAGTGACAATATTTCAGTCAAAGTGACCTTTGTCAAGTCCCATCTAGAGAGTGGAGAATAGCATTGCCTGTGGCTGGAGAAGGAGCCACAGGCATTTCCATTTTCCACTCTCCAGATGGGAAATATTGTCACTTATTATATCTGGATTTATTTATGTCACAATAGCGGGAGTGAAAAATAGGAGAAAAATACTTGTTATTAATTTATTTGGAGAACTGGAAAAGGCTAATAAAGATTATTATACATTTTTCAATACATTTGAGTGTGCACTGAATATCCTACTTTGACTGATGTGGTAGAGGAACCCTTTCAGTAGTACCCCAATCATATATTTAGAGTTCTATTCCAAACTCTACTGATAGAGTGAGTCATGTGATAGTACATCACGTGATTCATCATGACTGATTTAGGTCTTGGCGTGGCGGGACACATGATTCCTCGGCAGTGGGTCAGTGATGATGCGATCAGGGCGATTGGTCACATGACCTACGTTGACACCAATAATGACAACACTTCCTGACGCCTTTAGGGTATACCTTAACTTGGGTATAACTTAACACATGGCGTGTGCATGACCAGGGGCGGATTAAGTGAATGATAGGCCCGGGGCTGTCTACCCAACTTGGGCACCTCCCTCCATTTTACTTTTTTTTTGTATGAAAAGGTTGCGGTGCTTCGTAAGCGCCACAGTCTCTTCCTAGGCCATATGACATCTCCATATTAAAAAAAATACCCCAAATTGGCTCCTAAACTGAAAAATTTGATTGCCAAATTAAAAATACATATAATTATAATAAAAAAGGAAAATACAGCACCACATACCTCTTACATCCAGGGACATCTCCTGTCACGTAAACCTTCTTTTTTCTCTTCTCCTCCGTTTGACCCAGACCGCTATGACAAATTCTTTCAGCCTCATCTCGTCTCCGCAGAGTTTGTAACACAGATGTAACGCCCTGCAAGGGGGACATTACCACTCTTTTTACCCCTCCGCTATCCTTAATGGTGTACCCTGTATTCTCATATACATTTATCCCCAGGTCCTGCACAATGTGTAAATGTATTTATGATTTGGTAATGGCTTGACATGCAATGTGCCTGGTTTACCAGCAGATGGAGGCACTTCTGCCAGAGCTGTGTTAGATAGAATGGAACCCTCCTTCCATTCCAGCCCTCTCTAGAGAGGGGGGAGTGTAGTTAGTGGAAGGTCAGTCTAGCCTTCCCCTCCTTGGAGAGAGGTCGTGCTGCAGGGGGCCCGTCCCTTCTGGGAGAGCCCTGCCTAAAGTCTGCAGAACACATTCAGTTCTGTTGGACCCAGAGGCCCAAGCTATAAGCCTCACAAACCAGGAAGCGTATGTCACAGCCAGACAGTGGAGAAGCTCTGACAGGAGCCTTTCAGATCCTCCTCCTTGAATTTCTTTGTTTTGGTTTAGTTTCTCATCTCGTTAGTCTATCTCAGCTGTCATGCTGTTGGACTGATTGCTGCCCTTTAAGTTCCTCCCCAGAATGCAGTAGTGTGCGGCTTATACAACTTCCTGGAGTGTGTGTGTGTGCATGCTGTTCCTTGTTCCCAGTCCACAGTCCCCAGTCGTCTGCAAGATAAGTTCTGTTTATGTATTTATGATTTTCTGTTTTCTGGATCCAGGTGACCCTGACTCCCTCCGTGTCTGTGTAGGGAGCCGGTGGTCGTGTCCCCTCACTATTGTAGAGTCTTCAGGTGTAAGATAGTCGAGGTACGTGGATATGCGCCCATCCACCTTTGGGGTGGTCGCATAGGCTGAGCAATAAGGGAGAGCGGCAGGTCTCTTGCAGGGGTCTCCCCTTTTGTTCCTTAGTTGTGGATCCAGTGAGTCATTGTTTATATTATTGTCTTGTTTCCTGTACACCATCCGTGACATTATAAGCCGCCAAAACCGTCTCAAGCATGGATCCGGTTTCACTTTTGGCTGAGCGCTTCCAGGGTCTTTCATTGGAGGTAGCTGATCTCCGTAAGACTTTTTCTCAGTTTCAAGTGACCGGTTCAGCTTGCGTTCATGGAGTTTGTTCTGAGCCTAAGATCTCGCTCCCGGATACGTTCTCCGGGGGTAGTGAGTATTTTGTGCGTTTTAGAGAGGCTTGCAAACTCCATTTTCGACCTTCTTCCCCATTCCTCTGGTGATGAAAAACGGAGGGTGGGGATCATTATATCGCTGCTCAGGGGTAACGCTCAATCCTGGGCCTTTTCGCTGCCGGAGGGGGCACGGCCCCTCCGTTCAGTGGATGAATTCTTTTTAGCCCTGGGTCAGATATATGATGATCCGGATCGTATTGCTCTGGCTGAGTCTAGACTACGTCTGTTATGCCAGGGTAAACAATCCGCAGAGATATACTGCTCAGAATTTCGGAGATGGGCAGCTGATACTGGTTGGAATGATGCTGCACTCCGAAGCCAATTTTACCATGGTCTTTCAGAGAGATTGAAAGATGCATTTGCCTTTCATGAGAGACGTACCTCCTTGGATTCTGCTATGTCTCAGGCCGTTCGTATTGACAGGCGTCTTAGAGAGAGAGGAGAGATCTCTCCTTCCTGTCATACTCAGTCCCGGGACAGTGCAGCGGTCTTTTTCTGTGCGCAGGGGTCTCAGTCGCTGTCAGCCCCTTCTGAGCAGGAGCCCATGCAGCTGGGGTTGATTGCCTCTGACGATAGAAGATTCAGCCCGCATGGGAGGGTTTGTTTTTGTTGTGGAGGTATAAATCATTTGGCAAATGTTTGTCCCTCTAGGAGATTCAGGCAGTTTTCTGGGAGTAATAAAGAAACTAAAAGGAAAAAATCTTTTAAAAATGTTCCGTCTGTTACTATTGGCAGGGTTGAGGCGGAAATTGAAGGTTTTCCGTTTGCTTGTAGTTCCCGTTTTGTCCTGCCTGCTAGGGTGGCGCTAGAGAGCAAAAGCATTTTTTGTGAGATTTTTGTGGATAGTGGAGCAGCTGTCAATCTCATTGATAATCAATTTGCAATAACTCATGGTTTCCAGGTATGCACTTTGGGAAAGGATATTCCTGTTTTTGCTATTGATTCCGCTCCACTTTCTCAGAAATCATTAAAGGGCATAGTTCACAATATCCGTTTAATTGTCAGTGATGCTCATGTTGAGGATGTGTCATGTTTCGTCCTTAGCGGTTTGCCTACTCCTCTAGTGTTGGGGCTACCCTGGCTCACTAAACATAACCCCACCATTGACTGGCAAGCGAGGCAAATAAATGGTTGGAGTGACTTTTGCAGAGAGAATTGCCTCATGACATCTGTTTCTGAGGTTTCTACTAAGACTGTACCACCTTTCCTCTCTGAATTTTCGGATGTCTTCTCTGAGAGTGGAGTTCAGGATTTGCCCCCGCACAGGGAGTACGATTGCCCTATTAATCTCATCCCAGGCGCCAAGCTGCCTAAATCTCGTTTATACAATCTTTCCCAACCTGAGAGGGTCGCTATGCGTGCTTATATCTCTGAGAGTCTGAGAAAAGGACACATGCGACCCTCGAAGTCACCTGTTGCCGCTGGTTTTTTCTTTGTTAAGAAAAAAGATGGTTCTTTAAGACCTTGTCTGGATTTCAGGGAGCTGAACAGTATCACTATTCGTGACCCTTATCCGCTTCCTCTGATCCTGGACCTGTTTAACCAGGTTGTTGGGGCTAAAGTCTTTTCCAAATTAGACCTAAGAGGGGCATACAACCTGGTCAGGGTCAGAGAAGGAGACGAATGGAAGACGGCTTTCAATACCCCTGAGGGCCATTTTGAGAATTTGGTTATGCCTTTTGGTTTGATGAATGCCCCAGCCGTTTTTCAGCATTTCGTGAACAGCATTTTTTATCATTTAATGGGAAAATTTGTATTAGTGTATTTGGATGACATTTTGATTTTTTCTCCTGATTTCAAGACTCATAAGGAACATTTACGTCAGGTCTTGCTCATCCTGCGGGAGAATAAATTATACGCGAAACTGGAAAAATGTGTGTTTGCGGTTCCAGAAATTCAATTTCTGGGGTTTCTTCTCTCCGCTTCTGGTTTTCGCATGGACCGCGAGAAGGTCCGCGCTGTGCTTGAGTGGGAGCTTCCTGAGAATCAGAAGGCGCTGATGCGTTTTTTGGGCTTTGCCAATTATTACAGGAAATTTATTTTGAATTATTCCTCTGTTGTTAAACCACTCACTGATATGACCAGAAAGGGGGTAGATTTTTCTTCCTGGTCGGTAGAGGCGCGTAAGGCCTTTTCTAATATCAAGGAGAGTTTTGCTTCCGCTCCCATCCTGGTACAACCTGATATTTCGTTACCCTTCATAGTTGAGGTTGATGCTTCTGAGGTAGGGGTGGGTGCGGTCTTGTCTCAGGGTTCCTCTCCTGCCAAATGGCAACCGTGTGCCTTTTTCTCAAAGAAACTCTCCTCCGCAGAGAGAAATTATGATGTGGGAGATAGGGAATTGTTGGCCATCAAGTTGGCTTTTGAAGAATGGCGCCATTGGCTAGAGGGAGCCAGACACCCTATTACTGTGTTTACTGACCATAAAAATCTGGCCTACTTGGAGTCAGCCAAGCGTCTGAACCCGAGACAGGCCAGATGGTCTTTGTTCTTTTCAAGGTTTAATTTTGTTGTCACGTTCCGCCCTGGGGTTAAGAATGTGAAGGCAGATGCCCTGTCACGTTGTTTTCCGGGAGGTGGGAATTTTGAAGACCCGGGTCCCATTTTGGCTGAAGGTGTGGTGGTCTCTGCTCTTTTTCCTGAATTGGAGGCAGAGGTGCAGGCAGCCCAGTCAGAGGCTCCTGATCTTTGTCCTCCTGGGAGGTTGTTTGTGCCTCTGGCTTTGAGACACAAGATTTTTAAGGAACACCACGATACGGTCCTTGCTGGGCACCCGGGGGCAAGAGCCACACTGGATCTCATCGCTCAGAGATTCTGGTGGCCTGCGCTTCGTAAGTCGGTTGAGGGTTTTGTGGCAGCTTGCGAGACTTGCGCTCGTGCCAAAGTCCCTCATTCACGGCCATCAGGTCCTCTCCTTCCCTTACCCATTCCTTCCCGTCCTTGGACACATCTGTCCATGGACTTCATAACGGACTTGCCTCGTTCCTCGGGGAAGACTGTGATTCTGGTGGTGGTGGACCGTTTTAGCAAAATGGTGCATTTCATCCCTTTTCCTGGTTTGCCCAATGCTAATACGCTGGTGCAGGCATTTATTGACCACATTGTCAAATTGCATGGTATTCCTTCAGACATAGTCTCTGATAGGGGCACGCAGTTTGTTTCCAGATTCTGGAAGGCTTTCTGTTCTCGCTTGGGGGTTCGGTTGTCATTCTCTTCTGCTTTCCACCCGCAGTCGAATGGCCAGACAGAGCGCGTCAATCAGAATCTGGAGACATATCTGCGCTGTTTTGTGGCAGAGAATCAGGAGGATTGGTGTTCTTTTTTGTCCCTTGCTGAGTTTGCTTTAAATAACCGTCGTCAGGAGTCCTCTGATAAGTCACCATTTTTTGGTGCATATGGGTTTCATCCGCAGTTTGGGACTCTCTCGGGAGAGGGGTCTTCTGGTTTACCTGATGAGGACAGATTCTCCTCGTCTTTGTCATCTATTTGGCAAAAGATTCAGGATAATCTAAAGAGCATGAGTGAGAGATATAAGCGTGTGGCAGATAAGAGACGTGTGCCTGGTCCGGACCTGAATGTTGGTGATCTGGTGTGGTTGTCTACCAAGAATATCAGATTGAAGGTTCCCTCCTGGAAGTTGGGTCCTAGGTTTATTGGGCCTTACAAGATCCTGTCTGTCATCAATCCTGTTGCCTACCGTCTTGATCTTCCTCAGACTTGGAAGATCCATAATGTTTTTCATAAGTCCTTATTGAAACCTTATGTTCAACCTATTGTGCCCTCGCCTTTGCCTCCTCCTCCGATTGTGGTTGATGGAAATCTTGAATTTCAGGTCTCTAGGATTGTGGATTCTCGTCTTGTCCGCGGTTCCCTCCAGTACCTCGTTCATTGGGAGGGTTATGGTCCTGAGGAGAGGATGTGGGTCCCAGTGACGGACATTAAGGCCTCTCGTCTCATCAGGGCTTTCCATAGGTCCCATCCTGAGAAGGTGGGCTCTGAGTGTCCGGAGTCCACTCGTAGAGGGAGGGGTACTGTCACAGCCAGACAGTTGTGAAGCTCTGACAGGAGCCTTTCAGATCCTCCTCCTTGAATTTCTTTGTTTTGGTTTAGTTTCTCATCTCGTTAGTCTATCTCAGCTGTCATACTGTTGGACTGATTGCTGCCCTTTAAGTTCCTCCCCAGAATGCAGTAGTGTGCGGCTTATACAACTTCCTGGAGTGTGTGTGCATGCATGCTGTTCCTTGTTCCCAGTCCACAGTCCCCAGTCGTCTGCAAGATAAGTTCTGTTTATGTATTTATGATTTTCTGTTTTCTGGATCCAGGTGACCCTGACTCCCTCCGTGTCTGTGTAGGGAGCCGGTGGTCGTGTCCCCTCACTATTGTAGGGTCTTCAGGTGTAAGATAGTCCAGGTACGTGGATATGCGCCCATCCACCTTTGGGGTGGTCGCATAGGCTGAGCAATAAGGGAGAGCGGCAGGTCTCTTGCAGGGGTCTCCCCTTTTGTTCCTTAGTTGTGGATCCAGTGAGTCATTGTTTATATTATTGTCTTGTTTCCTGTACACCATCCGTGACAGCGTAGTTCCCTGGATAAAGTTCAGAATACAGATAAAGATGCAGATCAAGATAAAGACAGAGTCAGACTACAGTAAACTAAGTTGCAGAAGAAAGGAAAAGTTCATATTTAATACAGTCAGCATACCAGTGCTAAAAGAGTACAGATGTAGCAGAGCTGAATGTGTTTGCCTGCCAAAAGATTGTCAGAATCTGCTGATGTTGGTCATCAGCAGATTCTGACAATCTTTTGGCAGGCAAACACATTCAGCTCTGCTACATCTGTACTCTTTTAGCACTGGTATGCTGACTGTATTAAATATGAACTTGAAGAAAGCTTGAAGATTGTTTCTGATGCAAGATAACTCAAGTAAAGTTACTGTTCAACGTTATACCAAGTCTTTCCATCATCTCCTTCATCAATTACCCTTTTCACTGCAGTGGATGGCCACACTTGGGGTTCCAGAATATCCAGGTAGGAGCACAGTGACAAGTGCAAAGCTACAGCACCAAGAGACATTAGGCCACCCTTACACCACTCTAGTATTAAAAGGGGGACCCTATCCTTCATTGCTGAAATGCAACTGGCGTCACGAAAAACACTTTCTCTTTAAGAACCCCAAGTAGTAAACTTCCATCCCCGCTCACTGCACAGACACGTTAGATTTCTCAATTTTTCCCTCAACCTCCCCATTCTGACAGTGTCATCCTGCTGCCTGTCCCAATACTGTGGCCCGGGGGTCCCCAATGCCCCAGGTACTATAGTGCTGAAAAAATAATGACCCTAATAGACATAATTGGGGTTATTTATCAAACTGGTGTAAAGTAGAACTGGATTTCCAAAGGAGCTGTCAAAAATGAAAGGTGGAATCTGATTGGCTGCTATGGGCAACTAAGCCAGTTCTACTTTACACCAGTTTGATAAATTACCCCAAATGTCCCTATAGTGTCTACAGCAGTTATAATGACCCCTAGAGTGCCCCAGTAAAAATAACACCCTATATTGTGCTCCAGGTAATAATCCCTGTATAGTGTCCCAGAAATAATAGAATTGCCCCTACAGTGTCTCCCCAATAGCAATGCCCCCCACGCTGCACCATATAGTAATTTTCACCACACTGCCCCCACATAGTAATCCCCCATAGTAATTTGCCCCACACAGTAATTTCCTCCATACTGCCCCGTATAGTAGTATGCCCCCACACAGTAATTTCCCACACACAGTAATTTTCCCCCACACTGCACCCACATAGTAATTTGCCCTACACAATAATTTCCCCCACACCGCCCCCACATAGTAATTTGCCCCACACAGTAATTTCTACCACACTGCCCCATATAGTAATTGGCCTCTATATAGTAATTTCCCCCACACTGCCCACATATAGTAATTTCCACCACACTGCCCCACACAGTAATTTCCCCCACACAGTAATTTCCCCCACACTGCCCCATATAGTAATTTCCCCCACACTGTCCAATATAGTAATTTGCCCCCACATAGTAATTTCCTCCACACTTCCATTATATAGTAGTTTCCCCCACACAGTAATTTCCCCCACACAGTAATTTCCCCCATATAGTAATTTGCCCCACACAATAATTTATACCACACTACCCCCCACATAGTAATTTCCCCCACACTGCCCCATATAGTAATTGTCCCCCATATAGTAATTTCCCCCACACTGCCCCCCCCAAGTAATTTCCCCCACCCCACACATAGTAATTTTCCCCACACTGCAATTTCCCCCACACAGTAATTTCCACCACACTGCCCCCATATAGTAATTTCCCCCACACTGTCCAATATAGTAATTTGCCTCACATAGTAATTTCCCCCCACACTGCCCTGATATAGTAATTTCCACCACACTGTCCCATATAGTAATTTGCCCCACATAGTAATTTCCCCCACACTGCCCCCACACAGTAATTTCCCGCCACACTGCCCCCACATAGTAATTTCCCCCACATAGTATTTTCCCCCACACTGCCCCATATAGTAATTGGCCCCCATATAGTGATTTCCCCCACACTGCTCCCCCCAGTAATTTCCCCCACCCCACACTGCCCACATATAGTAATTTCCCCCACACTGCAATTTCCACCACACTGCCCCATATAGTAATTTCCCCCACACTGCCCCCACACAGTAATTTCCCCCCACACTGCCCCCACACAGCAATTTCCCCCCACACTGCCCTCATATAGTAATTTGCCCCCAAATAGTAATCCCTCCCATAATAATTTGCCCCCACACAGTAATCCCTCCCATAATAATTTGCCCACACACAGGCCCCACGTAGTAATCCCTCCATAATAAATTTCCCCCACATGGTAATTTGCCCCCATACAGCCAGCCCCAATATAGTAATTTTCCCCTGATGTACTGTGCCTTCACTAATATGTCCTCCTGTGTCCCCCAAAGTTGGCACGTAAAATAAAAACTAAAATACTCACCTATGTCCAGGCGTGCTAGATGGCAGGCGTGCACACGTCACTGTGCTGCATCCCGACACAGGTGCGCGATGACGTAATTTCACTACCACCTCTGGCCTACTAGGCCTGAAGCCTATGGCAGTGATTGGCGGCGGGGAAGGGAATTATGCGGTCCCATGCCCCGCCGCAGTATGTGGGCGTTCAGGTCGGCGTTGGGTCCCCCAGCGATGCTGGGCCCGGTGTTGCCAACCGGAACGCCCTATTGTAATCCGCCATGGGCATGACAGGCTAGAAACACTATTGTGTGTATAAAAGGACAGTTGCACAGTCCCCAGACAAAGCATTTGGGAAATGCATCAGGAGTGGGACACAATTGGTGGCTGGCATCCAATTCCATTTTGCCTCCTTTACGGTACATTGTTCTCTACCTATTGAATGTTGCCTATTCTTGCCG
The DNA here is from genome assembly GCF_905171765.1 of Bufo bufo. Taxonomy (NCBI): domain Eukaryota; kingdom Metazoa; phylum Chordata; class Amphibia; order Anura; family Bufonidae; genus Bufo; species Bufo bufo. The sequence continues at coordinate 363,044,446 of NC_053394.1, read as the reverse complement.
TGTATTGCTGGCATCATTTGGCACTTGCCATTATTCTTAACACTGTATATTTAATATTTGTCGTCTATGATAGGCATGTGCTCTTGGTTTGGCGCCATTACATGTTTTATCCACCTGGTGTCCCCACAGTTCTTACTGCTTCTATTTATTATGTGGATGATTTTATCAGAAGTCTTTGCATTTTTATGGTATTTATTAATAAAGATTTATTGGGATATTGATATAGTGGTTTACATGCTTTTTTTTTTAGAGTTCAGTAAATAAATGACCAAGTCTAATATTGACTGATTTGTTTGATTTCTTTATCTGCTTTTAAGACTTGTGTGAAACCTGATGTAGTTTTAGGTTTTAAGATTCTGAAGGGTTCGCAAACTTTCAAGCAACACTGTAGGTAGGGTCCTGAAGGCTTTAATGTCTCATCCATTCAACCCTTTGTTCTCACTATGATGGGTATTAAATGTTTATTGGCTTTGTACTTAGTCCTTCTAGCTGGCATGATAGGGTGACCATACGTTCTCAAGGATGGGAAGGGGGGGGGGGGGTATTGCTGGGCAGGCACTATTACTAATGAGCACTTCCATTGTGGAGTGTTCATTAATACAGCCTTAGAAAACAGTAGGCCAGGCCGAAGGAAGCAGTGAATATGTGCTTTACTCATCGCTCCCTGGACCTCTTCCTCAGATGCCGGCGTTTACTATGTCCTCACCACATACATAGGACGTAGTGCAGCATTGGTACCAGAACATAGTGTGCTGACCTGCACTGCAGGGAGAGCTGAAGTGGCTGTGCCTGGAAGTGTGAAGGAGAGAAGAGTATTTCTTTTTTTCCGATTGTTCCGAGCTCTGCAACTCTGCATTTAGGGTAAGGAGGTGTTGGGTGAGCCGAGGGAGAAACTTATGAGCAGCAGGAGCCCATAAGAAACTGCTGTGAAGGAGTCCTGAGAAGTGGCTGGGCTTGAATGGGAATATCCAAGATCATCCATTCTTTACAACCATTGGCTGGAAGGAACTGGAACACAGGAGAGCACAGTCGTCATGTATGCCATTCAGAGCAGCTCTGCAGAACGTCTGCAGTGGCCAAAGGATAAGACATCCCTTCAGCTTGTGGCCAGATTCTCCTTTGTGTCACCAAGCTCGGCCCTGTGAGGTTACTTTGAGAACATCATAATTGTCCTTATCTTCTCTTTCTTCTGTACAACATTCTTAATATATGTCAGTGACTATGCCTCTGCCTCTTCGTAGGTTCATGAAAAGGTCTAGACTGTAAATTAATTTGGTGAGCTCCCACCATATGCAACGCCCGCGCCCTAGGGGTGCTATGTGAGTGTAACGGTGGCGATGTGCTGAGTGAGGGTAGTAGTACTCACAGTTCAGTTGTCCCCTGGGCCGGCCTGCAGTGGAGAGGAAGACAGCACTAAATCCTCCGGGGCACTCTCTATTGCAGAGTAATGGGTATTGATGGTAATGGGTATTGAAGGTGCTTTGGCGGCTGGGCCCCTGTGTTTGTGACGCCAATTCTTGCAACGCCCGTACCCTAGGGGTGCTATGTGAGTGTTACAGTGGGGATGTGCCGAGTGAGGGTAGTAGTACTCACAGTTCAGTTACACATCAAAGGTAATAATTCAGATGTTGGTTGAACTGGAATACCTTAATACAGGTCTGGCAATTGTCAGTTGAGGAGTTCTCTGAATACTTTGGCTTTAACAGGCAGAATGACAAATCTTGCTTAAGTAGTTTTGCACCAAGTCCACTTTCTAGCACTCAGGTACTGAATATGATGGTTTACTACTTATGTTGAGCAAGTCAATAAGGGCATTCTCCCTCGTGGCAGGTGTAACATCCCAGAGTATGTTACTAAACTCTTTCTCCCCGCTACAACATGTTAGGTGTATGGGTATTGTCATCTTGTGTAATCTAGCATTGCATCTTTCTGTATATGTATTTTCTAGGCCTGTTTTATGTATTTTGCTGTAATTTCCATGTGCCCCAGCAGGTGGCAGCAATATGTTTAGCAGGACCTTATCCAGTTTAGTATTGCTAGACTGGAATAGTTCATTCCAGTCTAGCTCCCCCCTCTTTGAGCAGAAGTGGGCTGTCCCATGTCCTGTCTCATGGGGAGGAAGGAAAGTTCTAGTTAGTGTACCAGCCCCCCCTGCTTGGGGAAGGCTGTGTTGGTAGGAGCTCCCAGAAATAGGGATCCCAGACCAGGATCAGCCTCGGCTGAGGCCAAGGATCCCCCTTCCCAGACTGAGCCTTCAGCCTCGGCTGGTTGACAAGCAAGCAGCACCTCCAGAACTACAGAACTCCAGGACGGACCATTCCCTGCGAGCAGTCCTGTGAGTAACTTATCCAGAGACCAGGAGAAGCCAAATTCCTCCTCAGCTAGTCAGGCCCACACCAAGAAGAAGACAGACAGAGCAGAAGATAGATACCTGCCAGATTCACTAGGCATATGATAAGAAGCAGAATATATATTGATTCCTGCCACATTTTGCCAATACCTGCTGGGACCCAAGACTATTGCTGTACTCGTATGGATTACGCTGCCATTAAATAAAGACAAATTGGATTATATCACCAGTCTGGATCTCATTTCTTATTATCAAAGTTCCTCAGTTACTCCTACTAACAACACTCAATTTATTGCAAAATGAGCCAGGATCCAGGAGTCCAGCCATACCAAGGTAGGAGACACCGTTGACACTACACAGAGACATTATCCCCACTCTGGCATTCCTCACCTGGTACGTGAGTTACAACATTTTAACCTCTTAAGGACATAGGGCGTACAGGTACGCCCTTGTGCCCTGGTACTTAAGGACACAGGGCGTACATGTACGCCCTGTGTATTTTCGATCACTGCCGTGCGGCTGGCAGTGATCGGAACCCGGTGCCTGCTCAAATCATCGAGCAGGCACCTAGGCTAAATGCGCGGGGGGGTCCCGTGACCCCCCCATGTCGGCGATCGCGGCAAACCGCAGGTCAATTCAGACCTGCGGTTTGCTGCGATTTCTGAAGTTTCTGGTCCCCGCAGTCCCTGACCGCAGGGATCAGAAACTTTATATGCCATAAAAAAAGTTTTATTTACCCCCCCCTGCACCCCCGAATGATTTTTATGGTGGCGGGAGGTGCAGGGGGAGGGTTGCGGGCGGTGTGGGCGGTGCGGGAGGCGGGCGGTGCGGCAGGCGGGATCGCGATCCCCCGCCCGCCTCCCCTTGTATAATCGTTGGTGTCTAGTGGGGATACCAGGGTGCCAGCACATTGCTGGCACCCTGGTATAAACGGCTGACATCTGCGATGCGATGTCAGCCGTTTAACCCTTTCCATACAGCGGTCCGTACGGACCGCTGTATGGAAAAGGTTAACAGCGCAGGGAGCTCCCTCCCTCTCCCATCGGGGGGCTGCTGTGCCTTTGCAGCCCCCCGATGGGGAGGGAGAGAGCCCCCAGAGAGCCCCCCGAGAGATCCCCTCCTTACCCTTCCCCGTCTGCGAAGTTCTGAGCAGTACTGAGCAGACGGGGAAGGTTCCCATGGCAACAGGACGCCTCTCAGGCGTCCTGCTGTCCATGGTGCTGAACAGATCTGTGCTGAATGGCATAGATCTGTTCAGTGTAAGTAAAATACAGTACAGAACAATATATATTGTACTGTACTGTATTATTCAGACATCAGACCCACTGGATCTTCAAGAACCAAGTGGGTCTGGGTCAAAAAAAAGTGAATAAAAGTGAAAAAAAAGTAAAAATCAAAAAACACATTTATCACTGATAAAAAATGAAAAAAATAAAATTCCCTACACATGTTTGGTATCGCCGCGTCCGTAACGACCTGATCTATAAAACGGTCATGTTACTTTACCCGAACGGTGAACACCATAAAAATAAAAAATAAAAAACTATGATGAAATTGAAATTTTGCCCACCTTACTTCCCAAAAAAGGTAATAAAAGTGATCAAAAAAGTCGCATGTACGCCAAAATTGTAACAATCAAACCGTCATCTCATCCCGCAAAAATCATACCCTACCCAAGATAATCGCCCAAAAACTGAAAAAACTATGGCTCTTAGACTATGGAAACACTAAAACATGATTTTTTTTGTTTCAAAAATGAAATCATTGTGTAAAACTTACATAAATAAAAAAAAAGTATACATATTAGGTATCGCCGCGTCCGTATCGCCCGGCTCTATAAAAATATCACATGATCTAACCCCTCAGATGACCACCGTAAAAAAATAAAAATAAAAACGGTGTAAAAAAAGCCATTTTTTGTCATCTTACGTCACAAAAAGTGTAATAGCAAGCAATCAAAAAGTCATATGCACCCCAAAATAGATGCCAATCAAACCGTCATCTCATCCCGCAAAAAATGAGACCCTACTTAAGATAATCGCCCAAAAACTGAAAAAACTATGGCTCTTAGACTATGGAGACACTAAAACATTTTTTTGGTTTTAAAAATGAAATCATTGTGTAAAACGTACATAAATAAAAAAAATTGTATACATATTAGGTATCTCCGCGTCCGTGACAACCTGCTCTATAAAATTACCACATGATCTAACCTGTCAGATGAATGTTGTAAATAACAAAAAAAAAACGGTGCCAAAAAAGCTATTTCTGGTTACCTTGCCGCACAAAAAGTGTAATATAGAGCAACCAAAAATCATATGTACCCTAAACTAGTACCAACAAAACTGCCACCCTATCCCGTAGTTTCTAAAATGGGGTCACTTTTTTGGAGTTTCTACTCTAGGGGTGCATCAGGGGGGCTTCAAATGGGACATGGTGTCAAAAAAACCAGTCCAGCAAAATATGCCTTCCAAAAACCATATGGTGTTCCTTTCCTTCTGCGCCCTGCCATGTGCCCGTACAGCTGTTTACGACCACATATGGGGTGTTTCTGTAAACTACAGAATTAGGGCCATAAATAATGAGTTTTGTTTGGCTGTTAACCCTTGCTTTGTAACTGGAAAAAAAATATTAAAATGGAAAATCTGCCAAAAAAGTGAAATTTTGAAATTGTATCTCTATTTTCCATTAAATCTTGTGCAACACCTAAAGGGTTAACAAAGTTTGTAAAATCAGTTTTGAATACCTTGAGGGGTGTAGTTTCTTAGATGGGGTCACTTTTATGGAGTTTATAATCTAGGGGTGCATCAGGGGGGCTTCAAATGGGACATGGTGCCAAAAAAACAGTCCAGCAAAATCAGCCCTCCAAAAACCAAACGGCGCACCTTTCACTCTACGCCCCGCTGTGTGCCCGTACAGTAGTTTACGGCCACATATGGGGTGTTTCTGTAAACAGCAGAGTCAGGGCAATAAAGATACAGTCTTGTTTGGCTGTTAACCCTTGCTTTGTTAGTGGAAAAAATGGGTTAAAATGGAAAATTAGGCAAAAAAATGAAATTCTCAAATTTCATCGCCATTTGCCAATAACTCTTGTGCAACACCTAAAGGGTTAACGACGTATGTAAAATCAGTTTTGAATACCTTGAGGGGTGTAGTTTCTTAGATGGGGTCACTTTTAGGGAGTTTCTCCTCTAGGGGTGCATCAGGGGGCTTCAAATGGGACATGGTGTAAATAAACCAGTCCATAAAAATCAGCCTTCCAAAAACCAAACGGCGCACCTTTCACTCTACGCCCCGCTGTGTGGCCGTACAGTAGTTTACGGCCACATATTGGGTGTTTCTGTAAATGGCAGAGTCAGGGCAATAAAGATACAGTCTTGTTTGGCTGTTAACCCTTGGTTTGTTAGTGGAAAAAATGGGTTAAAATGAAAAATTAGACAAAAAAATGAAATTCTCAAATTTCCTCCCTATTTGCCAATAACTCTTGTGCAACACCTAAAGGGTTAACAACGTATGCAAAATCAGTTTTGAATACCTTGAGGGGTGTAGTTTCTTAGATGGGGTCATTTTTGGGTGGTTTCTATAATGTAAGCCTCGCAAAGTGACTTGAGACCTGAACTGGTCCCTAGAAATTGAGTTTTTGTAAATTTCGGAAAAATTTCAAGATTTGCTTCTAAACTTCTAAGCCTTATAACATCCCCAAAAAATAAAATATCATTCCCAAAACAATTCAAACATGAAGTAGACATATGGGGAATGTAAAGTCATCACAATTTTTGGGGGTATTACTATGTATTACAGAAGTAGAGAAACTGAAACTTTGAAATTTGCTAATTTTTTTCAAATTTTTGTTAAATTAGGTATTTTTTGGTGCAAAAAAAATATTTTTTTTGACTCCATTTTACCAGTGTCATGAAGTACAATATGTGACGAAAAAACAATCTCAGAACGGCCTGGATAAGTCAAACCGTTTTAAAGTTATCAGCACTTAAAGGGACTCTGGTCAGATTTTCAAAAAATGGCCTGGTCCTAAGGTGTAAAAAGGCTGTGTCCTTAAGGGGTTAAAGGGCCCTGCGACTATAACCTGCGCACATTGCAATTGGCGTCACAAACAAAAACTATTAATATTGCGCCAGTGTGCATCAGTCCCAATCCGGCTTACTGCACAGGCAAACTCTCTGCCACATTACTTTATGCGGGATGCTCTCCTGAAATATTCAGGTTCACTACTATGTTCCAGAAGGCATATATTGAAAAAGGATAATTCTGCGCACTAATCATCCAGTTGTGTCAAGGTACCTTTAAGTTCTTCCTGGTCTCTGGTGCTTGTGAAGTCCCTTGGCTAGACTCGGCTCTAATCTTCACTAAACTTGCTCCATAGTCGTACATAGACTTACTTGTCTGTGCTGGGCTGCTGTGACTACTTGGTCTGCCATCTCCAGGCTTGATCAGGGCGCAGAGGAAAGAAAGGCAGCTACATCTTGGACTGAGCCTGCTCTGCTCCTCCATACACTTGCTTCTCCTCTCTCCCTCTCTCAACTACTTCCTTCCACTTCCTTTTTTCTCTCCTAACTCAGCAAACCCCAAGCTATATATATAGTATATGGCGCCAGCACCACCTAGGTGCGAATAGTTGTAATGACAATGCCAGCCTAATATTAGGAAACACAATACATAAAATACATTACATATTACAGTTAGCAGCAAAAGTTTAAAGTGCGCACATATAGCACATAGTGGGACACTGCACATACACACAGGACTCCCCTGCATAACAGAAATGGGACGGATCCGTTTTGCAGCCCATAGACTTCTATTATGACGGAGTGAATAACAAAATGCCTCTAAAGGCATTCCGTTATGCAATTGCGTTATGGCCCGCGGTAACAGAATCCATAACGCAATTCACCGTTAACCAACAAACTATGAAATTCGCTCATCTCTAGTTACCTTCCCAGGCAGTTCCCTGAGCAATATGGCTGCTCAACTTTCAATGAAGTAGCTCTAATTTCAGGTCTGTATTTTCTCACAGGACTCAGGTTCCTGCAAGCTGCTCTTACTGCTCAAATCTCCATATTATCTCCAATACTGGTCCAGGAAGGTGACCAAGCCCAAGGGCCAGGCCTGACCCTACCTAGAGATTGAAACTAAGCCATGGGTTAACCATCTGTATTCTAGCTAGAAGTTACATAACATTGAATCAACATAATTTTACCTAATCACACACAGTAGACAGAGACCGGCAGGGTAAGGTGGCAGTGGAGCAGCAGGGGTTTTATCAGTTTTGGTCATCTTCCTTGCTTTAAGGCTTAGGCTACTTTCACACTAGCGTTCGGAGCGGATCCGTCTGATGTTTCATCAGACGGATCCGCTCCGATAATGCAGACGTTCGCACCTGTTCAGAACGGATCCGTCTGCATTATTACTTAGAAAATTTTCTAAGTCAGAAAGTAGCCTGAGCGGATCCGTTCAGACTTTACATTGAAAGTCAATGGGGAACTGATCCGCTTGAAGATTGAGCCATATAGTGTCATCTTCAAGCGTATCCGTCCCCATTGACTTACATTGTGTGTCTGGACGGATCCGCTCGCCTCCGCACGGCCAGGCGGACACCCGAACACTGCAAGCAGCGTTCAGGTGTCCGCTCACTGAGCAGAGCGGAGGCTGAGCGCTGGCAGGCGGATGCATTCTCAGTGGATCCGCCTCCACTGAGAATGCATTAGGGCCAGACGGATGCGTTCGGGGCCGCTCGTGAGCCCCTTCAAACGGAGCGCACGAGCGGACACCCAAACGCTAGTGTGAAAGTAGCCTTAGTTTACACAGTTTTTATGCTGTTTGTGCTGATTTAACTTTTTTTGCCCCTTTTTTGAGGTTTTTGGTGTCTTTTTCTGGGGGGGGGGGGGGGGAACCTCCACATGTTAGCTGAAAGACTATGAGAATTATGAAACACAGTATGCAGTTTGTGCCCATGGTGGTTTTTCAAATCACAGCATGTTCTAACAAATGCAGTCTTTCCATACCCTTTTGTATAGGGAGAAAATACCTTAAAAAACCAACGCAAGTCAAATACATAAAAAATACTATAAAAACGCATAAGACATGAAAAAACGGCAGTACGGATTTATGTTTGCAAGAGTGCTTAGGCAAATTTTTTATTAAATACCAGAAAGCCCCTTTAATGTTGCAGTTATTATACTTGTAAAATCAGAATTACTTAGTGTACGCTGCTTGGTTTGCATATATTAAAACAATTTTTTTTTTTGTAGATCTCTGATCGCAGGCACAGAGGGTTAATAGTAAAATCATCAATTGGGCATTTATTTTTATTTTTTTGCCTTTCTCTTGATGAAGTTGAAGACAATGTCATTTTTAAAGAGGTTTTCCGGGAGTATAATGTTAATGAGCTACTTTTTCGAGGCCACTGATGTCATGTTTATTGGTCACATGGCCTAAACGAAGCTCAATCCTATTCAAATGAATGATCCTGAACTGCAATACCAAGCACAGCCACTATACAAAGTACTGCACTGTGCATGGTATGCTGTAAGGAGGTGGCAGCACTCACCAGACATCAATATTCTGCTCCTGGAAAATCCCTTTTACCTTTAGATAGTTATTATAAAAATTTATAGGTCTATTGTTTTCCCTAAATATTTAACTGCAGAGGGCAGTATTTCCAAAATAATGTCAAAAGATAACTTTGTCAGACTAAATATTAACAATAGAATGAGATTTGGCTGGTGTATTAGCAGTAACTGATTAAGGGTTCAGTCACACGTCCGCAAAACACGGACACCGGCCATGTGCGTTCTGCATTTTGCGGACCGCACATGACCGGCACAATAATAGAAATGCCTTTTCTTGTCCGTATCTGCGGACAAGAATAGGGCATGCTCAATTTTTTTGCTGGGCTGCAGAAAGGAAGTACGGATGCGGACCCATTTTGCGGAAGTGTGAATGGACCCTTAACCTCACACTTCAGTGCTAAGCATTTCTTGGATGTTTTGATCTTATTTCCTATGAATGAATCTGATGATTAATATAAAAGTGCACTGCATGTAGTTTTTATGTGTAAAAACAATGTAACAGCATTTTGCAAACACAAATAACAAAGTTAATACAATAGTGCCATGCTCACTATAGAAAATATACTAGCGCTAATGCTACATTATAAATGCATTATGTACAAAATTATTTGTGCCTGCCCACCCCGGCAAGGCGATCTCTTTAGGGCAGGAACCTACACTAAATACCACCTCCACTGGTGCCATTCTGGCCTCCATTAAATTTAAGGAATGCAGGTTCCACATGCATGCTGAGCTCACACTGGATTTTACTTCTCCTGGTGCCAAATGGCCTCCAATGAACACAGAGAGAGCATCATTGTGTGCATTATCTCTATTCATTAACCCTTTCAGGACCCTGCCTTATTTCACTTTGAGGATCAGGCCGTTTTTTGGAAATTTGACATGTGTCACTTTATGTGGTAATATCTTTGGAACGATTTTACTTATCCAAGCCATTCTGAGATTGTTTCTTGTGACACATTGTACTTCATGATAGTAGGAAATTTCAGTCAATATTTTTCTTTTTTTTTTTAAATCCCAAATTTACCAAAAAATTTGAAAAATTTGCAACTTTCCAAATTTCTATTTCTCTACTTTTAAAACAGAGGGATACCTCATATAATAGTTATTATTTTACATTTCGCATATGTCTACTTTATGTTTGGATAATTTTGTGAATGCCATTTTATTTTTTTGGGGCCGTTAGAAGGCTTAGAAGTTTAGAAGCAAATCCTAAAATTTTTCCGAAAATTTCCAAAACACACTTTTTAAGGACCAGTTCAGGTCTGAAGTCACTGGGTGAGGCTTACATAATAGAAACCACCCATAAATGGCCCCTTTTTAGAAACTACACCCCTTAAGGTATTCTAAACTGATTTTACAAACTTTGTTAACCCTTTAGGTGTTCCACAAAAAGTAAGGGAAAATGTAGATGAAATTTCAGAATTTCACTTTTTTGGCAAATTTTCCATTTTAATCCATTTTTTCCCGCTAACAAAGCAAGGGTTAACAGCCAAACAAAACTCAAAATTTATTACCCTGATTCTGTAGTTTACAGAAGCACCCCATATGTGGTCGTAAACTGCTGCACGGTTACATGGCAGGGCGCAGACAGAAAGGAACAACATATAGTTATTGGAGGGCAGATTTCACTGGGATAATTTTAAGTTGCCATGTCACATTTGAAGACCCCCTGATGCACCCCTAAAGTAGAAACTCCAAAAAAGTTACCCCATTTTGGAAACTACAGGATAAGGTGGCAATTTTGTTGGCACTATTTTAGGGTACATATGATTTTTGGTTGCTCCACATTACACTTTTTGTGAGGCAAGGTAACAAAAAATAGCTGTTTTGGCACTATTTTTATTTTTGACAGGTTAGGTCATGTGCTAAATATGACTACTTTTTTGGGTTGTTTGTTTCAGTTTTACATAATAAAGCATTTTTTATTGTCTCCATACTCTTAGAGCCATATTTTTGTTTTGGGGGGGCGATTGACTTAGGATCTCATTTTTTGCGGGATAAGATGACGGTTTGATTGGCATTATTTTGGGGTGTGTATGACTTTTTGATGGCTTTTTTTTACACAGTTTTTTTTATTTTTTGGGTGACTGTCTTAGGTAAGGTCTTATTTTTTGCGGGATGAGATGATGGTTTGATTGGGGTGCGTATGAATTTTTGATCACTTGGTATTACACTTTTTTGTGATGTAAGGTGACAAAAAATGGCTTTTTGAAACAGTTTTCTTTTTTTTTTTACTGTGCTCACCTGAGGGGTTAGGTCATGTGATATTTTTATATAGCATGTTGTTACGGATGCGGTGATACCTAATATGTATACTTTTTTTTATTTATTTAAGTTTTACTCAATAAAAGCATTTTTGAAACAAAAATAAATCGTTTCAGTGTCTTCATATTCTGAGAGCCATATTTTTTTTATTTTTTGCCCGATTTTTTTATGTAGGGGCTAATTTTTTGCAGGATGAGGTGACGTTTTGATTGGTACTATTTTGGGGGGCATACGCCTTTTTGATCGCTTGACAAAAAATGGTTGTTTTTATTTTATTTTTTCTACGGAGTTCAGGTGAGCCGGTAGATCATGCAATATTTTTATAGAGCCGGTCGTAACAGACGTGGCAATACCCAATATGTCTGTTTTTCTTTTAGTTTTCAATTTTTTTGACAATTTTATGTGTTTTATTTTGGGAAAGGGGCTTTTTTCACTTGAAACTTTATTTTTATTATTATTTAAATTTAATTTTTTTAAAGTTTATTTACTTTATTTTTGTCCAACTCTGGGACTTCAACTTCTGGGGTCTGATCCCATCTGCAATGCATTACAATACATCCTGTATTGTAACACATTGACTGTCAGCTTTTATGCTTTCTCACAGGCTTCCGTAAAAAGCAAGCATCGTGCTGCCTTCTCTGCTATCGGATCCCTGTTACTGCAGCGCGGGGACCCGATAGGGAAGCGGACTCGTACCCTCCGCAAACCCTCTGCATGCTGCGGTCAGCTTTGACCGTGGTATACAAGGGGTTAATATGCCGGCATCAGTGTTTTCACCAATGCTGGCGTATGCAGCAGGGGCCCACTGTTAGTGACTGCCGGCTCCGTGCAGCTGATCCTTAAGTCACGTCCACCAGCGCCGTACATGTACGGTGCGGTCCTCTACGGGTTAAGGAAAACCAAAATAAACATAAGCTTTCATGTTCTGAAGTTTTGCTACTAAAGGTGATATTGGTGAAGTGGAGCACTGTGTTTAGGTTACATTCAACAGAGCAGCAGTGCAAAAATCTAACAAAAAACAGCCATTAAAAATGGATTCACTCTCAGTTTTTCATGGCCATTCTGCATCCATGTGTGCATCCGTTTTTAATGCCTGCTTTGCATCTGTTATGGTCATGAAAAACGGATGAATTTCATTGGTTTATTTATGTTTTTTAGTACCCTATCCCCTGCAGTACCTTCAGAACACCCATCAGTGCCCCCAGTATCTGTAATGGCCTCATTCAAGCTCATCCACTTGAACATGCTGACACTCACTTTGCCCTGGAAGGAACTGAAAGGACCCGACGCTCCCAGTTTCATGACATCACATGTGACGTCAATGGGCTGGGAATGTCAGGTCCTTTTCGTTCCCTCCAGTGCAGAGTAAATCATCCAAGTGGATGAGAAAAAAGTGTGTGTGTATACAGTGCTGCCCATAATTATTCATACCCCTGGCAAATTTTGACTTAGTTACTTTTATTCAACCAGCAAGTAATTTTTTGACGGGAAATTACATAGGTGTCTCCCAAAAGATAATAAGACGGAGTACAAGAGGCATTATTGTGGGGAAAAAAAAACATTTCTCAGCTTTTATTTACATTTGAGCAAAAAATACAAAATGTTCCGCACTGTGGAAAATCTCAGAGGACGTGGTCGGAAGCCAAAAGTGACACCTGTGCTGGCCAGGAGGATAGTTAGAGAGGTGAAAAAGAATCCAAGGATCACCACCAAGGCCATCCTGGTGAATCTGGGCTCTGTTGGCAATGTCTCAAGGCAGACAATCCAACAGACCAAGGAGGACGCCACTTCTCCAGATAAGGCACACAAAAGCTTGCTTGGCCTTTGCAAAAGCTCATCTGGACAAAGCAGAAGACTTCTGGTCTTCTGTGTTATGGTGAGATGAAACAAAAATTGAATTGTTTGGTCACAATGATGTTTCCTTAATTTGGCGTAAAAAAGGAGAAGCCTTCAACCCAAAGAACACCATGCCCACTGTCAAATATGGTGGTGGGAACCTAATGCTTTGGGGGTGTTTTTCAGCCAATGGACAAGGGAACCTGATCACAGTAAACGGCACCATGAAAAAAGAGCAAAACATGAGGATGCTCAACGACAACATCAGGCAGTCTGCAGAGAAACTTGGCTTTGGGCACCAGTGGACATTTCAGCATGACAATGACCCAAACACACAGCAAAAGTGGTGAAGAAATGGTTAGCAGACAACAACATTAACGTTTTGGAGTGGCCCAGCCAGAGTCCAGACTTGAATCCAATTGAGAGTCTGTGGAGGGAGCTAAAGATCAGGGTGATGGCAAAAAGACCCTCCAACCTGAAAGATTTGGAGCTCATTGCTAAAGATGAATGGGCAAAAATACGTGTGGAGACATGCAAAAAGCTGGTCTGCAATTATAGGAAGCGTTTGATTGCTGTAATAGCCAATAAAGGCTTTTCTATTGATTATTGAGAAAGGTATGAATAATTTTGGACTGGACACTTTTTGCTGTAAATAAAAGCTGAGAAATGTTTTTTTTTCCACAATAATGCCTCTTGTGCATCGTCTTATTATCTTTTGGGAGACACCTATGTCATTTCCCGTCAAAAAATTACTTGCTGGTTGAATAAAAGTAACTTTAAGTCAACATTTGCCAGGGGTATGAACAATTATGGGCAGCACTGTATATATATATATATATATATATATAATATATACAGTACAGACCAAAAGTTTGGACACACCTTCTTATTCAAAGAGTTTTCTTTATTTTCATGACTATGAAGGCATCAAAACTATGAATTAACACATGTGGAATTATATACATAACAAACAAGTGTGAAACAACTGACAATATGTCATATTCTAGGTTCTTCAAATTAGCCACCTTTTGCTTTGATTACTGCTTTGCACACGCTTGGCATTCTCTTGATGAGCTTCAAGAGGTAGTCCCCTGAAATGGTCTTCCAACAGTCTTGAAGGAGTTCCCAGAGATGCTTAGCACTTGTTGGCCCTTTTGCCTTCACTCTGCGGTCCAGCTCACCCCAAACCATCTAGATTGGGTTCAGGTCCGGTGACTGTGGAGGCCAGGTCATCTGGCGCAGCACCCCATCACTCTCCTTCATGGTCAAATAGCCCTTACTTTCAAAGTTTTCCCAATTTTTCGGCTGACTGACTGACCTTCATTTCTTAAAGTAATGATGGCCACTCGTTTTTCTTTACTTAGCTGCTTTTTTCTTGCCATAATACAAATTCTAACAGTCTATTCAGTAGGAATAGATTGCAGGATTGCAGGATAAAACTTACCAGGAAAGATTAAAGGACCTTAACATGTATAGCTTGGAAGAAAGACGAGACAGAGGGGATATGATAGAAACTTTTAAATACATAAAGGGAATCAACAAGGTAAAAGAGGAGAGAATATTTAAAAGAAGAAAAACTGCTACAAGAGGACATAGTTTTAAATTAGAGGGGCAAAGGTTTAAAAGTAATATCAGGAAGTATTACTTTACTGAGAGAGTAGTAGATGCATGGAATAGCCTTCCTGCAGAAGTGGTAGCTGCAAATACAGTGGAGGAGTTTAAGCATGCATGGGATAGGCATAAGGCCATCCTTCATATAAGATAGGGCCAGGGGCTATCCATAGTATTTAGTATATTGGGCAGACTGGATGGGCCAAATGGTTCTTATCTGCCGACACATTCTATGTTTCTATGTTTCTATGACTATCAGCTGTGTATCCACCTGACTTCTCCTCAACGCAACTGATGGTCCCAACCCCATTTATAAGGCAAGAAATCCCACTTATTAAACCTGACAGGGCACACCTGTGAAGTGAAAACCATTTCAGGGGACTACCTCTTGAAGCTCATCAAGAGAATGTCAAGAGTGTGCAAAGCAGTAATCAAAGCAAAAGATGGCTACTTTGAAGAACCTAGAATATGACATATTTTCAGTTGTTTCACACTTGTTTGTTATGTATATAATTCCACATGTGTTAATTCATAGTTTTGATGCCTTCAGTGTGAATCTACAATTTTCATAGTCATGAAAATAAAGAAATTCTTTGAATGAGAAGGTGTGTCCAAACTTTTGGTCTGTACTGTATATATATATAATATATATATATATAGATATATATATATAATCACTGAAAGGCACTTTAATCTGTTTTTAACAGCCGCTAGGGCCCATTCACTTGACCGTATGTTTGTGTCCGCATCCTTTCCTTAATTTTGCGGATGCTGACCCATTCACTTCGATAGAGCAGCAAAAGATGCGGACATCACACCATGTGCTGGCCGCATCCGTACTTCTGTTCCATGGCCCTGCAAAAAAAATAGAACATGTCCTATTCTTGTCCACAATTGCGGACAAGAATAGGCATTTCTATCATAGGGCTGGCCGTTCCGCAAAATGTGGAGCGCAAACGGCCGGTATTCGCATTTTGCAGAGCACTCAGACCCCCACAATCAAAACCCTAGATATTTTAACATGATACTTCATGGGATGCACAAATTTCTAGCACTATGAGTTACAGTAAACTCTAAATAGTAAACTGCACTTTAAATATATGTCCCTTTCTATTGTACAGATCAACTTCCAGGGCTGCATAGCCAATCAGGCGAGGTGAGGCAATGGCCTCAGGCGACACAATCCTGTAGACCAGGGGTCAGCAACCTCTGGCGCTCCAGCTGTTGCAAAACTACAATTCCCAGCATGCTCCATTCATTTCTGTGAGAGTTCTGAGAAGAGCAGAGGAAGTATGCATGCTGGGAGTTGTAGTTTTACAACATCTGGACCGCCGGTTTCCTACCCCTGCTGTAGACAATGTGGTGGTGGTGGTGGTGGGGGTGTCTGGGCCGTGGAAATGAGGCCTGTACTGCATCACTGACAGCCACATGGAGGTAAGTATTTTTTTTTTTTGCATTTGGCACCATACTGTTGGGCCACTATGGGGGCATCTGCCAGGGGCACAAAATAGGGGCATTTTGTACTGGCACACATTATGAAGGGCACTATGGGGATATTAGCTCAACAGGGGGCACTAAGAGGGGGTATTTTTTGTACTGGCACACAGAAGGGGGCATTGGCAAACATTATGGGGGCACTATCAGGACACTGACTCAACTTGGGGCACACAGAAGGCAGGCATATTTTGTACAGGCACACATGATGGGGCCACTAAAGGGACTTTTGCTGTACTGAGGGCAGTAAGAGGGGTATTTTTTGTACTGGCACACATAAGGTGGCATTGACACACACATTATGGGGACATTGGCTCTACTGTACTGTACAAATTTTTTGTACTGGCACAAATTATAAGGAGTCTTTTGTTGCACTGCCACACATTATAAGGTGGCATTTTTTTGTACTAGCGCACATTTTAAAGGGGGCATCTTTGTACTAACTCACATTATAAGGGAGTATTTTTGTACTTGGGGATACTATCAACCTTAATCGACGTGAGGAGACTTATAGGACATACATGCTCCCCTGGAATTATGGGAAGAAAGGGAAGCAAATGAGCTCTTAACAAGCTCTGCCTCTAATGCCACCAGATGTAAGGCAGCTATCCTATAAGTCAATGTTCAACCCTTTAAGATGCTTTAAGGTCCTTTGAGGCAGGGGTGCACTGCCAATGAGGCCAGGTGAGGTGATTGCCTCAGGCAGCACCAGGTAGGGACAAGTGGGGGACAGTGGAAAGGCCTTGGGCAATGAGTGCTTTCATTGTGGAAGCGTTCATGTCTGAATATTCAACAGTATCACTATATTACTATAACCAGGAATGTTTTGTAGCACTATAGGTAATGTTTTCCAAGTATGTCTTTAACTGTAAGGCTGGAGCAAAGGATTGGGAATTTGGCATGGGGAGGGGGCGTCATTTCAGTTTTCGCCTCAGGCAGCAGAAAGACTAGATGCACCTCTGCTTTAGGTGCTGGCCTGTTTAATATCCAAGTCATGTCTCAAAGCATATTTCAGGGTATTATATTTTTCGGCAGTGGGCACAGTATTGGGAGTGGCAGGATGGGGTGTTCAGAAGGCTAGGAGAATGATGGAACATTAAGAAACTAAGATGTCTGTTTGTCAAAGAGATGGCTGAAATAAATCATCACACATAGAAAAACCTACATGCCATTAACCCTCAGTAATTTGTTGATACTCTAGTTATCATTGGCTCCAATCTCTTCCCTTTCATGTCCGGAACTGGCTGCCAATCATTACAATCATACCATCAAAACTACTCTGACACTGTCATGAACCGGCAGGACAGGTAGTGAATCCTCTGGACCAGAGAGGCGATGGCGCGGGTTGTACTAGAGGACCGGTTCTAAGCAGTTACTGGTCTCCACCAGAGCCCGCCGCAAGGCGGGATGGATTTGCCGCGGCGGTAACTACCAGGTCGTGTCCCCTAGTAACAACTCAACCTCTCTGGCAGCTGATAAGGCGTGGTACACAGGGAGAAGGTAAGAGCGTAGTCGGACGTAGCAGAGGTCAGGGCAGGCTGCAAAGGTTCAAAGGCGAGTGGACGGTAGCAACGGGTACGGCAACAGGTAAGGCAAACTAACATCGTAGGGAACGCTTTCTCTGAGGCACAAGGCACAAAGATCCGGCAGAAGGCTGTGGGAGGAGAAGGTATAAATGGGCAGTGCACAGGTGCAGCCTAATTAAGTCAGCACTGCCTCTCACAACCTTAACCCTTAATAACCCCTTTGGACCAGGCACCAATCACTGGTGCACTGGTCCTTTGAATCTAAGAGTCCCGGCGCGCGCGCGCCCTAGAGAGCGAGGACGCACGCGCCGAGGCGCTGGAGTGCTGCCTGGGGGCATACGCTGTGAGCGTTCCGAGGCCAGCAGGGGACCCGGAGCGCTCAGCGTAACAGACACCTTGTTGACACAGACTGTGCAAACCTGGCACACACCTGATACACGTTTTCTTCAGCGGTACCCTAGGTGTGCTGAGCCTTTATGGAGAAAATCATGAACTTCTGCAGATTTTCTCCATTGTAAATTTATGCTTATAACCTACAACTCTGACCTCCACCTTGGCAAACAGACCTATGTCACTTTTCTCATCTGCTCACTTTCAAATAACTTAAAATGACTCTTTGAAAGTTTTAGACTCCCTCCTCAGCCCTAAAATGCACACTCCCATTACTGACCTCTGTGATGAAGACCTGGCCACTTACTTCAAAGATATGACTAATAACTTCCAGCAGGAAATAATCTCCTAGTCATTAACTAGCTTCGATCCCCTTCCCTCCAACGTTTCCTCTTGTTCTTCATTTGACCCTATAACAGAAGAAGAAAGTCTCCATCTTCTTCTCGATTGACTACCTGTATTATTGATTCTATTCCCTTACACCTCCTCCAGTCCCTCTCTCCAACTGTCATATTCTCTCTCTTGTGGCATGTTTTGTCCTCTTTTAAACATTTTGTTATAACCCCACTACCAAAAAAAAATCTCTTGATCCGACCTGTGCTGCTAATACCAACCTATGTCCCCTTCATCTCTAAACTGCTGGAACGTCTGGTCTACTTTCGCCTAATAAATTACTTTTAAGCAAACTGTCTTCTCAACCCCTTTTAATCTGGCTTTCACCCTCTACACTCTACAGAAAATGCACTGACTATGGATCTCCTGACAGTGAAAAGGAATGGCAACTACTTTGTACTCATTCTTCTGGATCTCTCTGCAGCATTGGATACTGTAAACAACAAACTCCAACTCACCTTCTGCCACTCGATTGGTCTTAAGGACACTGCTCTCTCCTGGTTTTCTTCCTATCTCTAGCCACTCTTTCAGTGTATTATTTGCTGGCTCTACTACTTCTCTTTCTGTTGTTGTATAGGTTTCTCAGGGTAGAACATGTCAGTAGTTAAAATACTAAAAATTGGTTGTAGTATTGGCCTTGTTCAGGGTTCTGCAACCCTACCTTTTCACTTGGAAATTAAGGATTTCTTTTTACCTGTAGCAAAAATTGCCAAAGGGTCTTTGATGCTGGGGTCCTGGTGTGAATACTATATATGCACTATAGCTACATCATTGGGTGTATCTGCTGGAGCACAACAGCTGTAAAGCTTTTCCGGGTTACATATTCCATGACAGTGATGCTGTTGGGTCCATTTACTGTAGTTGCACATTTTGCATACCTGCATTTCAACAGTGTATTATGCTTCAAATCCAAGACAAGTCCACAATAAAGTCTGCATGTATGACAAGAATTTGCCATGGATTTAATTGCGTGTGTAACTCCTCATATTGCAAAAAGTTAAATCTGCTGTGAAAAATCCACAAAATACTTGATGTTCTGTAGCTCTTAGAGGGGTTGATCCATGAGAGACATTGATGGAATATCGCTAGGATATGCCATCAATGTCAGATAGGTGCAGGTAAGACCTCTGGAACCCACTCCTATCTCCAGAACCGGGCATCCAAAGTGAACAGAAAGCAGCTGCATATGTGCAACCACCCTCCTTTCACCTCTATGGGAGTTCCGAAAAATAGCCAAGTGCTGGCTCGACTATTTCTAGCAGTCCCATTGTGGAGAATGGAGTGAGTGGCCATCCTTATGTGGTGCTCTTCCCATTCACTGCTATGACATGTTACCTCCCCTCCCCCCAGTCTGTCATTTTCTACTAGTAATTTTGCTTTTTACATGGATGGACTGGCCATCATTCTTGTTTAGCTCGTAGGACTAGTTGAAAACCTGTAGGATATGTAAAGACAATTTCTAGAGTTAAGATTCCAGAATAGGATAATTCAGAATGTAGCACTGGGTTATTCAAATGTCCTGAAAAGACAAATGGAAATTAAGTCTTTAGAAAAGCTTAATCTCTTCTTGAGTTACCAAATCAACTTATAGCTGGAAGGTTCATTTCTTTATAGGAGGCAATGAAGTTAAATACACCATACCTGGGGATGCTGCAAGCTTGAGTTCCATCTTGATTTTATGTGAATTTTTAACCAGTTTCCTACTGCCTCACAACTTTATACATTATGGCGGTAGGCCATTAACTGTAACCACGATATATTGAACAGATTCCCAGTGAGCGCCTGTAGTCTTCAATTCATATATTCTTTATTTAATCAGAAAGATAATACAATAAAGAACGCATTTCGGCCCGTCCAGCCGTCGTCAGCTCGAAGGCGATTTTTACATGACGTCACATGCTTAACTATTTTATTCAAAGTCTCCCACATTGTGGCTGAGCAGGGCTTAAAAGGCAGCTAGTAAAAGTTTAATAGACTGCAGAAGCATACTATTGCAGTCTTTGGTATAAGTCAGTGGTCAGCAACCCGCGGCTCTAGAGCCGCATGCGGCTCGTTTGAACCTTTGCCGCGGCTCTGGCATGGGCATGAGCAGTGTGTGTGCAGCGGCGGGGCAGGCACTGTGCGGCAGCGGCTGGGCAGGCACTGAGATGAGCGCTTCCATTGTGGAAGCGAAGCGCTCATCTCCATAGTGATCTGTTTGCATCGCCGTCCTCAGGACAGCGATACAAAAGGAGGCTGTGCGGTTGAGCAGGGCAGGGAGGTGTGTCCCTTTCCTGTTCCTCTGATAGGCTGCCGGCACTACTAGGCCGGCAGCCTATCAGAGGCCGGCGTAGGCGGCGCAATGACTTCATCGCGCCACCTGAGCCGTACAGCGCTGGAGTCGGGACACAGGCCGGAAGAGGCCTGCATCGCATCGCTCCAATGAGGTAAGTATAAGTGTTAATTTTTTTTTTTTTTAACTGGCAGTCTGGCACATAATGGGGGGGGCCCTGGTATTATACTGGAACATGATTGGGGAATTTGGGTGGGCCCTGGAATTACTGGCACATGATTGTGGGGGGGGTCTGGTATTACTACTGGCACATGATTGGGGGGGGTCTGGTATTACTACTGGCACATGATTGGGGGGGGGTCTGGTATTACTACAGGCACATGATTGGGGGGGTCTGGTATTACTACTGGCACATGATTGGGGAGGTCTGGTATTACTGGCACATGATTGGAGGGGGGTCTGGTATTACTGGCACATGATTGGATGGGGGTCTGGTATTACTGGCCTATGATTGGGGGGTCTGGTATTACTGGCACATGATTGGAGGGGGGTCTGGTATTACTGGCACATGATTGGGGGGGTCTGGTATTACTGGCACATGATTGAGGGTGGTCTGGTAAAGGTAAATTAAATATTTTAATTAGCTATTAATTTGCAAAAATATATTTTACATTGTTAAGTGAAAAAGTCCTTTTTTTCTTCAGATTGACAGCTGACTGCACGATCCTGTATATAGCATTAAGGTAAGAAACAATATATGCAGTGTTATATTTGTTTTAAATGTCGCAATGGTTTTGCGGCTCCCAGTTTTTTTTTTCGGAAACGGGTCCAAGTGGCTCTTTATGTCTTAAAGGTTGCAGACCCCTGGTATAAGTGATCAAAAGATTGCATGTATAAGGCCCCTAAGGTGACTAAAAGTTACAGTAAAAAATATAAAATAAAACATGTAACCAAAAAGACAAAAATATTGATAATTCAAATCGCCCACCATTCCCAATTTTATATATATAAAAAAATAATTAAATAAACATAATTGGTATTGCCACATAGAAAAAAAAATCTGAACTATTAAAATATTAAAACATTTATCATGCACAGTAAACACTAGCTGTAACAGGAAAAATAAATGGACCCCCTCCCCAAAAATCTAATAAAATGTAATCAAAAAGTTTTATGAACCCCAAAATTACACAAATAAAAAAAAATACAGTTCGCCCCATAAAAAAACAACAACCCTCACACAGCTCTGTAGATGGAAATATATAAAAGTGATTGGCGCCAGAATATGCAAAGAAGAACATTATTTTTTCAAAGCTTTTTAGTTTAAGTAGTAAAACATAATAAAAACTATATACATTTGGTATTTCCGTAATCGTACTGACCCGAAGAATAAAGTCGTCATGCCATTATTAGTGAACAGTAAAAGCTGTAAAAATAATGGCAGAATTGTATTTTTTTTTTTACCCCACAGAGAATTTATTTCCTGTTTTTCAATGCAAGATACGCTAAATAAAATGCTGCCCTGACAAAAGAGGGGGGAAAAATTCAAAACAAAAAAACGAAAGTAGGCCATGTTCTGAAAGGGTTTATATCCATAACAAATATACCAGGCAGGGTCGATTCTAATATTTCTGCTAAGGCAAAAACTGGCTTGTGGCATGCGCTCCGCAGTAGCAGGAAGAACGAAAAGAGACTTGAGATGACACAGTATCTTGTCCTCAGGAACGTCAAAACAGATTAGGTTTGTTTAGCACGTTGTCCCCATGACTCCTCTGCCGAGCTGCTGCTGCTAAACAACTCCTGCATGGTAATTTACATAGTGGTATGCGATCATTAAATAAAATACGTAAAATAAGATTTTCCGTCAATTTAATTTTTTTTCTTATTATATTGCAGATGCTATTATTAGGCTATGTTTATGTGGAGTTTTTTGTGTTCTGAAAAAAACCTATGCAGAATCCGCTTCAGGATTCCTTGTGGATGTGGTTTTTATCCCAACACAGTTTGAGACGCAATTTGTGATCCTGACAATTTTAGTGGGAAGTTTGGATTCGGTGGGGAATGCACACCAAGAATGAACGTCACTTCTTTTTTCCACGGTGTGGTTTTCCCATTGAAATGAATGGAGATGATTTGCAAGGCTACTTTCACACTTGCAGCAGAGTGATCCGGCAAGCAGTTCCGTCGCCGGAACTGCCTGCCGGATCCAGCAAAACGTATGCCAACTGATGGCATTTGTAAGACTGATCTGGATCCTTATTAGTCTTAAAAATGCCTAATCAGTTAGAAAAATGCATTGAAATGCCGGATCCGTCTTTCCGGTGTCATCTGGCAAAACGAATCCGGCATTTATATTTTCCACCTTTTTTTCGGTCTGCGAAGGACGGATCCGGCATTCCGGTATTTTGAATGCCTATGGAAACAAATGCTGGATCCGGCATTCAGGCAAGTCTACAGTTTTTTTTCGTAGCATGCTGCGGTTTTATCTTTTGCCTGATCAGTCAAAATGACTGAAATGAAGACATCCTTATGCATCCTGAACTGATTACTCTCCATTCAGAATGCATGGGGATGGGGATATACCTAATCAGTTCTTTTCCGGCATTGAGCCCTTTTGACGGAACTCATTGACGGAAAAGAAAAACGCTAGTGTGAAAGTACCCTAATACAGCAAAATCCCTGTTGAAAAAATTTCTTGGGACAATACTCTTACAGTTGAGTTGAGGGCTTTGTGTTAGAGTAAAAAATGGTAAAATGACAGATACCATTGTAAGTCAATAGGATATGCTATCCTCATCATCAAAGACAACTGCATACTTGATAGCATGAAACTTAACACAGCCTAAGGGCTCATGCACACAAACGTATTTATTTTTCACATCCGATCCGCATTTTGTGTGGGTCGGATGCTGACCCATTGACGTTGTCCGCATCCGTAAGTCCTTCCCGTGGCACATTTAAAAATATAGAACATGTCCTATACTTGTCAGTTTTACGGACAAGAATAGGACTGTTCTAAGGGCAGGACGTTCCATTCCACAAAATGCGGAACACACATGGCCATTATCCGTGTTTTGTGGACCGCAAAAGAGGCTATGGTCATGTACATACTGAATAACGTTTGTGTTTAACAGATCCGGCAGGCTGTTCTGGCAGACAGAGTGTCGGAGTTCACGGAATCCAGTAAGGCCCCCAATTCACCTTCAGGCCCCAGTGAATATAATGGGATCTGGGGTAAGGGGTGGGGATACGGGCGCTTTGTGGCATAGGTGTCGGGTTTTCAGACGTAAAAAAATCATTGCATTTTAAATCCCAAGCATGTCAATTTACGCAGTGGATTTCCAAAACGGATTTAGCTCTTTGGAATTTCCACTATGGATTTGCAGTAAATTCTTCAGCTGTAGAAAATCCAAACTGTGTGGCCTAGCCTTAATAAAAGCATTTAATCATTTCAATCCAGGCAGTACAAGAATCATAGCAACTGTACTCTGTGAATGTACAGTTCAGATAATGACGCTCCAGCTTTATGGTGACGTTGGCGTATAATGGGTTAGAGCATGTGACCCTTAGCTGGCACATTCGCTGTCAATATGATGCTGGAGAGTGTTGGCAACAGGCTCCATTATGGACATGGGGGAAGTCTCACGGTCATATTGTTGTTTGACCGTGACGTGGTTGCCGTGCAGACTGGTTGCCGGTGGCAACATGTTGTTGTTGTCGGTTTGAACGTGCATTTCCCCTCTAAGGTGTGTCTCCCTGCGGTTTGGTGAGCGAGGGGTTAATCCTCTAGCTAGTGGGGATTTAGGTGTGTCCTGGGTGTAGCCACTAGCTTGACTTTATCTGTGGCTTCCTGGCTGGGGGCAGTGGTACTCCAGCCTTGTTTGGTGTTGGAGCTCTGCTCCTTTCCTGGGTGATTCTGCCCAGTCCTTGAGGGCCACCTTGTTGGACATAAATTGTCTTCCTTTTGCATGCTCCTTTTTCCTTACCTCACTTGTATGTTAGGTGTGGGTTTATGTTCAGAGTGTGTTGTACATTTTGATTGTTGTTACATGTCTGGCCTGTTGTTGGTGTTTGTTCCTTCATGTATGTAAGATGTTTTCCTTGTGTGTTGTGTCCTCCGGAAGGGGGTTGGTTTCCCGGAGGGGTGAACCACAAGCCTGTATGCAGCGCTGCCTCGGGCTGCCATGCACCTTGCGGCATGGGGGTCCTGGTGGAGTCTGGTGTGCTGGATACCTGTGTTAGTTGCTGGTACGGCATCCTGTTTGGTGTTAGGGCTCCTGTACGTATGCAGGGGTTCCAGTCATGGAGACTTTGGCAGGTTAGTGTGTTGTCTTGTGTTCTTACCTGCTGATCCTCTTGCTGTGTATGGTTTCTCCTTTTCCCTGCTACTAGGTCTTTAGAGACTCCTGTTGTTCTGTATCTTGGATGAACAGGACGTCTCTCCCCTGCTCCTATGTGAGGGATTATCAGGGCAACTCAGGGTCCCAGGTTTCCAGGGTATGAGCCGTCTTACCATCGGGGTCCGCTCATACGGTGAGTAGTTAGGGAGAGGATTAGGGACGCTATAGGAGGTGACCTGCTTCCCTTTTCCTGGCTTCTTGGCCTAGCAGCTATACTTTATACTGTTACATTGTATGGTGGGGGTTTTCTCCTACTCCCCACCGTGACAGGAAGACTGTCATTGGCTTGGTCACCTTTGGAACGGGACACCCACGTGTGCTGTTGCAAGGTCATAAAAGGACGGAGCTTTAAACTGCCAGTCTGGTGACGTGACAGGACAGTAGTGGACACAGACAACTGGCCCTGGGCAGCCAGTGGGATCGGGAGACCTGCATGAAGGTGAAAGAAGAGAAAAGAACTCCTAGAGTCTGAGACTTTTGTACTCTTGTCATAGATGAGGCTGAAATTTCTTGAGCACAGATAGTTTATTGTAGACTCAATTTCTGTTTGGTTTCAGCAATGTAGTGGTTCTCCTCCGGTGACGAGAGGCCCTTACATACTGTATGCACAGTCAATTATGTAGTGAGTATATTATGCCTGCCTATCAGGGCCTCATAGGCTCCCATACTTGGCAGACCCAGAGGCCGTTGTTTGACCTCCGACTGCCATAGCAATTAATCGAGTGGGGTCGATGCAGGGTTGGACTGGCCCTGACCACCAATGGGCCAAAGCTCTGAAAAAATAATGTGCCCCTTGTGATACAGGGCTCCCAAGGTCTAGCAGAAGATAAAATAATTTGGAACTGACTTTGGAAGCAATAACCACAAGATATCTTATCAAACCAGCACAAAATACCATCGAAGCGAACCCCAATACCACAGTGCAGCACAAATTACTGTCTAAGGAGAACCAAATAGTACAGTGCAACACCGAATATTGCTACCCTCACCGCAGTATTCAACTGTATCACCATCCTGTACAAGGTGTCACACAGAGGCAGCTCTTCCATTAGGCCCCCACCAGCGCGCCTAAGGCCTCGCGCTGGTGGGTGCCTCACTCTGGCTCCCACCCGACACCGCCACAAGTACAATTATTGGCTTCCGTATAAGGCCCCTAAGGTGACTAAAAGTTACAGTAAAAAATATAAAATAGATGATCAGTCCTGAATACGCAGTGATAATAAAAATGACTTAAAAGTTGAATCTGCATATGTCCTGTATACACAGAGGGTGAGTCTTCAGAATGATTTCCCCTGGAGGGTCAGAGGAACTTCAGCCCAACGTGGTGGTGCCTCTTTCAAAGCCTGTTGACTGTGGAATCTAAGAGGTTAAATAGAGGGAATCCGAGGTTTCTCTAATTCTGATCGTTAGCAAGGACCCAGCTGTCGATCACTGATCTAATGGGGTCAGAAGCTGTGATGTACGAACATGCTATGGTACGTTACGGGGTTAAAAGGAGGTACATACACAGTTACCTCCTGGACATCTGGGTGACCTATATGTGAGTGGAATTCCTGGAATGTCAGGGCTGATGTGTAGCAATGAGCGGGCTGCTTGAACTAGTGATTAAGGCCTCATGCACACGACCGTTGTTTTATTCCGTGTCCGTTGTGCCGTTTTTTGTGATTTTCTGCGAACCCATTGACTTTCAATAGGTCCGTTGAAAACTTGGCTAATGCACCGTTTGCCATCCGCGTCTGTGATCCGTGGTTCCAGTCCATCCAAAAAATATAACCTGTCCTATTATTTTCGCGGAAAACGGTTTGCGGACCCATTCAAGTCAATGGGACCACAAAAAAACACGGAGGCACACAAGATTGTCATCCGCGTCCGCGCGTCCGTGTCAGTTTTTTTCCTATGATTTGAATGGCAAACCTGTCTTAGACTTTTTTTTACTTTCCTTTATGTCTGGTGGTCCTCCAAAAATCAAGGCAGACACACGGAAACAAAAACGGAAACGGATCACGGGACAACGGAAACCCATTTTGCGGAACGGAACACAACAACGGTCGTGTGCATGAGGCCTTAAGAAAAGGAAGATTTAGGCCCCTTTCACACGGGCGAGTTTTCATTTCTATGGGGCTGTTCACATGAGCGGTGATTTTCACGCATCACTTGTGCGTTGCGTGAAAATCACAGCATGCTCTATATTCTGCGTTTTTCACGCAACGCAGGCCCCATAGAAGTGAATGGGGTTGCGTGAAAATCGCAAGCATCCGCAAGCAAGTGCGGATGCGGTGCGATTTTCACGCATGGTTGCTAGGTGACAGTCTATTCACTGTATTATTTTCCCTTATAACATGGTTATAAAGGGAAAATAATAGCATTCTGAATACAGAATGCATAATAGGTGATCAATTGAGGGTTAAAAAAAAATAAAAAAATTAACTCACCTTCTCCTCTTGTTCGCGTAGTTCCCGGTCTCTTCTTTACTTCTTTAATGATGAACTACCGGCTAGGACCTGTGGTGACGTCAGATCACATGCTCCAATCACATGGTCCATCACCACGGTGATGGACCATGTGATTGGAGCATGTGATCTGACGTCACCAAAGGTCCTTTAGCCCACAGCTCATCATTAAAGAAGTAAAGAAGAGACCGGGAACTACGCGAACAAGAGGAGAAGGTGAGTTAATTTTTTTTTTTAACCCTCAATTGATCACCTACTAAGCACTCTGTATTCAGAATGCTATTATTTTCCCTTATAACCATGTTATAAGGGAAAATAATAACATCTACCCAGCACCTAACCCAAGCCCGAACTTCTGTGAAAAAGTTCGGGTTTGGGTACCAAACATGCGTGATTTTTCTCAAAACGCATTACAATGTTTTGCACTCGCGCGGAAAAATCGCGGGTGTTCCCGCAACGCACCCGCACATTTTCCCGCAACGCCCGTGTGAAAGGGGCCTTAGTGTACGGCTACTTTTGTGACTTTTTGTAGCATGACTGATTGATTTTAACTATTGACCTACAGCTTCAGTTCAGATACATGCATTCATTTGAATGCAATCTCGTGGACTGCAGCTGTCATCCAATAGTTAAAATCAATCAGTCGAGCTGCAAAAAGTCACGCTACAAAAAGTCAGAGTGTAGCCCTGGGCTTAGGCCGCTTTCAGACGAGCGAGTTGTACACTCCGGACTCGGAGCGTCAGAATAAAACAGCTCCCGTCCTGAACTTCCAGCACTGATGGGGTTGCATAGAATTATATTGATTTATGATGCTATGTAACCCTTAGAGGTCTGTAATGTATTGGATAACACTGTCAGCATTATGTCAGTGTCATCTAATACATTCCGGAACTGTACATAAGGGTTACATAGCATCATAAATCAATATAATGCTTTGTGACACCGGCAGTGCTGGAAGTTCAGGACGGGAGCTGTGTTATACTCACGCTCTGAGTCCAGAGTGTACAACTTGCCGTCTAAAAGCGGCCATAGACTGGTGTCTGACCATTGTTCAAAGTTTAGTTGATCTAAAGTTTGATCACAGTCCAGGGGTGGACTGGAAACAAAAAGTGGCCCTGGAAAAATTATTAAAAATGGCACCATGTTACAGGCAGGTCCAAATTGATAGGAGGAGAGAGCGAGGGCAAGGTGGTTTCAAGTCTTGGCTGGAACGCTTGGTGGTGGGATCGTGGATGGGCCAGTCCCACCGCAACAGTTCAGAAATTGGTCCGGCACATCACGCAGCAGTTGTGACGTACAGCGCACTGTGTGGTTCGGATGTGCTGCCAGGCCCTGGGGATACTTAAAGTGACCATGTCTGGATTGCCTGACCCATCACCCATAACCACAAAAAAGGAGGACTTCTGGCCTCTGGAGAACCAGAAGTCTAACAACCGGAGTATCCGGCCTAAAACTGGACATCTGGCCACCCCAGTAGGCAGGGACACCAGATGTGAGCCGATGCAGCACAAAATACCATCGAAGCGAAACCCAAATACCACAGTGCAGCACAAATTACTGTCTAAGGAGAACCAAATAGTACAGTGCAGCACCGAATATTGCTACCCTCACCGCAGTATTCAACTGTATCACCATCCTGTGCAAGGTGTCACACAGAGGCGGCTCTTCCATTAGGCCCCCACCAGCGCGCCTAAGGCCTCGCGCTGGTGGGGGCCTCGCTCTGGCTCCCACCCGACACCGCCACAAGTACAATTATGTGCTTCCGCGGCCGGCGGGTGGCCTAAGCGGACTAATAAGAGCCGCAGCGGGGCCCGCGGCTGCTCTGAGCCTCTCTCTGCCTCTTTAAGAGAGCAGTGGCTGCTGGGGCTTGGAGCGTGCCGCAGCTCAGGCACGTCTTCTGAATGTTGCCAGCCCCCAGAGCGCTGCACAGCCACGCAGGGGAGAAGAAGAAGGAGCTGCCGCCCACAGACAGACAGTGGTGCCCGAAGCCCAAGGTGTGTGTCTCACTGCTGCTGCCCTGCCTAGTGCCCACTCCTGGTCGGGCCACAGCAGCAGCCAGCAGTCAAAAACAGCGCTGCAGGCAGGCAGCCTGTTGCCTGCTGTCAGGGCCGTCTTTAATATTGATTGGACCCTGGGCAAAAATTTACTTGGGCCCCCTGGATCCCGCCTTCCCACACCTTAGGCAATCACGCCCTCCACCACAACACACACAAAAAAAATCCACACATCTGGTAGAGTACAGTGAATGACTGTAAATACTTACAGTTCTGAAGACTCCAACGGGTCAGGATCAGTGCTCTGGGCAACTGGGCTCAGGCTGGAAGTGGGCACCGCTCTGCAGGAAGGAGATCGGGGCTCGGCTTACCCTAGTGTTACAGTGCACCCCAGCACCCCACAGTATGCAGTATAGCACCCTATAGTATACAGCAACCCACAGTATGCAGTATAGCACCCTATAGTATACAGCACCACACAGTATGCAGTTTAGCACCCCACACTATACAGTACCCCACAGTATATAGTAGAGCAGTATAGCACCCCACACTATACAGTACCCCACAGTATATAGTAGAGCAGTATAGCACCCCACACTACACAGTACCCCACAGTATATAGTAGAGCAGTATAGCAGCCCACAGTATACAGCACCTCACAGTATACAACACCTCACTGTATACAGCACCCCAAACTATACACGATACAGCCCCCCACACTATACAGTACAGCAGTATAGCACTCCACACTATACCGCACCCACAGTATACAGTATACAGACCCCCACAGTATACAGTACAGCAGTATAGCCCCCCACACTATACAGGCCCCCCCACACTATACAGGCCCCCTACACTATACAGCCCCCCCCACACTATACAGCCCCCCCACAGTATACAGGCCCCCACACAGTATACAGCCCCCCACACAGTATACAGCCCCCCACACTATACAGCCCCCCACACTATACAGCCCCCCACACAGTATACAGCCCCCCACACAGTATACAGCCCCCACACAGTATACAGTCCCCCACACAGTATACAACCCCCACACAGTATACAGCCCACCACACAGTATACAGCCCACCACACAGTATACAGCCCACCACACAGTATACAGCCCCCCCCACAGTATACAGCCCACCACACAGTATACAGCCTACCACACAGTATACAGCCCCCCACAGTATACAGGCCCCCACACAGTATACAGCCCACCACACAGTATACAGCCCACCACACAGTATACAGCCCACCACACAGTATACAGCCCCCACAGTATACAGCCCCCCACAGTATACAGGCCCCCACACAGTATACAGCCCACCACACAGTATACAGCCCCCCACAGTATACAGGCCCCCACACAGTATACAGCCCACCACACAGTATACAGCCCCCCCCACAGTATACAGGCCCCCACACAGTATACAGAGCCCCCACACAGTATACAGACCCCCCACAGTATACAGGCCCCCACACAGTATACAGCCCACCACACAGTATACAGCCCACCACACAGTATACAGGCCCCCCACAGTATACAGGCCCCCACACAATATACAGCCCCCCCACAGTATACAGGCCCCCACACAGTATACAGGCCCCCACACAGTATACAGCCCACCACACAGTATACAGGCCCCCACACAGTATACAGGCCCCCACACAGTATACAGGCCCCCACACAGTATACAGCCCACCACTATACAGTAGTTTACAGTATATTAACATAACAGCCCCTGCCACCTTTTTCTGGTGTAATATTGACACAAAAAAGCTCCACAGAAACACTCCTGGTAGGACCTGTGATGACCTCATAGCCATGTGACCAGTAATTGCTAGGTTACTGGTCACATGGTGATGATGTCATTAAGGTCCTGAAGTGATCACAACTTTAACACAGTACGATCATTCATGATGCCTGGACTCAGTGCAGGCAGGCATGGCAGCACCCCTGTGTAGCTGACAGCTTGACACCCGGGGCAGTGGCTAGCAGGGCTCAAGAGGCAGCTGCCTTTGGCCCCCCAGGAGCAACTGGGCCCGGGGCAGCTGCCCCTTGGTAAAGACGGCCCTGCCTGCTGTCTGCTGTGGTTCTCCCCCCCCTTCCCCTCCGTTGCCTGCTGGATGCTGTGCCCCCCCACACCCCCCACATCCGTTTCCTGCTGGTTACTGGCTGGCTACTGTGAACCTTAGGGCCTGCAGCTGCCGGCGACAGGCTGTTAGCAGTGAGTCATGACTTACTGGTGCCAGTCTCTGTGCCATCATGGAGGGGGTCGGGGAAGAAATGTACCATGAGGAGGGGGGGGGGGGGGGGAAATGTGCTGCTGCTAGGCCCATGGAGGGGGGGGAAGGGGGGGGGAAGATGTGCTGCTGCGCTGCCAGGCCCATGTAGGGGGGAGAAATGTGCCATTGGTGGGGGGGAGGAGTGCTGCCATGGAGGGGGGGGGGAAATGTTATACGAAGGGGGTGATGTAAAAAGGAGGGGGTTATGTGACATGGAGGGGGAGAAATGTGACATGGATGGAGGGGGAGTAATGTGACATTAAGGCAGGGGGGCATCATTGGGGGCACTTTTTACTGCCACATTATTAGGTGGCACTATGGGGGCACTTCTTGCCAGCACATTATTGGGGGGCATCTACTGAGGCCACAAAGAAGGGGTATGTTATATGGAGGGCTCTGTACAGTGGCATTTTATACTGGGACACATTATGGTGGGTACTTTGGGGAAGGGGGGAGAGGAGTACTATGGGGTCATCTCCGGGCGGCACTAAGAAGGGTTATTTTATGCTTGCAAGTTATAGGGGACACTGAGGGCATCTACTGGGGCACTATATAGGGGCATTTTATACTGTTACATTATGGGGGCACTAGGAGGAAGGGGGGAGAGGAGCACTATGGGGGCATTTACTGGGGGCACTATATAGGGGTATTTTATACTGGCACATTATGGGGGCACTATGGGGACATTAGCTCAACTGGGGGCATTAAAAGGGGGTATTTTTTGCACTGTCTATTATAAGGAGAATTATTACTACAGGGGGGGGGGCATTATGGTGGGCTTTATTACTCCCCCATGGTATGAGCCCCCTAGTAGCAGCACCAACCTCTCCCTGCTATGCTATCCCTCTGCCCCTTCTCCAAATCTTTATTATGAAATCTTTCTCATTAGGATAAAACACAACATCAGCTCCACCGAGCCCCCCGACCAAAGTGTTGAAGTGGTGTCCGAGATCCCCAAGGGCCAAGCCAAGTAATTTTAAGTTTTCATGTGAAATATGTTTGTTATACACATATAGCCTACACTGTGCCACACAATATACAGTATACTGCTACACTGTGCCACACAATATACAGTATACCTCTACACTGTGTAGTCTGTTCTATAAGCACCATATTATTTTCTGTCCGCCACTACGAAACAATCTGAAAGTGCCCCTCCATGTGGCATCATGTATGTGGGCAGACAGTGTTGTATCA
Source organism: Bufo bufo (assembly GCF_905171765.1). NCBI lineage: Eukaryota > Metazoa > Chordata > Amphibia > Anura > Bufonidae > Bufo > Bufo bufo. Next base: position 363,011,389 of record NC_053394.1, on the reverse strand, counting down.
TGTATGTGGGCAGTCATTTCTTTTTACTTAACCTCTTGGGGACACAGGGCATACAGGTACGCCACTAATGACCCGGTACTTAAAGACACAGGGCGTCCTGCGCGGCGGGCGGTGATCAGAACAGAGTGCCTGCTGAAATCATTCAGTAGGCACTCTGTGATAATGCCGAGGGGGGTCCTGTGACCCCCCCGTATCGGCGATTGCTGCAAACCGCAGGTCAATTCAGACCTGCGGTTTGCAGCGCTTTCGGAAGTTATAAAAACGGTGCCAAAACAGCTATTTCTTGTTACCTTGCCTCACAACATAGAAACATAGAATGTGTCGGCAGATAAGAACCATTTGGCCCATCTAGTCTGCCCAATATACTGAATACTATGGATAGCCCCTGGCCCTATCTTATATGAAGGATGGCCTTATGCCTATCCCATGCATGCTTAAACTCCTTCACTGTATTTGCAGCTACCACTTCTGCAGGAAGGCTATTCCATGCATCCACTACTCTCTCAGTAAAGTAATACTTCCTGATATTACTTTTAAACCTTTGCCCCTCTAATTTAAAACTATGTCCTCTTGTAGCAATTTTTCTTCTTTTAAATATTCTCTCCTCTTTTACCTTGATGATTCCCTTTATGTATTTAAAAGTTTCTATCATATCCCCTCTGTCTTGTCTTTCTTCCCAGCTATACATGTTAAGGTCCTTTAATCTTTCCTGGTAAGTTTTATCCTGCAATCCATGTACCAGTTTAGTAGCTCTTCTCTGAACTCTCTCCAAAGTATCAATATCCTTCTGGAGATATGGTCTCCAGTACTGCGCACAATACTCCACATGAGGTCTCACTAGTGCTCTGTAGAGCGGCATGAGCGCCTCCCTCTTTCTACTGGTAATGCCTCTCCCTATACACCCAAGCATTCTGCTAGCATTTCCTGCTGCTCTATGACATTGTCTGCCTACCTTTAATCTTCTGAAATAATGACCCCTAAATCCCTTTCCTCAGATACTGAGGTTAGGACTGTAGCACTGATTGTATATTCTGCTCTTAGGTTTTTACGTCCCAGGTGCATTATCTTGCACTTATCAACATTAAATTTTAGTTGCCAGATTTTTGACCATTCCTCTAGTTTTCCTAAATCCTTTTCCATTTGCCACCCTATCCCGTAGTTTCTAAAAATGGGGTAACTTTTTGGGAGTTTCTACTCTAGGGGTGCATCAGGGGGGCTTTAAATGGGACATGGTGTCAAAAAAACAGTCCAGCAAAATTTGCCTTCCAAAAACCGTATGGCATTCCTTTCCTTCTGCGTCCTGCCGTGTGCCCGTACAGCAGTTTACGACCACATATGGGGTGTTTCTGTAAACTACAGTATCCGGGCCATAAATATTGAGTTTTGTTTGGCTGCTAACCCTTGTTTTGTAACTGGAAAAAATAGATTCAAATGGAAAATCTGCCCAAAAAGGGAAATTTTTAAATTTTATCTCTATTTCCATTAATATCTTTGGAACACCTAAAGGGTTAACAAAGTTTGTAAAATAAGTTTTGAATACCGTGAGGGGTGTAGTTTGTAAAATGGGGTCATTTGTGGGTGGTTTCTATTATGTAAGCCTCACAAAGTGATCCTGAAAAAGTGGGTTTTTGGGATTTGCTTCTAAACTTCTAAGCCTTCTAACAACCCCAAAAAATAAAATGGCATTCACAAAATGATCCAAACATGAAGTAGACATATGGGGAATGTAAAATAATAACTATTTTTGGAGGTATTACTATTATAAAAGTAGAGAGATAGATATTTGGAAATTAGCTAATTTTTCTAAAATTTTGGTAAATTTGGTATTTTTTATAAATAAAATTTTTATTTTTTTGACTCCATTTTACCAGTGTCATGAAGTACAATATGTGAAGAAAAAACATTCTCAGAATGGCCTGGATAAGTAAAAGCGATTTAAAGTTATTCACACATAAAGTGACATTGGTCAGATTTGCAAAAAATGGCCTGGTCCTTCAGTTGAAAATGAGCCCGGTCCATAAGGGGTTAAGCCCCTGCCCTTCAAAATGTCTGTGCACGTCCCTGCCCTGTACTATGTGCTGCAATCATGCAGCTGCTTAACCCATTACAGGGTTAATATGCACAGTGATGTCACATACAGTACAGCCAGGGTTAATCTTTATTATCGCTTGCATATCTTGTGTTCGTGGGGGCCTCTTGTTCGAGTTTCGCCTAAGGCCTCACAAAGTCTAGAGCCGCCTCTGGTGTCACAGTTGAATTCAGGAGGGGACCTGTGGCTGCTGGCCAGCTACATAAGTACCTGATTAATTGTGTACCCGGCCCGTGGCTGTTGTGAGGAGGGCTTGGGCGGCCCCTGAACATCGACCCACCAGGAAACTACAGAAAGTCACAGAGGAGCAACTTGAATCTTCTACACAATGTAAAATCGGTTACAGGGCCCCCATTGATAATACAGGTGTCTTCCTGAAGGCTCATTTAGACGAGTAGATAATGCAGGCGACTGACGACATGAGTGACCTAGCGCCTGGCGACACAACGCCCATGATAACTATAAGCATTTACGTGCAGGGAGTATTGTGCCCAAATTCCTTCATATTTGATCATATACTCACTTAAATGATGATCATTGACTGTGTTCATACAGGTCTAATCATCGTGCCCATCAGCGGAAGGTCGCACAATTCACATTAACATTACCACAATCCATTGGCGACAAACGAAAATTGACTTGTTCGCATCAACGATCTCACAAAAACTGATTGCGTGTTTTTAGTAAAATCGTTCAGTCGCTACACAGCATTCGAATCGTAAAAATTATCTACTCATTCAAATGAGCCTTAGGGCTCATGTGTCTGTTCCGTTTTTTGTTTTTTTTCGCAGTCCGTATGCTGAACCATTCACTTCAACGGGCCGCGAAAAAAAAAAAAAAAACACTGTGAATTCCGTGCCCGTATGTCTGCATGGCCGTTCCTCAAAGAAATAAAACATATCCTCTTATTGTCCACATTACGGACAAGGATTGGACTGTTCTATTAGGGACCAGCCGAACTGTTCCGCAAAATCCTTAATGCAAACGGCCGGTATCTGTGTTTTGTGGATCCGCAATTTGCAGATTGCAAAACACCCAACGGTCGTGTGCGTGAGCCCTTAAGTGCACAGGGATCTATAAGTCTTCTGAGACACAGAGGTCCGGGGGCGAATGCTCCTCTGTTCCCTTTATAGCTATGGCCCTAATCACAGACTTCAGCATGACCTTCTATCCACGGATCTGATTTACCAGAAGATTATTTTGAGTGCATTTAACCCATTCGCTACCAGCGCCGTACATGTACGGCGCTGGTGCGATGTGCGAACATGGCACTCGCTCGCACGTGCAGCGGGCGTCATGGCCGGCAGATCTCTGCTGTTTCATACAGCAGAGACCTGCGGCTAATTACTGTGACCGGCAATAATGCCAAGTTACCAATGAGCAAGTGAGGTCACGGCATCTACAAGTTCACGCTTCCGGGCTTGCTACTGATGCCCCGTGTGGCCAAATGGGGCATCAGTACTTGCGCTGAACACCTTCAGCCTCGCTGATGAGGCTGAAAGTGTTCATGCTGCAATTCTTATTTTGGCCACCAGATGGCAGGCCAGGATAAGAAATTAGCAAAATTGACTTTCAATGGCAATGTAAAAATCCCTGAAAAAACGAAATAAAAAAATATAATTAATAAGCTCATATATGAGCCACAAAATTATCACAAAAAATAAAAATGTTAAAAAAAATATAAAAAAATATAAGTTTAAATCACACCCCTTTTCGTATAATTAAAAAATAAATACCTAAATAACAATAAATATAAACATCATGGGTATCACCGCGACTGAAAATGCCCATACTATTAAAATAGATTTTTTTTTTTAAAAACAGCGACTGATGTAATGGAAAAAAGGGTCAAAATGGCTGAATTGTCATTTTTTTCATTGGTTCTCTTACCCCAAAAAAATGTAATAAAATGTGATCAAAAAGTCACGCACACACCAAAATGGTATCAATAAAAAGTACAGGGGTCGTGGCCGGATGCCGGGAGAGGAGGACGTGTGAGCTGGAAGCTCCGAGCCCGTGATCACAAGCAGCCTACAGCAATCCTTTTAAAAGCCTCAAGATTACACTTCAAAGTGTTCCTAAAGCCTCCACAAACTCTAGATGTCCCAGAAGATGACAAGAAGGAGGTGAAAGGGTACAAGCCCGGCAAAATTCACTGCCTTTTTCACCCATGCGCCTCCAGCACCTCAAGATGGCGCCGATTTCCGCCAGAGCGGTCAATCTCCACCCGAGTCAGCCTGCTGCAACAGCCAGAAGAACAGCTCTCCAAGCAAAAGAGCTCCGAAACTCATGCCTGGAGTTTCCTATCACAACTCTCCCATGGTGGCGAACGCTCATAAATCTAGTGACTACAGCTACCTCACCATCGCTACTAATCTCAGATACAAGTAATATTACCAATCTCAATACCGCCATCTCCAGAGCAGACCTTCAGCTCATGTTTAACGATCTCAAAGACTCTATACAAAATGACATTAAGGAGGCAATAGTGTCTCTCCACACTGATATAACAGCTATAGGAGAACCACCGCACACTTAGAAGACAAAATGGAGGAATCTGTAGTGGCGCACAACAGCTTAGTTGATGGCCACAATATAGTTGAGGATGACCTAGCAAACATCAAGTTAAAACTAGCAGATTTAGAAGATCGGTCGAGACGCAATAATGTTCGTTTTAGAAATATCCCTGAAAACATCACAGACTCTGAACTGAAATAATTGGTTGCTTATCTTCCTGACACTCCCAGCTCAGACCTGGTCATTGACAGGGCCCACATGGTCCGCAAACCGAAATCACTGCCACGAGATGTATTAACCAGGCTTCATTTCTATCATTTGAAAGAAGCTGCTATGAAAGCAGCAATGAACAAACCAGAGGTTCCTGATAGATTTAAACAAATCTTGCTCTTTACAGACCTCTCTCCAGCAACTCTCTCAAGGTGAAGAGAATTCATATCCTTCACCAAAATTCTCAGGATGAATAACATTCCATACAAACGGGGTTACCCTGTAAAACTACTAGTGCGACATAATGGCACTTCACACATCTTCAATTCTCCAGAAGAGGTTAAAAAGGCTCTCTGCAGATGGAACATCTTTCTACCACAAGATGGCCCTCAAGACAAAGACAAAGATACCTCTGCTTCACCTCCAAGGAAGAAACCAACGCTGTTGTCCCAAGAATGGTCTAAGGTTGAACCCAGCGCCGCCCAAGACATCGTTTAGAACTGAAAAAAAAATGAAATAAATTGGTTCATCTGCCAAAATGACTAGCATACTGATGGTCGATTATACCTTATTAACCTGGTCCTTCTTAAACTCCCTTTCTCATATTCCAGTTCTACTGTTCTCTTCATTTTATATTTCCTTACTCTATTCTTGTTAGGTCCACTTTATATCCTAATATTAATATTTGATCCGGGCTTGTCTCTTATGCTCGGGACTTCTTCTTCCTTATACTAGAGACTTCCCATCCTCCAACTGACCTGATATTATGGCATTTCTAGTCTCAGTTGGACTTCTGTTTCAGTTCCTTTTTTGTCAGTTTGTGTTTTACAGGTCTCATACACAAGAAGCCACTTGTATGTTGTAGCCTAGAGGATTCTATTGGTTCCATATTTTCTCTGGGAACGTTACTGTCAATATAGCTGACATTATAGTAAGGTATGTTGCATAGGGCTCAACACTTAAATATATGTTACATTCTGTCACCATATTTCAAAGCACATTTCTTAGTCTTTGTTATGGTACTTAAGATACTGTCCCTCAATGTGAAGGGTTTGAACAACCCCTTGAAGCGCTCTACATTGTGAGCTGAAATAAAGAAGCAAAAATGTGACCTTTTTATATTCAAGAATCCCATCTGAACCAATCTGACTCCCACAGGTTTCACCATCAATCCTTCACTAATATATATTTTGCTCATGCTAAGCAAAAGAAAAAGGGGGTTATAATTGGCTTTAAAAATACTTTAGCCTTTCAATGTCACAATCCACTCATTGATGAAGAGGGCAGATATATCATCTTGGTATGTTCTATTAACAATGAGCTATACACTATAGTTAATCTATATTCTCCAAATAGTCATCAGCTCAGATTCATTAAAGAAGTACTTCAATCAGCTCTCAATAACAAGGTTCTTTCTTAATATGCGGAGACTTCAATACATCCCTCGACCCCATGATAGATAAGAATCCCTCCCCCGTTCACCAACCTGGTAGAGAAACCCTTCAGGACCTTCTCTTTCAAGAAGGGCTTTACGATATATGGTGAACTCAACACGCCAACGAAAAAGACTACCTTTTTCTCCAACACACACAAGTCTTGGTCTCGCATAGACCTTTTTATTTCTGATAGATGGCTTTTGCAGAGGGTCTTGAGTGTTGAGATACTTGGCATATCCTGGTCGGCCCATGCGCCAATTCTACTAACCCTATCCGAAACCACAAATACTCCATTTACCTCCCCCGGACTGCCTGCGCCTGCGTGATGTAGAAGCTCCTGAGGGCAATAGCTTTATATTTGTCACTATGCTTGGCGCATGCCCAGTGACACGTTTGAAGCTGTTGCCCTCAGGATCTTCTACATCACGCAGGCAGTCCACGGTACTGAGCCTGAGAGAGTCGTGCTTGGGCTCTAAAGGAAGGCGGGCTGGGCACTGTATCGGGGAGTTACTGGGCTCCAGAGAAGGATAATAACGCCCCTCTGGGCACCTTGGAAACTCAATTGCATAACATAAAAAGTGGATTTTATCACTAATGAAACCACGAAACACAAAATGAAGACTACATGTCCTGTTCTCACAGCATGTACCCCCGGGGTCTATATGCAGTTCAACAGGCAGATATCACCATTCTACTAGTTAATAAGATGAGACTTGTTTCTGTAGTCTGTGGTTTTTATTAACCGGCAGTAGATGCTTTAGTAAGAGACACACAATGTGCAGCTGCTCCTGGTGAAGGGAAAAGGAAGAAGGTGCCTGTCTCTTTCCCAGAAAGCACTGTGAGCAGAAAGTCAGGTGACCTAATGAATATGCATAGTTTAGCAAGGCAGAAGATGCACTTACAGCTAAAGGTCACTAGATGGTGCTGTAGGCACACATATGAACACACATTAACAAACTATGCAATGGTTAGTAAAGAGAAGACAGTACACTTCCCGCTTGACATCAGCCGATGTCACTATTAGAGTCCTCAGCAGTTAACAGTAGGACTAGCTCGGAAGTAGGTCTGATAAACTGGTCTCATTTTGTTTGAAAATCTTGACCTCAACTTTACAGACATGTCTGTCTTCACTTGGGAACACTTTAGTAATAAGGCCCAAAGGCCAATGATTTCTTTGAGCCTGAGAGTCTTTAACAAGAACAATGTCATCCGGTTTCAGGTTGGGCTTAACTGTGTGCCATTTGGTTCTTGTCTGTAAGGTGCGAAGATATTGCTTCTTCCACCTATTCCAGAAAGTATCGGCAAGGCCTTGCACTTGTCTCCATTTGCGTTTGTAGAGATCTTTGGTGCCAAACAGAAGGAGCACTCACTATACCAGTCTTTTGGGTAAGTAGAGAGGCAGGCGTAAGCAGTATTGGATCTCCTGGGTCATTTGATATCTGAGCCAAGGGTCTGGTATTGATAATGGCTGAGACTTCGGCCATAAAGGTTGTAAGGCATTCATGAGAGAGTCTATCTTTGCCCACTTGTAGGAAGATAGAGTTCAAGATTCTGTGGGCTGTGTGCGCTAAGCAGGTGATAGCTCGCACAAGTGACTTCCAGGCTGAAAACCTGATGAAACAGTGGCTACCAAGCTGATTGTACAAATTTACAGTAAGTAGCACAGATACCTGGGGGCGGATTTCTTTATCAGAATCTGCATCTAACCGCTCATATGAGTCACAGGCAGAAGAATGTTCTGATTTGTATAGAAAAGCAGGACCCGTGAACCAAACTGTGTCCTTAAGGTGACTGGCAGCAACTGACCTGGTTGCTAAGTCTGCTGGGTTATGGTCAATAGGTACAAAGTGCCATTGCTTTGGGAAAGTGGACCTCCTGATTCTTAACACTCGGTTGTTAACGTAAACGTAGAAACGCCTAGTTTGGTTGTAAATGTAGCCCAGGACGACTTTACTGTCTGTATAAAACTCTGTGTCACGAATCTCTAGGTTTATCTCTGATGTAATTAATTCAGCTAGTTCAACAGCTAGTACAGCGGCACAGAGTTCTAGCCTGGGTATTGTATGTTCGAGAAGTGGTGCGAGTTTTGCTTTGCCCATGAAAAACCCTGCGTGGCACTGACCTTTGTTGTCTACAGTTTTCAGATAAGCTACAGCGGCAATTGCTTTGACGGACGCGTCAGAGAATACGTAAAGTCTTTGTGTTTTTACTTCTGTGGATGGCACAGGAGCGTAAGAATGTGGAACATGGGGGTTAGATAAAGTCTTTAGGGAGTTTCTCCACTCTATCCATATGTTTCTTTTTTCAGGGGAAAGTGGGTGATCCCAATCCAATGTCTCCTGAGTTAAGTCTCTAAGTAATGTTTTACCCTGGATTGTAACGGGGGCCGTGAATCCCAAGGGATCATAAAGACTGTTTATGGCAGACAGGACACCTCTACGGGTAAAGGGCTTCTCTTCCTGGCTGACTTGGAAGGTAAACGTGTCTGATTTTAGATCCCAGAGGAGACCAAGGCTACGTTGTATAAGAAGTCCCTAAGTCTAAGCTCTGAAGGTCATTTGAGTGGTCTTGAGAGGGAAATGCTTCTATCAGCTGCTTACTATTGGAGGCTACTTTGTGGAGTCTCAGGTTTGAGCATGCAAGCATTTCTTGAGCTCTCTCTGTTACCAAAGATATGTACCCGCAGGCGGTACTCCGCGATATCGTTTGTGGGGTCATTGTCAATAAACCAAAGAAATCTTAAGAAGTTTCTGTGTTCCTCTTTAACGAGAAAGCAATGAAACATCTGCTGAATGTCCGCCATGAAGGCAACAGAGTCTTTACGAAAACGAAGCAGTACTCCTAGGAGCCTGTTGTTAAGATCTGGACCTGAGAGCAGGACGTCGTTTAAGGAGACGCCTTCATATTTAGCACTAGAGTCAAACACTACTCTAATTTGAAGAAGGGGATATAGGATGGCTCTACCTCTGATTGGGGATGGCAAGGTGCACCAATCTGATGTCGCACTCAGATCACCAAGGAAATTGTATCAAAGAAATGAATGGGCACTCTTATATCCAGGACACAGGTTAAATGTGGTAACACTGTCTATATTTATTAATACATAAAATAGCACAAAGATCCGAATCAAGATATATGGGTAATCTCCCTATTATATCTAGTAAATACTAAAAAGTAACATAAATAAAAATAAAATATAGGCCTGTAAATACACAATACAATGGGATACAATAATAAAAGTTTGCTATAAACTTGCTAAAAAACAACTAAAAATACACAGTGGATTCCAATCCTACTTTGGACGGATTGGATAAAATGGCTTCTGAGGTCAGAAGAAATCGGTCACATAGATATTGTAGATAGGCTGAGTCCGTCCAGTCCGCAAGGTTGGAATGAATACAGACACTCCCACTGCAATACGCTGGTGTAGGGTAGTGGCCGAATATAAGTGAATCCAGTAAAGTCCTACTCCCTATACGTGGATGAGTTTAAAAAAAGTGGATGAATTTCAAAAAAGTACTGATGAGTGCAAGAATCACTGGTAGTAAATCAAGATCCATTCATATATAATCGTGCTGAAGCAAATTTGTGAACGTGCATATAAGTCCAACAATATGGAGTATAATATAATAAGAGGAATATAATATAATATGAGTGCTCAAAATAATACGGTGTTCGGTCACAGTCCTAGGTCGTGTATTGTCCTCGGTCTGTAGGGGCTCAACACTATCAATGCACAGATTATATCTCACTCGTAGCCGCTTTCCTGGAAGGAAAACTATTACTGAACGCTGTCAGTGCAGGGATTATATCTCACTCGTAGCCACTTTCCTGAAAGGGAAACTGTTGCGATCAGAGAAGCTTGGATACAGTATTGTAAGAGAGCCTTGGTTTTCTAGCAGAGGATTTCAAAGTCGGATATCCAGCAATATTTAAATATCATAGAGTGATTTGGTACTCACGCTCAATGATGGTGTCCAGTCCGTGGTGTCCCACATTGCGTGAGTAGAAGGTAAGCTTACCTCTTAAAGGTGAATTTCAATGCTGCCTTACTGCTTCATACCGGGTCCGTGTGGATCGTTCAAGTTGTTATAGGGGTCCGGCTGCAGGTCGGAGATCTGTCTCTGCTTAACTCGTGGTCAGTTCACGGTCTAGCCCTCTGTAGTGTGCGTTTCTCGTATCTCCCGCAGCACTCGTTCAGGTGATTTAATTACACCTGCTTCTTGATGTTCCTCGTATATTGCCAGAATATGGCCAAAAAGGATTGATGAAAGCGCTTTCTCCAAAACAACAGGAATGTTGTTATTTTAGTTTTTGCCGGTTATTGCCAGATCCAGGTCTATTATTCCTCCACACCAGACGCGTTTCAAAGGCTATCCTGCCTTCTTCCTCAGTGGCTTTGTTAGAACTGTCTGGCTTACCGGCTTTTATTCCTATACCTCCCAAGGGGGCTCCCTGGTAAATCTGGAATGGATCCAGTGGATCTAGTATTGTTAAATGGACTCCTCCTTGCATTGCGGTTCTCTTGCGTTTCCTTTGCGGTTTTTCATGCATTGATGCGTTTTTTGTTCCATAGTGTCTTTAGCTTATGGGTAACATTTTCTATTGATTATTTTCGATAGAACTAGTTGCGTTCTCACTGTGTGTACAATTATATCACATATGTTCCCTATATAAGATAAATATCTAAAAATAGTCAAACATTTTAAAATATTAAAAATAAAATAAATAGATTTGAAACTAGATATCTCACTGCCACAGCAAATACCACAGAAATTACTTGCTATGGGTTCAGGAAAAGATTTTCATTATATTTACAAATACCTACTCGCAACCCCTTTCATTATCAAATATATAGTGTAAAATAGGAACAGATAATAATATAGTATATATTATATACAACATACAGCATATCAAACATGATATATAATATATAGCCTCCAACACTACATTGGGGATCTTTCGCTAATGTTGTAATATATTGGTCTTTTATGATGTCCCGACATATGAATTTCTGATTGTTCACAGGTGATATCTGAAGGACAGGTACATGGATGGCATGGGGGTGGAGGCCTCCAGGCCAGGGGGGGTCATAGTGCTGATAAACAGCCAGACTAGTACTCCTCGTGATCCGGAGGCGTCCACCCCATTACACTACTCTAATTTGACCTGGTTTCTTTGGATGGTAAACCCCGAATATGGGTAAATACCAACATTCTTCTGAATTTTTAAGGGTGGGAGCTACCTCAGCATGACCATTCTCAAATATTTTCCTCATGAAAGTAAAGAAGTGGTCTTTCATTTCTGGTTTCTTGTGGAAGCTACGTCTTAGGCTACTTTCACACTTGCGTTCGGAGCGGATCAGTCTGGTGTCTGCACAGACGGATCCGCTCCTATAATGCAAACGATGGGATCCGTTCAGAACGGATCCGTCTGAATTATATTTCAGAAAAAAATCTAAGTGTAAAAGTTAGTCAGACAGATCTGTCCAGACTTTACATTGAAAGTCAATGGGGGACGGATCCGTTTGAAATTGCACCATATTGTGTCAACTTCAAACGGATCCGTCCCCATTGACTTACATTGTAAGTCTGGATGGATCTGTTTGGCTCCGCACGGCCAGGCGGACACCCGAACGCTGCAAGCTGCGTTCGGGTGTCCGCCTGCTGAGCGGAACGGAGGCCAAACGGTGCCAGACTGAGGCATTCTGAGCGGATCCGCATCCACTCAGAATGCACTGGGGCAGTACGGATGCGTTCGGGGCCGCTTGTGAGACTCTTCAAACGGAGCTCACAAGCGGAGCCCCGAGCGCAAGTGTGAAAGTAGCCTAAGAGAGACAAAAGGTCTGTAGACTTGCTCTCTGTTGTTAGGCAAACGTTGCCTTTGAGGCCTGAAGGGAAGGGGTGCGACCCAACTATTTGTTTCATCCTTAGTGATTTCCTTTTGCATGGTCACTAAAAACAATCTGTCTTCATGGGACATTGCTATCTGATTGTCCTTCTTGGTCCTTTGGAACACTGAGCAACCTAAGTGGTCTTTGTCACTGTCACAAGCTATGTTGTGGTCTACAGAGTCTATGAAAGAACAAGGTAGTTGAGTACTATGTGGCAATTCCTTTATGAGGAAGTTGTTTTTACATGGTTGGAAGATAGAGGGACGTCCATTATCTAATGTGCTTGTAAGCATGCTATTAATGGAAGTTGGTTTGTGTATGCTTCCTAAGCAGACATCTCCTACGATGACCCATCCTAGGTCATGCCTTTGGGCATAAGGAGCATGATGTGGGCCATTAATCTGTTCTCTAGTTTTATGAACTTGTAAGATATCTCTCCCTAGGAGTAGGATTATCTGAGCGTTAGGATCGAGTTCTGGTAAGAGATCGGCTAAACGCTGTAAATGGGGGTGATGTATGGCTACCTCTGGTGTAGGGATCTCGTGTCTATTATCAGGGATTTGGTTACATTCAGTAATAGTTGGTAAGGAAAGACACGTTTTACCATCTATGGATTCAATTAGGTAGCCACTAGCTCTCCTCCCCGCTGTTTCTACAGTACCTGCACAGGTCTTTAGAGAATAAGGAGTGTTGGGCCCTTTGATGTTGAAAATGTCAAAGAAAATAGATTTGGCTAGGGACGCATTACTTTGGTCATCTAGGATAGCGTAAACATTGATGGCTTTGTCTCTGCAGCCCCTTGGGTATACTTTTGTTAGGCAGATTTTTGAGCAGGACCTGCCGCCTATGAGTCCTTTACAGACTTCAGTGCATTGTGAAGTAACTGCTGGTGGGTTAGCTTCAGAGTTACTTTCTTCCCCGCCATGCTCTCTGGCACTGTTACTCTGTGATGAGGTCTATGGGAAAGGCCCAGGATGTAGGGCCGTGTTGTGATTTGAGTTGTTGCATTCTGTGCATTTTACACTAACCTGACAGTCTTTGGCAATATGTGATGTTGATGTGCAGCACTTGTAGCAAATGCGGTTCTCCTTGAGGAAGGCTTTACGATCTCCTATGGACATTTCTCTAAAGGCTCTGCACTTCAGAAGAGGGTGTGGCTTCTTGTGTAGAGGGCACTGCTTACCAGGATCTTTGACTGTTTCGCGGCTGGCGGAGCTGTAATGCCTGTAAGAATCTGCAGGTGAAATGTTAGTTTTGTGCACTGCCACTGATCCTTTGTGTGGTCTATGGTCATAGGGAGTGGCACAAGACTGTGATAGATCAAAGCTAGGGTCATTACGAATATTAGCCTCTAGCCTTACAAAGTCAACAAACACACTGAAGGGAGGGAATGGCACATTGTAGGTGTGTTTTTACCTTGACCCGTGGGAGACCCATTTCTCCTGTAGGTTGTGGGGAAGCTTTAATACAATAGGCTTGACACCTCTGGCAGTGTCGAGGAAAGCAAGCCCCGGTAAATCCCCTTCTGCTTTGGCAAACTGTAATTCCATCAGTAGATCACTTAAATCCCTAAGTTTCGGGAAACCTTTGCTAGATATTTTAGGGAATTTGTCAATTCTTTTAAACAACGCATCTTCTATGACCTCTGCAGTACCATAACATTCATCAAGTTTATCCCAGATCATTCTTAGGCCAATCTCTGGGTAGTTTATATTAATATCCCTGATTCTCTTGGCATGTTCTACAGAGTCTTTTCTAAGCCGATCTACGAGGAAGTCTATCTCCTCACTACATGACAGACCCAGGTCTTTTGTAATGTTATAAAGGAGGCCCGCCATGCTCTATAGTTTTCAGGGTGATCGCTGAACTTCACCAGTCCCTTTGTAACTAGCTCTCGTTTAGTAAAGAACCTGGCAAAGCCTATTGTGCTCTGGTTACTACTAAGGTTGCTTGGAGGTGGAAAGTCACGGTGAGAGTGTGGTGGGCGATCATACCTGTATGGAGTCTCTGACTTAGGCCAGCCCATGTCATACCGTCTTGTGGGATAAGGTGGCTCTGCAGGCTGGACTGGAAGCTGGCTTCCTTGGTGTGCATGGAAGTTAGCTGGAGTTTTGTCACGTGGCTCTGTGCTCTCTTGTTTGCAGAACTGGGTTCCGAGTGTGACTCTTTCTTTTGGATGGTATGATTCCTCTATGACATAGGTGACATCTTCGGTTCCAGGGAATGGATCAGCATTGCTGTTTGGTCTGGAGTGTTGACGGACGTACTCTGAAGTGCGTTGTACAGGATCTTGCTGTCCGAGTTCTGGGCTAAGCACACTGCGGTGACTTTCGGTTTTTGCGTATTCCATTGCTTCCAAGAACTTTGCTTCAGCTATGGCGGCTGCCGTTTCTTTCTCTACGGCGAGTTTCTCTAGCTTTGCATCTAAGAGGACCTTCTCAGCCTTTTCTTCTTTTATCTTCATTTCTTGTTCGGCAAAGGCTGCTTTGACCTTCGCGGCTTCTGCTTTTGCGCGGGCAATGGCAGCAGCATTGCTAACGGAAGACGACTTGGTGGAACCATCTTTCTCTGATCTTGTCTTGTAGCTTGATACTGTGCTTCGCGACATGGTGTTGGTGAAGACACTTAACTGCGTGGAGACTACTGTGCTGTGGAATGCCGGTCGCTGTGCTTAGAGAGCGGTCGCAGTATGCAATCAAATGTGTCTACATTGCTTGAAGCGGCTATCCCCTTGCAGCACTGGACTGTATAGAAGTCGCTGTGGTGTACTTTTGCAGATATTGCGTGGACTGTAACAGACTTCTGTGTAGACAGGTGCCTCTCTCTCGCTAGAAGTCATCGTTTACTGTCCTGTTCTCACAACATGTACCCCCGGGGTCTACATACAGTTCAACAGGCAGATATCACCATTCTACTAGTTAATAAGATGAGACTTGTTTCTGTAGTCTGTGGTTTTTATTAACCGGCAGTAGATAAGGTAAACTGTAAGAAAATGAACATACAAAAACTGAATATACAGCACAATGTACACAAAACTTATGCAAAAACATTAATTAATCCCTTACCGACGATGCTTTAGTAAGAGACACACAATGTGTAGCTGCTCCTTCCAAGAGGTGAAGGGAAAAGGAAGAAGGTGCCTGTCTCTTTCCCAGAAAGCACTGTGAGCAGGAAGTCAGGTGACCTAATGAATATGCATAGTTTTGAAAGGCAGAAGATGCACTTACAGCTAAAGGTCACTAGATGGTGCTATAGGCACACATATGAACACACACACATTAACAAACTATGCAATGGTTAGTGAAGAGAAGACAGTACACTCCAGCAAGAAATAAGGTATCGTATTGTACATGGCAGTAGTAACACCTTAATATGCTCAAACCAGATGACAGATTCCCTTAATAACATGGTGCCAGACACCTCATTATGGTGTGCGCATAAAGCCTACATTAGAGGTCACTTTCTAAAATTAGCTGCTACTCAAAAGAAAATTAGAACTGCAGCGGTCAAAGACCTATTACAATACATCCAAAAATTGGAGGATGAACACAAAAATTCTCTTAACCACCTTATTCTCCCTAAGCTGAAAGAAGCTAGATACCGCCTATATCTTCTTTTACAAAATAAATAGGAAATTAAAAATGTATTATTATTGGCAAGGTAATAAAGCATCTAAATTATTAGCTAACAGAATTAACCAGTGTTGTGGAAATTTTATTAGGATGTGTATTTAATATATTGTGTATTGTCATCATGTCTCTCAGTGTCAGGGTAAACCATTGGAGTGGATATCTTCCCGTGTATGTCCTGTCACAGCTGCTGGGCGCAGAGGTCTCCGTCGGTGAATGGTCCAATGTGCAATGCGCTGGTCTGTGGGCCGGGGGAGACTGATGTGTTCAGCAGAGCAGTGTTTTGTTGGCTGATGAATGGACGCCGGCTAGGGCCCCCGCGGAAGAGGCGGATTTATTGGCTTGGTGTGGATGCATTTGTTAAGAGAACAATATATAAAAGGAACGTGCGTTTGTTGTCTCTAGCGAGCCTGATCAGCCGCTGGAGATAATGACGTTGTCCTGTAAATAAACATGCATGAGGATCATAGTAACTTTATCTGGCATTGATCACTGAGCAAGGCTGGATAAAATTAGCTCCAGTGGTAATGGTAGGTTATAGTATACATGTGTTTTTTAGCTAGGTTATTCTAAATGATGGTGTCTTGTCTTCCTATGTCATCACTTCCTGTATCCTTGTTATGGGCCAGCCCCTTTTTACACCTTTTGTTAGTAAATAAAAGAAACAGACTGAGCAGGGCGGCGGGGCAGATGCTCAGCAGAACTTAACATGAGAACACCTTTGGCTGACTGCGGTTGAGATTTTTAGCTTTCCTTACACAAAGACATTGGAGAGCGGATTACAACTATTTATATTTCTATTTCAGATGGCGAGCTTGGAAGGATTCAACAGATTTTTTCTCTGCACAGCAGGTAAAAGGGAGGTGATAGTAAACTGTAGTTTTGTCTGCTGTGTCACAGAAAATTTCTGCTTGTTAAAAGAACATTTTTCGCTCTATTTGTGTAAGGATAAGGTAAGAGTTTTTCCGTTGTGTCATTTTTGGTGGATCTGAGTTGATTGTACAGAGATTGTATGATGAGATTGTGTGCTGAGCAGTACAGGGTATTGTGTTTTTTTGTAACTTCTTAACTTTTATGTTACTGTGATTTTGTAAGAGGCGATGTTATAGAGGTTTATAGAGGCAGCAATTGGTTTTAGTGTTTGTACATTACAGACAGTATTTAGAGAGCATTTTTATATTGTTAACCTGTAAATCACCCACAGAGTGGAGGTTTTGCTCTGGTTTCGGGGTAGGGAACAGGGAATATAGAAACTGTTTATTTTGCTGGATTTTGTAGACACTATCTTGATTTCCTTTGAGTGATGACCATGTGCTTGTCGGCCATCTTTATGACGTGTGCTCTGTCGGCCATCTTAGTTTGAAATGGAAAGCGATTTGATTGTTTTTGCCTGAAATGTTAGTTTGTCCAGAATAGTTATCTTGTCTTTTTGTAACCTTTCTATGTACAGTTTGATTTTGTTTTGATAAGTTCTGTTGCTGGATATCAGTGGAGTGTTCGGTTATGGTATAGCGCAGTGACCAGTCTGATACAGGAATGATTGTGTGAACATTAGTGGCAGTTTAGTGGTGAAATCATCCTATAGTTGATGATTCTGCTTAATGTTTGTATATCTGTGGCTGTTACACTGAATCGTATACTTGTTTGGCATAATTAATACGGGTACTACAGTGTAGAAAGGTTCTGTGCCAAAAGTATTGGGACAACTCCTAGAAATTGTTACTAGTGTGTTGTATTTTTTTTGTAGCAACCATTGTGGTGTTTGTTTTTTTGTGCAATGGAAAGTATTTTTAAGGCTACTTTCACACTTGCGTTCGGGGATCCGCTTGTGAGTTCCGTTTGAAGGCTCTCACAAGCGGCCCCGAACGGATCCGTACAGCCCCAATGCATTCTGAGTGCATGCGGATCCGCTCAGAATGCCTCAGTCTGGCACCGTTTGGCCTCTGTTCCGCTCAGCAGGCGGACACCCGAACGCAGCTTGCAGCGTTTTCGTGTCCGCCTGGCCGTGCGGAGCCAAACGGATCTGTCCAGACTTACAATACAAGTCAATGGGGACGGATCCGTTTGACGTTGACACAATATGGTGCAATTGCAAACGGATCCGTCCCCCATTGACTTTCAATGTAAAGTCAGGAGTCCCTATTAATATACCATCAGATCGGAGTTTTCTCCAATCCGATGGTATATTTTAACTTGAAGCGTCCCCATCACCATGGGAACGTCTCTATGTTAGAATATACCATCGGATTTGAGTTAGATCGTGAAACTCAGATCAGACAGTATATTCTAACACAGAAGCGTTCCCATGGTGATGGGGACGCTTCAAGTTAGAATATACTAAAAGAACTGTGTACATGACTGCCCCCTGCTGCCTGGCCCCTCCCCCCCTGTTTTTAGCTCATTGGTGGCCAGTGCGGCCGCCCCCCCCCCCCCTATTTTTAACTCAATGGTGGCCAGTGCGGCCGCCCCCCCATTTTTAACTCATTGGTGGCCAGTGCGGCCGGCCCCCCCTCACCCCCTGTTTTTAACTCATTGGTGGCCAGTGCGGCTGGCCCACCCTCCCCCTAATTAAAATGACCGACCCCCCATCATTGGTGGCAGCGGAGAGTTCCGATCGGAGTCCCAGTTTAATCGCTGGGGCTCCGATCGGTAACCATGGCAACCAGGACGCTACTGCATTCCTGGCTGCCATAGTTACTTAGCAATTTTAGAAGCATTATACTTACCTGCGATGTCTGTGACCGGCCCGGCGCTCCTCCTACTGGTAAGTGAAAGGTCTTTTCGGCGCATTGCTTATAGCACAGACCTTTCACTTACCAGTAGGAGGAGCGCCCGGCCGGTCACAGACATCGCAGGTAAGTATAATGCTTCTAAAATTGCTAAGTAACCATGGCAGCCAGGAATGCAGTAGCGTCCTGGTTGCCATGGTTACCGATCGGAGTCCCAGCGATTAAACTGGGACTCCGATCGGAACTCTCCGCTGCCACCAATGATGGGGGGTCGGTCATTTCGATTAGGTGGGGGAGGGGGGGCGGGCCGCACTGGCCACCAATGAGTTAAAAACAGGGGGGGAGGGGGGGGCCGCACTGGCCATCAATGAGTTAAATACAGGTGAGGGAGGGAAGGGGGGCCGGCCGCACTGGCCACCAATGAGTTAAATACAGGGGAGGAAGGGAAGGGGGGCCACACTGGCCACCAATGAGTTAAATACAGGGGAGGGGGGGGGTCTGCCCCCTGCTGCCTGGCAGCACCTGCCAGGCAGCAGGGGGCAGTCATGTACACAGTTCTTTTAGTATATTCTAACTTGAAGCGTCGCCATCACCATGGGAACGCCCCTGTGTTAGAATATACTGTCGGATCTGAGTTTTCACGAAGTGAAAAATCAGAGCTGAAAAAAACAGTTATGCAGACGAATCCGTTCTGAATGGATTCAAGCGTTTGCATTATAGGAGCAGATCTGTCTGTACAGACACCGCTCCTAACGCAAGTGTGAAAGTAGCCTAAAGAAGTAGCAAAGTTGAAGGACACGGCGGCCATTCTTCAGGCTATTCAGGGATCTACTGATCCATGGCTGCAGGCCCAGAATTGCGTAGCAAACCTGATCGGTACCAAAAAATGGCGCAAAAGGAAAGGCAAGTATGCTCTGATTTTTGCTGCTGGGTGGATAGCGAATAAATATCAGGAGTCTTGTAGGCTGAAGCTGAGTTTGGAAGGAGAAGTGGAAGAATTAAAAGTGGAAATTGTTAAATTGAGAACTCTTGTCCAGCAGGCAGCTGAAGCTAGCGCTAATTATGAATGTACTGTGAGGTGTAATACTGAGCTGTGCGAGGAGAATGAATGTTTATCTGAAAGCCTGACGCATGCACAGGGTGCTGTAAGGGAATTGCCAGAGTTATTGAAACAACTGTTGGAGAGTAATGTGTCTGGGGTTAGAGGCAATGTATGGGCTGTAAGCATGGATAAGTCTGAGGACTGTGGGTGGCATGGTGGATCTGAATCAGGGATGGAGATGGACAATGTGTCTGACCCTGGAGTTGGAAGCATTAACACAAGGCCAGAAGATTCCTCAGATGAGTCTGTGGTAAATGGACTCAATACAGATAGTAGTGTGGGATCTAGTCATGCTAGGATGGTTAATGTTTTGCGCCAAGTCAAATCGCCATGTGCCCAGACAAGGTATTGTGCAAGGAGGCGAGCTATCCTTTGTTTTGCATGCAGGGAATACGGGCACATTGCACGATATTGTAACGTTGCTAATGGCAACAGACACAGGTATGTTAAGTACCCCAGAACCACACCTAGAAGTGAAGTGGTTTATTCAGCAAGGTGGGGTAATGGTCCAAGACATGCTTCTTTGCAAAGGCAGAGAACCCAGGGACAGCCAAGGTCTTTGATCAATGAAGCGGATTTTAAATCACAATATGCACGGTTAAGATGTGAAAATGTGAAGCTCAGAGAGGAAAGAGATCGGTTCTTGGAATTCAGTAGAGTTTCTAATTTTTGTGTGCCAAAGAAGTGTACATTAAGGTCTTTGTCAACCATTTTAACTCTTAAGACCTAATTTGAATAGAATCCCTTCCCCTAGGAAAAACCGGTTTTGGGACATTGAAATGTTAAATCCTGCTTCTCTGGTATGAATCTGAAGCTGTTTGGGGCTGGGCAAATTAACATTTTAATGACTGGGTGGGTAGAAATTCTCCTGTCAATGTTTACGGTTTCAGGGGAACCCTCCAAGACATTGATTTGTTAATTCAGTCCTATACAATAGTATGTATTCTTAAGGGTTTAAGTTTTGTATTTGAGTTTTGGGTTTTAAGTTAAAATTAACTTTTTACTGAATCTCAATGTATGTAACAAGACTGTTTGTAACTGAAGTTTTCTATGTTGTTTTTTTCTCTCCTGTTTACAGGTCTTCTACTAATCCATTTTTATTTTTAGGTTTTATTGTTGTAATCAAATTTTTCCTTTTTTATATTTTGGCATCTTTTTCGGTTTTATTTTGAGTTATTTTTGTCTATTTTTGTTTGGGTATTTCTTTGATTAATTTATATTTACATTTTTCTGCAGTTCTATATTCAATCTTAACATACTTTTTTCCTTCTATTACTCTTTTCCAAGTGATGGTTCTACACTCCAGGACTCTTCTCTCTTTAACAACCAGAGGTTAACCCCGTATTTATTTTTACTTTATCAGCAGGAGATTGACTGGAGGAGCCACATTGAGCTGGAGAAAAGCGGGTCTCAATTATTGGCTAGTCGTTGCTGACCAAACACAGGCGTAGCTCAGCTGTGTGTATAGCCCTTTAGGAGGCATACTGGGAATCCAGCAAAAGGAGCTCTGGCTTAAATGCCCTGTGGGAGTGGAAATAGCATTGAGAGTAGCAATAGGCCGCCCTCAGTGCAAGAGATTTCTAGCTGTCCGACATAGGCTGTGTAAAAGTCGGAGTTGGACAGACGTACCGTAAGAATGAGCCGGGCGGTACCCTCCATGTACGGTCAAAAGCGTGTCCCTGGACGCAGGCAACACTGGTAAGGCTTGGTTAACCAAGGATGGGTTGTGGAAGATCCATTTTCGGGGGGGAAAACATAGTTCCCCTCGTGGGGTCAGACGGCTGCTCAGTACATGAGATCTAGTTATGGGGTGAAGGCCACAAAGCCCCTTAAAGAATGGAGTAGGTGGTCCAAGGGAACTAATTGGAGTATCCCTCTGGAAGTTAGGTAGCACAATTGGGGCCGCAAAAGTCTATCATGGTAATTAAGCAGAGCGTACAGAACCCAGTTTTAATCTGGAAGAACCAAGTGATGTACGCCTGGCCTGAGGGGTAAACTGAGTTTAGGGATCCGATGCAGGAAGCAGTGGAGGCTCTATCTGGGCTGACTTTGCTGAAACAGGCCGGATCCACTAAACCCGGGCCTACTGAAACAACCAGTACCCGAGGTAAGTGAGTCCCTAACTGTCACGGCTGAGGATGGGGAAAACCCTCAGCCGTGCGGTGCCAGAAGATGGAAAGGTTGCTACTTGGCCAGAGCCACAGAATTAGGGAGCAGGTTACCTCCTAGAGCTGCCCTAATCTGACCCTGACTCCTAGCTGCATGAGCCGCCCTTGAAGGTAGGAGGGCTCATACTCAGGAACCTCAGATCCCTTCTGACCCCCCCGCCGATCCCTGCGCTAGGAGCTGGGTAGACAGCCGGTTCCTTCTGGACACGGAGAAACAGGAGTCTAAAGTGGCCAAGCTACAAGGGGAACAGAAACAACTTATGGCAATGGCAGGTAAATGCAACAAACACCACACTCAACTGCCA
The DNA here is from genome assembly GCF_905171765.1 of Bufo bufo. Classification (NCBI taxonomy): domain Eukaryota; kingdom Metazoa; phylum Chordata; class Amphibia; order Anura; family Bufonidae; genus Bufo; species Bufo bufo. The sequence continues at coordinate 362,989,311 of NC_053394.1, read as the reverse complement.
CAGACAACAAAGCCTGGAACCCATGTGCAAGTGCTGCTGTCCAGAACACAAATGAAGACAGCACACACCACACATCACACAGGAACCCAGGACCATAAGCTGCAATAACAATGAGACCACACACACACCTTCATAACACCATGTAACATAATTTATGACCACAAGGGTGGCCCTCACTGACAGATGGTATTAGCCAGGAGGATGACTTCAGCTAACCATGGCTGAAGTACTCCTCAGAGTCTGGCATCCAGCAGGAGCTAAATAGCCCCAAGTGGCCACACACACACACACACACACACACACCCAGTGTTCACAAACTAAGAAGGGAGTTAACCCTTCCTACACCAGGCAAGGGAAAAAGCCACTTAAAGGGGAAGTGTCCAAATAAACATCACACTGCAGCTGTTACCGCAGGCAACGACATGCGTGGCAACCATGTCCTGGGAGTCAGCCAGAAGGCCGAGACACTGCCACCACATGTACACAATACCAAACGTTGCCACGGGCAGCCACAGTGAAGGGAAGTGTCACAGTGCACACAAACATAAACCTCGTGCACACCAGACATACAAAGTGCATAACATACACACACACCCAACCAGGTGTAACCGCATGCACTTGACAGCAAGCTGCCTAGCAACAGCTCAGGCTGCTATACTGCCAAGTACCAATTCATGTTGCCAGCGGCAACCACACGTGAGGCAACATACCAGCAGCCCTCACCATGTGGTTGACAATAAAACCAAACCGCAGGCAACTGCATGCGGATCCTGAGTCACGACCATGACCACAGTCGTGACACTAACTGTCACTTCCACCTCCACTACTGACAGGGTCGCTTTTTCTTTTTCTCTATCTCTCTCTCTCATCCCTCCCTCATCCCTCTATCTAACCTTGAGACGATGCACCATGTTTAATCCAGCTTTTCTTCATCCTGGTTTCAAGGACGATGAGAAGGGGGGAAAAATGGTGCAGAAAACAACGATCTTCAAACTTTTTACTAACCATTCTAACCTCTCAAATGTCAATCATTTTTCTAACCAGAAAAAATGTGGGGGATTGGGTCAGCACAACCCGTATGTAGGTGCATATCACTATGGCGAAATACATATACAAACGGAAAATGCAAATGTGATCGCACACTACATCCAGCACTCTGCCCTGCCTCCATGCTGGATGAGACATTGGTGTACATTTTGGCCAAAGCGTAATAAGCCACTCACCGCGTCAAGGTCATCTCATTTGAGTGGTCCCTAACACTAGTTCCTACCTGTTCATGGGCCATGACAGCCACACGAAGTCCAGGGATTTTTCTAACCTAGTAGAGAATTACGTCGAGAACCATCACAACTGCCTTTTCTTTGATGGTACTTGGGACAGATTTTTGCAAAGAAGGTAAAAATCACGGCCGATCCATGGCCTGAATGTTCCGCTGTAACCCTTTATTCCATCAGGTATGCCCACGGGTTATCACTCGATGTCCACCACCGGGTTCGGGACTCTCTCCCGAACCCAGACTCAATAACCAGTGTTCAGTCTAGTCATCCAGGTGATTGGGTCGTGCTAAAGAAACATCCGAGGACGGGACTAGAGCCGAGATATCTTGGGCCATTCCAGGTCCTGCTGATGAAACCAACCTCTCTGAAGTTAGAGGGACGAGACAACTGGATCCACACGGATCACTGCAAGAAGCTGCTCAACTACATCAAAGAATGAAGAGTATCACTTTTGTTTATTTGTTTAGTTTAATGTTTAGGGAGGGAAACACACCTCAAACTAGCAAGGGCCACAAGGAGACATTTGTTGATAGCACTGATTTTACATTCCTATAGGGTACTATCATCTATAGGTTTAATAATAGCTCTGGCTCCGGCTCCTCGCTTGTTAATCCTGTATGGGTGTCCGGGCAGCTAGGCGGCCTGTAGATGTGGTAAAGGGCATAAGTTTGTGGGATCCTCCAGTTGTGAGGAAGGTCAACCTTACTAATGAAACCCCCGATCTCTTTAATAACACCCATAGACCAGATTATATCTGCTGGAAAGAAGGATGTGACGTTCAGACTCAGGGAGCGATCCCTCAGTCTATTCAGTTATTGTTGGAAGCCCGTGACCGTCAGAAGTTTTTGTGTGGAGTTGACGGGTCCATACTATTTTCTATGCGGGTTAGCCGCTTATAAGGTAATTCCCCCTAATGCCAGAGGTTCATGTGTCCTGGTGAAGCTTGTCCCTGCATCTTACGTTGCAGCTGATTGGAAGAAACTGATGGTGTGGAAGGAGGTAAGAAGGGCAGGGAGAGCTGGAAGGGATTTGTTTTGTGGCTGGACAGAATGGGGATTTGGAATTATGAAGTGATTGAACAATTTCTCATCCATAGTGGATGAGATGTTCAAAGAAACCGTTGAGGCAGTGAGAGAGATCAGCGAGAAACATCAGTAGAACGTCCAGAGAAGGGTTTCTGTGAATTAGATGACGGTTATGCCTGGCTAGCAGACACCATTGACAAGGGTCAGGCCCATACTGACAGGAGCAGAGGCGGAGCTATGACTAGTGAGGGTTGGAATCCTTTTTAAAGCTTTGGGAGGTCTTGGGGCTCACTGGTTTTCCATTGGATCCGGGCGAAAGGAAACAGGACATATACTTATTTTTTTTGTTTCCATTCCTTCTATACGCCGGAGTGAGATGTTCCTGATGTCTAATCGACCGAGTTACTGAAGCTCAAACAGACAAGACTCCCTGAAGACCAAACCATGGACCAGATGCAGAGGATCCCAAACCAGCCGACGACCAATGCGAAACGCCACCTCCTAAGTCACCTCCCGAAGAAAAGAAGCTACGTGTCAAGATTGACTTTGTTTTCCATCATCTGTTTTGTTTTATGGATTCAGGACTTTTCGTAGACAAGACTGTTTTTTTCAAAGAAGAAGATCGAGATTCGTCGAGGGACACTGGGGAGCATATGACAAAGAGGAGGGACTGTTGTGGAGATTTTATTAGGATGTGTATTTAATATATTGTGTATTGTCATCATGTCTCTCAGTGTCAGGGTAAACCATTGGAGTGGATATCTTCCCGTGTATGTCCTGTCACAGCTGCTGGGCGCAGAGGTCTCCGTCGGCGAATGGTCCATGTGCTAAGCACTGGGCTGTGGGCCGGGGGGGACTGATGTGTTCAGCAGAGCAGTGTTTTGTTGGCTGATGTATGGACGCCGGCTAGGGCCCCCGCGCAAGACGCGGATTTATTGGCTTGGCGTGGATGCATTTGTTAAGAGAACAATATATAAAAGGAACGTGCGTTTGTGGTCTCTAGTGCGCCTGATCAGCCGCTGGAGATAATGACGTTGTCCTGTAAATAAACATGCATGAGGATCATAGTAACTTTATCTGGCATTGATCACTGAGCAAGGCTGGATAAAATTAGCTCCAGTGGTAATGGTAGGTTATAGTATACATGTGTTTTTTAGCTAGCTAGGTTATTCTAAATGATGGTGTCTTGTCTTCCTATGTCATCACTTCCTGTATCCTTGTTATGGGCCAGCCCCTTTTTACACCTTTTGTTAGTAAATAAAAGAAGCAGACTGAGCAGGGCGGCGGGGCAGATGCTCAGCAGAACTTAACATGAGAACACCCTTGGCTGACTGCGGTTGAGATTTTTAGCTTTCCCTACACAAAGACATTGGAGAGAGGATTACAACTTTTTATATTTCTATTTCACCAGCTCCTGACCGCCTAACGCAGGGATGCGTCCTGTGGGCGGCCGGATTATTCCTCCTGGACGCATCGGCGTGAGATTTCGCGTGAACGTTCACAGCGACGCGCAGCTAAGAAGATGATCTACAGCCTGCTAGCAGCGATCATTCGCTGGCAGGCTGTAGATGCGATTTTTTTTTTAACCCCAAAAAGGTATATTAGACGCTGTTTTGTTAACAGCGTCTAATATACCTGCTACCTGGTCCTCTGGTGGTCCCTTTTGCTTGGATCGACCACCAGAGGACACAGGCAGCTGTAAGTAGCACCAATCACCACACTACACTACACTACCCCCCCTGTCACTTATTAACCCCTCATTAACCCCTGATCACCCCATATAGACTCCCTGATCACCCCCCTGTAAGGCTCCATTCAGACGTCCGTATGTGTTTTGCGGATCCGCAAAACACGGACACCGCGGATTCGCAAAACACGGACACCGGCAATGTGCTTTCCGCATTTTGCGGATCCGCACATTGCCAGAACAATATAGAAAATGCCTTTTCTTGTCCGCAATTGCGGACAAGAATAGGACATGTTCTATAGGCTCTACAAAAAACGCAGTGTTCGCCCGATCAGGCCTGATCTTGTGCACACACTTGCGTTCAGTCCACCCCACCGCAGTGACAGAATTTTTTTTTCTGATCACTGCAAAAACACCGTAAAATCGCTGCAGCGCTATAAAGATCACTTTTGAGGGGCATGGCGAGTTCATAGAAGATTATTTTTTTTTGGCACAAGTTAGCGGAAATTTTTAATTTTTTTGTTTTTTTCTTACAAAGTCTAATATTCCACTAACTTGTGCCAAAAAATAAAATCTCACATGAACTCACCATACCCCTCACGGAATCCAAATGCATAAAATTGTTTAGACATTTATATTCCAGACTTCTTCTCACGCTTTAGGGCCCCTAAAATGCCAGGGCAGTATAAATACCCCACATGTGACCCCATTTTGGAAAGAAGACACCCCAAGGTATTTCGTGAGGGGCATGGCGAGTTCATGTAAAATTTTATTTTTTGTCACAAGTTAGTGGAATATGAGATTATAGGAACTCGCCATGCCCCTCACGGAATACCTTGGGGTGTCTTCTTTCCAAAATGGGGTCACTTGTGGGGTATTTATACTGCCCTGGTATTTTAGGGGCCCTAAAGCGTGAGAAGTAGTTTGGAATCCAAATGCGCAAAAAATGCCCTGTGAAATCCTAAAAGTACTCATTGGAATTTGGGCCCCTTTGCGCACCTAGGCTGCAAAAAAGTGTCAAACATGTGGTATCACCATACTCAGAAGAAGTAGGGCAATGTGTTTTGTGGTGTATTTTTACATATACCCATACTGTGTGTGAGAAATATCTCTGTAAATGACAACTTTTAAAAATTTTTTATACAAAGTTGTCAATTTACAGAGATATTTCTCTCAGCCAGCATGGGTATATGTAAAAATACACCCCAAAACACATTGCCCTACTTCTCCTGAGTACGGCGATACCACATGTGTGACACTTTTTTGCAGCCTAGGTGCATAAAGGGGCCGAAAGTCCAACGAGTACCTTTAAGCTTTACAGGGTTGCTCACAATTTAGCCCCGCCCAAAATGCCAGAACAGTAAACACACCCCACAAATGACCCCATTTTGGAAAGTAGACACCCGAAGGTATTCGCTGAGGGGCATATTGAGTCCATGAAAGATTGAACTTTTTGTCACAAGTTAGCGGAAAGGGAGACTTTGTGAGAAAAAAATAAAATAAATAATTTCCGCTAACTTGTGCCAAAAAAAATAAAAAATACTTCTATGAACTCGCCATGACCCTCACGAAATACCTTGGGGTGTCTTCTTTCCAAAATGGGGTCACATGTGGGGTATTTATACTGCCCTGGCATTTTAGGGGCCCTAAAGCGTGAGAAGAAGTCTGGAATCCAAATGCCTAAAAATGCCCTCCTAAAAGGTACTCATTGGAATTTGGGCCCCTTTGCGCACTTAGGCTTCAAAAAAGTGTCACACATGTGGTATCGCCGTACTCAGGAGAAGCAGCGCAATGTGTTTTGGGGTGTATTTTTACATATACCTATGCTGGGTGAGAGAAATATCTCTGTAAAATTACAACTTTGTATAAAAATAAAATGGGAAAAGTTGTCTTTTACAGAGATATTTCTCTTACCCAGCATGGGTATATGTAAAAATACATCCCAAAACACATTGCCCTACTTCTTCTGAGTACGGCGATACCACATGTGTGATACTTTTTTGCAGCCTAGGTGCGTAAAGGGGCCCAAATTCCAATGAGTACTTTTAGGATTTCACAGGGCATTTTTACGCATTTGGATTCCAAACTACTTCTCACACTTTAGGGCCCCTAAAATGCAAGGGCAGTATAAATACCCCACAAGTGACCGCATTTTAGAAAGAAGACACCCCAAGGTATTCCATGAGGGGTATGGTGAGTTCATGTAAAATTTCATTTTTTGTCACAAGTTAGTGGAATATGAGACTTTGTAAGAAAAAAAAATATATATATCATTTTCCGCTAACTTGTGACAAAAAATAAAAACTTCCATGAACTCACTATGCCCATCAGCGAATACCTTAGGGTGTTTACTTTCCGAAATGGGGTCATTTGTGGGGTGTTTCTACTGTCTGGGCATTGTAGAACCTCAGGAAACATGACAGGTGCTCAGAAAGTCAAAGGGCCAGATTTATCATTACTCTGACAGCTCACTCCACTTTCACATATGGCTAAAGTCAGTTTTAGCCAAGTCAGATTTATGATCGGCCCTTTAAGACTGTAATAAATGTGGTTTGACGGTAGCAGTTTATCCGTCAGTAAGCAGCTTTACGAAAAAGTCGCACATCTTTACGAAAAAGTTGCACGTTTTTATGAAAAAGTCGCATGTTCTATTAAAAAGTCTCATAAGATAAGCATGGTCCTCACTGGAGTGAAATTGCGACTTTTTTGCGACTTTTTAAATAGTCCCAATAGTAAATCTGTCTAGAGATTAATTTACATAAGAAAACACGACCACTTTCAGAAAACTAGCGAGCATAGTGCAGAGCAGAAAAAAGTCGCAAATTTGTGCACAGTTTTAGCGTTTGGGACTTTTTTGGGGACTTTTTCACTCCATTATTCTGACCTGAGCTAATGATAAATCTGGCCCAAAGTGCGTAAATTCACATTTTTGCACCATAGTTTGTAAACGCTATAACTTTTACCCAAACCAATAAATATACACTTATTGCATTTTTTATCAAAGACATGTAGAACAATAAATTTAGAGAAAATTTTATATAGAAATTTTGTTTTATTTTAAAAATTTTACAACAGAAAGTGAAAAATGTCATTTTTTTGCAAAAACTTCGGTCAATTTTGATTAATATCAAAAAAATTAAAAATGTCAGCAGCAATGAAATACCACCAAATGAAAGCTCTATTAGTGAGAAGAAAAGGAGGTAAAATTAATTTGGGTGGTAAGTTGTATGACCGAGCAATAAACCGTGAAAGTAGTGTAGTGCAGAATTGTAAAAAGTGGTCTGGTCATTAAGGGGGTTTAAGCTAGGGGAGCTGAGGTGGTTAAAAAGAAAGAAGCAAAATCCAGGATACAGTATTTACTAAACAAAAATAACAAAAAGATAATTAACCCTAAAGACATTTCAGAAAAATTTGCTAATTTTTATTCCTTCTCTGATTTAAACCTAAAATATCTGTCATGGCTAGGAAGATCAGCAGCAATTAAGATGACTATTCTGCCCAAAATACTATATACCATGCGTAATGTTCCAATTCCTCTTCCAAATTCCTATATAACACAAACTACAGTCTATCTTAATCCACCAATTATGAGGGAAAAAGAAATCAAGAGTCAAAGCCTCAATATTATTTAAACCCCTAGCTCAAGGAGGTATTAATTTTCCCTCTATTAACCCTTTCATGACCAAGGGTCATTGATGCCCCAGTGTCCAGGTCAAAATTTACAAATCTGACATGCGTATGTGGTTTATGTGGTAATTGCTTTGGAACACTTTTATTTATCCAAGCCATTCTGAGATTGTTTTCTCGTGACATATTGTACTTCATGATAGTCATAAATTTGAGTCAATATATTTCACCTTTATTTATGAAAAAGTACCAAATTTATAAAAAATAATTGAAAAATTCACAATTTTCAAAATTTCTATTTCTCTGCTTCTAAAACAGAAAGTCATACCTAATAAAATATTTACTACTTAACATTTCCCATATGTCTACTTTATGTTGGCATCGTTTTGGAAATGTCATTTTATTTTTTTAGGACGTTAGAAGGCTTAGAAGTTTAGAAGCAATTCTTCAAATTTTTAAGAAAATTTCCAAAACCCACTTTTTAAGGACCAGGTTCAGGTCTGAAGTCACTTTGTGGGGCTTACATAGTGGAAACCCCCCATAAATGACCCAATTGTAGAAACTACACCCCTCAAGTTACTCAAAACTGATTTTACAAACTTTGTTAACCCTTTAGGTGTTCCACAAGAATTCAAGGAAAATGGAGATGAAATTTCTTAATTTCACTTTTTTGGCAGATTTTCCATTTTATTACATTTTTTTCTTTAACACATTGAGGGTTAACAGCCAAACAAAACTCTACATTTATTACCCTGAGTCTGTGGTTTACAGAAACACCCCACATGTGGTCGTAAACTGATGTAAGGGCGCACAGATGTAAGGGCGCACTGGTTTTAGATGCCATGTCCCATTTAAAGCCCCCCTGATGCACCCATACAGTCGAAACTCCCAAAAAATGACCCTATTTTGGAGACTAGGGGATAAGGTTTCAGTTTTATTGGTACTATTTTGGGGTACATATGATTTTTAATTGCTCTATATTAAGTTTTTTGTGAGGCAAGGTAACTGAAAAATGGCTGTTTTGGCACAGTTTTTTTTTTTTTTTTTACAAGATTCATCTGACAGGGTAGATCATGTGCTATTTTGATAGAGCAGGTTTGTAACGGACGCAATGATATCAAATATGTCTACTTTCTTTGTTTGTTTATTTCAGTTTTACATAATAAAGCAATTTTGAAAAATAAATTATGTTTTTGTGTCTCCATTTTCTGAACGCCATATGTTTTTATTTTTCTGCCGATCGTCTTGTGCAGGGGCTCGTTTTTTGCAGAAAGAGTTGAGGTTTTTATTGGTACCATTTTTGGGTACATAGGATTTTTTGATCATTCATTATTACACTTTTTGGAACAGTTTTTATTTATTTATTTTTACAGCATTTATCTGAGGGCTTAGGTCATGTGACAGTTTTATAGAGCAGATCGTTACGGACATGGCAATACCTAATATGTATACTTTTTCTTATTTAAGTTTTACACAATAATAGCATTTCTGAAACCAAAAAAATGTTTTAGTGTCTCCATAGTCTGAGAGCCATAGATTTTAAATTTTTTAAATAGGGTATCATTTTCTGCGGTATGGGGTAACGGTTTGATTGGTACTATTTTGGGGGTCATAAGCCTTTTTGATCGCTTGCTGTTGCACTTTTTGTGATGTAAGGTGACAAAAATGGCTTTTTTTACAGTTTTTTAAAAATTTTTATGGTGTTTATCAGACGGGGTCTATCATGTGATATATTTATAGAGACGGTCGTTACGGACGCGGTGATACCTAATAGGTGTATTTTTTTTTTAAAAAAATCATTTTTTATAGGAAAAAGCTATTTTTTTTTTTATTTTACATTTTTATTTATTTATTTTTACTTTTATTATTTTCACTTTTTTTTTTTATCAAGTCCCTCTTGGATCTTGAAGATCCAGTGGAGCTGATGGCTGTACTATACTTTGCAATGCTCTTGCATTGCAATGTATAATACAATCAGATGCCCTGTAGGTGGCAACAGCGGACGCTTTTGCAAAGCGGCCGGTTGCCATGGCAGCCATCGGGCGCTGCTGTCGCAGCGCAGCAGCCCCGGTGGTGGAGAGAGGGAGATGCCGCGGCATCTATGGGGTTACAGAAGAGTGTCAGCATAGAGCTGACTCTCTCTGCTGATGGCGGCGGCTCAGGAATGGACCGCAGGAGATAAGCAGCGGATAGATTCAGCGGCAGGCGGACACAAGGGGGAACTTGAAGGGGCACACATGGGGGGCACAGATCGGGGAGGGGCACGAGGACACATTACCTGATTTCAGGCTCTGATCTGCAGAGCGCAGATCAGAGCCTGAAACCGGCATTTTTTCACTGCCGCGATCCGATTGGTTAGTCTGCACAGACTAACCAATCGGATCGATTGTCGGCAAGGGGCCACTCTGATTGGTCCCTTGCCGGCATTACTGAACTGTATGCTGTCCGTGACAGCAGCAGGACAGGGGCAGAAGCTTTAATCCAAGCGCTTTGCAGCGCTTGGATTAAAGAGCTGGCTTGACATCTATATACGTGGTAGCTGCACGGGGTATGTGCAGCTATCACGTATATACACAGATTGCGGTCGGGAAGAGGTTAAGCACTATTACAAAGCCATAATATGCGACCAATACAGGTATCTATCTAGCAAAGACACATCAAGAAAATGGGTGGAAATAGATTCACACTATATAGGTCCCAAACCCATAGAAATGCATTTCTCTGCCCACTCCTTTACCAACACTACATTCAAAGACAACCTCATTTGTTTGCATTCCTTATCCAAGATTTGGAAATCATTAACCATTTTAGAGAAAGCATTTCCATTATCTTTTACCTCAGCACCTCTAGAAATATGTGAATTATTAATTCCAAATCTAAACATTAAAAACTGGATCGAATCAGGCCTATATTCAATCTCCCAATTATGGATCAACAATTCACTTGTGGATTTTAACTACCGTATATATAAAACAGTCCTTTAACATACCCAACAAGGACTTGTACAAATTTCTCCAAATCCGCCATTTACTTCTCTCCTCCAAAACCCCTGATGTTACTCCTATCTCGCTCTCCCTATACGAATGGATTAACTCTAAGAAACCTTCTGAGAAAAGGTATTACCAAAGATTACCAAATTCTAAAAACCCCAACTAAAGACCCACTATCCCAGCTAATGGACTTGTGGCAAGCAGATCTAGGTAAACAATTCTCTGAGGAACAATGGAAGGTCTCCTTTACGGTAACCTGCAAATTCTCCAAATGTGCGGGCCATATAGAAACGTCCAGAAAAATATTATATAGATGGTATTACACTCCACAATATCTTAACAAAATATTCCCAAAGAGTCCTTCAACCTGTTGGAGATGCAATAATTCAGAAGGTTCCTTCATTCACATTTGGTGGGAATGCACTAGAGTTTGGAGGCTGTGGGAGGGGGTTTTCCATCTTATCTCGGAGGTCTGTCAGGTCTCAATCTCCCCTACCCCAGAACTGGCATTATTATCAATGGGCCTAGAGGACTTCCCTTATGATTTCCAAACAGTAATATTACATTTTCTAATTGCTACCAGACACACAATTGCAAATTTGATACTTTGCCAAATATTAAAAGGATCATAAGATCAGTAAATAACAACTGCTGGTATGAAGGATCTTGGGCTTCATCCTTGAACTCCCTAAGGACCTGTCACGCCCATGGTTATGGTCGTGACTCCTTGGGAGCCGCATGCAGTTGCCCGCGGTCTGGGTGTTGTGTCAACCGCAGCTGGGGGCGCTTAGTTGTTTGCCTCAAGTGCGGTTGCCTTTGGTTTTGTGTGTGTGTGTTTGTGTGCACTTTCCTTGTTTGGTGTGCACTGTGTCATTTCCCTTCACTGGTGGCTGTCCGTGGCAGCGTGTGGTGTGTTACATGTGATGGCAGTGTCTCTGCCTTCTGGCTGTTTCCCAAGACATAGTTGCCACGCATGTCGTTGCCTGCGGTAACAGCTGCAGTGTAAGGTTAGTTTGGACATTTCTCCTTTAAGTGGCAGTCTTTCAGTGCCTGGTGTAGGAAGGGTTAACTTCCTTCTTTGTGTGTGTACACTGGGTGTGTCTGTGTGTGGGTGTGGCCACTTTGGGCTATAAAGCCTTGTTTGTAAGCTGGAGTCATCCTCCTGGTTATTACCATCTGTCAGTGAGGGCCACCCTTGTGGTCATAAGTTTTTATGTGATGTCAAATGTTTTTATGTGATGTCAGATGTTTACACGTTAAGTATTCCTTTTTTTATTTAATGCAGCTATGGATCTGGGTTCCTGTGTGTGTGTGTATGTGTGTTGGCTGTGTCCATTTAAGTATGGTGTGGACATCAGCGTGTCAGCACAGGGATCCAGTCAGCAAGGCTGTGGCAGGTAGGTGGAACTAGTGCAGTTCACCTGCCATATCCATAGGTCTGTTTTTGGTACCCCTTTTCCTTGCAGCTTGGCCAGTGAGACTCCTGTTCCTCCGTGCCTAGGAGGAACAGGTCGTCTTACCCTGCTCCTTGTTCCAGGGCAATCCTGAGGGCTAGCAGGGATTATTAGGTTCCGGTGTATGAGCCCTCCCACCATCAGGGTTGGCTCATATGGTTAGGAGTCAGGGTCAGATTAGGGACGCGATAGGAGGTGACCTGCTCCCTAATTCTGTCGTCCTGACCGAGCAGCCACTTACATCTTCTGGTATCGCACGACTGAGGGTTTTCCCCATCATCAGCCGTGACAGGACCTTTGAGAGGAGATGGAAAATCTGGATCTCCAATAGTTACTGCAACTTACCTGCTCCATTATAACTGCTGTTTGGGCCTGATGCAATCATGCTTCCGGTTGGGCAGCCTCTCATACAGACTTATTTTGTGAAGAGGAATTCTTTATTCTTCATTCTTCTATCCTCAGTTTTTGTATGCATGGTTGCTTGCCGGACAGGATGATTGTTCCGCAAAAAATTAGCCCCTATACATCTCAGTAGACATAGGTATAAAAAAAGTTATGAGGGTCAGAATATGGTGATGTAAAAAAAATATTTTTTTTATCAAAGTTTAAATTTATTTTTACACTATTTAGACATGAAAAACCTATACATCAAGGAGGGTAAGGACCCGGCTGTCTGCGCTAGTTACCGCCCCATCTCATTACTTAATGTTGACCTTAAGTTATTTGCGAAGGTACTGGCCACACGTTTAGCCCCTTTACTACCCGATCTAGTACACACCGAACAGGTGGGTTTCATTCCTTCAAGGGAGGCGAGAGACAATACCACAAAAGTGTTAAACTTGATCCATCACGCTAAGATACAACGCTCTTCCCTTTGTCTCCTATCCACCAACGCCGAAAAGGCGTTTGTCAGAGTGGGATGGCCTTGGTTACTTGCAGTGCTGAATCATGTGGGCATTGAGGGTCCGTTGTTGACATGGATCCGCTCTCTTTATTCCCCTCCCTCGGCGTCCACAAAGGTTAATGGTGTGCTCTCGTCCCCCTTTGATATCAGGAATGGAACCCGCCAAGGGTGCCCTCTATCACCCTTGATTTTCGTTCTTACCCTAGAACCCCTACTTAGGACGATCAGGAAAAATCCTGATATCTCGGGTCTGGTAGTGGGCCATCAGGAGTTCAAGATAGCGGCCTATGCGGATGATTTGATGTTTATGATTACCAAACCCCTAGTGGCGTACACACAATCCATGGGGACCTGGTGCTAAACTGTCACTACCAGAGCTTTGGGACGTTCTCACAGCTCTGTTTCTCCACCCCTGTGATGATGTCACTACTAGAGCTGGGAGGAGTTCTCACTACTCTGTTTACTTTTGGTTTCTTTCACCACAGCTGTTCTTCATGTGTTTGATTTCCCTCTCTTTATATCACCCCTCCTCCTATGATAGGATGTGGATTATAGTTCTCACTTCAGTTGTAGCTCTTGCTTTAGTTTCTTCACTTGTAGCTATCAGTTCACTGGACCTGTGTTCTGCTGCAGCTAGCACTCCGGATATTGCCAGCCTGTCCTTGGTTCCGTCTTCTCTGTGGCTGCAACACCTTCAGCTAAGTCTGCAGACATTGTTGTGTTCCTGTTTGTTTTCTGACTGGATCTGAGGTGGCCACGGTTCCCTCCATATACTGAGTAGGGCACTGGTGGCCGTGCCTCTTCCACTATTGTAGGGGTTACAGTGGTCATTAGTCTTAGGCACGTGGGCATGCCTCGTTCCGCCATTGGGATCCGGGCATGTGCTTTAGCAGAATAGGGAGAGCGTTGAGGGTCGGACAGGGGTCACCCTTTATCCTCCCTAGTTCTGGGTCCAGTCAGTTGCTCTGTACTGTGTATTTCTATTGTTGCTCACATACAGCCGTGACATAAACTAATCCATGGGGACCCCTCCCAACCTGCCTCCACCCCTCCCCCACAGTGCAAACATTTTTACAAAGAAGCGGCAGATTTTCTTACTAAGGGCTCTTTTCATGCGGCTAATCAGCTGCGTGACTGCGTGACTCACAGTTGTAATGCCAGTGTCACGGCAGGCAGTGGGGGAAACCCCCCACCGTGCGGTGTCAAAGGGAAAAAGGGGATCAGCCTGGCCAAAAGGAGTAATAAGGGAGCAGGTCACCTCCTACAGCGTCCCTAATCCTCTCCCTGACTCCTCACCATATGAGCGGACCCCGATGGTAGGACGACTCATACTCAGGATACCTAGAGACCCTAAGTCGCCCTGGTAATCCCTCACTAAGGAGCAGGGGAGAAACAACCTGTTCATCCCAGTCATGAAGGAACAGGAGTCTCTATCTGAGGCCAGGCTGCAAGGAGAGGGGAACACATACAGCTATAGAGATGGCAGGTAAGCAAAACCTAGAACACACTTACCTGCCACAGACACACTGACTGGAACCCATGCACTAGTGCTGCTGTCCACACCAACATTAAGGACACAGCACACACCACAAACCACACAGGAACCCAGGACATCCATAGCTGCAATAAACGTGAGACACCATAAAAACATCCAAGGGTGGCCCTCACTGGACAGATGGAATATGAAGACCAGGAGGATAGCTCCAGCATACACCATGGCTGGAGTACCCCCCAGCTTCAGGCATCCAGCAGAGGCTAAATAGCCCAAGCAGCCACACCCACACACACATAAACCCAATGTTAACAAAACACTAGGAAGGGAGTTAACCCTTCCAACACCAGACAAGAAAAGGAAGCCACTAAAAGAGGAAGTGCACACACAAGCAAACTAAACACATAACCACCGGCAACTGTATGCGTGGCAACCATGTCACGGCAAACAGCCAGAAGGCCGAGACACTGCCACCGCATGCTGCCGCGGGCAACCGCAAGTGTGGCAACAGTGTCACAGCGCACACCATAGGCTGTGACAGACAGATTATGTGCCCCTCACAGTAGTAATGCCAGATTATGTGCCCCTCACAGTAGTAATGCCAGATTATGTGCCCCTCACAGTAGTTATGCCAGATTATGTGCCCCTTCACAGTATTTATGCCCAGTTATGTGCCCTCTCAAAGTAGATATGCCCATATGTGCCCCCTCAGAGTAGTTATGCCAGATTATGTGTCCCCTCACAGTAGTAATGCCAGATTATGTGCCCCTCACAGTATTAATGCCAGATTATGTGCCCCACACAGTAGTTATGGCAGATGATGTGCCACTTCACAGTATTTATGCCCAGTTATGTGCCCCCTCAAAGTAGATATGCTCCGATGTGCCCCTTCACAGTAGTAATGCCAGATTATGTGCCCCCTCACAGTAGTAATGCCAGATTATGTGCCCCCTCACAGTAGTAATGCCAGATTATGTGCCCCTCACAGTATTAATGTCAGATTATGTGCCCCACACAGTAGTTATGCCAGATGATGTGCCCCTTCACAGTATTTATGCCCAGTTATGTGCCCCCTCAAAGTAGATATGCTCCGATGTGCCCCTTCACAGTAGTAATGCCAGATTATGTGCCCCCTCACAGTAGTAATGCCAGATTATGTGCCCCCTCACAGTAGTAATGCCAGATTATGTGCACCTCACAGTATTAATGCCAGATTATGTGCCCCTTCACAGTATTTATGCCCAGTTATGTGCCCCCTCAAAGTAGATATGCCCAGATGTGCCCCCTCAAAGTAGTTATGCCAGATTATGTTTCCCCTCACAGTAGTAATGCCAGATTATGTGCCCCTTCACAGTAGTAATGCCAGATTATGTGCACCCTCACAGTAGTAATGCCAGATTATGTGCCCCTCACAGTAGTAATGCAAGATTATGTGCCCCTCACAGTAGTTATCGCAGATTATGTGGTCCTTCACAGTATTTATGCCCAGTTATGTGCCCCCTCTAAGTATATATGCCCAGATATGTGCACCCTCAAAGTGGTTATGCCAGATTATGTGTCCCCTCATAGCAGTAATGCCAGATTATGTGCCCCTTCACAGTATTAATGCCCGGTTATGTGCCCCCTCAAAGTAGATATGCCCAGATATGTGCCCCCTCAATTATGTGTCCCCTCGCGGTAGTAATGCCAGATTATGTGCCCCTCACAGTAGTTATGGCAGATTATGTGCCCTTCCCACTATTTATGCCCAGTTATGTGCCCCCTCAGAGTGGTTATGCTAGATTATGTGCCCCTCACATTAGATATGCCCACATATGTGCCCCTCACAGTGGTTATGCCAGATTACGTGCCCCCTCATAGTAGTTATGCCTTCATATGTGCCCCCCCTCACAGTGGTTATGCCAGATTACGTGCCCCCTCACAGTAGTTATGCCTTCATATGTGCCCCCCCTCACAGTAGTTATGCCAGATTAGGTGCCCCCTCCAATTAGTTATGGCAGATTAGGTGCCCCTCAGTAGAGATGCCCACTTTTGTGCCCCCTCACTCTAGTTGTGCCCATCAAACCCCCCCCCCCAGTCTGCAGCGTTAGAAAAAAAAAAAAAAACACTTACATTCTTCCCTGATGACAGGAGGCAGATTTTGGGGCTTTCAGGTCTCCTCCCACAGCCTGTAGCGTGATGTGGGGCCAGCAGGGCGAGCTCCTGAGCTCTGAAGATCAGTGAAGCAGGGAGGAGAGAGGTTTTCCTTCTTCACTATGGAAACGGAACTGCCTGGCCGGGTGTCAGTGAGTGCGCGCTCCCCCCCAACCCCCCTTCCCCATATTATACATGTAATGGAGGCATGGAGTGCTCTGATGGGGCCCGAAATTGCCACTGTACTTCATGCTGGGCCCCATCAGAGCACTCCACAGGCGGCCGGGCCCTCTGGAGTGCCGGGCCCGGTCGCAACTGCGACCCCTGCATGTACGCCAGTGCAAACCCCGGATCACCTTCCCTAACCTAATAGCTGAATTTAAGGTGTTCCATAACCTATCCAATTTGAAAATTAACTTACAGAAATCTGAGGCTCTTAATATATCCTTACCAAACTCCCTTGAAACCGACCTAGCGACTTTCTTTCCGTTCAGGTGGACGACGGGCGCCATTAAATACTTGGGTACGATGATCCCCAAAGATCTGAAGGAGATATATTGCAGGAATTACACTCTCGGATTAGGGAAGACCTTAAGAGATGGTCCAAGGGCCTATATACTTGGTTTGGTCGTTGTGCCATCTTTAAAATGAATGTTCTCCCGCGTCTGTTGTATTTATTCCAGACTCTTCCCATTCACGTAACAGCTAGTTTCTTTGATACTACACATCGTGACCTTTTTAAATTCATTTGGGCGAGAAGGAACCCAAGACTGACCAGATCACTGCTCCATGTTCCGAGAAATAAGGGAGGGTTAGGGATACCTGATTTACGGAAATATTACGCTACTTTTATGCTTCAAACCAGGGCCGTCTTTGCCGCAGGGCAAAAAGGGCAGCTGCCCCGGGCCCAAGGCAGCTCCGTTTCCCGACTCCCACATTCACTTGTTGTCTATGCGAGCGAGCGGCTTGTGGCTTGCTGCTCGCATTAGAAGTGAAGGACTTGTCTGTCAATTACAATTACTTACTGCCGAGTCTGCTGGCCAGTGCTAGCTCCTCCTCCCGACCCTGCCCTTGCGTCCCTACGGTATGTACGCTCAGGCATAGTAATTTGTATTGCCGTCCTCAGGAGAGGAAGAGATGTGTATGGGATTCGAACCCACAACCTTTTGTATCAGAGGCAAAGCACCTAACCACACAGCCATAAGAGCTGCATTACCACTGACTGAAAAAATATGAAACTTCTACTGTTATAGCTGGCTAAGTGTACATCTATACACATGACAGGGGGGGAGCGGGAGGCACTTGATACTGGCACATGGGGGAGGGGGGTTGGCACCTGATACTGGCACATGGGGGGGAGGGGGGTTGGCACTATGATACTGGCACATGGGGAGGTACCTGATACTGGCACATGTGGGGGGGGGGGGGGTTGGCACCTGATACTGGCACATGGGGGGGAAGGGTTGGCACTATGATACTGGCACTTGGGGGGAAGGAGAGAGGCCTTGATACTAGCACTTTTTGGGGGGGGGGAGATGGCACTATAGTATGATACTGGGACATGGGGGGGGGGGGAGAGGCACTTGATACTGGCACTTTTGGGGAGGGGGAGATGGCACTATGATACTGGGACATGGGGGGAGGAGAGAGGCACTTGATACTGGCACTTTTGGGGGGGGGGGAGATGGCACTATCATACTGGGACATGGGGGGGAGGAGAGAGGCACTTGATACTGGCACTTTTGGGGGGGGGGGAGATGGCACTATCATACTGGGACATGGGGGGAGGAGAGAGGCTCTTGATACTGGCACATTTTTTTGGTGGGGGGGGGGAGATGGCACTATGATACTGGGACATGGGGGGAGGAGAGAGGCACTTGATACTGGCACATGGGGGAGTGGCACTATGATACTGGGACATGGGGGGGGAGGAGAGAGGCTCTTGATAATGGCTCTTTTTTTTGGGGGGGGGGAGAGATGGCACTATGATACTGGGACATGGGGGTAGGAGAGAGGCATTTGATACTGGCACTTTTGGGGGGGGAGATGGCACTATGATATTGGGACATGGGGGGGAGAGAGGCACTTGATACTGGCACTTTGGGGGGGGGGAAGATGGCACTACAGGGAGTGCAGAATTATTAGGCAAGTTGTATTTTTGAGGATTAATTTTATTATTGAACAACAACCATGTTCTCAATGAACCCAAAAAACTCATTAATATCAAAGCTGAATATTTTTGGAAGTAGTTTTTAGTTTGTTTTTAGTTTTAGCTATTTTAGGGGGATATCTGTGTGTGCAGGTGACTATTACTGTGCATAATTATTAGGCAACTTAACAAAAAACAAATATATACCCATTTCAATTATTTATTTTTACCAGTGAAACCAATATAACATCTCAACATTCACAAATATACATTTCTGACATTCAAAAACAAAACAAAAACAAATCAGTGACCAATATAGCCACCTTTCTTTGCAAGGACACTCAAAAGCCTGCCATCCATGGATTCTGTCAGTGTTTTGATCTGTTCACCATCAACATTGCGTGCAGCAGCAACCACAGCCTCCCAGACACTGTTCAGAGAGGTGTACTGTTTTCCCTCCTTGTAAATCTCACATTTGATGATGGACCACAGGTTCTCAATGGGGTTCAGATCAGGTGAACAAGGAGGCCATGTCATTCGATTTTCTTCTTTTATACCCTTTCTTGCCAGCCATGCTGTGGAGTACTTGGACGCGTGTGATGGAGCATTGTCCTGCATGAAAATCATGTTTTTCTTGAAGGATGCAGACTTCTTCCTGTACCACTGTTTGAAGAAGGTGTCTTCCAGAAACTGGCAGTAGGACTGGGAGTTGAGCTTGACTCCATCCTCAACCCGAAAAGGCCCCACAAGCTCATCTTTGATGATACCAGCCCAAACCAGTACTCCACCTCCACCTTGCTGGCGTCTGAGTCGGACTGGAGCTCTCTGCCCTTTACCAATCCAGCCACGGGCCCATCCATCTGGCCCATCAAGACTCACTCTCATTTCATCAGTCCATAAAACCTTAGAAAAATCAGTCTTGAGATATTTCTTGGCCCAGTCTTGACGTTTCAGCTTGTGTGTCTTGTTTAGTGGTGGTCGTCTTTCAGCCTTTCTTACCTTGGCCATGTCTCTGAGTATTGCACACCTTGTGCTTTTGGGCACTCCAGTGATGTTGCAGCTCTGAAATATGGCCAAACTGGTGGCAAGTGGCATCTTGGCATCTGCACGCTTGACTTTTCTCAGTTCATGGACAGTTATTTTGCGCCTTGGTTTTTCCACACGCTTCTTGTGACCCTGTTGACTATTTTGAATGAAACGCTTGATTGTTCGATGATCACGCCTCAGAAGCTTTGCAATTTTAAGAGTGCTGCATCCCTCTGCAAGATATCTCACTATTTTTGACTTTTCTGAGCCTGTCAAGTCCTTCTTTTGACCCATTTTGCCAAAGGAAAGGAAGTTGCCTAATAATTATGCACACCTAATATAGGGTGTTGATGTCATTAGACCACACCCCTTCTCATTACAGAGATGCACATCACCTAATATGCTTAATTGGTAGTAGGCTTTCGAGGCTATACAGCTTGGAGTAAGACAACATGCATAAAGAGGATGATGTGGTCAAAATACTCATTTGCCTAATAATTCTGCACGCAGTGTATGATACTGGGACATGGGGGGGAGGAGAGAGGCTCTTGATACTGGCACTTTTTTTTGGGGGGGGGGGGGGGAGATGGCACTATGATACTGGGACATGGGGGGAGGAAAGAGGCACTTGATACTGGCACATGGGGGGCATCTATGGGGACACTTACTGGCACATTATTGGGGGGCATTATGGGGGACACTAGGCCGGCAGCCTATCAGAGGCCGGACACTGAGGGCATCTACTGGGGCACTATATATGAGGCATTTTATACTGGTACATTATGGAGGGCACTAGGAGGGAGGGGGGAGAGGAGCACTATGGGGGCATTTACTGGGGGCACTATATAGGGGTATTTTATACTGGGACATTATGGGGGCACTATGGGGACATTAGCTCAACTGGGGGCATTACAAGGGAGTATTTTTTGCACTGTCACATTAAAAGGAGAATTATTTCTACTGGGGGGGGGGGGGGGGCATTATGGTGGATTTTATTACTCCCCCATGGTATGACTCCCTAGTAGCAGCAGCAGCCTCTCCCTGCTCTGCTATCCCTCTGCCCCTTCCCCAAATCCTTATTATGAAATCTTTCTCATTAGGATAAAACACAACATCAGCTCCGCCGAGCCCCCGGCCAAAGTGTGGAAGTGGTGTCCGAGATCCCCAAGGGCCAAGCCAAGTAATTGTAAGTTTTCATGTGAAATATGTTTATGTTATACACATATAGCCTACACTGTGCCCCACAATATACAGTATACCTCTCCACTGTGCCACACAATATACAGTATACCGCTACACTGTGCCACACAATATACAGTATACCGCTACACTGTGCCACACAATGTACAGTATACCGCTACACTGTGCCACACAATATACAGTATACCTCTACACTGTGCCACACAATGTACAGTATACCTCTACACTGTGCCACACAATGTACAGTATACCTCTACACTGTGCCGCACCATACAGGGCTCCAGATGGCGACCAAAATGGTCGCCAATGCGACTTAGAATTTACAAATGGCGACAAGACTTTTTAGTCTTGTCGCCATTTGCGACTAGACCCGCCGCCGCAGCTCTGCTCAATACAGCGGCGGGGCACAGGAGATGATCGTTCTCAGCAGCGCAGGAGGAGTCTCTCCCTCCCCCCTGTGCTGCTGCTGCCGCCGCCTCCACCAATAAGAAGAGACGGTAGGAGGAGGGGAGGGGCTGTGGCCACTGCGCCACCAATGAAGATAACTGACCTGTAATACAAATACAGAAGGCGGGTGCCGGAATCAAATAGCCAGCACCCGACCTCTATGACAGGGAGCTGCGATCAGCTGCAGTTGAGTTAACCCTTCAGGTGCGGTACCTGAGGGGTTAATTGTAGCTGATCGCAGCCCCCTGTCACAAAGGTCGGGTGCCGGCTATTTGATACCGGCACCCGCCTTCTGTATTTGTATAAGAAACGTTGGTGGCACAGTGCGGCCCCCCCCCAGTATAAGAAACGTCGGTGGCACAGTGCGCCCCCCCCCCTTCCCCAGTATAAGAAACGTTGGTGGCACAGTGCGCCCCCCCCCCCCCCCAGTATAATAAACATTGGTGGCTCAGTGGGAAGTGCCAATGAGGGTTAAAAATAATAAAAGAAAATTTACTCACCTCCTCCAGTTGATCCGTAGCTGCCGGTCACCTGTACTTACTTCTTTCTTCAGGACCTGTGGTGACGTCACTGAGCTCATCACATGGCCCATTACCATGGTGATGGATCATGTGATGAGCACAGTGATGTCACCACAGGTCCTGAAGAAAGAAGTAAGTACAGGAGACCGGCAGCTACGGATCAACTGGAGGAGGTGAGTAAATTATTTTTTTATTTTTTAACCCTTATTGGCACTTCCCACTGCGCCACCAATGTTTATTATATGGGGGGGGCGCACTGCGCCACCAATGTTTATTATATTGGGGTGATGGGGGGCACACTGCGCCACCAATGTTTATTATATGGGGGGGCGCACTGCGCCACCAATGTTTATTTTATTGGGGTGATGGGGGGGCACACTGCGCCACCAATGTTTATTATATGGGGGGGGCGCACTGCGCCACCAATGTTTATTATATTGGGGTGATGGGGGGGCGCACTGCGCCACCAATGTTTATTATACTGGCGTGTTGGGGGGCGCACTGCGCCACCAATGTTTATTATACTGGAGTGTTGGGGGGGCACTGCGCCACCAATGTTTATTATACTGGAGTGTTGGGGGGGCACACTGCGCCACCAATGTTTATTATATTGGGGTGTTGGGGGGGCGCACTGCGCCACCAATGTTTATTATATTGACCTTCTACTTAGCAGTCTGTATTCAGAATGCTATTATTTCCCCTTATAACCATGTTATAAGGGAAAATAATAATCATCGGGTCTCCATCCCAATCATCTCCTAGCAACCGTGCGTGAAAATCGCACCGCATCCGCACTTGCTTGCGATTTTCACGCAGCCCCATTAACTTCTATGGGGCCTGCGTTGCGTGAAAAACGCAGAATATAGAGCATGCTGCGATTCTCACGCAACGCACAAGTGATGTGTGAAAATCACCGCTCATGTGCACAGCCCCATAGAAGTGAATGGGTCCGGATTTAGTGCGGGTGCATTCCGGTATTCTGAATGCCGGATCCGGCACTAATACATTCCTATGGGGAAAAATGCTGGATCCGGCATTCAGGCAAGACGTCCTGATGCATCCTGGATTACTCTCCATTCAGAATGCATGGGGATATGCCCGATCAGTTCTTTTCCGGTATAGAGCCCCTGTGACGGAACTCTATGCCGGAAAAGAAAAACGCTAGTGTGAAAGTACCCTAAAATATTAAGTTTAAATCCCCCCTTTCCCAATTTTACATATAAAATATATAAACATTAAATAAACATATTACATAGCGCTGCGTCCGAAAAGTCCAAACTATTAAATTATTTAAAAGTATCTCCTATGCGGTGAGAATTCGCCATTTTTTAGTCACCTTGTCACCCAAAAAAATAGCATAGGACTGTTCTATTATGGGCCGAACGTTTCATAAAATGCTAAATGCACGCGGCTTTTTTTGATGTTTTTTTTTTTTTTTTTTTTGCGCGGTATTGAGTATCGCAATACTTTTTTATGGTGACGAAAGTGAATCAAAATTTTGGTTTGAAAACAACCCTACGCCGATCTGCGTAGCGTTGTCACGATAGCAAAATTTTGATTCAGTTTCGATTTGGCGACTAAAAATTTGATTTGGCTCCTAAATTTTTCAGTTCAGGAGCCAATGGCTACTAGGTATTTTTTTTAGTCTGGAGCACTGCCATATTTCTGAAAACACACAAATAAAGAATAAAAAAAAATATTTCCCCCCATTTGGAATCTTTTTCCCACTTCCCACTACATTTTGTGCCAAAATTATGGTGGCATTAGAAAGTACAACTTGTCCCGCAAAAAATAAGCCCTCATACAGCTATGTGACCAGAAATATAAAAAAGTTAGGGCTCATGGAAAATAGGGAAGAAAAATGAAAATGCAAAAACGAAAAAACCTCCGGTATTTGCTGACTGTTGCTTTATGTCATATAATTTCCTGAACATCTTAACATAGACCAAAACTAGTCTCCTCCCAAAGGCGGCTCACGAGGTGATAAGGGAGGGTTGTCACGGTCAGGTGAGGCCTGGCTGTTGTAGGTTAAAGGCGATATGGCATAACGTCTGTAGTTCTGTGTAATAGGTAATCTGGATTTCTAGAACAAGATATAGGTCAAGTGCACCTTACCTGTTATATAGTCCATGGAGTGCAGAGCTTGGGTGCTATATACTACTCCTAGTCTATTACATGGAGATACATAGCTGTATAGATCATGGAGGGTATCTGCTGAGTGTTATATACTATATAGGGATTGTTGGTGTTTGTTCACACACACGAAAAGTTCACAAGCAAGAAAGTCACCTTATCTCCTGGGTGTTAGTTTACACCCTGCTGGCAGTTCTGCCTCGTCAAGTCCATAAGCAGGCTTTAGGGGGCCTGTTTCCCCTACACCTGGGTCTGAGCCCTCCAACTCGGCACAAGCCTCAGATCCCAACACAGAGATCCCCTCTGCTGATCCCAGCTATCTTTTAAAGGCAGCTAGGTGTTGCCAAAACCCTGGACCGGCACCTGAGATCCAGTCTGGTGTTGGACCCCACCTGGCCGCCAATCAGTCCAGCAGCACACACTGGGAGGAAAATACCTGTTTTCCCAGACAATACCCTTCACTGTGTCTCGCAACTACTACTAGTCTATTACATGGGGATACATAGCAGTATGGATCATGGAGTGTATCTGCTGGGTGTTATATACTACTACCAGTCTATTACATGGGGATACATAGAGTATAGATCATGGAGTGTATCTGCCTGGTGTTATATACTACTACCAGTCTATTACATGGGGATACATAGCAGTATGGATCATGGAGTGTATCTGCTGGGTGTTATATACTACTACCAGTCTATTACATGGGGATACATAGAGTATAGATCATGGAGTGTATCTGCCTGGTGTTATATACTACTACCAGTCTATTACATGGGGATACATAGCAGTATGGATCATGGAGTGTATCTGCTGGGTGTTATATACTACTACCAGTCTATTACATGGGGATACATAGAGTATAGATCATGGAGTGTATCTGCCTGGTGTTATATACTACTACCAGTCTATTACATGGGGATACATAGCCATATAGATCATGGAGTGTATCTGCTGAGTATTATATACTAGTACCAGTCTATTACATGGGGATACATAAAGTATAGATCATGGAGTGTATCTGCCTGGTGTTATATACTACTACCAGTCTATTACATGGGGATACATAAAGTATAGATCATGGAGTGTATCTGCCTGGTGTTATATACTACTACTAGTCTATTACATGGGGATACATAGCAGTATAGATCATGGAGTGTATCTGCTGGGTGTTATATACTACTACTAGTCTATTACATGGGGATACATAGAGTATAGATCATGGAGTGTATCTGCCTGGTGTTATATACTACTACCAGTCTATTACATGGGGATACATAGCAGTATGGATCATGGAGTGTATCTGCTGGGTGTTATATACTACTACCAGTCTATTACATGGGGATACATAGAGTATAGATCATGGAGTGTATCTGCCTGGTGTTATATACTACTACCAGTCTATTACATGGGGATACATAGCCATATAGATCATGGAGTGTATCTGCTGAGTATTATATACTAGTACCAGTCTATTACATGGGGATACATAAAGTATAGATCATGGAGTGTATCTGCCTGGTGTTATATACTACTACCAGTCTATTACATGGGGATACATAGCCATATAGATCATGGAGTGTATCTGCTGAGTATTATATACTAGTACCAGTCTATTACATGGGGATACATAAAGTATAGATCATGGAGTGTATCTGCCTGGTGTTATATACTACTACTAGTCTATTACATGGGGATACATAGCAGTATAGATCATGGAGTGTATCTGCTGGGTGTTATATACTACTACTAGTCTATTACATGGGGATACATAGAGTATAGATCATGGAGTGTATCTGCTGGGTGTTACAGTTGTGTTCAAAATTATTCAACCCCCAATGCTGTAAAGGGTTTTAGGGAATTTAGTGTACATTTGTAATTGTGTTCAGAATGAAATCTTACAAGGACTTTTTAAAGAACCAAATGCAACTAAAATGACATCAATTGTTTTTGTAATACAGTATTAAATGTTTTTTTTTTGTGATTTCTTCATTGAGACAATTATTCAACCCCTTAAAGACTACCACTCTTAAGAACAGAGGTTCATTCAAGTGTTTTCGATCAGGTATTGAAAACACCTGTGGATGTCAAGGAGCAGCAATCAAGCATAATAAGCACCAATTAGGCATATTTAAAAGGACTGTGATACTCAGCTCCTTCTAGACATTTACTGGTGAGTTTACAAACATGGTGAAGTCAAGAGAATGGTCCAGGAAGACAAGAGAAGAGGTGATTTCTCTTCACAGGAAGGGCAATGGCTATAAGAAGATTGCAAAGATGTTAAACATACCAAGAGACACCATAGGAAGAATCATTCGCAAATTCAAGGCACAGGGCACTGTTGAAACGCTACCTGGTCGTGGCAGAAAGAAGATGCTGACTTCGACTGCTGTACGCTACCTGAAGCGCAGAGTGGAGAAAAGTCCCCGTGTGACTGCTGAGGAACTGAAAAAAGATTTGTCAGATGTGGGTACTGAAGTTTCAGCTCAGACAATAAGGCGCACACTGCGTAATGAAGGCCTCCATGCCAGAACTCCCAGGCGCACCCCCTTGCTGTCTCCAAAGAATAAGAAGAGTCGACTGCAGTATGCCAAAAGTCATGTGGACAAACCACAAAAGTTTTGGGATAGTGTTCTGTGGACTGATGAAACAAAATTAGAACTGTTTGGGCCCATGGATTAACGCTATGTTTGGAGGAGGAAGAACAAGGCCTATGAAGAAAAGAACACCTTGCCTACTGTGAAGCATGGCGGGGGGGTCAATCATGCTTTGGGGCTGTTTTGCTTCTACAGGTACAGGGAAGCTTCAGCGTGTGCAAGGTACCATGAATTCTCTTCAGTACCAGGAGATATTGGATGAAAATGTGATGCAGTCTGTCACAAACCTGAGGCTTGGGAGACGTTGGACCTTTCAACAGGACAATGATCCCAAGCATACCTCCAAGTCCACTAGAGCATGGTTGCAGATTAAAGGCTGGAACATTTTGAAGTGGCCATCGCAGTCACCAGACTTAAATCCGATTGAGAACCTCTGGTGGGACTTAAAGAAAGCAGTTGCAGCGCGCAAGCCTAAGAATGTGACTGAACTGGAGGCTTTTGCCCATGAAGAATGGGCGAAGATACCCGTAGATCGCTGCAAGACACTTGTGTCAAGCTATGCTTCACGTTTAAAAGCTGTTATAACTGGAAAAGGATGCTGTACTAAGTACTAAGATTGAATGTCACTTGGGGGTTGAATAAAACTGATAATGATGTGAGCACAGAAAATACATTTGTGGTTATTTCATTATAAAAGTTATGTTATATTTGTCTGACTTACAAGTGCCTCTTTGATTTAATTGTAAACAAGATGACTGAAATGATCAAAATCAATGTCAAACTGGCCAAAACACTCAATTTCAGTGGGGGTTGAATAATTTTGAACACAACTGTATATACTACTACTAGTCAATTACATGGGGATATATAGTATATAGATCATGGAGTGCAGCTGCTATGTATCACGGATACCCACCTTTAAAACTGCCCAGAATAGTGCTATACACTGCCCATTTGTGCCAGTGACATCATCGGGCTCACTGCTAGGTAGAAGTCTCGGCCTAGCATACTGATGTGAAGCCTGGTACGTCACCGGCTCACAACAAACAGAACTTGCCCTGCGAGATGCAGCGCAAGGCAAGGGGAGCATCGAAGCAAGGAAATGCTCTGATACTCTACTCCTACATGGTAAAGGAGTGAGGGGAGCTTATATCCAGCATGAGCCCTGAACCCGGACAACCCCTTTAAGGGTTTATCAAAATTATAAAAGATCCCCTCAAATGTCCGGGCCCCTCGTATGCATTATACTTACCTGATCCCGTCACTCGCGTCACTCCGCACGTCAATCCCTGCACGGCCGCCGCTGCATCTCTCCGTAGCGCGGATCAAAACATCTCACTGTCACAGCCTGCTATTGGCTGCTCCCCCCCCTTCGCCGGCGGCAGTGTAGGGATCTGGAGCGACACGGGTATAATCCATACAAGGGGCCAGGGCATTGGGGGGATCATTTAGAATTTGGATAACCCCTTTAAGGTTTACACAGTTATGGAGGCCATCTGCTGCAAAGCACTCAATATCCTATAGAAGTCTGCCATAAAACTGCAGTCCTGCCCCTTCTGTGTCTTCGTAAATCAGTGAAGTGCCAAGAGTATAGAGTTACAACGCTGCATACCTCAGCCTTCCTCCCTTTCCTGGTGGCCTCCTTGAGTTTACATAAGATCAGCGTAAAAATGCCAGAGAGCTGCAGTAAAGGTCCTTCCTCGCTGTTAATCTGTCATGCAAATGACTATCGCTTTGGCCTTGCAATCTGTTGAGGAAGTGGAGCAGTCACCTCTTGTGCCAATGCGCAGCAGCCATTCTCATGGGAATAATCAGAATTCAGTGAGTTTACATTGTAACTGATCAGTATTGAGACCAAAACCAGGAAGCCGGAGACATCAAGTTACATAGCAGTAATCGTTTAAAGGCCTATTCCAGGATTTCAAATTTTGATCGTTAGGATAGGTAATTAATATCTGATCGGTGGGGCTCCTACCAATTAGCTGATGAAGAGGCTGTGGTGCTCCACTGAGTGCTGTGGCCAGTGACATCACATTCATCGGTCACAGTCCCATTCAAGTGAATGGGTCTGGGCTGCAGTACCAAGCAGAGCCACTATACAATGTACAGCGCTGTGCTTGGTGTGTTGTGGCCTTTTCAAACTGCAGATCAGTGGGGGTGCTGCAAGTCGGAACCCCAAAAAACCTTTTTAAAGTAGGGTTCCCACAATATTTTTTATTCTCTAACCTGTTAGGTACATGGTGTAATTATTTGCGTCGCTACAGGGGGGCAAGGGGGGGTAATTGCCCCCCCTATGTTATTCTTTTCCCCCGCTGATTCCCCAAAGGAGCTGCTCTGCCCAATGGCCGGTGAATACTAATGAGCGCTTCCATTATGGAAGCGCTCATTAGTACCGATGGACCAGGAAGTGATGAACGCTCTGTACTTACCGTATCCTGGTCCTCGGCTGTCGGCTGCGCACAACGTGAGGGCGCTCTGTGACCTCACGCTGTGCGCGCCAGTTCAGACTGAGCACAGTCGACTGAGGAGAAAGAAAATTGCAGGTGGCGTCCAGGAGCAGGAGAGGTAAGTGGTTTTTTATTTTATAAAAAATGAGGCTGCTGGGGGCATAATAGGGGCTAATGAGAGGCATAATGGGGGCTAATTAGACTATTAGAGGCATAATTGGGCTAATGAGGCATATGGGGGCTAATGAGGCATATGGGGCTAAGGAGAGGAATCATGGGGGCTAATTAGAGACACAATGGGGGCTAATTAGACTATTAGAGGCATAATAGGGGCTAATGAGGCATATGGGAGCTAATGAGGCATATGGGGGCTAATGAGGCATATGGGCGCTAATAAGAGGCATAATAGGGACTAATAAGAGGAATAATGCGGGCTAATGAGGCATAAGGGCTTATAATGGGGGCTGATGAGGCATAAGGGCTGATATGGGGGCTAATGAGAGGCATGGGGGCTGATATGGGGGTGATAAGAGGCATAATAGGGGCTAATAAGAGGAATAATGGGGGCTAATGAGGCATAAGGGCTTATAATGGGGCTAATGAGGCATAAGGGTTGATATGGGGGCTAATGAGAGGCATGGGGGCTGATATGGGGGTGATAAGAGGCATAATAGGGGCTAATAAGAGGAATAATGGGGGCTAATGAGGCATAAGGGCTTATAATGGGGGCTAATGAGGCATAAGGGCTTATAATGGGGGCTAATGAGGCATAAGGGCTGATATGGGGGCTAATGAGAGGCATGGGGGCTGATATGGGAGTTACGAGAGGCATAATGAGGGCTAATGAGAGGCATAATAAGTGTCATCCACAGATGCCCCCATAACAGTGTGTCTTCCACAGATCCACCATAACAGTGCGCCTGCGCACTGACGAGAGACAGTGAGAAGGGGAAAGAATCCGCGGAAGCAAGCAGAGGACGGCACAGCAGACGACTGAATAGCTTCTTTTGTAAGTAAATTGTTTTATTATAAATGTATCCCTGCATACCGCAATTATCTCGTATTTTGTAATCTTATTTATATATACTTATTTTATTTTTGCCCCCCCCATTTTTGACTGTGGTATCTTTGTGCCCCCCCTATATATTGTTCCTAGAGTCGCCACTGGATGTAATCTTTTTACCGGTGACTGTATTTGTGAGTTATAACCTCCCTCCTGATCCTCAGCTGTGTCATGTGACCAGCACTGTGACTCTCCAACTGACACAGGACAGGAAGTCAGTTACTTCTCTATTCATTCCTATGAGACTGACATTGAGGCTCTCCTAGAAATACATAGAGAAACGGACTTCCTGTTCACATATAAGATGCTGTGTTACATGGAGATCAGAGTGCTGGTCACATGACAGAGCTGAGGATCAGAAGGGAGGTTATAACTCACAAATACAGTCACTGGTAAGAAGATTACCTTTGCTACAGTTTACACCTATCACCTTTCTAACAGGTCAGAGATTAAACATTTTTGTAGGCGTGCCTCTTTAAGACTGTATGCCACACCCGCTTCAGAGGCTCCACTAGGAGCCCCCGTGGCAGATTCCGCCACAGTCATGTGTTATAAACAAAAACCGCGACAAACATGTGATTAGAGCCTGACCCATCTTCTAAGAAGTGCTGAAATGGGCAGAACCACCATAAGAGCCCCAGGCATTAAGGGGCCCACACTCAGGCAGCACCAGGTAGACGCAATAGGGAGGTAGCAGAAGGGCCATGGGCAATGAGCGCTTGTAGCCAAGGGGTTAGGTTAGGAAATTGGCATTGGGGTGGGGGGTGGTTGGGTGCCGTTTTAGTTTTCATCTCAGGCAACAGAAAGGCTAGGTGCACCCCTGGGCTCTATCAACGTACAATGTGGGTTCCCAACATGGTTGCCCTATGGTGCCATATGATGTGGGCCTTAGTGCTGGAAAAGATCATATCATCCTCCTTCATTTCAAAGCCATTAGGTGGCTATGCTTGAGAAGGAGCACAAGAGCCTTCTTCAGGCAGTTCACAAATGTACACAATAGGGTAAAGGATGGAGGATGATAGCTTACTGAATTCAAAGGCCTCAAAATGTTCTCGTATGGGGCCTAGGATGAAGCTGTAGTTCTGATGACCACTTCCAGCACCGGAGCTACTGCCGAGTATCTGATCTGCAGGGGTGTAGGGAGTCGTACCACCGCCGATCATTTCGATGGGAGTCATTTCCGTTTTTTTCTGGATCCATTGAAGTGAATGGTTATGGAAAAAAAATACGTTTGAGTGCAGGAGCCCGAGGACAGACTGAAGTGCCCGTGTTTATTGCCGAGGACCGTTTTACACGCGGCATATTCTGCATGTGCCACTTGTTTGTATTCAATGCGGCTTCTTCAATGAAAGATTTGGAGTAAAATGTGAAGGACTTTCCAAATATTTGCTGATTACTGACGAAGCCAGAAATGAGAACCTCTGCGCTTCAGAAAAAAGCCACCAGAAGAATTTCCGAGGCCTTTGCTGCTCCGCCCCTAAAAGCTCAGCGTCCTGAGGGAATGTGGACAATATACGTGACACTTTCTGATTGCAGTTTTCGGTGATTGCATTCAGTGTGATCATTTTTTCAGTCCGGATTGAGTGCATTTTTTAGGCTACTTTCACATTTGCAGCACTACGATCGGGCAGAGAATGTCGGGAATCGGCCGGACACAAACAGCAGCGCCGTTTTTCACGCATCATCTCCGCATTCAGAAAAAATCACAGCATCTTCTATATTGGTCGTATTTCACGCAGCCCTGACTTCATAGAAGTGAATGGGACTTGCATAAAAAACGGAATACATCCAGATACAATGTGTTTTTCGCTGATGTTTTTTTCCCCCACGTGCATGAAAAACGTATGCCACCTGGGTACAATCCAGACGGGAACAAAACACACTGAAAGCAATTGCAGACAAAACTACGTGAATTTGCTTTGAAAACCATCAGTTTTATCCAGGGACAAACAGGGAACTTAAAGTGGCCCTGGAAAAAAAAAACTTAAAAGTGGCCCCAGTGTTGTACCCGGGACCAAATTGACAGAAGGCGGGGAAACACAAGTAGATAGGACCAACATAAGTAGGCAGAGGCAGCAGTAGTGCAGCACACAATACCGCCCAGCAGAACCAAAAACCACAGTGCAGCACAATATACTGCCCCAGCAGAACCAAATATCACAGTGCAGCACAATATACTGCCCCAGCAGCACCAACTACCACAGTGCAGCACAATATACTGCCCCAGCAGAACCAAATACCACAGTGCAGCACAATATACTGCCCCAGTAGAACCAAATACCACAGTGCAGCACAATATACTGCCCCAGCAGAACCAACTACCACAGTGCAGCACAATATACTGCCCCAGTAGAACCAAATACCACAGTGCAGCACAATATACTGCCCCAGCAGCACCAACTACCACAGTGCAGCACAATATACTGCCCCAGCAGAACCAAATACCACAGTGCAGTACAATATACTGCCCCAGTAGAACCAAATACCACAGTGCAGCACAATATACTGCCCCAGCAGAACCAACTACCACAGTGCAGCACAATATACTGCCCCAGCAGAACCAAATACCACAGTGCAGCACACAATACTGCTCCAGTAGAACCAAATACCACAGTGCAGCACAATATACTGCCCCAGTAGAACCAAATACCACAGTGCAGCACAATATACTGCCCCAGCAGAACCAAATACCACTGTGCAGTACAATATACTGCCCCAGCATGACCAGATACCACAGTGCAGCACAATATACTGCCCCAGCAGAACCAAATACCACAGTGCAGCACAATATACCTCCCCAGCAGAACCAAATACCACAGTGCAGCACAATATACTGCCCCAGCAGCACCAACTACCACAGTGCAGCACAATATACTGCCGCAGCAGAACCAGATACCACAGTGTAGCACAATATACTGCCCCAGCAGAACCAGATACCACAGTGCAGCACACAATACTGCTCCAGTAGAACCAAATACCACAGTGCAGCACAATATACTGCTCCAGCAGAACCAAATACCACAGTGCAGCACAATATACTGCCCCAGCAGAACCAAATACCACAGTGCAGCACAATATACCTCCCCAGCAGAACCAAATACCACAGTGCAGCACAATATACTGCCCCAGCAGAACCAAATACCACAGTGCAGCACAATATACTGCCCCAGCAGAACCAAATACCACAGTGCAGCACAAAATACCGCCCCAGCAGAACCAAATATCACAGTGCAGCACAATATACCTCCCCAGCAGAACCAAATACCACAGTGCAGCACACAATACTGCTCCAGTAGAACCAAATACCACAGTGCAGCACAATATACTGCCCCAGCAGAACCAAATACCACAGTGCAGCACAATATACCTCCCCAGCAGAACCAAATACCACAGTGCAGCACACAATACTGCTCCAGCAGAACCAAATACTACAGTGCAGCACACAATACTGCTCCAGTAGAACCAAATACCACAGTGCAGCACACAATACTGCTCCAGTAGAACCAAATACCACAGTGTAGCACAATATACTGCCCCAGCAGAACCAAATACCACAATGCAGCACAATATACCTCCCCAGCAGAACCAAATACCACAGTGCAGCACACAATACTGCTTAATAGTAGAACCAAATACCACAGTGTAGCACAATATACTGCCCCAGCAGAACCAAATACCACAGTGCAGCACAATATACCGCCCCAGCAGAACCAAATACCACAGTGCAGCACAATATACTGCTCCAGTAGAACCAAATACCACAGTGCAGCACAATATACTGCTCCAGTAGAACCAAATACCACAGTGCAGCACAATATACTGCTCCAGTAGAACCAAATACCACAGTGCAGCACAGTATACTGCCCCAGCAGAACCAAATACCACAGTTCAGTACAATATACTGCCCCAGCAGAACCAAATACCACAGAGCAGTACAATATACTGCCCCAGCAGAACCAAATACAACAGTGCAGTACAATATACTGCCCCAGCAGAACCAAATACCACAGTGCAGTACAATATACTGCTCCAGTAGAACCAAATACCACAGTGCAGCACAATATACTGCCCCAGCAGAACCAAATACCACAGTGCAGCACAATATACTGCTCCAGTAGAACCAAATACCACAGTGCAGCACAATATACTGCCCCAGTAGAACCAAATACCACAGTGCAGCACAATATACTGCCCCAGCAGAACCAAATACCACAGTGCAGCACAATATACTGCCCCAGCAGAACCAAATACCACAGTGCAGCACAATATACTGCCCCAGCAGAATTAAATACCACAGTGCAGCACAGTATACTGCCCCAGCAGAACCAAATACTACAGTGCAGCACAATATACTGCCCCAGCAGAACCAAATACCACAGTGCAGCACAATATACTGCCCCAGCAGAACCAAATACCACAGTGCAGCACAATATACTGCCCCAGCAGAACCAAATACCACAGTGCAGCACAATATACTGCCCCAGCAGAACCAAATACCACTGTGCAGTACAATATACTGCCCTAGCAGAACCAAATACCACAGTGCAGCACAATATACTGCTCCAGTAGAACCAAATACCACAGTGCAGCACAATATACTGCCCCAGCAGAACCAAATACCACAGTGCAGTACAATATACTGCCCTAGCAGAACCAAATACCACAGTGCAGCACACAATACTGCTCCAGTAGAACCAAATACCACAGTGCAGCACAATATACTGTCCAAGCAGAACCAACTACCACAGTGCAGCACAATATACTGCCCCAGCAGAACCAAATACCACAGTGCAGCACAATATACTGCCCCAGCAGAACCAAATACCATAGTGCAGCACAATATACCGCCCCAGCAGAACCAAATACCACAGTGCAGCACAATATACTGCCCCAGCAGAACCAAATACCACAGTGCAGCACAATATACTGCCCCAGCAGAAGTTAAATACCACAGTGCAGCACATAATACTGCCCCAGCAGAACCAAATACTACAGTGCAGCACAATATACTGCCCCAGCAGAACCAAATACCACAGTGCAGCACAATATACTGCCCCAGCAGAACCAAATACCACAGTGCAGCACAATATACTGCCCCAGCAGAACCAAATACCACAGTGCAGCACAATATACTGCCCCAGCAGAACCAAATACTACAGTGCAGCACAATATACTGCCCCAGCAGAACCAAATACCACTGTGCAGTACAATATACTGCCCTAGCAGAACCAAATACCACAGTGCAGCACAATATACTGCCCCAACAGAATTAAATACCACAGTGCAGCACATAATACTGCCCCAGCAGAACCAAATACTACAGTGCAGCACAATATACTGCCCCAGCAGAATTAAATACCAGAATGCAGCACATAATACTGCCCCAGCAGAACCAAATAGCACAGTGCAGCACAATATACTGCCCCAGCAGAACCAAATACCACAGTGCAGTACAATATACTGCCCCAGCAGAACCAAATACCACAGTGCAGTACAATATACTGCCCCAGCAGAACCAAATACCACAGTGCAGCACAATATACCGCCCCAGCAGAACCAAATACCACAGTGCAGCACACAATACTGCTCCAGTAGAACCAAATACCACAGTGCAGCACAATATACTGCCCCAGCAGAACCAAATACCACAGTGCAGCACAATATACCTCCCCAGCAGAACCAAA
The DNA here is from genome assembly GCF_905171765.1 of Bufo bufo. Taxonomy (NCBI): domain Eukaryota; kingdom Metazoa; phylum Chordata; class Amphibia; order Anura; family Bufonidae; genus Bufo; species Bufo bufo. Next base: position 362,953,455 of record NC_053394.1, on the reverse strand, counting down.
TACCACAGTGCAGCACAATATACTGCCCCAGCAGAACCAAATACTACAGTGCAGCACACAATACTGCTCCAGTAGAACCAAATACCACAGTGCAGCACACAATATACTGCCCCAGCAGAACCAAATACCACAGTGCAGTACAATATACTGCCCCAGTAGAACCAAATACCACAGTGCAGCACAATATACTGCCCCAGCAGAACCAAATACCACAGTGCAGCACAATATACTGCCCCAGCATGACCAGATACCACAGTGCAGCACAATATACTGCCCCAGCAGAACCAAATACCACAGTGCAGCACAATATACCTCCCCAGCAGAACCAAATACCACAGTGCAGCACAATATACTGCCCCAGCAGAACCAAATACCACAGTGCAGCACAATATACTGCCCCAGCAGAACCAGATACCACAGTGCAGCACAATATACTGCCCCAGCAGAACCAGATACCACAGTGCAGCACACAATACTGCTCCAGTAGAACCAAATACCACAGTGCAGCACAATATACTGCTCCAGCAGAACCAAATACCACAGTGCAGCACAATATACTGCCCCAGCAGAACCAAATACCACAGTGCAGCACAATATACCTCCCCAGCAGAACCAAATACCACAGTGCAGCACAATATACTGCCCCAGCAGAACCAAATACCACAGTGCAGCACAATATACTGCCCCAGCAGAACCAAATACCACAGTGCAGCACAAAATACCGCCCCAGCAGAACCAAATATCACAGTGCAGCACAATATACCTCCCCAGCAGAACCAAATACCACAGTGCAGCACACAATACTGCTCCAGTATAACCAAATACCACAGTGCAGCACAATATACTGCCCCAGCAGAACCAAATACCACAGTGCAGCACAATATACCTCCCCAGCAGAACCAAATACCACAGTGCAGCACACAATACTGCTCCAGCAGAACCAAATACTACAGTGCAGCACACAATACTGCTCCAGTAGAACCAAATACCACAGTGCAGCACACAATACTGCTCCAGTAGAACCAAATACCACAGTGTAGCACAATATACTGCCCCAGCAGAACCAAATACCACAGTGCAGCACAATATACCTCCCCAGCAGAACCAAATACCACAGTGCAGCACACAATACTGCTCCAGTAGAACCAAATACCACAGTGTAGCACAATATACTGCCCCAGCAGAACCAAATACCACAGTGCAGCACAATATACCGCCCCAGCAGAACCAAATACCACAGTGCAGCACAATATACTGCTCCAGTAGAACCAAATACCACAGTGCAGCACAGTATACTGCCCCAGCAGAACCAAATACCACAGTTCAGTACAATATACTGGCCCAGCAGAACCAAGTACCACAGAGCAGTACAATATACTGCCCCAGCAGAACCAAATACAACAGTGCAGTACAATATACTGCCCCAGCAGAACCAAATACCACAGTGCAGCACAATATACTGCTCCAGTAGAACCAAATATCACAGTGCAGCACAATATACTGCCCCAGCAGCACCAACTACCACAGTGCAGCACAATATACTGCCCCAGCAGAACCAAATACCACAGTGCAGCACAATATACTGCCCCAGTAGAACCAAATACCACAGTGCAGCACAATATACTGCCCCAGCAGAACCAACTACCACAGTGCAGCACAATATACTGCCCCAGTAGAACCAAATACCACAGTGCAGCACAATATACTGCCCCAGCAGCACCAACTACCACAGTGCAGCACAATATACTGCCCCAGCAGAACCAAATACCACAGTGCAGTACAATATACTGCCCCAGTAGAACCAAATACCACAGTGCAGCACAATATACTGCCCCAGCAGAACCAACTACCACAGTGCAGCACAATATACTGCCCCAGCAGAACCAAATACCACAGTGCAGCACACAATACTGCTCCAGTAGAACCAAATACCACAGTGCAGCACAATATACTGCCCCAGTAGAACCAAATACCACAGTGCAGCACAATATACTGCCCCAGCAGAACCAAATACCACTGTGCAGTACAATATACTGCCCCAGCATGACCAGATACCACAGTGCAGCACAATATACTGCCCCAGCAGAACCAAATACCACAGTGCAGCACAATATACCTCCCCAGCAGAACCAAATACCACAGTGCAGCACAATATACTGCCCCAGCAGCACCAACTACCACAGTGCAGCACAATATACTGCCGCAGCAGAACCAGATACCACAGTGTAGCACAATATACTGCCCCAGCAGAACCAGATACCACAGTGCAGCACACAATACTGCTCCAGTAGAACCAAATACCACAGTGCAGCACAATATACTGCTCCAGCAGAACCAAATACCACAGTGCAGCACAATATACTGCCCCAGCAGAACCAAATACCACAGTGCAGCACAATATACCTCCCCAGCAGAACCAAATACCACAGTGCAGCACAATATACTGCCCCAGCAGAACCAAATACCACAGTGCAGCACAATATACTGCCCCAGCAGAACCAAATACCACAGTGCAGCACAAAATACCGCCCCAGCAGAACCAAATATCACAGTGCAGCACAATATACCTCCCCAGCAGAACCAAATACCACAGTGCAGCACACAATACTGCTCCAGTAGAACCAAATACCACAGTGCAGCACAATATACTGCCCCAGCAGAACCAAATACCACAGTGCAGCACAATATACCTCCCCAGCAGAACCAAATACCACAGTGCAGCACACAATACTGCTCCAGCAGAACCAAATACTACAGTGCAGCACACAATACTGCTCCAGTAGAACCAAATACCACAGTGCAGCACACAATACTGCTCCAGTAGAACCAAATACCACAGTGTAGCACAATATACTGCCCCAGCAGAACCAAATACCACAATGCAGCACAATATACCTCCCCAGCAGAACCAAATACCACAGTGCAGCACACAATACTGCTTAATAGTAGAACCAAATACCACAGTGTAGCACAATATACTGCCCCAGCAGAACCAAATACCACAGTGCAGCACAATATACCGCCCCAGCAGAACCAAATACCACAGTGCAGCACAATATACTGCTCCAGTAGAACCAAATACCACAGTGCAGCACAATATACTGCTCCAGTAGAACCAAATACCACAGTGCAGCACAATATACTGCTCCAGTAGAACCAAATACCACAGTGCAGCACAGTATACTGCCCCAGCAGAACCAAATACCACAGTTCAGTACAATATACTGCCCCAGCAGAACCAAATACCACAGAGCAGTACAATATACTGCCCCAGCAGAACCAAATACAACAGTGCAGTACAATATACTGCCCCAGCAGAACCAAATACCACAGTGCAGTACAATATACTGCTCCAGTAGAACCAAATACCACAGTGCAGCACAATATACTGCCCCAGCAGAACCAAATACCACAGTGCAGCACAATATACTGCTCCAGTAGAACCAAATACCACAGTGCAGCACAATATACTGCCCCAGTAGAACCAAATACCACAGTGCAGCACAATATACTGGCCCAGCAGAACCAAATACCACAGTGCAGCACAATATACTGCCCCAGCAGAACCAAATACCACAGTGCAGCACAATATACTGCCCCAGCAGAATTAAATACCACAGTGCAGCACAGTATACTGCCCCAGCAGAACCAAATACTACAGTGCAGCACAATATACTGCCCCAGCAGAACCAAATACCACAGTGCAGCACAATATACTGCCCCAGCAGAACCAAATACCACAGTGCAGCACAATATACTGCCCCAGCAGAACCAAATACCACAGTGCAGCACAATATACTGCCCCAGCAGAACCAAATACCACTGTGCAGTACAATATACTGCCCTAGCAGAACCAAATACCACAGTGCAGCACAATATACTGCTCCAGTAGAACCAAATACCACAGTGCAGCACAATATACTGCCCCAGCAGAACCAAATACCACAGTGCAGTACAATATACTGCCCTAGCAGAACCAAATACCACAGTGCAGCACACAATACTGCTCCAGTAGAACCAAATACCACAGTGCAGCACAATATACTGTCCAAGCAGAACCAACTACCACAGTGCAGCACAATATACTGCCCCAGCAGAACCAAATACCACAGTGCAGCACAATATACTGCCCCAGCAGAACCAAATACCATAGTGCAGCACAATATACCGCCCCAGCAGAACCAAATACCACAGTGCAGCACAATATACTGCCCCAGCAGAACCAAATACCACAGTGCAGCACAATATACTGCCCCAGCAGAAGTTAAATACCACAGTGCAGCACATAATACTGCCCCAGCAGAACCAAATACTACAGTGCAGCACAATATACTGCCCCAGCAGAACCAAATACCACAGTGCAGCACAATATACTGCCCCAGCAGAACCAAATACCACAGTGCAGCACAATATACTGCCCCAGCAGAACCAAATACCACAGTGCAGCACAATATACTGCCCCAGCAGAACCAAATACTACAGTGCAGCACAATATACTGCCCCAGCAGAACCAAATACCACTGTGCAGTACAATATACTGCCCTAGCAGAACCAAATACCACAGTGCAGCACAATATACTGCCCCAACAGAATTAAATACCACAGTGCAGCACATAATACTGCCCCAGCAGAACCAAATACTACAGTGCAGCACAATATACTGCCCCAGCAGAATTAAATACCAGAATGCAGCACATAATACTGCCCCAGCAGAACCAAATAGCACAGTGCAGCACAATATACTGCCCCAGCAGAACCAAATACCACAGTGCAGTACAATATACTGCCCCAGCAGAACCAAATACCACAGTGCAGTACAATATACTGCCCCAGCAGAACCAAATACCACAGTGCAGCACAATATACCGCCCCAGCAGAACCAAATACCACAGTGCAGCACACAATACTGCTCCAGTAGAACCAAATACCACAGTGCAGCACAATATACTGCCCCAGCAGAACCAAATACCACAGTGCAGCACAATATACCTCCCCAGCAGAACCAAATACCACAGTGCAGCACAATATACTGCCCCAGCAGAACCAAATACTACAGTGCAGCACACAATACTGCTCCAGTAGAACCAAATACCACAGTGCAGCACACAATATACTGCCCCAGCAGAACCAAATACCACAGTGCAGTACAATATACTGCCCCAGTAGAACCAAATACCACAGTGCAGCACAATATACTGCCCCAGCAGAACCAAATACCACAGTGCAGCACAATATACTGCCCCAGCATGACCAGATACCACAGTGCAGCACAATATACTGCCCCAGCAGAACCAAATACCACAGTGCAGCACAATATACCTCCCCAGCAGAACCAAATACCACAGTGCAGCACAATATACTGCCCCAGCAGAACCAAATACCACAGTGCAGCACAATATACTGCCCCAGCAGAACCAGATACCACAGTGCAGCACAATATACTGCCCCAGCAGAACCAGATACCACAGTGCAGCACACAATACTGCTCCAGTAGAACCAAATACCACAGTGCAGCACAATATACTGCTCCAGCAGAACCAAATACCACAGTGCAGCACAATATACTGCCCCAGCAGAACCAAATACCACAGTGCAGCACAATATACCTCCCCAGCAGAACCAAATACCACAGTGCAGCACAATATACTGCCCCAGCAGAACCAAATACCACAGTGCAGCACAATATACTGCCCCAGCAGAACCAAATACCACAGTGCAGCACAAAATACCGCCCCAGCAGAACCAAATATCACAGTGCAGCACAATATACCTCCCCAGCAGAACCAAATACCACAGTGCAGCACACAATACTGCTCCAGTATAACCAAATACCACAGTGCAGCACAATATACTGCCCCAGCAGAACCAAATACCACAGTGCAGCACAATATACCTCCCCAGCAGAACCAAATACCACAGTGCAGCACACAATACTGCTCCAGCAGAACCAAATACTACAGTGCAGCACACAATACTGCTCCAGTAGAACCAAATACCACAGTGCAGCACACAATACTGCTCCAGTAGAACCAAATACCACAGTGTAGCACAATATACTGCCCCAGCAGAACCAAATACCACAGTGCAGCACAATATACCTCCCCAGCAGAACCAAATACCACAGTGCAGCACACAATACTGCTCCAGTAGAACCAAATACCACAGTGTAGCACAATATACTGCCCCAGCAGAACCAAATACCACAGTGCAGCACAATATACCGCCCCAGCAGAACCAAATACCACAGTGCAGCACAATATACTGCTCCAGTAGAACCAAATACCACAGTGCAGCACAGTATACTGCCCCAGCAGAACCAAATACCACAGTTCAGTACAATATACTGGCCCAGCAGAACCAAGTACCACAGAGCAGTACAATATACTGCCCCAGCAGAACCAAATACAACAGTGCAGTACAATATACTGCCCCAGCAGAACCAAATACCACAGTGCAGTACAATATACTGCTCCAGTAGAACCAAATACCACAGTGCAGCACAATATACTGCCCCAGCAGAACCAAATACCACAGTGCAGCACAATATACTGCTCCAGTAGAACCAAATACCACAGTGCAGCACAATATACTGCCCCAGCAGAACCAAATACCACAGTGCAGCACAATATACCGCCCCAGCAGAACCAAATACCACAGTGCAGCACAATATACTGCCCCAGCAGAAGTTAAATACTACAGTGCAGCACAATATACTGCCCCAGCAGAACCAAATACCACAGTGCAGCACAATATACTGCCCCAGCAGAACCAAATACCACAGTGCAGCACAATATACTGCCCCAGCAGAACCAAATACCACAGTGCAGCACAATATACTGCCCCAGCAGAACCAAATACCACAGTGCAGCACAATATACTGCCCCAGCAGAACCAAATACTACAGTGCAGCACAATATACTGCCCCAGCAGAACCAAATACCACTGTGCAGTACAATATACTGCCCTAGCAGAACCAAATACCACAGTGCAGCACAATATACTGCCCCAACAGAATTAAATACCACAGTGCAGCACATAATACTGCCCCAGCAGAACCAAATACTACAGTGCAGCACAATATACTGCCCCAGCAGAACCAAATACCACCGTGCAGCACAATATACTGCCCCAGCAGCACCAAATACCACAGTGCAGCACAATATACTGCTCCAGCAGCACCAAATACCACAGTGCAGCACAATATACTGCCCCAGCAGAACCAAATACCACAGTGCAGTACAATATACTGCCCCAGCAGAACCAAATACCACAGTGCAGTACAATATACTGCCCCAGCAGAACCAGATACCACAGTGCAGTACAATATACTGCCCCAGCAGAACCAAATACCACAGTGCTGCACAATATACTGCCCCAGCAGAACCAAATACCACAGTGCAGCACAATATACTGCCCCAGCAGAACCAAATACAACAGTGCAGCACAATATACTGCCCCAGCAGAACCAAACACCACAGTGCAGCACAATATACTGCCCCAGCAGAACCAAATACTACAGTGCAGCACAATATACTGCCCCAGCAGAATTAAATACCACATTGCAGCACAATATACTGCCCCAGCAGAACCAAATACTACAGTGCAGAACAATATACTGCCCCAGCAGAACCAAATACCACAGTGCAGCACAATATACTGCCCCAGCAGAACCAAATACTACAATGCAGAACAATATACTGCCCCAGCAGAACCAAATACCACAGTGCAGCACAATATACTGCCCCAGCAGAACCAAATACCACAGTGCAGCACAATATACTGCCCCAGCAGAACCAAATACTACAGTGCAGCACAATATACCGCCCCAGCAGAATTAAATACCACAGTGCAGCACAATATACTGCCCCAGCAGAATTAAATACCACAGTGCAGCACAATATACTGCCCCAGCAGCACCAACTACTACAGTGCAGCACAATATACTGCCCCAGCAGGACCGAATACCACAGTGCAGCACAATATACTGCCCCAGCAGAACCAAATACCACAGTGCAGCACAATATACTGCCCCAGCAGAACCAAATACTACAGTGCAGCACAATATACTGCCCCAGCAGAACCAGATACCACTGTGCAGTACAATATACTGCTCCAATAGAACCAATACCACAGTGCAGCACAATATACTGCCCCAGCAGAACCAAATACCACAGTGCAGCACAATATACTGCCCCAGCAGAACCAAATACTACAGTGCAGCACAATATACTTCCCTAGCAGAATTAAATACCACAGTGCAGCACATAATACTGCCCCAGCAGAACCAAATACCACAGTGCAATATAAAATAGCACCGCCCGTGCCACAATATAGATAAACGGTATAATTGTCCTGATGACAGTAATACAGCTGAGTTCAGTAGGGGACCTGCGGCCCCTGGCAGGGTGCATAAGTGCCTGATGATCCTACATGAATTAAAGGGGTTGTCCTACCCCCATTTTCACCCAGGCAGTCCCACTGATATGAGCATTGGAGCATTTTATGAATCGCGCAGGGCAGGGGCCTTTTTCTGGAGATCCAGTAACGGGCTCTCCATAGGACTGTTAGGCGGAGGCTAAGGGGGAATCCAAAAAATATCTGTTGACACCCTAACGAAACCCACACAAATCCCATTAAACTCAATCTGGACTGTTCGGCTCTGTTGTATTTGGCTATGTGCCGAATCCAGCACTTATTTCCCCAATTTATCTCTTATACCTTTGGATGGATTGGAAAAGGCATTTGACAGAAGCAACTCTCTCACTCCCCCATCCAACATCATACAGAAAGACCAAAAAAAAGAAAATCTCTAAATTGCTCTTTTCCGTTGATCCCATCTCCTAGAAAAGAAAAAGTTACCAAAACAGCACTAATGATGTCTGTGAAGGTTCTCATTGATCCAGGTCATGGTATATCTGTACAGAATAAATCAAGGCAACTGGACGTACTGTAGATTTCTTGAAAACATTTCACTCGTTCTTCCAACGAGCTTTCTCAATTCTTCTATTCTTCTTCTATTTCTTCAATTCTTTCTCAATTCTCAGAATTGAGAAAGCTCGTTGGAAGAACGAGTGAAACATTTTCAAGAAATCTACAGTAAGTCCAGTTGCCTTGATTTATTCTTTACAGACATACCAATGATCATCCCTGTCGCTGCAGCCCTGATGTGCCCGTATACCCTGGACAGGATCGGTCACTGTCCTCATACAGCACACGACCACTGAGGCCAGTGATTGGCTGCAGCAATCACATGGAGTATGGGGGTGCAAGCAAAGCCCGGCAAGGAGGACTGAGTATTGAGGTTGGAAGTAGCGGTAATAGGGGAGTATATGTTATTTCCCCCCATTTTTTATGTTTTCTGTCATTTTGTATCCAATTTTTCAAAACGGCTAGCCTGTTTTTTTAATTTTGTCAATTTTATTAGAATTTTTTTTTAATGACCTCAAGCGGAGTGATTCTGTGCAAATAATTGCAACTTTTTAAGAAGATGCAGCTCATAAAGTTGACGAAAACACACGCATCACTTTAAAATCATGGCCGTTTCATCCAGACAATACAAAAAATCAGCGCAGATGAAAAAGTGGCGCAAATATTAAATAAACAGTACACATCACATGTAAAAAACTGAGAAAAACGTAGCGCTGGGAAAAAATGATCGCAATAATAAACGGGCGCTATAGTTTTTCGAGGTGCCATCCATGTATGAAAAATTTCCTTAGATGTCAAGTCCTTTACTGCAATTACTTTTCCCTTTTTAGTCATTTAAAATTAGATTATTAATAATTAGAGAGCGATGTACTCACTGTCATTTATTAACACATTCACGTGACAGGAGCATAGCAAACACTAGGTCCCTGCTCCGAACAATATAGGGTTAATCAGCGCCAGAGCCTAGCCTGGACACTTGGCCGCACTGAGCTCCCGCCAACCGTCGCTCCCTTTTCGGATCCAAACATTTGAGACGGTCCCTAAGTGACCTCTAAAAGTAAGGTAACCCAACAAGTGGGCGGGGTTATTCAAATATCTCCCCCTCATACAGCAAACAAGAATCCGTCCAGGTAACGCCCACTGTGGGCGGTGTTAGCGAGTTAAGGGTCTGGTTTATTTAAAGGCACCGAGGGCGTTTTCTCTGTGGATAAACTGCTGGGCTTGGTATACGGGTCTGATGGCGCCCTTAGGGTTGATGCAGATTCTGAGTCGGAAGGCTCTGGGACTTGGGGTGAAGAGAGTATGGTTTCGGGGTATACACCGGGGAAGGTAAGTGAGCAGCTGATCCTTGAAGACCCTGGAGTTTGCAGCGCTGGCGACCCTTTTAATGTATTGCTGTACCTTGACAGTGGGGTTTCCATGTAGTTTTGCATTTATAGCTATAGGGCACCAGGAGCTGTACAGGTTATGCCATAGCGGGATGAACATGACGATGAAGGCTGGCACCATAGCAAATAGTTGGCAGAGAATGGGCACTGTAGAGAATAACTGGTAGAGAGTAACTGGCAGCGTGGTTACTGTAGAGAGTAGATGGTAGAAGAAGTAGATGGCAGGTGTAGAGAACATCTGGCAGAGAAGAGGCACCATAGAGGACATCTGGCAGAGAAGAGGCACCATAGAGAATAGCAGGCAGAGAGTGGGCACTGTAGAGAGTAGCTGGCAGAGATTGGGTGCTGTAGAGAGTAGGTGGTTGAGAGTGGGCACTGTAGAGAGTAGCTGGCAGAGAATGGGTGCTGTAGAGAGTAGGTGGCAGAGATTGGGTGCTGTAGAGAGTAGGTGGCAGAGAGTGGGCACTGTAGAGAGTAGCTGGCAGAAAATGGGTACCGTAGAGAGTAGCTGGCAGAGATTGGGCACTGTAGAGAGTAGCTGGCAGAGATTGGGCACTGTAGAGAGTAGCTGGCAGAGAATGGGTGCTGTAGAGAGTAGGTGGCAGAGAGTGGGCACTGTAGAGAGTAGCTGCCAGAAAATGGGTACCGTAGAGAGTAGCTGACAGAGATTGGGCACTGTAGAGAGTAGCTGGCAGAGATTGGGCACTGTAGAGAGTAGCTGGCAGAGATTGGGCACTGTAGAGAGTAGCTGGCAGAGAATGGGCACTGTAGAGAATAACAGGTGGATGGTGGGCACTGTAGAGAATATTAGGCGGAGAGTGGTCACTGTAAAGAGTAGCTGGCAGTGAATGTGCACTCTAGAGAACATCTGGCAGAGAATGGGCACTGTAGAGAGTAGATGGCAGAAGAAGGGCACTGTAGAGAACATTGGTCAGAGAAGAGACACCATAGAGAATAGCAGTCAGAGAATGTGCACTGTAAAGAGTAGCTTCTGTAGAGAACCTCTGGTAGAGAGTGGGCTCTGTTGAGAGTAGCATGCAGCGAATAGGCAGTGTGAAGAAAAGCTGGCATAGAGTGGGCACCATAAAGAGTAGCTGTTAGAGAATGGGCACTGTAGAGAATAGATGACAAAGAATGGGCACTGTAGAGAGTAGCTGGCAGAGAATGGGCACTATAGAAAATAGATGGCAAAGAATGGGCACTATAGAGCAGTGTTTCCCAACCAGTGTGCCTCCAGCTGTTGCCTTTGGCTGTGCGGGCATGCTGGGAGTTGTAGTTTTGCAACAGCTGGAGGCACACTGGTTGGGAAACACTGCTATAGAGAATAGATGGCAAAGAATGGGCACTAGAGAATAGCAGTCAGAGAGTGGGCACTGTAAAGAGTAGCTTCTGTAGAGAACATCTGGTAGAGAGTGGGCACTGTTTAGACAAGCATGCAGAGAATGGGCAGTGTGGAGAATAGCCGGCATAGAGTGGGCACTGTAGAGAGTAGTTGGCAGAGAATGGGCACTGTAGAGAGTAGCTGGTAGAGGATGGGCACTTTAGAGAGTAGCTGGCAGAGAATGGGCACTCTAGAGAGTAGCTGGCAGAGTGGTTACTGTAGAGAGTAGCTGTCAGAGAATGGGCACTCTAGAGAAGAGATGGCAGTAGAAGGGCAGCTCATAAAGGGCACTGGCAAAAAATGGCGGAGAATGGGCACAGTAGAGAGCAGCGGGTAGTAAAGTACAGTGAATGAGTCGTCTCTCTTATTGTGATATTATTCCTGTGTTGTCTGTGAAAGATTATACATTATGGACGTCCCGACTGATGCATCATATTGGTTAAATTTGAGAAATTGAGTTTAACTCTGGTAAACGTAGGGTTACACATGTTATACTGTATACATGCCAGGATGACCTGACGGGAAACCACTGGGTAAAATGGCAAGTGGTTGGCACTGATGCCTTGCAGCACTTAGGTCCTAAGTGCGACTCCGACCAAGCACAACATCTGCATGGAGTTTGTATGTTCTCCCTGTGTTTCTGTGGGTTTCCCCCGGATACTCCAAAGACATACTGATAGGGAACATAGATTGTGATCCACAGTGTGATGATAATGTCTGTAAAGTGCTGCGGAATATAGTAGCGCTATATAAGTGCATATAATAAATAATAGGAAAGGTTTTATTGTAGTAACCCGTGTCAGGCAGCTGTTGCAAAGGCCAGTAAGAATATGGGGATGCAGATATGTGTGACGAGAACATAGTTCTATCGCCTCACTATTCAAACACTACACACTGGGGGATTTTATCAAAGGCCGTACGGGTGGAAAAGTCACACAAGTGACATTTTGCATAAAAAATTTCAAACTTTGTGCCATTTTACCACAGTCTCATCGTTTTTGAAAAAAGTGGTCAGGGCAAATCTATGGCAAGCTCATTAGTTGGTAGATGTGAAACAAGGTCTTCAACTATCATGCGTCATTTATAGTGCCGGTCTCCTCGTATTGACGGAAGAACGTTTTGGGCCCCTAGTGCCTCTGTTATTTTACAGTATTAAAGCAGAATGTGTAAAAAGGGCACAAAAACAAGAGCGGAAGCCGGTAAGAAAGAGCCGTGGGCTTTCCATGGTAATGACTCCTTAGAGAATCCTTCACTCTCCCTGGTGATTACTTTCACATTCTCGGTGTGATAATATGCGGCACGGTTATGTTTGGGTTGTTACTTAGAAACGATAAGGCACAGACGGTAGGTGACACTTCAGATATTGGTGACGTCACTCACTGTATTAGATAAGGTTTGGTGGTGGACATTGATGTGTGCCAGCAAAGCTTCTGCTCACTTTGCCAGCGAGGATACAGGTCCCTGGTGCTGATCAGGGATTTCCTAATGTTTTATGCGTTGGGCTTTATATTATTATGTTTTATGTGTTGGATGTGATAGTTACATAGTTAATACAGTTGAAAAAAAGACATAAATCCATCAAGTTCAACCAAGGGATAGGTGGGGACGCGAATCCCAGAAGAAGAGCTAGGACAAGGTCTCTTCTATGTCCTCTAGGACCAACATACAGTACACTAGTGAGACTCAGATTTCTACACGTTTTCATAAGCATTAATGTCATTTACTTTTAAGAATTCATCTAACCCCTTTTTAAAACTGTCCACTGGACCTGCTGTGACCACGTCCTGAGGAGGTCTATTCCACAGATTCACAGTTCTTACAGTAAAGAAGTTTTGACACTTCTGGAGACTGAACTTTTTCCTCTCCAGTCTTAGGCGTGCCCCCTTGTCTTTTGAGGAGATTTTGCTTGGAACTGTTTTTCTCTGTATTTTTTGTATGGCCCATTTATATATTTGTATAGGTTAATCATGTTCCCCCTTAGACGTCTCTTCTCAAGACTAAAAAAATGGAATTATTTTAATCTTTCTTCATAACTAAGACCCTCCATGCCCCTTATCAGTTTAGTCGCTCTCCTCTGTACTTTTTCCAGCTGCAGAGTGTCCTTTCTATGGACTGGTGCCCAGAACTGAACTGCATATTCCAGATGAGGCCGCACCAACGCTTTGTAAAGTGGTAATATTACATCCCTGCCCCGCGAGTCCATGTCTCGTTTAATGCATGACAATATCCTGGGGGCCTTAGAAGCAGCTGATTGACATTGTGTGCTGTTATTTAATCTACTATCTACAAGGACACCCAAATCCTTCTCTACAAGTGACTCCCCCAGTGTTACATCCCCTAGGACATATGAAGCACGAGTATTATTACTACCAAGATGCATAACTTTACATTTGTCCACATTGAACATCATTTGCCAAGTTGACGCCCAATCACTCAGAGTGTTCAAGTCAGCTTGTAGTGTGTGGACATCTTCCATAGACTGTACAGTTCTACACAGCTTAGTGTCATCTGCAAAAATATGTTTTATGTGTTGGGTTTGATATTATTGTTTTATGTGTTGGGTTTGATATCTCTTATCTGATTTACTAGGTCGTGGGGCAATAAACAGTAGCTCTCTGGTGTCACCTTGACATCATGGCAGTAACTAGTCAGTATAGGGTTGCAGGAGGCCTGTGCATCGGCAGTTTTACATAATTTACATAAGTGCTTTTACTGGATCGTAAGCAAACTGGAAAGCTCTCCTCCTGTCGGTGCACGTGTCTGTAGAAGCCTCCAGAAGCAGTAACAATCCATTTCAATGAAAGATCAGCACCAGATTACTTTAACTTCTTTATTTGACTACCAATGGTTCTAGATACCACTCTCTCACGCGTTTCAGACCTGTAGGTCCTTATTCATATCCTGAGCACTTAGTTTGCACATTTCAGACTAGTACAGTCCATATTCATAGCCTGAGCACTCAGCTTATGTGTTTCAGACCAGTGCAGTCCTTATTCATTGCCTGGGCAATTAGCTTACACGTTTCAGACCAGTACAGTGCTTATGCATAGTCTGAACACTCAACATATGCATGTCAGACCAGTACGGTCGTTATTTATAGCCTGATCACCTACTTCACGCATTTTAGACTGGTACAGTCCATAATTGTAGGCTGAGCACTCAGCTTATGCTTTTTAGACCAGTGCAGTCCTTATTCATACCCTTAACAATCAGTCTACGTGTTCCAGACTAGTACGGTCCTTGGTTGTAACCTGATCACTTATTAACAATTTTTAGACACAGTTTAGTACAGTGCTTATTCATAGTCTGAACACTGCATGTCAGACCAGTACGGTCGTTATTTATAGCCTAATGGTTGAGAAAGCTGAACCCGCGCTGACTTAAAGACAGAATCAACCAATATATAGAATATATCCGAATTGGTTTCACTTTCACTATCGCTGTAAGAGATGGTGCAGTCTTCAGCTTCGTTCTCCAGCGTGCGGCTCTGGCCGGTAGCTCGTGCGCACGAGGGGAAGCAGCGCTATTGTTTCCAGGAGAACGGACCTTCATCGTGACGTCACACGCTCGTGTCTACGGATGCCTCCTGAGTCCACACTTCCAACGTGTTTCGGAATGCTCGGATTCCTTCATCAGGGATAAGTGTGGTTCTTACTACTTGGAGTTTTATAGGCGTCTGTCTTCATGGTAACTAGCCCATTACATAGGAGACTAATACCATTCTGGCATAAGCTACCCATAAGCACTTTGTATCTCTCCCTTTAGGCTATATACTATCCCTCCCTATATGCTATACAGTTGCAAGAAAAAGTATGTGAACCCTTTGGAATGATATGGATTTCTGCACAAATTGGTCATAAAATATGATCTGATCTTCATCTAAGTCACAACAATAGACAATCACAGTCTGCTTAAACTAATAACACACAAAGAATTAAATGTTACCATGTTTTTTTTTTGAACACACCATGTAAACATTCACAGTGCAGGTGGAAAAAGTATGTGAACCCTTGGATTTAATAACTGGTTGAACCTCCTTTGGCAGCAATAACTTCAACCAAACGTTTCCCGTAGTTGCATATCAGAGGTGCACAACGGTCAGGAGTAATTCTTGGCCATTCCTCTTTACAGAACTGTTTCAGTTCATTATATTCTTGGGATGTCTGGTGTGAATCGCTTTCTTGAGGTCATACCTCAGCATCTCAATCGGGTTGAGGTCAGGACTCTGACTGGGCCACTCTAGAAGGCGTATTTTCTTCTGTTTAAGCCATTCTGTTGATTTACTTCTATGCTTTGGGTCGTTGTCCTGTTGCAACACCCATTTTCTGTGGAGCTTCAGCTGGTGGACAGATGGCCTTAAGTTCTCCTGCAAAATGTCTTGATAAACTTGGGAATTAATTTTTCCTTCGATGATAGCAATCCGTACAGGCCCTGACGCAGCAAAGCAGCCCCAAACCATGATGCCCCCACCACCATACTTCACAGTTGGGATGAGGTTTTGATGTTGGTGTGCTGTGCCTCTTTTTCTCCACACATAGTGTTGTGTGTTTCTTTCAAACAACTCAACTTTGGTTTTATCTGTCCACAGAATATTTTGCCAGTACTGCTGTGGAACATCCAGGTGCTCTTGTGCAAACTGTAAATGTGCAGCAATGTTCTTTTTGGACAGAAGTGGCTTCCTCTGTGGTATCCTCCCATGAAATCCATTCTTGTTTAGTGTTTTACGTATCGTAGATTCGCTAACAGGGATGTTAGCATATGCTAGAGACTTTTGTAAGTCTTTAGCTGACGCTCTAGGATTCTTCTTCACCTCATTGAGCAGTCTGCGCTGTGCTCTTGCAGTCATCTTTACAGGACAGCCACTCCTAGGTAGAGCAGCAGCAGTGCTGAACTTTCTCCATTTATAGAGAATTTGTCTTACCATGGACTGATGAACAGCAAGGCTTTTGGAGATACTTTTATAACCCTTTCCAGCTTTATTCAAGTCAACAATTCTTAATCGTAGGTCTTCGCAGAGCTCTCTTGTGCAAGGCATCATTCACATCAGGCAATGCTTCTTGTGAAAAGTAAACCCAGAAATGGTGTCTGTTTTTTATAGGGCAGGGCAACTGTAACCAACACCTCCAATCTCATCTCATTAATTGGACTCCAGTTGGCTGGTTGGCACCTCACTCCAATTAGCTCTTGGACATGTCATTAGTCTAGGGGTTCACATACTTTTTCCACCTGCACTGTGAATGTTTACATGGTGTGTTCAATAAAAACATGGTAACATTAAATTCTTTGTGTGTTATTAGTTTAAGCAGACTGTGATTGTCTATTGTTGTGACTTAGATGAAGATCAGATCACATTTTATGACCAATTTGTGCAGAAATCCATATCATTCCAAAGGGTTCACATACTTTTTCTTGCAACTGTATATAATAAAATGTGGTATATATATATATATGTGTGTATGTTTTATTGGCTCCGCTTTATTTATATCCTACTTTGTTTACGGTAAAGCAAATAGCTCTATCTCCTGATTCAGTCCCGCAGGTGCGAGGCTGTTTAGATTATAAATCCATTTACTCTCATTTCCGGACATAAGTTTGATGTAATCACCCCCTCTTGCACCCGGTTTTATTTGTTCAATACTCCCAAAGGTAGAGCCCCCAAATTTCCCTCCATGTTTTTATCTAAAATGGCGTGAAGGTGGGTGACCATCAAATTCTTTATTTATATTTCTTATATGTTCACTTATTCTGATATATAGTGGTCGTTTTGTTCTTCCCACATATAAATTCTCACTGGGGCATTTCATATAAATAACTCCACTTGAATGACATGTAAGGTGAATCTTAATTTTATGTTTTCTTTTCATTATTAAATTCCATAATGGGTTTTTTCCGTTTTAAAAGTTGGCATGCTTTACACATTTTGCAGGGTAAAAAAAACTTTTTTTTATTTTTAGTAATTTGGCTATTTTGGTTTCCACCCATAATTGTATTAATTTTAATAGAAGGAGCGATTAGGTTCCCCAGATTTTTTGCTTTCTTAAAAATGAAACTAAGGTGTTGGGATAATTTATTTCCCTATAACTTTATCTTGCTTCAAAATGTCCCAATGATGTTTAAAAAAAAAAAAGTTTCTCCTTTTCGTTATATTGAGTAATTATAGGGACTTTGAAATCAATTTCATGCTTTTCTTTACTTGCCTTATCTCTAGTCACCTTTTGTAGAAGCGTATTTCTCTCAATTTGCTTTACTGCTTGTTTTAATTTTTCAAGTTCATTTATTTTGTAACCTTTTTCTTCAAATTCCATGTGAATTCTACTGTTGTACAGTTCCTCCTCGATCGCTTCCCTACCTTTATTATTTTCTATTATAGTGTAGAGGGATGTGACATCTAAAGTGCCTAAGATGTATTAAGGTTTCCACTCTATGGTCTCCAAAATGTGTAAAATATGTTTGGTGTCCTTCAAATAAGCTGGGAGTTTTTGGACGTAGTTTTGAAAAATAACGTCCACATATTTGGACAAGTTTGAAGTCAGACTTCCAATGCCCGATATTATGGGTCTCCCTGGCGGGTGGGTTCCAGATTTGTGTACTTTTGGCAAATAAAAAAAATTGATGTTCTAGGATGTTGGATATTAATATAATTTGCCTCTTCTATAGTTAAAATGCCCTTTTTCTTCCCATTCTGTACCAATTTATTCAATCCTATTCTATATTGCTGTATTGGATTTTTCATAAGTTTTTTTGTCACTCAACAGTCTCATAGATTCATTATGGTATTGTTCATTGACTAAAATAACGCAGGGCGGAGAATCACACCATTATTCATCTGTAACATTCTTATACTTTTCTGTTCCTATTTACTCAAATTATGAGTAGCTGTCCTTTTTTTTGGATTTATTTTCCTTAGATCCCTCAAAACCAGAGTTTCAAAAGCTCTAAAAGTGTCAGAATATTCATTTATCGGATCAAAATTTGATTTAATCTTCAGGTTGGTGTGCAAAAAAACCCATCATTTTTATTATTATTTTTATTTTCATCGTCTTTCTAATTTTTTATCTTGCTTTTTTCATTTTCCTTTTTATAGAAATATTTCTTCGGAGCAAGATTGCGTAAGAATTTTTTCATACCTATAAATGCATCAAATGGACGAAATTGGGCAGATGGTGCAAATTTTAATCCTTTTTGTAATAATTATGGTGTAACTTTTGGTTAATACATATTTACTTAAAAGGAACCTGTCATCAACTTTATGGTGACCTCCCTTAGGGCAGCATAAATTACTGACAGAAATGCTGATGTCAGCGGTATGTCACTCATGAGCTAAAAGTAAGTGGTTGCTGAGAACCAGCATCATAATCATTGCAGCCCAAGCCTGGAAAAGAGTCAAATCTACCTGAGAAGAGTCCTGGTTATTATAATCTCCTGCTCGCCCGCCATCTGCTGATGATTGGCAGTTCTCTCCTAGAGAGAAAGAGAGAAAACTAGGTAGAAGCCTGTCAGCCATCAGCAGGTGGGCAGGAGAGCAGGAATTCATGAATAACCAGGACTCTTCTCAGGTGGCTGTGACTCTTTTCCAGGCCCAGTCTGCACCGATTGTGATGTTGGTTCTCGGCAACCACTTACTTTTAACTTATAAAGGACAGACCTCTGAAATCAGCTCACCTGTCTCTACTTTATTCTGCCGTCAGTATGGGCACGGGCAGCATAAAGTTAATGACAGGTTCCCTTTAAGTTATATATTTTTTGTCCAGTTACTCCAATCTCCCTTTTGGAGATTTTCTTTCCTCTTGTCCCTCTTTTCGTTCTTTTCTTGACGGTCTGGCCTGAAATTTTTTTTTTTTAACACTTTTTTTTAAATCTTATTTTTATTTGCATTATCTGATTCAGGTCTATTCATATTTAGGTATAGGAGTTTTATTTCTAACTTTTCTCTGAACTGCAGTACTATAAGGCTACTTTCACACCTGCGTTTAGGTCGGATCCGTCTGGTATGTGCCCAGACGGATCCGCACCTATAATGCAAACGCTTAGATCCGTTCAGAACAGATCCGTTTGCATTACCATGAACAAAAAACAAAAAAAATTTTTTTTTTTTTTTTTTTTTGTTCATGATAATGCAAACGGATCCGTTTTGACTTTACATTGAAAGTCAATCGGAGACGGATCCGTTTGAAAATTGAGCCATACTGTGTCAATTTCAAACGGATCCGTCCCCATTGACTTACATTGTAATTCTGGACGGATCCGTTTGACTCCGCACGGCCAGGCGGACACCTGAACGCTGCAAGCTGCGTTCAGGTGTCCGCCTGCTGAGCGGAGCGGAGGACAAACGGAGCCAGACTGATGCATTCTGAGCGGATCCGCATCCATTCAGAATGCATTAGGGCTGGACGGATCCGTTCGGGGCCGCTTGTCATAGCCTTCAAACGGAACTCACAAGCGGAGCCCCGAACGCAGGTGTGAAAGTAGCCTAACTTATACCTTCAACTACCTCTGGTTTTAAATTTATCCCTTCCTGATTTTCCTGTTCATTCATGGACATACTTTCCAGTGGACTAAATTTATTAGAATTTTCCAGAGGACTGTTCTTACTATTTTCTTTCCTATGATTCTTTTATTTTTTCCCCCCAATCTTTTTATTGTTTTATCACAAATATAATAAGTGGATAAGGTTCGGCATAACTGACATTAAGTATGGAGAGTCATAGATAACAACTAATAATGACATCAAGAACAAAGTCTCCTTCCCACCCCCCTCCCTCCCCCCAAACCTGTGCGCCTATCCCAAGAACATGACACCCTGGGAGAACCTCAAATGCTAGTCAAGACTTGAATGGGTGTGCGTCCATGAAGAACTTCGTACAAATACCATGTAGTCTGCTCAAAATGTGAGATGAGTTTAGATTTGATGGAGGTGGAAAGAGTTTTCATAAATAAAGACCATTTTTCAAAAAAAGTTTGGTCAGTTTTTCCTTATCTGATAAAGTGAATATCCAATCCATATTAAACAGAAATGTTATTTTAGCTTGGATGAAGGGGATAGAGGGTATTTCAGGATTAAGCCATTAATGTAAAAGGCTTTTTCTAGTAGCAGCCGCCCAAATGTGAAGTAGAGCTTTATCTCGTTTGGCAAGATTGAACTTGCTCCCAAAGATCTCTTACTCGTGTGCAACCCCACAAATGATGGTATAAATCAGTATTGGGCTCATTACATTTAGAGAAGGAGTAGGTACCGTCAGGAGACATCTTATTTTTAATGCTTGGTGTTATATACACCCTATGAAATATCATAAGAGCCATATCTGTATAGCTGCTGACTGGGGGGTGTTTGTGTATTTTC
Organism: Bufo bufo; assembly: GCF_905171765.1. Classification (NCBI taxonomy): domain Eukaryota; kingdom Metazoa; phylum Chordata; class Amphibia; order Anura; family Bufonidae; genus Bufo; species Bufo bufo. The sequence goes on along the minus strand of NC_053394.1, from coordinate 362,932,418 downwards.
AACGTGGCCTCTATTAATGTTTTGACTTCCAAGTGTGGGAAGTCTTTGATCCATTTCCCCGGACCTGTGGTGGCTATGTCCCAATCTATTCGAGGCCTGAGAAATCTGTAGATAGTACTAGTGGAGGAGATCTGAGATCGAACTCTTTTAAGGAAAGTGTTTAGGCATGCCCGTCTTGAGTCTCCCGGAATATTGTTCATAGAATGTTGAACAAAACTACGTGTTTGTAGATATATAAATTTGTTATGATTAAATGCCGGGAACCGTTGGGAGGCTTCCGTAAAGGAGAGTATAGAGTGGTTAGAGTTTAACATATCGAGGATCCAAATACATCCCTGTGATGCTAGGGTGGTATATATCCTGGGCAGTTTACCCCCTAGAATTCCTGGATGACCCAAAAAGGGTTGAACGAATGTGCATGTACTATCTAATTTGCTGAAATTTTCATACTTTGTGCCAGGCCTGTATAGTGTTCCATAGAACAGAGAAATCTCTTATATTTGGAGGAAGCTCAGCTATTGGAGAGTGCATGAATGCCAAAAGGGAGATGTGAGGAAAAAAATAGTTTTTCCATACCTACATCGCATCCAATCCTATCAATAGCATATCTAAAATTGGTAGCCAAGTTGTATAGTGAAATGTCTGGGAAGTTTAGACCTCCCAATATTGGAGGTTGTTGTAGTTTGTAAAGGCTAATATGATTTCTCCATCAAGAATTCCAAATAGATCGTCTAAAAGTTCTTTGGAGAAGTTTAATATCTGATGCGAGGAGTAGTAGGGGGAGAGTTTAAATCAAAGAGTAGTTTAGGGAAGGCTACCATTTTCAAGAAGCGACCAGAAAAGGATAGTGTAAAATGTTGCCAGGATTGATTTAAGGAAGTGATTGACGCAATGAGAGGACGGTAGTTCAGCTTATATAACTGCGCTGGGTTGGCTGTCAATTTCACCCCTAGGTAAGTAATGTATTCAGGATGCCATTGAAATGGGAATGAGTTACCCCAGTGGTTTCTTGCAGTGCGAAAGATGGGAAGATGCTATAATTGACTATTATTCCATTTATGAGAGACATAGGAGATGATCTTTCCTCGAATAACTGCCTTAGAGGCGGCCCAAAAAAGGGTAATATCTTCCCTGTGACCCTCATTGTCTGAGGCATAAGTTGAGTCAGTACTCTGTACACTAAGGCTGTTGTGTCCGGCGATGTCAGCAGTGTATTTAAAAGTTAGAGCGTGTGTACCGGGGGTGGGGCGCCTGCGCGGTGACTTACTCTCGCTTGTGGTCACTGGCGCAGGTGCAGTGAGCGCCGTACGACGCACGCCATACTCCGGTTCCTGGCAATTCTTCTGCGCATGCGCACGTGACATCTCGTGATCGTTGACGTCATCACACCGCGCGCTGTGCACACAGGTGGACGCCACAGTTCAAATACCGGCGGGCACCTGCGGACGCCAGGTAACATTCATGCCAGCGGCTCTAATTATGTACCGCAACTAGGGGAAGGGGTCCTCCATCTGTCCCCCTTCCTTCTTCCCTTTTTGGCACTTACCTGTGCACTTTATTCCACTGGGGGCTATTTTTCCCAGTTGTTTTTGTACTTGCTGGCAAATATCTTTTCCAGCAAACACTTGGTAGTGAACATCTTCTCCGGCAAGTGTAATATATCTAGCCCATTTTTTATATTCCTCTGATGAGAGGACTGTTTCTGCCTCAGAAACTTGCATGTCGGGATCTTTTCAGGGCCAAATAGGGAACGCAATTCCAGGGTTAGGTTCCGGACGGGGGCCCAACTAGTGGTACACTCAGTGGTTAGACCAACAGGGCTATTGTAGGGTGTGGCGAAACCGACCTCGCCACTGGGTTTTGGAGAGGACTGGCTGCTGGCTTTTTGCCCCAGGATTATGGGCCATATACTAACTTTTAAACCCCTGAACCGATTCAAGTGAATTTTGGATAGGTTTGTCCCCACGTTATACTGTTTGAATGAATGTAAGTTATATGTATGGCCAATGTAAACTCACAAAGTTGTAACAATCTATAATAATTGTAACTTGTCAGCTTGGGAGGAAAATGCTGGGTGTGTTTCTATTGTGCCATTGTCCCATTGTGTGTTTAAATGGTGATGTCTGTCCTGTTGTATCTACATGTGTATTGGCGATCTCCCTTTGTTCTGAGAGATAATTGGATTGCTCCTCAGGTTGTCTCCAGACAGAGGGGAGGAGACCATGATGCATTGTGGGGATATGTTGTCCTATGTCCCAGTCTTCATTCTGGTCCTCTGGGGGCGTGAACGATTGGTTGCTGTAGTTACATTGTATGTGTTGTTAATTACTGATTGGTTGTATTTCAAACCCCTGTGGGCAGTACTATGTTTTTGGTTTGTGAATAAAAGAGGCTGTACGTGAAGTACAGTCAGTTCCTGTTTCACCTTCAACATAGAGCCTCGTCTCATGTGTGTGGGGATTGCTATACGTGTATACTCCCCTGGCTATAACTACTAGCTCTTTTAAGGGCTGTTCCTGCTCTCTGGTTTTAGGAGAGGTCCACCCACTGGAGCCTGGAGCCTTGTCGTAGGTCCAGGGTGGGTAGGAGACGGTGAGACCTCAACCAAGCTTCGGCGGTTCGTGGGGTCTGCAGTGCGTACGGTGTCAAGTGGAGTGCTTGGAGTCCTCGGAAAGCACTAGGAGCATTCATTCAACGGAGGTACCCGGTCGGGGTGCCAGGTGATCCGTTACATTGGTGGCAAGCAGTGGGATGGCGTCCTAGTGTGAGGAGAAGCAGCTCGGAGACACCGTTCGTGGATTTACTAAATTGAGGGTAACGCTAGTATCCGTACAGCGCCCCTGGCTACAGCAGGATGGAATCGGCTAGTCTTCAAACAGCGTTCCACTACGAGGATGAGGATGACCCGGACTGGAGGGATGCAGTCCGGAAAGGCGTCTGGTATGATGCCCTGGAAAATGCCCAGCGGCGGCGGGGCGAGTGTCTCCCCAGTGAGGAACAGCAGTTGCGGATGCGAGTGGCCCTGCGAATGCCCCTTCTGGGAGAGAAGCCCCTGAATGAGTGGGTGACAGAACTGGAGAGCCTGGTATGGAAGGAGCTTTGGCTAGATGACGCCTACCAGGCACTCTGGTGGTATGTGATTCGGCACTCCCCCTGGATGGCTGAGCACGACAGACCCGAGGGTGAGAATTCTGATGGCCCTGGCCTGTTGTTTGAGGCCTTCGCAGAACCGGAGTTCGGAGATGCTGGAGCGTCCCGGTTCTGGGATATCTATGACTACAGGGAGGCTATGCATGATTGGGCTACAGCGAGAGAGGTGAGACAAGACCTGGCATCTCTAGTGACAAAGGAGTGGGAGCTGGAGCAGGACTACCAATACTTCTTCAGCTCAATTCGGTCCCAATATACACTGCCAGAGAGCTGGGTGGCAGTCCCAGACCTACAACCCTACAGCTGGGAAGACCCGACTGAAGTATCCCCTGCTTCAGTACCAGCTACAGAGGTAGAAGTCCTCATAAACTGGTCCTGTGAGGAACCACAACAGGCAGGGGGAGACGGGACCGAGGTCTCTCCACCGGGATGCTGGGCAGCTGGCCCAGACCCTCAACAGCAGCCGGAGTTGCCAGGTGTGGACGCAGGTGGTCCTTACTCGCAAATGTTGAGGGACCTCACAGACTGGTCCTGGGAGGACCCACAGATGGCAGGTGGAGATGGGACCGAGGTCTCTCTACCAGTCCTACAGAGATGCTGGACGGTCGGTCCAGATCTCCAGCCATCTCCGCAGGGATACCAGGAGGAGGAGGGGGACAGCACCCCTAACTCCGATGGTGCAGATGGGACCGCGGTCTCTGCACCAGGCCTACCGGGATGCTGGACGGCCGGTTCAGATCCCCCACCAACCCTGCAGGAATGCCAGGAGGAGGAGGTAAGCGATTCCTCCTCTCCACAGCCGATCTGCAACAAGGTCCTGGGGATAGGATTCCCTGACCACATCCCAGCGGAAGAGCTGGCATCTGGGCAGAGCGCAGTCAGCCTCTGCCCTCCCCTATCCTCTTCTCCAGAGGCTGACTTTCCACAGGCTACCCCAGTGGAAGCGCTGGCATCTGGGCAGAGCACAGTCGGCCTCTGCCCTCCCCTATCCTCTTCTCCAGAGCCGGACTTCCCACAGGCTACCCCAGCGGAAGCGCTGGCATTTGGGCAGAGCGCAGTCGGCCTCTGCCCTCCCCTATCCTCTTCTCCAGAGCCGGACTTCCCACAGGCTACCCCAGCGGAAGAGCTGGCATCTGGGCAGAGCGCAGTCGGCCTCTGCCCACCAAGTACCTACAGTTCCAAGCTGGAGAACCACAAGGAAGCGAGGAGTAGCAGATGCCCACTCAACAGCTGGGGACATACAGAACAGAGCCAGGCCCCAAGATTCAACAGGTCCAGTATTGGGTTGTGGTTGGACTGCCAGACTAACTCAGGTACTGACCGTGAGGTCAGGTATCTGGTTAGTCTTCCCTGGGAGGGGGAGATGTGTGGCGAAACCGACCTCGCCACTGGGTTTTGGAGAGGACTGGCTGCTGGCTTTTTGCCCCAGGATTATGGGCCATATACTAACTTTTAAACCCCTGAACCGATTCAAGTGAATTTTGGATAGGTTTGTCCCCACGTTATACTGTTTGAATGAATGTAAGTTATATGTATGGCCAATGTAAACTCACAAAGTTGTAACAATCTATAATAATTGTAACTTGTCAGCTTGGGAGGAAAATGCTGGGTGTGTTTCTATTGTGCCATTGTCCCATTGTGTGTTTAAATGGTGATGTCTGTCCTGTTGTATCTACATGTGTATTGGCGATCTCCCTTTGTTCTGAGAGATAATTGGATTGCTCCTCAGGTTGTCTCCAGACAGAGGGGAGGAGACCATGATGCATTGTGGGGATATGTTGTCCTATGTCCCAGTCTTCATTCTGGTCCTCTGGGGGCGTGAACGATTGGTTGCTGTAGTTACATTGTATGTGTTGTTAATTACTGATTGGTTGTATTTCAAACCCCTGTGGGCAGTACTATGTTTTTGGTTTGTGAATAAAAGAGGCTGTACGTGAAGTACAGTCAGTTCCTGTTTCACCTTCAACATAGAGCCTCGTCTCATGTGTGTGGGGATTGCTATACGTGTATACTCCCCTGGCTATAACTACTAGCTCTTTTAAGGGCTGTTCCTGCTCTCTGGTTTTAGGAGAGGTCCACCCACTGGAGCCTGGAGCCTTGTCGTAGGTCCAGGGTGGGTAGGAGACGGTGAGACCTCAACCAAGCTTCGGCGGTTCGTGGGGTCTGCAGTGCGTACGGTGTCAAGTGGAGTGCTTGGAGTCCTCGGAAAGCACTAGGAGCATTCATTCAACGGAGGTACCCGGTCGGGGTGCCAGGTGATCCGTTACATAGGGCCCCTAGGGTCATCCGGGGATATATAGGAACATCTTCCTGCGACTCCCACATATTCTAAGGACCTCGTACCATCAAAACCGGACCATCCTACCAAGAAATAGCGAAACGGAGGTGTCTGAAGAGCAGGGGCGTAGCTAAAGGCTCATGGGCCCTGGTGCAAGAGTTGAGTTTGGGCCCCCCTTCCCTCTGCTTTGTGGCCAGGGGGCATATAGGCTTCCTGCTGGCTGAGGTAAAAATTGAAACAGCACCTCCCCCCCATGCCAAATTCTCGACCTAACCCCTTCCCTCCAGCCAGAGTAACAGTGTACCTTGACCAGCATGCACTTTCTATAATACTGGTGTCTTCTTATGTGGCACAGGGGTCTTTGGGCCCCGTCAGGCTCCTGGCCCCGGTAGCGACTGCTACCTCTTCACCCCCTATAGCTACACCCCTGCTGAAGAGCCTATCATCTGTAGGGTAGGACACTGGGTTTCTTTGGTGCCGCCGTGCACCTTCTTGATATAGGTGCAGCTGTGCACCCCCCTTGCACGGTGACTTTTATGCACCTAATCATTGTGTATGCTTTTTTCTTTATGCCGCCGTGCATTTTGTATACATTGCTATATGTTATCTTTTTACCTCACTGTGTATATAGGGTGCCAGCACATACTGATCACTGCCACCCTGTTTTCTGTACACCTAGGGTGCTCGTGCATATCGGCTCTTGCCACCCTCTAGTGTCTGACACTGAAAGCACAAGTGTAGACATAGTTGCTTTTGTTTCCAAAGAGTCCCCCTGTGTGTGTGACTGTGGAAAAATTGTAAGGTGATTGGGCATAATGGCTCCTGTCACCCTTTAGTGTCTGACACTTAGTGTAGACACAGCTTCCCTTGTTTTCAAGGAGTCCCCTGGCGTGTGGGACTGTGAAAAGTTGTATTCACATTGAACTATTTTGAGGGATATATTTTATAATGTATAATAAGTAAAAGTTAAGTCTTAAATAATCCAGATCACTATTCACTATTCTCCCTTTTCATGATTCATGCGAGTGATCATATACGAATATCATTTTCTGATTGAGGCATAAGTTGACCAAAAAACAGAAAGCATAGCTTTAAAATCTTCAGAGTGAAATGGGTAGGAACCAAAGGGCCATTTTTAGGAATGAGGGATAGGTGTAGTTAGGGTTGATTCAAAAATGACCGGAGCATGGTCTGAGATATAGATATCCATAAATCTGGCTGATTTCGAAAGGTGTATGTAGGTGTGTGGGATCAACCAATAATCAATTCTTGCATGGGAGTTATGGACATCTGAGTAATGCGTGTAATCAGTATCTGTGGGATGTAGCAATTGCCAAGGGTCTACTAGATCTAAATGATCCATGAGTGTTTGAATAGCACTAGTAACAGTAGTGGGAGAAGATGTATGCTGCTGAGATCTATCTAGTAAAGCATCGTGAACATCATTGACGTCCCCCCCCCCCCCACTATGACGTTATTTACATCCCAGCCGGCTATAGCCATCAGCAGTGATGCAAAGAAGGCCCTATTGGAGTTATTAGGTGCATACACATTTACCAGACAGTAAGTTATACCTTCAACAATAACCTTTACCAAGAGGTACCTGCCCGCTGGGGTCTCAATAGTCTCTAGTATTTCGTGTTGAATTAGAGAGCTAAATAAGATGGCCACGTCCCTCATTTTCCTAGAGAAGGAAGCTTCAACACAAGTTGGGAATCTTTGGTTACGTAAAGGGGGATGTCCCCCTTTAACCCAGTGAGTTTCCTGCAAAAATACAATGTGTGATTTGAGTTTATGTAGATGGTTTAACACTTTTTTTTACGCTTAATTGGTGTATTGAGGCCATTAACATTCCAGGTACACAAGGTTAGGGTTGAAATGGTGGATGCAGTAATATTGGTAGTACTGGTCATTTAACCAATTCCAAGAAGCGGCCAGAATTGGTATAAATATAATGAGAAGGAGAGGGAAGAACACCCGTCCCAGCGAGCAGGCATCCCCCCCAGCAACTTATGAAGTCCCCCAAAGTAAAGCGCACAGGGATTCCCCTCTGAATGCCCAATCAAAAAACAACAAACTATCACCGCACTGCCCATCAACTTGCAGGAGCAGCACCGTGGTAACAGATAACAAAACATACAGTATTACCGACTCCATAACTGGTGTAGATTAGATAACCTAGGTAAAACAGGCAAAATATTAACCTTACTTCAAAAGTCCCTTATGACCCCGCTCCGGTAGGTGCGGTAGGAGAACCAGGTATAGCTCAACCTGAGGTATGGATGTGGGCGAGAGCCTTCTGGGGGTCGTTGAACACCCACATCTTGTCGCTCATGGAGAAACGGAGGATGGCAGGATATTGAAGGTCGAATCGAATTGATTTATAGCTTACAGACCGGATTGAAAACCCTGCGTTTTTCTGCCACTGTTGAAGAAAAGTCCTGAAATAGGAAAAGTTTGGAATTTTCGTAGCTAACTGTAGCTGCTTGGCGGAAGGCTGCCATAATACTAAATTTATCCTAATAGTTGAGGATCCGAAAAATGCCAGGACTTGGTTTTGAGGAGTTGTCATCACGTGAGGGTGCCCACTCTGTGGTCGCTTTCCACCGTTATTTTAAAAGAGGAGCTTCCCAACTTAAGTTCCTGAGGTAGCCATTCAGATGTGAACCATAAGAGTTTGTTGAGACGTACGGATTCAGGAACTCCAATGAGCCACAAATTGTTATGCCGAGATTGGTTTTCAAGATCGTCCACCTTGTTTTGTAGGGTAACAAGCAGTTGCTCCTTTTCCTCCAGTTGTTCACGACAAGCATGGACCGTGTCCTCTAAGTCAGAGACTCTCTGCTCACCTTTGAATAGGCAAGTATTATGAGTCGTTTCTTGAGATACAATAAGGTCCAGAGAAGATTGGAAGGCCGCCAGCCTAGTATCAATAGTTGGCATTAGTAGTTCAGAGATAGCTTTGGCTGTTGCCTTTGAAGTATCCATAATTGGGTCTGGAGTGATATGTACTGGAGAGGATGGAGTTTGACTGTGGGTTCGAGTCCGAGAACCTTTAGTAGTAGCTGAATTTTTCTCCACGAACTTATCCATGTGTCCACAGAGTAGCGAATACTCACTGTAGAGGTCGAGCTTTAATGTGAAAAAAAAAAAAAGATCCGGGGGAGTCGCGGGATCAATTGTATTACATGAGAAATAAAAAAAAACCCCAAGAGCAGGAGGTTGGGTGCTGAGTACATAATGTTAATGGCTGATGCAAGTAATTCCCTCAAAAAGAGGATCTAAGAATGGGCATGGTAGTAAAGATTTTTAATATGCTGATAAATAAGCCCCACTAAAATGTCAGAGGGGTTTCCTGTAGCTCATCTCCAGTTTAGTGGGAGATCGTAGTGGTGCAGATTCTGCCAGTGTAGGGCCAGTATAATGTAGATTATAGGCAACCCTTGGCTGTATATACAAATGATAGGAAATAGAAATATAGAACAGGGACTATTTCTGTAGTGCTGCTGTATATAAGAACTCCCCAAACTGCGTGCAGATGAAAAATGGCGCGAAAGTGGGAGCATGTATTTCAAACTGTCCACTTGATTTATGAAGAGATTATAAGTCCCCACTAAACTTTGAACTCTACTCCTGTCTTTGCTGTAAAGATGAAGGAAGATAGCTGTCCTGTGAGGATGAAAACGCAGCAGCGCTGGAGAGTATGGGCAGGGACTGTTGTAAGCGCCTGCTGCTGTGCGCTGCTGCCACGAGGTGATGACAGGCGGGTCGGCGCGGGCCGCTGTAATATAGATTGCTTCTGGAGCTTCCAGGGACGAAGGAGTGCCGGGTGAGATGTTGCCCACCCTTGTCCTATCCTTATCCGGACTTGCCTTAGAACAGTCTTAGAAAGGGACCCCAACCTCAAACCCCCACAAATACAATTTCTGTTGGATAACCTACGATTCATACTTGAGAACAACTATTTCATATACCACGGGACAACATACCACCAATGTAAAGGAACCGCGATGGGGACGAGAGTGGCGCCCTCATTCGCAAATCTATTTATGGGGGAATTTGAAAGAACAAGCATTGCCAACCATCCCATCTATAAAGATCATATTGTATACTTTAAAACAGTGGTGCCCAACCATTTTTCGTCTGAGGGCTGCACTGGACTTGGTATAAATTTTGCGGGCCGGAACCAGGTAGCTTTGCCAGAAAGAAATGCAAACGCTGTGCGGGGGCACGTGTGAGCATTACTACTGTGAAGAGGGCACATATCTGGGCATAACTACTGTGAGGAGGGCACATATCTGGGCATAACTACTGTGAGGAGGGCACATATCAGTGTATAACTACTGTAAGGAGGGCACATATCAGGGTATAACTACTGTGAGCTGTGAGGAGGGCACATATCCGGGCATAACTACTGTGAGGGGGCACGAGTGAGCATAACTACTGTGAAGAGCGCACATATCTGGCATAACTACTGTGAGGGGGCACATATCTGGGCATAACTACTGTGAGGGGGCACATATCTGGGCATAACTACTGTGAGGGGGCACATAGCAGGGTATAACTACTGTGAGGGGGCACATAGCAGGGTATAACTACTGTGAGGAGGGCACATATCAGGGCATAACTACTATGAAGAGGGCACATATCTGGGCATAACTACTGTGAGGGGGCACATATCTGGGCATAACTACTGTGAGGGGGCATGTGTGAGCATTGCGTCTGTGAAGAGGGCACATATCTTGGCATTATTACTGTGAGGGGGCATGTGATGTATACATGTGTGTAATGTATGTAGTGCAGTATGTGATGATCACACACTGCACTAATAACATTACACACAAGTATACATCACATACTGCGCTGTCACCTTCTTCTGCAGGTCTACCTTGATGTCTGGTCTTTAGGCTTCAGTCAGATCCTCCACCGCCATGCTTGCGCCGTGTGCCCGACACCACCAGGAGCTGGCCCCTCCTCCTTTCATCTCCCGCCGGCTTCTCCTACAGCAGGGCGCTCTATCTCTCCAGTGCCCGCCCAATCTTAACAATCAGGGGCTTAGCTAGAAATGACTGGGCCCCATAGCAAAAAAATGTATGGGCCACCCCCCTCCCGGATCTCCCACCCCCACATACCTATCGGACCTCCCACCCCTTCCAGAGCTCCCACCCAAACACCCCTCCAGGACCTCACACCCCAACATCCCCACAGCCCTCCCTAGATCCCCCTTCAGTGCCGTCCACAGATATCCCCCCTTCAGTGCCGTCCACAGATATCCCCCCTTCAGTGCCGTCCACAGATATCCCCCCTTCAGTGCCGTCCACAGATATCCCCCCTTCAGTGCCGTCTACAGATATCCCCCCCACCCAGAGCCGCTTCCTAGCTAATTTATTCACTGCACTTGCCTCTGTGAAATTGAAGAGAAGCGCCGTAATCTCGCACAGGCAGAGGCCAGGAAGACGGTGCATGCGCACTTCGATGCCTCTGCCAGTGCGCCTGTGCGAGATTACGGCGCTTCTCTTCAATTTCACAGAGGCAAGTGCAGTGAATAAATTAGCTAGGAGGCGGCGCTGGGCGGGGAGATTGCAGGCACAGGCAGCATCGCTTTGATGCCTGTGCCGTTCGCAGCGCGCCCTGCGCTGATAAAGTCCGGTCACTGCGCGGGCCGCATTTGGCCCGCCGGCCGTAGGTTGGGCATCACTGCTTTGAAAGATATATCGATGATATATTCATCATATGGGACAGTGACGAAACATCCGCCAAATCCTTCAGCCAGTCCCTAAATTGCACCGATTGGGACATCACGTTTAGCGCCAACTTCAGTAGAACAGAAATAGAATTTTTAGACATCATTGTCTCTAGCCAGAACAATACCATTTCCACAAAAAACAATTTCAAGCCTGTCGACACAAATAGCTATATCCATTATTCCAGCTTCCACCAGAAAAGATGGCTACAGAACATACCCTACAGCCAATGCAAACGCATAAGATGAATTTGAATCAACAAAAGTGACTTCATATAGCAAAGACAGGTGATCAAAAAAAGACTAGTAGATAAAGGCTACCCCACCGGCATTATAAAAAATGCTATAAAAAAGAGTCTGCTATCATCACATGAGGAATGCCTAAGGAAAACAACACAAAAACAAGAGAGACCAGACTATGTAAATGTCATCACACAGTATAGCACCTCAAACAAATACATCAGAGAAACACTGGCAAAACACTGGCATATACTGTTACAGGATCCTCACCTGGCAAAATACCTCTCACACACCCCAAAAATCACATATAGACGAGCCCCAACCTTTAGGAGCATCCTAGCCCCTAATAAACAAAAACAACACAACACTAGGGAAAACCGGTCCAATACTACCACCCTGAAGAAACTGGGAAGTTTCAGGTGCCAGTCAAACAGATGGCTATGCTGCAAAATTATTACCCATGAGCAAACCTCTGTTACTTCGAAACACAATGGCATGACCTTTCAGATAAAACAACACATGACTTGCCAATCTGTGTGTGTTATATACCTGATAGAATGCGGGTGCGGCCTACAATACGTGGGGCGTACCACTCAAGCATTACATTGTCACATGAACCAGCACAGGTACAATATTCAACGCCACTATCAGAAACATAGCCTTTCTAGACATTGCGCTACTACAATATAGAAAGAAAAACACCCCTTTAAGGTTACTCCATTAGAGCATATACCCTAAAAACCCTTATAACCGATTTGATCACCTACAGAAACGAGAAATCTTCTGGATTTACCAACTCGACACTCTAACGCCCCATGGTCTAAACGAGATGAATGAAACAATTATATAATCGCCAATATAAAACATCTACTGTACATACCGTATATATGATACAGAATGCCACCCAATGGGCAATGAGTCCCACCTATCCCCTTTATACTCTGAAGACGAGGATATAGGAATGCACGTACCTGCATACATAGACTGACATGGATGGATGCATGTCAGCCTTGCATACGGACAAGGGTCCAACTATAGACATATACCCCCTACTAATTCCACCACGACTAGTGAGGATGTGGGAATGCACATATCTGCACATATGGATGCACATGAATGGATGCATGTGCAACTGTAGATACATACCCTCTACTAATACCAGAGGGTAGAGACATACCCTCTACTAATACCACCATAACTATTAAAGAAGTGGGGATGCACATTATCTGTAAACATATTGATGCAAGTCGGCTGGGCATGCAAGTGCGCGTCTACCTATAGATCCATTTCCTGCACTAACACTATCACGTCCTTCAGTTACATTAAACTGGGTACAACTCACAGTCCAGCACATCAATCCTGTAACCCCCTTTTTTCAATATATATTTCCTATATATATATATATATATATATATATATATGGTACATATTTTTTATGATGAACACTTTTTACTTTCTATGATTCTATTTTATTGTGTAGCACATTTGTATTGTTTGACCTTTATGCTCAATGTATCGATTTAATAAGAGAATCCCTGCCTCTTTGGCCACACCCCCTCTTTAGCCACGCCCCCTGCAATAGTGCGCCCAAACTGGATTTAAATACATGTAATAAAATAAACTCCTATATGAACCTTACACCACACAAAAAGTAATAAACAAAATTTTTATTAATCCAAAATTAGGACATACATATATTACAAGCAATACAAATTACATACACTCACCTAAAGAATTATTAGGAACACCATACTAATACGGTGTTGGACCCCCTTTTGCCTTCAGAACTGCCTTAATTCTACGTGGCATTGATTCAACAAGGTGCTGATAGCATTCTTTAGAAATGTTGGCCCATATTGATAGGATAGCATCTTGCATTTGATGGAGATTTGAGGGATGCACATCCAGGGCACGAAGCTCCCGTTCCACCACATCCCAAAGATGCTCTATTGGGTTGAGATCTGGTGACTGTGGGGGCCATTTTAGTACAGTGAACTCATTGTCATGTTCAAGAAACCAATTTGAAATGATTCGAGCTTTGTGACATGATGCATTATCCTGCTGGAAGTAGCCATCAGAGGATGGATACATGTTCTCATTCTGTTTACGCCAAATTCGGACTCTACCATTTGAATGTCTCAACAGAAATCGAGACTTATCAGACCAGGCAACATTTTTCCAGTCTTCAACAGTCCAATTTTGGTGAGCTCGTGCAAATTGTAGCCTCTTTTTCCTATTTGTAATGGAGATGAGTGGTACCCGGTGGGGTCTTCTGCTGTTGTAGCCCATCCGCCTCAAGGTTGTGCGTGTTGTGGCTTCACAAATGCTTTGCTGCATACCTCGGTTGTAACGAGTGGTTATTTCAGTCAACGTTGCTCTTCTATCAGCTTGAATCAGTCGGCCCATTCTCCTCTGACCTCTAGCATCCACAAGGCATTTCTGCCCACAGGACTGCCGCATACTGGATGTTTTTCCCTTTTCACACCATTCTTTGTAAACCCTAGAAATGGTTGTGCGTGAAAATCCCAGTAACTGAGCAGATTGCGAAATACTCAGACCGGCCCGTCTGGCACCAACAACCATGCCACGCTCAAAATTGCTTAAATAACCTTTCTTTCCCATTCTGACATTCAGTTTGGAGTTCAGGAGATTGTCTTGACCAGGACCACACCCCTAAATGCATTGAAGCAACTGCCATGTGATTGGTTGACTAGATAATTGCATTAATGAGAAATAGAACAGGTGTTCCTAATAATTCTTTAGGTGAGTGTATACTGTAGGAGAGTAGGATTATGGAGAAAAGTCCCTCCAGTACTAGGAATACGGTGCAATAATAGCTCTACAGTCACTGTGCATTATAGCCTAAACCACTTAGTTAACATGATATGGTGCCAAACGGCCTCCTGAAGGTTAAACAGATAAGGAGACAGTGTTGTAACTATCGAGTGCAACAACCAAGTCCCTTAGTTATGGACTGAGAGCAATAATAAAATCATGATACAAACCGACCTGGAGGGAACGGCCCAACGTCCGTTTCGTAGTTGCTTCTTCACAGGGCACACCCACCCATCAAATCAACCCCCCTTATAATATATCATCACTGATTAACATATAATAAGTCCACCGGCTAGTCAGGTGCGCGTCCTAATCAAATAAACACGCACCTGGACGTCTACAAACACCGCAATATCGCGGTGCCCCATGAACAACCCATCACCTGAAATCTCGCGGCAATACACCAAACACCGCAATGACGTGGCGCTATGTGAATGATCTATCGCCCGAAATCTCGCGATATTATGCCAGACCTCAGTGTGGGGCATATCACATGGAATCACACGTGGCACAGCCCGTCACACTCCGAGCCATGTCTCACGACCATCACATGATCGGCCCGGATAGGTATGTTAACTGGACAATAACCGGAAGAAATAAGTTAACCCCCCCCGTTAACCCCCATACAAAAAGTCCCAACAAATAATATATGGGACATATAAAAGACCACTAATTACTAAATACATGTGCTTTTTAAATTGTTGTATGTGAATATTGTCCTGATGAAGGGGGCTGCAAGCCCTTGAAACGCGTTGACCAAAATAAACCTTGTGTGAAAAGACAAGTCCTGCCTACAACACAGCGCCGAAACAAGTGGCTCCAATACCTCCGGATTTTTCTCCTTATTTCGTCACTGCACAAAATCCATAGGATAGTGCAGTTGGGAACCAGGGGTGCAGTCACGCGAACATCCCAGATGCTGGTCGGGATCCAAAAATTACCAGCAAGGCAACACCTTTCGGTAAGCGCAATCTATTACCTCATTTTACCTATTTGTGAAACAATACCACACATGAGGCGCTGCCTCCTCTCTATCTTTTTTATTTGCACTTATCCGGACTTGAATCGCCTCCGGTGCCAGGCAGGGATAGCGTGAGGCAGTCGTCTTTAGATGGAAGGTCCGGAGCTCAGCAAAGATGCGGCCATTGCTTTGCGCCACCTCCCCGAAGTCAAGCTTTCCTATGATTCTTATTAATATGTACTATTGGGGTGAGGGGGATGTGATCAGTTCTATCTCTATAATCCTCTTGTGTTATAGCTGTTTCGAAACTCACGTTATGTATAGTGAAATCCCTACTAATCTCTTCTGTGTCTTCACATACAATTTCATCCACGGTATTAAAGGGATGCTGTCACCGGTATTTGGGGTATAGAGCTGAGGACATGGGTTGCTAGGTGGCCACTAGCACATCCGCAATACCCAGTCCCCATAGCTCATCTCAGGGTAATTTGCATGTGTATCAAATCGTTTTTTTTACACAATAAAAGCACACAGAGCTATGGGAACTGGATATTGCGGATGTGCTAGCGGCCATCTAGCAACCCATGTCCTCAGCTCTATACACAAAATCCCGGTGACAGGTTCCCTTTAAATGTAGATTTTTCTTTCATGTCACTATACCCTTCTCCTATTGTGAGTTGTGGTATTGAGTCCCTCTCAGATTTTAATTTCTTTTTAATTATTATTTTATCAGGGACAGGACTCATCTCAGGTTAATTTGCATATGTATCAAATCGTTTTTTTTTACACAATAAAAGCACACAGAGCTATGGGGACTGGGTATTGCGGATGTGCTAGCGGCCATCTAGCAACCCATGTCCTCAGCTCTATACACAAAATCCCGGTGACAGGTTCCCTTTAAAGACAGATCCAACCAATATATAGAAAGCACAGTCAGTACTTGGCGTTGGCGATGTAAAGTAGATCCTATCCAAATAGGTTTCTCTTTCACTATCGGTGTAAGGCAGGCATCCTCAAACTGCAGCCCTCCAGCTGTTGTAAAACTACAACTCCCACAATGCCCTGCTGTAGGTTGATACCTGTAGGCTGTTCGGGCATGCTGGGAGTTGTAGTTTTGCAACAGCTGGAGGGCCGCAGTTTGAGGATGCCTGCTGTAAGGGATGGTTTTCCCGTAAACAAAGTAGGATATAAATAAAGCGGAGCCAATAAAACATACACATACATATACATACCACATTTTATTATATATTGCATATAGGGAGGGACAGTATATAGCCTAAAGGGAGAGATACAAAGCGCTTATGGGTAGCTTATGCCAGAATGGTATTAGTCTCCTATGTAATGGGCTGGTTACCATGAAGACAGACGCCTATAAAACCCCAAGTAGTAAGAACCACACTTATCCCTGATGAAGGAATCCAAGGATTCTGAAACGCGTTGTAAGTGTGGACTCAGGAGGCATCCGTAGACACGAGTGTGTGACGTCACAATAAAGGTCCGTTCTCCTGGAAACAACAGCGCGGCTTCCCCTCGTGCGCACGAGCTACCGGCCGGAGCCTCACGCTGGAGAAGGAAGCTGAAGACTGTGCCATCCCTTACAGCGATAGTGAAAGTGAAACCAATTTGGATAGGATTTACTTCACATCGCCAATGGCAAGTACTGACTGTGTTTTCTATATTTTGGTTTGATCTGTCTTTAAGTCAGCGCGGGTTCAGCTTTCTCAACCATTAGTCTTATGCAATTTTAGGGGCATTGGCGGTTAGGCCTCACAAACCCAGCAGCGACGAAACCAACAGATCGTAACCTAGTGAAGTTTTTACGGCGGCAGCGCTGGTATCTATTAACCTTTTTGTAGTATAGCTATTTATAGCCTGATCACCTACTTCACTCGTTTTAGACCGGTACAGTCCATAATTGTTGGCTCAGCACTCAGCTTATGTGTTTCAGACCATGGCAGTCCTTATTCATACCCTGAGCAATCAACTTACGTATTTCAGACCAGTACGGTCTTTGTTTGTAGCCTGAGCACTCATTCTTTCAGACCAGTATGGTCCTTATTCATAGTCTGAACGCTCAACTTATACATTTCAGACCGGTACGGTCCTCACTTATAGCTTGAACACTCAGCTTACATGTATCAGAACAGCAGGTCCATATTCATAACCTGAGCATTGAGATTCTAGAGTTCCAAACCAGTATGGTCCTGAGCACTCTGCTAACACACTTCAGACCAGTATGATCCTTATACATAGCCTGGGCATTAATTTTTCATTTGGCAGACCAATATAGTTCTTATGCATAGCCTTAGCCCTCAGCATTTCAGACCAGTACAATCCTTATTCATAGCTTGAACACTCAACGTATGCTTTTCAGACCACTATTGTCCTTTCTCATGGCCTGTGGATTTAATAGGGACTGCTTTGAAACGCGTGAGATTAGTGCTGTCTTTTTACCATTGATATTGCTATCTGTAAGTTTTTACTGGAGTCCAATAAAGAAGTGTTTTTGAAGCAATCGGGGGCTGGTCTTTTTTCTCCCTTTTCCTTGAATTGCTTGTTGCCGCTTCCTTAAGGATAGACAGATACTGACTGTCGCCATTAGTAGTGACTTCCACAGCAAATGAGTAATTTGTAGGTATTACTAGTGTACTGTAAGTTGGTCATAGAGGACATAGAAGAGACCTTGTCCTAGCTCACTTTCGTTCGGTAT
This sequence comes from Bufo bufo, assembly GCF_905171765.1. Classification (NCBI taxonomy): domain Eukaryota; kingdom Metazoa; phylum Chordata; class Amphibia; order Anura; family Bufonidae; genus Bufo; species Bufo bufo. Next base: position 362,914,501 of record NC_053394.1, on the reverse strand, counting down.
GTTGCATATTCCTGTTTCTGGTGTGAATTGCAGCAATAAACATATTTTAACCACATCAATAAAACTCCATAGCAATGCTAGAAGTGAAGTTTCTTCATAAAAGATAACGCTGCATAATAAAGAAGCCATGCTAGTACGGCAGGAGTAACTTGGAGCTATGGTGTTGGAAGAAGGGGGTCTTCCCATTTCCCCTGTTTAATAAATACCTCAAAATGTAATAGTTACGGTACATTTCTTGATGTCCTCCACGTTCCTGCATCATCACTTCTCCAAACCATTCCCACTCTGGGGTGTGGGCGTCACTAAAGCCTATACCCATGTGACTTTGCTGTGGTGAGGTGCCTGATCTGTGCACATTTATTCTGAATAGCAGCATCAGGATAAATAACAAAGAGCGCTCCCTGGTAGACATTTTAAAGGGCAAGGGCTCTTTTATTTACAATAACACACTGCCGGGCAGAGGCTTCCGCCTAGCAGTGTGTTCGGTGACGTCACCGGCTCTGATGGGCGAGCTTTAGCGCTGCCCTAGCGGTTTTACAGGCTAGGGCAGCGCTAAAGCTCGACCATCAGTGCTGGTGACATCACCGGTCTCCCTGCTGGGTGGAAGCCTCCGCCTGGCAGCCCTAAGGAGAGCCCGGTTCGTCACCGGAACTCCAGAAAATGCCTTTGCCCTGCTCCAATGCTCAAGACAGGGAGGCTGCCTGGGTGAAAATGGGGATATGTCTGGGTTCAGCTCTGAACCCGGACAACCCCTTTGAGGGAGGACTCCCTTTTAACTGGGTCTTCTATATTGACGACCTATCCTCAGTGTCCGACTCCAGTCAGCTTGATGATTGGATCATTGGATAGTGGCTATGTCTGGTATTGCAGCTCAGCCCCATTCATATGTGTGTGTGTGTATATATATATATATACATACCCTAGATTACTACAGCTTCTAATTCAGTCAATTGTAACAGCATTAATTCTTATGCACTGAGCTCCCTCTAGTGGTGGCTGCAGGCAGCCAGCTTTGTAATAGAAGGGAAGCAGGAGATTAACACGACGGGGGGATGCTGGGAGTCGGACCACCACCGGTCCGATGTCGATGACTTATGCTAAGGATAGGTTGAAAAAAAAATGTGATGATTGATTATAAATTTTTTAGTAGCCATAAAATGGAAATGAATAAACCTGTATCGCTGATGTTTGTTTTTCAAGTTTTTAAGTTTTTCTTTCCTTCTACTAAACTGTTGCTGTACTGTCTGCATTATAAGTATTCTAGAGTATAGTACACAATATAAAGATATATACCTTTCCTATATGCAGACCTGGTGAAATGTGTAACAGATACACACAGGAAGTTTCTAATTTATTTTGTAGACACCAGTACATTTAGTTATTTTGAAGAGTTAGTAATAAACTTAAAGAGTTGTCTGAGATCACCTAAAATCTCAGACAAGCCCCAAAATGGTCTAAATAAAAAAAGTGATCTTACTAGCTATATAACTATATAAGGGGACAATGGACCCGAGCTTACAGCCTTTCACTGTTACTACTAGATCATTATTATCATGGATTATGTATACTTGCGTTAGGCCTGTTTCACACCGGTGTTAGTCGTTCCGGCAGGAGAACAGCCTGCCAGATCTGTAACTACTGTGTACAGCCGTTCAATGCCTGAAGTCCACCAGGCCCCATTCACTATCATGAGGACCAGCGGAGATCCGTCAACAACCCGTCAAACATGTTGAGAAGGCAATCATGCCTGCTGGGCTGAGTAGGAGAGCGGGGAATGATGATCATCTCCTGGACTTTGCGCACTTGCCCTCAACTCAACAGGTGCGATTACATCACTTTATCGCGCCTCCTGCCAGGGAGAGTATGATGTGCTCCATTCACCGGGTGCACGGGACTAGGTAAGAGATGTTTTTTTAATTTTATTAATAGTACAGGCTTCACTGTTCTAAGGTGGGCACTAACTAAGAGGGCTTTACTATTGTAAGGTGGGCACTAACTTAGGGGGCTATTTTATTGTAAGGTGGGAACTAAGGGGGCTTTACTATTGTAAGGTGGGCAGTAACTAATAGGGGTTTACTATTGTAAGGTGGTCAGTAACTGAGGGGGCTTTACTATTGTAAGGTGGTACTAACTAAGAGGGCTTTATTATTGTAAGGTGGGCACTAACTAAGGGGGCTTTACTATTGTAAGGTGGGCAGTAACTAAGGGGGCTTTACTATTGTAAGGGGAGTGCTAACTAAGAGGACTTTACTATTGTAAGGTGGTACTAACTAAAGGGGCTTTACTATTCTAAGGTGGGCAGTAACTAAGGGGGCTTTACTATTGTAAGGTGGGCAGTAACTAAGGGGGCTTTACTATTGTAAGGTAGGCACTAACTAAGGGGGCTTTACTATTGTAAGGTGGTCACTAAGGGGGCTTTACTATTGTAAGGTGACTGCTAACTAAGGGAGCTTTACTATTGTAAGGTGGGCAGTAACTAAGGGGGCTTTACTATTGTAAGGTGGGCAGTAACTAAGGGGGCTTTACTATTGTAAGGTGGACAGTAACTAAGGGGGCTTTACTATTGTAAGGTGGGCAGTAACTAAGGGGGCTTTACTATTGTAAGGTAGGCACTAACTAAGGGGGCTTTACTATTGTAAGGTGGTCACTAAGGGGGCTTTACTATTGTAAGGTGGTCACTAAGGGGGCTTTACTATTGTAAGGTGACTGCTAACTAAGGGGGCTTTGCCATTGTATGGTGGGCACTAACTAAGGGGGCTTTACTATTGCAAGGTGAGTGCTAACTAAGGGGGCTTAACTATTGTAAGGTGGGCACTAAGGGGGCTTAACTATTGTAAGGTGGGCACTAAGGGGGCTTTACTATTGTAAGGTAACTGCTAACTAATTTTGACGCAGATTCGCCCCATCATCTCATTGCAAAGGGTGAACTTTGCACTGAAAATCCTCATAAACAATTGACGTGCTGCGGATTTCAAAATTCACACCGCAGATCAAATTTTGCACCTTATTAGATGAGATTTGGAAAATGTCATCCACTTAGCTGGTAGACACTATGTGCGGGTGCCCTATTGCGGATTATGCACTTTCTTCCCCCCCCCCCCCCCCCCTTCCTCAGCGTAAGACAGTACCAGCAAAGTTAACGACATTAGGAAAATGTTTTGTTCCCTTTTGCCTTTTGCCTTTTTTTTTGGTGGGGGGGGGAGGGGAAGGGGGGTCAGGGGGCAGAAATTGACCAGTGTGCGGATTAGGCTACTTTCAAACTCGTGTTTGGTGTGGATCCATCATGGATCTGCACAGACGGATCCACACCGATAATACAACCGCCTGCATCCGTTCAGAACGGATCCGTTTGTATTATCTTTAACATTGCCGAAACTGATCCGTCTTGAGCACCATTTTAAGTCAATGGGGGGCGAATCCTTTTCTATTGTGTCAGTGAAAACGGATCCGTCCCCATTGACTTATATTGCAAGCAGCGTTTTGGTGTCCGTCTCCAGAGCGGAATGGAGGCTGAACGGACGCAGAACTGATGCATTCTGAACGGATCCTTTTCCATTCAGAATGCATTAGGGCAAAACTGATCCGTTTTGGACCGCTTGTGAGAGCCCTGAACAGATCTCACAAACGGAAACCAAAACGCCAGTGTGAAAGTAGCCTTAAGATTAAGTCTTAATCCGCAGATACGGATTTGGTGCTGAAATGCAGAGAAATCCACACGAAAATCCGTGTGGACCTTGGATTTTAAAACCAGTACTATTGTGCAGGTAGGCTTAGAGTGCATTGAGCTATGGCCAAAAAGCCTTGAGTTCAGGCGTCCTGCCAGTGAAATAGTGCACTAATTGGTACAAACAGTACAGACACAGCTCGTACGTGTTATGTATCTTTCCAGGAGTGGTAGAAGATTTTAGACTATGTTCACATAGTGGTTACGGCTCATGTTACATGCGTGCAAATGGAGTTTCTGAAACCTCATTTACGGCTACTTCTGCCTAGATTTCTCTCAGTGCAGCAGAAAAAAAATGAATGGAAATATGTGGCAAGTCACCTATTTTGGGCAGAAAATGCAAGGATTAGCCCGCTGAATGACAATGGGGCGAATACTCGTGCCGACAGCAGAATCTATATTTTAAATCCCTCATGTGAACATAGCCTTAGGCCTCATGCAAACGGCCGTTGTTTTGGTCTGCATCCGAGCCGCAGTTTTGGCGACTCGGATGCGGACCCATTCTCTTCAATGGGGCCGCAATAGATGCGGATAGCACTCCGTGGGCTATGCGCATCCGTTGCTCCGTTCTGTGGTCCGCAAAAAAAATATAACCTGTCCTATTTTTGTCTTCTTGTCCGCGCTTTGCAAGAATAGGAAGTTATATTAAAGGCTGTCCATGCCGTTCCGCAAATTGCAAAACGCACACGGACACCATCCATGTTTTGTGGATCCGTGATTTACGGACCGCAAAACACACAACAGTCGTGTGCATGAGGCCTTAGGAGGAGATTATGAAACTGTAAGATGAGTAGGCCAGAGGTCTCAAATGCATGAAAATAATTTATAGTAAAAAGTAAAGACTCATAATGGTCACTTTTAATTTTTAATTTATTTTTTGGGCAATTTAAAGGGTTAAAATGTTATATTTTAGGCTACTTTCACACTCGCGTTTTGGGCGGATCCGTCATGGATCTGCAAAAACGGATCCGTTACAATAATACAAACGCATGCATCCGTCATGAATGGATCCGTTTGTATTATCTGTAACATAGCCAAGACGGACTTACATTGTGTGCCAGGACGGATCTGTTTGGCTCAGTTTCGTCAAGCGGACAGCAAAACGCTGCAAACAGCATTTTGGTGTCCGCCTCCAGAGCGGAATGGAGACGGAACGGAGGCAAACTGATGCTTTTTGAGCGGATCCTTTTGCATTCAGAATACATTAGGTCAAAACTGATCCATTTTGGACCGCTTGTGAGAGCCCATGACGCCTCGTGCCCGCTTGACGTCACCGCAAATACAAAAAAAGAGATATTCCACGGCACTCTCATGTCTTCATCATTCCAACGTTTCATCACCAAATCACAGCGATGTTTCGACCGGCGTGGTCTTTTTCAAGCTGCTTGAAAAAGACCACACCAGTCGAAACATCGCTGTGATTTGGTGATTAAACGTTGGAATGATGAAGACACGAGAGTGCCGTGGTATATCTCTTTTTTTGTATCTGCTGTGACGGGGTACTGCGGACTGGCACCTGACACCGCGGGCACCACCACTGAAGGATCCAACTGTTGTGCTGCTACAACTCCCTTTCTGGTTTCTTCGCTTGACGTCCCCAGTGGCGTCTCTAGCTTTCAAATTGGGGGGGGGGCACACTGGGGGCCAGGACAAAAGTAGGGGGGACAGCTATAACAACGATACATTTACACAAGTACGCTTAGAAATGCTGCGATACTTTACCCAATACTTAAAACCGCAACAGGGAAGAAAAGTCCTGCTGTCTGTGGTTTAAAAAAAAATTGAAAATCACTCAGATTTCAACATGTCCTAGTTGCCTGTGGATGACACTTTTATAGAGAGGGGGATCTGTGGATGACACTGCTATGGGGGGGGATCTGTGGATGACACATACCGTATATAGCATCCACAGATCCACCCCATGACAGTGTCATCCACAGATCCACCCCATGACAGTGTCATCTCCATTTCCCTCTCCATAACAGTCTCATCCACAGATCCCCCTCCCTATAACAGTGTCATCCACAGATCTCCCTCCCCGCCGCTCACAGGAGTGTACATTTGACATTTCTAAACTGTAATCCATATCCTGCAGTAACTTTAACTTTAAATCAGGATTAAGCGGCCACTCATCTCTACTAGTACCTTAACCTTACACCACTCGGCTAGCTTCGGTAACAGGGCCAGGCTACAGCCTACAGGCACTGCCTATTAGTTGTTACTGAGCGAGTGCTGATTTCTGCAGGTCAGAGCATACGGATTACAGTTTAGAAGAAATGTACACTCCTGTGAGCGGTCCAGACCAGTGGCGGATCCAGAGCCTGGTCTCGGGAGGGGCACTTCCAGATTATTTTCTGTCCGCCGCCACAGAACAAGGGTGCTTATAGAACAGACTACACAGTGTAGAGGTATACTGTACATTGTGTGGCACAGTGTAGAGGTATACTGTACATTGTGTGGCACAGTGTAGAGGTATACTGTACATTGTGTGGCACAGTGTAGCGGTATACTGTATATTGTGTGGCACAGTGTAGGCTATATGTGTATAACATAAACATATTTCACATGAAAACTTACAATTACTTGGCTTGGCCCTTGGGGATCTCGGACACCACTTCAACACTTTGGCCGGGGGCTCGGCAGAGCTGATGTGCTTTATCCTAATGAGAAAGATTTCATAATAAGGATTTGGAGAAGGGGCAGAGGGATAGCAGAGCAGAGAGAGGCTGGTGCTGCTACTAGGGGTCATACCATTGGGGAGTAATAAAGCCCACCATAATGCCCCCCCAGTAGAAATAATTCTCATAATGTGACAATGCAAAAAATACCCCCTTGTAATGCCCCCAGTTTAGCTAATGTCCCCCATATTGTGCCAGTATAAAATACCCCTATATAGTGCCCCCAGTAAATGCCCCAGTGCTCCTCTCCCCCTTTCCTCCTAGTGCCCCCCATAATGTACCAGTATAAAATGCCCCATATATCGTGCCCCAGTAGATGCCCTCAGTGTCCCCCATAATTTGCAAGTATAAAATAGCCCTTCTTAGTGCCCCCCATAGATGACTCCATAGTACTCCTCTCCCCCCTTCCCCATAGTACCCACCATAATGTGTCCCAGTATAAAATGCTACTGTACAGAGCCCCCCATATAAAATACCCCTTCTTTGTGGCCTAAGTAGATGCCCCTATAGTGCCCACCAATAATGTGCCAGTAACAAGAGCCCCCCATCACGTGCCAGTAACAAGAGCCCCCCATCACGTGCCAGTAACAAGAGCCCCCCAATGTGCCAGTAATAAGAGCCCAGCCCCCATCACGTGCCAGTAATAAGAGCCCCCCCAATGTTCCAGTAACAAGAGCCCCCATCATGTGCCAGTAATAAGCCCCCCATCACGTGCCAGTAATAAGCCCCCCATCACGTGCCAGTAATAAGCCCCCCATCACGTGCCAGTAATAAGCCCCCCATCACGTGCCAGTAATAAGCCCCCCATCACGTGCCAGTAATAAGCCCCCCATCACGTGCCAGTAATAAACCCCCATCACGTGCCAGTAATAAGCCCCCATCACGTGCCAGTAATAAGCCCCCCATCACGTTCCAGTAATAAGCCCCCCATCACGTGCCAGTAATAAGCCCCCCATCACGTGCCAGTAATAAGCCCCCCATCACGTGCCAGTAATAAGCCCCCCATCACGTGCCAGTAATAAGCCCCCCATCACGTGCCAGTAATAAGCCCCCCCATCACGTGCCAGTAATAGGCCCCCCATCACGTGCCAGTAATAAGCCCCCCCATCATGTGCCAGTAATAAGCCCCCCCATCATGTGCCAGTAATAAGCCCCCATCATGTGCCAGTAATAAGCCCCCCATCATGTGCCAGTAATAAGCCCCCCCATCACGTTCCAGTAATAAGCCCCCCATCACGTGCCAGTAATAAACCCCCCCATCACGTGCCAGTAATAAGCCCCCCCATCACGTGCCAGTAATAAGCCCCCCATCACGTGCCAGTAATAAACCCCCCCATCACGTGCCAGTAATAAGCCCCCCCATCACGTTCCAGTAATAAGCCCCCCATCACGTGCCAGTAATAAACCCCCCCATCACGTGCCAGTAATAAGCCCCCCATCACGTGCCAGTAATAAACCCCCCCATCATGTGCCAGTAATAAGCCCCCCCATCACGTTCCAGTAATAAGCCCCCCATCACGTGCCAGTAATAAACCCCCCATCACGTGCCAGTAATAAGCCCCCCCATCACGTTCCAGTAATAAGCCCCCCATCACGTGCCAGTAATAAACCCCCCCATCACGTGCCAGTAATAAGCCCCCCCATCACGTGCCAGTAATAAGCCCCCCATCATGTGCCAGTAATAAGCCTCCCCATCATGTGCCAGTAATAAGCCCCCCCATCATGTGCCAGTAATAAGCCCTCCATCATGTGCCAGTAATAAGCCCTCCATCATGTGCCAGTAATAAGCCCTCCATCATGTGCCAGTAATAAGCCCCCCCATCACGTGCCAGTAATAAGCCCCCCATCATGTGCCAGTAATAAGCCCTCCATCATGTGCCAGTAATAAGCCCCCCCATCATGTGCCAGTAATAAGCCCTCCATCATGTGCCAGTAATAAGCCCTCCATCATGTGCCAGTAATAAGCCCCCCATCATGTGCCAGTAATAAGGCCCCATCATGTGCCAGTAATAAGCCCCCCATCATGTGCCAGTAATAAGCCCCCCATCATGTGCCAGTAATAAGCCCCCCCATCATGTGCCAGTAATAAGCCCCCCCATCATGTGCCAGTAATAAGCCCCCCATCATGTGCCAGTAATAAACTCCCCCATCATGTGCCAGTAATAAACTCCCCCATCATGTGCCAGTAATAAACTCCCCCATCATGTGCCAGTAATAAACTCCCCCATCATGTGCCAGTAATAAGCCCCCCATTACGTGCCAGTAATAAGCCCCCCATCACGTGCCAGTAATAAGCCCCCCATCACGTGCCAGTAATAAACCCCCCCATCACGTGCCAGTAATAAGCCCCCCCATCACGTTCCAGTAATAAGCCCCCCATCACGTGCCAGTAATAAACCCCCCCATCACGTGCCAGTAATAAGCCCCCCCATCACGTTCCAGTAATAAGCCCCCCATCACGTGCCAGTAATAAACCCCCCCATCACGTGCCAGTAATAAGCCCCCCCATCACGTGCCAGTAATAAGCCCCCCATCATGTGCCAGTAATAAGCCTCCCCATCATATGCCAGTAATAAGCCCCCCCATCATGTGCCAGTAATAAGCCCTCCATCATGTGCCAGTAATAAGCCCCCCCATCATGTGCCAGTAATAAGCCCTCCATCATGTGCCAGTAATAAGCCCCCCATCATGTGCCAGTAATAAGCCCCCCATCATGTGCCAGTAATAAGGCCCCATCATGTGCCAGTAATAAGCCCCCCATCATGTGCCAGTAATAAGCCCCCCATCATGTGCCAGTAATAAGCCCCCCATCATGTGCCAGTAATAAGCCCCCCCATCATGTGCCAGTAATATGCCCCCCATCATGTGCCAGTAATAAGCCCCCCATCATGTGCCAGTAATAAACTCCCCCATCATGTGCCAGTAATAAACTCCCCCATCATGTGCCAGTAATAAGCCCCCCATTATGTGCCAGTAATAAGCCCCCCCATCATGTGCCAGTAATAAGCCCCCCCATCATGTGCCAGTAATAAGCCCCCCCATCATGTGCCAGTAATAAACTCCCCCATCATGTGCCAGTAATAAGCCCCCCATTATGTGCCAGTAATAAGCCCTCCCAATGTGCCAGTAATAAGAGCCCCCCTAATGTGTCTGGAAAACTATTGTAAAAAAAAACTTATACTTACCTCCATGTCAGCGATGCGATGCAGACCTCTTCCGGCCTGTGTCCCGCGATGTATGGCTCAGGCGGCGCGATGAAGTCATCGCGTCGCCTGCGCGGGCTTCTGATAGGCTGCCGGCCTAGTGCCTGCAGCCTATCAGAGGAAGGGGAAGGGACACGCCTCTCACTCCCCTGCCACAGCACAGCACAGGCAGATGACTATGGAGATGAGCGCAATGGAAGTGCTCATCTCCCTGTGCCCGACTGTGGCGGCTTACTTGGGGGGGCATTTTAGTTGGGGGGGCACAGCGTGATGTAGGGGGGACCGTGCGTGGCCCCCTCTGGCCCCCCCTGGCGACGCCACTGGACGTCACCTACGTCGAGCTCACGAGATGCGGTATGGTCACGGGTTACCAAGGCTTGGTACAGTTTACACAGACACCTCCTGTCCACGCGGGTACAGAGAGGCAACTAGCTGAGAGAGCCTTTTCACTGCTGCCGTGAAACAGCGCATTCTCAGCCTGGGAAATCTGCCACCAGCTCTCTCGTTTGATATAAGCCCGGTCCGCTAATGGGATTATATAGGGTGAGAAACCAACCCGCGGTAGCTTATAACTAGGCCGAAACATGGACGTGGGGATTCGTGATCGAGATACAAGATGGCACAAGATTAAATTATATATTTATTCACCTTAAGGGCACACTAGATATAACACAATATGTACAGAAAATATATACAGTGGTCTGAGGTTACAGATACAAGTGATATAGGTAAAACAGGGTTATGCAGAGCATAAGTCAGTTACCGGGTAGATGAAAGTTCCTTTGGGTTTTGAGGGTGGAATAGTCCTTGGCTGCAGTCACGTGGGGGTAGTGATGTCAGCTGGTTCCCGGTCTCTCCAAACACATTGGCACAATGTGACCCCCTTCAAAAAGACACCGCCCGCTGGCTTTCATGGGCTTATGACCTGTAGCTGGCCGCTCCCCTCCCTGCCTATGGGTAGGGTCCACTCTTCCTTCCCTGGTGCTGGCAGAATATGACACATAAAACCCCTTAGGGCTCATAGCCCCAGACCAGAATGTCGCAGGAAGATGGTTCCGGGCCCAATTGATCCGCCTGGGTTCCAGCTACAACTAGAGTCCAAGCATGGTACCGTTATTTGGTTTCTGTGGGGAGATATGTATATCTCCCCTCCCGGGCATCCTAGCATTAAGCCAGGACCACGTGGATGTTTGGCTTTGCCCCAGGATAGCAGAAGATAACCGACTTATGCCTGGGATGGACGGACGATTCATAATTCCGTATGAAATGTAGGTGCCAAGATGTCTGGGAGGTATCATTGATCCTGGCCAAAGGCTGAGACCCCCTGATGGGAGCTTTCCTGCAGGATTAGCCTGCCTCCAACCTGGCTGGTTGAGGTGTGACTTTATCCACCTGGGGCCTCCTTGAAGCCTGGACCCCTGGGGCTTCCTCCCTTGCTAGCTGACAGCAGATGGCTGGGGGGTGAGAACATATTTTGCATGTACACTGACTGTGTACATGCCAAAAGGGGAATCAAATGACAATCAGGGCTGCCGGTAAATGCTAATCCATATTCCTCACAACGCCTCTCATATACGCCTTCATTGTGTCCCACACTATTTTTACATTGGCAGACCCTATATTGGAGTTAAAAAATTCCACCAGCGCATTGGAAATGGTATTGCCCATGTCTACCAACTGGAGCCAGAATAGGTTTAGACGCCAAATAGGTTTTGATTTTTGCCGTAAGTTTCCAATTCTCAACTGGACCAAAATGGGGGAATGATCAAATACACTGCGAGGGAGATAGGATACCTCTCGTATCATGTCCAATAAGGACAGGGATTCCAATGCTAAATCGATTCTGGATAATGAGTTATGTGAGGAAGAGTAACATAAATATTGCCGCTCCTCCCTATGCTTAATCCTCCAAAGGTCCCCCATATCAACTTCCTTTAACAATCTAGCCAGCGAGGTGGGTGAAGAGCCCGGTGCCTTGAGTGAACTTATCAATAGACTTATCCATACACATATTAAAGTCTGCCATTATTATTATGGGAACACTAGGGAATCTGGCTGTGAACGCCAACACTTTTTTCAGAATCTCGCTGGAGTAAAGTGGGGGAATATATTTTGCTACGAGAATCAACCTGAATTGAAAAATGAAGCAATTAATACATACAAATCTTCCCTTATTATCAATACATGTCTCTAGCCATGAAGGGAATGGTTCTATGGATGAGAATACTAACTCCACGTGCGTGGATGGTATATGTGGAATGAAACTCATGCTCCATCCACGCTTTATGTATCAGGTGGGTCTCAGATAGATAGAGGATTGCAGGTTGGTATATTTGTAGAGCATGGAAGACAGCGTGTCTCTTAGAGGACTGGCCCATTCCACGCAACAATTTTAAGGGTGCCCATCATTAAACCACTTCCACAACTTCATTCTCACGCTGCTGCCTACCCCTGGGGAGCCACGATATGGCCCAAAATCTGTCTCATACTCTGTCTCAAGTCCCCCACCCCACATAAACCAAAACAGAAAAATTAGATTTCTCTCTATGATAGAGAAACTGGGGTAAAAAAATTACCTGAACCTTTAGTATAGATCCAGACCACCAAGACTGACAATGGATCTGTTCCTGAAATACTACTTGACTTCAGGCCCTGACTTTCCTTAGTATTGTTGTAACCCCGCCATATTGTAGAACAACCTTAACCTGTCAAGGATGAGGATCAATGGGGGGCCCCCCCAACATAAGAGCACCCCCCAAACAACCCCCCCCATTCTTATAGTAAAATTAACTCAACAAGGATATAACTATAAGGAACTAGTACATGTCCCTTTGGTCCTCAGCAGCTCAGATGACCTTCAGATACTATGTAGAAGACACAGTCTTTTTTTCAGGTGTTGCCACGGGAATCCTTCTCGTGTGCATCGAGCCACTGACACGCCGCATCTAAATTGTCGAACATATGCGTCTTCCCTTTCGCCACCACTCTCAATCTGGCAGGATATATCATTGAGTAAGGTAGTTTTAGGACTCTCAGCCGTTTCTTGACGTCTAAGAAGTGCGCTCTTCTTTTCTGTATTTCCGCAGAGAAGTCAGGGAACAGGGAAATGCGATTTCCATTTATAGTAAGATCTGCACAGTCTCTTGCTCCTTTCAAAATTGCATCTCGGTCTCTAAAGTGAAGAACTTTAATCAGCAAAGGCCTTGGCGGTGCCCCTAGTGGTGGAGGGTGGAATGGTATGCAGAGTTTTTCTCTACCAATTTTCTCAGCAAGCCATTTTTCCATAAATGATACAGCATCTGTTCCCTCCATATTTTCAGGCATACCAATTATTCGGACGTTATTACGCCTTAGCCTGTTTTCCATCGGATTTGGATATGAGTAGTGTGACATTGTGTATTACACACTGCAGATCCCTCTTCACTGGCGGCTTTCGATCCTCTACAGCGCTAATTCGACTTTCCATTTCCCCCATATGCTCCTTCACTTGCCTCATATCTTGCCTTATAAGTATAACGTCCTCTTTGAGGCTTCCCATGTGGCTATTTAATGAGTTGAGCGACATATTGCACTGCGCCACCGCTGAACACACATCTTTAATGGTGGGTCCCGCCTCTGAAGTAGCCCCTCCATCCACCAGTGCACTAACCTCCTTTTTCTCCTCTGGTGCCGAGTATGAGCTGACCGTTCCAGCGGCCCCTGAAAGTCCATGGCTTTGCATCATATGGGTCCAGAGCGGATAAAGGGGGAGTTGAAGAGCAGGCCACATCAGATAACTTTGCAGCCTGCGTGGCGCCATTTTCTTTCATCGGCGTGGCGAGAACGCACTCCTTCCCCTCCTTCTCCTTGGTCTTCTGGCGCGTCATTTAGCTGCTGAGGGATGGCGATTCACTAGGGGAACAACTTCTTTCCCTGGAATGGTTTTTGCGCCTCCACATTTGACCACGGCATCTGAGGGGTTAAAAGTCCGCAATGGGCATTACCGCCGGTCGCTGACATTAGGCCTGGTTGTCTGCTGTGTGAGACAGCAGACATCTGGTTGCTATGGTGCCCACTCCACTCCGGGCCCCATTTTTTTAAGACCCGACATGTGACGTACTAGGACTTCACATGTCGGGAAGAGGTTAAAGGGGTTGTCCAGGAGTTCAATATTGATGGACTATCCTCAGGATAGCGCGTCAATATCAGATCATGGGAGGTCCGACTCCCGGCACCCCACCTGGGCTGGATAAAGGGTGAGTAGACGGAGCTGAATCTACGCCCACATAGCACCTAGAGGCTCATTAGCATATTATAAAAGTGTATATTTTAGCAGAACAGCTGCAGGGAGAAATGTAAAAAACTTACTGTTATGTAGTGCTGACATTAGCACATCGCTAATGTCAGTCAGCTACATAACAGTATTTCTGGTGGTAGAAACCCTTTAAGGATAACACAGGAGATTTACCAGGAGCTCTGCGCTGCATGTCTGTTCACATCCCCGGTCAGGCCATGCCCCCCCTTAAAGGATCATTCTACTATGTGTGTGTGTGTGTGTGGGGTGGGGAACTAAAGGGATATCATACTGTCCGAAGGGCACTAAGGGGCATCACTATTGTTGGCACATTCATAGAGGACATTCATACTGTGTGGGGAGGCACTATTACTGTGTGGTCGGCATAAAAGGGATAAGTGGGATTAGAAGTGTGGTTTATTGTAAAAAAAAATAAAGAATTGAATGGGACTGAGCCACGCCTAGGCCATGTGACCGATGAACGTGATCTCACTGGTTTAGGAAGAGGCTGTAGAGCTCACTGGAGTGCTGCGTCCTCTTCATACAGACGATTGGTGGGGTGCCGTGAGTCGGACCTCCCATGATCTGATATTGACGCGCTATCCTGAGGATAGTCCATCAATATTGAACTCCTGGACAACCCCTTTAACCTCTTCCCGACATGTGAAGTCCTAGTACGTCACATGTCGGGTCTTAAAAAAATAGGGAGTGGAGTGGGCACCATAGCAGACAACCAGGCCTAATGTCAGCTACCGGCGGTAATGCCGATTGCAGACTTTTAACCCCTCAGATGCCGTGGTCAAATGTGAATATAATTTTTCTGTGCAACAGTTGGCACTGTGTAGGGCTGCAGTAAACGATTATTTGAGAAATCGAGTACTCTACCGATTATTTTTACGATTAATAGAGTACTCTAATAAGAAAAAATGAATTAAAGGGAACCTGTCACCGGGATTTTGTGTATAGAGCTGAGGACATGGGCTGCTAGATGGCCGCTAGCACATCCGCAATACCCAGTCCCCATAGCTCTGTGTGCTATTGTGTAAAAAAAACTATTTGATACATATGCAAATTAACCTGAGATGTGTCCTGTCCCTGACTCATCTCACATACAGGACTCATCTCAGGGTAATTTGCATATGTATCAAATCGTTTTTTTTTTACACAATAAAAGCACACAGAGCTATGGGGACTGGGTATTGTGGATGTGCTAGCGGCCATCTAGCAGCCCATGTCCTCAGCTCTATACCCAAAATCCCGGTGACAGGTTTCCTTTAATAGACTGTTTTCCTTTATAAAAACTCATCAGTCCCCAACCCCTTTGTTCCCCCCTGTGCAATCAGCCCAAGTGCATCAGTACCCCCTAGTGCCATCAGCTCCGTTCCCCCCAGTGCCATCAGCTCACTATCCCACAGTGCCTTCAGCTGTCCCCCACCCTGGTGCCTTCAGCTGTCCCCCACCCTGGTGCCTTCAGCTCTCCCCCACCCTGGTGCCTTCAGCTCTCCCCCACCCTGGTGCCTTCAGCTCTCCCCACCGAGTGCCATCAGCTCCACTCCCCCTTGTGTCATAGTCTCTGCTCCCCCTTGTGCCCTTCTGCCCTCCTCCTGACACCCGGAGTGCACAGTGTCATTGGTTGCTATGACGCTATGCCCTCCGGGCGCCCGGCCATAGTGGCATCCCCACCCCCTCGGTGTCACCAACTTACGTTTCCAGCAGGGGTGCCACCGTCACTCCATCGTTCCGCGCTGCTCTGGGCCTGACGTCACACAGTACGTCAGGAGGTCAGTGCAGCGCGGGACCATGGACGTGCTGTGAGTGTCCGGGGGACCCCTGCTGGAAAGGTGAGTATTCTGAGCGCATTGCGGGCCAGCGGGAGACCAAGGAGCGGGAGTAATAGCAAGAGCTTCACTCTCGCACCGTGGTCACATGACACAAACGAATCCTCGATGCAAAAAATTTGCATCAAGGATTTTTTTTGTGTCGAATTACTCGATTTAATAGAGTACTCGTTGCGGCCCTAGCACTGTGCACACTAGTGCCGTGTAAACCTGGGTTGAGTGTTTATTTTTGTGGCCTGTTAGAGGGGCCGGCCATTAGCGGGCTGTTATACATTTATATCTATTCTGGAATTCTGAGTCATTTCCCTTCCTAGGCCATTGTTCTCCCCTAGATACTTGCTGTGTGGGTGTAACAGACAAGGGACAAGGAGACGATACTAACATGTTTCTACACTGGAGGAAACTTAGTTGTGTTGGGTTTTATATTGGGCAGCAGTATGGGGACAGGTCCGCTCCCTCATTAGCCAAAATGGGAAAGAAAACATGGGGCAAATTTATGAAAACCGTCTAAAATTGGCTTTATTGCCCATAGCAACCAATTACAGCCCAGCTTTCATTTTTTTAGGGCAGAATAAGAAATAAAAGCTGCATCGGGATTGGCTGCTATCGGCAATATAGACAATTAGACACTTTCATAAAATTCCGTTGCTACTTATTTACTAAGAACCAGATTTATGTCCCTATAGGGCCCTCAGGAGATTGTAACAAAAATCAAACCACGGTTACCTGACCAAAAACTTTAGGGGTCCTCCTATCTATATGTTAAAACTTATTTACTAACATTCAGAAAGAAAAAAATGGGAGAAAAAATGGGACATTTAAGCCCACCCCTCGAACCACCTGGCCTGACAACGCCCCCATGCTGGCGAAATCAGGACTGTTGGAAAGTATGAAGCTATCAAGGACTACAGCGGATTCCTAGTTACGAGTCTGCTCATGAGGGGAGTGATCTCTCCGCCTGCCCCTCTCAGCAGTGACTATACTGATACACTGC
The DNA here is from genome assembly GCF_905171765.1 of Bufo bufo. Taxonomy (NCBI): domain Eukaryota; kingdom Metazoa; phylum Chordata; class Amphibia; order Anura; family Bufonidae; genus Bufo; species Bufo bufo. The sequence continues at coordinate 362,897,791 of NC_053394.1, read as the reverse complement.
AGCCTATCGATCACTGCTGGGAAGTGCAGGAAGAGATGAGGGAACGCCCGTCGTGCAAATATAATGAGTTTAGAATTACTGTATGTCTGCCATGTATTAGTATGATTTAGTGATTAAGATATCGAAAAACAGCGATATCACCGGCTCTTGAATACTGTGATATTTTAATGGCATCATAGGGGCGGTTTTAAAGCGATGACTGCTTCTAAAACGGGGGCCGATACACTCCACAAAGTAGTGGCCTCATCTGAGCATGTGCCGTTTGGTGAGTCTTATGAACTTCACATCCCCAATGCACTAGGCTAACAGTAGATGCTGAAGGGTACTTTCACACTAGCGTTGTTAGAATCTGGCAGCAGTTCCGTTGCCGCAATCGCCTGCCGGATTCGGCAAACCGGTTGAAATACCGGATCCGTTTCATCCGTTATCATCCGATTTCAAACGGAATAACGGATCCGGTATTTACATTTTTCAAAGATCAAAATAACCAATTTCAGATGCAAATGGTACAGTGGCTATAAAAGGCAACCGAAGGTCACATACCCCTCAGATGCTGCCTCAGAAGATAGCAAAGATGATGCCGGACCACATTCAGTTTGGCTTTCAGGCTCTAATCCTTGTTTTCCGCTGAAGAAGACGTCTTCGAGCCAGACGGCGCCATCGCAATTGGGTGCATCCGATCACTACTGCCAGAATGAGAAGGTGAGCATTCGAAGTTCTGTTTCTCGAACTGCGGAATTATCCGGACAAGTTTCTTAACTACAGATGAGCGTCTCGAATTGCGACGATCTGCTACATCACATCGAAAGACAGCACACCAATTTCCATCGAAGTATTTCACCTGCAGAACGGTTAATGCTTACCATAAGGTAATTATAATTTTTTTTAAATTGTTAGATATTGCTAGTAATTGTGATTTTTGTATAATTTTATAACATAGTTTTTTCAGGTTCAAAGCTGAACCCAGACATATTTCCCTACCCCATGGTACAAATATTTTCTGTATTTGATACTGTACTCTACCTAGCGCAGCTCTTGATTGCGCAGGCCAAGGGCTTAGAAGGCTCTGCATTAGTATTGTTCACTGTGACTTCAAAGGCTCCTATGGTCAGGCTTTACCCCTATCTCGACCATTCGAGACGTTGACTTCACTGTGAGCAATGCTAGCCAGAAGCATATGCCTATAATTCTCCATGGAGAGCCCATTCCATCACTGAATTTCCAAAAAATGTCCTTTGCCCTGTGAGAATGACCGCAGAACAAAGGTAAGCATTTGAGCATTTAACAGTGGTATGGCCAGTTTAAGGTCCGAAACACGGCCAACCAAATTATACAGGGAGTGCAGAATTATTAGGCAAGTTGTATTTTTGAGGATTAATTTTATTATTGAACAACAACCATGTTCTCAATGAACCCAAAAAACTCATTAATATCAAAGCTGAATATTTTTGGAAGTAGTTTTTAGTTTGTTTTTAGTTTTAGCTATTTTAGGGGGATATCTGTGTGTGCAGGTGACTATTACTGTGCATAATTATTAGGCAACTTAACAAAAAACAAATATATACCCATTTCAATTATTTATTTTTACCAGTGAAACCAATATAACATCTCAACATTCACAAATATACATTTCTGAAATTCAAAAACAAAACAAAAACAAATCAGTGACCAATATAGCCACCTTTCTTTGCAAGGACACTCAAAAGCCTGCCATCCATGGATTCTGTCAGTGTTTTGATCTGTTCACCATCAACATTGCGTGCAGCAGCAACCACAGCCTCCCAGACACTGTTCAGAGAGGTGTACTGTTTTCCCTCCTTGTAAATCTCACATTTGATGATGGACCACAGGTTCTCAATGGGGTTCAGATCAGGTGAACAAGGAGGCCATGTCATTAGATTTTCTTCTTTTATACCCTTTCTTGCCAGCCACGCTGTGGAGTACTTGGACGCGTGTGATGGAGCATTGTCCTGCATGAAAATCATGTTTTTCTTGAAGGATGCAGACTTCTTCCTGTACCACTGCTTGAAGAAGGTGTCTTCCAGAAACTGGCAGTAGGACTGGGAGTTGAGCTTGACTCCATCCTCAACCCGAAAAGGCCCCACAAGCTCATCTTTGATGATACCAGCCCAAACCAGTACTCCACCTCCACCTTGCTGGCGTCTGAGTCGGACTGGAGCTCTCTGCCCTTTACCAATCCAGCCACGGGCCCATCCATCTGGCCCATCAAGACTCACTCTCATTTCATCAGTCCATAAAACCTTAGAAAAATCAGTCTTGAGATATTTCTTGGCCCAGTCTTGACGTTTCAGCTTGTGTGTCTTGTTCAGTGGTGGTCGTCTTTCAGCCTTTCCTACCTTGGCCATGTCTCTGAGTATTGCACACCTTGTGCTTTTGGGCACTCCAGTGATGTTGCAGCTCTGAAATATGGCCAAACTGGTGGCAAGTGGCATCTTGGCAGCTGCACGCTTGACTTTTCTCAGTTCATGGGCAGTTATTTTGCGCCTTGGTTTTTCCACACGCTTCTTGCGACCCTGTTGACTATTTTGAATGAAACGCTTGATTGTTCGATGATCACGCTTCAGAAGCTTTGCAATTTTAAGAGTGCTGCATCCCTCTGCAAGATATCTCACTATTTTTGACTTTTCTGAGCCTGTCAAGTCCTTCTTTTGACCCATTTTGCCAAAGGAAAGGAAGTTGCCTAATAATTATGCACACCTGATATAGGGTGTTGATGTCATTAGGCCACACCCCTTCTCATTACAGAGATGCACATCACCTAATATGCTTAATTGGTAGTAGGCTTTCGAGCCTATACAGCTTGGAGTAAGACAACATGCATAAAGAGGATGATGTGGTCAAAATACTCATTTGCCTAATAATTCTGCACGCAGTGTATAGCTTGTATTGTTTTTTGGGGCTTTTTTTTTTTTTTTTTACATGTTTGCTCATTTTTATTTAAACTTTTTTTTTTTTCTTCTGATAGATTTCTGGCAACAGGAGAAAGTCTGACGTCTCTCTATTATCAGTTTCGTCTAGGAATATCCACAGTTTCCTTGATTGTGAAGGATATGTGCCATACTTTGTGGGAGCAGTTGCATGCAGAATTTATACCCCATCCAAGTAGGCAACAGTGGATCGAAATTTCAGAAAAATTTTGTGAGGTGTGCCAGTTTCCTAACTGTCTTGGGGCAGTGGACGGGAAACATATACGTATTATCAAGCCCCATGGCACTGGTTCAGAGTACTTTAACTACAAAAAATATTTTTCAATTATATAAATGGCCATTGCTGATGCCCAGTACTGTTTTGTGGCAATCGATGTTGGGGCTTATGGTCGAACCAATAATTCCATGGTCTTTAAAAATGCTGACATGGGTCGAAGGCTATACAATAGACAATTTGATTTTCCACCACCTCAACCTCTACCAGGTACTGATGCTCCCCCAATGCCCTTTGTGTTGGTTACTGATGAAGCGTTTCAGATGTGTGGCAATCTAATTACAGTATTTTTCGCTTTATGAGATACACCTGATGATAAGACGCACCTAGGTTTTTGAGAAGTATAATAATAAAAAAATATATTTTGAACCAAAAGGTGTACTTTTGGTGGGTTTTCAACTAAATTGTTTCTTATTAAGTGCCAATTTACAATGGAAAAGGGGAAGTCGACTGCAGCTTCTTTAAGACACTGCCCTGTACAGGTTCATGAGACAGAGCTAAATCTAAGTATCTGACGCCCCAGACTTACTGTCACAAGTATCAATATGAATTTGATTGCACAGACAGTAAGCACACAAAGTAATAAAATACATAAAAGAGGGATTAGGTAAATAAGTGCATTTTTTAAACGTTGGAAGAACCCCAGGCTAAGACATGACATGAGCCTCCCAAGTGCAGTCATATACAAAGACATGCGGTAAAGACTTCTGAAGACAATAAAGAACTTACCATTCTGTGCTCACAGCCCTCACAACCTGCTGCAGATGACCAGCACTTGTCATCTGCTGTCCCAGCTACAGACAAGGACTCTGAGGACAGAAGTCACATGCAAGGACCTGCTATTAATGCCTAGTAGACGAAAGGTTTCAGCAGGGTAGGAGCCAATGGCCGTGTCATCTGCAGAGAGTCACCCCATATGCAGAGGGTGGCATCCTTGACACAATGGCATGAATACTGGTCATAATAACTGTCATGGTCTTACCTTCTTGCTGTTCTCCTTCGTTTGACATGTGCTGGCGGCCATCTTGGTTTCTGGGTTTCTTGTAGCCTCCCACCCTGCGGCTCCTCCTTCCCACTGGGAGGAGCTGGATGCCTAGCTCATATATATAGGAGGTCTGTGGCTTCAGTTCCTTGCTTGGTCCTCCTGTGTTCACATGCTTCTAAGACTGCTGCTGCTTCTGGTTCCTGATCCTGGCTTCGTCTGACTACCCTGCTGGTTCCTGATCCTGGCTTCGTCTGACTACCCTTCTGGTTCCTGACCTCTGGCTTCGCAAAGACTCTGCTTCGGTTTCGCCATCCGTTTGGACTTTTGCTTTACAGCTTTATTTTCAATAAAGCCTTCTTATTTTCACTTATCTCTTGTTGTACGTCTGGTTCATGGTTCCGTGACAATAACAAAAGGGCAACTGGCATAAGACAGACATTCATTCACAACCCTAGCTTTCTGCTGGCAGAGAATGTTAACCTTTTTCGAGCACGGTAGAGGTCAGCTGTCCTACAGGAAGGAGAGTTCACATATTGACTGGCAGGCCGGCTCCTTATTTGTCGCTCCTCCAACGTGGGGAGATCCCTCACTCAGTCACGCTCCTGCTTCGCCAGCTTCATTAATGAAGTGGAAGGAGCATGACTGAGTGAGTGACGTTACGTTGCCCGCCGCTTTGATAGTGAGTACTACTACAGACGATTACGCTAGTTTAACAAACCAGAGCCACTGATTGAGCATTAAATAAAGAGACTTTACATGTAAAGACTGCTGTGAGCGGGGCCTGGTGTAATGGAGTACAGTGACTGCATTGGGCCCCACCGCGAGTGCAACAGCAGTTGACGGCCTCCAGACCCTCCTCCCACCCCGCATGATAGAGGTTTACTGTAACTGATACATCGCAGGCCGCACTAGCATAGCGGCCGGCGATGTAACAGTGTAAGACATTTAAAAATTGCACTATTCGCTTTATAAGACGCACTGCCGCCCCCCCCAAAAAAAAGTGCGTCTTATAATGTGAAAAATACGGTAAACCTTATTGCAGCCGCGGATTAAATCAGAGCAAACACATATTCAACTACCGCCTGACTAGGGTCAGAAGAATGGTGGAATGCGCATTCGGGTGGCTAAATGGCAGATTTTCACCAAACCTGTTCAACTAAAAATAGAAACTGTTGATGAGGTAGTAAAGTTGTTACACAACTATCTACTCATAAAAGAACCGCTACATGTCGAGCTGATCCCTGAAGACAGCGATTTGGCCAGTATTGAAAGTTTCGGACCGAGGATCACTGTAGCAGTTTCCAGGATGAGAGACTCCTTTGCTGAATATTTCCTCCGCTGCAGGAAGAGTGGACTGGCGGGACCAAATTATTTAAATTATTTGTGGTTTTTTTCATGAAAAATTAATGTAATTTGAATATATTCTAGATGCAGTTTGGTTGCGTGGTTATGTGGGTGGGTGCATACAGTAGTGTGTTTATTGATTTTCTAAACCTGTTTTGTAAAATTAGTTTCAGTTTATTAAACTTTATTTTATACCATATGCTGAGTCTTTATGCATATATTGATCTCCCCACGTTGGAGGAGTGACAAATATTTGTGTCGCTCCGCCAGCGTTGGGAGATTATGTCAGGCCTCTCTTCTCCACACTAGTCTTTAACATACTCTCCCCACGCTGGAGGAGCAACAAATAATTGTGTCGCTCTGCCAGAGTTGGGAGATTATGTCATGCCTCTCTTCTCCACACTGACGCCAGGAACGGAGCGACGACCTCAGCCCACTGGTCTCGGGGTAACTTCTCCCTCACGGCCACCTTTTCGAACATCGCCATATAGGTCTCGACATCATCCGAGGGGGACATCTTAGGGATCGCCACACGGACAGCTTTCCGGGCATCGTGGACGTTCTGGGACACTCCGGCCGCTTGCAACACCATGACATCTAATAGCAGCTGGTTAGTTTCCTGCTGCTGCTTGTTAGCCTCCCGCTGCTGCAAGTTAGCCTCCACGACCACCTCCATTTTGTTAGGGGACACAGGTTGTAACGCTGCCGACTTAAAGTAGGACATACACTTTTGTCCAGGAAAAACTAAAAAAACTTTTCGGCCTTCAGGTTTTGCTCTGGTAGACAGGCTAGCGGACGCAGTATAGAGGCAATCACAAAGTCTTTAACTTAAACAGTTGTTGTGTTTATTCACACATAATGAAAAACTAAATGACCGTTCAGTCTGTGTGTTTTTCCCAGCATGCAATGTCCATAGAACAAAATCTTCACCTGGTAAGCAGTTTTCCATCCGCAGTCCACAGCAGGCTTCAGGGGCCTGTTTCCCAGCATGCAGCTCTCAGCCCTTTAGCACGGCACAAATTCACAGGTCCCAAAACACACAGACTCCCCAGCTTCTCTGTCAAATGGAGGAAAAACCACACCCAGCTGAGACAGCTGGCTGGGTTTTATATAGGCCAAAAAAGACCTGGCCTAGAGTGTGGGGAGAAGCCACCCACCCAGCACTTTGGCTACTCCCAGTAGGAGCCGGCCCGAATCGGCTTTACAGCCATACTATCAACAAAACAGTGTCAGTCAGCACTAGCTGCCGCTGAACCTTAAAACTACCGGCTCTTACCTCACCGAGGCCAGAAATCTCGGTGACACATACCTTCCATCAATGACGGCCCCTTGCGCCTTCCTACAATGGTCAGATCAGCAGCAGGTACTCTACCCTAATGTTTTAGAGGGTCAGCTCAGCAGCAGACGCAAACCCCTAATGTTTTAGAGGGTCACCAGCAGGCCCTCGCCCATAATGTTTTAGATGGTCAGATCAGCAGCAGGCCCTCGCTCCTAATGTTTTATATGGTCAGGTGAGCAGCAGGCCCTCACCCCTAATGTTTTAGAGGGTCAGCTCAGAAGCAGACCCTCACCCCTAATGTTTTAGAGAGTCACCAGCAGGCCCTCGCCGATAATGTTTTAGATGGTCAGATCAGCAGCAGGCCCTCGCCCCCAATGTTTTAGATGGTCAGATTAGCAGAAGGCCCTTGCCCCTAATGTTTTAGAGGGTCACCAGCAGTCCCTCACCCATAATGTTTTAGATGGTCAGATCAGCAGCAGGAACTCGCCCCTAATGTTTTAGAGGGTCAGCTCAGCAGCAGGCCCTCACCCCTAATGTTATAGAGGGTCAGCTCAGCAGCAGACCCTCACCCCTAATGTTTTAGATGGTCAGATCAGCAGCAGGCCCTCGTCCCTAATGTTTTAGAGGGTCACCAGCAGGCCATCAATCATAATTTTTCAAGGGTGTGTATGATGACCTCCTTTATGTGTAATAAAGGGTGTATTAGAGTGTCGGTTCCTTCTAATTTTTGGCAGCCCTTTCACTTAATGCATAGGCTTTATGAGTGTAGGAGTCCCACTACCTGAACAATTGTACCACAATGTGAATGAGGCCCTCCTTTATGTGATATACAGGTTGTATCGGAGTGCCTCTTCCTTGTAATTTTTGGCAGCACTTGCACTTTATATACAAGTAAATATACAGGAAAAAATGTTTCCTAACTATTTTTCCTCTAAAATCTATTATCTTCGGTTTTGTGCTTTTTATTGTCAGTCTGTAAAAGTGGCATACTACTCGGACAATATCATTCCCAGCAGCGACCTGGGAGTCCAAGATGCATCCAGACATCTTCCCCATGCTGTTTCCGAACCATTCCAGTGGAGTTTCCATCAATTTCTGACCTTTTCCTAAGAACCAGACACCCTTCCCTCTTCAGAGCAGGGGGTGCCTGGTTTAATGCTCTGTTTCTTCCATTGACTTCCATTGTGCTCGGGCACTCGAGCACCAGAGCACACGAGCACTTTGGTGCTCGATCAACACTATTCTCTACACTAGTCTTCAACATACTTTCCCCACGCTGGAGGAGCGACAAATAATTGTCGCTCCGCCAGCGTTGGGAGAATATGTGAGCACTAGAGCCCTCCATCTCCCTACGCTGGTGGAGCGACAAATACTTGTGCAGGGAAAATTTAAGTGTTCAAATAGAACCCATTTTTTATCCCCAACTTACAAGACAAGACAAAAAGATTTTTAAAAACATAACATTTATTAATATATAAAAATTATCAGAAAATATAAATAAATAAATAAAAATATAAAAAAACATTTTTATAACTGCCTAAAAACAGGCCTGGGGGGGACTAGAAGACTGAGGGTGGAGGGCAGTGCGCAGGTTGGGACCCCTCTCTCCTGTTGCTGTTCTGTGGACAAATAAGTGCGTGTTGGGGCAAGTGCAACAGTGGGAGTATTTAAAGTGGAGGATGGGGCAGGAGATGGAGTTTGCCGAGCTAGGGTAATGGGAGTGGTGAACGAGGTTGGAGGATAGTAATGAGGAGGAGAAGGAGAAAAGTGGTAAGAAAATAGCTCGGAGGTTTCGATTGGGATGGGGTGGGACTGGGATGGGGGATGCGGCTGGGATGGGGGATTGGGTGGATAGGATGGGGCGGCTGGAAAGGGGGATAGGTGTGGGAAGGGGGATAGGTGCGGGATGGGGGATAGGTGTGGGGCGATGTTGCACTTGCCACAAGGCGCAGTCCACTAGTCTTCTGCCCTCAAACAATTGGCCAGGCGTAAACTGTTCCATCACGGGGACTAACAAATTCAAATGAAGTTGCGCCGGATTAATTTGCAATGTCAACATCGCCCCCGCCTGAAGACGACGCAAATTGTCCTCCAATCTGGCAACTCTATTTGTGAATCCCATCAAGGACTCGTAAATGAGCCTTGTGAGATCCTCGTAGTCCACCTGATGGCTCCTACCTGCCCTCTGGCGAAGCATGATGACCTCAAATAATTGGGCTAATTAGGCGATCGTTGCGTCTCCGGGGGGCGGAGGTAACGGAACATCGGAGTCCTGACCACTTGCTTGAGCAGGACGAGGGGGACCCGCGGTGACCGGCTCATCAGGGACCGCCTTCTGAGGAACTTCGGGCGCCCGAGTACTGCTTGATGTTCTGTAAAGCAAAGAAAAAAAACACAATTAGCAATTGGATTTTGGTGGAGAACTTCTGGAATAGACGTGAGCAAATCGACTTCTGATGCTACATAGGAAGTTGCATTGCAAAAAAATTTCATACAAATACTGTACATAGATAGAGCCCATACATTCTAATATTAGTGTACAGAAAAGTTTCTATGTACAGTATGAATTTTTTTTGGAAAAGCAACTTCAGATGTATAATCTGAAGCACGCTTCGCTCATCTCTACTCCATAAAATACTATGTGGATGTCTGTTGTCGCAATTCATGCGACTCTCCTTCTTCTTTGTGTGGTGCCAAATCAATTAGAAGAATAAGTATGTGTACACCATACTGCCTTATAATGAGACCAGACACTCTAGGTGGTTTCATGAAAGCATCTTCTCATCTTCTCTGAGCCATTGGTAGAAGAGCCGGCGAGAGAGACTTTTATTCACAGTACATTCACTTAAATAGCAGACATGACATCACAAAAGGGGTGTTCCTTAAGAAGAGACTATTGGCTCCTTAACCTGATAGGAGTGGTTTCACTGAGTCTATAGGTGTATTTGAAGACTGTAATGTAATCCCCTCTTCCCCCTCCATTATTGACCTTCTCATACATATGGTTTGCGGCCATCTAGTGGAGACAAATGTGTACTACATGGAGAAATCAAATCTTGTCTCTCACAAATCCCTCCTTTTTGCGGTAAATAGATACAAGATGAATAAGCAATGTGAGGTACTCTCCCAACGCCCTAAACGGCGAAGAGCTGGACTTTCCTTATTGCTTCACCAGGTCCCCCCAACTCCCTTTCGGGTTTGCCTTCATCTGGTTCTATTTATTCCGCAACTATCAACAAGATTTCATTTGTTTAAGGATGGAATAATCTTTGTCTTTGACAGGGGCACAGCACATATACATAGTGTGGGCATGGATGTATTATACATTTTCCAAAACAATTTTCCTAAAATGTAGAACTATATGACAGCCCATTAAAACCAAATTCTAATAACATTGTAGTCACTGAACCAGTTCCCAAAACATTATTCTGGCCATGATATTAATTTCAGAATTTTTCCCATCAGTTCATTTGATAAAGTTCATCAGTTTCTTCAGATCCCCGGTGATCCTTTCATCAGTTTCTTCAGATCCTTGGTGATCCTTCCATCAGGGGCAGTGTTGTCCGGAATGTAGATGCAGCAGTTCCTGTAGACCCCTCCTTTTTCTGCTGTCAAGGACCAGTCGGTTCTGTAGAGTCATCACTGGAAAAGAGCTCAGTTGTTCCACCATTCCTTGCATAGCATCACAGATATAATTCACAAATCTCTGTTGATGACAATAGATATGTTAATCCAATAAAAATTAAATATTATATATTTTTTAATTTTTACTAATCATGGGAGTTAATGACTCAAATCCTGCAACTATCTGACTTTTTGCTTTAAATTCATCAGAAACTCTTCTACAGATTCCTATGGCATCCATGTATCCATGTATAAACGTGAGTCAAAAGATGTAGGCAGTGACCTCCTTTGTCGTGACCGGACATTGTTTTCTGATTTGATCCCACTCAGGAGGTGAGAATAGAACAAATGGCATCAGTACCCGATCAGGACTTGATCAGGGTACATTGACCACTTCATTCCACCTGCATCCTGGGTCGGAGTTTCAAATCTCCACACAATCACCAGATATCTGCGTTTTGATTATTTTGGTTGATAAACCAACTGTCAGAGTAAACGTTAGAGTCACTACTTGTCTTCTTCAGCTGAATTATGTAAGAACAATATCCTAGAGGGAAAACACCAAAGGGCTTTCCTGTATAAATCCTGTCTCTAAGGTCAGTTTGTCATTATATTTTAAATTTGGCCAAATATTTAATGCCAACTATAGGTAAGGATGTAGGAGTCACAGATGCTACTGAACTTTGAGGTTTCTCTCTTACCAACATTCTAGATTTGCCTAGGGGATCTTTGTCACTTACACATGCTCCTAACACATATATCCCCGAATCCTGTTGTATAGGATTTCTAGTGGACAGGAACAGAGGATTACATTCATCATGTTTACAACTGTTTGGTGGGGTTCCCTTCAGGATAGTCATCCTTTGCGACAAACCTTCAGCTTTACTGACTCTAGAGGTAGTTTCCACTAGTTTATATTCACAACACTTCAGATTAGTACTCCATTCTGTTAATTTCCAATATCCACAGTTGGTATGGTCATATTTAAATACAATTACCATAGACTGGGTCAGTCCCCGTCACACAGATGTACTTATCAGACCAAAACCAAGTGTCCTGTCATCTGTCTTACAGTCCACTATACTGCAAAAGTCAACTTAGTTGTTCCTGACTCATCTTGATAATATAAAACCGTTGGAATTTGATTTGACTGTGATTTCCCCTTTGTACAATATGGAACAAACAATAAGGCATGAAACAACATTATGGCTCTTATAGTCCTGGCACTTGATTGCAATACGATCAGTTTCTCCTTGCAATTCGACAGCAGTGGCGGCGGTTATCAGGACTTGATGTAGGTCTTCAAACCGTAGCTCTAGGACTTTCCGCCCGTCTCTTGTTTCACCACTATCCAATCTCCTGATTGTGAAGAATGAATCGCTTCTATACAGTCTGGATTCTAGGAAACAACTAAAACTTGGAAATACACATTAGGCAATAACAGACAACATAATTTGGAAAACTACTATGCTGCATCTGGAACTATTGGGGAAATAGACACCTAATCCAGGAGCATTCCCAAAGAGTACTTCATAAGGACTTAGGCCTATCTTCCGGTTAGATGTATATCGGAGGAAGAAAAACCCCAGGGATAGGTACTCTCACCTCAGTCAGTATCTTTTAGCTGTAGCCTTCGCTACAGGCCAAATCTCCGAATATCCTGGAAAGAGATCAATATAGACACAGACATATTCACACTGTTCCACCTTTGTTCTGAATGTAGTCAATCCGCAGTCTCTGAAATGGGTAAGATGACCTTGGCATATGCCTTCCTGGAACTCCCATAGTTCTCCCATCATTATTACAGCATTCACCTAGTGGCAGCATTGTTGAACCCAGGAGTCATCCACCACAGAACCCAATCACACCTTCTTTCTCTCGATTTGCCCATGTTCTCAATCCATCCTCTTTAGGTAGAGTGCCCTCTGAAGGAAAAGTTTATTACCAACTCTCCAGAGTCCTATTATCACTTCTACCTTTATCCTTTGATGTTTCCCTTCAGCCTCTGTAGCCTTTATCTGAAAAAGGCAAACTTTTTGGAAGTCCACTGGCCATAAGCCATCCTTTATCACACAGATTTCCACTTAGCGTAGACTTCAGGTAATAATGTAACCTCTACCTTCTCAGGCAGTATCAGGGCATCAAACATCTTTCATACACTCAGCATTCATTATTGATGGGCTTAGCCATGGATCCAACAAAGTCTCTGCTTCACTAGATTAGACCATAATAATGAGTGATACCGAAGGCATACCTGGATGTTAGCAGTCTTACCCTCAGCCATCTTACCAACCTCAGCGAGTGTCTTCAGCTCTGTCTCCTGCACTACCATTGCTGGACTGAGTGGTTCTTTCTTGACAACATCAGATTAAGTAGGAACAGCATATCCTGTCCGAGGTGATCCATCTTCCAGGAACCTGAAATGATCTACCAGAAACTCAAAAATGTGGTTATTAATTGCATTACTAGATGCTCCTACACATGTGATACTACCCTCAGTCATGAGAGATCATGGAACATGTTTGCTATGAGGCAATGTAATTAGATCCCAAGGATTATATAAATAATAGGGATCCAGTATTTGATTCTGGGTTGTTAATTCCCTATGGGCGTTTCATTTGAAGGGGCTGAACATTTGTCTTCCTCCCACGGGCGAGGAAGTGGGCGAGTACCTACAAAGTCTTCCTCCCCCCCCTTGTGGGGAGGACTGATAGGCAGCCACGCCCGCCTTAGGTCTTTGTTTGATTTAACTTTAACAATATGATGAAATAGGGACAAAATTAACTTCTCTCAAGCCTAGCCAACACTAGACCTTTCTAGATGATTCTCAAGATCATACACAAAGGCAGCACTTAGGATTTTCTCATGCATAGCTAAAGTAATCTCAAAAATCCAAATCCACCCAACTTTCTTGGAGTCTAGTGAAAACTTTCTCCACACTCTCTGTCCTGATGACAATGTGACTTACTGATGATCTAAACACTTCCTCCCAGACTCACTGATCTTCACTATGCATTAAATCCCCAGCTCTACATTGGACTCAATTTTCCAAATCTCATAAATAATATGAGAAAACTCTCCATATTTTAACTAATTTTCTATAAAGCAGCATAAGTAAGTCCTCTGAATTGGGAATTCTATTCATCGTGGCAAAATTGATGTTACTACTGGGTGTGGAAGATGTCATACATCATATAATGATGCAGATATCCCTACACTTTCACTCATATTTGAATAAGGACTTAGAATGGGTGCAATCTAGATTGAGTAGACTGGCCTGGAATATTTCTAGTAGGCATCATAGGGGCAATTACTGCAGGTACATTTTTAACTGATGGGACATACAATTGGGAAGGGTTATTTTCAGACATCACTGGATATAATCCAGTGTTGGAAACTGATAGGATTGTATCCTGTCTTTGAGATCCACAAACAAACATGTTACTCGCACACACACTCATCCCCCATAAGGCCTAAGGAAAGAGTTTTTGGGGGGTGGGGAAGGGCTAGAGGGAGCAGAAGGCACAGTGGGTGGTGCTGATTAGCACATTCCAGCACCTGGTGTAGAGAAGGGGCTGACAGAAAAAGCAATAGGTAGTCTTTGATGGACCACAAGACCCAGGATTACTTAGTTACAACACATGTGGTGGGGGGGAAGGGAATGCCGCATGGCCAACTCTCTTTGTTCCCTTACCACACCCAAATCCTCCATTTTACTATAGCAATTACTTTCAACTTTCCATCTACACACTTATCCACAAACTTTAATTTAATCTATCTCCTACTGCATTTGCAAACTCTAGGGGGAACTTTTACACAAAAGTGCATATTTATGGATAATACCGGAAATCGCTGCTACTTAGTATGACAGAATGCTTTCAACTTTTATTTCTAACTGAAACTTTTCCTTTCTTTTCTCGCATCAACTGAGCCGCCGTTAAAATCTCTTTACTCTGTCCTGCAACATTCGAATTTCCCATTATTGTAGTTGCACAAAGCTCTAACAATTGCTACTTATCAAACCCGCAAACTTAAGCGTAGTTGCACAAAGCACAAACGGAATCCGATTACTATAAGTAATCGCCACCGAACCCACAAACTTAAGCGCAGTTGCACACAGCTCAAATGAAATAATAGTATTGAACCCACAATCTCTCAAAGTGAAGACCCCTAGTCAATTCACCGGGATACAAAATCTTAATAACTTCCAATTGCCTATGAGACAATTGGTATTAACCCTTTTCCCAAAGTTCTCGTCAGAACCTTGACTGGGAACCAATTCTACGTCACAGGATATCCGGCTCAGCTGTCTAACAATTTCCGTTTAGTTTCAGCATGTTCTACCACACAAAGAAGGAATATTTCAACAGGTTCTTTCTAACGGACAGATCAGCTATAACTTGAACCCTTTTATCGCGATAACACCAATTCAACTCTTGAGAACCCACAAAAGCGGAAGTTACAGAGGAGATTTGTAAGAAATAAAGCTTTCTTACCTTGCCGGCATGTGATCTCGTCTGATGGTTCCGTTTAAGTCGCTCTCGTGGCGTTTGAATCGGAAGTTACGCAAGCTATCTGCCCCACGCTCGGCGCCATTTTGTTGTCGCAATTCATGCGACTCTCCTTCTTCTTTGTGTAGTGCCAAATCAATTAGAAGAATAAGTATGTGTACACCATACTGCCTTATAATGAGACCAGACACTCTAGGTGGTTTCATGAAAGCATCTTCTCATCTTCTCTAAAGCCATTGGTAGAAGAGCCGGCGAGAGAGACTTTTATTCACAGTACATTCACTTAAATAGCAGACATGACATCACAAAAGGGGTGTTCCTTAAGAAGAGACTATTGGCTCCTTAACCTGATAGGAGTGGTTTCACTGAGTCTATAGGTGTATTTGAAGACTGTAATGTAATCCCCTCTTCCCCCTCCATTATTGACCTTCTCATACATATGGTTTGCGGCCATCTAGTGGAGACAAATGTGTACTACATGGAGAAATCAAATCTTGTCTCTCACAATGTCCAAGACAGAGTGCCAAATAACAGTCTGCCTGGGCCATACACATAGATTGGATAACATAATTCAGAATCTTTATAAACATAATCTCTAACCTTCGCAGCTCTAGGGTTCTTCGTACGAACCCCAAGGCAGAATGATGGCGATATTCCCGCCTTGAAGTTCCTCCCGAACCACTCGGGGCCCAAAGTTCCTCGTTGTAATCTTTCTTGTAGCGGTCCCGCCACCGAACCATGATTGTCGCCCCTGGAAAACAAAAAAAAATTAAATAAAGGTTACTCATTAAAATCCATGATTTTGTGGCATCAAAAATGGTTTACTATTTAATTGATCTAGCCAAAACCACAATGAAAATACATTAGTTGTTAAACTATCGGTGGCATTGACCCACATCAACTAGACGGTAAACCACTTCTGAGCAATAAAACATACGTGTATGCAATCTACAAATGAAATACTGTATACTTATGGCACTGCTCCCATTGCCTGTCTCCGAGGTCCTCCGAATTCAGCACAATTGCCTCACCGATTTCGTGCCAGAGGAGCCGGGTTGCGTGATGGTCTGTGTGGCGACGGTCGGTGTGGTCCTACAACTCTGGACGCGCCTCCACCATCTGGATAAGGAGGTCGTTTTCTATAAAAAAAAGCCGACCTCCTCCTCGTACATTTTGGTTGAGACTCTGGAACCCTTAGGCCCCTTTCACACGGGCGAGTATTCCGCGCGAATGCGATGCGTGAGGTGAACGCATTGCACCCGCACTGAATACCGACCCATTCATTTCTATGGGGCTGTTCACATGAGCGGTGATTTTCACGCATCACTTGTGCGTTGCGTGAAAATCGCAGCATGCTCTATATTCAGCGTTTTTCACGCAACGCAGGCCCCATAGAAGTGAATGGGGTTGCGTGAAAATCGCAAGCATCCGCAAGCAAGTGCGGATGCGGTGCGATTTTCACGCATGGTTGCTAGGTGACAGTCTATTCACTGTATTATTTTCCCTTATAACATGGTTATAAGGGAAATTAATAGCATTCTGAATACAGAATGCTTAGTAGGTGATCAATTGAGGGTTAAAAAAAAAATAAAAAAATTAACTCACCTTCTCCTCTTGTTCGCGTAGCTGCCGGTCTCTTCTTTACTTCTCAATAAACTATCGGCTAGGACCTGTGGTGACGTCAGATCACATGCTCCAATCACATGGTCCATCACCACGGTGATGTACCATGTGATTGGAGCATGTGATCTGACGTCACCAAAGGTCCTTTAGCACACAAAGAAGTAAAGAAGAGACCGGGAACTACGCCAACAAGAGGAGAAGGTGAGTTAATTTTTTTATTTTTTTTAACCCTCAATTGATCACCGACTAAGCATTCTGTATTCAGAATGCTATTATTTTCCCTTATAACCATGTTATAAGGGAAAATAATAAAATCTACACAACACCTAACCCAAGCCTGAACTTCTGTGAAGAAGTTCGGGTTTGGGTACCAAACATGCGTGATTTTTCTCACGTGAGTGCAAAACGCATTACACCCGCACATTTTCCCGCAACGCCCGTGTGAAAGAGGCCTTAGGCTACTTTCACACTTGCGTTCGGGGTTCCGCTTGTGAGCTCCGTTTGAAGGCTCTCACAAGCGGCCCCAAACGGATCCGTAGAGCCCCAATGCATTCTGAGTGGATGCGGATCCGCTCAGAATGCATCAGGATGGCTCCGCTTGGCCTCCGTTCCGCTCAGCAGACGAACACCCGAACGCAGCTTGCAGCGTTCGGGTGTCCGCTTGGCCGTGCGGAGACAAACGGATCCGTCCAGACTTACAATGTAAGTCAATGGGGACGGATCCGTTTGACGTTGACACAATATGGTGCAATTTCAAACGGATCCGTCCCCCAGTGACTTTCAATGTAAAGTCTGACTAACTTTCACACTTAGAATTTTTTCTGAACTATAATGCAGACGGATCCGTTCTGAACGGATCCCAACGTTTGCATTATAGGAGCGGATCCGTCTGTGCAGACATCAGACGGATCCGCTCTGAACGCAAGTGTGAAAGTAGCCTAAAAAACAAAGATTTTTTTTTTTTTAATACAGTTTGGATTTTTTTCAATTTAAAACACTGATTGCAAATACTCACACGACCCCGACCGCCACGCGCTCCCTGACTTCCTCTGGCAGAGGCTAGAAGACCTCTGAGAGGCAACGGGACGAGATGGCTGTAAAATAGAAAAAAAATTATAATTTCAGAACCTACAATAACATTTATTTTTGGGGAAAAAATAAATAAAAGTAAACATCTACTTTGCTGACCTCCACCTTCACTTTCACCATCTGAAGTTTCTTCTTGGCCGGGATGCAACTCCTCCACAGACGATGACTGCGAGAAAAAAAAAAAAAACACAATTAGAATAATGGCAAAATATTACAGTGGGGCTTGCTATAACCCAATTTGACATGCAGTATCATGTCGGCGAGGAGTGCTCCCGGCATCACTTGAAGATATGTCTATTAAAAAATGTTTTTTTATATTTGAACATTACACACGACACGCACACCCATGTAAATATTACTTACTTTCCATTTCTGGAACTTTCTTTTATTATCTGCCGGCCTGTGTGGCTGTCTGGCGGCCTGTCTGGCGGCTATCTTTATTGGCGGCCTGTGTTGCGGACTGGCGGCCTGTGTGTCGGGCTGTCTGGCGACCTGTGTGTTGGGCTGGCGGCCTGTCCGGAAGGGTGATGTCTGCCGGCAGGCTGTTTTTTTCTAAAAAAATAATAGGAGGAGTGGTAGTTATATTCTTGTACCTATGACTACTACACCTAGCACTCCCTATGTACTTATACTACCTGCATTCCCTATGTACTATTGTAGTCTGCTGCAGTCCTAGGTACTGCAACTCCTAGCATCCCCTATGTACTTATACTCCCTGCTGTTCCCATACAATAGTACATAGGGACTGCTGGTAGTATAAGTACATAGGGGATGCTAGGAGTAGTAGTCCTAGGTACTGCAACTCCTAGAATTCCCTATGTACTTGTATGGGGACTGCAGGTAGTATAAGTACATTGGAGCTGCTTATATTTAATTATTTTAATGTTAATGCTCCCAGCATCATGTGACATCATGACATCAGTCAGATCATGTGACATCATGGCTCTGGGAATATCAGGTACTGCTGCCTCCAATTCAGAGCAAACTTCGAGTTTCTAGGCCGTAATGAGCCAGTCACGTGCCCTGCACTGTACTCTATTGTGAGGAAGCTGAGATATGAGGGATGTTTTTAGGGTCCCTACACTGTCGGGCGTCTGCCTGTGGAGTGTCTCCATTGAGTCTCTTTCCCTTGCAAAGAAAATCACCACATGTTCTCCTCCAAGTCAGGGTGCAAGCAGCGCTCCTTATCTCAGCTTCCTGAACTCCTATGTATTCCGAATAACAAAGCTACAGTATATAAAAAAAATTGCTTTCTAGTTTATTTACTCACAAACCGATTAATGCCTTATTATTTCCTTCACAGCCGTCTCCTCGCCGATCATCCTCCTGCACAACCAGTCACCTCCATTAGTTATGTCCATGGAACGAGCGTTCTACCATTGACCAGCCGGACTGTGCAGCAGTGTCTGTGGGACACAACCCAGCGTATACCCGATGAAGAAGCCGTTGTAGTTGTCCATTCTGGTACACGGAAAACCTTCAGCCAAATGAGTAAAGATGTATGTGAAGAGTAGACAGAAAATGTGCCAGGGGATGTATGATGGCTGGATGAGAGAGGACTAGATTTGGGAGGGTGGCAAACTGGGCAGTTGGCTGAGCCCCGATCTGCAATCGGGTCCGGTATAACGCAACGCAGATACCACACTAAAAACCTCATCAAATCTGACAACCATCCACACTCCTTGTACGTGAATGGGGTTCACATGCAAAGGAAATTTTCCAGGAGGATTGAATAACCATGGAGCTAATCCTTGGGCGGACCTGCTGCCCAACGTAATGTGATGGAGCTGAGACTGCTGGTGGTGCTTGGTCACACAACTAAGGTGGTGCCCCCTTTATTTTGGGTTCTGCAGCAGGGTGTATGTGGGTGGCATCTCCCCTTGCTGCCACTCTGACATGGTAATGGTCATACAGAGGCTGGAGATCCTCCTGTGGTCCTTCCAAGCACTTTCATCTTGACCCGTAGTTCATCGAAGGTGGTTGTGGTCTGCTGCACATGGAAGATGTTGCCCCATCCAGTTCCAGACATTCTCAATGGGGGAAAGATCTGATAATGCAGATGGCCAAGGGAGCTGCAGGATACCCCGTAGAGCACAATGTGCAGGGCGGGCAGTGTGTGTGGGGCGTTACCTTGTTGGAACACCACGTCAAAAAAGGCATTAGCACTGATTCTATGATGTCCTTGGTATATTGAAGCCAATACAAGACAGGGATGGCCACCTCTAGGACCTGCACCTATTCTTAGAAAGGAGCTCGCATGTGCAGCCACCCTCCATTCGTTTCTATTGGAGTGCCGAAAATAGCTGAGCGGCGCACTTGGCTATTTTCAGAAGTTGAAATGAATGGGAAGCTCACTGCGCATTCGCGGCCACTGCTCCATTCACTTCTATAGGGCTTACAGAAATAGCCGAGACAGAGCTCGCTTATTTTCGGTACTCCAATAGAAATTAATGGAGGGTGGCGGTGGCCACACATGCGCAGTGCATCCTCCATCACTTTGTAGGCTCCGTTCTAAAAATAGGTGCAAGTTCCAAAGGTGGGACCTGCACCTATCAGACATTGGGTTCATATCCTAGCAATCCTATCTGCTGGTGCCCTGTGGCACTGAAAATCGCTCTGATTGCGCTGTCATTAGACAGATGTGGTCACAGTGAAGATCCCAGAGACCAGTCGAAGTGGTCTCCAAGCATCTGATCGCTGTTACAGTGATCCTTTGTGAAGAAAAGTATATAAAGCCAGCAGAGGAGCTTTCAGCTATGAGAAAGCGACTCCTGCTGGCTGTAAAGTGAACTGTGATCCTGACTGACAGGAAGGGGTTAATTAATTACCCCCCCCCCTAAAAAAAATTTAATGAAAAAATAAAAGCGTTATAGTTATTCAGTAATTGTATAGCAGACAACATACATAAAAAAAATTCTTTCATAAAAACATTAATAAAAATATAGTTATTAATTTTAGCTATAGTATAGCGGATGTACACATTTTTTTCCCTTTTTCTTTAACAAATTTTAAAAAAATGTTTGGCTATATATAGTAAAGCTTTTTCTTTTGGGCTAAAATATACAAATGCACGCATATTTTTTTCAATAATAAAAAAGTCAAAAGCTTAAAGGGGTTCTGCAGTTCTTTTAAACTGATGACCTATCCTCTGGATAGATCATCAGCATCTGATCGGCGAGGGTCCGACACTCGGGACCACTGCCGATCAGCTGTTTGAGAAGGCAGCTGCGCTGGCAATAGCGCCGCGGCCTTCTCGCTGTTTACCGCAGGTCCAGTGACGTCACGACTAGTATCACTGGCTAAGCTCCATTCAAGTGAACAGATCTTAGCCCTGCCCAGGCCAGTGATA
This sequence comes from Bufo bufo, assembly GCF_905171765.1. Taxonomy (NCBI): domain Eukaryota; kingdom Metazoa; phylum Chordata; class Amphibia; order Anura; family Bufonidae; genus Bufo; species Bufo bufo. The sequence continues at coordinate 362,876,765 of NC_053394.1, read as the reverse complement.
CTAGTCGTGACCTGAGGGAAACTGAAGGAATTTTTTGCAAAGGTCTCAGTATGTCGCAGTGTGCCGCTATTAAAATACACTGAATAGTCGTGCAATTTTTTTGCCATGCAATAAATGACGCCATGCAGCCATACCATTTTTACATCATGACTTGCTGCTACGTGATAGGTGTCGTTGTGTAGCCCTAGCCTTCCACTCACCAGGGCGCAGCAGATATGAGCGAGTAAACATCTGGGTTTACTGTATATACCAGTTACCATGTACTGGAGGGGACCTCTCACCGATGTCTGCTTTTAGTATTTACTTTCGTCCCACATAATATAACAATATTGGAGCATTTTTTCTTAGAGCATTGTGTCGTTCCTCTGTTATTCCACCTAGAATTTATGAATTTATTGAAAACTGGATGTTACCAGTTTGGGGGGTGTCCTTACAAATCAGCACACTGTCCAATCAGTGCTGACAGCGTCAGACTATCTAGGGACACACTTCTTTGACAAAGGAAATGGTAACACCCAGTTTTTGAATTATTCATAAATGTTTAGAAGGAATAACAGGAACAGCGCAACGTAGAGTTATGAGATAATAGGCATCAGAATTGTTATTCAAAAGCGGACATGTCAGGAGAGGTACCAGGTCCTAAATGGCGGTAACAAAAATACGGAGCCCTGAGTTGTCTTGCTGATTTGAACAATGAGATAATCGTTTATGGGTATCTTCACCTTCCGGCAGCCTGCTCCAGCATAGAATGCCGGGAACCGGCCACACAAAAACCTCTGCGTGCGGCGGTATTTGTCTGTCCGTTTCTCAACATATTTGCTGGATTGCGGCCGGATCACGACCAGACTCCATTGTAGTTAATTGGGCCGGACGGCATTCCATCAGCGTCTGGCAATGCCGGATCCGGGAGGCTGTTCCTGGGCCAGAACATCCACTGTACCAGTCGTTTCCTCAAACTTTTGACGGGCTGTACTGACATCCCTAAGGTTTCATCAGTGGTGGTCTGAGTCTTGAGATCAGCTACTAAAATAAAGGGGGTGAAGCACCCAGCAGAGGGTGGTGTCGCTTTGCCGGGCATGCGGTGTACGGATGGATGCTATAAATGCAAAAATGACCTCACTGAGTGTTTTCTCTCTCCAGGTAGAGACCCTCGCTGCAGGGCTCTTAGCTCTCGGCTTGAAGAAAGGAGAACGCGTGGGCATGTGGGGGCCAAATTCCTATGAATGGGTCCTTATGCAGTTTGCAACAGCTCAGGCCGGACTTATTTTGGTAAGATGTCTCACCCCCCTTCCCCCCCTGCCCCAGCAACAATGGGTCCCCCACCGCTCTTTGCTGGCACATCACGGCAGCGCTATTGCACCACGTGATTGCTGCAGCCAATCAATGAGAGCAGCAGGGGTGTCAGTATGTATGGCTCTTGACCATTGCGCCAGTGTTTTCATGTTGGCACTGCAACGTTGTAAACAGGGAGGGGGATTTAAAGGGGTTGTCCTATGACAACTTGGGATTTTATGACCTCACGGGGAACATGTATATGTAACGAAAAGTAAAAAAACAAAAAAAATAAAACACAGTCACGAGAACAGATTCTCTAGAATGGTCATTTCATGTGTTATGCACTATTATGCACTAAAACGGACATTTATAAAAACTGTTTAAATGGGTTTTCCCGGCAAAAGATACATAAAACTGCTCAGAATCTATGCCTGCTCATAGCGCAGACAGCCAAAGATGCACCAAGTCCTGCCCCTCTTAATAAATTAGACACATCTTACGTGCAGTATTTCAGTTTAAAAACCATAGTACAACCCCAATTCCAAAAAAGTGTAAAATGTGAATATCGTATTTTTCGCTTTATAAGACGCACCCGATACTAAGACGCACCACAAGAGGAGAAAAATAAGAAAAAAATATTTTTCATCAGACCCCCATAAATATCAGGACATCAGATCAGACCCCCATAAATATCAGGACATCACATCAAACACCCCATAAATATCAGGACATCAGATCAGGCCCCCATAAATATCAGGACATCAGATCAGGGCCCCATATCAGCCTTTTATGTCAGACCTCCATCAGACCTTATATCAGCCCACATAGTGAGACCCCCATCAGACCTCAGAGCAGGTGAAAATAAAAACCATCTCTTACCTGTCCTGTGCCACGGCTCCTCTCCACCTCCGGCAGAAGTCATGCTTCCCGGCCTGTGCTGCTCTGTCACCTGACTGCGTCATGTCATAGTGCACGCACTACGTCCTGGCAATGTACGCAGTCAGGACAGCGCCGGCCCCAGCAAGAAAGACCGGGGAGTGTGAGTACTACAAGCGCTTGCGGCGCTTTGCTCCCCTCTCCCAGCACCTAATTCATACTAGTGAGCGGATCCACAATGGAAGCGCTCACTAGTATTCGCTTTATAAGATGCACGGCCATTTCCCCCCCTTTTGGGGGGAAAAAAGTGCATCTTATAAAGCGAAAAATACGGTAAATGTAAATAAAAACAGAATGCAATGATTTGCAAATCTCACAGGCCCATATTTTATTCACAATACATCATACACATAGCAGATTTTGAAAGGGAGACATTTTACAGTTTCATGAAAAATATTAACTCATTTAGAACTTGATGGCAGCAACGCATCTCAAAAAAGTTGGGACAGGACATGCCTACCATTGTGTAGCATTCCCTCTTCTTTTAGCAACAGTCTGTAAACATCTGAGTGAGGAGACCAATTGCTGGACATTTGAAGAGGACTGTTGTCCCGTTCTGGTCTGATGTAGGATTCTTGCTGCTCCACAGTCCGGCGTCTTCTTTGCCATTTTTTTCTTTTCATGATTCGCCAAATTATTTAGATGGGTGAAAGGTGTGGACTGCAGGCGGCCAGTTCACCACCCAGACTCTTATGTGAAGCCATGCTGTTGTGGGGGATGCAGTATGTGGTTTAGCATTTTCCTGCTGAAATATGCAAGGCCTTCCCTGAAAGTGACGTTCTCTGGATAGAACATGTGTCATCCGAAAACCTTTGTATACTGTTCAGCATTGAACGTGTCTTTCCAGATGTGTAAGCTGCCCACACCATAGGAACTAATGCAACCCCATACCATCTGATAACAAGCTGGATGGTCCCTCTCCTCTTGAATCCTCAGGGCACGGCATCCGTGGTTTCCAAAAAGAATTTAAAATTTTGATTCACCTGACCACAGAATTGTTTTCCATTTTGCCTCAGTGTATTTTAAATGAGATTTGGCCCAGAGAAAATGGCAGCATTTCTGGATGGTGTTGAGATGTGGCTTCTTTGTATGGTAGAGCTTTAACTTGCATTTGTGGATTGCACGGCAAACTGTGTTTCTGGGAGTGTTCCTTAGCCTATACAGCGATTTCCATTACAGAATTCTGCCTGGCTTTAATGCAGTGCCGCCTGGGTGCCATCAGCCTCGTTACTTGTGCACATGGATTTCCCCAGAATCTCTGAATATTTTGATGATATTATGTACAGTAGATGGTGGGATATTTAAAGTATTTGCAATTTTATGTTGAGGAACATTTTCTTCTGAAATTGTTCCAAAATTTTTAGTATGACCTCTGGGACCTCTAGAACACCGCAAACTGAAGGAGTGCGAACAGCTCATGAGCGGCCATCCTTAAAGGGAACCTGTCACCGGGATTTTGGGTATAGAGCTGAGGACATGGGTTGCTAGATGGCCGCTAGCACATCCGCAATACCCAGTCCCCATAGCTTTGTGTGCTTTTATTGTGTAAAAAAAACGATTTGATACATATGCAAATTAACCTGAGATGAGTCCTGTCCCTGACTCATCTCACGTACAGGACTCATCTCAGGTTAATTTGCATATGTATCAAATTGTTTTTTTTACACAATAAAAGCACACAGAGCTATGGGGACTGGGTATTGCGGATGTGCTAGCGGCCATCTAGCAACCCATGTCCTCAGCTCTATACACAAAATCCCGGTGACAGGTTCCCTTTAATTCATTTCTAGAGTGGTGCAAATGTTCCACCCATAGCAATATTCATACATGTGTGCTAGCTACAGTGCCCCTTTACCCCTTCAGTGCCTCTATACTACTTCAGTGCCCCTATACTTCATCAGTGCCCCTTTACTTCGTCAGTGCCCCCTATACTCCGTCAGTGCCCCCTATACTCCGTCAGTGCCCCCTATACTCCGTCAGTGCCCCCTATACTCCGTCAGTGCCCCCTATACTCCGTCAGTGCTCCCTATACTCCATCAGTTCTCCAGTACTCCAACATACTTACTTCCTCCATGTTTCTACCTCGGATTCTTCTAACAGGAGTTTTCATTGTCCTGTGCCAATCTCTACAGTCAGAGACTGGCACTGGAGCAGACAATTTAGACAGAGAGGATACCAGATGTGCTTCATCCAGGCATAGTACCAGGACTCCATCAGGGGGTTCGCTGAATCTAGAACTTGGTATAGTGATAGCCATAGATATGTAACTTTGTAGGTCTTTCAAAGTTCAGGAATGAACTGCCCACTCTTCTCAATCTAGTACGGAATCTGGTAGGGTGAAGCCTATTCATATTATTAGCTGTATCTCCTTCTGAAATTGTTCCAAAATTTTTAGACACAGTTCTTAGCAGATTGGATAACCTCTTCCTATCTTTGCTTCTGAGAGACTCTCCCTCTCTAACATGCTCTTTTTATACCCAGTCATGTGGCTTAGTTGCAAATTGCTCCTTCTCATGTTTTTTTATTAGTATCATTTACTTTTCCAACCTTTTGCTGCCCCTGTCCCAACTTTTTTCAGATTCGTTGCTGCCCTCAAGTTTCAAATGAGTTAAAAAGGTTGACCCATCTCAAGCATTGGTGGCATAGGATATGCCACCAACGTATGACCCCTGGGACCTGCTCCTATCTCTAGAACAGTACCCGCAAAGTGAAGGAGTGGGGACGGCTCATGAGCGGCCATCCTCCATTCATTTCTAGAGTGGTGCAAATGTTCCACCCATAGCAATATTCATACATGTGTGCTAGCTACAGTGCCCCTATACCCCTTCAGTGCCCCTATACCCCTTGGGTGCCCCTATACTACTTGGGTGCCTCTATACTCTGTCAGTGCCCCCTATACTCCGTCAGTGCCCCTGAACTCCATCAGTACTCCAACATACTTACTTCCTCCATGTTTCTACCTCTGATTCTTCTAACAGGAGTTTTCATCGTCCTGTGCCAATCTCTACAGTCAGAGACCGGCACTGGACAGAGAGGATACTAGATGTGCTGCATCCAGGCATAGTACCAGGACTCCATCAGGGGGTTCGCTGAATCTAGAACTTGGTATGGCGATAGCCATAGATATGTAACATTGTAGGTCTTTCAAAGTTCAGGAATGAACTGCCCACTCTTCTCAATCTAGTACGGAATCTGGTATGGTGAAGCCTATTCATATTATTAGCTGTATCTCCTTCATGTATAATCATCTTGTGCTTTTTCCAGGTCTCTGTGAATCCTGCGTATCAAGAAAGTGAGGTGAAATATGTGCTGAAGAAGGTACCGTATATTAGACTTCTAATTTCTTGTATTTTCTTCCATTCAAATGTTCATGATCCATATCAGATAACGCTGCTTCTCGATAGGGTTAACAACTTGTGGGAAAAAAAACTGATGTGTATACAGAGATAGGTGATAGGGCCGACTCCTGGACTTCAAAGTCCACAATGAGCAGAGATTTAAATGAAAAAAATACAAGTTTTACTGAATCTTTTCTCACAGAACTACATAATAGCATTCTGCTCAGTTCCTCCTGGTCTACAACATGCTGCCTGGAGATTATTTAGCATTTTCATGGTGACAGGTTCCCGGCACTAGCTTGAGTGCTGTGACCTCTTTAAAGGGGTTGTACAAGAATGGGGGGTTTGGCAATCCTGCCACACTTGCCTGTATCGGTAAAGGAAAGCTTACTTACCTGCTTCTTGGTGCTGGCTCCCCCCACTCCTTCTCCTCCTGGGCTGCGACACTCCGTTGTAAGCCTCCAGTTTGACATCAGTGATTGGCTGCGGTGGTCAGCGGCTTTTCTTGTGTAATGACAAATGGTCATGTGACACAAGGGGATCCGGTCACCTCCACGGCCAGTGATTGGCTGTGACTATATCAAACGAGATTTTTACAGTGAGGGAGACCAGCAGAGCATCACAGGTTTGGAGGAGAAGGGGAGCCAGCTACGGGAAGCAGGTAAGTAATCCTCCCTTTACAGGTCCGGCTAGTTCTTGCACAACCCCTTTAAAGAGGTTGTCTGGCATTTTGATACTCATGACCTGTCCTCAGAATAGTGTCAATGGGGTCTGGCTCCCGGCACCCCAGTCATTCAGCTGTTTGAAGAGTTTTCGGCGCTCCAGTTACTTCTGCAGTTTCTTCCTAGGCCTGTTCATTGGTCACCTAGCCTAGTCGCAGCTCAGTCCCATTCAAGTGAATGGGTCAGAGGTGCAATACCAAGCACAGGCGCTATATGATGTACAGTGCTGTACTTGGTGAGCTATGAGAACGCCGCGGTGGTCACCAGAGTGCCGCAGCCTTTTCAACAGCTAATCCACATGGGGTGCTGGGAGTCGGACTCATAGTTACATAGTTAATACGGTTGAAAAAAGACATAAGTCCATCAAGTTCAACAAAGGGATAGGTGGGGAAGTGAGACTCAGATTTCTATATGTTTTCATAAGCATTAATGTCATTTACTTTCAAGAATTCATCTAACCCCTTTTTAAAACTGTCCACTGGACCTGCTGTGACCACGTCCTGAGGAAGTCTATTCCACAGATTCACAGTTCTTACAGTAAAGAAGTTTTGACACTTCTGGAGACTGAACTTTTTCTTCTCCAGTCGGAGGCAGTGCCCCCTTGTCTCTTGAGCGCATTTTACATGGAACAGTTTTTCTTCGTATTTTTTGAATGGCCCATTTATATATTTGTATAGGTTAATCATGTCCCCCCTTAGACGTCTCTTCTCAAGACTAAATAAATTCAATTCTTTTAATCTTTCTTCATAACTAAGACCTTCCATGTCCCTTATCAGTTTAGTCGCTCTCCTCTGTACTTTTTCCAGCTGCAGAGCGTCCTTTCTATGGACTGGTGCCCAGAACTGAACTGCATATTCCAGATAAGGCTGCACCAACGCTTTGTAAAGTGGTAATATTACATCCCTGCCCCGCGAGTCCATGTCTCGTTTAATGCATGACAATATCCTGGTGGCCTTAGAAGCAGCTGATTGACATTGTATGCTCTTATTTAATCTACTATCTACAAGGATACCCACATCCTTCTCTATAAGTGACTCCCCCAGTGTTGCATCCCCTAGGACATATGAAGCACAGAGATTATTACTACCAAGTTGCATAACTTTACATTTATCCACATTGAACATCATTTGCCAAGTTGATGCCCAATCACTCTGAGTGTTCAAGTCAGCTTGTAGTGTGTGGACATCTTCCATAGACTGTACAGTTCTACACAGCTTAGTGTCATCTGCAAAAATAGATATGGTGCTATTAATCCCATCCTCAATATCATTAATTAATAAATAAATTAAATATTAGGGGACCCAGCACTACCAAGGTACACCACTTATAACCCGGGACCATTCTGAAAAGGACTCATTTACCACAACTCTCTGGACACGGTCCTTCAACCAGTTGCCAATCCAATTACAAACTATACTTTCCAAGCCTATAGACCTTACTTTACCTACAGTATTAAACGTCTATGAGGTACAGTATCAAAAGCCTTTGCAAAATCCAGAAACACTACATCCACAGCCGCCCCTCTGTCCAGGCTACTACTCACCTCCTCATAAAAACAAATCAGATTAGTCTGACAACTTCTGTCCTTGGTAAACCCATGTTTGTTGTCACTTATGTTATTTACAGTCACATACTCCTGAATACAGTCCCTTAAGAGTCCTTCAAACATTTTTCCCACAACAGAAGTTAAACTAACTGGTCTATAATTACCTGTGGAGGACCTAGATCCTTTTTTGAATATGGGCACCACATTTGCCTTGCGCCAATCACTTGGCACTGTACCAGTTCCTAGAGAATCTTTAAAAATTATAAACAGGGGCACAGCAATGACTGAACTGAGCTCTTTAAGAACTCTTGGGGGTAATCCATCTGGACCCGGAGCCTTGTTCACATTTACCTTATTTAACTTCTCTTGGACCATATCTACAGTTATACAATTGAGTATACTACTGGATGTACTAACAGCCCCAGCACCACAGATATCACCTACTTTCTCTTCTTTTGTATATACAGAGCTAAAAACCCATTTAGTAATTCTGCCTTTTCGTTATCTTCAGTGACTACCCCCCCCCCATTACCATTATGTAGGGGACCTACCTGGTCAGACCTTCTTTTTTTTTTAGCATTTTTATTTTTAAATAATTTTTGGGGATTTCTTTTGCTCTCTTTTGCCACCTGCTGTTCATTTTGTATTTTTGCTAATTTTGTCTCCTTTTTACAGATTTTATTAAAGGGATTCTGTCACCTGGATTTTAGTGACATAGCTTTTAACATCATCACATCAGTCTGCTCGTTTTGTATTAAAATATACTAGTATTACTACCCTAAGTGTTTTCTTTTGTCTAGAAAATCGCTTTTATTAATATGGTAATTACCTGAGTAAGGTGCCCAAGGGGCTTTCCCTCCGGCCGTTGGTGCCCAGTCGCGCCCCTTCTCCTGGAGCACCCAGCACCGCCCCACTGCTAATTTATTCACTCCTCATTGCCGGCTGGCACATGTGCAGTGCGTCCTGTGAGGCCAATTCCAGGCGCTGACATGTGTATCCACAGAATGCGTTCGCTGAGCCATAAGCTCGCGCATGCGCCGTGGATACACATGTCAGCACCTGGAATCGGCCTCACAGGACGCACTGCACATGCGCCAGCCGGCAATGAAGAGTGAATAAATTAGCAGTGGGGCGGTGCTGGGTGTTCCAGGAGAAGGGGCGCGGCTGGGCACCAACGGCCGGAGGGAAAGCCCCTTGGGCACCTTACCCAGGTAATTACCATATTAATAAAAGCGATTTTCTAGACAAAGGACAACACTTAGGGTAGTAATACTATGGTAGTATATTTTAATACAAAACAAGCAGACTGATGTGATGATGTTAAAAGCTCTGTCACTAAAATCCAGGTGACAGAATCCCTTTAAGCCCTTTGTAAACTTCAAACGCTACAGCTGACCCCTCAGATTTGTATTTTTTAAATACCCTTTTTTTTGTCTTTTATTGCCCTTTTCACAGTAGCTGTAAGCCATGGGGGGTTTCATTTTAGCCGTTTATACTTGTTACCTAAAGGAATAAAAATTTTTGTGCAATTACTCAATGTGGATTTAAAGTTCTCCCATTTATCCTCCGTATTATTATGTGACAGTAGCTGCTCAAAAACAATTCACATATAGTGGGTAGCTTGTAATAAAACTTAACATTTAATGTTTATATATAAAATAATAGGCCCAAAAAGTTTACAAAGAATGTTGCATTGATTACAACTAAAAACTGCATAGGTATGTTAAATAGCAGTATATCTAAGGCTACATTCACACGTCAGTATTTTTCTATAATACGATTTTCTGTCCGTTTTTTGCGGATCCGTTGTTCCTAAAAATGTTTCCGTATGTCATCTGTATGTCATCTGTTTTTTGCGGATCCGCAAAAAACGGAAACATGTATAAATTTCAATAAGCAAATAAAGTTGTTTGGATTTCTTGGAAATAAATAAATAAATAAAAAATTAAAATGTAATTTCCAGGAACGGATTCCGTATAAAACGGATGACATACGGAATGACATCCGTATGTCTTCCATTTTTTGCGGATCCATTGACTTTGTATTGTACCAGGATCCGATTTTTCAGGAAAAGAATAGGACATGTTTTATATTTAAACGGACATGCGGAACGGAACAACGGAAACGGACAGCACACATTGTGCTGTCCGTTTTTTTCCAGGACCCATTGAAAATGAATGGGTCCAGATCTGGTCCAGATCTGTTCCAGAAAAAACGGAACAGATCAGGAAAGAAAAAACGGACGTGTGAATGGACCCTAAAGGTGAGGAAGGGACCCAATGAAGGGACAGCAATATAGATAGAGTGAGAGGAAAAACAGACGGAAGGACACAGTGCTGGGTCTCAAGCCCTAGGTCTGTCTCTGTACCCACTCTAGCTTACAAGCCCTAGAGTCTCCCTTCCTATTTTTAGACTGCGCAGCTTCGTCTGGCAGGTGTGAACAGGTCCGATCACTCCTGATACTACTGGTAGTCCAAACACAGCTAGCGAAAGTATATGGAATTTGGCTACACAGTGCTTCTGCCTGAAAAATCAAGATATGATGATACAGCACTAGTGTCGCCCAATACACTGGGGACCTGGTTATGTCCCTTATGATGGTAATTAGAGATGTCCCGACGCGTTTCCTTGGTTACTACCAATTCCTCAGGGGACTAAATTATGTTAAACATATATGACCTCAAGATAGCCGGTCAAAAAGTCAGGCGTCGCCAATCAACACACACATATTGCCGTCCAGGGTGAAATGATAAGATCAGCCCAGATCCACTTTCCTTATGACCACAAGATATCTGATTCCAAATATGATATGTCAAGAAAGCACAGTGCTATTGTAATCCGAGCCAGTACTGTCAACTCCTGTCCGGAAACACCTTTATTCAATGCACAGAAAATCATTTGGCATACTCTCCAACATTGAAGCAGATATTATGGTCAGATAATGCCAATAAATAATTCCTACTGTTCAAGGAGGTGTGCCCCATACGCTTGGCAGCGTTAAGTCAGAAGCACTGAGTCACCAATAGTTTAAACTTATCTGTTCCACGTTGGATGGTCATGGTGTACAGAGGTGATGCGGATATCCTCACCGGCGTCCTGCGATTGGCAGCTGCCATACGCAGGACGCCGGTGAGGATATCCGCATCACCTCTGTACACCATGATCATCCAACGTGGCCATTGCAACCAGCTGATACGCTAGGGTAAGAAGTGTTAGACCCCCACCCCACTAATATTGGTGGCCTATCCTGAGGATAATCCTCCAGTAATCCCCTTTAAAATGCAGCTCACATTTCCGTTAACAATCGCAGATAGAATGAGTCTGGATGCCATGATAGCATTATCACAGAAATTGTCTGTTCTTGCCACAGCAGCCACCGTAGGAGGGGAAAAAGGTGGTTAATATTGGAGGGCTCGATAACAAAGTTGGTGTGGAGAGGGGGAGGGAGGAGCGCGGAAAAAAACAGCATACCGTGCTTCCTGCACTTCAAAGGCTCCTGTCATTACCAGCAATTAAGGGAGAGTTCACATCTCTGTTTCATTTTCCGTTCTGATCAGTCAGAAGAACAGAAAAAAACAGATCCTGTAAAAAAAAAAATTATCCTTTGCATCACTTATGCACATTTGGCATCCATTCGAGCTATTTCCATCTGAGATCTGACTTTTTACACAGAAAAGAAAGTTCTGCGTTCAGGAGTTTTTTCCTTAAAAAAAAACGGATCTCAGACGGAAATGGCTCAAACGGATGCCAAATGTGCATAAGTGATGCACAGGATCGTTTTTGTTTTTTCTTTATTTTTTTGTCCTTCTGACGGATCAGAAGAATGGAAAAATAGCGGTGATGTGAATTCTCCCTAAGGCCACATGCACACAACCGTGGTGTGTTTAGCCGTCCGAAAAAGCGCGGATCCGCAAAACACGGATGGCGTCCGTGTGCGTTCCGCAGTTTGCGGAACGGCACGGACAGCCTTTACATATAACTGCCTATTCTTGTCCGCAAAGCGCGGACAAGAATAGGACAGGTTATATTTTTTTTGCGGGGCCACGGAACGGAGCAACGGATGCGGACAGCACATGGAGTGATGTCCGCATCTTTTGCGGCCCCATTGAAGTGAATGGGTCCGCATCCGAGCCGCCAAAACTGTGGCTCGGATGCGGACCAAAACAATGGCCGTGTGCATGAGTTATACTTTCTTGTGGTCAATTGTGATTAGTTATAAATTGGAGAAAACATGAAGGAATTTCCTGCGGCGGTACTGCAGTGTAATACGGTAGTAGCAAAGCGGATAAAATTGTAATTGAATCTGCATGACCTTGACCTGCGGCATGGATTTCTCCCTTTGCAATGCAGAGAAATGAAAACTGCTGTAACCCTGTAGCATTAAAGGGGTATTCCGTGTATATAGATATGGTGGTGACAGACTCGCTTTGAAAATCCTAAAAAGGTGTTTTAAGGTAATATTAAAAGAAACCTGTCATATGATTTGAGACACTAAACTTCCACCACCATTTTATTCTTGTATCTTTACTATCTGTCTAGTTTTATTACTATATATATATATATATATATATATATATAGCAAATGTTTTGAGGTCCACAGATTCAGTGATATACATTTTAGGGGATATAGGGAACCGTCTGATTTTATACACTCTGGAAATTCTTATGATGTATACATTATAGATGAATCGCGTCATTGCATTGGACTGCCTCTGGTTCTGACTTTTGGGTTTTATTCCAGGTTGGCTGTTCTGCCCTTGTGTTTCCATCAGAGTTTAAAACTCAGAGATATTATGAAATTGTAAAGAAGATTTGTCCAGAGATCGATAATTCTCCAGCTGGGGGAATCAAGAGCAAGACGTAAGTGGGCCATACCATGCGGGCATTGTGTCCGTCAGGAGTCACTTGTGTGTTATCTTACATTGTATTACAGAAACAGAGAGGTGACTTTATCCTGTGATGGTGCACCTGTGTATATAGCGAAAATTGAGGCACACAGATTAAGGGTCCATTCACACGTCCGTTTTTTCTTTCCTGATCTGTTCCGTTTTTTTGCGGAACAGATCAGGACCAGATCTGGACCCATTCATTTTCAATGGGTCCTGAAAAAAATCGGACAGCACAATGTGTGCTGTCCGTTTCCGTTGTTCCGTTCCGCATGTCCGTTTAAATATAAAACATGTCCTATTCTTTTCCTGAAAAATCGGATCCTGGTACAATACAAAGTCAATGGATCCGCAAAAAACGGATGACATACGGATGTCATTCCGTATGTCATCCGTTTTATACGGAATCCGTTCCTGGAAATTACACTTTAATTATTTTTTATTTTTTTTAAGAAATCCAAACAACTTTATTTGCTTATTGAAATTTATACACGTTTCCGTTTTTTGCGGATCCGCAAAAAACGGATGACATACGGATGACATACGGAAACATTTTCAGGAACAACGGATCCGCAAAAAACGGACAGAAAATCGGATTAGAGAAAAATACTGACGTGTGAATGTAGCCTTAAAGTGTTGTAATCAAACTTTTTTATTTTTAAGTTTTGCAGTAGTTTCATCCAATAGCCCAATATTTATCCTTGGTACAAACAGAGTATTTTGACCAGACGTTTCGGTCATTTCAGACCTTCATCAGTGGTCACATTTTTTATCTGTTCTGGTGACCACACATATCCGAGCCCTGATGACCGAATCTCCCCACCAGAACAGATAAAAAATGTGACCACTGATGAAGGTCTGAAATGACCGAAACGTCTGGTCAAAATACTCTGTTTGTACCAAGGATAAATATTGGGCTATTGGATGAAACTACTGCAAAACTTAAAAATAAAAAAGTTTGATTACAACACTTTAAATCTGTGTGCCTCAATTTTTGCTAAATGTACATTGGCTGTTCCCAGCCCTTGATTGGCACCAGAGACTACTGAATTGAGTGCGGTTCTCCATTCTACTACTTACTTGGTGCACCTGTGTAATCCTGGGTAGTTTACCTATATAATCCTGACATGGTGCACTTGTATGTGCACCTGTATAATCCTGCATAGTGCACTTGTACAGTATTATAGTAGTGCACCTGTATAATCTTGCTGTGGAGCACTTTTATAAACATACAGTTATACACCTCTAGAGCCCTACCTTGGTGCATCTCTATAACCCTTGTGTCTGTGGTGGTGCACATGTACAATTCTTCAATGGTGTACCTATGGTATATAAACCTGCCATGATGATCCATCCTGCTGTGGTGCACATGTATAATCCTGCCACGGTGCACGTGTATATTCCTTCTTTGGTGCACCTCTATAATCATGAGATATTTCACCTGTATAATCATGTGGTGGGACATTTTCAAAATTCTGAGATATTGCACCTGTATTATCCTTTGGTGGTGCACCAATATAATCATGAGATTTTGTACCTGTATAATCATGTGGTGGTGCACCTCCATGAGGGCTCATGCACACGACCGTACTGACTCAGTGCCCGTGCTGTGGACCGAAAATGGGTCCGCGATCCGCAAGATATGGCCAAAGAAAGAACATGCTTATCTTTTTGCAATGTGGAGGCAGAGACCCGAAAGCCCTTCCCTGGGCTTCTGATCTGTGCCTCTGCTCCAAAAAAGATATGTGAAGTTCTATCTTTGGTCGTATCTTCCGGATTGCGGACCCTTTCAAGTCAGTGGATCCGCATCCGCACCAAGGAGTGCGCAGGCCAGTGCCGCCAGCTGACCGGCCATTTATGGTCCACAATACGATCACCACGGCTATACAGTCGTGTGCATGAGCCCTAATCCTGGGGTGGTGCACCAGTATAATTCTGTAATGGTGTACCTATGGTATATAAACCTGCCATTGTGTGCCTGTTTAATCCTTAGATATTAGGCCTGTCTAATCCTTTGGTGGTACACCTCTGTAATCCTGTGGTGGTGCGCCTGTATATGCCACGGCGGGGAGTGGGGGGAAACCCCCCACCGTGCGGTGTCAAAGGGTAAAAGGGGATCAGCCTGGCCAAAAGGAGTAATAAGAGAGCAGGTCACCTCCTACAGAGTCCCTAATCCTCTCCCTGACTCCTCACCGTATGAGCGGACCCCGATGATAGGACGGCTCATACTCAGGATTCCTAGAGACCCTAAGTCGCCCTGGTAATCCCTCACCAAGGAGCAGGGAAGAGACGACCTGTTCATCCCAGTAATGGAGGAACAGGAGTCTCTATCTGAGGCCAGGCTGCAAGGAGAGGGGAACACATACAGCATAAGGAGATGGCAGGTAAGCGAGACCAGTAACACACTTACCTGCCACAGACACACTGACTGGAACCCGTGCACTAGTGCTGCTGTCCACACCAACATTAAAGGACACAGCACACACCACAAACCACACAGGAACCCAGGACACCCATAGCTGCAATAAACATGACAGGGGAATGTCTAGTAAACATGCTGGACACCAAACACCACCAGACATGTAACATCAAACTAGACATACAACACCCTGAACATAACCCACTCCATACAAATAGGGACAGGAAGAGAAGGAGACACCGAGATAAAATTGATGACCACTAGGTGGTCCTCACTGGACAGATGGAACACCCTGGACTGGAGCAGAACTCCAGCACCAACCACAGCTGAAGTACAACTGACTCCAGCCAGGAAACCACTGAAGATATAAGCCAAGTGACCACACCCAGTCAGGGAGTTAACCCTTACAGCACCAGACAGAGGGAGGCTACAACTTAAAGGGGAAGTGCACACATAAGCATACCAAACACGTAACCACCGGCAACAGCATGCGTGGCAACCATGTCACGGCAATCACCCAGAAGGCCGAGACACTGCCACCGCATGCTCTCACAGCAACACGTTGCCGCGGGCAACTGCAAGTGTGGCAACAGTGTCACAGCGCAAACCAAAGGCCAAGACAGTATAATTCTGTAATGGTGGACCTATGGTATATAAACCTGCTATGATGTGGTGGTACGCCTCTATAATCCTGAGATATTAGACCTGTCTAATCCTTTGGTGGTGCATCTCTGTAATCCTGTGGTGGTGCGCCTGTATAATTCTGTAATGGTGGACCTATGGTATATAAACCTGCCATGGTGCACCTGTTTAATCCTTTCATGATGTACCTGTATAATCCTGCCATTGTGCACATGTATAATTCTGCCACGGTGTACCTGGATAGATTTTCTCTGGTGCTCCTATATAATCCTGCTGTGGTGCATCTATATACTCCTGCCATTGTGTACCTGTATATTCCTGGTGCGCCTGTATAGTTTTGTGGTTGTGCACCTGTATAATTTTACCATGGTGACGCACCTTTATATTTTTGCCATGATGCACGTTTATAATTTTGCAGTTGTACACCTATATAATCCTTCCATGACGTGCCTGTATAATCCTGCAGTGTTACACCTGTTGTCTCTCCTTATAGTGGGATGTCCATCCCGTGAGGACTTTCTAGGTCGCTATGACATTTTCTGATCATCTGCCCAGTACATGAAAATATCCCTCAAATGGCCAAAATACTTCTGTAATAAACTGTATGCTGTTTAACAGTTCCTAAAAATAAAATACCTCCCCTGCAACTGGTCTACCCAATTTATACCCTTTCAAGGTGATCGTGTGTAAGATGAGCTGATTAACTTAAGAGGTTGATAGAAGTTCATGTGATCTTCAAAATTTTCTTCTGGCAGCCTTACATCAGCAAAATAAAGCCTGTTTAGGCTAATAACCTCACTTGTCCCAGATAATAAAACTTAACTTTTACTACCATTAGTTAAAACACTTTCCTAAATATAAGTGGATGTGAGCAAAAAACTAGATTAAAAGTATCTCATGCCCTGTCAGTTCTGAAGCTTATTGCTGCGTCTGCAAAGTCAATCGGGGGTGCACTCCCCATGCCTTCACATGCTTGAACTCTGCTTTAGCAGCCCAGTGCAGCACCGTCCTATATGTATTGAAAGGAATAGTGGCAAACAAGGTTTACTCTAAGATAGCTTCACTAGTGATTTGCTGCACTAGTTGCCAGAACTGACTCGGACATAGGAATCTAAAAACACTGATTGCTGTCCCCCAACATGTTTCACCAGCTAACCTGGCTTCATCAGGGGTAACGGACAGAATTGAATAAAGACGTCGTCCTTGAACCTTATAAAGGCTATCTCCACCCTAACAACAGGCTGGAGAGCCAATGAACACATCGAGTGTTGGAGGGAGGGTCATTTCCTAAATTGTCCTGCCAATGGAACGGCCAAAAATCACAGTGACTCGTATCACCGTCATCTAGATGGGTGTGACTTTGAGATAAGGATGCGCCTCCAATACCTGGGCAGAGACTTACCTTCTCCCAACACCGCTGTACTGCCCTGCGGCTGCGCAGGAAATCCAAAACGAGCCGCTCGTCCCAGTGCGCATGTGCCAACACTTAGACTCAGGGCGCGCTCCTCCGCCCCAGTGCAGCTGCGCGCGGACTTAGTCTTGAGCCTCACAGACGAACCGCTCGTCCCAGTGCGCATGCTCGTCCCAGTGCGCATGCGCCAACACTTAAACTCCAAAAATGAACCGCTTGTCCCAGTGCGCATGCGCCAACACTTAGACTCAGGGCGCGCTCCTCCGCCCCAGTGTGGCTGCGCACGGACATAGTCTAGATTGCCCAGGACTAAACGATCATCCCAGTGCACATGCGCCAACACTTAGACTCTGGGCGCGCTCCTCTGCCCCAGTGCGGCTGCGCACAGACTTAGTCTCTCAGCGTGGGCTATAGGGTTGTGCGCCTGTGTCAACACTTAGGCTCTGGGCGCATCCTTCAACCTTCGTGCAGCTGAGCATGGACTTAGTCTTCCAGCGCGCAGTACTGCTACTGCCCTAGGTCACCCATCCTCAATCCTAACTGGCAGATTTATCTTGGGGCTTGCTGTCATATATACATAGTATATGGGGAACCATTCCCTATAGTACCCTTATATATAGGATGTGGGAAACATTCCCTATAGTGCCCTTATATATAGGATGTGGGAAACATTCCCTATAGTGCCCTTATCGTCAGGGAATGAACATTGTCTCTATATAATCCAAGGTTCAGAGGCTTGTGTATAACCAGACATGCAGTACTCAACCTGGCAAAGTCATAGACATACATTCTTCCTGTACCTAGAGTACCATAAACAGTCAGGTTAAATACATTTTAGCAGCGTCTCATTATCTACTGCTCACTTAAATAACAAAGATACTTACTGTTGGATTAAATACATTGCGCAGAGAACTATTCTAAAAAAGAAGAAAACGTGGGAGGTTCTAACATACCTAGATATCGTAGTATCTGATTTGGTATTGATACTACTTATATGTTGGCAGATTCGCCGTCGGAATTCTTATGATGTCTTGCCAACATATAATTTAGAACAGGATCACTGAGCCACATGCACTATTCCCGTGGTTTGGCAATTAATAAATTGCCTGATCTCATATTTTTTATCGTCCACGGGATTGATGAAATCTTTTGTCTGTTTGATGTATGGACAAAAGCTACATCTTCCGCATGGGTGACTGCCCTCCACATTAGATCTCAGCCACATCGTTTTTGGGGGGTCTTTTTTGTAAAAACTCGGCACTAGATGGTCTTTGAGGTTTTTCCCTCTACGATAGGTTATACTAGGTTTAGTCATTAGCACTTCTCTAAGATCATTATGGGCTCGTAAGATGTGCCAGTGCTTTTGCAAGAATTGGAAAACTTTGCGATGCTGTACATCAAAGGTGCCAATGCACCTAATGGTGGCAGAGGTGACATTTTTCTGTTTTTGACTCAGAAGGTCAGAACGATTAGTGCTCTTAGCTCTGAAGAAGGCTTTGTGTAGGGTCGTTTTAGGATACCCCCTTTGGTGGAACCTTTCAAATAGAGTATCGCATTCCCTGAGGAACGCAGAGTCATCCGAGCAGTTACGACGTGCCCTAATATACTGCCCAGTGGGTATTCCTCTTCTCAGAGGCAGAGGATGATGAGTCTGCCAATGTAGAAGGTTATTAGTAGACGTGGGTTTCCGATATGCTTCAGTGTTGATATGGCCACCAGAGTCAATGGAGATTCTAAGGTCAAGAAATGTTAGAGTGTGTTCATGTATCTCTGAAGTGAATATCATTTGTGTTTAGACTATTCACAAATTTTGGAAAAAGTACCACTGTGCCGTCCCATAGAATCAGGACGTCATCTATGAAACGCCCCCAAAATAAAAATAAAATGTGCTCAGTGTATTGTTGAAAGTGTTCCGTGAAAACAATAGTGTTCTCCCACCACCCTAAAAAAAGATTTGCGTAATTTGGTGCACACTTACTACCCATTGCTGTGCCAATTTGCTGTAAATAAAAATTACCATTAAATAAAAAATAGTTGTGTGTGAGAAAAAATCGTAATAGTGTAAGTACCACTATTACGATGTAAGTGTGAAATTGAGTGCCCTTTGTGAATAAAAAGGAGGCTGCTGCCTGTATTCCCAGATCATGCCTAATGTTTGTGTATAATGCCTCAATATCCAGGCTGGCAAGATAGGTGTGATCTCGAACCTGAATCTCCTGTAATCTGGTGACCACATCCTTGGTATCCCTAATATAGGACGGTAAAGAGGGAACAAACGGTGAAATGAAAAAATCTACATATTGACTTATGTTTTCAGTAAGACTATTGTTCCCAGATACAATAGGTCTACCTGGTATAGGCTGTCTCTGCTTGTGTATCTTGGGAATTGCATACAGAGTTGCAATAGTTGGACAAGGATTACACGGGAATGTGTGTTCATCCTTTGAGATCAAATTATCCCTCTTAGCTGCTGTCAGGATGACTCTGAGCTCCTCATGGTAACGCGCCGTGGGGTTAGTGTCTAATTTTTTGTATCTCTGTGTATCCTTTAGCAGCGTCATGACCAAGTCCTCATTCATTTGTCTCTCCATAATTACTATATTGCCGCCTTTATCGGACGGTTTTATTACCAGCTGACTATTAACCCTTAGTTCTGCAAGAGCTGTTATTTTTTATCCGGATCAAGGTTGTTGTTAACTACAGATCTAGGTGTCTTAATGGTTCTGAGGTCATTGGTCACCAGATTTACGAATGTCTCGATGTTTCCAAACTGTGAGTACGGTGGTGTAAATTTGGACCGTGGTTTGAGTGATGACAACGGGGGCTCAATACACTCAGGGTTGTATTGGTTCTCACAGTCAAGGGATTCTAGAATTGCCAAGGCCGCATCCTCTTTTTCTTTAAACGCTCGACAGTCTCTCTCTTTTTTTTTTGTTTGTGAACTTTATGCAAAGCTAATTTTCTTGCAAAGAGGTTCACATCCTTCACCCAAGAAAAACACAAAACATTTGGTGTTGGGGTGAACGAGAGACCTCTTTTAAGTAGCTTATACTGTTTGTCCTCTAAGCTAAAACTAGATTAGAGATGAATAATTTGCGAATTATCTGGTTGCATTACGTTCTGATACTGTAGACCCACTTGTCCCTGTCTCTTAATTGCAGCTGCACAAAGGTTGAAGGATGCACCCAGAGCCTAAGTGTCGACGCAGGCGCATGCACTCCATACCCCACGTTGAGAGACTAAGTCCGTGCGCAGCCGCATGAAGGTTGAAGGATGCGCCCAGAGCCTAAGTGTTGACGCAGGCGCACAACCCTATAGCCCATGCTGAGAGACTAAGTCTGTGCACAGCCGCACTGGGGCAGAGGAGCGCGCCCAGAGTCTAAGTGTTGGCGCATGCGCCCTGGGATGATCGTTTGGTCCTGGGCATTCTGGACGATGTCCTGGCGCATGCTCACTGGGACGAGCTGTTCATTTTTGGAGTTTAAGTGTTGGCGCATCTGCACTGGGACGAGCGGAACACTGGGACGAGCATGCGCACTGGGACGAGCGGTTCGTCTGTGAGGCTCAAGACTAAGTCCGTGCGCAGCTGCACTGGGGTGGAGGAGCGCTCCCTGAGTCTAAGTGTTGGCGCATGCGCACTGGGACGAGCGGCTCGTTTTGGATTTCCTACGCAGCCGCAGGGCAGTACAGCAGTGTTGGCAGGAGGCAAGTCTCTGCGCAGGTATTGGAGTCGCATCCTTATCTCAAAGTCACACCCATCTAGGTGACGGTGATAAGAGTCACTGTGACTTTTGGCCGTTCCATTGGCAGGACAATTTAGGAAATGACCCTCCCTCCCACACTCAATGTGTTCATTGGCTCTCCAGCCTGTTGTTAGGGTGGAGATAGCCTTTATAAGGTTCAAGGATGACGTCTTTATTCAATTCTGTCCGTTACCCCTGATGAAGCCAGGTTAGCTGGCGAAACATGTTGGGGGACAGCAATCAGTGTTTTTAGATTCCTATGTCCGAGTCAGTTCTGGCAACTAGTGCAGCAAATCACTAGTGAAGCTATCTTAGAGTAAACCTTGTTTGCCACTATTCCTTTCAATACATATAGGACGGTGCTGCACTGGCCTGCTAAAGCAGAGTTCAAGCATGTGAAGGCATGAGGAGTGCACCCCCGATTGACATTGCAGACGCAGCAATAAGCTTCAGAACTGACAGGGCATGAGATACTTTTAATCTAGTTTTTTCTCACATCCACTTATATTTAGGAAAGTGTTTTAACTAATGGTAGTAAAAGTTAAGTTTTATTATCTGGGACAAGTGAGGTTATTAGCCTAAACAGGCTTTATTTTGGTGATTTAAAGAAAACTTCCCCAGATAGGGTCGCGTTTGTTTATTGTGAGCTGCATTACATCAGGAGGCATATACGGTATATTGTTTTTGTCTCTATGAGAACAGGAAAGCCTCTCCAAAACAAGGTAGATGTACAGTATGGGGTATTATGGTGATCTGTGATCGGATCAGTGGATGGTCTGGGTCTTTTATGAGTGCTTAACACTTTTGAACATGTAAAGGCATATTTTATAATTATCAGGTTCTTGCCGCCTGAACTATGAGCTGCAATGTTTAGAGAACACATTATTTAAAAAGAGCTGGGAATTGGGAGAAGAGTCTGCCGTTAAAGCTTCTCCCTTTTGTGCTTTGCTAGATTGACAGGTCGGTCCCTATACGCTAACAGGTTGAGACTTGTCAATCAAGCAGAGTAGGGTGGGGAGACGTCACACAGCAGACTCTTCTCCCCATGCCTAGACTCTTATCCCTCTGCCCTGACTGTTCTTCCTGCACCTTGACTCTTCCCCCAGTGCCTGGATTGTTCTTCCCATACCTGGACTCTTCTCCCTGTTCCTGGACTCTTCTCGCTGTGCCTGGACTCTTCTCCCTGTGCCTGGACTCTTCTCCCTGTGCCTGGACACTTCTCCCTGTGCCTGGTCTGTTTTTCCTGCACCCGAACTCTTCTCCCTCTGCCCAGACTATTATTCCTGCAACTGGACTCTTCTCCCTGCGCAAGGCCTGTTCTTCCTGCACCTGGATTCTTCCCCCAGTGCTTAGACTGTTCTTCCTGCACCTGGATTCTTCACCCTGTGCCCTGACTGTTCTTCCTGCACCTGGATTCTTCCCCCAGTGCTTAGACTGTTCTTCCTGCACCTGGATTCTTCACCCTGTGCCCTGACTGTTCTTCCTGCACCTGGATTCTTCACCCTGTGCCCTGACTGTTCTTCCTGCACCAGGATTCTTCCCCCAGTGCCTGGACTGTTCTTCCTGCACATTGACTCCTTTCCCTGAGCCCTGACTGTTCTTCCTGCACCTGGACTCCTCTCCCTGTGCTCTGACTGTTCTTCCTGCACCTGGACTCCTCTCCCTATGCCTCGACTGTTCTTCCTACACCTGACTTTTCTCCCTGTGCCTAGATCCCCCCCCCCTCCTTTTCCTCACATAGCTCTCTGTCATGAATGACCCTGTTGATCTTTAACTTCTGAAATCACCTTTTACCTGGAATGAGTCTGGGTGATGAGTCCAGCTCTTGCACAGAGGAAGCTGAGGACAGTACGCCTCGCTTCACTACGTATACCATGAAGTGACCTGTAGTGCCCTTGGCTTCATTTGCACAATGCTCATGTGCGCAAGGCCTCCAGACTCATCTGAGATGATTTCCTTAGCTATCACAGTGACATCTTTAAAAAGCTAAACCCCAGCTGTATAAGAACATGGTGGTGGTTTGGTGGCCTAAACCCAGTGACAAGTTCCTTTCAGATATTTGATGCCATAAACGTTATTGATTCACCCTTTACATGTTTTCATTGGCATCCTGTAGTCCTTCTTGACTGGCAGATAAGGTAGATAACTATAACTGAGGTCAATACAGAGGAGACACGTTACTAAGACTAGATTATCATCTGTATTCGTTATATCCAGTAATCTGTTCCGGCCGAGGAGCAGACTACCAGATTTACCATATCAGGCATAGCCAGACACCACGGTTTCTGACATGAATGCTGGCTTTCTGATGGAAAAATATTACTGCATGCCACAGCCGTGTCTGACTATGCCGGAAACAGTAGTTCTGGAAGTCTGCTACTCTGCCAGAACAGACTATTGGATTTACTGAATGCAGATGTGGACATAGCCTTACACATTACTTTCAGCTTAGGGAACGTTCACACAACTAATTTTACGCCGAAATTCCTCAAAAAACCCGCCCACGTCTTTTCTGCCTTCCATACACCTCAATTGCAGAACAGTGGCTTATAGGTGCACCGCGGCTTTAAGTCGCCGCTCCATGATCCTCAGTGGTGCCTCCCATTGAAATGAATAGAAGGTAGAAAGGCCGTGGCACTGCTGTACATGCCAAAATTCTGCTGTAAAATCTGTTGTGTGAATGTCCCCTTACAATTCACATATCAAAATTGTACGTAGAGAGTTATAAGAACTCCTATCGGACACTACAGGCACTAGATGGATCAGTATTACTGAGGACAGAAGCATGGGGGTATTACAGAAGAGCAAAACTATGAGTCACCCTTGCGTCATCTCACTGGATGACGTGACGCAATGGGTGATACATTACCGCTGCAGGCAGTCACTGGCTACAATAGCCACGTGACCCGTGTCAAACTGGATGTTCATGCAGGAGACCCAGGACCTGAAGCGAAGGAGCTGGAACCTAGCGGCGGGGATCAGGTAAGTATAATTTCCACTGCTGATCTAGCCATGTTGGAGGAGGGGGGTCTCCAGAAAAGGTCCCTATTAGTGAACAACCCCTTTAATGCATTAGAGCTATGATTGACAAGGTATAAACTGCTGGTGGTGCTTGGTGGTGGCCCCTTTATTTTGGGTTCTTCAGCAGGGTATATGGTGAGGCAGGGTCACATTAATACTGGGTGGTATCTCCCCTTGCTGCAATACAGGGGACCACTCTGGCATGGTAATGGTCATACAGATGCTAGATATCTTTCTGTGGTCATTCCAAGCTCTTTCATCTTAAAACCGTAGTTCAGCCAAGGTTTTTGTTGGCTGCTGTGTATGGGAGACCCATCACCCCACTTAGTCCCAGACATTTTCGATGAGAGAGATCTAGTGATGGAGCTGACTAGGGGAGTTGCATACCCCGAAGAGCATGTTATGGAGACCGGGCAGTGTGTGTGGGGGGCGTTATCTTGTTAAAACACCTCGTCAAGAGTCAAAAAAGGCAGTAGGACTGGTTCTGTGATGTCCTGGACATACTAAAGGCTGGTGGCCCCCTGTATCACAGCAAGGGAAGATACCGCCCAGTATTAGTGTGACCCTGCCTCAACATATACCCTGCTACAGAACCCAAAATAAAGGGGGCAACATCTTGTGTGACCATTGACCAAGTACCATTAGCAGTTTATACTTGTCAGCCAGTATATAATGTCAGTCTCAACTCTATCACATTAAGTTTTCCAGGTGCTCTTTTTCATTTTCTACTAGTGTATTGCTGCATAACTACAGTTTTATCATTGTGCAGTATTATATTATGTACTGTATGTTTACATCGTAACTATTCCTACATGAATACAGTTTTATCATTGTAGAGTATTGTATTCTGTATTACAAATAACAAGGACATAATGACCACCACTGCAAGAAAGCCTCTGATTTCTTCTCCTCTGGGGACCTGTCACGCCTTGCCCTGTGAATGTGCAGAGATCTGTCAGACTGACTGCACATGTCTGACTTCTTTGTTTGTTTTGATTTGGGTTTGAGCTGGATCCACCTTCCCTCGGGTGTACTGGGTTTCATTGTTAGTGAGGCTATTTATCCCTCCTTCTCCCAGTGGCCTGTGCGGGTTATAGTTCTTTCCTGGGAGCTCTTGATTTGTGGTGGATTGTCTGCTCCAGCTCTGCTCAAGATAAGTCCTCTCCTTCATTTCCCTTTGTGTGTTTTATCTAGGCCTCTAGGGAGATGCTTGCTTCCTCCTGGTTTGAAGAAGCAGGTTGCCTCTTCCCTTTTCCCTGCTGCTTAGGGTTTGCCCAGGGTGTTTAGGTTTAGGTACGAGGGCATGTGCATATACACCCTAAGGGTATGCACATGGGCACAGCAGTTTAGGGAAAGCTTTTAGGGATCGCTAGGATGTGACCCTTTTCTCCCTGGCTTTTGGGCCTAGTCGTTTGTTCTGTTTGTTTTCCCGTATTTGGTTATTTCCCCGCTTACCTACCTATAGTGACATTATTACCCGCCTAAAAAACTGTCATATCCCTGCTGTTTGTGAAATGGAGGCTATGGATACCTTGGTTGATCGCATGCAGGGATTATCGCTGGAGGTTGCTGTTCTCCGCAGTTCTGTTGCACAGTATCAGAATGCTCTGGCGTCTGGTGCCGTTGGAGGAAATCAGGTCTGTTTAGAGCCTAAAGTCGCTCTCCCTGATAGGTTCTCAGGGGGTGGTAATGACTTTATTCGGTTCAGGGAGTCCTGCAGGTTGTATTTTCATCTGCGGCCGATGTCATCTGGTGACGAGAATCAAAGAGTGGGGATCATTATATCTCTACTCAAAGGGGACACGCAGTCCTGGGCTTTTTCTCTGCCGACCAGTTCACCATCCCTCCAGTCGGTGGGGAAATTTTTTAGAGCCTTGGGCTTAACTTATGATGACCCAGACCGGGTCTCTATGGCTATGGCTGAATCTAAGCTGCGCAGTTTGTTACAGGGAGAACGTACTGCAGAGTCGTATTGTGCAGAATTTAGAAGATGGGCAACTGACTCGGGGTGGAATGATTCTGCACTCCGCAGTCAGTTTTGTCAGGGGCTATCTGAGAGGTTGAAAGATGCCCTTGCTTTTCATGAGTATCCCGATTCATTGGAGACGGCCATGTCTTTGGCAGTGCGGCTTGATAGACATCTTAGAGAAAGGTATAAGATTCCTCTCCAGCGGGGGGTCCCATCTGTAAGTGGATCCGTCCCAACTAGTCCCCGGGGTAATATGACTTTTGAATCTGGGGCTGGAGAGGAGCCTATGCAGTTGGGCCCAGGTTTCCTTTCGCTCAGGTGATAGGGATTTTAGGAAGCTGAATAAGCTATGTTACTTCTGTGGAAAAAAACTTCATTTTGTTTGTGCATGTCCTTTTGTTAAACTTCAAAGTGGTAATGAAAAACTACGGAGGTATTCACATAAAGAGAAAAAAAAGACTTCCCTGACTCTTGGTAGTGTGAATAGGGAGCCTGAGCCAGCAAATATGCATTCTCCCTGCAATACCCGTTTCCTCCTGCCTGCCATGGTGGCGCTAGATTCAGTAAATTTTGATTTTGAGGTATTTGTTGACAGTGGTGCGGGGGTAAACCTTATTGATTTTCAGTTCCTCCAAAATCTTGGTTTTAGAACTAGCACATTAGATAAAGAGATACCAGTGTTTGCTATTGATTCCTCCCCTCTCACACTCATATTGTTCATGACATTCAGTTAAGGGTGGGTGATTCACATGTTGAGTCCATTTATTGTTTTGTTATGAAGGGCTTGCCTGCTCCGATGGTTCTGGGTTTACCGTGGTTGATAGAGCATAACCCTATTGACTGGCAAACAAGACAAATCTCAATCTCATCCCTGGAGCTAAACTGCCAAAATCTCGACTATACAACCTTTCCCAACCCGAAAGAGAAGCTATGCGGAAGTACAGTACAGACCAAAAGTTTGGACACACCTTCTCATTCAAAGATTTTCTTTATTTTCATGACTATGAAAATTGTAGATTCACACTGAAGGCATCAAAACTATGAATTAACACATTTGGAATTATATACATAACAAACAAGTGTGAAACAACTGAAAATATGTCATATTCTAGGTTCTTCAAAGTAGCCACCTTTTGCTTTGATTACTGCTTTGCACACTCTTGGCATTCTCTTGATGAGCTTCAAGAGGTAGACCCCTGAAATGGTTTTCACTTCACAGGTGTTCCCTGTCAGGTTTAATAAGTGGGATTTCTTTCCTTATAAATGTGGTTGGGACCATCAGTTGCGTTGAGGAGAAGTCAGGTGGATACACAGCTGATAGTCCTACTGAATAGACTGTTAGAATTTGTATTATGGCAAGAAAAAAGCAGCTAAGTAAAGAAAAACGAGTGGCCATCATTACTTTAAGAAATGAAGGTCAGTCAGTCAGCCGAAAAATTGGGAAAACTTTGAAAGTAAGGGCTATTTGACCATGAAGGAGAGTGATGGGGTGCTGCGCCAGATGACCTGGCCTCCACAGTCACCAGACCTGAACCCAATCGAGATGGTTTGGGGTGAGCTGGACCGCAGAGTGAAGGCAAAAGGGCCAACAAGTGCTAAGCATCTCTGGGAACTCCTTCAAGACTGTTGGAAGACCATTTCAGGGGACTACCTCTTGAAGCTCATCAAGAGAATGCCAAGAGTGTGCAAAGCAGTAATCAAAGCAAAAGGTGGCTACTTTGAAGAACCTAGAATATGACATATTTTCAGTAGTTTCACACTTGTTTGTTATGTATATAATTCCACATGTGTTAATTCATGGTTTTGATGCCTTCATAGTCATGAAAATAAAGAAAACTCTTTGAATGAGAAGGTGTGTCCAAAATTTTGGTCTGTACTGTATATTGCAGAGTTTGGCAAAGGGACATATTAGGCCATCTAAGCCCCCTGTGGCCGCCGCCTTCTTTTTCGTAAAAAAGAAAGACGGATCACTTAGACCGTGTTTAGATTTCCAGGAATTGAATCTCATTACGGTCCGTGATCCGTATCCCCTTCCTTTGATTTCTGATCTATTTGATCAAATTGTCGGAGCTAAGGTGTTCTCCAAGTTGGATTTAAGAGGGGCTTATAATCTGATCAGACTTAAGGAAGGAGATGAGTGGAAAACGGCCTTCAATACACCCGAAGGTCATTTCGAGAATCTTGTCATGCCCTTTGGTTTAACTAATGTGCCAGGGGTCTTTCAGCGATTTGTCAATGATATTTTCCATCATTTAGTGGGAAGGTTCATTGTTATTTACCTTGATGATATACTAATTTACTTACCCGATTTGGAGACCCATCAGGATCACATGAGACAGGTGTTGTCGATCCTTCGGGAGAATAAATTGTACACAAAATTGGAAAAATGTGTATTTGCTGTCAGGAGCTACCGTTTTTAGGATACCTGCTTTCTGACTCTGGTTTTTGTATGGACCCTGAAAAGGTCCGGGCGGTACTGGAATGGGAACGGCCTGAGAATCAGAAAGCTCTGATGCGGTTTTAGCTTTTACCAATTACTACAGAAAATTCATCTTGAATTATTCCACCATTGTAAAACCTTTGACAGATATGACTAAAAAAGGCGCCGACTTTTCTGTCTGGTCGGATGAGGCATTACAGGCCTTTTCTGCTATTAAGAAATGTTTTGCGTCTTCTCCCATTCTGATGCAACCTGATATGTCTCAACCGTTCATCGTGGAGGTTGATGCATCAGAAGTGGGGGTCGGAGCAGTTCTGTCGCAGGGTCCATCCCCTAGCAAATGGCGTCTGTGTGCTTTTTTCTCCAAGAAACTCTCGGCCGCTGAAAGAAATTATGATGTAGGAGATAGAGAGTTGCTGGCCATTAAATTGGCCTTTGAAGAATGGCGTCATTGGTTGGAGGGGGCTACTCATCCTATTACGGTATATACTGACCACAAGAATTTGGCTTACTTGAAGTCTGCTAAGCGCCTAGACAGGCTAGATGGTCACTGTTTTTTACTAGGTTCAATTTTGTGGTCACCTTTCGCCCTGGGGTTAAAAAACGTCAAGGCAGATGCGTTGTCAGGTAGTTTTCCTGGGGGGAGTGATTCAGAGGATCCCGCTCCGATTTTGGCTGATGGGGTGGTGGTTTCTGCTCTATACCCTGAGTTGGAGATGGAGGTGTTGGGGGCCCAGGAGGAGGCTCCTGACTCTTGTCCTCCAGACAAGTTGTTTGTTCCTGCTGAACTGCAATACAACGTGTTCAAGGAACATCATGATACGGTCCTTGCGGGACATCCTGGAAGCAAATCCACCATAGCTCTTATTTCCCGGAGATTCTGGTGGCCAGGGTTGCGCAAGGGTGTGGAGGGTTATGTGACAGCTTGTGAGACCTGTGCACGTGCGAAGGTGGCTCACACTCGGCCTTCAGTATCCCTTCTTCCTTTACCCATCCTGTCTCGTCCTTTGACGCATTTGTCCATGGACTTTATTACCGATTTACCGAGTTCCTCTGGGAAAACTGTGATTTTGGTGGTAGTGGACCGCTTCAGTAAGATGGCCCACTTTGTACTGTTGCCTAGCTTGCCCAATGCCAAAACTCTCGCTCAGGTTTTTATCGATAACATTGTGAAACTACATGGCATTCCCTCTGATGTGGTGTCTGATAGGGGGACGCAATTTTTGTTTCCAGGTTTTGGAGGGGGTTCTGCTCTCGTCTGGAAATTCAACTGTCTTTTTCTTTGGCATTTCATCCCCAGTCGAATGGTCAGACAAAGCACACTAACCAAAACCTGGAGACCTATATGAGGTGTTTTGTTGCCGAGAACCAGGATGACTGGTCCTCGTTCTTGTCTCTAGCCGAATTTGCCTTGAATAACCGTAGACAGGAGTCCACTGATAAGTTGACATTTTTTGGCGCATATGGTTTTGGGACTAGATCTTCTGGGATGCCAGAAGAGGAGAGATTCTCTTCCGCCTTGTCATCTATCTGGCGGAAGATCCAAGTTAATTTGGAAAAGATGGGTGAAAGATATAAACGGATGGCTGGCAGGAGATGTATGACTGGTGCGGACCTTTGTGTGGGTGATTCGGTGTGGTTGTCCACTAGAAACATTAAGCTGAGCCTGAAGGTACCATCTTGGAAATTGGGTCCAAGATTTATTGGCGCTTACAAAATCTCTGCGATTGTCAACCCGGTGGCGTTTCGTCTGGATCTTCCACAGACCTGGAAGATCCATTATGTGTTTCACAGGTCTTTATTAAAGAAATATGTGGAACCATCTCCATTGCCACCTCCCCCTGTCCTGGTGGATGGCAATTTGGAGTTTGTAATCTCTAAGATTCTCGACTCAGTACCTGGTGTATATACTGGGAGTTGTAGCTTCCCAGCAGTTGGCGTGCCGAAGGGTGCAGATCCCTGGCCTATCCTTTGGATAAACAGCCAATGTTTTCATAGAAAAAAAAAACTTTGAAAGGTCTGATAAAGAAAATCCCTGTTAATGTGCCCTGATAGGATGAAGACATGATAGAGGGTGGACCTATTCTAGAGTCCACCTATTATTGGTAAGCTAGAGCTGGAGAATGTATATTGGTCACCACCATCTAGTACAGGGATGCCCAATCTGTGGCCCTCCAGCTGTTGAAAAATTACTACTCCCAGCATGCCTGGACAGCCTACAGCTATCAGGTCATGTTGGGAGTTGGAGTTTTGCAACAGATGGAGGACTTCAGGTTGGGCATCCCTGATCTAGCAAATGTCTGGTTTTGATTCTGTGTTATTTGGTGTTTTTCAGACTTCCCGACCTGAAGATTGTTATAGTCTTGGACAAGAAGTTTCCAGGTGCATTTCAGTTCCAAGAAGTAATGGATGCTGGGAGCACTCAGTTTGTTCAGCAGCTGCACAACTTACAGAAGAAAATATCCTGCGATGATCCTGTCAACATCCAGTTTACATCTGTAAGTGAACATGTAAGCTGTATGTGTCATTGTAAAGACTGGCCATGAGAAGAGTTCACCATCTGGTGGCTGCTTACGATTGGGCTGAAACCTGTGGGGCATCCATGTATCCTCAGAATGAGGGGGTTGCAGTGCTAAATTCTACGTTTTCCATGCACTGGTTTGCTGATCCTGGTCACCCTGCTGAGCAGGAAACTGCAACACGACCCCATTCACTTGAAGAAAGGTGATCGAGATGCCTTCAGTTTTAGGATTCCAGAGGTTGCATTCTTACTGATAAGAAAGTGACAACATATTTGTGCCATCAAGCTGGTGTACATGTCTTTCTCCAGGTTTATTGTTTTTTTGTCTTGCTTGACAAGGGGCGTAACTTAGAGGAAAAGGGAATGTGGTCCAATGGGAAGGGGCATGGCTTGAATTTGCAATATTTCGCCTAATTTTTGGTGCAAAAATTGGTTGAAAGTAAGCCAACCAGGAGGCATAAAGGTAGACAATGGCATCTAAAGATGTCTGAACTAGATGAAAAATCTCCAGCACTCCATAAAAAATCCACTACTTGTCAAATCGTTAAAAACATAGCAGGCCACAGCTGAAAGACGCTTACGCATTTCGAGCGAGAAGATCAATGTTCTTATGATGCTGCCACATGTGCAGGTTTTTGGAGCCAAAATCAGGTGTGGGTCAAAAAGGATAGAAAGTATTAAGGGCCAATATTACTTTTCTTTGTTTGAATCGACTTCTGGTTTTGGCTTCAAAAACTGCATAACATATCTGAACGTGTGGCAGCACCCTCCGTGACACCAGTTATCCAACCCTTATAATGCCCCCCAAAATGGCCGGGCCCCTCATACTGGTTATACTTACTGGATTGACACCCGTCAATCAGCTGTTTGACAAGGCACCTGCGCTTGGAGTAGCGCCGCTGCCTTCTCGTAGCTTTCCTTAAGCCACTGACAACACGTTCCTCGCTCGCGTGGCCTAGGTGCAGCTAAGCCCTATTAAAATAAATGGGGCTCGCGCAATGCCAAGCACAGCTACAATACAATGTACGGTGCTGTGCTTGGTAAGCACAGAGAAGGCAGCAGCGCTCACAGAAGCGCCGGTGTCTCCACAGGATAGGTCATCAGTAGTAAAATCTTGGCAAACCCTTTTAAATGGCCAACTACTTGTAATCAAATTATAAACGTTCCAGTTGGGAGACTGGCATCCAAATTTAGGATCCAGAAAGCCTCCCTGGTATGCAATTTATGTTCCCAATCACAACCTATACTTGGGAAGCTAACTTTCTCCGAGCTCATTACCTGTAATGTATCGACATAACCTTGATGTACTATAGAAAACCGCCAAGACGCGGAATTCACAATTGGGAACATAAACTGCATACCAGGGAGGCTTTCTGGATCCTAAATTTGGATACCGGGTACGAATACACTTTTGTACTTTCTATATTTTTATTGACTATCTGATTCAGTATGTAGTTTGCCAATTAAATATGGATTTAAGAGGTTTGTTCATCTTCCAGGAGTCTTTCAGCAGATCCTCTTATGGTCATATTTACCGGCTCCCCACCATTGGGTCCAGGCTACCTCTCTTCACCCCTGCTGCAGTGCTCAGGTCCCCCTCTGTCAACATCTGGTGTGATGCCACTGCAGCCAGTAAGGCTACTTTCACACTAGCGTTCGGGGCTTCGCTTGTGAGCTCCGTTTGAAGGGTCTCATAAGCGGCCCCGAACGCATCCGTACTGCCCCAATGCATTCTGAGTGGATGCGGATCCGCTCAGAATGCACCAGTCTGGCAGCGTTCAGCCTCCGCTCAGCAAGCAGACACCTGAACGCTGCTTGCAGCGTTCGGGTGTCCGCCTGGCCGTGCGGAGGCAAACGGATCCGTCCAGACTCACAATGTAAGTCAATGGGGACGGATCCGTTTGAAGTTGACACAGTATGGCTCAATTTTCAAACGGATCCGTCCCCCATTGACTTTCAAAGTCTGGACAGATTCGTCGAAACTACTTTCACACTTAGAATTTTTTTTAAACTATAATGCAGACAGATCCGTTCTGAACGGATCCAAACGTCTGCATTATAGGAGCGGATCCGTCTGTGCAGACATCAGACGGACCCGCTCTGAACACAAGTGTGAAAGTAGCCTAACTTGCATTTTGTATTGTGAGAATGTCTCTAATATGTATTTTGTCTTGTATTAGCTGTTACTTTTGGTTTAGAGAGGGTTAATGTAATCAGGCCCCGACACCTGGAGCAGGATGTGGTTTGTAATGCACATTGTAGACAACAAGCCTCTGCTATGACTAAGAAAAACTTAGAAACATAAAAAACTGAAACATAAGATTGACTGCAGAAAAAAGGCCACCTGGTCCTTCTAGTCTGCCCTTATATTATTATTTTTTATTTTTTTTATCTTAGGCTAGTCGTATGTTTAAAGTTTAAATTCACTTACTGTAGATTTCCCAGCCACATCTGCTGGAGGTTTGTTCCAAGCTTCATCCACTTTTCAGTAAAATAATATTTTCTGACATCGCTCCTGATCTTACCCCCAGCTAATTTCAGAATGTGCCCCTTGTTCTTGTGTTTGGCTTCTTATTGAGCACACTTCCCTCCTGAGGCTGTACAGAAAGGGGTTATCCAACACTATAAAAATGTCCCCCATATGCCCGGCCCCTCACAATGAATATAATTACCTGGCTCCGCTCCCTGCGCCGCTCCTGGTCCCCGCACCGCCGCTGCAGCTTCTCACCGTGCGTCAATATAAACATCCGGTGTCAGGGGAAAGCAGCCAATGGCAGGCGGGGAGGGTTACGAGCCTCCCTAGCATCGCGGATGACGCTAGGGAGACTCGTCCCCGCCTGCCATTGGCCGCTCCCCCCTGACACCGGATGTTTTCATCGGCGCACGGGGAGAAGCTGCAGCGGCGGTGCGGGGACCAGAAACGGCGCAGGGAGTGGGAAGCCAGATAAATAGATTCAGTGTGAGGGGCCCAGACATACGTATGTATATATATTTAAGTTCTCTCATCCTCTCGTTTGAAACGTGTAAGCATCTTTTGGCTCTGGCTAACGATAATGGGGAGTGCTCGAGACTTTTCGTCCATTTCCAGAAGCCTTCGTTTTTTCTTGCAGCTGATCTTGGATTCTCCTCGCTGCACCGAAAATTGTGACCAGAGTGCGTGTGCGGTGGGAGCTGGCCCTGCTTTTCTTTGTCTAAAGAGTGTGAGCCCCTGTGATAAATTTGTCACGTCAAGTCTTGTCTAAGCTGTCAAAATTTAAGATGGCAGTGATTCCGGCTCATGGCACTGCCATTGTTGCCTGCCAGACTGACAGGTATTCTTTTACACTGCACTCGTGGTGACGGTTTTAAATGCAAGAGTTTAATATGTCCATACCTGGTTAATTCTAAGCTAATCCTGTGTGATCCTGTGCTCGGTTCAGACGGTTCTGTTGGACATTACTAATGTGCATGGATAAGGCTTCTTTCACACTTGCGGCAGAGTGATCCGGCAAGCAGTTCCGTCGCCAGAACTGCCTGCCGGATCCGGCAATCTGCATGCAAACGGACAGCATTTGTAGACGGATCCGGATCAGTCTCACAAATGCATTGCAAGAACTGATCCATCTCTCCGTTTGTCATACGGACAAACTGATCAGTTTCAATTTTTTTCAAATTTTTAAAGGTCTGCGCATACGCAGACCGGAAAGGACAAATCCGGCATTGCGGTATTTTTAATGCCGGATCCGGCACTAATACATTTCAATGTAAATTAATGCCAATTCGGCATTCCGGCAACTGATCCGGAATTATGGACGGAGATAATACCGCAGCATGCTTCGGTATTTCCTCCATCCAAAACGCTGTTCAGTGACTGAACTGAAGACATCCTGATGCATCCTGAACGGATTTCTCTCCATTCAGAATGCATGGGGATAAAACTGCGATCAGTTCTTTTCCAGTATTGAGCCCCTATGACGGAACTCAATGCTGGAAAAGAAAAACGCTGGTGTGAAAGTACCCTGAGTACTGGAGTAAGGATCAAGCAAATGCTACATGGCGGGACACTGCTACCTGCCTGGTGGGGCAGTTTTCAAGGCAGCTGCCCCAATACCCAGCAAGTGTGGCTATTTCTCTAGAGGCAATAGGGACCCTACATTGCATATACCATTAGGCAGGCCATTCCTTTTTCACTACATGTTCGAGTGATCTTCATGAAGACGGATTGACAGAGAAGATCAGACAGCCCAAGATCAACTGGTGTCTGATCCGTCCGGACCGGGCTTTATGTTCTGTTCGGTGTGTCATGTAAAAGCCTTTATATATGGTGCTGTTATATTCCACGGCGCTGTACAGAGATTGGCGATTGGCCCTCATTTGCTTTTGGTATATGGGAGGTAAAACATGGGAGGAACATACAACATGCAGATGTTGCCTCAGGTCCTTGTAAGGAAAAAGTGCCAACCACTGAGCCATCATGCTGCCATCTTTGATGAAAATAGTGTATGAACTTCACAACATAACATGTACATTGTACATGATGGGAGGTCATGAAGTTTAAAGGGTAACTTTAATACTGATGATCTGTCCTCTGGATAGGTCATCAGTATCTGATCACTGGGGTTCCTCTTTGAGAAGGCATTGGCGCAGTTTTGAGTGCCGCGGCCTTCCCCTGCTCACCGTGCACAGCGCTATACATTGTATAGCCGTTGTGCTTGATAACACATTCACTTCAGTGGGGCTGAGCTGCGCCTGGCCCATGTGACTGATGAACGTGTCGCCCCTCGGCCTAGGGAAAGCAGTGAGAAGGCCGCGGCACTACTACAAACACCAGTGCCTTCTCAAACAACTGATCGGCGGGTGTCTGACCCTCACTGATCAGATACTGATGACCTATTGTGAATGTTAATAATGTTAATGACAAAAACTGCCTGTGGTGCCAAGGGGTTAACAGACAGAGGAGTCGGTCACAGTAAGCATACCACCATGTAGGGTATGTGCCCCAAAGCATGATCATATCTTTGCTTGTGAAATCCGTTCCTCTAATCCTGGGAAATACATTTTTATTTTTGTGCAGATAAGGCCTCATGCACACGACCGTTCCGTTTTTTGCGGTCTGCAAACCGCGGATCCGGAAAAAAAGGAAGCCGTACGTGTGCCTTCCGCAATTTGCGGAACGGAACGGGCGGCCCATTGTAGACATGCCTATTCTTGTCCGCAAAACGGACAAGAATAGGACATGCTATATTTTTTTTGCGGGGCCACGGAACGGAGCAAAGGATGCGGACAGCACACGGAGTGCTGTCCACATCTTTTGCGGCCCCATTGAAGTGAATAGGTCCGTACCTGAGCCGCAAAAACTGCGGCTCGGATGCGGACCCGAACTGCGGTCGTGTGCATGAGGCCTAAGGTTTTCGGTGCACTGTGGGCAGGGCCACTCCGTTTGGTGCAACTGGCATCTCCTGTGTCATTGCTATCAGCTCTAAAAATCTTAAGGGGCTGTCAACCAGACAAGAGTGGGAGGTGCTAGGTGCCATTACTGTTGAGAAGTGGTGCACCAAAAGGAGCAGCCCTGCCCACGGTGCACCCAAAAACTTATTTGCATGAAAATGAAGCATTTCTCGAGATTAGATCCAGATTCTACAAGAAAGCTCTTACATGGCGGCATGCTTACTATGAAGCCGATTTCGAGGTGACAGACTCCCTTAGCTAATTGCTGGACACCCCATTCATAGACTGTCATGGAGGAAGGTTCTGCAGGAGTTTCTCCACCGATACAGAGTCATCTTTTTGCATTAGAAGCCATTTAGGTTTGACCTTGTCTCTCAGCCGTTGGCAGCAGTCCGAGCGCCAGCATTTGGTGAGTGACTGTAGATTTCTCATTCAATCATTACTCAGACCCCTGCCGTTTTCTTACTTAAGTTGGCTTATGGCTGGAACTACGTTCAATTATTAACCCATTCATTGGCTCTGGTCTTCATTAATGCTGGAGGGGCATCTGTATCTCGCAATAATAAGGTTACGCAGACCCAGCACATCTGTCGCTGACCCTTGGACTTTTTACCATCACCACCATCCGCTCATGCAGATTTAGCCCCATTCAGTGGGACTATCCCTTAGTGGCCACCTGCAATGGTTTCCAACGGAAATTGTGGCAGGATCTTACGTGTCAGTTGTTTTTTGTTTTTTTGTGCCATGATGCAGATTTTTTTTATTTTATTATTATTTATTTCATATTTGTTCTCCCATTGATGGTGGATTAGGGTCGTTTTCTAAATTGCGCAAATAGTGAAGAACCACCAACAAAAATAAAATAAATAAATGTTTTATTATTCTTACAAACGTAGCAGAGTATTATGCATATCACAAAGCCATATCATATCATATCAAAACCATATCAGTCCTCTGTGGACACACGAGGACTGATATGGTTTTGTGGAGCTGTTATTTTGCCCCCCTGGAGCCCCCCAGCCGCGCATCCTACATCTGTGAGAGGAGTGACTTCGAGATCCAACCGAATCAGCTACGTTTTTTGTCTTATATAGCGATGCTTATACTAGCTAATATGTAGTGGATATATATCAAGCTTGTCTATTTTATAGGCATATATCCTTCACCTCGTTACAGATGTTTGCTGGTCTGGGGCGCTCCAGTATTATTTGATTTATCATTCTTTTCTGTTTTTCTGTATATGGCAACCTACCATACTGCTGCTTTGAGTCCTATGATAAACCTTTGATTATCTATAAGGGGAAATGGGATTGGACATTGCATGGTGTGTCAGAAAGTGATAGGGCTATATAAGGACAGGTTAGCCCAGGAACGTGGACCCATCAAGGTGCATCTCTGGGCTGAGCAGGTTTTTTTAGGGTCCATTCACACGTCCGCAAAATGGGTCCGCATCCGTTCCCCAATTTTGCAAAAAAGGGTGCAGACCCATTCATTTTCAATGGGGCCTGAATGTGCTGTCCGCATCCGCATTTGCGGATCCGCATTCGTGCTTCCGTTTCCGCAAAAAAAATAGAACATGTCCTATTCTTGTCCGCATTTTCTATTATAGTGCTGGCGATGTGCAGTCCGCAAATTGCGGAATGCACATTGCTGGTGTCCATGTTTTGCGGATCTGCAAAACACTTCCGGACGTGTGAATGGACCCTTAAGGGCAAGAGTAGGGACAGATATCCGATATTCTAATCCTCTGTCCCCATTTTTATAATACTGTCCTATTTGTGCTAACCGTCCATTGTATTGACAGCTTTTTGTACTATGATTATCAGGGTCCAGTTTGGACCGAACATATTTCTTTGTTATTTTATATATGTAGAATAAAAGTTAAGCTTTAGGCCCCTTTCACACAGGCGAGTATTCCGCGCGGATGCGATGCGTGAGGTGAACGCATTGCACCCGCACTGAATACCGACCCATTCATTTCTATGGGGCTGTTCACATGAGCGGTGATTTTCACACATCACTTGTGCGTTGCGTGAAAATCGCAGCATGCTCTATATTCTGCGTTTTTCACGCAACGCAGGCCCCATAGAAGTGAATGGGGCTGCGTGAAAATCGCAAGCATCCGCAAGCAAGTGCGGATGTG
Organism: Bufo bufo; assembly: GCF_905171765.1. Lineage (NCBI taxonomy): Eukaryota > Metazoa > Chordata > Amphibia > Anura > Bufonidae > Bufo > Bufo bufo. The sequence continues at coordinate 362,838,326 of NC_053394.1, read as the reverse complement.
GTGCGATTTTCACGCACGGTTGCTATGAGATGATCGGGAAGGAGACCGGATCATTATTATTTTATAAGGGAAAATAATAGAATTCTGAATACAGAATGCATAGTAAAACAGCGCTGGAGGGGTTAAAAAATAATAATAATAATTTAACTCACCCTTAGTCCACTTGATCGCGGCCCGGCATCTCCTTCTGTCTCCTTTGCTGAACAGGACCTGTGGTGAGCATTAATTACAGGTAAAGGACCTTTGGTGACGTCACTCCGGTCATCACATGATCCATCACATGATCTTTTACCATGGTGATGGAAATAATACAATCTACAGAACACCGATCCCAAGCCCGAACTTCTGTGAAGTTTTCTCACGCGAGTGCAAAACGCATTACAATGTTTTGCACTCACGCGGAAAAATCGCGGGTGTTCCCGCAACGCACCCGCACATTTTCCCGCAACGCCCGTGTGAACCCACCCTTAGAAGTTGCCCTCAGTGATATATAAAATCTCATCCACCTTCCTTTCCACCAGCAATTCTACTGTGGCCATAGCCTAAGGCCCCATGAACGTATGCATCTCGCGGTCCGCAAAAAAACTGATCCGCAACATATACGGATGACGTCTGTGTGCATTCCGTATTTTGCGAAACGGAACAGCTGGCCCCTAATAAAACAGTCCTATCCTTCTCCGTAATGCGGACTATAATAGCACATGTTCTATTTTTTTGTTGAAAGGACATACGGAAACGGAATGCACATGGAGTAAGGCTACATGCACATGAACGTTGTTTGTTTCCGTGTCCGTTCCGTTTTTTTTGCTGATAGGATGTGGACCCATTCATTTCAATGGGTCCGCAAAAAATGCGAACAGCACACTGTGTGCTGTCCGCATCAGTATGTCCGTTCCGTAGCCCCGCTTTAGTCCGTTTTAGGCATTGTTACAATGGATCCGCAAAAAAAACAAAAACGGATGGAATACGGATGTCATCCGTTTTTTTTGTGGATTTGCAGACACAGAAAGGAAATACGTTCCTGTGCCTGAGGCCCTATTCACAATCCGAGCAGAATTTTGATGGGAAATCCACGCTGTAGTTCATAGAAAGCATTTTCTTTCCTCGCGCATATTGAAAATGCACTTTGTTGAGGGGAAAATGTTCAGTCTTGGTTCAGAGTACCATTGAAATTGATGGGAGGTCTACAAACCACATTAAAGGGGTATTCTGGTAGGTACAGGGTATCACCCTATACACAGGGTAAGGGATAACTATCAGATTGGTGGGGGTCCTGCCGCTGGGATCCCCACCGATCATGAGAATGGGGCCTTGTACCCTCTGCAGGCCCCTTTTTGCTTCCCGCACATATGCACAAACGCTCTATTCATTTCTATGGGAGTTCCGGAGATAGGAGAGCACTGTACTCTGCTATCTCTGGAACTCCCAAAGAAATGAATGGAGCGGCCGTGCACGTGCGACCGACCTCTTGGGTCATTTTAGGGGAGCAGCAGGGAGTCTGCAGGGGGTACGAGGCTCCCGTTCTTGTGATCGGTGGGGTTCCCAGCGGTAGGACCCCCACCAATCTGATAGTTATCCCCTATCCTGGGTATAGGGGATACCTTGTACCTACTGGAATAACCCTTTAAAATCTGTGTCAAAATCCGCACAACAAAATCTGTTTAAAGTGAAAAATAATATGGAAAAAAATCCCAGAAAACACATGGAATTTTTGATGAGGGTTCTACCGCAAAATTTCTGTGTTTACACAGCCGTGAGCACACATCCATAGGACTCGTTAACTTTTGTCTGTATTTCATCCATGAAGGATCCGCATTTCCATATTTTTTGCCCTCTGTGTGTCATCCGTATTCCACGAACACTGCTAGGGCTCATGCACACAACCGTATATATTTTGCGCTCTACAAAAAATACGGATGATGTCCGTGTGCATTCCGTATTTTGCGTAACGGAACAGCTGTCCCCTAATAGAACAGTCCTATCCTTGCACGTAATGCGGACATTAATGGGACATGTTCTACTTTTTGGCGGAACGGAAATACGGAATGCACACGGAGTATCCATTTAAATGAATGGTTCCACATACAGTCCACAAAAAGAAAACAACGAACGGACACGGAAAGAAAATACGTTTGTGTGCCTTAGGCTGAAAATTAATTTCCAGAGCATTTCCTATCAGTGGTCAGTGAAAAACAGACCAAACACGGACACAACACTGATGTTGTATCCGTTATTTTCACAGACCCATAGATCATAATGGTCGTGTTTGGTCCGTCCGTATCACAGAAGTAGTGCATGTCTCCGTGATTTGTTTTCACTGACCCGTGGTCAGTAAAAAAATATACTGAGGTGTGAACAGACACATTCAGATCATTGGGTACGTGCGCTGTCCGCGGAAAATGCAGCTGCTGCAAAAACCACCTGGGAAATTCTCTGTGTGGACATGGCCTTACATGTGGATTTTGCTGAGGATTGTGCAGCAGTACTACACTAATAACACAATATAGTATTCCAAGGCAGGCATTTATTTTCAAGGGGTTGTCCAAGGTAGTATATTCTCATCTCCTTCTGCTGCGCCATTTTCACGCAGCTGGTCCGCCATGTTCTATTTGTTTACAGGCTGCAGCAGTAACATGCAGGTATATGGCACAGTCCTTCATATCTTGTGCTGTAGACGGCAATGGCCGTATACCAAAAGGGCGCCACAATTCTGACATAAATATCAAAGAAAGCTGACTAATAGCAGGTATAGAGTCAAAGAAAAGTGTCCGTCCCTGCAGCACATTTATCATCCAGCCTGAGCCCCTGTGATAAATCTTGTGCGGGTCTAGATGGCCGGATTACAGGACTAGTAAATCTGGGCCATTGAGCTAAATAGTAAAACCAAATGTACTGAGTGCCCTCTAGTGAAAGCTGCAGGCAATAACAATGTTATGTTTTAAATCATGGATGCCCAACCTGCGGCCCTCCAGCTGTTGCAAAACTACAACTCCCAGCATGCCCGGACAGCCTACAGCTATCAGCCTACAGCAGGGCATGGTGGGAGTTGTAGTTTTACAACAGCTGGAGAACCACAGGTTAGGCATCCCTGTATAAGCTTACTTGTAAAACAAAATTTTACACCAGAATTGTGGTGCAATTTTGGCAGACAGTTTACCCACAAGCCACGCCCCTTTTCCATTAAGCCATGCCCTCTCTTTGGACTAAGAAACTTTTGTCTAAACCTAGATTTTCCATGTTATAAGGGAAAATCATAAAATGTACACAACACTTCTTTGAAGAAGTCCGGGTTCGGGTCTGGGTACCAAACATGCCGATTGTTCTCACGCACGTGCAAAACGCATTAAAATGCTTTGCACTCGCGTGGAAAAATTGTGCATTTTCCCGCAACGCACCCGCATCTTTTCCCACAATGCCCGTGTGAACCCAGCCATAGAGTCATAAGTATAGATGCACCAGAACTTTAATTACATGGGGAATTAGTAGTTGATAAAACAGACGTGTTAGGAGAGGTGACAGCTCCTCTTTTTTTTTTTTTTTTTTAAATTCTGTTTATTTGAAGCAGATTCACAAAATACAAGGCAAAGGTCATGATCCCGCATAACATACATTAAGCACGCTTTCTCCCCCTTGCTTCTGAAGGAAGTCAGGGAGTCACATATAGTAACTTTAAGGATCATAAGTTTAATATACATGAATCTGACTGCATTTTTTATTTTTAATTCAAAAGTGTTAGGAGACAGAAATAATAAAGAAAAGAAAGGGAAGAAGGGTAAGGGAGAGAGATATAGGGGGGGGGGGAGGGAGGCAGGCCTATACTGCCAGGGGTCCCAGAGTATTACTTAGAGATGCTTAAAGATACCATGTAGTGTACTGAAAGGGTTTAACCAATTCTCTAACTTCTACCATACTGTAGTGTGCCAAAACAAAAGTGCGCCACTTATTAAAGAATTTGGAAGCTGAACTTTCTTTGTGCCTAGATGCTTCAATCCTTTCATATCCTAAAAGTACTTTCAATTCAGAAATCACAGCAGGAATGTCCGGCATGGTATCTGTAAGCCATCTCTGGAGCAAGACCCTTTTGGCTACCAACAAAACCGAGTGTAATAAAATCGGTATCTTAGTTGGGTTCTCCATACGGATATAATGAAAAACCAAGGTCTGAGGTTCCATAGGTAATTCCACCAACCAGTTAGTCTTGATATATTCAATCACAGCGATCCAAAATTTGATTACCTCAGGACATGTCCAGATGCCATGCCAGAAATCCGTAGCAGCCATTTTACAATTAGGACAATGTGTGATACGGTCTGGAAACTGGGGAGAGGCTGGAAAGTTAAATCCATAAATTGCCCGATGCATCATTCTAAAAAACGTTTCACGCCAAATCTCACCAATCACGCACTGACGCACCTTACTCCAACCTTCCAGGATCTTCACCCCAATCTCATCATCCATAGTGATGTGCTCCCACTTCTTAAAAAGAGTGGAAACCTTGGCTTTTGTGAAGTTTCCTGAAAAGGCCCTGTACAGCCTAGAGAGGGAGACTGTTTGGGGAGAGAAACTAAGGATCTCATCAAAGGAGTTTTTGGTCGCCTCTCTCGATAGATCACGTAATCTATGTGAGCAGAAACCCACAATCTGCATTATTTGCAAGAAATGGGAATCTGGTAAAGCGTATTTTTCCTTCAGTTCTTTTGGAGTCAGCCAGCGTTTCTCCCCCTGATGCATCAGATGTTCCGCCCTAGTCAAACCCCTAGATATCCACAACTCAGAAGGTCTCAAACTAGTCCCTGATGGAAATTCTGGATGACCCCATAGCGGCATCCATTTAGAGATTGCATGAGGCAGATTTGCTGTTTTCCTAACCGCCTTCCAGGTTGCTATCGTATCTCTCAATAAAAGCGAGGATTTAATTTCCCTGGGTAATGCGGCCAAATTAGAGTGGAGGCACGCTACCAGGTTCCATGGAGCTACCAGATTTTGTTCTACTTCCCTATTAGAGAAAAGATCAGTATCATGCACCCAATCCGAAACATGACGCAACAGCTCCTCTTTTAACCACCTCCGGACCGCCTAACGCAGATTCGCGTTCCGGAGGTGGCAGCGCTGCGCACAGTCACGCATATACGCGTCATCTCGCGAGATTTCGCTCCAAGCCGGCCCGCGCATGCGCATCGCGGGCCGGCAAAAGTTAAAGAACAAGTTAGTCACCAGCCTGCCAGCAACGATCATTGGCTGGCAGGCTGGCGATTTTTAAAAAATCCAATCACAAGCCATATAACAGATCATATTAGTAAATATGATCTGTTATATGGCTTCTCTGCTCCTGTGCTGGTCCTTTTCGTCGGTTGGATCCAGCACAGGAGCAGACTGAACTGTGAGTAGCACCAACACTACACCTTAGCCCCAGATCACCCCCCTGCACCCCAATTAACCCTTTGATCACCCCTTTGATCGCCCCTGTCAATCACCAGTGAAAGGAAAAAAAGTGATCAGTGTAAACTGTCACTTTTTTTTTTTCACTAGTATTGGCTGTTAGGTTTTAGGGATAGTTTAGGCCCCTTGGTTAGGTAGTTAGCGTCAGTTAGCGCCCACCCCACCGCACCGCAGTCACTTTTATTCGCTGAATAGCGTATCGCTAATCAGCATTTGTACTTTTATAGTATCTGTAAGTGATCAAAACTGATCACGGTCAGATCTATAATAGTATTAGTGTCACTTTAGTTCGCCCTCCACCCAAAACGCAGTGTTTGCCCGATCAGGCCTGATCGGTCGCCCACACGTGCGTTCACCCACGCCCGCCCCACCGCAGTGACAAAAAATATATATTTTTTGATCACTGCACATTCATTTTACACGCACTGCGGCGATAAAAAAATCAGTTTTGATATTTTTTATCAACCGCAGCGGCCTCCGGTACTTCGCTAGCCTCCCCTTTGTAAGACAGGTTTGCTTTTTTTCTTGGGTAGTCTCAGGGAATACCCCTAAATTTAGTAGTCCAAAATGTCAAACAGGGGGTATTCTTCTGAAGAGGCCTACAGGATTCTGACCCAGTCGGATGAGGAGTGGGAACCCTCATCTGATGAATCTAGCGGGTCAGAATATGAACCTGTGGAAAGCAGTGGCTCTCTGACCCAAAGTTCGGACGAGGAGGTGGAGGTCCCTGGCAGCACCAGGCGTACCCGGCCCCATGTCGCTAGACCACAGGTTATGCAGGATCCGCTTCAAGAGCAGCAGAGTGGGGCTGTCGCTGCCGGATCACGTGGTGAGGCATACACCAGCAGCGCAGCCCTCCCTGGACCTAGTACCAGCACTGCCGTACAACATGGTGACGTGGCGAGCACCAGAAGGGCAGTTGAAGCTGGTACGGTGGCACGTGCACTAGTTACCCCGTCGCAGCCACCGCAAAGACAGGCCCGTAGAGCCCCTAGAATCCCTGAGGTGCTGGCAAACCCTGATTGGCAGTCACCAACTTCAGCCGCACCTGTAGTTCCCCCTTTCACCGCCCAGTCTGGAGTTCGGGTTGAGACGGCTCAAATCGGTTCGGCCCTGGGATTTTTTGAGCTGTTCTTGACTGCGGAGCTCTTGGACTTAGTCGTGGCAGAGACCAACCAGTATGCCACACAATTTATATCCGCCAACCCGGGAAGCTTTTATGCCCAGCCTTTCCGGTGGAAACCAGTCCAAGTTTCCGAAATTAAATTTTTTTTGGGCCTTCTCCTCAACATGGGCCTGACAAAAAAGCATGAATTGCGGTCATATTGGTCAACGCACCCGATTCATCACATGCCCATGTTCTCTGCTGCTATGTCCAGGGCACGATTTGAGGCCATCCTCCGTTTCCTGCATTTTAGCGACAACACCACCTCCCGTCCCAGAGGCCACCCAGCTTTTGACCGGCTCCACAAAATTCGGCCCCTCATAGACCATTTCAACCAGAAATTTGCAGATTTGTATACCCCCGAGCAAAACATCTGCGTAGACGAGTCCCTAATACATTTTACCGGGCGCCTTGGCTTCAAACAGTACATCCCAAGCAAGCGTGCCCGGTATGGGGTCAAATTGTATAAGCTCTGTGAAAGGGCCACAGGCTATACCCACAAATTTCGTGTCTATGAGGGAAAAGATCAGACCCTGGAGCCGGTCGGTTGCCCTGACTACCTGGGGAGCAGTGGGAAGACAGTCTGGGACTTGGTGTCACCCTTATTCGGCAAGGGGTACCATCTTTATGTGGACAATTTTTACACAAGTGTGGCCCTCTTTAGGCATTTGTTTCTAGAACGGATTTGCGCCTGTGGCACCGCGCGAACTAGTCGCGTGGGCTTCCCCCAACTGCTTGTAACCACCCGTCTTGCAAGGGGGGAGAGGGCTGCCTTGTGTAACGAAGAACTGCTCGCGGTGAAATGGAGAGACAAGCGTGACGTTTACATGCTCTCCTCCATTCACGCAGACACGACAATCCAAATTGAGCGAGCAACCCGTGTCATTGAAAAGCCCCTCTGTGTCCACGACTATAATGCGCTCATGGGAGGGGTGGACTTCAATGACCAGATGTTGTCTCCGTATTTAGTTTCCCGCAGAACCAGACGCTGGTATAAGAAGGTGTCTGTATATTTAATTCAATTGGCGCTGTACAATAGTTTTGTTCTCTACAGTAAGGCTGGGAGAACACGATCTTTCCTCAAATTCCAGGAAGAGATCATCGAGAACCTCCTTTACCCAGGAGGTTCCGTGGCCCCATCCCCCAGTGTAGTTAGCCGTCTACACGAGCGACATTTCCCCAGTGTCGTTCCTGGTACCTCAACCCAACCGTCACCCCGAAAAAGATGTCGTGTCTGTAGCAGGAGTGGAATAAGGCGTGACACCCGCTATTTCTGTCCTGACTGTGCTGACCACCCTGCCCTATGCTATGGAGAGTGTTTCCGGAAGTACCACACACAGGTACACCTAGCATAGGGATTGCATCTCACAGGACAGGCACACAGGGCTATTAGGGCCCTTTTACTCTCAGCTGCTGCAAACCTCTCCTTTCACCTGGGATAAAGTGCATAACGTACTTCGCCACATCTTTGGGCGATTTGCGCTTTGCACATTGTCCCATGGGGAAGGAGAGGTTTGTTCTATAAAGGTAAAAAAAACTAAACAAAAAAAAAATTACCGGTAAGTAAAAAAGTTAAAAAAGTTTAAAAAAGTTAATATGTTCTGTTCTAAAGTTAATAAAGTTATTGCTTTGCGGCCTGGTTTTTTCTTTTTTGTTTTGTTTTTTTTACCTTCCAGGTGGACCAACCGATCGACCAGCTGCAGCACTGATGTGCATTCGGACAGAAGCATTGTGCTGCTGTCAGATTACACGCAAGTCGGTGTATGCGGCGCTGCAAGACGAGATTTCTCCTCAGCAGTAAAAGATATGTTTGCCGAGGCATATGAGCTGAGGAGGTGGCGGTGTTCATATACTTTGGCAAACACTTTGTATATATAAAAAAAAAAAATCCCGGCAATGATTTATTCATCCACATCGATTGATGTGAATGGAGAAATCTGGTTTGCCAGGGCATACGAGCTGAAGTGGGTATGGATGTTGGGCGGAGCTCCTATGTCCTGGCAGACGCCTTTCCCCTCCTTTTTCTTTTTTTGGCAGAGATTTTTTCATCCACATTGATCGATGCGAATGAAGAAATCTGTGCCGTTCATTTTTTTCTTTCAGCCCAGAGGCTGAACGGAAAAAAAAAATCTCATTACCCGTATGCTCAATATAAGGAGAATAGCAGAAACTCCTAATGCTGGGCATACATGTAATGATTGCGGAGACCCTCAAATGCCAGGGCAGTACAAACACCCCACAAATAACACCATTTTGGAAAGAAGACACCCCAAGGTATTCGCTGAGGGGCATATTGAGTCCATGAAAGATTGAAATTTTTGTCCCAAGTTAGCGGAAAGGGAGACTTTGTGAGAACAAAATCCAAAAAATCAATTTCCGCTAACTTGTGCCAAAATTTTTTTTTTTCAATGAACTCGCCATGCCCCTCATTGAATACCTTGGGGTGTCTTCTTTCCAAAATGGGGTCACATGTGGGGTATTTATACTGCCCTGGCATTTTAGGGGCCCCAAAGCGTGAGAAGGAGTCTGGTATCCAAATGTCTAAAAATGCCCTCCTAAAAGGAATTTGGGCCCCTTTGCCCACCTAGGCTGCAAAAAAGTGTCACACATGTGGTATCTCCGTATTCAGCAGAAGTTGGGGAATATGTTTTGGGGTGTCATTTTACATATACCCATGCTGGGTGAGATAAATATCTTGGTCAAATGCCAACTTTGTATAAAAAAAATGGGAAAAGTTGTCTTTTGCCAAGATATTTCTCTCACCCAGCATGGGTATATGTAAAATGACACCCCAAAACACATTCCTTACCTTCTCCTGAGTACGGAGATACCAGATGTGTGACACTTTTTTGCAGCCTAGCTGGGCAAAGGGGCCCACATTCCAAAGAGCACCTTTCAGATTTCACAGGTCATTTACCTACTTACCAGACATTAGGGCCCCTGGAAAATGCCAGGGCAGTATAACTGCCCCACAAGTGACCCCATTTTGGAAAGAAGACACCCCAAGGTATTCCGTGAGGGGCATGGCAAGTTCCTAGAATTTTTTATTTTTTGTCACAAGTTAGTGGAAAATGATGATTTTTTTTTTTTTTTTTTTTTTTCATACAAAGTCTCATATTCCACTAACTTGTGACAAAAAAAATTTTTTTTCATGAACTCACTATGCCCATCAGCGAATACCTTGGGGTCTCTTCTTTCCAAAATGGGGTCACTTGTGGGGTAGTTATACTGCCCTGGCATTCTAGGGGCCCAAATGTGTGGTAAGGAGTTTGAAATCAAATTCAGCAAAAAATGACCTGTGAAATCCGAAAGGTGCTCTTTGGAATATGGGCCCCTTTGCCCACCTAGGCTGCAAAAAAGTGTCACACATCTGGTATCTCCGTACTCAGGAGAAGGTGGGGAATGTGTTTTGGGGTGTCATTTTATATATACCCATGCTGGGTGAGAGAAATATCTTGGCAAAAGACAACTTTTACCATTTTTTTATACAAAGTTGTCATTTGACCAAGATATTTATCTCACCCAGCATGGGTATATGTAAAAAGACACCTCAAAACACATTCCTCAACTTCTCCTGAGTACGGCAATACCACATGTGTGACACTTTTTTGCAGCCTAGGTGGGCAAAGGGGCCCATATTCCAAAGAGCACCTTTCGGATTTCACTCGTCATTTTTTACAGAATTTGATTTCAAACTCCTTACCACACATTTGGGCCCCTAGAATGCCAGGGCAGTATAACTACCCCACAAGTGACCCCATTTTGGAAAGAAGAGACCCCAAGGTATTCGCTGATGGGCATAGTGAGTTCATGGAAGTTTTTATTTTTTGTCACAAGTTAGTGGAATATGAGACTTTGTATGAAAAAAAAAAAAAAAAAAAAATCATCATTTTCCACTAACTTGTGACAAAAAATAAAAAATTCTAGGAACTCGCCATGCCCCTCACGGAATAGCTTGGGGTGTCTTCTTTCCAAAATGGGGTCACTTGTGGGGTAGTTATACTGCCCTGGCATTCTAGGGGCCCAAATGTGTGGTAAGGAGTTTGAAATCAAATTCTGTAAAAAATGACGAGTGAAATCCGAAAGGTGCTCTTTGGAATATGGGCCCCTTTGCCCACCTAGGCTGCAAAAAAGTGTCACACATCTGGTATCTCCGTACTCAGGAGAAGGTGGGGAATGTGTTTTGGGGTGTCATTTTACATATACCCATGCTGGGTGAGAGAAATATCTTGGCAAAAGACAACTTTTCCCATTTTTTTATACAAAGTTGTCATTTGACCAAGATATTTATCTCACCCAGCATGGGTATATGTAAAAAGACACCCCAAAACACATTCCTCAACTTCTCCTGAGTACGGGGATACCAGATGTGTGACACTTTTTTGCAGCCTAGGTGGGCAAAGGGGCCCATATTCCAAAGAGCACCTTTCGGATTTCACTCGTCATTTTTTACAGAATTTGATTTCAAACTCCTTACCACACATTTGGGCCCCTAGAATGCCAGGGCAGTATAACTACCCCACAAGTGACCCCATTTTGGAAAGAAGAGACCCCAAGGTATTCGCTGATGGGCATAGTGAGTTCATGGAAGTTTTTATTTTTTGTCACAAGTTAGTGGAATATGAGACTTTGTAAGAAAAAAAAAAAAAAATCATCATTTTCCGCTAACTTGTGACAAAAAATAAAAAGTTCTATGAACTCACTATGCCCATCAGCGAATACCTTAGGGTGTGTACTTTCAGAAATGGGGTCATTTGTGGGGTGTTTGTACTGTCTGGGCATTGTAGAACCTCAGGAAACATGACAGGTGCTCAGAAAGTCAGAGCTGCTTCAAAAAGCGGAAATTCACATTTTTGTACCATAGTTTGTAAACGCTATAACTTTTACCCAAACCATTTTTTTTTTACCCAAACATTTTTTTTTTATCAAAGACATGTAGAACTATAAATTTAGAGCAAAATTTCTATATGGATGTCGTTTTTTTTGCAAAATTTTACAACTGAAAGTGAAAAATGTCATTTTTTTGCAAAAAAATCGTTAAATTTCGATTAATAACAAAAAAAGTAAAAATGTCAGCAGCAATGAAATACCACCAAATGAAAGCTCTATTAGTGAGAAGAAAAGGAGGTAAAATTCATTTGGGTGGTAAGTTGCATGACCGAGCAATAAACGGTGAAAGTAGTGTAGGTCAGAAGTGTAAAAAGTGGCCTGGTCTTTCAGGGTGTTTAAGCACTGGGGGCTGAGGTGGTTAAAGCATTTATTAAGTCAAAAACATTGCGGCCAAAAGTCTCTAGGAAATTATGAAAAAGTCTACATATATTTTTGTGATGTTGTCTTTTTTATTTTTCAAAATGAGTGTATATATATATATATATATATATATATATATTTGTGGTCAGGGCCACAGTACACCGAGTTAACTTATCGACACATACAACCCCTGAAGTACCCAAACGGTCTGAAATGTGCCACGACCGCCTCGTCGAGAGTATACCTGAAAGAGGGCATACCCTGCCTGTGTAAGGTAGAAAAGAGGGTGGGCCGGGAGAGTAAGCTCGGAACAAAGCGCTGCTCCCCCATGGTAATGCGCCGGTTATAAGGGCAATAGGCCCCTCCCACAAATACAGGCCAACATATTGGCCTTAAAACTTGTGGTCAGGGCCACAGTACACCGAGTTTACTTATCGCCACATACAACCCCTGAAGTACCCAAACGGTCTGAAATGTGCCATGACCGCCTTGTCGAGAGTATACCTGAAAGAGGGCAAAGAAACAGCATATATTCAGAAAACTTTATTAACAAATCACAAAACCAAATTCTGAAAAGCACATGAAATATCTTGTTCAGGATTGGGAATATATCTATGAAAACAAGATGAGCGCCACCGGCCTAATTTACGTATAATGTGAGCGGGTACTTTGTTATTGCTAGCCGCCGAAGCTGCGCCTATTCTAAAGGAATGTCCGGATATGGAGGCTGGTTCGATACCTAAACTGGTGGCCAACAGACGCACAAGGGACACAAACTGAGAAGTGGACAGCGGTACTGAGGGAATTGGTAACAATGGACTATCTGGACTACGGTCTGGCAAAGAAGTGTATAACTGATGTAACACCTTAACTGGACACCAGCGATGGGTCGTACGAAAATATCTGACGTTCGTAGGTGGCCCGACCTGAGAAGTTTTGGTGACAGGTAAAACCAGAGTGTACCCTTCAGAGTCAGGAACTAATTGTTTGACAGTGAGGAAATAACTAGTGTAGTGCATGTGAACTCCCCTGGTCTAAGGAAACCATAAAACGCTAAGTAAATGGACGCTTTGATAACCAGACTATGAAGTACTCCAAAGGGGTTCTTGTCCAGTAAGTCAGACATCTGTCTGAAAACTTCTCCTGAAATAGGTAACCTACGACAATTATCACTAACACGGCTATTTCGTAACCCTCGTAACGCGGCTTTAATCACCTGCACAGAGAACAATGAATCCCTTTCAGGATGCAAAACAGAGGAAAAAATGCTAAACACCTGCTAGGTAAGATCTGACGGTTCTATGACTCAGATGTACAAACCGGATTCCAAAAAAGTTGGGACACTATACAAATCGTGAATAAAAACTGAATGCAATGATGTGGAGGTGCCAACTTCTAATATTTTATTCAGAATAGAACATATATCACGGAACAAAAGTTTAAACTGAGAAAATGGACAATTTTAAGGGAAAAATATGTTGAACCAGAATTTCATGGTGTCAACAAATCCCCAAAAAGTTGGGACAAGGCCATTTTCACCACTCTGTGGCATCTCCCCTTCTTCTTACAACACTCAACAGACGTCTGGAGACCGAGGAGACCAGTTTCTCAAGTTTAGAAATAGGAATGCTCTCCCATTCTTGTCTAATACAGGCCTCTAACTGTTCAATCGTCTTGGGCCTTCTTTGTTGCACCTTCCTCTTTATGATGCGCCAAATGTTCTCTATAGGTGAAAGATCTGGACTGCAGACTGGCCATTTCAGTACCCGGATCCTTCTCCTACGCAGCCATGATGTTGTGATTGATGCAGAATGTGGTCTGGCATTATCTTGTTGAAAAATGCAGGGTCTTCCCTGAAAGAGATGACGTCTGGATGGGAGCATATGTTGTTCTAGAACCTGAATATATTTTTCTGCATTGATGGTGCCTTTCCAGACATGCAAGCTGCCCATGCCACACGCACTCATGCAACCCCATACCATCAGAGATGCAGGCTTCTGAACTGAGCGTTGATAACAACTTGGGTTGTCCTTGTCCTCTTTGGTCCGGATGACATGGCGTCCCAGATTTCCAAAAAGAACTTCGAATCGTGACTCGTCTGACCACAGAACAGTCTTCCATTTTGCCACACTCCATTTTAAATGATCCCTGGCCCAGTGAAAACGCCTGAGCTTGTGGATCTTGCTTTGAAATGGCTTCTTCTTTGCACTGTAGAGTTTCAGCTGGCAACGGCGGATGGCATGGTGGATTGTGTTCACTGACAATGGTTTCTGGAAGTATTCCTGAGCCCATTCTGTGATTTCGTTTACAGTAGTGCAGTGTTTGTGGTGCAGTGTCGTTTAAGGGCCCGGAGATCACGGGCATCCTGTATGGTTTTACGGCCTTGACCCTTACGCACAGAGATTGTTCCAGATTCTCTGAATCTTCGGATGATGTTATGCACAGTTGATGATGATAGATGCAAAGTCTTTGCAATTTTTCGCTGGGTAACACCTTTCTGATATTGCTCCAATATCTTTCTGCGCAACATTGTGGGAATTGGTGATCCTCTACCCATCTTGGCTTCTGAGAGACACTGCCACTCTGAGAAGCTCTTTTTATACCCAATCATGTTGCCAATTGAACTAATTAGTGTTAATTGGTCTTCCAGCTCTTCGTTATGCTCAAATTTACTTTTTCCAGCCTCTTATTGCTACTTGTCCCAACTTTTTGGGGATTTGTTGACACCGTGAAATTTTGAATCAATGTATTTTTCCTTTAAAATGATACATTTACTCGGATTAAACGTTTGATCTGTCATCTACGTTCTATTACAAATAAAATATTGACATTTGCCATCTCCACATCATTGCATTCAGTTTTTATTCACAATTTGTTTAGTGTCCCAACTTTTTTGGAATCCGGTTTGTACTTCCGTGTGGCAATATCCAATAAATGCGAGAATATGATTAATGAAAGACATGTTTCCCTGGGGATGTACAGTATATGCTGAAACTGAAGAAACAATTGCCACCCCGTGTTATAAGCTCTAATGGTATTGGGTGACAGGGATTTCGCTATCAACTGGCGGGCAGTGTCCAGGTGTCTATTCAAACCAGCATTGACTCCGAATGCGGAGGGCTCGGTGTTGTCCCAACATCTGTTTCGGTCATGACCTGTGAAAAAAGGTAGAAATTAGCCCTGGACAAGGCGTCGGCTGCAGTATTAGTCGTAGCGCATATGTAGGAACAGCTGAAATGGAAATTAAATTGTAGAGAAAGCCGTACTAGGCGGCGCATCAATGACATTACGTATGCCGATTTTGACTTGCCACTAATAACAATATCTGCAGTGGCCGGACTGTCGGAACTGAACATTACCATCCGGTTAGACCAGGAACTACCCCAAACATATGCTGCGGCCACTATGGGGTAAAGGACACAAAAGGCCGAGGACTGGATGAAACCTGTACGTGCTGCTACTTCGACTGGCCATGTCTCCGCTAACCAATGCGTATCAAAAATAGCTGCAAAACCATTACTAGTAGCCGCTACAAAGACTACCAATGAACTCCTTGAAGTTACCGGAATGAACATGGAGATACCGTTCCACTGATCTAAAAAATTTTGCCACATCACGAGGTCCGCCTCAGCTTCTCTGTCCAAATAGACCGGACTGTCCTGACAAGGGGCTGTCGCTAAGAGGGCTAACAACCATGTAATGAAGGATCTACCTTGCGGAATAACATACATGGCAAAATTCAACATACCTAACAACGATTGTAACTCAACCTTACAAGTTACCTTACTGACGGTAAATTTGTGTATAACTTCCCTAATCCTAGATAACTTTTCTTCGGGCAGTCTAGCCGTGATGCTTTGCGTATCTAACGTAATACCCAAGAAAGTAAGGACCGAGGATGGATCCTCAATCTTGTTTGGGGCTACTGGAACACCAACTGAGCAAAGCAAGCTAACAGTTTTTGCAAGTTACTTGAGTGACCCCCTGGTGGTTCGATCAAGAGAAAGTGCCAGTTGATCAAACAGCCAGGGACTACTCCGGGAACTGAAGGTGAGTTTGGTGGCAAATTAATAGCTAGCTCTCCATTTAATCCCATGCCATTGCCAAAGTTCGGGTTTGATCAGGAGTAATTTAAAAGCGTCCGAAATATCATCTTTAGACAACGCTGTACCTGGACCTAACTGTAAAATGATTGCGATTGCTTGATCGATAGATGCATATTTCATGCTGACCTCCTCGGCAGGAATAAGGGAGTTAAGGCTAGGGATATGCGAGCCGTGCGGAGCGGATAAATCATATATCATCCTTTCTTTTTTGCTGAATTTCCCTGTTACCACCTCTACCGGGCTAACTCTCCAACGATCAAACGGAGAAATTGAAAAGGGGCCTATAACGAAGCCTTTGTCTAACTCAGTTTGTAAAAGTCTGTCTATTGAAGACGGACTTTTACCCGCGGACTGTAAGTTTGTTTTTACACTCAAGTAAGTTCTGGTAGGGCCACCAGGCCAGTGTGAAACCCTGAACTAAGTCCAGACACAAGGAAATCAACAAAACATGGATATGGATGTTCCAGTAAAAGTGACTGCAAGGAAACCACATTAATAACACTCATATAATTTCTATCTGCCTTTAATGTACAAGTCACTTTGGGATGCCCTCTGAAACAGTTAAGACAAATATGCAGGAGCCGACATTGACCATAATTACAATTTGCAAAATTGTAATTATTGCAAATTTGCGATCTACCCAGATACTTGACTGGACGACCGAGCTTATCTACGGAAATTGCATTTCTACTGCTGTCAGACAGACCAGCTAACGGAGTAGTTGTACCGAGAGCATCACGCGTAGCTACATTGTGACACCACTCTGATGAATGGTATATAGATTGGCATGACGAGCAGGAAGGAGCTTTAAGCCCTGCAAAATGCCTGCAGAACAATTCGGTATCCAACATTGCCCAATTGACTGAAAACTGAAATTGACTCAGTGCTGCTGAGAATGAGCAATGATAGTCATAAAACGCACATCTTGCATATTTGTATCCCAACTCGGTAACTCTAAACATATAGAGATCCAATTCCTCTCTTCTCTCAGGTCGGGTGGAGCACACGACATCCCTGAATAGGCTGAAAGACAATACAAATTCAGGGATGATCAATTTCCTATTTAATCTATGATCCCTACTCTTGAGAATAACAGACACATCACCACACGCAATGACTCTATTCTCAGACAAATCGCGAGTGGCGATTAACAGAGATGCCAGATTCACATCCCTACCCTCCAAGATATCTTTCTTGATATTGGGAGGGATAAAATGTGCCGGAGTGACAATAGGTGAATTAGCAATACCACCAAACATACTTGCTACAGGTACAATTGCGGTTGACACCTCCGGAGATGAGCTGGACATAGCCGTCACCCTAGACTCCACTGACTCCAACCTTGCTTGCATATTTGTTAAAGAAATTGTGACATTATTCAACATAGCATGCAGCTGGGATAACGAAGTCTGGACCATGACCATAGACACCTCCTCCTGATTTAACTGAGCAGGGGCAGTCACTAAAAGACGATAAAGTTCCGCCTTTCGTGCCGTAGCTGGGAAAGGAATACTTCTCCTAGTTAATTCTGCTATGAGTCTTGGAATAGTCCAGTTCCGTAGTGAAGGAACGCTGCCGGATTCCGACATCCTAGACCCATTTTCTTCCACAGAAGCATCCACAATGTCAGACCCGTGAGACATAATAGCTGTGGAACAAAACACGTGTTTAATGGTATCTGGGAACAGTGACTTGACTGATACCATCACCGCACCTCTGTGACCAAACAAAACACACCCAGACTGAAACGTAACGTGGACCAGATATCTAGAAGCTCCGAAAAGAAACCGTGACCAGTGAAGGTTTATGACTAGAAGGCTTACCAATGTCGTCCGGAAAAAGAGACTCTGAGAAATCCAAAATAGACCAACCGAGAAACCTGCCCATATTAAAACATATATTTCCTTATCATGAGGAACATACTAAAGCATACGAAATTGTGCATGAGCCTAATGAACGCATGACATAATACATTTATTAAAAGCACGTTGATCCCTGCCTAGCTGGGAGCACGGCGGCCCGTGCTAGACATTTCAAGGAAGAATAAAAATGTATAAGTAAACATATATATATATATATATATATATATATATATAATTTTTTTTTTTTTAATTAGCTTTAAACAGGACAATATCACCAATTAATGTAGCACTGGACAATAACTGTGTGCAGCTAACTTGCCCTAGAAGGCAGCACCCCAGGATCCCCCAAGTTTATTAGTACAATTTAGTCAGCATAATAGACTAAGCTAATCCATACAGCAGTAGTCAGCAAAAGAAAACGCATACTATGCAGTATGCATTTATCTAACATGGGAGCCTATGGGCACAGAGGGTACACATTGGGAAATCTACTAGCATGTACCATGTGTCTAGTGGAGGCCAGTAATGTGGTGTGAACAGGGCCTGATATTGTACACCCTAGTGTTTCATGTATACTGCATCACTGCCTTCTAAGTTATCCTATTTGCAACATATATACAGATGGTCAGGGGCTCATGAGCTGCCTCCGTTCCTCTGCAGCTGACTTCTCCCCCCCCCCCCTCTAAGACACGGAGTCTCGCTGACTCCTGCACCCGAACGTGCCGGTCACGTGGGAAGCCGAACGAGACTGACTTCCAGTCTGGCCGCTTCGGTGCAGTGATGCTCCACCTTACCATAGGAGCCGACACTGCCGGCCGGACTAGGGGAACGAGGGACGCCACCGCGGCTACTTACCACCAAAGCTGCTCACCGCTGAAAAACGCACCACCGCTACTCGCAACCACGTGACCGGAAGTACAGGCGAACGCTCGGAATGAAGCGCTGCTCCCCCATGGTAATGCGCCGGTTATAAGGGCAATAGGCCCCTTCCACAAATACAGGCCAACATATTGGCCTTAAAACATATATATATATATATATATATATTATTTTTTTTCTCTCCTTCTTTTCTGTTAAGCTTCTCTTTAACGCCAAAAAGTATGTTACGGATGTCACCATTTGAAAAATTGCCACCAAAACCAGAGGTTGCGTGTGTATGGCGGTGTCGGGAGGGATAGCTGTTGGACGAACGAGCATTTGATTCACAGTTGTGTAATGTTTACAACTAGCTTAACCTCTTGCACTTGGTTTTCATTTTTCGTTTAGGGAACAACTGGATATCCTAAAGGAGCGACCCTGAGCCACCATAACATTGTGAACAATGCGGCTATGATAGGGCACAGGATTGGCCATGACTGGTTGAAGGTAAGTTAGAGGAAGCCCATGTTATATGAAAATGTGTTCACACTAACCTACATACTGACAGTTACCCTTATCCTTCCCAAGGGACAACGGATAGCGCTTCCTGTGCCTCTCTACCACTGCATGGGCTCCGTTTTAGGCAGTCTTGTAATGGCTGTGTATGGTCCAGCGGTGGTTTTTCCCTCTCCAACCTTTGACGCTCGTGCTTTATTGCAGGCTATTTCACGGGAGAGGTACGTGTCTTTTATTTAGACTTTTCTGTCTTATTCGCCCTTTTATTTTACTTCATGCAGTTTATCTGTGCACAATTTGTAAAATTATATATATATGAAGATTAATCCAAGTAGGGTTGATCCTGCTGAGTAAAATTATTTATGTTCCTCTGTTGCACTGTTTCTGAGAAAAACAACTTTTTATTAATATGTAAATTAAAGGGGTTGTGTCTAGAGTTGAGCAGACACCTGGATGTTCGGGTTCGGCCGAACTTCGGAAAAAAGTTGGAGTTCGGGACCCGAACTTGACCCCGAACTCCATTGAAGTCAATGGGGACCCAAACTTTTGAGCACTAAAATGGCTGTAAAAATGTCATGGAAAGGGCTAGAGGGCTGCAAATGGCGTCAAAATGTGGTTAAGAGCATGGCAAGTGCTCTGCAAACAAATGTGGATAGGGAAATGACTTTAAATAACATAAAATACGTAAAAAATTAAAATCTTGATCTAGGAGGACCAGGTCCATATGGAGTAGGAGGTTGAGGAGGCGGTGGATGTGGCGGTGTAGGTGGAAGCGGCGGTGGTGGAGGAGGAGGCATCCCCGTGATGTTCACGATCCAATTTGATATCTGCACTATCAACTTTCGATGTTCTTTTATGCGCCTACCATGGTGATCACGGGTGGCGGGGAATCAGGGTTCCAGGCCGGAGAGGGAGCGTGAGAAAGAGAGACCAAATTTAAGGGAGGATCCATTTTTTCAAATTTAAAATTAGAGTTGAAATATGTGAGAAATTATTAAAGCATAAAAGTGTGACAACTTTTCAAAGTTTAAGCATTGAATGTAAGGATGTGGCACACATTAATTACTGAATAATTTATTAAATTTTATTCCCTGTCACCTATGCATAGCAGGTGTTTATTCAAGTCTAAAATTGTATAATGTCAACCCAAGAATGTAACAGAAAAATTATTGAAATTTATTAAGCTGTCAACTAGGTAGAGGAGGGGTATATTACACCCAAAAATTGGTGAATTTCACCCAAAAATTTAACTGACAATTTATTTTTTTTTTTCGATCTACTAGGTATAGGAGTGGTACATCACACCCAAAAATTGGTGAATTTCACCAGAATATATAACTGTGGCGAAACCAACCTCGCCACTGGGTTTCGGAGGGGCCTGGCTACCAGCCTCTTGCCTCAGGATTATGGCCCATACTAACTTTAAAGGAGCAGACAGACCGGCCGCACAGCTTAAATCTGTCTTTGCAATTGTATTTTGTTATGTGAGGGTACCCAGATAGCTAATTTTGTTGTATTTGTGTATTCTGAGTGCCATTCACCTAATGATATGCACTCAGACTTGAGCTATCTGGGAATATGTTAAATGTCTGTGTTTGCTGTGAGGGTGTGACATTGTGTGTTTGGGTGGTGATTCCTGTCCTGTTGTTCCCACGTGTGTATTGGTGATTTCCCTTTGTCCTGAGAGATAATTGAATTACTCCTCGGGTGTCTCCAGGGCAGAGAGGAGGAAACCATGATGCATTGTGGGGATGTGTTGTGTCTGTGTATCCTGAGTGCTACGTATCTGTCCTGTGTCACAGTCTTCCTTCTGGTCCCCTAGGGGCGTGTACACCAGATGGGGACCTGCATAAATACGGGCGGGTAGCCCTCAATAAAGAGTTCCTGTTTTACCTTCAACATAGAGCCTCGTCTCATGTGTGTGGGGATTGCTATACTTGTATACTCCCCTGGCTATTACTCCTAGCTCTTGTAAGAGCTGTTCCTGTTCCTGGTTCCTGTGGTGGTATCGGTGTCGAGTGGAGTGCTTGGAGTCCTCGGGAGGCACTGGGAGCATTTATCGACGGAGGTACCCGGCCGGGGTGCCAGGAGATCCGTTACAATAACTGACAATTTTTTTTTTTTAACCTGTCTACTAGGTATAGCAGTGGTACTATACACCCAAAAATTTGTTAATTTCACCATAAAATGTAACTGACAATTTTTTTTATTTTTTTTTACCGGTCTACTAGGTATAGCAGTGGTACTATACACACCAAAATTGGTGAATTTCACCCTAAAATGTAAATGACAATTTATTTATTTTTTAACCGGCCTACTAGGTATAGCAGTGGTAATTTACACCCATAAATTGGTTAATTTCACCCAAAAAAGTAAATGACAATTTTTTTTTTTGTTTAACCTGTCTACTAGGTATAGCAGTGGTACTATACACACCAAAATTGGTGAATTTCACCCGAAAATGTAAATGACAATTTATTTATTTTTGTTTAACCTGTCTACTAGGTATAGCAGTGGTACTATACACCCAAAAATTTGTTAATTTCACCATAAAATGTAACTGACAATTTATTTTTATTTTTTTACCGGTCTACTAGGTATAATAGCAG
Source organism: Bufo bufo (assembly GCF_905171765.1). Classification (NCBI taxonomy): domain Eukaryota; kingdom Metazoa; phylum Chordata; class Amphibia; order Anura; family Bufonidae; genus Bufo; species Bufo bufo. Next base: position 362,816,521 of record NC_053394.1, on the reverse strand, counting down.
TGGTAATATACACCCAAAAATTGGTGAATTTCACCAGAAAATGTAAATGACAAAGTAGTGAAATGATATAAAATAAAACACGTACATTTTTTTTTAATGGATTTATGAGGTGGAGTTCCATATGGAGTAGGAGTTTGAGGAGGCGGTGGACGTAGCGGAGTAGGTGGAAGCGGCGGTGGAGGAGGACGAGGTAGCCAACATAGGTTTTTGGTTTTAATTTAATTTTGTAAAATTAAGGTACACTTCAAAAGAGTGTGAAATATCCAAAATACAAACATGAGCAATTGTGCTGCAGTATAACAATGGCTGCTAAGTGCCTGTATACATGTCTATTCTGCACAAGGTACGGACAAGTCCTGTGGGATCCACACCTGGTTCATTTTAGTGAACGTGAGCTTGTCCACATTGGCTGTGGACAGGCAGCTGCGCTTGTCTGTGATGATGCCCCCTGCCGTGCTAAACACACGTTCAGATAATACACTGGCTGCAGGGCAATCCAGCACCTTCAAGGCGTAAAGGGCAAGCTCAGGCCATGTGCCCAATTTGGAGACCCAGAAGTTGAAGGGGGCAGACCCGTCATTCAGTACGTGTAGGCATGTGCACACATACTGCTCCACCATGTTGGTGAAATGCTGCCTCCTGCTAAGACGTTCCATATCAGCTGGTGGTGCTGGTTGTTGTGGCGTGCTGACAACGCTTTTCCACATTTCGGCCATGCTAACCCTGCCTTCTGAGGTGCTGGTGGTGCCCCAGCTGTGTTGGCGACCTCTTCCTCTGCCTTCGCCTTGTGCTTCCACTGTGCCCCCGCTGTCAGGTGGGAATGCCACCAGCAGCGCGTCTACCAGCGTGCGCTTGTACTTGTGCATCTTACGATCACGCTCCAGTGACGGAATTAAGGACGGTACGTTGTCGTTGTAACGGTGTCACGGCCACGGTTTTGGCCGTGACTCCTTGGGAGCCGCATACTGTTGCCCGCGGTTTTGGGTTGTAGTGTCAACCGCAGCTTGAGGCATTAGGTTGTTAGCCTCAAGTGCGGTTGCCGCGGACAACAGCTATGTGTGCGGTTCCCTCGGAGTTGTGTGCGCGTTTGTAAGCACTTTTGTATGTCTGTGTGCACTTTGTTTATGTTTGGTGTGCACTGACATTTTCCCTTCACTGTGGCTGTCCGTGGCAACGTTTGGTGGTATGATGTACATGTGGTGGCAGTGTCCCAGTCTTCGGGCTGACTCCCAGGACACGCTTGCCACCCATGTCGTTGCCTGCGGCAACAGCCACAGTGTGTTTGTTGTTTAGACACTTCCCCTTTAAGTTATGTTTTCCCTTATGTGGTTTTGGAAGGGTTAACTCCCTTTCAGTGTGTGTGAGTCACGGGGTGTGTCTGATTGTTGGGTGTGGCCTCTTGGCCCTATAAAGCCTCAGTTGTAGGCAGTAGCCAGAGAGGGTGTTTCAGCCATGCTGGCTGTAGACATCCTCCTGGTTACTTACCAACTGCCAGTGGGGGCCAACCTTCTGGTCATAAGCAATTATATATGTCCTTTGGTGTCTGGAAGATGTTGTTTGCTTTTATGTTTCTTTATTGCACCTGTGGTCCTGGGTTGCCGTGTGTTGTGTGTTTGTGTGCTGAGTCCTGCTGTCTGTGGGCAGTACACCCACATGGGTTCCAGGCTTGGTTGTCTGTGGCAGGTCAGTGTGATGTTTGTGGCAAGTACCTGCCACTGCCATAGGTTGCACTTGTTCTCCCTTCCTTGCAGCTTGGCCAGTGAGACTCCTGTTCCTCCGTATCCAGAAGGAACAGGATGTCTTACTCTGACTCCTAGCCTAGGGACCGGCGGAGGGAGAGTAGGGATCTGAGGTTCCTGCGCATGGGTCCTCCTACCTTCAAGGTCGGCCCATGCAGGTAGGAGTTAGGGTCAGGTTAGGGACGCTGTAGGAGGTGACCTGCTCCCTAATCCTGTTTGTCCTGGTCAAGCAGCGACCATCTTCCTTCCGGCACACGGCTGAGGGTTTCCCCCATCCTCAGCCGTGACAAACGGGGATCCAGCAGCGTGGCCACCCAGTAATCAGTTATAATGTGGGCAACTCGGCGGTCGTTGCGGAGACACTGCAGCATGTAATCGCTCATGTGTGTCAGGCTGCCCAGAGGCAACGAAAAGCTGTCCTCGGTGGGAGGTGTATCGTCTGTGTCCTCTGTATTACCCCCATCCACGCACCAGTGATAGCCATGAGCTGGTCTGGGTGCCACCCTGCTGTGAACATGGTTCCTCCTCCTCCATCTCCTCCTCCTCATCCTCCACCTCGTCATCCTCCAGAACTGTGGCCTGGCTGGACAATTGTGTACCTTGGGTTTGTGGGTGCAGGAACCCACCCTCTGAGCCACTTGGGAATGACTGGCCGGAAACCCTCCTCCTGTGCCACATCCTCTTCCATCATCACCAGGAGCATTTTTTCAAGGAGGCATAGAAGTGGGATAGTAACGCTGAGAACGGCGTTATCGGCACTGGCCATGTTGGTTGAGTACTTGAAACAGCGCAACAAGGAACACAGGTCTCGCATGGAGGCCCAGTCATTGGTGGTGAAGTGGTGCTGTTCCACCGAGCGACTCACCCGTGCGTGCTGCAGCTGAAACTCCACTATCGCCTGCTGCTGCTCGCACAGTCTGTGGAGTTCCACCTTGTGGGCACGTCGCATAAGAGGCGGTGAGCGGGAAGGCCGAAGTTACGCTGCAGCGCTGACAGGCGAGCAGCAGCAGGGTGAGAACGCCGAAAGCCCGCACAGATGGCCCGCACTTTATGCAGCAGCTCTGACATGTCGGGGTAATTTTTAAGGAATCTCTGCACCACCAAATTCAGCACATGCGCCAGGCAAGGGATGTGCGTCAAACCGGCTAGTCCCAGAGCTGCCACGAGATTTCGCCCATTATTGCACACCACCAGGCCGGGCTTGAGGCTGACTGGCACAAACCACTCATTGGTCTGTTGTTCAAGGCCCGTCCACAGCTCCTGCGTGGTGTGGGGTTTGTCCCCCAAACAGATACGTTTTTAAACTGCCTGCTGTCGTTTACCCCTGGCTGTGCTGAAGTTGGTGGTGAAGGTATTACGCTGACCGGATGAGGAGATGGTAGAGGATGAGGAAGCAGAGTAGGAGGAGGAAGCAACAGGAGGCAAACTGAAGCGCCCTGCAATCCTCGGTGGTGGAAGGACATGCGCCAAACTGCTATCCGCCTCAGGCCCAGCCGCCACTGCATTTACCCAGTGGGCTGTTATGGAGATATAACGGCCCTGACCTTGCTTACTGGTCCACGTATCTGTAGTCAGGTGCACCTTGCCACAGATGGCGTTGCGCAGTGCAGACCTGATTTTGTCCCCCACTTGGTTGTGCAGGGAAGGCTCTCCGGGAAAAGTTGTGGCGGCTGGGTACGTCGTACTGTGGAACAGCCACCGCCATAAGGCCTTTAAAACTATCCGTCTCCACCAGACGGAATGACAGCATTTCAAAGGCAAGTAATTTAGAAATGCTGGCATTCAGGGCTAGGGATCGCGGGTGGGTAGGGGGGTACTTCCTCTTCCTCTCCAGTGTTTGGGATATGGAGAGCTGAACGCTTCCGTGGGACATTGTGGAGATGCTTGGTGACCCAGGTGTTGGTGTTGCTGGCAGATCCTCTGTTTGTGGGGTGCCAGGTGGCACTGTCACTCCAGAGGTGGATGAAGAGGCCGCGACTGCAGCAGAAGAGGAAGCAGGAGGAGCCAGAGACCTTTCTTGGTTTTTGAGGTGTCTACTCCACTGCAGCTCGTGCTTTGCACTTAATGCCTGGTCATGCAGGTTGTGCTCAGGTTGAGAACGTTTATGCCTCGCTTCAGGCTCTGATTGCACAGCGTGCAAACCACTCGTGTCTTGTCGTCAGCACATTGTCTGAAGAACTGCCACGCCAGGGAACTCCTTGGAGCTGGCTTTGGTGTGCTCGGTCCCTTGCTGCGGTGGGCAGTAGGAGGCGTACTGTCTAGAGGATGGCCGCTCCGCTTTTGCACCCTGCTCCCTCTTCTGCTGTGCTGGTGGCTCTGTGCGACCACCGCCTCTTCCTCCGAACTACATCGGTCACTCGCATGACCTTGATTCCATGTGGGGTCGAGGACCTCATCGTCCTCCACATCATCTTCCACCCAGTCTTCACCCCTGACTTCCTTGTCGGTCTGCACACTTTCGAAAGCCCCAGCAGTTGGCACCTGTGTTTCGTCATCATCCGAGACGTGCTGCGATGGTCCTCCCATTGTCCTCCCAAGTGGTTGGGCATCGGTGCACTCAATGTCTTCCACTTCTGGGGCAGGGTTAGGTGGATGGCCCTGGGAAACCCTGCTAACAGTGTCATCCAAAAGCAGAAGAGACTGCTGCATGACTTGGGGCTCAGACTGCTTGGCTGATTTGCAAGGGGGTGAGATGAAAGACTGATGGACATCGGCTGCAGGTGCCAACTGTGGTCTTTCAGCAGGAGACTGGGTGGGAGACAATGTGAAGGAACTGGATCCACTGTCAGCAACTCAATCTACAATCCCCTGTACTTGTTCAGGCCTCACCATTCGTAGAGCAGCATTAGGCCCGACCAAATACCGCTGCAGGTTTTGTCGCCTACTCGCACCTGAGGAAGGGGTTTCACTTGTGCGTGTAGCTGGCACAGATCGACCACGTCCTCTCCCTGCAACAGGAGCTCCACCAGCAGCACCACGACCTGGGCCACGTCCCTTATTTGACGCTCTCCTCATATTTTTCGAATTTAGGATCTTGCCCTAAATGGGTGTTAAATTAATAGTAGAGTAGAACGACAGTATATAAAGGGTGTATCTCACACGGTCTGAACCAGTGTAGGCCTAAATTTAATATTTCTTTGCCCAAAATGGCTGTATTTCAAATGGCTGTATTTCAAATCCCTGAATCAAACCCCTGTATGTAGAGGGAGTATCTCACAGGGCCTGAACCAGTGTAGGCCTTAAGTAAAAGCAATGGCCGGACTGGGGGGGCGAAGCCCCTTTAGGGGAGGCCCCCATGACGGGGGGGTTTGGTTAGAGAGCCCCGGAGTTAGTGGGATTGGAGGGTAAGAAGGAGGAGGAGGAGAAACGCAGTTTTAGATTGATACCGCGGACGTTTGCAAATTGGTTGCAAGCGTTCGCGATATTGGCTTGCGTGATTGGGGAGAAGGCGCCGGAGGCTTGTTCGGGCCTTTTTTGTTATCTGGACGCAATTGGTGAGACTTATCGGGTATATGGGGGAGTGGCTTGGTTAAGATATGATGAGCAGTTCCGTCAGCGGAAGGCGGTGCGTCCGGAAATGCGGTGGGACCACAAGGATATTGCCTTGTGGTTGAAAGTTACGGCCCCGGTGCGGTCGGGGCAGCCCTTTCGGGGGGAGGGGAGCAGTGGGGGGACGCTCAATACGGCAGCGGCCTCAGCTAGGGGCCTGTGTTTCGCCTATAACGAAGGAAACTGTTGGTTCGGGGTTAAATGTAAATTTAAGCACGAATGTTCGGGTTGTGGAGGGAATCATGGGGCGGCGAGATGTTTTAGAAGCGGTAAACAAAGAGGGGGAGATGGTAATGGTAAAGGGGGTGACACCGGTGCGGCTGGAAAAGATGCAGCCGTATCTAGATAGGTACCCCGATAGAGAGGCAGCGGGGTTGTTGGGGTCAGGGTTTTCGGAGGGTTTTAGGATTCCGTTCGTGCCAGGGGGTGCTGTGTTGCTTAGGAAGAATTTGCGGTCAGCTAGGGAGCATCCAGAAGTTGTAGGGGAGAAGCTGGGGAAGGAGGTGGCGCTGGGGCGGATGGCGGGCCCGTTTTCGGAGCCGCCCATTTTTAATTTGCGGGTGTCGCCGTTGGGAGTTGTCCCCAAAAAGGAGGCGAATAAGTTTCGCCTTATCCATCATCTGTCGTTTCCGAGGGGCTCCTCAGTCAACGACGGTATTGACCCTGCGGTTTGTTCAGTGGTTTATACGTCGTTTGACGCGGCGGTGGGTTGGGTAAAGCGTTTTGGGACCGGTGCTCTGATGGCGAAAACGGACATCAAAGCGGCGTTTAGGTTGCTGCCGGTTCATCCTGAGTGTCAGCATTTGTTGGGGTGTTTTTGGGATGGGGATTTTTTGTAGATCGTTGTCCACCCATGGGGTGTTCGCTGTCGTGCGCCTACTTTGAAATGTTCAGCTCGTTTTTGGAGTGGGCAGTCGTGGACTCGTCAGGTTGTGAATCGCTGATTCATTATCTGGACGATTTTTTGTGTATCGGCCCCCCGGGGTCGCGGGTTTGTGCGTTATTGTTGGAGACGTTGAGTTCGCTTATTGATAAGTTTGGTGTCCCATTGGCCAAAGAAAAGATGGTGGGGCCGGTAACGGAATTGAGCTTCCTAAGGATAGTTATTGACTCAGTGAGAATGTAGTGTAGATTGCCCGGGGATAAGCTAGAGGATTTGAAGGGGCTGGTGGCTAGGGCGAGACTGGTGAAGAAGTTACAGTTGAGGGAGCTTCAGTCGCTGCTAGGGAAGCTCAATTTCGCTTGTCGGATCATGCCCACGGGCCGGGTGTTCTGCAGGCGCTTGGCGCAGGCGACCACGGGAGTGGTCGTCCCACATCATTACATTCGGTTGGGGAAATTGCGAGCCGACTTGCAGGTGTGGAGTTCATTTCTGTACCGGTATAACGGTCGCTCGCTGTTCATGGGGGAAGTTGTTGATTCATTTGATTTTGAATTGTTTACTGACGCGGCAGGAGGTTCGGGTTTTGGGGCCTTCTGTGGGGGTCAATGGTGTGCTGGGGTTTGGCCGGTTGTGTGGGTGGAGCGAGGCTGGGTGAAGAATTTGGCCTTATTGGAGTTATTTCCCTTCGTGTTGGCGGTTTTGTTATGGGGGGAGCGTTTTCGGGATAGGAAGATACGTTTCCACTGCGACAATATGGGAGTGGTTCAAGCAATCAATGGCTTGTCAGCATCGTCGCCTTTCTCATTCGCAGTGGAATCGGTTTCGGCAGTTGGCTCCGGAGGCAGACGCGGTTGGACTGGAGTGTCCGGCTTGCCTGTGGGATCTGTTGGAGGAACCGTAACGGGGCTCATCCAAGCGTCATTGGCGCCGGGTACGTGGGCTATGTATATGAAGGCCTGGGGTGCTTGGGAGGATTGGTGTACCGGTTTGGGAGGGGGGAATGAGGAGTTCGAGTTTTCTTTGTTAATGTTTTTGGGCCACTGTAAATAGGAGGGTTGGTCGGTAAGTAAGATTAACGGTTATATGGCAGGGTTGGAGTTTGGTTTTAGGGCACGGCGTATGGTGGATGTTACAAAATCGTTTTTGGTGGTTCAGGCGCTGAAAGGGTGGCGAAGGATGGGTACGGGGTGGATGGTAGGAGGCCTGTGTCGTTCGCTTTATTGCTTCAGTTGGGTAGTCAATTCCGGGGGGTTTGTAGGTCGGAGTGGGAAGTCCGGTTGTTTCGTTTGGCATTCTCTTTAGCGTTTTTTGGGGCAATGCGTTTGGGTGAACTGGTTTGTCCATCGGTGAGCAGGGTGGAGGGGCTTTTGAGGAAAGATGTTGATTTGTTTGCGGACAGAGTTGAGTTTTTGATTCGTCGGTCAAAGACGGATGTGGTGCGTCGGGGTCGGAGAGTGGTGCTTTTCAGGATTGGGGGTTGTGATATGTGCCCTGTTCAATGTCTGCAAGACTATGGGGCAGGGACTGTTGGGGCGTCGTCCCCTTTGTTTGTGCTTGCATAAAATGGCCGCCGCCACCCACATAACTAACAGAATTATAAAAGTCATATTTTTTTTGGTCAATGGCCTCAGGGCTGGGTAAAACGATTGTGTCCTGCACCCACACAACTATTTCTAGGTAGATCGCTGAGTTAGATTCTCTCCTATTCTCTCCCTGAAATCACAAGTCCAGCAGCATCCTCTCCCTACACTTGTAACAGCAGAGTGACGTGGGTCGCATGCTGCTCTGGCCAATCACAGCCATGCCATTAGTAGGCATGGCTGTGATGGCCTCTTGGGGCAAGTAGTATGACGCTTGTTGATTGGCTTCTGTGCAGCCTTTCAAAAAGCGCCAAGAAAGCACCGAACCCGAACTTTTACGGAAATGTTCGGGTCCGGGGTCCAAAAATCCTAAAGTTCGGTACGAACCCGAACTTTACAGTTCGGGTTCGCTCAACCCTAATTGTGTCTCTTCAGCAAATAGCATTTATTATGTAGATGATGTTAATACAAGGCACTTACTAATGTATTGTGATTACCCATATTGCCTCCTTTTCTGGCTGGATTTATTTTTCCATCACATTATACACTGCTCGTTTTCCATGATTACTACCATCCTGCAATCCATCAGTGGTGGTCGTGCTTACACATTATAGGAAAAAGCCCCGGCCTATTTGGTGGGAGTGCACACAGGCTAGTGCTTTTTTCTATAGTGTGCAAACACGACCACCACTGATGCATTGTAGGGTGGTCGTAACCATGGAAACGAGCAGTGTATAATGTGATGGAAAAATTAATCCAGCCAGAAAAGAAGGCAACATGGACAATCACAATACATTAGTAAGTGTCTTGTATTAACTTTCTCTTCATGATAAATGCTATTTGCTGAAGTGAGACAACCCCTTTAAGCCTCCGGTGCACTGAGCGCGGTCCTAAGCCCCTCTACTCTCCACTTAGAAACAATTCCGCCGTCCCCTTGATTGACGCGGACCAGGAATCTTGGCAGACCGTGTAATCTCACGCCTGCACCTCTGCCTACAGTATCAGCCAGGGGAGATGATTGTGCAGGAACCTGGCTCGGTCAATAAAGAAGAAGAGGAAGGAGCTGGCAGAAAAAGCAGGAGATGGGGTGCCCACAGTGGCTTGAGCCCACCCTCGGTGCACTTAACTGCTTATCTGCCTATGCATTCAAGTATTTTTTCTGCAGAGTGAATCAACGGATCACTTAGGCCCCTTGCAGACGAGCGTGTCCGGATTAGGTCCGGATAAGGTCCGAATGCGTTGCGGTAAACCCGCGCAAGTAGCTACGCAATTGCAGTCAGTTTTGACTGCGATTGCATTCCGTTGTTCAGTTTTTATCTCGCGGATGTAATGTGTTTTGCACGCGCGTGATAAAAAACTGCATGTGGTACCCAGACCCGAACTTCTTCACAGAAGTTCAGGTTTGGGTTCAAGGTTGTGTAGTTTGTATTGTTTCCCCTTATAACATGGTTATAAGGGAAAATAATAACATTCTGAATACAGAATGCATAGTACAATAGGACTGGAGGGGTTAAAAAAATATATATATATATTTTAACTCACCTTAATCCACTTGTTCGCGCAACCGGCATCTCTTCTGTCTTCTTCTTTAAGGAATAGGACCTTTGATGACGTCACTGCGCGAATCACATGGTCCATCACATGATCTTTTACCATGGTGATGGATCATGTGACGGACCATGTGATGAGCGCAGTGACGTCATCAAAGGTCCTTTTCCTGTGCACAGCAAAGAAGAAGACAGAAGAAGCCGGGCTGCGCGATCAAGTGGATTAAGGTGAGTTATATTGTTTATTTATTTTTTTAAACTCCTCCAGCCCTATTGTACTATGCATTCTGTATTAAGAATGCTATTATTTTCCCTTATAACCATGTTATAAGGGAAAATAATAATGATCGGGTCCCCATCCCGATCGTCTCCTAGCAACCGTGCGTGAAAATCGCACCGCATCCGCACTTGCTTGCGGATGCTTGCGATTTTCACGTAGCCCCATTCAATTCTATGGGGCCTGTGTTGCGTGAAAAATGCAGAATATAGAACATGTTGCGATTTTCACGCAACGCACAAGTGATGTGTGAAAATCACCGCTCATGTGCACAGCCCCATAGAAATGAATGGGTCCGGATTCAGTGCGGGTGCAATGCGTTCACGTCACGCATTGCACCCGCGCGGAAAACTCGCTCATGTGAAAGGGGCCTTAGTCAAAGGTATCATTGTATTCAGCTGAGCTAGCCCTACGAGGCATTGTGTCTGGTGTAACTGGTGTGAATTTCTTGGTGACCGATTCCCTTTAAAAAGGATCGGTCCCCTCTCCTGACATGTCTGTCTTAGTAACTAATTGCATCCCCATGTAATAACAATTCTGGAGCATGTATTCTCATGACTCTGTTGTGTTATTCCTCTTATTAGGATAAGTTATTCATTAACTTCCAACAGTTTGCAAGAAAGGTTCAACTGGGTGTGTCCTTGCACAGTCTGACACTGGCAGCACTGATTGGATAGTGTTATCTTGGGAAGGGACGCACCCCCAACTGATTAAGCCAGCTGGCCATTTGCGATGATGTTTACCCTGTCTGGCCCTGTCAGTCAAAGTGCAGACAGCGTGTCAGTTGCAGAGAGAGCAGAGCCTCTAGGTGTAACGGCAACGCCCCCGTTGCTCCTCGAGGCTCATTTGCATACATTAAAACACAGTTTTTCTCAGTAACGCAGGCACATATGAACATGGGACCAACACAGATGTCTTCAGCTCCCAAGTGCACATGTAACAGGTCAGCCAGTGTCATAGGTACAATTCTGCTGACAGATGCCTTTTAAGACTGGGGCTACATAGCAACATGTGTCATGCAACTAAAAAAGGGTATAGCTAGAAATTCCTGCTTTCCAACTCCACTCTCACGCGGACTCTAAGGCCCCGTTACGGAGGAAGTTAGCAGATAGCTGGAACATATAAATAAACGAGCGACTGGCTTGAACCCAAACTAAGGAGCTTATAGGTGAGCCCTATAAAACCCTAAGAGCTCTCCCTGACTGCTATGCACATGCAAGGGTCTGTATGGTAGACGATTGCATGCCCGCGTACCTAATACTGTGTGACACCTGAAAACCCTATAATAGTGAGGGGACACGACCACCGGCTCCCTGCACTTAATACGGACGGAGTCAGGGTCACCTAGAATCAAGCCAGCAAGGAAACACAATAAACTAAATGACTTATCTGAGCAAACAGCAGAAGCAGCCTCCTGCAGTGAACACCTCATCCAGGAAGTAGTATAAACCGCAATGTGAGGCAGTATGGGAGGGATTATAAAGGAAGACAATTAGTCGAAATAAGTGACACCTGGCAGAAGGAAAGGAGATGAGAAAGTGAAACCAAAACAAAGAACATCATACAAGAGGTAGAGAAGAACGTCTGCCAGATCTTCTCACAGAACTGGCGGTGACAGTACCCCTCCCTCTACAGGTGGACTCTGGACACTCAGAGCCTACCTTCTCAGGATGAGACCTATGGAAAGCCCTAATAGGACGAGTGGCCTTAATGTCCGCCACTGGGACCCACATCCTCTCCTCAGGACCATAACCCTCCCAATGAACGAGGTACTGAAGAGAACCGCGGATAATGCGAGATTCCACAATCCTATAGACCTGAAATTCAAGATTACCATCAACAATAATCGAAGGAGGAGGCAAAGAGGAGGGTACAGTGGGTTGGACATAAGGTTTTAATAGGGACTTGTGAAAAACATTATGGATCTTCCAAGTCTGAGGAAGATCAAGATGGAAGGCAACGGGATTGATGACGGACAAGATCTTGTAAGGCCCAATAAACTTAGGACCCAACTTCCAGGAGGGAACCTTCAGTTTGATATTCTTAGTAGACAACCACACCAGATCATCAACATTCAGGCACACGTCTCTTATCCGCCACACGCTTATATCTCTCACTCATCCTCTTCAGATTACCCTGAATCTTTTGCCAAATAAATGACAAAGACGAGGAAAATCTCTCCTCATCAGGTAAACCAGAAGACCCCTCTCCAGAGAATGTCCCAAACTGCGGATGAAACCCATATGCAGTAAAAAATGGTGACTTATCAGAGGACTCCTGGCGACGGTTATTTAAAGCAAACTCAGCAAGGGACAAAAAAGAATACCAATCCTCCTGATTCTCCACCACAAAACAGCGCAGATATGTCTCCAGATTCTGATTGACGCGTTCGGTCTGACCATTCGACTGCGGGTGAACAGCAGAAGAGAACGACAACCGAACCCCCAAGCGAGAACAGAAGGCCTTCCAGAATCTGGAAACAAATTGCGTGCCCCTATCAGAAACGATGTCTGAAGGAATGCCATGCAATTTAACAATATGATCAACAAACGCTTGCGCCAGCGTCTTAGCATTGGGTAACCCAGGAAAGGGAATGAAATGTGCCATTTTGCTAAAACAGTCCACTACCACCAGAATCACAGTCTTCCCCGAGGAACGAGGCAGGTCCGTAATGAAGTCCATGGACAGATGCGTCAAAGGACGGGAAGGAATGGGTAACGGGAGGAGAGAACCCGACGGCCGTGAATGAGGGACCTTGGCACGAGCGCAGGTCTCGCAGGCTGCCACAAAACCCTCAACCGTCTTACGAAGAGCCGGCCACCAGAATCTCTGAGCAATGAGATCCACTGTGGCTCTACTCCCCGGGTGCCCAGCAAGGACAGTATCGTGGTGCTCCTTAAAATCCTTGTGTCGTAAAGCGAGAGGCGCAAACAACCTCCCAGGAGGGCAAAGATCAGGAGCCTCTGCCTGGGCTGCCTGAACCTCTGCCTCTAAATCAGGATAAAGAACAGAGACGACCACCCCTTCAGCCAAAATGGGACCCGGGTCTTCAAAATTCCCCCCTCCCGAAAAACAACGTGACAGGGAATCCGCCTTGACATTTTTAACCCCAGGGCGGAACGTAACAACAAAATTAAACCTAGAAAAGAACAAAGACCATCTGGCCTGTCTCGGGTTCAGACGCTTGGCCAATTCCAAGTAGGCCAGATTCTTATGGTCGGTAAACACGGTAATAGGGTGTCTGGCTCCCTTTAACTAATGGCGCCATTTCTCAAAAGCTAATTTGATGGCCAACAACTCCCTATCTTCCACATCGTAATTTCTCTCTGCAGAGGAGAGTTTCCTTGAGAAAAAGGCACACGGTCGCCATTTGGCAGGAGAGGGACCCTGAGATAAGACCGCACCCACACCCACCTCAGAAGCATCCACCTCAATAATAAAAGGTAGAGAGACATCAGGTTGTACCAAAATGGGAGCGGAAGCAAAACTCTCTTTAATACTAGAAAAGGCTTTAAGCGCATCTACCGACCACGTGGGAAAATCCACCCCCTTTTTAGTCATATCAGTGAGTGGCTTAACAACAGAGGAATAATTCAAAATGAACTTTCTGTAATAATTTGCAAAACCCAAAAACCGCATCAGCGCCTTCTCAGGAAGCTCCCAATCAAGCACAGCGCGGACCTTCTCAGGGTCCATCCGAAAACCAGAAGCGGAGAGAAGAAAACCAAGAAATTGAATCTCCGGAACCGCAAACACACATTTTTCCAGTTTAGCGTATAATTTATTCTCCCGCAGAATCAGCAAGACCTGACATAGGTGGTCCCGATGAGTCTTGAAATCAGGAGAAAAAATTAAAATGTCATCTAGATACACCAGTACAAATTTCCCCATTAAATGATAAAAAATGCTGTTCACAAAATGTTGGAAGACGGCCGGGGCATTCATCAAACCAAAGGGCATAACCAAATTCTCGAAATGACCCTCAGTGGTATTGAAGGACGTCTTCCATTCGTCCCCTTCCCTGACCCTGACTAGGTTGTATGCTCCTCTTAAATCCAACTTAGAAAAAACTTTAGCCCCAACAATCTGGTTAAACAGGTCCGGATATGGGTCACGAATCGTGATACGGTTCAGCTCCCTGAAATCCAGACAAGGTCTTAAAGAAGCATCTTTTTTCTTAACAAAAAAATACCCAGCGGTGACTTCAAGGGTGGGATGTGTCCCTTTATCAGGCTCTCAGAGATATAAGTACGCATAGCGACTCTTTCAGGTTGGGAGAGATTGTATAGTCGTGATTTTGGCAGCTTGGCGCCTGGGATGAGATTAATAGGGCAGTCGTACTTCCGGGGAGGGGGCAACTCCTGGACACCACTCTCGGAAAACACATCCGAAAATTCAGAGAGAAAAGATGGCACAGTCTTGGTAGAAACCTCTGAAAGAGACGACGTGAGGCAATTCTCTCTGCAAAACTCACTCCAACCATTTATTTGCCTTGCTTGCCAAATAATGGTGGGGTTATGTTTAGTGAGCCAGGGTAGCCCCAACACTAGAGGAGTAGGTAATCCGCTTAGGACGAAACATGACATATCCTCAACATGAGCGTCAGCCACAGTCAAACGGATATTGTGAACTATGCCCTTTAACGATCTTTGAGAAAGTGGAGCGGAATAGATAGCAAAAACAGGTATATCCTTTTCCAAAGTGTATACCTGGAAACCATGCGTTGTTGCAAATTGATTATCAATGAGATTGACAGCTGCTCCACTATCTACAAAAATCTCACAAACAATGTTCTTGCTGTCTAGCGCCACCCTGGCAGGTAGGTGAAAACGGGAACTACAAGCAAACGGTAAACCTTGCCAATAGTAGCAAGTGGAAAGTTTTTAGAGTTTTTTTTTTGTTTTGTTTTGTTTTTATTACCCTCAGAAAACGCCATGAATCTCTTAGAGGGGCAAAACATTAGCCAAATGATTTATACCCCCACAACAGAAACAAACCTTCCTCTGAGAGCTGAATCCTCTACTATCAGAGGCAAGCAAACCCAGCTGCATGGCCTCCTCCTCAGAGGGGATTGAGACAGACTGAGACCCCTGCGCACTGAATGAGACAACCCCACTGTCCTTGGGCTGAATATGACAGGAAAGAGTAGTCTCCTATTTCTCTCTAAGACGCCTGTCAATACAAACAGCTAGAGACATGGCTGACTCTAACGACGCTGGTCTCTCATGAAAAGCGAATGCATCTTTCAATCTTTCCGAAAGACCATGGCAAAATTGACTTCGGAGTGCAGCATCATTCCAACCAGTATCAGCTGCCCATCTCCGAAATTCAGAACAATATATCTCTGCGGACTGTTTACCCTGGCATATAAGACGCAGTTTAGATTCAGCCAGAGCAGTACGATCCAGGTCATCATATATCTGTCCCAGGGCTACAAAAAATTCATCCACTGATTGGAGGGGCCGTGCCCCCACCGGCAGCGAAAAGGCCTAAGACTGAGCGATATCCCTGAGCAGCGAGATGATGATCCCCACCCTTTGCTCCTCATCACCAGAGGAATGGGGAAGTAGGCGAAAATGGAGTTTGCAAGCCTCTCTAAAGCAAACAAAATTCTCACTACCCCCGGAGAACGTATCCGGGAGTGAGATCTTAGGCTCGGAACAAACTCCATGAACGCCAGCAGAACCGGTCACCTGAAACTGAGACACAGTTTTACGGAGATCTGCTACCTCCAGCGAAAGACCTTGCATGCGTTCAATCAAGGCTGAAACCGGATCCATGCTTAAGACGGTTATGGCGGTTCATAATGTCACAGATGAAGTTAGCAGATAGCTGGAACATATAAATAAACGAGCGACTGGCTTGAACCCAAACTAAGGAGCTTATAGGTGAACCCTATAAAACCCTAAGAGCTCTCTCTCACTGCTATGCACATGCAAGGGTCTGTATGGTAGACGATTGCATGCCCGCGTACCTAATACTGTGTGACACCTGAAAACCCTATAATAGTGAGGGGACACGACCACCGGCTCCCTGCACTTAATACGGACGGAGTCAGGGTCACCTAGAATCAAGCCAGCAAGGAAACACAATAAAGTAAATGACTTATCTGAGCAAACAGCAGAAGCAGCCTCCAGCAGTGAACACCTCATCCAGTAAGTAGTATAAACCGCAAAGTGAGGCAGTATGGGAGGGATTATAAAGGAAGACAATTAGTCGAAATAAGTGACACCTGACAGAAGGAAATAAGATGACAAAGTGAAACCAAAGCAAAGAACATTATACAAGAGGTAGAGAAGAACATCTGCCAGATCTTCCTACAGAACTGGCGGTGACAGGCCCCTTTCACACGGGCGAGATTTCTGCGCGGGTGCGATGCGTGAGGTTAACGCATTGCACCCGCACTGAATCCGGACCCATTCATTTCTATGGGGCTGTGCACATGAGCGGTGATTTTCACGCATCACTTGTGCGTTGCGTGAAAATCGCAGCATGCTCCTCTTTGTGCGTTTTTCACGTAGCGCAGGCCCCATAGAAATGAATAGGGTTGTGTTAAAAACGGAAGTATCCGCAAGCAAGTGCGGATGCGGTGCGATTTTCACACACGGTTGCTAGGTGACGATCGGGATGGGGACCCGATCATTATTATTTTCCCTTATAACATGGTTATAAGGGAAAATAATAGCATTCTGAATACAGAATGCTAAGTAAAATAGCGCTGGAGGGGTTAAAAAAAAATAAAAAAAAATTTAACTCCCCTTAATCCACTTGTTCGCGCAGCCGGCATCTCTTCTGTCTTCATCTGTGAGGAAAAGCACCTTAGATGACGTCACTACGCTCATCACATGATCCATTACCATGGTGATGGATCATGTGAATGACCATGTGATGAGCGTAGTGACGTCATCAAAGGTCCTTTTTCTCACAGATGAAGACAGAAGAGATGCCGGCTGTGCGAACAAGTGGATTAAGGGGAGTTAAATTATTATTATTATTTTTCTAACCTTTAACCCCTCCTGACCTATTTTACTTAGCATTCTGTATTCAGAATGCTATTATTTTTCCTTATAACCATGTTATAAGGGAAAATAATACAATCTACACAACCTTGAACCGCGCTTTTTTGCGCTATCAAACCCTCTAAATGCATTAACCATGCAGAACAAAATAGGAAAATCCAACTACGTTGGTACCTCACGCCTGACAGACTGGCACATGTAAAAGTGGATTATTCACCTATGTGTTGACGGGGATGCGGACATCGGGGCACCCCAACCCATATGTGGTGGTTCTATCCTCTCATCTCTCCTTTATGGCAACAATCTCTAAGCCTTATCTCAGAGGTAACTGTCCTAACTATTTCCCTTTCTCCGGAACTAGCTATATTATGTATTGGGCTCTCAAACATCCCCTGTGACCGGAGATGGGTGGTGGCACATATCCTCACAGCCAAGTGATAGCCCGTCATTGGAAGCAAAGTATCACCCTATCCATCGATGAGGTTCAACAATTGGTAAATCAGCATATGCAACATGAAATATAGTAGTTTACACACCTGATCTCCAGTCCAGATCCAGGGTCCTCAACCAACGGTTATATTGGCTCTCAAGTGCTCATGCCACACCTCTCCCAGACACTATTTTGTGACTGCTTTATGGCAGACTTCCCAGAAATCAGGTTTCCTTCCTTCCACTCCCCTTTCATTCTCCCCCCCCCCCTCCCTCCTTTACCACACAAAAGAATGTTAGGATCCCGGAATTTCATATGGAGTAATCCTTATGGGATTTTGATCATCCCATGTTGTTAGGTGGTGTTTTTGGCGCCAAAATTGGTGGTCACGGTGGCTAAAATTATCCATTGTTGCTGGGTAGAGGTCAAAGGTCTGGGATTGGATAGTTAGGGCACCTATGAAGGGATGTTGCTGGGCAGATTAATTGTTGATGCCCAGCAACAGTTAGGTTATTGGGTGATGGGTTGTGGGGGGGGATCGTTTTGTATATATATTGCGGTGGCTGACGGTGATTTTGCTGTCAGCCAAGCCGCAAGTGTGGGGCTGCACCCGCCCGCCCATTTTAAGAAGGAGGGGTAAAGTCGCTCACTGAAATGGTGAGCGGACTAGTTTTATTCTGGTATTTAGGGCAAGCTTATGGCATATACAGTACAGACCAAAAGTTTGGACACACCTTCTCATTCAAAGAGTTTTCTTTATTTTCATGACTATGAAAATTGTAGATTCACACTGAAGGCATCAAAACTATGAATTAACACATGTGGAATTATATACATAACAAACAAGTGTGAAACAACTGAAAATATGTCATATTCTAGGTTCTTCAAAGTAGCCACCTTTTTGCTTTGATTACTGCTTTGCACACTCTTGGCATTCTCTTGATGAGCTTCAAGAGGTAGTCCCCTGAAATGGTTTTCACTTCACAGGTGTGTCCTGTTAGGTTTAATAAGTGGGATTTCTTGCCTTATAAATGGGGTTGGGACCATCAGTTGCGTTGAGGAGAAGTCAGGTGAATACACAGCTGATAGTCCTACTGAATAGACTGTTAGAATTTGTATTATGGCAAGAAAAAAGCAGCTAAGTAAAGAAAAACGAGTGGCCATCATTACTTTAAGAAATGAAGGTCAGTCAGTCAGCCGAAAAATTGGGAAAAATTGGAAAGTAAGGGCTATTTGACCATGAAGGAGAGTGATGGGGTGCTGCGCCAGATGACCTGGCCTCCACAGTCACCGGACCTGAACCCAATCGAGATGGTTTGGGGTGAGCTGGACCGCAGAGTGAAGGCAAAAGGGCCAACAAGTGCTAAGCATCTCTGGGAACTCCTTCAAGACTGTTGGAAGACCATTTCAGGTGACTACCTCTTGAAGCTCATCAAGAGAATGCCAAGAGTGTGCAAAGCAGTAATCAAAGCAAAAGGTGGCTACTTTGAAGAACCTAGAATATGACATATTTTCAGTTGTTTCACACTTGTTTGTTATGTATATAATTCAACATGTGTTAATTCATAGTTTTGATGTGTTCATAGTCATGAAAATAAAGAAAACTCTTTGAATGAGAAGGTGTGTCCAAACTTTTGGTCTGTACTGTATATCAAATCGTTTTTTTTTACACAATAAAAGCACACAGAGCTTTGGGGACGGGGTATTGCGGATGTGCCAGCGGCCATCTAGCAACCCATGTCCTCAGCTCTATACACAAAATCCCAGTGACAGGTTCCCTTTAAGTTATATGGTTCATGGTTTTTAATGTTTGATTGGTTTTAAACTGTTCTTTAATAAAGCTGGTCGTGGCCAAAATCTTTCCACCATATCAAGTGTCCACGTGTCTTATTTTATGTATGTCTTTGATTTTGTGTTATTGATGATGAAGGGATTTTCATGCAATGATGTCTATGATCTATAATCCCATGATACCTCTGATATTCATATTAACGAAAAGGATGGTATACTGTCATATGCTGTAATCTCATGCCTAAATTAAGTTTTTGTTTCTAAATTGTAGGCTGCTTTCTGTGTACACTACCACAAATTTTGGTACTGCTGCTATTTTGTTCTTTTATGCTCAGTCACAGCTGGGCTTATGTTGTGTACCTCTTTAAAAAACCTTAAATAAAACACTATTGAACAATAAAAAGGGTATAGCTACATGGCGACATTTGTTGTGCAACAAGAAAGTCTCATGACATGTCATGTAACGTATTTCAATGGTATCGCAATGTGACATGCTGCTGCTGCTGCAACGCGACAGTCCCAAAAATATCCAAACTGGATGGATTTTTTGCAATTGTCACATCACGTCGCACTGCCACACCATTAAAATACATTATGTGAAATGTTGCCACGTAGGACTAGCCTAAGGGTCCATTCAGGCGTCTGCAAAATGAGTCCGGATCCGTTGCGGAACGGATCCGGACCCATTCATTTTCAATGGGGCCGCAAAAGATGCGGACAGCACACAGTGTGCTGTCCGCATCCGCAATTCCGTTCCCGAAAAAATAGAACATGTCCTATTCTTCTCCGCAACTGCGGACAAGAAAAGGCATTTTCTATTATAGTGGCGGCGATGTGCGGTCCGCGGAACGCACATTACCGGTGTCCATGTTTTGCGGATCCGCAATTTGCGGACCGCAAAACGCCTACGTGCGTGTGAATGGACCCTAAATCTGCAGCATGTCAATTTATACTGCAGATTTCCACCACGGATTTCACGATTTGCAATGCAGTCATAGAGAAAAAGCCTTGACGGCAAAGTCCAGAATGAGCAGGAATGTAAATGAATAAAATTGTCACAATAGAGTTGTCACAATACTAAGATTTTGATTGGATGTTGATACCCAGAAAAAGTATTGTGATACTTGATACCACACAAAAAAACACACAAAAAATACCCACACTTTCTTTTCAAAATATCGATTGCCCTCCTCACATAATGGACAACATGGAGTTAATGTGAAGTACATGATGGGGTTAGTTACTGTTAATATGAGGCACATGGTTTTATCAATTTGGACCTCTGTGTCTCCCATCAGAGTAACCCCGTCATGTACCTCACATTACCCCATGTTGCCCGTTGCGTCAGGAGGTAGTTGACGGGGTTACTATTAATGTGCGTTATTAATTTAGACCTCCACGTGCTTCACATTAACAGTAAGTGACACCATTATTAACCCCATGTTGTCCATTATATGAAGTACGTGGTGCGGCCTGTTGCTATTAATGTGAGGCACATGGAGGTACTAAAGTAGTAAGACCATGTGCCTCACATTAATACAGGCATATAGCATGAAGCACATACCCGTAAAAACAGCAGGAAACATCTCCTGCAGCAAGATCCTTCTGAATGTTGAAAGATAAAGGACCTGTGATGATGTCATGGCCATGTGACCAGTAACAAGTGCATGGCAATGACATCATCACAGGTCCTTTAACTTATCAGTATCCAGCACTGCGAGGACCGCTGTGAGTTACTTTCTCCCATGCCGTGTTATGCTCCCTGACACTCCCCCATCAGGCTACTAAGTGTTTTCATTGCTGGCAGTGGCCGGCCACGTCATAGTGAGGAGGGAGGGAAGCTCTCCCTCCTTCTTATTAGGACATTCGGTGCACTGTGCTTTGCGCACGTCATGGTCTCTAGTAGAGACTGATACTAAGCTGTGCAATGGCACAGCTTTGTATTGAAAAAAGGCCAATCCCAGTATCAAATCGAACCTGGTAAAAAAAAAATCGATACCCGATGCAACCCTAATGCTGGCTGCACTGCATTTCATGGTGACAGGTTGCCTTTAAGCCACCTGTGTGCTGTAGGAGACTGTTGACATGTGGTCCTCTTAATGTCTTGCAGATGCACAACGATGTACGGGACTCCGACCATGTATATAGATCTTTTGGCGCAGCCAGACTATGCTTCTCTTACTTCTCATCTCACCCATGGTATGTGGCTGAAGTATGAAGAATGGGTTTTGGATTTCCACTTGTAATTAGAGGGCATTTGCTCTGCCGTTTGTTGGCCGTTCTAGTGTGCGGGTTGTTTGTCTTCCTCAGATATTTGCGGGGTCTGTGGCGCAGCGCCTGGTATTTCTTGCATGTTTTCTTTGGAAAAACTGAATGTAGACTCATCATCATTATGTGCCCTTGTTCCAAAGTTTAAAAGCAGCTCCATCCAAAATACATAGTTCCCGTGTAGCCTTTAGTTTAACCAGACGGTTTTCCAGCAGGCGCTTTGTGAATAACATCTTTTATAAGGCTGTTATCAGAGGTCTCAATAACGCTTGTACAAGCGTCGGACACCTGTTCAGGACATTTTACTCCTCAAAAAAATACTAATGCGTATCAACACGCCTTAGGCCTCATGCACATGGCCGTTGTGCAGCCGTTCCGTGCATTGGGGACTGCAATTTGCGGTCCCAAGTGCACGGGCAACGTCCGTGCGGCGGCTGGGACAGATCGAGAATAATTCAATTTGAAAGGGTCCGTGATCCCTCCGCACTGCAAAAAAATAGAACATGTTGAATTGGTCCGCATTCGTGATGCGGGGAGCACACGGCCGGTGCCCGCATATTGTTGACCGCAATACGGCCACGTACGGGCAACGTCCGTGTGCATGAGGCCTTAGACTTATCCCTGACATTCATGAGCGCAGGGCGCACAGTGAACGGCACAGGCAGCGCAGCTGCGTACAGCAAGGAGCTTTGTTATCGGTTTATTTGGCCGGGTTGCCGGAGCATTATCGTGTCCTGCATCTGGCGGGAGCTGTAAGGAGGAGGGGCTAGCTCCTGGGCCGTTGCTGTAACTGGAGAGTAGGGGGAAGCAGTGCACTGTCCCTGAGGACATCGGCGAGCATGGCGTGGCGTTTTGGAGTGGTGGAAAACTACAGCCCGGACATACAGTTTGACATGCACTAGGTGACAGCGCGGTGTGTAATGTGTATAGTGCAGTGTGTGATGTCTGGAGTGCAGTGTGTGATGTCTGGAGTGCAGTGTGTGAAGTATGTAGTGCAGTGTGTGATGTATGTGGTGCAGTGTGTGATGCCTGGAGTGCAGTGTGTGATGTCTGGAGTGCAGTGTGTAGGTAAGTGCAGTGTGTGAAGTATGTAGTGCAGTGTGTGATGTATGTGGTGCAGTGTGTGATGTCTGGAGTGCAGTGTGTGAAGTATGAAGTGCAGTGTTTGAAGTATGAAGTGCAGTGTTTGAAGTATGAAGTGCAGTGTTTGAAGTGTGTGATGTATGTGGTGCAGTGTTTGAAGTATGAAGTGGAGTGTGTGAGAAGTATGTGTTGCAGTGTGTAAAGTATGTGGTGCAGTGTGTGATGTCTGGAGTGCAGTGTGTGATGTATGTGGTGCAGTGTGTGTGATGTATGTGGTGCAGTGTGTGTGTGTGTGATGTATGTGGTGCAGTGTGTGTGTGAAGTATGTGGTGCAGTGTGTGTGAAATATGTGTTGAAGTGTGTGAAGTATGTGGTGCAGTGTGTGTTGTCTGGAGTGAAGTATGTGGTGCAGTGTGTGTTGTCTGGAGTGAAGTATGTGGTGCAGTGTGTGATGTCTGGAGTGCAGTGTGTGATGTCTGGAGTGCAGTGTGTGATATCTGGAGTGCAGTGTGTATGTAGTGCAGTGTGTGTGAAGTATGTGGTGCAGTGTGTGATGTCTTGAGTGCATTGTGTATGTAAGTGCAGTGTGTGATGTATGTGGTGCAATGTGTTTAGTATGTGGTGCAGTGTGTGATGTCTGGAGTGCAGTGTGTGATGTCTGGAGTGCAGTGTGTATGTAAGTGCAGTGTGTGATGTATGTAGTGCAGTGTTTGATGCAGGGGCTTAGCTATAGGGGGCGCCGAGGTAGCATTCGCAACCGGGTCCAGGAGCCTGAGGGGGCCCAAAGACCCTTGTGCCGCATAACAAGACACTGGTATGCATGCTGGTCAAGTTACACCTCTGGCTGGAGTGAAGGGGTAGCACGAAGGCTATGTGCTCCCCTGCACCTGGCCACAAAGCACTGAGAGAAGGGGGCCCAAGCTGAACTCTTAGGGCTGTTTCACACGAGCGAGTCCATTGCGGGAATCACACTCCGTGTGTGAGTGTGATCCTCTGCTCTGGACTTGCAGGAGCGCACGGCATTATCATAATTTATAATGCTATGTGTCTCTGCATGGCCTTTTTTCCACAGAATCATAGCGACATAAAGCTGTCAGTATGATTCTGTAGAAATAATGTCAAGCAGAGACACATAGCATTATAAATCATGATGATGCCGTGCGCTCCTGCAAGTCCAGAGTGGAGGATCACACTCACACACGGAGCGCGATTCCCGCAATGGACTCGCTCGTGTGAAACAGCCCTTACACCAGGCCCATGAGCCTTTAGCTACGCCCCTGGTGTGATGTATGTGGTGCAGTGTGGGATGTCTGTGACACAGTATATGATGTCTGTGGCACAGTGTGTAGTGAATGGAGGTAGAATATTATAGCCAAGTGGTAAAGTACAGGGAAGATGCACTATATTGGACTGTACTTAATCACTTCGCTATAATTGCCTGCATAAATACTCGCCTCTTAGGCCACCTTCACATCACCGATATTAATTTCTGTTGTTCTGCTTCATTAGATGAGCAGAACAACGAAAATAACCGATCGGGAACATAACAGACCCCCGAAAGGAGCTGAGCAGACCCCATTGACTATAATGGAGTCTGTTCAGTTTCCGTTACGGATCCTGCCTCTTTACCAGACAAAAAAGTCCTGTCAGGTCGTTTTGACAGAATCTGCGAGAGAGCCCCCAACGCAGATGTGAGAGCCTACGTATTAGGCCTCATGCACACGACCGTAGTTATGGTCTGCATCTGAGCCGCAGTTTTTGCGGCGCGACAGCGGACCCATTCACTTCAATGGGGCCGCAAAAGACGCGGACAGCACTCCTTTCCGAGGCCCCGCAAAAAAAATATAACATGTCTTATTCTTGTCCGTTTTGCGGACAATAATAGGCATGTCTACACGGGTGGCTTCCGTGTTTTGCGGATTCGCGATTTGCGGACCGCAAAAAAACGGCACGGTCGTGTGCATGAGGCCTTATCTATTTGTATTACTTCAACTTTCGTACTCCTCCTTGGCTAAAAAATATATTCCTCAAAAATGGTAAGTGGATTATTTTTACTCTTCTGGAAAAAAATGTAGTGCGACCTCTGGCTGTTATATTAAAGGCCTTCAGTGTAAGGCTGGTTTCACACGGGCGATGCGGGAACATGCGCGATTTTTCCGCACGAGTGCAAAACATTGTAATGCGTTTTGCACGCGCGTGAGAAAAATCGGCATGTTTGGTACCCAAACCCGAACTTCTTCACAGAAGTTCGGGTTTAGGTTAGGTGTTCTGTAGATTGTATTATTTTCCCTTATAACATGGTTATAAGGGAAAATAATAGCATTCTGAATACAGAATGCATAGTAAAATAGGGCTGGAGGGGTTAAAAATAATAAAAAAATAATTTAACTCACCTGAATCCACTTGTTTGCGCAGCCGGCATCTCTTCTGTCTTCTTTCTTCAGGACCTGGGTAAAGGACCTGTGGTGACGTCACTGCGCTCATCACATGGTCCATCACATGATCTTTTACCATGGTGATGGATCATGTGACGGGCCATGTGATGAACGTAGTGACGTCATCAAAGGTCCTATTCCTCACAGAACAAGACAGAAGAGATGCCAGCTGCGCAAACAAGTGGATTAAGGTGAGTTACATTATTTTTTATTATTTTTTTAACCCCTCCAGCCCTATTGTACTATGCATTCTGTATTCAGAATGCTATTATTTTCCCTTATAACGATGTTATAAGGAAAAATAATAAAGATCGGGTCCCCATCCCGATCGTCTCCTAGCAACCGTGCGTGAAAATCGCACCGCATCCGCACTTGCTTGCGGATGTTTGCGATTTTCACGCAGCCCCATTCACTTCTATGGGGCCTGCGTTGCGTGAAAAAACACAATTTAGAACATGCTGCGATTTTCACGCAACGCACAAGTGATGCGTGAAAATCACCGCTCATGTACACAGCCCCATAGAAGTGAATGGGTCCGGATTCAGTGCGGGTGCAATGCGTTCACCTCACGCATTGCACCCGCGCGGAAATCTCGCCCGTGTGAAAGGGGCCTAAGTCTAAGGCCTCATGCACACAAAAAAATAACACAAAATACCTACAGGTGTTTTCAGCCTTAGGGTCCATACACACACAAACTTGCACTGGGGTTTTTTTTTTTGGACAGTAAAAAACGCCAGGATAACATGTACATTTTTTTATTTGCTTTTTTTCCTCAGGTCATTTAAAAAAAGCCTTAAAAAAACAAAACAAGGAGCAGCATGCTGCACTTAGAAAAGAAGCAAGAAAGTAAAAAGTCCCCAAATAAACAAAAACGCAAGGAGAAAAAAAATAAATAAAAAAAACACACTTGTGAGTCCTGTTTCATATTTCCCATAAACCTTCAGCTAACATCTGGGGCTGATGTTATTTCCCTCAAAAAACACGGCTAAAAGTGCAAAAAATGCACGGGCACCGACTGTGGGCCAGCGGCATGCGGATCGCGACCCCATTCACTTGAATGGGGCCCGCGATCTGTCCGTTCAGCAAAAAGATAGGACAAGTTCTATCTTTTTGCCGAACGGAACCCCACGAAAGCACTCTGTAGCACTTCCGTTCCGTTCTGCACCGCATCTCCGGATTTACTTGAATGGGTCCGCATCCGTGATGCGAAATGCACACGGCCGGTGTGCAGTGTATTGCGGACCTGCCGTATGCGGGCCGCAATATGGCCGCGGGGGACACATGGTCGTGTGCAAGAGACCTTAGACTTGTGATACAGCTGTAATAAGTCCGCATTTTAACAGTCCAGAGATCTGCAATTAGAGTTTGGAAGGGGAGACTCAAATAAATGTATCAAGCAATAGACTACATACTGTGGTCCAGTGAAGAAAAGTTATCTCAATCAATGACCATAGGCAGTGTGAACAGGTGACCCCCTGAGGGTCTCAGCGGTGAAACGTTGTCATTTACAGGACCTTATGTTGCTGAGCCCTGTAGTGCTGGACAGGATGAACTTGGGTAAGCAGATGATCATGGAGAATACTGTGACATTGTGCTCTGACGTTACCACTGTCACTCCGGGTCTGGTCAGTCCAGTGCAGTCAGCTTTATATTATATTTTGTAAGGATGATTTCCAAGATTTTGCAGAACGAGGAATGAGATCTGCCACAAAACTAGTTTCTGATAAATTGTCTGTGACCATTTTTGCAGGAGTGATTGCTGGGTCCATCGCACCGCCTGAGATTGTAAAGAAACTTGCCACCGAGACTCCTATGAGAAATATTGTGGTGAGTAGCTTCCATGCACTGCTGTCATAAGAGTGCGTCCAGACTACACTTTTGGAGTTGTGTGTTTTGTTTTTTTTATAGGCGTTTTATTCGCGTTTTTTAATGGACTTTTTGCCCAAATAGTGTATTTGAGCATACGGCATGGTTTACAAGCCATGCATTTTTCTACAGGAAAGTGTGAACCCCCCCCTCTAATGTCCCTTCTGTAGATCTGTATGGAAAAAAAAAGACATTTTAAAGCCACTTTACCTCTTGCGTTTTTTGAAGCAGGGCCAAAAAAAACTAAAAAATAAACTGCGCCAAAATTGGCAGGTAATGAGGGAAAAAATGCCCGAGCCCAAAAAACACACCTCAAGTGAAAAACCCACCGCAAAAAGAAAAAAAGAAAAGAAAGAAAATGTGTGTTTGTTCTGTTTTTTAATAACTCCCATAGACTTCCACCCAACACCTAGAACTGGCATTTTTTGTCATAAAAACTTCCAGAAAAATCAAATGCACCAAATGTAAATGCACAGTGTGCTATAAGGCTGAGTTCACACAGAACCCAGATTTACTAATCTTATAAATGGTATAAACTTAGATTGGCCGTCTAGACCTGCCCCAGATTTATCACAGGGCTCAGGATAGATGATAAATACGGTGCAAGGATAGACACTTTTCTTGAACTTTCTACCATTTGTTGGTTGGCTTGCTTTGAGACAATTTACACCGGAATTATGGCATAATTTTGGTGCAAAACGGCACATCTTAGGTCACGCACCCTTTCCTGTGAAGCTCCACCCATTTTCACTAAGTCCCAACCCCTTTTTGAGCAATTAAGAAAAAAAGGATAGAAATCCCACTTGTGCCAAATCCAGGCCAAGATGTTCTTAAATATACCCCTCGCATCGGTTCCTGTCCCCATTGGACCTGTATGTTTTCGGAGTGTGGGAGGAAACCCATGCGAATATTGGGAAAGCATACAAACTCCATACAGATGTTGTCCTGGGTCAGGTTCGGACCCAGGATCTCACCGCTAATGGTACTAACCACTAGGCCACTGTGCTAATTTCCATATAAAATAAGGTAATCCTTTAATAGTCCCACCATAGGGCCATTCACAGTGAAACAGCAGCACAGAAAGTACAAAAACTCCATAACAAAGGCATTACAGTACAGGATACAGATACAAAATGTAAAAGATAAGGGATATAGATATAACAGCTTATAGAATTCAGTCTCTGGATGGAATGATATCCGCAGGAGCCTATCTATCTCCGCTTGGGTCAGTGTTGTACAGCCTAACAGCAGCAGGGAGGAATAACTTCCGATAGCGCAACTTCTCACACTTGGTGTGAAGCAGTTGGTCACTGATGGTATTGCCCAATGCTATCACAGTCTCATGCATGGGATAGGAGTTATTCTCCAGCATGAAGATCAACTTGGACAATATCCTTCTCTCACCTACCACTTGCACTGGGTCTAGGGGTCTCCCCAGGATGGAGGTGGCCCTTCTAATCAGTTTGTCAAGTCTCTTCCTCTCCCTGGTTGAGATACTGCTACCCCAGCAGGCCACTTCAAAGAAGATGGCTGATGCCACTACAGAGTTGAATAAGGCCCCAAGAAGTGTCCTTTGTACTCCAAAAGCTCTCAGCCTTCTAAGAAGGTAGAGCCTGCTGTGACTCATGTCCAAGTTATCTGCACCGTCTAGCTTATTATTGAGGAGCAAACCTAGGTAGTTATAAGTGTTGACTATCTGAATGTCCGTGCCTTTGATGTCCACTGGTTTAGGAGGATGTCTGTGCTTGCGGTAGTCCACCACCATCTCCTTAGTCTTTCCAGCACTGATCCTAAGGTGGTTCCGCCGGCACCTATCTACAAATTCCTAGGTCACTTCTTTGTACTCCACTGAGGTTCTGACTGTTGGGACTCCATCAGTCCTAATAATAAGGTGCCTTATTCACATACACTACTAGAAAAGGATAAAAACACCTAGAAAAGTTAATGCGATTGTGCTGAGATGAACAGAGCATAAACTGCTAGTGGAGCTTCGTCAATGATCACACAGTCAAGGAGGTGCACCCGTTTTGAGTTCTGCAGCAGGGTATATGATGAGGCAGGCTCTTGCAAACTCTGATGCAGCCATGGACATCACTTTATCCAGGACATTGTGGATCCAGTCCTACTGCATTTTTTTATTCCGTTAGGAGACATGATGTTCTAATGCGCCCCCCCCCCCACACACACACACACACTGCCTGTGGCAGGCGCAGCACTATGAAGTGCCTTTTGTGCTGTGGCATTAGAAGAATTTTGATATCTCTGACTTTTTAGTCTAACCAGAATGTCTATTACTCTGTAATTCCTTTAGCGCCGTTCTATGGAAACAGTAGGTTTAAAGAGCACATCAAATGCTTGAAATAACTTCTTTATTAACTTCAACTTTTCTTCATATATATCACTGCCGTCTCCACAACAGATAGTCCATGTACAAAACACATGTTGAATAAAGTATCATAAAATGGCGGTATGCATATGATGGTGGTTCAACTGTTCAATCTTGTCATTCAACATAAAATGGTGGATATATTTCTATCTCCAGTATCTGTACTCTCACTTTAAGTTATTTAAGCACTTTATGATCTCTCTGAGAGGTATATCTGAGGTTAACCAAAAGTTCACTTGCTCTACTTGGTTTGCAGTTTGCTCTATACAATTGCTTATGATCTGGTATGAGCAGTTTGCATTTGTATGCAATTTGTTTGGATTGTATGGCTTAGTAGTTCGTTTGTATGCAATTAAATTTGTAGTTTGGTGGAACTGTAAGTAAACACAAATATAACAAGTTCAGTATACAGTTCTAATCACTATATTAACAGTAGGAACATTATATAACTGTTTTAAATACCTATTTTGGCCTCTTGCTTCCATAAAACACAGCTCGTGGAGTGTGTGTCTGTTTAGCTCCTCTCTCTGGTGAATAATAATTCCAGCAGCTCCTGCTAGGGGAATTTCCCACACAAGCTGTGTGTGAGGCTGGCTGTAATTGGTCAAAACACTTGCTGTGTGAGGCAAGCTAGGATTGGTCAAGACTCCTGCTTAGCAACAACAGTTTAACTCTATGCTTTCTGTTGTGTCTGCTGTGTCATTGAGCTTACCTTACATTATATAATGAATCTTAAAGGCATATTATATTTTTCTGCTTATGTGGACACAAATATAACTATTACATGACATCGAATCATAAAGTCACTGTAAATAACTCTGCTTTTGTCTTTAACACACAAACATAGGAACTGTATTAAGGTTATTTGTAGATCTAGCTGTATAAACATATAAGCTATGTTAGCAACCTAGGACAGGTCTTAGCTGGCCAGCTACACTGCCATCGCCACACAACGTACTCTTCAGGGTATCCAGCAGCTCCCTTGGCCAGCTCGATCACCAGATCTCGCCCTATCAAGAATGTCTGGGACTGGATGGTGCAATGGGTCTCCCATGCACAGCAGCCAACAACCACCTTGGATGAACTACGGGTCCACGATGAAAGAGCTTGGAATGACCACAGGAGGATATCCAGCATCTGTGTGCATATTCAGGAGGAATAACAGAGGAACAATACAGAGTAAGGGCTCATGCGCATGAACATATTTTCTTTCCATGTCCGTTAAGTTTTTTTTTTGCGGACCGTATGTGGAATAATTCATCTCAATGGGTCCGCAAAAAAATGGAAGTTGCTCTGTGTGCAATAGAGCACACTGTGCATGTGAGACCACCCTCCATTCACCGCTATAGGAGTTCTGAGGTATTTTCGGCAGTCCTATAGTGGTACATGGAGAGGTGGCCATGTTTGAGCAGCTTGCTCTCAACTCACTGCTATGGGACCTCCGAATATAGACGAGCATGCTCTTTTTGGAAGTCTCATAGCAGTGAATGGAGAGGACACCACACATCACAATGTGTTTTCCTTCACTTCGGAGCCCCGTTCTGTAGACAAGACCCTCACCTGTCTGACTTTGTGCCGTGTAATACCGACATGCCAGAAATATTGACAGGAATACCCCTTTAAGACTGTTCTCCATAGCAATCAGCTGCAAACAGAGAACAATCATGCAGAGGTTTCTTTTATTCCCTGTAAAGGCCGGGCACAGTAAATTCTAGGTGGATTATTTTGATGGCATTATTACAGAAGCAGCTCTGTAATCCTAGTGTTAGTTCAGGTTCATGAAACTACGTATGTTTACAGGAAGAGTTGCAGGAGCTGGTAATTTTTTTGTACCTGCAATGTTAAAAAAAAATAAAGCACTCACCTCCTCCATTTGCTCATGCTGCTGACTGCAGGACCGGACCTGCGAGACGTCATCACGCTGGAGCGCAGGTCCTGCACTGAGCTTCCTGTCAGCAGGTGGCATTCACTGCAGCGCGAGCAAATGGAGGAGATGAGTGGGGGTTTTTTCAGACGCAAACTGGGGGCACTAATGGGGGGCGTTATTCTAACTGAGGGCACTAATGGGGGGCATTATTCTAACTAGGGGCACTAATGGGGGCATTATTGTAACTGGAGCCACTAATGGGGGGCATTATCCTAACTGGGGGCACTAATGGGGGGGCATTATCCTAACTGGGGGCACTAATGGGTGGCATTATTCTAACTGGGGGGACTAATGGGTGGCATTATTCTCCCTGGGGGGGGCACTAAAGGGGGGCATTAATTCTAGGGGGCACTAATGGGGCATTATTATTACTGGGGGTGCTAATATGGACATTACTATTACCCCCAGTAATGGGGGCATTATTAATTCTGGGCGGCGCTAAAGGGGGAATTAATTTTGGGGTGCACTAATGGGGGCATTAATATTACTGGGGGCACTGATGTGGACAATATTAATTCTGGGGGGCGCTAATGCGGGCATTAATATTACTGGGGGCACTAATGTGGACAGTATTAATTCTGGGGGCGCTTATGTGGACAGTATTGATTCTGGGGGGCGCTAATGGAGGCATTACTATTACTGGGGGCACTAATGGGGGCATTAATATTATTGGGAGCCACAGTATAGTAGCGACTGAACACCACGTGTTAAGCCACGCCCCCACAACTATTTGGGGTGTGGCTTAGCTTGGCTGGTATTTTTTGTTGGGAAAGGTGGCAACCCTATTTACAGGCGCTGGTAAGGCTACTGCATTGCATGTGTACTGAATGAACTCGGAGAAGCAGACACTTACCTTAGTCCAAACTCAGAGCTGAATATTGAACAGTTCAGGTGTTAAGGTCGGACCATCATAGCTTATCCCTGGACAGGTGCTGAAGGTTTGTGGGGCCACCAGTAGGAAAGGAAATCTGTCAGCAGTTTTCTGCTTGCCTGATGAAAACGCAGGGTCGCTTTCTCGAACTGAATACTGATATTTTGCTAAAATCTGAATTGAGCGCCAGCCGAGTCCACTCTTTATAAAGCGCACGCTAGGGAGTCCTCATATTCATGAGCTTTTGGCTCTTCCAGACCCCATGGACATAATATAGGAACAAAGTTGCCAATCGGGTACAATTTAAACCCAACAAAAGAAAAAAAAGTCATGCTGCATCGGATGTCATATTACAGAGAAATTGTCATTTAAAAGCATTCTTCATAGGGGAGAATGTCTCCATAATACAGCACCGTATGGATGCATCATATGGCAGCACACGTACAGAGCTGTAGGGATTCCATGCGCCACCATACAAGCTCCATCACGTAGTGCTGCCATGTGTATGAGGCCTAAAGGACATGACTAGGTGATAGATTTTTCTGCTTGGTCAGAAATCTTCAAATCCCATGAGCCAGCAATCATTTAAAAGGAGTTGTCCCATCTCCCATCCTAGAACAGGACCCCTGAAGGGAAGGGAGAGCAGCTGCGCAGCCATGCTGGTTCGGCTATTTCCAGTAGTTCTGTAGCGGTGAACGAGTAGGACACTTCACATGTGCTTTGTGCTTTCTTTCACTTCAGGGGTCCCGTTCTGGACATAGGAGCGGGTACCAGAGGTGAGACCTGCTCCTATCTGACATTTATGGCATATCCTAGCAAAATGCCATAAACGTAGAGATGGTACAACCCCTTTAAGCTCTGTTTGATCATGCCCTTTAAAGGGGTTGTCCGACATTATATCAAACTTAACAGAGTGGCCAATCCATGGTGCTGATTATACTTACCTGGTCCCCGTCGTAGGGGTTGAGCCTCTTTATGATTCCATGGCCTGCTCTTTATCTCCCTGGTGTGCTGATATCAACTACCTGTTGATGGGGGGGCGGCAGTCACTGACCACAGTGGTGAATGGCTCGCCTTGTGTCATGACAAATGGTCACATGACGCTAAGGGACCAGGTCACCGCTAGGGCCAGCTATTGGCTGCAATAGTCACGTGCCTACACTCCATCGTCATGATGATATCAGCACACCAGGAAGATGAAAAACCGGCCATGGAATGATAGAGACTGAACCCAACAGCGGGGACAGGTAAGTACAGTAAGATCACCACAGTGGGTTGGCTACTCTGGGAGCTTTTATAGTCTTGAATAACCCCTTTAATCTCTAAATATTCCAAAATTTTAATTTAGGAGGACATTTATTATCTTCTGTGGGCTTGAAAACTGGTGCCAACAAGTGGCAGAGGTTGGTGAGCCAGTTTGCAAAATTTTGCTAACTTTTTTGAGGTTTGCAAAAAGTGGGCTGTGTAAGCCTGACTAGATTATGGTGGAAATCTACACCAGCTCCCTTGCTGTCTAGATTGCCATTCCATGGACCTGTGCACCATGATTAAGAGGAGTGTGCCTCTTACACAGTTATTACTAAATGTCTCCTTTAATCTTTTCAATGCATTACAAACCAAGGTAAACATTTATTTTATTTGAAAGCTTATGTTTTTATGTCATTATATTTTCATTTTTAGTTTTTTTTATTTATTGAGAAAATGGCCAGGAATAGTATAAACACCAGATTTTCTCCCCCCCCCCCCATTTTTAATGCATTAAAAAATCCTCTTACTCTTCCATGTATAAGATACCCAATATTTTTACATTGCTTAATCTACATCATCACTGTAATATCTGAAAACAGTCCCCATTTTTATTCTTGTGCACTACAGTCCACACATTTTATAGCTGAAAGGTGATCATTTCCACCTTCTTCCACTTCAGTAGGAACAGACTGACAAATTGCTGGCCCACGCTGCTCTACTCACCTTTCCCGGCAGCCCAGACTGCCTACCACTGTCGCCTTCTTTTTGGCGGGCCTGGCCTGCTCGGTCCCTCCACTCAGGCTGCGGTCTGCTTGCCAGTAAGGCCTCTCCTCCTCGGCCTGTAAGGCTCATGCACGTGCTCCCTTAACCACTTACAGTAAAGTGCCAGAGTGCCATATATTCACCAGCCAATAGTGATTCTGTTGCCTGACCTCCATTGTCCCTCTGCTGCCAGCCCTGACCTCAAACCGTTTTCCATGTAGCATGTACTCTGCTTGCCCTGAACTCGGCCTGTCCCTGACCATGTTCTTTGCTTGACCTCTCGGTGTCTCTGACCCCTGTGGGTCAGCTGTCAGTCACAAAGAGACAACTCCAGGCGGTAGCAGCCTGGTGGTTTTCCCTGTAGCAAAGTCCAGATCCCTGTACATGTTACAGGGTGAAAACCAAAGGACTTCCAGGATAACGCTCTTAGGATTAGCCCTTAGTCAAATGTTGGTTGACACACGTACTTACCTGTATGCAGCGAGTCCAGCCTCTCTATGGTAGCACAGGAGCGTGGCATCATTGTGGTATCATTGCCTATCAATGATCAAGACCACTTAGCAGGCTTAGCACTGGCGTCCTGTGTGTGTCCTGTTCAGATTGCAGGGATACTGGTCTAATCAGGCTCGACACCGCATCCCGTACTTCCTTGCAGTGGGATATTTTAACAGGAGACTGATAGCCACAATCGCCTGTGCTTGGTCCTCCTGCCTCACAAGAGATTCCTGGATCTCTTACTTTTGGCTAGTTTGTGACTTCGCCTCTGGCTGAAGATTGTACCATTGACGTTATCTTATGGTGCTAACCCTGTCTGGTATTTGGCTCTATGTTTGTCTCTCATTTTGTTTCTGGTGACTCTCTGGTTTTGACTTAGTCTTGTTATTAGCTTTGCTCTATGATTCTGATTTGGTCCTAGTTGTAACCATCTGGTTCTGACCCAGTCTGTTTGACTACTCCTGTGCACTTAGCCTGGTTAGGGACTGTTGCCCAGTTGGGGACCTCCCTTTAGGGCGGATCATCCAAGTAGGTAGAGACAGTAGTTTGGGTGGAATTTAAGGCTGTACTGTTCCTTACCTAAAGTGACACTCACAACCCTACAGATCTATTTGTGTTCAGGTCCGTCGATTTTGTGCCTCCCTCTTGTGTGATCCAAACCTGTTTGTGGCACAAAATAGATGGACTTCCCATGCACTGCAAATATGGCCATATAAATGCAGCCGCCTTTTTTTTTCTTGAAGTTTAATAAAAGATAATATGCTCTCCAGTAAGTACTCTTCCAGGTAAGTTAGGGGAGAAAAGCAGAATCTCCATCCACCTGCTTCGTATAATGTAGAAATATAGTTTATTCCTAATAACACAGACAGATCCAGTTAAGAAAAGACACCTTGTAACATTTCATGTGTGCGAAACATAAGACAGCAACTTTTTGGATTTCAGTTCACTCCACTTTTTGTTTTCTGTTATATTGAACAGCTTTACATTTTACATATACATATACATTTACATACATTTTATATATATATGTCATATAACTCACTGTACATCATCTAGCAGTAGAGCCACCCTTACATTTATGGGCTCTCGTCATTCTTTGCAGTAATGATGATGAATGGACATTAACTGTGTTACTTGTTGATGTGTTACAGTGTATTTGGCTTATATATGGCACACGTGTGCCAGCACTATTATATTCTTTATATATAATTATTAGCAGATAGGTTTATTTTTAGTTTGCTAGACTTTCTCTATGTTTCTATGTTGTATAAGATGTATGTAGTACATGTACGTACCTAGTAGATCACATCATTAGAAGTGGGAGAACTTCTAGCTGATCACATTAGTACATGCATACAGGATGGTGTGCCTTGGTAATTGCAGATTCAGAATGTAGACCTATGCGAAGGCTTGAATCAAAGGGGGAAAATCTTCTGGAAGGTCCTACAGGTCAGTAGTTTGCAGGTCGACAGCGTCACAGTTACCAAGTCTGTTTATTAGGTGCCTGTTTAAATGGGACAGGTGTTAGAATTTGAGTCACTAGAGGTATTATTAGCTTATATCAGCCAAACTAGAGGCATCTCTTCTGTGGACATCACCATAGTGGGACTCTTGCCTGTTTGGCTAGAAGAGATGCCTTAGATTCAGCATGGGCAAGTGTGGTACTGGTTTTTATTGAAGAGGCACATCTCTATATGGAGACTTATTTTTCAGGCAGTTCTGCATGGGAAAATAGCTTGCCAATTAGGTATGATATGGGCTAAAATTTGCATTGTTTTTTTTCCCCAGGGAGCATAGCCTGTTGTGTCTCTTCAAGAAGAACATACACTGCTGTGTCTCTTCAATAAGAACTGTTATCCCCTCATCCAACCAACCAGTATCCTGTTATGTACTGATGAGGAGCAAAAATCCTGAAACAGTGCTGTCTACAGTAGGCCATCAAAAATGTTTACTGTGCAGTATACTCTTATATAGTGCCATTTCTTGGGGCTTTACGTTTGGCATATACGAAGTGGAATCTTCCTGACATATACACTGCGTGCAGAATTATTAGGCAAATTAGTATTTTGACCACATCATCCTCTTTATGCATGTTGTCTTACTCCAAGCTGTATAGGCTCGAAAGCCTACTACCAATTAAGCATATTAGGTGATGTGCATCTCTGTAATGAGAAGGGGTGTGGTCTAATGACATCAACACCCTATATTAGGTGTGCATAATTATTAGGCAACTTCCTTTCCTTTGGCAAAATGGGTCAAAAGAAGGACTTGACAGGCTCAGAAAAGTCAGAAATTGTGAGATATCTTGCAGAGGGATGCAGCACTCTTAAAATTGCAAAGCTTCTGAAGCGTGATCATCGAACAATCAAGCGTTTCATTCAAAATAGTCAACAGGGTCGCAAGAAGCGTGTGGAAAAACCAAGGCGCAAAATAACTGCCCATGAACTGAGAAAAGTCAAGCGTGCAGCTGCCAAGATGCCACTTGCCACCAGTTTGGCCATATTTCAGAGCTGCAACATCACTGGAGTGCCCAAAAGCACAAGGTGTGCAATACTCAGAGACATGGCCAAGGTAAGAAAGGCTGAAAGACGACCACCACTGAACAAGACACACAAGCTGAAACGTCAAGACTGGGCCAAGAAATATCTCAAGACTGATTTTTCTAAGGTTTTATGGACTGATGAAATGAGAGTGAGTCTTGATGGGCCAGATGGATGGGCCCGTGGCTGGATTGGTAAAGGGCAGAGAGCTCCAGTCCGACTCAGATGCCAGCAAGGTGGAGGTGGAGTACTGGTTTGGGCTGGTATCATCAAAGATGAGCTTGTGGGGCCTTTTCGGGTTGAGGATGGAGTCAAGCTCAACTCCCAGTCCTACTGCCAGTTTCTGGAAGACACCTTCTTCAAGCAGTGGTACAGGAAGAAGTCTGCATCCTTCAAGAAAAACATGATTTTCATGCAGGACAATGCTCCATCACATGCGTCCAAGTACTCCACAGCGTGGCTGGCAAGAAAGGGTATAAAAGAAGAAAATCTAATGACATGGCCTCCTTGTTCACCTGATCTGAACCCCATTGAGAACCTGTGGTCCATCATCAAATGTGAGATTTACAAGGAGGGAAAACAGTACACCTCTCTGAACAGTGTCTGGGAGGCTGTGGTTGCTGCTGCACGCAATGTTGATGGTGAACAGATCAAAACACTGACAGAATCCATGGATGGCAGGCTTTTGAGTGTCCTTGCAAAGAAAGGTGGCTATATTGGTCACTGCTTTGTTTTTGTTTTGTTTTTGAATGTCAGAAATGTATATTTGTGAATGTTGAGATGTTATATTGGTTTCACTGGTAAAAATAAATAATTGAAATGGGTATATATTTGTTTTTTGTTAAGTTGCCTAATAATTATGCACAGTAATAGTCACCTGCACACACAGATATCCCCCTAAAATAGCTAAAACTAAAAACAAACTAAAAACTACTTCCAAAAATATTCAGCTTTGATATTAATGAGTTTTTTGGGTTCATTGAGAACATGGTTGTTGTTCAATAATAAAATAATCCTCAAAAATACAACTTGCCTAATAATTCTGCACTCCCTGTATGCCAAACGAAGCCTATAAAAATGATGTGAAAAGAGTATTATTTAGAAGAGAGAAAAAAAGATTCAAGCTGCACCTTGATTTTGTTTCCAAAGCTGGAGCAAAAAGTTGCATCTGGTGGGTTTTTTCTTTACATGTTGAACAAAGGGAAGGGGA
Source organism: Bufo bufo (assembly GCF_905171765.1). Lineage (NCBI taxonomy): Eukaryota > Metazoa > Chordata > Amphibia > Anura > Bufonidae > Bufo > Bufo bufo. Next base: position 362,778,615 of record NC_053394.1, on the reverse strand, counting down.
TGTGTGGGAACAGAAGTGTGGTCTAAAATGTGACCTGGCACCATAATGTGCCAACATTCCTAATGTAAAAATCAGAAAAAAAGAAGACAACTAAAAGTTGGCTTAAACTTTTAGACATGCAGCTTACAGAGGCTCCAACCTGAACCACTGTGATAATTCTGGAGCATTTAAAAACCTTAACGATATGCCACCAATGTTCGAGGTGGGGACAACTCCTTTAACATAAGAGAAATAATATACCCAGGTACAATATCAAGATTGAGTAGAAAAAATTCTGAGGGGCCGTGGCCTGACCGGGCATGTAAGCAGACGCATGGTGTTGCGTTCCTGGCTAAGTCTCCTGTATATTCTCCATTTACTTGCTGTTTTGCTGGACAACTTACCACTTAGCCTGTGTGGAACTGCTTCCCCTGCGACTCAACACCTTTCAGCGACAACATGACGCGCCAAAAGTCCAAAGAAAAGGAGGGGTAGGAATGTGGCCTTGCTACGCCGGCCAAACAACATGATGCTGCGCAAGCTGCAAGGATCTCAGAAGTGGCTGCGCGGCTAGAGAAGTTAGCCCGCTCCTCGACACTCTCAACAAACACCCCAGATCTGAAGGTAGACAAGGCATCCGAACTTACAGACGCCACTGGGAATGCCGGATCCTACCCTATACCACTCACAGAGACGGAGGTCAATACAGTACTGGACATGGGGGCTGCTCCTGAGATAGAACCCACCATCAAGGATGTTTTTGCAGCAGTGGCGCAATGCAATAGGGCGCTTACCTCGTTTAATACGCATATGGGGGGTCTAAAGGAGGACATTTTACTTATCAGACAAGACATGAGGCTAGTAAAGGAGCGGATTGGTGAGATGGAGGGCCGACTAAGTACAATGGAGGATCAGGTACCGCCTGTAAAAAGAGACCTTCAGCGTGTAATACACAATGTCTCACTGCTTATATCTAAATCTGATGATCTTGAGAATAGACTGAGACGTAATAATATCCGAATAATTGGTGTGCCTGAACACGCTGAGGGAGCTGATGCTGTTATGTTTATGAAGAAATGGCTTGCTGATAAAATTGGAAGAGAGAGACTGTCTCCACTATTCGCTATTGAGCGGGCTCACCGTGTACCATTTTGCCCTCCACCCCCAGCGGCGCTGCTGACACCTCTTCTGATCAATATTCTGCATTTTAAAGATCGGAATGCGATTTTGAGGGGCGCATGAGACTGTGCAGATCTTACTATCAATGGCAATCGTGTATTCTTCTTTCCTGATTTTTCTGCGGAGGTACAAAAACGAAGAGCACACGTCCTGGATGTCAAAACGACTGAGAGCTCTACAGCTACCCTATTCAATGATCTACTTTACCAGATTGCGTGTGGTGGCAGGAGATACGAAGCAGTGTGTCAGTGGCTAGACGCTCATGAGAAGGATCTCCGTGGCAACACTTGACACTGTGGACTATATGTGGTACTTGAGCTGCGTCCAATACTTTGTGGGTTAGCTGGTTACATACCAGTTCCTAAGACTCTCTGTTGGATAAATGTTGCACTGGGCAGGGGGAGTTTCTTTATTACCTTCCTTTCAGCATTTAGTTTTAGCTGGTTTTTGTTGTTCTGTACTGTGGCAGGTTACAATATTGAGATGTGCCAGGTTCCAGATAAAAAGGTATCTGATAAAAAAAAATTCAGAGGGCATATTGGGTATATTTATAATCTAACTAAAGACTAATGGGGTTCCTTACCAAAAAAAATAATGCTCACGTCACGTGTCATGCTCACTTTAACAACTGTTGCTCCTCCTGTTCCAGTGCTTCCTGTTGCTCCATTGGTCTCCCCTTTCTAGTCCCTCGACACCACGGAAAATGACCACTTGTCCAATAACTGACCACGGCAGTGACCCTTCTGAGCCAGTGATTAGATAAACGGTTATTTCCTATGTGTAAAGAGGGACCAGGAAGTAGAGACTGACAGAGGACTGTGAATTGTTGGAAGGGGAATAGCAAAGCTTGGAGATAATTGTGAACCAGGAAAAATATCTGACTTACCTTGTAGGGTTAGAAAAGAATTTCCTTAGAGAGGTAAAATTGGTCATTGGTACCTAAATGTACCTAAAAAACATTTCTCAACATACAGTACAGAGGTAATGCCAAGTATAACTAACCACATACCATTTAATCTAGATGTCCTCTAGCCATACAGTCAGGATACCACTTTAATGACGGTGTACCTTTCGAGATTTCTTTGTTGGTTGCTTACAGGTTCGGAAAGCTCCTGTGTCTCTTATCTGTTGACCACGGTACTGAGATGGGCTTGCACAAGTGGCATCTGGACGGGAGCGGCTACTGTCCATCCATCTGTGTCCAAATAAATACCATTAGGTTTGGATAAGGCTGCTGTCAGAGTGCATGTTACAGTTTATGTTTGCCGTATGTGCATGGAAAGCACTTGGCAGATACATCAAACATATCACTAAAAAAGAGTCTTCCTTTGACCTTTGTTGGGCTGGAATAGGTGGTATTGCATTTTTCCCACTGTAGGTATAGAACAGTCTGCTGTACTATTCCTTGCAGAGGCATCCAGTAAAAACATTTCTATGAGTATATTTTTTTTCCCTAACATACGAGAATATGGGTGACAAATGTAGTAGGCCTTTATAATGACATCTCTAGCAGGTATATATTAGGACTTCTTCCCGATGTATACCTGATCAACACCGCTAATTGTAGTGCAAAAGCACAGTTTGAGATTTTAGAATGATGGTATTTTAATAGACGCATGCATGTAAAGCAGACCCACCTTCTCACCGCTGCCAGTTGGCAGGAGCAGTGCCAAGGATTATTTGCCAATGTCAAATTTTGTATGCTCGAAAATGGGACGTCGGCAGGAAGCTGGTTTAGCTTGTTTCCTTCAATATTAAGCTTCTTCAGGGCTGTAACTCCAGCAAAAGCTTTTTCTGAAAACTAAAACGAAAAAAATATGTGGGTTTGGCGACAAGTTGAGGAACAAACATTCCCTACGAATGCTCACATCCTCCACTCCAACTCTCTCACTCATTCCTTGGACTCCCTTCTCTTGCCTTTGACTGGAATCTCACTGGAAATTTCCACCTTTCATTTGTGCTCTGCCCTATGATCTTACGTGGAGGCTTCAAGTAAACTTCTAGTTAGAGAAGGAAATAGTCCTACACCAATCTACCCGCTCATAATTGGTGGATGTCTCTTTCCCTGACATATCCTGTTGTGGAATTTGGTAACTTCTGCTAAGAGCTGCTCTATGTTCCCCTCATTTTTTTACTAGTTTGAAGTGAGCGATGAAGGTCCCCTCCTCCTAGTCTTGGAGTCACAGACAGGCATTGCTTTGTGAATTGCAGAGACGGACGGTTGTGAGACATTTTGTCAATAAACGTTCTGTTATTGAAGGCAGAGAAATGTTCTTTGCTTTGCAGTATGAAGGAGAGGGTGTATAGTTTGGTAATTCAATGTCAACTCTTTCTTGACCTCTTAGAAGCTCAGTTTATAGCTTTCTTTCTGCTTAAATGTCATGTTCATATGTTTTCTGTGACCTACGTAATGGATCTCAGATAATATTATGTACAGATGTGTCCTTCCTTACCTTTCCTCTTGGCTCACAATAGTCCAATGATAACTTTGAAAATGATGTTACTCTGTTGGCCTTTGTTTATGCTATATGTAACCCAATAGCAAGAAATTGGAGTCCTTAACAAAAAAGGAACGGTGGACACATCTGTAACATAGACATCTGTCTTAACAACTAATTCTGAAATAACTTCTTAATATTGAGTACCCACCTTCTCCAGACTCATGTGGTCCAAGGACAGAGACTCCATGTATCGGCCAAAGGACTGGAAAGCATAGTCAGGGATGACTTTGATTGGGTTTTGGGATATCTTGAAGTCCTCTACTACCCTTAGCTTGCTAACGGCAGCTAGTGGGTAAGTACTCAGCTGGTTTCCCTCTACGTGGAAGATGGCCAAGTTTTCCACTTCATCCAGAGATCCTGGATGCAGTGTGGTGATCTCATTCTCAGCCAGGTACAACCACCGCAAGTCTTTGGCACCACTGAAGGTCCCTGCTTTCACTTCTCGCACCTTATTGTTGTTCAGTTGAAGGATGAATAGGTTTAAAAGCGGTGACAACAGTCCCTTGGGTATCTCGAGGATTTTGTTGTGATCCATGTATAAGTAAGTGAGCTCAGACAGTTCATCAAAGGCTCCAGAACCTATCACACTGATATCATTGTGGGATAAATAAAGGTAGACGAGTTTCTTAAGACCTCGAAACGCCCCATTTGAAACTTCTCGAATTTGGCAGTGCTGCACGTGCAGGGACACCAGACCTTTCATTTCTTTGAATGAATTAGGAGCCAGGACTGGAAAGAAATTTTTCTGTATGTTGAGCAGACGAGTTTGCTCCGATATCTTTGGAAGCTTAGTCAACCCTGCGTTGTAGCAAATCACATGCTGCAGGTCTCCTCCATGACAGTGACAGTTTGTGGGACATGCCTTCAGAACTGGGCATGCTGTTGCTAGCACGCTTAGGATGAGAAAGAAACCGAAGTGTTCCATAGCGAGCACAGAGCACGGGCAGTGTGAGCGAAACCTACACACACAGACCTATTTATATCATATTAAATAAGAAAAAAAAATAGACCGCGCCAAACAGTGATGTGGAGGAGGCAGATTTTGGGAGGTGTGTGCGAAGTTAACCCACTATGAGAAGCAAAATGTGACTCTTATTAAATCCCAAGGTTGTGAACTGAGAAGTACCTGCTAAGTGAAGTTAGCTCCAAGAAGCATAAAAATGTTTGAAGAATTTCAGCATTGCAGAGCTAACAACTTTCAGAGTTTGTTCCTTCCCACCCTTTCCTCTGGATATATGATCTCTGGTCTGCTTTTCACCTCAAACTTGTAGAAAAATATACTGGAGATTTTTTTTCCATGTATTATAGCATGGTTATGGTCCTAACGATAAAGCATATGGCCAGTATAAACCTAGGTGCACCAGGCTTTTTGATTTTAAAGGGAGTCTGTCACCAGGAAATTGACTGATAAACCAGGTACAATGCCTTGTAGCGGTAGTTCAGCTGAAAACAATGATACCTTTCACTTAGTCATCCATTGCTTCATTTTTAATCTATATACAAACAAGCACTTAAATGGGACATATCCCTTTCTTCACCCAGACCCTCTGAGATGAGCATCGAAGCATTTTATGCTCCGATGCTCTCCCTTGCACTGCGCTGAATCGCGGAGGAAAGGGCTTTTTCAGCACCTCCGGTGACGTACCAGGTCTCTGCTATGCGGTGTTCTCGGTGACGTCGCTAATGGGCGGGCATTAGCACTGCACTAGCCTGTACACTGCTACTGTAGGTGGTCAGTCATGTGCGCCTGCCCTTGCAACATGTCAGCTGTATTTTTATTTTTATGTCTAATGGGTGTTTCAGCCAAATTGTACCATAAAATAGTTGCGCCCCAGCACATGCATTTTTTGGTTGTGTGCCTTGTTTGCGTTTTCTGACCTGCAAGTTGCTGCAACCCAACGGTTGCAAGAAGTCCAGCAGGATATGGCAGCTAGTGGGTCACAACCCAACCCTGTTCACTTTCATTACTTGCTGTGCTACACCGCGGTACAAGATTATTGACAAAGTCACCGTATAGCGCCATCCTTATTGTTTCAAGGGTAGGTACAAATTTACAGCCGTGGGTTTCTGTTGCTGCAATGGTTTTAAAATAAACAGAATAAAGCAACTGTGCAATTAGTCTCCATAAATGCCGCAGTTTTGTGTCTACGGATCCTATGCAGACATATGTGTTGCCTTGGTTACAGACCACAAACTCTATGCGTAGTCTGAACCTACAGCCATGTGTTCCTCCACTCTCTTTGCAAACCTACAGACATTAGAGAGAGAGCAGATGGCAAGGACTAAAGCTTGTCATCCTCAGCGGGATCAACTAAAGTGTATGGGGATCTTTCAGCTCTGCCCTGATGGCAGAGATTGGGGGAAAGAAGCATTGGGCAGTTTGGATTTTAACATGCCTAATAAGTCACTCACCAGAGTGGTAAGGCGCCTATTTTCCACACATGCACGCTGTGCATACATATGTACAGGGGAGGTCAGGAGAGAGCTCTTGTCCACATGGCTTATCACATGTCTGCATGATCAGACAGCACATAGTTTTGTTTGAGGTCTGGTACCATGGAGGCACATAGGTCTGCACAGGAACTGTAGACACAAAACTATATTTTTTATTTTTTTTTATTTTATCAAGTATACATGCACAATGATTTTACTTCGTTGTGGTGTGGTCACGTCGTCTTTTTTATGCTTAGGTTTTTGGGAAATTCTTTAGCATATCCATGTGCTTATGCGCCCACAAAATGAGATGTGTCTTTCATTGGCTTGGAGGTGACCCCAATTATACTTGGTCATAGAGAAGGTTTATCTTTATCATATTTAAAATTTTCAGTTCATGCATTGTGTATACTGCCCTTCTTCTCTGAGAGGACCACCCGCTAGAAGAGAACTTTTCCATACAACTTTTGCTTGTGGCGTGAAAAAGGTTTTACTGTTGTTGGGTTGAGCAAATTATTATTTACATCTCTGTACTCGTACTTAATGTCATAAGCAGGATTATATTTTAGCTTTTTTGCTTCCTCTATACAGGGAGGGACTGCTTGGCAGTAGTTGTTATTTTAAGATTTCTTAGCTTGTGTCTCAGACAGTAATACCTTCCTTGGAAGATACCTGTGGTGCTGTTTCATTTTGCCAGTGTCAAAAAAAGGAATATGGACAGTTCACGTATAATACACATAACTGAATGAGGCCTAGGTCTAATAAACTCAGTGAAGTAATTTTACACCTGTAGTGGTAATGGGGCAAGTCCCCATGCAGAACTGCAGCACATCCACTTGCAGGATTCTGCCACAGACCCTCTAGTAAACACATTTTTTGGGCAAATATTACACCTATGAACATACTCTTAAGACCAGGATTCTGTACTGCACAACCATGAACTAAGAAATTAGACTTTGCCACCTCAGATTTTGAAATGGTGAAGTCCATGGAAAGTCAGCAGGAAAATCTACAACAAATCCTTCTGTCAATCATGCAGATTTGGCTGCAGATGTATTATGGATTTTTCTGTGGCATTTTATGTTCCTTTAGAGTACATTTCCTGTCACCGATGTATGTCAGAGAAGTCTCTGATGAGTGGAAATTTCTTGTACAAGCAATGGAAGAAAGTGAACTTGCTATAATCATTCCCCTAGCAACACCAGTTGCATGTAGAATTCCATTGAGGAAGATGCAATGGATTTATAGAATGTACCTTGAGAATTGATGATAGAAGGCAAAACAAAATCCTCTCGCCAACTCTGTGAAACATGTCAGACAAATGGGAAAAGACTGCAGGACACAGGATGTGAGTTCACAGAAGAGGAGGAGTTACAAGATGAATAACATAAGGAATTACAACCATAGATAACTTCATAAAACCAAATATAACAATGACCACTAGATGGCAGCACAGTACACTAAGTATAGGGGTTAACAGATATAATGCAGCATACAATGAAATGGATTCCTGTTGAAAGTTATAACTGGGACAGCGCAACACAGGCACATGACAATGTAGTTTATATGGATTTTCTGCACCATGTAGATCAAATTAGGTAAATCTTATCTATTTAACTAGTACTGTATTACTCTGCAGATGTTCCACATGAAAATCTGCTCATAATATGCCGACTGTGTATACACCCATAGATATAAAGTACCAGTCAGAAAAATTTGATGTGCATTTCCATGGAATCCACAGAAGAAATCCAAGACTAAGCAGACTATCAGATTTCTTTCACTGATTTGTAGTGTGTAGTTCAATAGGGGGTAATCCTCGTGGGAATACCAGGCCTTGGTTTTTGAATGATTTTTGCATAAAAAAAGGACGGGTTTGTCCATCTTAATGTAGATTTCAGATACAGACAGAAAATGGAAACAACGGGATCCAGATTTGCCATGGATTTCCGTGCAGAATAGACAACAAAATATATGTGAAATTTAAAGTGGCACTTTCTAGAACGAGGGGAGAGAAGCACTCGCTTAGCTTTCTCCTCGCTGCAGGTTAGGAAGTGTGACGGACTGAATAGAAAGCCTATGGGTCCCTTCAGCTCCCATCTCGTATAGTGAGGAGAGAGAGCTGCTAAGCGAGCACTTCTCTCCTCTTGTTCTAGAGATTGGTGGAGGTCTCAGCACTCAGACCCCCACAGATCTAAACTTTTGATATGTCCCTATCACATATCAAATGTTTTTCTGAAATTTCAGTGCCATTTTAAAATTTTACATAGATTTCGTTCTGAGTGCTGAGACCTCCACCAATCTCTAGAATGAGGGGCGATAAGCACTTGATAAGTGTCCTCTCCCTCCTTGCTATGCGATGAGAGCGAGACGGGCCCATAGTCCTGTCCTGCAGCGAGTAGAGAGAACGCGCTAATCGAGAGCTTCCCTCCCCTCGTTCTAGAGATCGGTAGGGGCCTCAGATCTCCACCAATCTAAACTTTTGATCTGTACCTACGAAATATCAAAAGTTTACTGAAAGTGCAGTACCACTTTAAGCTTTGTGAACATACACTAAAAATGCTTTTTTTTTTTTTTAGTAACACATCCTAATGAGAAAGAAACTTTTACGGAGATGGTGCTCGCAACAGGGGCTGTCAGAAGGCCCTGATGCATGGCTGTACCCTGGCAAGGATTCTACATGCTGTTTATGTAGCTGCCGGGTATTGCCAGTGGTCGGGCAGCAGGAGACACTTTCTTGGCACGAGCAGTATTTATATTCTCTATTAAAGGCAGCTTGTGGCTAGCTGTCTGACTCTCAGGGTTTAGACCACTGGCTCAGTGACTCTTTTTTTAATATTGACTTCATTTTGGTCAGAAATTATACCTGCTATAATCTACCTTCCTACATTTCTGTAGGTCTATATGTTCTAATACCCAAGTGTCTCTTGGTTGACACAAATGTCTCACCTAAGTCCCGCTCATCTCAAAATCTGGCAGCCTAGTTGTATTTTGGAAAATCCCATAGACCTCGCGTGAAGCTGCCACATGTCTCTTGCTTATGAGACAAAGGAGGGGCATGTGGAAAGCAGCCAGGAATATGTATTTGGAACGAAAAGGAGCAGCCCCTGAAATATGCGCAAACACGGTTCCTGGGCAGACGTTTAACCCCTGCAAGTCAGGGCTGTTCTGGTTTCAAAACTGTTCTCCTTCTTCACTTTGATGCTTATGGGATCTCAATGACGCTCTTGTGTTGTTCTTTCTTACAGATTGGATATGGCACGACAGAAAACAGCCCGGTGACTTTTGCAGGCTTTGCCTATGATGAAATTTTTCGAAAATGTGACACTGTAGGCTCTGTTATGCCCCATACTGAGGTGAGGCTGTGGACGTTCTCCTTAACGTACAGTCTTAAAGGGGTTGTCTGATCTCAGACAATGGGGGCATATCGCTAGGATATGCCCACATTGTCTTATAGGTGCAGCTGTATCGGGAACGGAGCCCCGCAAGGTGGTGGCTGGAGGACTCTGGTCCGGCGACCACCAATCGCTGTCCCCATAGAAGTGAATAAAAGCGCACCTCGCATGACCGGCCACCGCTCCCATTCACTTCTCTGTGCCGAACTAAATTGCCGAGCCAGTGCTTGGCTATTTTCGGTGGCCCCATAGAAAATGAAAGGAGTGCAGTGTGCTCTCCACCACTTTCGGGGCTCCGCACCTATCAGACATTGGGGGGAAATCCTAGCGTTATGCCCCCATCGTCTGTGATGAGACAACCCCTTTAATGTGAACCTTCTCTCCACTAACCCAGCTATGATTTCCAGGGAAGCTACCTCTAGGTGGCGCTAGAGAAACAGTTTTCTTGCCTCTGGAGGAGAGCTGATTTGCGTACTTTTCTTCCCAGAGAGCATTGCCTGGAAGACTCCCTACAACAGCTGGATCTCTGCAATCCCCCATTCTCCAGAGCTACACTAACTCCAGTTTTTTGTATTTTTTTTTAGGCAAAAATAGTAGACACCAACACAGGTTGCATTGTACCATTAAATACCCCCGGTGAGTTGCAGATTAGAGGTTATTGCATCATGCTGGGCTACTGGGCAGATGAAGAAAAAACCAGAGAGACAATTACTTCCGAGAAATGGTACAAAACTGGGTAAGTGATGGCTTCTGGATTACTACTGAACTAGAAGACACTTTCCTTAATATATGCAAATGAGCCTCTAGGAGCAATGGGGGCGTTGCCATTACACCTAGAGGCTCTGCTCTCTGTGCAACTGCCGCACCTTCTCCACTGTGATTGACAGCACCGACAGCGTGAAAGTGATCATGCCTGGCCCTGACTTCTCCTAATGATTTGCGCTGTGCCGTGCGCCTCAGTATCCTTCTTAGACGCAGTACAGATAAGAGGCCTGCAAGTATCTTTCCTGTACTGCACCTGTGCTGGATACTGAAGTGCACAGCACAGCGCAAGACTTATGCCTCATTCACACATCAGTGTTCGGTCAGTGATTTCCATCAGTGTTTTTGAGCCAAAACCAGGTGCGGCTCTAAACACAGAACAGGTGCAGATCTTTCCCTCATACCTCATGTCGTTTGAGGCTCCACCCTGGTTTTGGCTCACAATCACTGATGGAAATCACTGACCAAAACACTGACGTGTGAATGAGGCATTAAACCGTAAGAGGCTACTAAAATCCTAAATTCAGCTACAGATGAGAATATGCTGTCAGATATGTTCTTTCAGAATGAGAAGACCCAGGAGAGGACATTGAGGGCTCATGCACACAAACTTATTTTTTGTTGCGACCCGTATGCGGAACCATTCATTTCAATGGGGCCGCATAAAAAACAGACCAAAAATACTCGTGTGCATTCCATATGTCCACAAGTCTGTTCCGCCAAAAAATAGAACATATCCTATTCTTGTCCGTTTTGCGGACAAGGACAGGCATTGTTACAATGGATCCACAAAAAATACGGATGTAACACAGATTTCACACGGCTGTCATCCTTTTTTTTTTGCGGGCTGCAAAATACATATGGCTGTGTGCATGAGCCCTAACCATTACGGTGGCTATGAAGTCAGGTCATGTAGCAACCGATGGTCTCAAACAATGTTGTGTTCCCCCCCACCAGAGATTTAGCCACAATGGACGAGTATGGATACTGTCGGATTGTTGGGCGCTGCAAAGATATGATTATCCGAGGGGGTGAAAATATATATCCAGCTGAAATAGAACAGTTCTTGCACACTCTTCCCAAAGTCATGGAAGCACAGGTAAGTGGTGGGAATGGACAAGTAATGGTCATGTGCACAGGCTGCAGTATGTCAAAGGGTCACATTTTAACGTGTTGTTATAGGTGATTGGAGTAAAAGATGAAAGGATGGGAGAGGAGATCTGTGCCGCCATCAGAGTCCGTCCAAATGAAGAATGTTCTGCAGAAGAGATCAAAGAATACTGCAAAGGAAAGGTGAGCGGTGGAATCGACAAAGACCCTCAATATGGAGGCTCTTCTGTGTATTCTAGAATAGGGGAACACAAATCAGCAAAGGCATGTCCAGCTTCTTAACATATCACATTACATTTACAAACATTGTATGCGAATAAAGTGCTGGTGCGAATGCGTGACTAATGCTCTATTCACCACTGTGGGACTGGCGGAGATAGCTAAGCCCTGTTCTCATAGTCAGATAGGGTCCCAGCAGTCAGACCTGCAGCCATCATATAGTTATCACTCATCCCTTGGAGAGATGATAAATGTTGTTAATGGGGAAACCCCTTTAACCCCTTCCAGACATCTGCCGTACATGTAGGCCAGAGGTGGGGTCTTTAAAGAGCAGAGCGCCATTGCCACCAGATTTCAGCATTTTTACATAGGAAGCTAATCGGTGTTATCGCCGATCAGAGACATTTGCATTGCCACATCCCAAAACACCCGTACTATTAAAATAGAAATGGATTTATCCCATGTGGTGAAAGCCGTAACAGAAATAAAAATCAAAATGGCCAATTTGCGTTTTTTGGTTTTTTTCTTTTTGCTGCTTTACCTACCCAAAAAAGTTAAGTAAAAAGTTATCAAAAGACCTACCCCAAAATGCCATCAAGACTGTAAAACACCCTGCAAAAAATTAGCCCTCACACAGCTCCATGGACATAAATATAAAAAAAGTTTTATGGTGAGGAAAAGAAAAAAATAATTTTTCCACATTTTTTTTTTCCAGTAAAATACACAAAAAACTATTTAAATGTAGTATTACTGTAAGACCGGGGAATGAAGGGAACTGGTCGGTTTTACTGCATGGGGAATGCTGTAAAAACTAAACCCATAAAACTGTAGAGTTTTTTTCCAGTTACAGCCCATTTAGATTTTTTTTCAGCTTTCCAATACATCATGTGCAATATAAAACGTTTGTCATTAGAAAGTACAACTTGTCCTGAAAAAAACAAGTCCTCATATGGCTATGGGAACAGAAAAATAAAAACATTATGGCTCTCGGAAGACAGAGAGTGAAAAACAAACATGCAAAATTGCTGCCTCAGGAAGGGGTTAAAACTATTAGCATCAGAAGCAGGCAGATTACTGAAACCAGTTAGACCAGTGTAGGAACCAGTGTCATTATGTCATAGACAACTTTAGAAAACCACTAAAAAAGTTAGGCATCAGTGGTGATTGCAGTTTTCATTTCCATAAGAATGCAGCTAGTTTTTGCCTTAAAGGGATAGTCCACGATATTGTTATTGATGGCCTATTCCAAAGATCAACATCAGATCGGTGGGGTTTCAGCACCCCACACCTTGATCAGCTGTTTCCGAGAAGCTCTGGTGGTGGAACTACACAGCTCCATCCACTATGTAGTGGATGGAGCTGGTTACTGCAGCATTGCTCCCATTCAGTGGAAGCAGTACTGCAGTTACCAGCTATGTACTTCCGGTTCCGTCTTCTGATGCCGGAGCTACAAGATAACAGCTGATCTCTGGGAGTGTGGGGTGTTGGACCCCCACTGATATCATATTGATGGCTAATCCTGAGGACAGACCATCAATATCAAACTTCTGGAAACCCTTTTAAGGAAGCAACAATTGTCTGTATTTTTTTTACCTCCACAATTTGAAGGGCAGAAATTTGTCATTTTTATGTTAATATATATGAGAGCTTATCAACTGGAAAGGAGTGGGGGGAGCAAGTTGTAATGTACCATTTTGAGGTGTATAGAACTTTTTTAATTTTTTTTTTTTACCATTTTTGTAGTCCCACCATGGGATTTTGATCACTTCTATAATACACTGACTTACCTATGTATTGCATTGGATTATGCTTATAAATGTATTGGGCAGAAGTGTAAGGGTTTAATGGGGTTTTCGAGGATTTTTGAACTGATGACCTATCCTCTGGATAGGTCATCAGTATCTTAATGGTAGGGGTCTGACCCTAGGAGCTCCTCCGATCCAATGTTTGAGAAGGAAGTGGCGCTCGCAGTAGCACCGCGACCTTCTCTCAGCTCATCAAGCACAGCGCCGTACATTGTATAGTGGCTGTGCTTGGTATTGCAGTTCAGCTCCATTCACTTCAATGGGGCTGAGCTGCTCCTAGGCCACATGACTGATGAACGTGACGTCACTTGGTCTAGGGAAAGTTGCGAGAAGACTGCTGAGCACTGGTGCATTTTCAAACAGCTGATTGGCAGGGGTCCCTGGTGTCGGACCCCCACTGATCAGATACTGATGACCTATCCAGAGGATAGATCACCAGTATAAAAGTCCTGGAAATCCCTTTTAAAGTGAATCTGTCACGTGAATAGACTGCCCTATTTCACGAATATTGTCCGCTCTCCTATAAGGAGAATATTAGACCTCGCAAATAAATCATAACTGGGGTCTCACAGGTTTATGATCGTTTTTAAAGTGCTGCATAAAAACATGTTATATAGTAAAGTAAATTTCATCCGTCTGCTTTGTTGTTTTCTACTCAACAGATATCTCATTTTAAGATTCCTCGTTACATTGTCTTTGTAAATGACTATCCTCTTACAATTTCTGGAAAGGTAAGTGAGTACAACGAGAATTGCCCTGCACCAAAGTGAGGCTCACATAGGCAGTTGTGTTGAGGACGGATACAGATGTAGTTGAGTTACAGACCCATCACCTCTCCTGACATGTCTGTTTTAGTAACTACTTGCATTCCCCAGGTAATAACAATTCTGGACAATCTATTCTTATGACTTTATGTTAAGCAGTTCCTCTATTATTTCTGCTAGAATATATGGACCTTCAACAATAAAGGTCCAGATGGGTGTTACCAGTTGGGGTGTGTCCCTGCACAGACTGCCACTATCCAATCAGTGCTGCCAGTTTCAGACTGTGCAGGGAAACACCCCCAACTGGTAACTCCCAGTAAAGGACCTTCATTTCAAACTGCTACCAATACATTCATAACCTCTAGCAGGAACAATAATGGGACGGCACAGCATAGAGTCAGAAGAATAGATACTCCCGAACTGTTATTACATGGGGAATGCAAGTAGTCACTAAAACAGACATGTCAGGAGCGGTGAGAAGCTCCTTTTCATATACGTGTCCAGGTTTAGAAAAGGGGCTGGTCATACATATTAGATTAACGTGGGCCAAAGCTGCAGATCTTGGCAAGCCCAGCCGTCCATCTAAGGCTACTAACTAGTGTTAGGGACCACTCATAGAGGCGACCTTGACGTGGTGAGTGGCTTATTATGCTTTGGCCAAAATGTACACCAATGCCTCATTCAACATCCAGCATAGAGGCAGGGCAGAGTGCTGGTTGCAGAGTGCTATTGCATTTGTATTTTGCGTTTGTATATGTATTTCGCCATAGCGATGTGCACCTGCATACAGGGTTGTGCTGACTGAATCCCCCACATACTTTCACACTTGCGTTAGGTCCGGATCCGTCTGGTATCTGCACAGACGGATCCGCACCTATAAATGCAAACGATGGTATCCGTTCAGTGCGGATCCGTCTGCATAAGAGCTTTTTCAGATCTGAGTTTTCCCGATCGTGAAAACTCAGATCCGACAGTATATTCTAACACAGAGGCGTTCCCATGGTGATGGGGACGCTTCAAGTTAGAATATACTAAGAACTGTGTACATAACTGCCCCCTGCTGCCTGGCAGCACCCGATCTCTTACAGGGGGCTGTGATCCGCACAATTAACCCCTCAGGTGCCGCACCTGAGGGGTTAATTGTGCGGATCTCAGCCCCCTGATCGGGTGCTGCCAGGCAGCAGGGGCCAGACCAGACCCCCCTCCCTCCCCAGTATTAAAAGCATTGGTGGCCAGTGCGGCCCCCCCCTCCCTCCCCAGTATTAAAAGCATTGGTGGCCAGTGCGGCCCCCCTCCCCCATCATTGGTGGCAGCGGAGCGGCATTTCCGATCGGAGTCCCAGTTTAATCGCTGGGGCTCCGATCGGTTACCATGGCAGCCAGGACGCTACTGCAGTCCTGGCTGCCATGGTTACTTAGCTTATACTTACATGCGCTGTCTGGCCAGCCGGCGCTCCTCCTACTGGTAAGTAACAGGTCTGTGCGGCGCATTGCTTATAGCACAGACCTGTCACTTACCAGTAGGAGGAGTGCCGGCTGGCCACAGACAGTGCATGTAAGTATAAGCTAAGTAACCTTGGCAGCCAGGACTGCAGTAGCGTCCTGGCTGCCATGGTAACCGATCGGAGCCCCAGCGATTAAACTGGGACTCCGATCGGAAATGCCGCTCCGCTGCCACCAATGATGGGGGGGGGGAGGGAGGGGGGCCGCACTGGCCACCAATGCTTTTAATACTGGGGAGGGGGGGGCTGCACTGGCCACCAATGCTTTTAATACTGGGGAGGGAGGGGGGTCTGGTCTGGCCCCTGCTGCTTGGCAGCACCCGATCAGGGGGCTGAGATCCGCACAATTAACCCCTCAGGTGCGGCACCTGAGGGGTTAATTGTGCGGATCACAGCCCCCTGTAAGAGATCGGGTGCTGCCAGCAGGGGGCAGTTATGTACACAGTTCTTAGTATATTCTAACTTGAAGCGTCCCCATCACTATGGGAACGCCTCTGTGTTAGAATATACTGTCGGATCTGAGTTTTCACGATCTAACTCAAATCCGATGGTATATTCTAACATAGAGGAGTTCCCATGGTGATGGGGACGCTTCAAGTTAAAATATACCATCGGATTGGAGAAAACTCCGATCTGATAGTATATTAATAGGGACTCCTGACTTTACATTGAAAGTCAATGGGGGACGGATCCGTTTGCTATTGCACCATATTGTGTCAACGTCAAACGGATCCGTCCCCATTGACTTGCATTGTAAGTCAGGACGGATCCGTTTGGCTCCGCACGGCCAGGTGGACACCAAAACGCTGCAAGTTTTGGTGTCCGCCTCCAGAGCGGAATGGAGGCGGAACGGAGCCAAACTGATGCATTCTGAACGGATCCTTATCCATTCAGAATGCATTGGGGATGAACGGATCCGTTCGGGGCCGCTTGTGAGAGCCCTCAAACGGATCTCACAAGCGGAACCCCAAACGCAAGTGTGAAAGTAGCCTAATGTGTATGGGGGTCCCCTGTCTTTCCCTTTTTGATGTGTGGGGAAAGAAGGATGGGGCATGTTGGATCACAGGCTCGCTAGGGCAAGCCGGCAAAATACGTCCTGTCAGTGTGCACACTACACCCTGACGCTGTACGCAGTCAGGACAATGCAGCTCAGCGCCAGGAGGAAGACCAGGGAGCAGTGAGTGCAACAGTCACCACATAATGGAAGCGCTCAGTAGTGTTCGCTTTATAAGTCGCAGTACCATTTTGTCTGTCTATCTATCTATCTATCTATATATCTATCTATCTATCTGTCTGTCTGTCTGTCTGTCTGTCTGTCTGTCTGTCTATCTATCTATCTATCTATCTATATGTTTGTCTGTCTAACCATCTATCTGTCTATCTGCCTATTTATCTATCTATCTGTATGTCTATCTATCTATCTATCAGTCTGTCTATCAATTTTTTTGGAAGGGGCACGGTTAGAATAATTTAAAATAAACCTACTGGCAATTCTCTGTTCCAGCGCTGCTGCCTGCTACCTGCAGCTATGAGGTAATTTGGCTGTAGTGATGACATGTGATCGCAGTAGCCGATCACCGGCCTCAGCGGTATACTGCACCACTGACAGCAGTGATTGGCATTCAGGACAACAAAGTCCAGTGGGGAGAAGGGATCAGTGGCACTGGAATGTAGGGAGTTTGGGATGGTGAATATAATTTTTTTTTTAACAGTGGTTTAAAAAGTTTTGGTTTAAAAAAAAAAAACAATCTTGAACATCCCCTTTTAAGGCTGCAAAAACGGGAGTGAATACAACAGAGGAGATATAGTTTCTTTGCACTCTTCCTTCCTTTCATATTCACTCCTGGCTTTGTCTCCAAAAACTGTATAACAAACTGAATGTGTGAATGCAGCCTCAAGGAACCCTCCCGTTGTAACTATTGCATGACCTGAGATGGTGGTGGATGACTGACCTAGAGAGAACTCTTGTGTCGTGCACCTGACCACTAGTGTATCAGTTTTACCAAGAGCGCCCCTTTAAATTGCCTTTTTTTTTTCTTAGATCTCTGATCATATTTTTCTGTTCTGTCTGCTCTTCATTTCAGGTCCAAAAGTTTAAATTGAAAGAAATCATGGAGAAACAGCTGAAATTATGAGAAGAATAGAAAAAGGAGCTGGAATGATGAAGAACACGTAGCCGTCGACTTCTCTTCCTATCACTGTCCTTACCTTACGCTTCCTATCACCATATTCATACACTTTGCCTTTTCTTTAACATATAAGATACGGAATAGATTAGGTGCTCGGTTAGGAATAAGATTTGCTGCCAGTTAGTAATATAGTCCCTCAGCCCGGGTTCATTCATGCACTTCAAGCTCCGTGCAGGACGGCCACTACTACTCTGATATACATGAAGCCTGAGCCACAGCAAAGTCTGTGTAATATAAGGGAGCCCACTGCATCCAAAGGCCTGTACAGTAAGAATGTCATTGAATCATTTTTTATTGTTTTAATCAAATCAAATATTTTTTATTGGAATTTTAATGATTACCATTACAAAACCAGGCCCAGCGCACAGACCCCAGAGTTTTCTTCAATAGGTTTTAACCTTTTTTTATGTAGGATCAGTCTTTTTATTAAATTAATTAAGATGACCATGCACATAGGAGAAAAGTTGGCCAAACCTGCTGACCCAAAACAGGAGTGGCGGGCTATCTTATGCGTATGGAGGTGTTCCAAGTCGTTCCTGAAGATCATGTCGGGCATGTTGAATTTCACATGGGAGATAAGGCATCACCAGAAGTTTCTGGCAGCGGCTTGCCCACCTCTCTTTGCTGAGAACAGATGCATGATCTACTTAGTACCAAGCCAAGCATGCATGTCTGTGGAGGTAATAGCTGCTGCCTGATTACTCGTTTGCTACTGCACTTTTATGGTCTTCTTTAGTGCCTTGTGGTGTTCGGCCTCGTTAAAAAAACAACAAGGCGAAATCTGTGCACAGTGTGACACAGACCAGAGGGAACAGTGTTGCCATCACTTGGGGACAGTTTTGCCAGGCACATTGGGGGAGATTTATCAAGACTAGTGTTGATCTCCCTGCGCTGGAGTCAGATGCACTTAATATATTGGGAGCATCTCTGTCCCGCCTTGTGCTATGGCAGCTAGGAGCTGGCGCAGACTTGAGCTATAACTTACACCAGTTTCTGGAGAAAGTTATAGTGAATCTAGTGGGCTCTGCTACACCCACTCCTCTGAGCCGCACCTCTTTTTTTGCTATTTTAAAAAAAAATGGCAAAAACCTCTAAAAGGCACAAATATAGAGCGCGCCATAATGTGCTACTTTTTTACACCACTATTGTGGCGTCAAAGCTTTGATAAATCCCCGCCCCCCATTGAGTTTTCTTACAAGAATTTTTCTCTTGGAATGTACTAGTTCTCCTTGTGGAAATCCAGCTGGTGTAGAGAGCCTTACTTGTAATGCTCCTTTGAAGAAGTATGCAAATTGACTATCCAGAAGAAAGAAAACTGTCCATAGTGTAAGGGGTCCCTCTCTCTCAGGGGGTCACAATCACAGACATCTCGTCAGACAATGGGGTTAAAGTCCATATAATGCTTTATTTTCGCACCCACACAAACATAAACAGAATGAAATAACTCCTGCCCGTCTGGGCTCTATCTAATACACAGTCTTTTTCCCTGACTCACCTCTAAGCACAGCTTATACACAGGGTCTCAAGTTCCAACCCACTCATCGAACACAAATCCAGACAGGGAAGAGATCCGACTTTACATAGCATCGTGGCCCCTCAGCCCTCCTGGCTGAGACCACCCAGAGCATCTGTAGGCCTCTGATTCCAAGTCCTCTCTCTTTACCGACTGACACACAGAGGGTTGGTTTTATCCCTCCTTGATTACAGCAGGCCTCATCTGCGATGACATAGGATAGCGGAAAACATGCCCTGGAATGGGGTTGGACTGGGGAGGTCCCACTACCAAACCTACCTTCCCAGTCCGAAAAAAATCCAGCCCTTGTGCTTTAATAAACAAATAGCTCCAGCAACTATGTTTGCTGAAGCCAGCATCATCTTCCTGGATTTTACTTATCTCACCCAGTTGAGGAACCTGGGTGAGATATACACCCCTTCCAGGATTTTTACCGTACACATCACCACAATAGGTAGCCACCCCGTAAATAAATGAAACAGCCTTGAAACATGACATGAGCCAAACCATAGACAACCGTCTGTAGAAAGTTTTTTCTCCTCGTTTGTAGGTGGCACTTGAGGGGCAGTTTCCTTCCATCTGGAGTAGAGCTAATTTGTATAGAGACATTTATAGAATATTAATAGGATGTGCCATAAAGGTCTGATCTTTGCAGTCCAGCCACTAGAGAAGTGACCAGTAATTGATTATGGCATTGTTCACATGTACCAGTAGCTGTGTTGCCGTTTTCAACACTACGCTTCCACACTACAATTATTTCTAAGAAATGTAGAACTGGTTCTTTACAAAGACTGTGGCTACCATATTACAGCTGTTTTCCCCAGTTCAAGCTGAGGGGTTGTCTGAGAGTTAGGCCGAGAGCGGTACGTGGTATGCCGGGCTGGATTCCGGTTCAGAGCATGAGCGCACGGCGTCATTGGTTGCTATGACGGCGTGCGCTTCATGTCGCCGCTGCACTACAGTAATACACTATACGAGTGTATTACTGTAGTGCAGCGGCGGCATGAAGCGCACGGCGTCATAGCAACCAATGACGCCGTGCGCTCCTGCTCTGAACAGGAATCCAGCCCGGCATACTACGGACCGCTTTCGGCCTTAGGGCTCATGCACACTGCCGTTGCCATTGTTGCGGTCCATGGTTATCTCCCATCTCCCCTTCTTGATGTATGGTTCGTGGCCCTCCCCCCTCCTGTTTCTCATGCTGGGCAGCCTATTGTGTAGTGAGCAGCAGAACAGTTTCTCAGTAGCAGATCTATGAAGTGTGTGAGGACAGTGAATAATGACATCACTACCTACACACCTTGTAATACAAGGGCATGAAGGAAGCTGTACATAGAAACAATGCTTGTGATAGGTGAAAAGAATCATGGGAATTCTAGTAACTTTATGCGGTAGTTCCAACCATAGCAAGCCCTTGCAATATCAAAACGAAGGTGCGGTACAAAGCTGGACAAGATAAATAAAAATTTTCATTTCTGAGTTATTTTGGCATCAGATTGATTTTGCTACTTTTCTGTATTTTTATAAGCTCGGAAAAGCCTTTTAGATCTGCAAGGAATAGGCCATGTTGTGGTCATTCCAAACACACTGCAGCATCCTTATACCTGTAATCTCCAGTCATATTGTGTGCACAGATTATTATTTTTCCCCAGGGTAGGTCATCATTATGAGAGCGAGGGTCCGAATCCTGGCACCCCCACCGATCCGCTGTTTGAGCAGGCTGCAGTGCTTACCAAGCACAGCGCCATACATTGTATAGTGGCTACGTTTGGTATTGCAGCTCAGCACCATTTCCTTAAATTGTTCTGAGCTGCACCTAGGCCATGTGACCAATGAACGTGACATCACTGGCTTAGGAAGAGGCCTAAGCGATCATGGAGTGCTGCGACCTTTTCGTACAGCTGATCGGCAGGGGTTCCAGGAGTCGGATAGGCTATCAATATGAAAATCCCGGAAAACCCCTTTAACAGTGAAAAGCTAATGAAGATTAACCTTGAAAAGGGTTAGATTATACACTTTCTGACTACAGAGCCAGGGTTAAAGATCTGAAATCCTTGTAGCTTCCTTGTCTGTCTCTCAGCATCCACAGATGTTTTCTCCAGTCTGCCCTGCCGCTCCATATACCGAATACCAGGCGACAGCAGGGAATGTGAACCCTCTACAGTCCTGTGGGCAAAGGGAATGATTCCAACAATAAGTGTACATTAGGAAACAGCTGGTTAAGCGATTCTTTTTTATATAAGGGTAGGTTCACTGAAGGTGAATTTGTACTTTAGCAGTTTAATGTGAAGCCCCCTTTGAACATTATTAAGTATATTCTGGTAAATAGACCCTATGCATCAATGCATGCACCGGAAAATTCTTCTCACTTTAGTTTTAATTACTTAAAAGGCATTTCCAAACACATGCCAGATTGCTTTGGGAATGTCCCATGCCCCGCTTGCTCCGCTATTTTTGTATCTCCCATAGATTTTTGTATCTCCCATATAATGAAATATGCTGCCAGGGTGTAACAGTTGCATGAGATGTGGAGATGTTTGGGAGATGTCTATTCCAAACACATGATTGCCCGCTTTGGTGGTACAGTGTTAGGGTGCGGGCAGATGCCATCAATCAACCCCCTGCCTCCACCTTGACATTCATTGAGTCATGCGCAGGATAAACCCTCCCATCCTCTTTGTGGCAAGAAAGTACCATCTGAGATGGCCATCTAGTGATAATGCTGGATAGTTCCTTTGTGCAACCAAAATAAAATTATAGAAGGGCCTGTTTGGGGTCTGAATACATTTTAATGGGATCTCGGAGATCTCATGGTCTAATGGATGGGGGTTAGGATTCAAAAGCAAAAACGAAAATGTCCTCGGGGTGTATGTTGTCATGGGTCATTTCTGCACAGATCACCCTGAGACTATTGATTGACCAGCATGTAGATGGCAGGTCATGCTTCCGGTCTGGCTGGGACTGCAAACGGTAAAGACGGGAGCTCGGCACTGAAACTGGAGTGCCTGTGAAGATGAGTCTTTTTTATTTTATTTTAATTAAACTTTTTACATTTGCTCCCTGTCTGGCCCCTGACCATTGCTTCCTAGTCTTGGAGAACCTCTGAGTCTGCAGTCAGAATGCTCCCTCATTCAGGATAGGGACAAGACCAAAATTTGCTATGGGGTCTCTAAGACTGTAGTTAAGTAATTGCATGCTGCATCTCCTCCATCTGCTTGGGTTTAGAGAATAGGAGACACAGGACACCCCCATGTTTGGTAGGGGTCCGGGCAGTGGGTCCGGCTCCAATCTAATAGTTAAAGGGGTTGGCCACTTTCTGGTTTCTGTTGACCAATGTGTTTGTAAGAGGATTATATGGTACTTTGTTGAAATTCTGCACCATTTTTCATATTTCATAAGGCATGGCCCCTTGTATA
Source organism: Bufo bufo (assembly GCF_905171765.1). Lineage (NCBI taxonomy): Eukaryota > Metazoa > Chordata > Amphibia > Anura > Bufonidae > Bufo > Bufo bufo. Next base: position 362,755,849 of record NC_053394.1, on the reverse strand, counting down.
CAAAGTCATTTCTGCTGTCCACACAGAGGTCTTGTCCATAAAATGGCTGCTAATGGAGGGTCATGTGACCAAGCAAATCAGCTCCATGTGATGTCTCTTCCGTTCAAATATACTGCACCTGCCATCTGTACTTGCACAGTTGGAAGTTTAGAGCAGATGCAGTGTGTTAGAAGAATGCAGAAGACGTCACATGGAGGTGATTTGCTTGGTCACATGACCCTCCATCAGCAGCCATTTTATGGACAGGACCTCTGTGTGGACAGCACAAAAGACTTTGTAAACAAGGAGGCATAACTTATAATATCTAAAAAATGATGCAGAATTTCAACAAAGGCTATATTAGTAAGTGTCATGTAATCATCTTGCAAACACATTGATTAACAGTACCCAGAAAGTGGCCAACCCCTTTAATTGATAAATGTTCCAGGTGTACTTATGTCTAATGCAGAAATGTCCATAACTGCTGACACCTTATCCTCCAATATTGGTCTGCAGGACACCAACAAAAGCCAAACATATCTTAGTCGGGCACTATATGACGCGTATCAGTATATTAATCCAATAAATTCCTTATGTTACATGTTAGTCCTCATCTGCCATTAAGTCTTCCATTTAACTCTGCATTTCACACTTACTCTCTCTGTGAACCTGATTGTTATCTATCTTTCAGCTTCGTATGGTGCTTAAAGGGGTTATGTAAGGATGAAGACCTTGGTCTATATGTGCTAATATGACATGTAGATGTTTGTGAGCTGCACAAAGAGTGCCTCTTGCCCCAGCCGAAATGACTGTTTTAGTTACTGTTAAAGGCATAGGATAGGTGATAAGTGTCTGAATGCTGGGCATTGGGATCTCCATGATTTCAACACTGAAACCCCAGTGATCACTTATCACCGATCCTGTGATATTACCCCGTTATATGGCCAAACATGGCTTCCCCTGGTAATAACAGCTGATTAAAAAGAGAGAAGCTGAATCTTGGGCCATAAGTTGGTTGCCAGCTTCTCTTCACAAAGGCGAGGTCTTCAAGTGACAACCCCTTTAGGTACACCTAAGTGCCTTAAAATTGTGAAGACCAGGTCACAAACCGGTGGCTTCATGTTTTGAGCAGAACAATATTCCTTGCCTACAATAGGCCTATGTCTCGAGCTTCTAAAGAAGTGCCTTATACTGTGAAGACCAAGTCACAAACCGGTGGCTTCATGTTTTGAGCAGAACAATATTCCTTACATACAATAGGCCTATGTCTCAAGCTTCTAAAGAAGTGCCTTATACTGTGAAGACCAAGTCACAAACCGGTGGCTTCATGTTTTGAGCATAACAATATTCCTTACCTACAATAGGCTTATGTCTCGGGCTTCTAAAGAAGTGCCTTATACTGTGAAGACCAGGTCACAAACCGGTGGCTTCATGTTTTGAGCAGAAATATATCCCTTACCTGCCATAGGCCTATGTCTTGGGCTTCTAAAGAAGAAAACTCTCTCATGGATGTGAAGTGTAACGCAAGTCTTTACTATGGTAGCAGCATGAGTATGACATCTGAAAACGATTTAACACTTCTGTTTCCAAAATGCACAAGACAGAGGAAAATTCCCCCGCTGCCTACTCCGGAAAAAAAAATACTTTTTCCTGCCATAGACTTATTATTGGCACTAGGTCAAATTTTTATTGGACTAGAAGTAAAATACCAGCGCGATGGCAACCGCCAAAGGAACAACCATCTGTATCTGGCACCGATGAGTAATAACTAACTGTATTTTTAGAACATTTTTAATGATTCGTATGGCCCTCAATAAACGTTCTCCTTGAATGTGAAACCTTGCAATAATGTTGTTTGTCCTGGTTAATCCATAATGGTGAATAAATGTGTTTTAATGGAACATTTCCAATATTAACGAGCGCTTTACACAGTCTGTGCAGCTTCTGAGGCTAAAGTTGTAATGCAGACGGTTCAGGAGGCCTGTTTTTAAAGTGGCTGCTGCACCCCTAGCATCCTTATAGCATCCCTGTCAACTGGCCATAGACCCTACAGGGAAAGTTCCCAGTGGGCCAATGCCCAAGGGGTGGGGCCGCCAGAGCCCTCTTCACGGCTGATGGACAGGTACAGTACATAATGATATGATGTTTTCAGCATTAATTAATGCTAGGACCATCAGATATTTATGCATCTGGGCAAATGCCCTCCTGAACTCAACTATATCACTGTCCTGAGGACAGTGATGCAGTTGAGTACTGTGGTGAGGGCAGCAGTATTTTGTGCTGCACTGTGGTATTTGGTTCTGCTGCAGTGATATTTTGTGCTGCACTGTGCTATGTGGATCTGCTGGGGTGGTATTTGTGCTGCACTGTGGTATTTGGTTCTGCTGGGGTGGTATTTAGGGCTGCACTACTGTATTTCTGGCACCACTTACTTGTGTTGGCCCTTCCTACTTGTGTTTTCCCACCTTGGACCAGCCTTCAACATGGGGTCAGCTCTGCAGTACTGAATTGTTGTGTACTGTATATTATGACTGAGTAAAGGAGTTTTCTGGGAGTACCATATTGAGACCTGTCCTCAGGATAGATTGTCAATGTAAGATCGGTGGAGGTCTGACTCCGGAGAGTGTCATCAAGGCCAGTGACATCAAGTTCATCAGTCACATGGTCTATCTCAGTCACATTCAAGTGAATGGGCCTGGGCTGCAATGCCAAGCACAGCCACTATACAGTGTACGGTGCTGTGCTTAATATGCTGCAGGCCTCAGCACTCACCAGCCTCTTCAAACAGCTGAACGGTGGGGAGCAGGGTGTCGGACCCCACTGATCAGATATTGATGACCTATGCTGAGGATAGGAAATTAATATTGAACTCCCGGAAAACTCCTTTAATGGGGTTGTCCCATCTTGGACATTGGGGTCATATCGCTAGGATATGCCCCCAATGTCTGATAGGTGCAGGCCCCAACTATGCGCAGCCGCTCTTCATTCATTTCAGAAGTCCTATTAAAATGAATGGGAAGTTCACCGCTTAAGCGCAGCCACCACTCCTATCACTTCTATTGGGTTCACGGAAATAGCCGAGCCAGCTCTCTGTTATTTATGGCAGGCCCAACGGCATACATATTAGGACATCCTCAGACATCATCCACAACTCCCTCCTCCGTCAGGCAAAACTCCATCCTACCTCAGGCGTCAGCCAAAACTCCCTACTCCCTCATCCAAAACTCCCTCCTCTGTCAGGCAAAACTCCATCAGTCCTCCTCCCTCAGACCAAAATCCCTCCTCCGTCAGGCTAAACTCCCTCCTTCCTCATCCCAAAACTCCCTCGTCCCTCAGACGTCAGTCAAAAAATACCTCCTCCATTAGCCCTCAGCCCAAACCCCCTTAGTCGTCAGGGGTCAGACATCAGCCGTCAGGGGTCAGACATCAGTTGTCATCCCTCAGCCTAAACTCCATCAGCCGTCAGGTGTCAGCCCTCAGCCTAAACTCCATTAACCGTAGTAATAGAATGTAAAATATGTTTACAGCAAGCGCTGGCACCACAGACCATTGTCTTCACACATTATATATATATTATGGACACTAATACCAGGCACCAGTACTGGATACAAGTTTCCTTGGTGTATAATGGAGGCACGCCATGTTTAGCCGCTGACATACACAGGCTTCTCTCCAGCACACATAGCAGCCGCTAGAGACTGGTTCGCCTACAAATGAATGAGATTCCTTTCCTACTAGCAGATGGCTCCATAGTTCAGGGGTTAGAGTGCTGGCCTTGTAAACCAGGGGTCATGATTTCTAATCTCGCTGGCACCTTTAAGACTTTTTTTTTTTTTTGTCTGTTAATATTTATACTATTACTTATTCTGTTTAGTAAGCAAAGAACATTTTAGCACAATTTATCATATAAAATATGCTTTCCGTTATCATATAAATATGACAGGTCTGCTTACACATAATTCAGGATAGAGAGATGAATGATAAATGAGATGATGGGGGTAGATTTATGATGGGTGGATGATGGCATATACAGTCCGGATCAAAAGTTTAAGACCACTTGAAAGAAAAATGGCAAAAAATCATATTTTACATTGTTGGATCTTAACAAAGTTCCAAGTAGAGCTTCAACATGCAACAAGAAGAAATGAGAGTGAGACAAAACATTTTTTGAGCATTCAATTAATTGAAAATAACGATTAAACTGAAACAGGCTGTTTTTCAGCTGATCCAAATTTTAGGACCACATGCCTTTAAAAGGCCAAATCTGTGCAAAGATGTGGATTCATTGTCATTTTATGTCAGGTAGTCACACGTTGTGATGGCAAAAGCAAAAAAACTCTCCCTTTTTGAATGTAGTCGGGTTGTTGAACTGCATAAGCAGGGTCTCTCACAGCGCGCCATCGCTGCTGAGGTGGGACGCAGTAAGACAGTCATTTGGAATTTCTTAAATGATCCTGAGGGTTATGGAACAAAAAAGTCAAGTGGAAGACCCAAAAAAATTTCATCAGCACTGAGCCGGAGAATCCAATTGGCTGTCCGTCAAGACACTGGATGATCCTTGACCCAAATTAAGGCCCTTACTGGTGCTGACTGCAGCCCCATAACCATCAGACGGCATCTGAGACTGAAGGGCTTCAAAAACAAAAAACGTCTTCAAAGACCTCGTCTCCTTGAACGCCACAGAACTGCTCATTTGGACTTTGCAAAAGAGCACCAAACATGGGACATTCAAAGGTGGAAGAAAGTTTTATTCTCTGATGAGAAAGAATTTAACCTTGATGGTCCTGATGGTTTCCAACGTTACTGGCATGACAAGCAGATCCCACCTGAGATGTTTTCTACGTGCCACAGTGGAGGGGGCGCCATAATGGTCTGGGGTGCTTTTTCCTTCAGTGGAACAATGGAGATTCAGGAAGTGCAGGGGTGTCAAACGGCCGCTGGCTATGTTCAGATGTTGCAGAGAGCATTCCTCATGACTGAGGGCCCTCGTCTGTGTGGTAACGACTGGGTTTTTCAACAGGACAACGCTACTGTCACGGATGGTGTTGCAGAAAGCTGGAACTTATAAATAAACATCCGACTGGCTTGATCCCAAACTAAGGAGCATATGGGTGAGCCCTATAAAACCCCTAGAGCTCTCCCTGACTGCTATACCCATGCAAAGATCTTTATGGTAGACGATTGCATGTCCACGTACCTTATACTATCTGACACCTGAAAACCCTATAATAGTGAGGGGACACGACCACCGGCTCCATGCACTTAATACGGACGGAGTCAGGGTCACCTACAATCAAGCCAGCAAGTAAACACAAAGGAAACAGACTTATCTGAGGAATCAGGAGAAGGAGCATCCAGCAGTGAACAACTCATGCAGGAAGAAGTATAAACCGCAAAGTGAGGCAGTATGGGAGGGAATATAAAGGGAGACAATCAGTGCAAATAGATGACAGCTGGGAGAAGGAAAGGTGATGACAAAGTGAAACCAAAACAAAGAACTTCATGCAAGAGGTAGCGAAGAACGTCTAACAGACCCTCTCACAGAGCTGGCGGTGACAGCTACAGTACACAATGCCCGCAGGACAAGGGACTTCTTCCAGGAGAATAACATCACTCTTGGCCCATCCTGCTTGTTCCCCTGATCTAAATCCAATTTAGAACCTTTGGGGATGGATGGCAAGGGAAGTTTATAAAAATGGACAACAGTTCCAGACAGTAGATTGCCTTTGTGCGGCCATCTTCACCACTAAATGTTCCCACTCACCTCATGTAAACGATTGCATCAAGCATGCCGAAACAAATTTTTGAAGTGATAAACAATAACGGGGAAGCTACTTATTACTGAGTTCATGTTTGGAAGTTGGATTTCTGTTTTGGGGGGGTTTAGTTTTTTTTTGGACGTGTGGTCCTAAACTTTTGATCAGCTGAAAATAAGCCTGTTTCAGTTTATTCGTTGTTTTCATTAAATTGAATGCTCAAAAAATGTTTTGTCTCACTACCATTTCTTCTTGTTGCATGTTGAAGCTCTACTTGGAACCTTGTTAAGATCCAGCCATGCTAAATATGATTTTTTTGCCATTTTTCATTTTCATTGGTCTTAAATTTTTGATCAGGACTGTATGTCATGATTTGGTTCTTTTACTGTTCTGGGGGCACAAATCAATGCAACTGGGGTTTCACGTACAAGCAAGCAATAGTACAAATATTAACAGACAAAAAAAAAAGTTGCAAAGGTGCCAGCAAGATTTGAACTCACAACCCCTGGTTTACAAGACCAGCGCTCTAACCCCTGAACTTCGGAGCCATCTGCTGTTATGAAAGGAATCTCATTCACTTGTAGGCAAACCAGTCTCTAGCGGCTGCTGATCTAACGTGTGCTAGAGAGAAGCCCGTGTATGTACACCAAGGAAACTTGTGTCCAGTACTGGTGCCTGGTATTAGTGTCCATAATATATATATATATATATATATAATGTGTGAAGACAATGGTCTGTGGTGCCAGCGCTTGCTGTAAACATATTTTACATTCTATTACTACGGCTGATGGAGTTTAGGCTGAGGGCTGACACCTGATGTCTGACACCTGACAGCTGATGGAGTTTGGGCTGAGGGCTGATGGAGAAGGTATTTTTTGACTGACATCTGAGGGACGAGGGAGTTTCGAGTTAGGGGGGAGAGATTTTTGGCTGACGCCTGAAGGAGGAGGGAGTTTTGGATGAGGGAGTTTAGCCTGACGGAGGAGGGAGTTTGGTCTGAGGGAGAAGGACTGATGGAGTTTTGGCTGACGGAGGAGGAAGCTTGGTCTGAGGGAGGAGGACTGATGGAGTTTTGGCTGACGGAGGAGGGAATTTGGTCTGAGGAAGGAGGGAGTTTGATCTGAGGGAGGAGGGAGTTTGGTCTGAGGGAGGAGGGAGTTTGGTCTGACGGAGGAGGGAGTTTGGTCTGACGGAGGAGGGAGTTTGGTCTGAGGAAAGAGGACTGATGGAGTTTTGACTGACAGAGGAGGGAGTTTTGGCTGATGTCTGAGGTAGGAGGGAGTTTTGGATGAGGGAGTTTTGGCTGACGGAGGAGGGAGATTTGGCTGACGTCTGAGGTAGGAGGGAGTTTGGGCTGACCGCGGAGGGAGTTTAGTCTGACGGAGGAGGGAGTTTGGTCTGAGGAAGGAGGACTGATGGAGTTTTGCCTGACAGAGGAGGGAGTTTTGGCTGACGTCTGAGGTAGGAGGGAGTTTTGGATGAGGGAGTTTTGGCTGACGGAGGAGGGAGATTTGGCTGACGTCTGAGGTAGGAGGGAGTTTGGACTGACGGCAGAGGAAGTTTAGTCTGACGGAGGAGGGAGTTTGGTCTGAGGAAGGAGGACTGATGGAGTTTTGCCTGACGGAGGATGGAGTTTTGCCTGACGGAGGAAGGAGTTGTGAATAATGTCTGAGGATGTCCTAATATGTTTGCCGTACAGGCCCCAAAGAAATGAATGGAGGGTGGTGCACCCTCCTCCACTTTACGGGCTCCGTTCTAAAGATAGGATATTGGGGGCCTTTCCTAGCAATATATAGGCCATGGTCCTGGCCACCAGAGAGGCCAGTGCTTTTTGCTGTAGTGTACAAGCACGACCACCGCTGCTGAATTGCAGGGTGGTCGTATCTTCTGGTAATAACCAGTGTATAATGCTATGGAAAAGTGAATCAAGCCAGCAAAGGAAGCAATATGGACAATCACAATACATTAGTAAGTGTCTTGTATTAACTTTCTCTACATGATAAATGCCATTTGCTGAAGTGAGACAACGCCTTTATGTTTACTCAATTTTTATTGAGTATTTATGAAATATAACAAATGAAAGCCATCAAATACCGTAGCTGAACAAGCAGGAGTGCACCACCAATGAGGCCAGGTGAGGCGATCGCCTCAGGCAGCACCAGGTAGGGGCAAGAGAGGGGCAGCTGAAGGGCCATGGACTGAAGGGAAGGGGTTATGTTAAGAAACTGGCATTGGGAAGGGGGGCACCCTTTCCGTTTTTCACCTCAGGCAGCACAAAGGCTAGGTGCAACCCTGTAAACAAGCATTCCATGAGGTCACGCTGGACCAATATAGATATGGCATCAGACAATGATTTAAATCAGGATTGTGCATTTTGCGCACCGGTATGCAGCAATGTATAACTACATATGTGAGTCAAAGTCATTCTGTAGATAATAAACAGCGCTAACTGCAATAAAATCTTTATACTATTTTATCCCGCTATTTCGGGACGTTGATGTGTCTTGCATGTGTACCATATAAATTAAAAGTATAAATAAAAGGTAAAACGTAACAAAAAATAAAAAAATAAGGGGGGGTGTAAGATATAGGGAAGGGGGGAACTAACTCTCCTTAGAGAGAGCACCTTAATCTGATTAAGGTGCTCACTCCCTAAGGAGAGTTAGTTCCCCCCCTTACTTGGACACAGGCCTCTCACCCAGTTAAGCCAGTACTATCTGCTCTGCACTGATGAGGGACAATCACCCCAAAACAGCTGTCTGCAGATGAGGTGCCGGCTTATTTAATATCCAAGTCATGTCTCAAGGCTTATTTTAAGAGCTGAACATTGACTTATAGGATAGCTGCCTTACATCAGCTTGTTAAGAGCTCATTTGCATCCCTTCCCTCCCAGATATAGGGAAGTCAATGGAGGGGAAGGGTCATGATCACCCGCCTAGCCTGTTTACACTAAAAGGGTCACAGCATGTTCCAACATTCAGGAGAATCCAGGAAAGTGAGCAGGGGGTAACATCTTCTCATGAATATCTCTGACCTCTCCTGTTGATCCGCTATCAGTTCTTCCATACGTAAAATATATAAAAAATATATAAGTTCCTTAGCCCACTCACGGAGAGTGGGTGGAAATCTGGTCTTTCAATGCCTGGGGATTACCATTCTCGCTGCAGTCAGAAAATGCCTTAGAACCCCTTTCTTAATTTGAGTCAAGGAGCCCGGTATAAGAGAGAGTAGGGTTCCTTGAGGAGTATTTGGAATCTTCTTACCAGAATATTTGGCATATATGTGTAATACTCAATCCCAAAAGGAGCAAATTGCAGGCCAGCTCCACCAAATATGTAATAGAGAATCCCATTCCCTCTAACATTACCAACACAAATCGGACACTGAGGGGAACATATGTTGCAATGTAGTTGGACAATAGTACCACCTAGAGAGAATTTTGTAATTCTTTTCTTTAGCTTGTGCCATATTCCATGGGAGAACGTACATATTTTGAGAACATCTTCTTCTGAGAATTGGACCTGCAAATCAGATTCCCACCTGTCAGAAAAAAATGGGGCCCTGTCCACGCTGCACAAGTCTAGGAGAACCTGATACAATGCAGACAAAGTTCCCCTTCTACCCCCTGATTGCAAGTACATCTTGTCAAACCCCATCAGAGGACCAGTTGCTGTGTTAGAGAATATGGCTCCAAAAAAGGAGCGCAGCTGAGCGTATCCTAACCACAAGACCAGACAAAAGGTATAGCTCGTACGCAAGTCGTCAAATGAAGCCAACTTCCCTGATGTTAGGACATCCTGTAATCTCAGAAAACCTTTGTTCACAGTTTTTTGCAAAAACGATGAGGGATCTAATACGGACTAAAAGCTGGGTTGCAATGTAACGGAGTCATAGGGCCACGTCTATTCAGATCTGTGATTTTGAGATTCAATCATCCCAGACTGCTAGGACATGTCTCACAAGATATGGCCAATCCCCTCTGGGTGGTCTGTCTATTAAGGTGATCCAAGGAGCAGCTTTAAGGGATAGTGGAGAAAGGGATTGTTCTAGGTAGACCCACAACTTCTGTGAACCCTTATGTGTCCAGTCTAGTATCCTAAAAGGTACTGCTGCGTTGTGATAAAGGTGAAAGTCTGGGAGGCCAAATCCTCTGAGGGATTTATGTTTAATTAGAACCCGTTTGTTTAACTTACTTACTGGTATGTCATATAAACCTGGTAAGGGTCTTTTGTATGGCTGAAAAATAACTCCTCGGAACACAAATAGTTATAGTCTGAAAGAGGTAAAGGAATCTCGTAAGCATATCTATTTTACCAGTATTAGTACGGCCGAACCATGAAAGATGTTTCAATTTATACAACCGCAAGTCCTCAAGAATCCTCCTCTGCAGTGGCAAGTAGTTCAGGAGAAATAGTAAATGTAATTGCGCTGGAATTTGAACGCCCAAATATGTCAGACTTTGGTCTTTCCATTGAAAGGAAAAGTTGCTTTGGGTGGATAAAGCCTCTGTCTGGGAGAGGGAGACATTTAATAGTTCTTTTTTAGCAAGATTCACCTTAAAATTGCTAAGAAGACTAAACCTGTCAAATTCCTGAAGTATAGACGATATAGAGATATAGGGAGAAGTCACATAAAGGAGAAGATCTCTGACCTATGATTCCCAACTCTACTCTAGTTTAATATTAGGGTTATTCCTGAGAGCCATAGCTAGATGTTCCATTGACAAGACATAAAGGAGAGGGAAAAGAGGATACCCCTGGTACCTTCTCCTTCCCTTTTGTGTTTGGTGTGGAGTTCCCCTCCCACACCACGCCGTGACAATTTCCTGGCTGCACAGAGCCTTTATAGTGGTGTAGAACATTATGCCTTGCAGTAACACGCACAGGGAGTCTGCTGTGGTAGTGAAATAATACTGCGAGTCAGTATGACATGCAGATGACAGGTGTCGCTCCTAGAATCACTGCACACTTCACTTATTTGGGCAGTCACGGGGCCAAAACTGACCAAATAACTCAAGTATGAACTCAGCCTTACAGGTCGATGTTAGCGCCAAGAAGAAGTGTACTCCTTTTACATAGTCGGCAGCTGATTCCACATAGATGTCTACAGAACCTGTTCTATGAAATGCTTATACAAGTCTATACAGAGGGGAAAGGGTGTCAGCAGTAAGTTTGTGTTGACGTCACTGATTATTTTGCCCTTCTTCTGATCCGTTGGAACAATAACCCCCAAAAAACGGATCCTGTCTGTGGAGCATCTGCCTTCACTCGGTCAGCATTGGGTCAGTAATACATCAGTATTGCTAAAACCCCCAAAAAACAGGAGTGGATCCAAAACAGAGATGACACGTGAATGGAATATTTGCACGTCTTCTGTGTTTTGTACCCACTCCTGCTTTTGTCTACCAAATCATAAGCCAATTCTGATGCAAAATAGGGACCATGTCATGCAGGCCTTACAGCTGTTACATAGACAGGATTCTTTGTGCATCTCATTTTTCCTTCCTTCTGACAGATCAGAAGAAGGGTCAAATAAATGATATCAGCCAGGCCGAAAGGCAAAATAGTGGCCCAGTCATGAAGTGGGTAGGGTGGGAACAGCATGAGACATCCACAAAGTGGCTCTATGACATAGTGATGAGGTGGAAGCAGCATGAGGAGACCACAGAGTGGCCCAATGACAATGTGGAGGTGGCAGCAGCAGCATCAGGAGGCCACAGAGTGGCACAATGACAGTGTGGAGGTGGCAGCATCAGGAGGCCACAGAGTGGCACAATGACAGTGTGGAGGTGGCAGCAACATCAGGAGACCACAGAGTGACGTGGTGAAAGAGTGGGGAGGTGGATGGCAATACCAGTACCAGCTGAAGATGGTGGGTGAACTCCCTGCATCCATCTCCATTGCATACTGCCACGGCGTGTCTGGGTCCTCTGCCTTGTCTTCCTCATCGCCCTGTAGCTCCTCTGGCTGCTCCTCCTCTCCTGTTACCTGTGTAGAAAAACAACCCATTTCATTACACATTGCTTGTGCTCCAATGTCCTCCTCCTCCAGTTCAGCCCCCACAGGGCTCATGTGGCCGTGAGATCTAGGTGCCACTTCTCCAGTCCCCTGACCAGACAGATTTACCAGCATCTGTTCCAGGACATGAAGCAGTGGAATGACATTGTTCAACCCGTAGTCCTGGCGACTGACAAATAACGTGGCCTCCTCAAAGGGCCTGAGCAAACGGCAGGTCTCACGCATGAGCTACCACTGGCTGACATCGAAGTTACACAGGGGAGTACTCCTGTCCGCTTGGATCATCAAGAAATCGTTTATGGCCTTTTATCTGTTCGTATAGTTGGTCTAACATATGGAGGGTGGAATTCCAACGGGTGGAAACGTTGCATATCAGCCCATGTTGGGGGATGCCATTCTGTCGCTGCAGCTCAAGGAGGGTGTGCTTTGTGGTGTACGAGTGGCTGAAGTGCATGCAAAGTTTCCATTTTTAGGATGTCTTTCAGATGGGTGGAAGACTTCAAGAACCGCTTGACAACCAGATTGAACATGTGTGCCATGCAGGGCGCATGGCTCAGCCCTCCTTGACGCAGCGCCGACACCATATTCTTCCCGTTGTCTGTCACCATGGTTCCAATTTTGAGTTGTCGCAGAGAAAGCCAAGATTAGATTTCTCAATGAAAGGACACGGAGCAGTTCCTCCCCTGTGTGACTCCGTTCACCCAGGCAAACGAGATGCAGAAAAGCGTGACACCGCCATGCCCTGCACATGTGGTATGCTGAAGGGGCACTGTGAATTGTCCCTGCAGTGGAGGCTGAGGACACGGTTCAGAATGAGGAGGCAGAGGCGGACATTGTCGCAGGACCAACGGCGTGAGAATGTGGAGGCAGAAGTGGCGTCACCTGGCCAAGTTGCTGGTGTGGCTGTGCAGGAACCACATTCACCCAGTGGGCCGTAAAGGACATGTATTGTCCCTGACCATAGTTACAGCTCCACACATCCGCGCTGCCATGTACTTTGGCAGACACCACCAGGCTCAAGGACCGGCCCACCATTTGTTCTACATATGTGTGCAGGGCTGGAACTGACTTTTTGGCAAAGAAATGACGGCTTGGGACTCTCCACCTCGGCTCAGCACAAGCCATCAGTTCTCTGAAATGTACAGAGTCCACCACTTGGAAAGGAAGGGACTGCAGCACCAGCAACTTGGCCAGGAGCACATTCAGCTTCTGCGCCGTTGGATGAATGCATGCATACTGTTGTCTCTTGGCAATCGCTTTGGTGATCGATTGCTGACGGAATGAATGACGAGGAGTAGGTGGAGGAGCAGGAGCATCAGGACCAGCAGATGATGGGAAGGGCAGACAGCTCCCTTCGGCTGAGGTGGTGAAGCCTTGACTGCACGAAATTGGGCGCGTGCTACTGGGTGATGTAGCAGTTGCTGCGGCAGGCTGGACCACCACATCGGAGCCAGGGTTCTCCCAGGCCACCTTATGGTGACGCTGCATATGTTGACACAGGGCCATGGTGCCAACACTGGCACCCTGGCCACGCTTCACCTTCTGCCCACAGATTCTACAAATGGCCATGTTCACCTCCTCCCGCAGCTTAACAAAAAACTGCCACACCACTGAGTAGGTGATTTTACCCCTAACACTGCTCACTGACTGACTGCTACCGCTGCTGCTTACATGAACACCTGCACCGCTACTTTCCGGACAGGTAGGCTCCTGCGAAGTGGGTGGTCTACCCAGGGATTGTATGGCTCCCGACCTCCCACTGCTGCCACCCTGCTGACTCCCGGACACTCTAGTGACTTGCTGGCTCCGCCGCTGCCTCACGGGCAAGCTGCCACCCTCTTCTCCCGATGATGATGATGAAGCCCCTTATTCATCCGGCTCCCAAGTGCAATCAGCTACATCATCATCATCGAGTACTGTCTGCACGTCACTGATGTCATCCTCAAGGGTCTCTGGGTCAAGAGCCTGACCCCTGGTAACACCAGCTCCCACGCCACTCTCCTCATCACTACTTGCCCGCCTACCGGGGGAAGCGGCGGATGTCTCCTTCACATCTTGGCTGGCCAGTAACTGCTGACTGTCCTCTAGCAGCTCGTCCTCGCTGTATAGAGAAGCTGAGCCCACAGCATATAATACTTCTCTGGCTGAGGGAACAGAAAAGGACAGAGGCAGGTTGAGGACAGGTGAGGGCACAGGGCCTGCTCCTGGGCCATGCCAACTAAGGGTTGTGTCTGACAAACCCACCGACTCTTGGCTGGGGGTGTCTGATGTCACCTGGGATGAAGTGGATGACCGAGTCAACCATTCAAGAACCGCTGGGTTGCTGGTCAAGACACGACCGCTAGATGACACCGGGTAGCTCAGGCCTCTCGCTGCAACTCCTGCTGCCATGCCCCCTTACTCTGCTGCGACCTGTGCCTGTACCAGAAACATTTAGGCCTCTGCCACTCCCCTGTGGAGGGCCTGGCACTTCTCTGTCTGACATACTGTAAGATCAAATAAATAAAAAGGAAATTAAAACACATCAAAAAAGTCTGTAATTTTCTCACTTCACCACACAACGGTCTCCCACTAATACACGCCAAAATGGGCTTTTGAACATATAACTGCACCGCTGAACGGCAAATATATATTTTTTTTGCTACTAATACAAGCCAAAAAGGGCTTTAGAACATATAACTGCACCGCTGAACGGCAAATATATATTTTTTTGCCACGAATACACACCAAAAAGGGCTGTAATTTTCTCACTTCACCACACAATGGCAAATACTTTTTTTTGTGCCACTAATACACGCCGAAAAAGGGCTTTAGAACATATAACTGCACCGCTGAGCGGCAAACAGACCCATATTTTTTTCCACTTATACATGCCACAAAAGGCTTTAGAACATATAACTGCACTGCTGAACGGCAAATAATATATATATTTTTTGCCACTAATACATGCCAAAAAGGGCTTTAGAACATATAACTGCACCACTGAACGGCAAATAATATATATTTTTGTGCCACTAATACACGGCAGAAAGGGCTGTAATTTTCTCACTTCACCACACAACGGCTAATAAGACCTTTTTTCCCACTAATACAAGCCAAAAAATGCTTTAGAACATATAACTGCACCGCACTAGGGCAAATAAGACGTAGAAATATTTCCTTGTAATAAACGCTGTTAATGCCTGTATCACACAGCACTTGCACCCTAATAACAAGAACGGTTTGCTGGAATTACAGAGCTGTATAATGGCAATTTGGGTGCCCAGTCAGTGCAGTAAGGTGTAATAGGATTGTTCCTATTACCCAGGCTGTAACCTCCCCTACTGAACCCTGTTTTACACAAATGCTGTGGAATGATTCCTCCCTATCCTTTCCCTGAACTTCTATACAGCAAAATAAAAGTTTTAAAGTCTTTTCTACCACTGTCCCTAGCGCCTGCTGACGTCTCTCCCTGCACTAAGTAAGCTGGAAAATGGCTGAATCCAAGATGGCTAAGCTGCTAATTGGCTGCATGCATGGCATTGTGGGTGATCCCAGAGTTCCTTGCTCCATGTCCTGATTCCTGAAACATGCAGCAGCCATTTTAGTAAAAAAAAAAATGTGATTCGTTACCATAAAGCGTGAGGAAATTCGGATTCGGTGCCAATCAAATTTTTCCTGAAATTTGGATCGATTTCCACTTCATCAACTTCGATTCGCTCATCTCTAATTATAGTATGGAAATACGTGAGAGCTACGAAAATGTCACCAGAGATCCGTCAGAGAAACAGAAAAGAGCAAAAAACAGGATCCTGTAAAAAACTAACAAAAAAAAACAGATCCTGCTGCATGGATCCGGAGTCATTTTCATCTGAGATCCGTTTTTTTTAGTCTGAAAAAAAGAGATCTCAGACAGAAACAGCTAAAACAGATGGCAAATGCGCAACAGGATCCATTTTGTTTTTTACAGGATCCTGTTTTTTCTGTTCTTCTGATGGATCAGAAGAACGGAAAATGAAACGGAGATGTGAAATCTCCCTCAAAGGGGTATTCCGGTAGGTAAAAGTTATCCCCTATCCGCAGGATAGAATACCCCTTTAACAGATAAGGTTTAGTATATGAGGTTGTGACATGAAGTTTGTGGATGATGTTCAGCTGCCACCTAGTGGTTGAGAAGTGCTCAAAAATCACTTTGGAGCAATTCACAATGTTAAAAAATATAACACAAAGCAATACAGGCCTCCAAACCATCCCGGATCTAGCCGGACAATCTGAAATTACAGCCGCCATCCTGGGACGGATGCTGCACGTCACAATTTCAACTCTATCTGCATCCTCGATAGACTCTTCTCCACCGATCAGAAAGTGACAGCATATCCTTGTGACAGTCCATCACTTTATGTAATGGGAATAAGCCTTCAAAGAGTTAAAGTAAAATGGTGGCCATTATATTAAAACTCGATTTTACATAGTAACATGGTTTATAAGGCTGAAAAAATACATCTTTCCATCCAGTTCACATACCTCCGAACCTTGTAAATGAACAAAGAGGGACACATTGTGCGGCGGCGCACTTTGCGCCCGCAGCAAGTTTTTTCTGCACTAGGTCGCGCCTCTAACTCCACCCAAAACATAGCTATACACCTAATCCCACCCAGTCCCCTTAATGCCCCCACATAGTAATTATTCCCCCTTCGTGCCACCGCACAGTATTTATGCCTACATTGTGTCTTCACAGAATTATGCCCAGCTGTACCCCCAGTAATATGACCAGATATGTGCCCCCAGTAAAATGCCCAGCTGTGCCCCCAGTAATATGCCCAGCTGTGCCCCCATTAATATACCCACATTGTGCCCCCAGTAATATGCCCAGCTGTGCCCACAGTAATATGCCCACATTGTGCCCCGCAGTAATATGCCCACATTGTGGCCCTCACAGAAAGTAAAAAAAAAAAAAAGAGTATTTATAGTGGCTCGCCGACTCTACCAGCATAGAAATGGTGCTCTGATCTAAGTGACTCACCCCAGTCACTGAAAAACAGGAAAAATCTTAAAAATATAATAGGCAGGCACTTAACATCTGGTATACAGTACTTAAGTCAGATATGAATTGCTGTATACAAAATCCTAAAAATTCTGATTTATTCTGGGATGATCAAATACATATCAACTTAAAACCCCGTCATAAAATACATAAATAATACAATCCCCAATTTTTTTTAAAATTTTTAAAATAAAATGTGGTTGGATCCATATAGTTTTAAGGCATATATAGAATCGCAGGTTCAACGTGCCAAAATGTAGGTTTAAAAGAATATGTTGACTTCCAAAGAGCTTCATTTATGTACAGGATACATATATGAGACAGGGTGTATAGTTCTTTCTGATTATCCCCACAGTCCGGTATAGGTTTTAATACACATCCATATACATATTGTTAGTTTCAGCAATTCATTCACTCAAACAACTTGTTCGTTTTAGTTGTAAGGTTTCCGCATAAAACTTTGTTGGTGAGATCTGTGCAAAATGATGTAACAAAACACTTGATCCTCCAAGGAATGTATTATATGGTTTTGTTAATATACTCCTTCCATGAATGATCACAAACTTAAAAATGTGGCTGGCTTTCCATTATATTCATACATATGCAGAGTTTTATGGAGCAAAGTGTATTAGTGGGAGCGGGTGGTTAGTTTGGTTATCGTACTCACTATTAAGTTGTCCTTTATATTGCTGATTTCGGTGGCGGCCCACCCGATAATCGGCTCACTCACCCCGCTTCTTTCAATGGCTGTGTCCTCCGCAGCGCCGGCTGTTGAGTGCCGAGGTTGGCGTCCCACGTGATGTGGGTTGTATCACGTGACTGTTTTACCTTCGTATCAGCCGTTCATATACTTTCAATAGTTATGTCCCCCTTAGAAGTTGGCGTCCCATGTGGTGTGGGTTGTGTCACGTGGCTGTTTTGTCCTCGGATCGGCCATTCAGATGCTCCGCTGCTCCTGTAGTCCAAATATAATAAGCATTAGTGTTGATCACGAATATTCGAATTGCAAATTTATATTGCGAATATCGGCACTTCGAGAATTCGCGAATATTTAGAATATAGTGATATATATTCGTAATTTCGAATATTCGAGATTTTTTTTATCAGTACACATGATGCCTCCCTGCTTCTAGCTTGTGGGCCAATGAGAAGGCTGCAATATCTTTGACTTTAGGAGTAGTGTTGATTGCGAATTTTCGTAATGCGAATTTTCATATTGAGAATTTTCGTAATGCAAATTTTTGTAATGAGAATCAATAAGATCTCGAAAAATCTGATCCGATGGTATATTCTAACCCCCAGGCATTCCCATGGTGACGGGGACTCTTGTCGGGGAGGAGTATGCCAAAGTGGAACAACTGTATAGATTTTTTTTAAAAATCGAATATTCTAAAAAAACTAATATATTTGTTTTTTCGAATATTCGTAATATTCAAAAACAAGAATATATAGCAATATAGCAAATATTCGAAAAAAATAACTAGTCTAGAGCAATTTAGCTAATATAGTGCTATAATCTTCTTTGTCTTATGGTTGTAATTTTTTTCTCATTTGAAGTTCAGATTGGAAAAAAATTACAACTATTAAAAAAAAAGATTATAGCACCATATTAGCTAAATTGCTCTAGATTATTTTTTTTTTCGAATATTCGCTATATTGCTATATATTCTTGTTTTTGAATATTACGAATATTCTAAAAAATGAATATATTTGTTTTCTAGAATATTCATCTTTTTTTTTTTTATCTGTACAGCTGTTCCACTTTGGCATACTCCTCCCCAACAAGCGTCCCCATCACCATGGGAACGCCTGGGGGTTAGAATATACCATCGGATCTGAGTTTTCACGATTTCATTGATTCTCATTATGAAAATTCTCAATCAACACTACTCCTAACAAATATTCGAATTTGTGAATATTCAACGAATATTCTACAAAATATTTGCGAAATATTGCGAATTAGCATATGACCCCTGCCACTCATCACTAATAAGCAAAGGACCTTTAATGGATTAAGTTCTTCTAAATCAGATGTGGGTATTGGTGGGAGTCTGAGTTATTTTGCCAGACGTGTTTCGAGATACTCCGACCTCTTCCTCAGTGGCCATATTCTAAAATGCAAGACTTCCCTTTTTATACCCACACAAAACGCCACAAAAAACCCATCATGGAATTCCTTCATCAAAATGTTCGGCATTATAGTTGGGCACATATTGGCACAAAATAAAGTATCAACAACATTCTCTAGATTCATACCACTAGTCTTCTTAGTATATACTCATATATTTCATCTATTCCATATTGCTGATACAAAACACATATGTGATTTCCATGCGTTTTTTATGCGTTTTTTCATCTACATGTGTTTTTTCTTATTCAGTGCTGTTTTGTTTATACCTTTCTATTGCATATGTTCTTATTTCTAAAAATGTGTAATAAAATACAATAAAATACAATAAACTAAAATATATTTTCCTTGAGGTATATAGATCTGGGACCCCTATTAAATATACTTAGATAAATTTCCATTAACTGGGATATTGGATAAGCGTATTCTTACGATTAAATTGGCTTATTATTTATTCTTATTTTATGGAATCTTTCTAATAACTGGCTCCAATCTTATCCGGCTGTATTCCTTGACAACAAGTATGTCAGTAGATGTAATGAGGGTGGGGGCCTCCGGCCGAGGGGAGATCGGAGTTCTGGTAAACAGCCTGACGCCGATGTCCCGTCAGCGAATGGCACCCACCCCATTGTCTTATAGAAAACCGAAGAGTTCAAAGTCAGCATTTAGACCATCGGGTAACAGTGTATCAAAGTCATAAAATACGTCTAGATTCTTGTCTTGACATACGTGCAATGTGGTCACCCCCTCTCCACATCTCCGCTGCTCAAAGGCTACATATATTAATTTACTCGGATCTTTATCATGATACTGTTTAAAATGTTTAGATAGTGAATGTTTTTCATAGCCGTTTCTGATATTGGTCATATGTTCGGAAATTCTTTTTTTCAGTGATCTTTTGGTTCTCCCTTTGTATTGTTTTTTGCAGAGGCATTCAATTAAATATATGACATTAGATGACTCACAGGACAGAAAATCATTAATTTCATAGGTAAAAGTTATTTGTTGAGGAGATTTTAACGTTTTTTCTTGGAAACTTATTACATCTGTAGAAACCTTTCAGATTAAACCAGTTATGAAGGGTCCCATCTTTTTGTGCTTTTGTTTTAGTCTTTATTGTAGGTGCTACTTTCAATGCCAAATTAGGGGCTTTTGTGTATGTAATTTGAGGTGTATTAGTTCGAAGAGGGACAACTAGTTTGTCTTTTAGAACATGGTGCCAATGTCTTTTTATAATTGTTTCAACATTTTTGTGTTGGGCATTGTATGGTAAAATAATTCTTATGGGATCTTCCATTTCTTGATCTGTCTTTGTTAGATTTTCTTCTGACTTAAAGAAAAGGTCCCTATTCATATCTCTAACTTTGGCCAGAGATGTATCCAAAAGGCGAGATGGATAGTTTTTAACTAGGAATTGTTCCTTCATATGTAAGGCCTCTCTTTTGAAATCTTCCTCTATAGTGCAGTTTCTCTTTAGACATCTGAATTATCCCTTAGGGACATTAAGTATCCATTTTGGTAGCTGGCAGCTAAAGTGGAGTATATGGCTATTTTTTTACACAGATTTTAGATGGTTAGTTTGTGTTTTTATGGTTAAATCAAGGCATTCTATCTGATGTCTACAAATGTTTGATGTAAATTTTAAGTTATTTTAATTAATCTCATTTAGAAAGGCACTTAGTTCACTTCCCGTTTTTTGCCAAATAAATATAATATTGTCTATATATCTGTGCCATAGCACTAGGTTCTCCCCCAGTTTAGGCGCAATATATTGGTCTTCCCACTGCGCCATAAATAAATTAGCATAACTGGGGGTGAACCTAGTGCCCATGGCGGTTCCTCTTACTTGGAGGTAAAAGTCAGACTCATATGCAAAATAATTATGGGTTAAAATGAATTGAACTCCTTCGGCTATGTATTCTATTTGTTCTTTTTGTAAATGACCATGTATTTCCAGTTGTTTTTTTAGGGCCTGTATTCCTTGTTCATGATCTATTATTGTATATAAAGAGTTTACATCTAGGGTACCTAGTATCCAGTGAGGTTTGTACTGTATATTCTCAATTATTCCAAGTATATCCAATCCTTTTCCGGTGTTCCGGAATTTTCTGCTACCCGGAATTTTTTGCTACCCACGTGACTTCCGTTAGTGACGTGGGAGGTGTGTCTCTCACCTCGGCTTCTCATTGGCTCTGCCGGGGGGTTTTCGGCGCAGGCGCGGAGGATTCACCCATAGCGTGAACGCGCCGAGGGTAGCATTAAATTCCGGGCCACTGCGCATGCGCGAAAAAGACGGCCGAAGGTAGCAGAAATTCCGGGTAGCAGAAAATTCCGGAACATTGGCATATTCCTTAAGTGTGTTACTATATTCCTTGATAGGATCTTTCTGTAATCGTCTATATGTAGTTGTGTCTGATAGTTGTTTCATACATTCCATAGTTTATTGTTGTGTGTCTAATATTACAATAGCCCCACCTTTGTCAGCTGGTCGTATAATAATATTTTCTTTCTGTTGTAATTCTTTGATAGTCAGAATTTCCTGTGCGGTAAGGTTGTTTAATTTCCTTGACCCTCCTCCTAATTTCTTTATGTCAGTTTCTACATTTCTCCGATAAGTCGCAATTTCTTGTCCGATTTCCTGTCTAGGATAGGTTTTTGTTTTTTTGTTTTAGATTAGTGTATTGATAGGTATCTATTTTAACATAATATTATTGGATTTTTTATTTTATTTTTTCAAACATAATTTTCTTATACATTTTTTATATTCCAATAAGCGTGTCAAATCTGTTCAGGTGAGTTGTGGGTGCAAATTTTAATCCTTTATTAAGTAGACTAGATTGTGCTGGTGTAAGCGTAATTGAGCTTTAATTTACAAGTCCTCGCTTGCTTTTATCTCGGTCTGTAGTTTCTTCTTTCTCTCTTTTCCCTTTCCTCTCCGTGTCTTCAGTTTTTTGAATCCTGTGTCTGTGGATGATAGTGGTGGTTCCCTGTTTGTGTCTCCACTTTTACATAATCCTGATGTGAATACCTCATGTGATATATTTTCTGTGTGTGCTGATTCTGATTTTTGATTGCCATCCCTGCATCTTAGGTTGTATTTGTGACCCACCAGTGCCGATTGTTGATATCTTTGATCTAGTGGTGATTGTCGTGTTGAACGACTCCTTATCCTGTGGTGTGGGGGTGTTCTGTCTAAAAAACAGGGGATTAGTTAGTGCCTCATATCTATTAGTGGTAAGAATATTATATCGTACATGCTCCTGATTATCATTATGTTTTTGAGTGTGTGCATTGTTGTGCTGTTCTGTTTGTTGTACATCTTCTTGTGTTTTTTGTGTTTCATTTCTGATGAGATTTCTAATCTTTTTACTTTTTTTGGTAATAATCTCCTGTTCTACTGTTCCTAGGTTATTGCACATTTTTTCTTGCCAGCTGTTATACTCATCGTTTTGTGGGAATTTTTCTATTATTTCCTTTATTTGGTTTATTTTTTTCTGTTGTTTCTTCTAAAATTTGGGTCCTCGTTTTGATAATCAACTGAATTCTTGAATTCATCGTAGATCATAGATCTTGTGCTGGAGTGAATATTAGAAACGGCTATGAAAAACATTCACTATCTAAACATTTTAAACAGTATCATGATAAAGATCCGAGTAAATTAATATATGTAGCCTTTGAGAAGCGGAGATGTGGAGAGGGGGTGACCACATTGCACGTATGTCAAGACAAGAATCTAGACGTATTTATGACTTTGATACACTGTTACCAGCAGTGCTCTCCCTGAACTGACATCCCCCTTATCTGCCGACCTTGCAAATTTTTTGGGGGTGTGTCAGATCAGGGCTAGCCTCCCTGGCACTCTTCCCTCTACCCCACTTTCTAACTGTTATCCAGCTAGTTACCTCACTTTCCTGAGCCTCCTCGCTACCACCCTCCCCCACATCTACCCCATAGAGGGCTTGCTCAGTGAGCAGCAAACTCTGTTCCAAATTGCCAATGCTTCTCAGTGTCGAAACTCACCCGGTTAGATACACGATGTGCGATTCCAAACAGGCAATTTGCTCACATTTGAAACAAAGATATGCACCCTCAAATGGATTTTGAAGCCTGGACGCCATCATGGCAACAGCTGATAAATATTAGACGCCCGGAGGAATAAGACATCAGACACAGAATGCAGATGATTCTTTATGATCAGTAGAACCGCAGGCTCAGGAAATAACGTCTAATTAATAATCCTGATTATTTTCACGGGAGTGCAAGGATGACACATTCCCAACCATGACGGCTAAGCATGAGGCTGGCACCGCATACTGAACCAAAGTCCTAGCTTCGCTGTCCACACTTGGGCTCCACAAGATCTTTCCTTCATCACCTAGTGTCCATACGAAGAAGGTCTACCCATGGAAGTAGATTGTGCACAGCTTGACCATTGACACACCTGAAAATTTGAAATGCAAGAGCAATTATCATTACACAGGTTTCTTAAAGGGATATTCTCATCTCAACATTTAAGGGACAGTATATCCACAGGGGGTGGGACCCGCACCTATTTCAAGAATAGGGGATCTCCAACCATCCTCTCTTGACTTGACTGAGTGGAGAGGTGGCCAGTATGCAGGGCTTTCTCCATTTACTTCTTTGGGAGTTTATGAAAATAGCAAAGCATGCTTACTAGGCTTATTTTGGAGGGGAGAAGCACATGCGCGGCCACCTCTCCATTCACAGCAGGTGCGCCAAATTTAATGAACAATGTGTGACATTTGATAAATGTGGTGCAATTATGCCACTGCAGACTCCTGAAAAATGACTTAGAAAAATTCCCTCATGATAAATCTCCCCCAATCACTGCCAGACCCCATTGACTATAATCCGACCCGGCAGGGATCCAGCCTGTCTCCAGCATTAGTGACGGAATTTGGCCAGACTAAAAAATCTTGCTTGCACTAGTTTTTGTCTGTCCGAATCCCGGCACTCATGCCGCAAACCGTCTGGATCCCATTATAGTCAATGGGTTCCAGTGGTGAACGGCAATATCCAGTTATACTGGATATTGCCGGACCCCAAAGCAGAGCAGGAGTGGATAGGATGTTGTCAGTAAAAAAGAACATTGGCCCACCGGGAAAATTCCCGGTAATATCCAGTTATACTGGATATTGCCGGACCCCAAAGCAGAGCAGGAGTGGATAGGATGTTGTCAGTAAAAAAGAACATTGGCCCACCGGGAAAATTCCCGGTAATTTTCATTGCCAAATCTGCCCCTGGGAGGAGGGACAGAGGTGGGATGCAAAATGGCAGAAGCTGGGTGGAGGGCAGGATAGATGCAGTAGGTGGACAGGGGTTCTGTCAGGAGGCAAGAGAGAAACTGGGTGGCAGGGCTCTGGGTGTAGGAGGAGAGGGCAGGTGGAAGGGGTGGTGGTGGGGAGGTCACAGGTGGAGACAGTAGGTGTGCATGGGGACAACGTAAAAAATCATTGCATTGAATGTGCTACCTGACTACTTATAGTTCCGGGTTTTAAGATCTTCCATTTATGCAGCATGCCTGGATAAAGTCTCCTTCTCCTCTTCATATACGCCACCCACGTCTCCTGTACAGTCCCCAGAAAAAGATAAAGTAAAATTAATTCAGATCCCAAACCAGACCCCTAAATTTATTCATACCCCAGAAAAGTTCCCTCAGTTCCCTTAATAAATTACGACCTCTGACACAAACCCAAATACAATTACCGCCCCAGACAGATCCAATAATTAATTTACATACCTGACCAGCCCCAAAATTGATTTAGATGCCCCTCCTCCCCTCTGTACACAAGGTCATGCTGAAATCGTATTGTGGTGGACATCAAGAGGTCAGCAAACGGGCCACTTTTTGAAAAAAAAAAATTCTATCTGGGGCCACTATCTCCAGTACACTTCTGATGAGGACCCTGCTTGTAAATCCATAACTTTTCAACAAGCTGCACTCACAGCAGATGCTGTATACCGGCTGTAGTATATTACCATTGGTCAGCATAGAAATCCAGACTGATTTTGTAATGAAGTGTTATTCTGCATAGCACGGTGCAGATAAGTCCTGGTACTCACCCGCCGATACCTTGTGTTCCACCGCATAGCTGTAGTTCTTTCTCCAAACTTCTTCTAATATATAAGGCAGTTCTTCCTGGAAACCCCGGGGACAGCTCATAAAATACCCAGATGGATTGTGAAATTCAATGACGGACAGAAATTTTTATTATTGACTCTTCTTTCTTCCTGATTTGGAGGTATAACTGAGTATCTGGTGGAATTTACATGGCTTGTCATACCAGGCATTGTGCAACATGACAACTTGAGAAGCCTTATTATTATTACTGAGTCGGCTGGCTACCCAATCCTCCGTGATGCTAGCCGGTCAGCACGGTGGGGGTGATTTATCAAAACTTGTTTAAAGGAACTGGCTTAGTTTCCCCTAGCAACCAATCAGATTGATCTTTTAATTTTCGAAAGGGGCTCCTATAAATGAAAGGTGGAATGCTATGGGCAACTAAGCCAATTTTCCTTTGCATCGGTTCTGATAAATCTCCCCCTGTGTCTTGTTCACGTACAGCGCTACAACAAGCTTGATGGTTACAGTGCTCAGATGAGGCACAAAATCTTTACAGTTACATTACACACCAATGGACACAAATGGACTATAACAAGTGGGTGAGTCAATCTCTAACTTAGGTGTGGACTCGCCATAGACCCTACAGGAAAACTTCCTGTTGGGCTGATGCTCAGAGGGCCACTCAAGCCCGTCAGCTGGATATATAATGATCTCATGCTATCAGCAGCATTAAATGCTAAGAACATCAGGTACTTATGCACTTGGCTGGTGCCCTCCTGAACTCAGCTGTATCGTCCTCCTCAGGACTGTGATACTGCGGTGTGGGTTGGTTCTGCAGGGGCAGTATTTTGTGCTGCACTGTGGTATTTGGTTCTGCTGGGGCAGTATATTGTGCTGCACTGTGGTATTTGGTTCTGCTGGGGCAGTATATTGTGCTGCACTGTGGTATTTGGCTCTGCTGGGGCAGTATTATTGTGCTGCACTATGGTATTTGGTTCTGCTGGGGCGGTATATTGTGCTGCACTGTGGTATTTGGTTCTGCTGGGGCAGTATATTGTGCTGCACTGTGGTATTCGGTCCTGCTGGGGCAGTATATTGTGCTGCACTGTTGTATTTGGTTCTGCTGGGGCAGTATTATGTGCTGCACTGTGGTATTTGGCTCTGCTGGGGCAGTATATTGTGCTGCACTGTGGTATTTGGTTCTGCTGGGGCAGTATTATGTGCTGCACTGTGGTATTTGGCTCTGCTGGGGCGGTATATTGTGCTGCACTGTGGTATTTGGTTCTGCTGGGGCAGTATATTGTGCTGCACTGTGGTATTTGGTTCTGCTGGGGCAGTATATTGTGCTGCACTGTGGTAGTTGGTGCTGTTGGGGCAGTATATTGTGCTGCACTGTGGTATTTGGTTCTGCTGGGGCAGTATATTGTGCTGCACTGTGGTATTTGGTTCTGCTGGGGCAGTATATTGTGCTGCACTGTGGTATTTGGTTCTGCTGGGGCGGTATATTGTGCTGCACTGTGGTATTTGGTTCTGCTGGGGCAATATATTGTGCTGCACTGTGGTATTTGGTTCTGCTGGAGCAGTATATTGTGCTGCACTGTGGTATCTGGTTCTGCTGGGGCGGTATATTGTGCTGCACTGTGGTATTTGGTTCTGCTGGAGCAGTATATTGTGCTGCACTGTGGTATCTGGTTCTGCTGGGGCGGTATATTATGCTGCACTGTGGTATTTGGTTCTGCTGGGGCGGTATATTGTGCTGCACTGTGGTATTTGGTTCTGCTGGAGCAGTATATTGTGCTGCACTGTGGTATCTGGTTCTGCTGGGGCGGTATATTATGCTGCACTGTGGTATTTGGTTCTGCTGGGGCAGTATTTTGTGCTTCACTGTGGTATTTGGTTCTGCTGGGGCGGTATATTGTGCTGCACTGTGGTATTTGGTTCTGCTGGGGCAGTATATTGTGCTTCACTGTGGTATTTGGTTCTGCTGGGGCGGTATATTGTGCTGCACTGTGGTATTTGGTTCTGCTGGGGCGGTATTTTGTTTTGCACTGCAGTATTGCTGATACCGTCTACTTCTGTTGTCCCGCCTTCTGTGAAATTGGACCCATCTACAACATGGGGCCACTTTTAGTTTTTTTTCCAGGTCCGGTCTGCCTCTGGTTCCAGTTCACTCCATAAGAGCCCCACCCCAAAATGTCACGTCACACAGGCCTCTTCTGGATGCTCCTCACCGTATGACTGGTGGACGGTTCTCAGTAACCTAGGCCCTGCTCCTAAGGCCCCTTTCACACGGGCGAGAATTCCGTGCGGGTGCAATGCGTGAGGTGAACGCATTGCACCCGCACTAAATCCGGACCCATTCACTTCAATGAGCGGTGATTTTCACGCATCACTTGTGATGAGCGCGATGACGTCACCGAAGGTCCTTTTCCAGCCAGGTCCTGCAAGAAGAAGACGAGCCGGGCTGCGCGATCAAGTGGATGAGGTGAGTTACATTTATTTTATTTTTTTTAACCCCACAATGGACCTTTTACTTAGCATTCTGTATTAAGAATGCTATTATTTTCCCTTAAAACCATGTTATAATGTAAAATAATAAAATATACAGAACACCAATCCCAAACCCGAACTTCAGTGAAGAAGTCTGGGTTCGGGTCTAGGTACCACAGTCAGTTTTTTATCACGCGCGTGCAAAAGGCATTGCACCTGCGCGATAAAAACTGAACATCGGAACGCAATCGCAGTCAAAACTGACTGCAATTGCGTACCTACTCGCACGATTTTCCCTGATCGCAGATGCAACGCATCCGGACCTAATCCGGACACGCTCATCTGCAAGGGGCCTAAGATCCCTCACCACGTCACTCCTTCCACTAATGATTCCTTTCAGTCCATTGTACCTCAGGCCTGAACGGACCAGTCCTCTCCTTAGGCCT
The DNA here is from genome assembly GCF_905171765.1 of Bufo bufo. Classification (NCBI taxonomy): domain Eukaryota; kingdom Metazoa; phylum Chordata; class Amphibia; order Anura; family Bufonidae; genus Bufo; species Bufo bufo. The sequence goes on along the minus strand of NC_053394.1, from coordinate 362,727,925 downwards.
CAGGTATTCTCACACAGCACCCAACTCTTCCACGGTCATCAAGTGGTCACTTGTGTCACCATGTTCTCTCAAGGCAACCTTCCAGGCCTTCTACAGTGAAGCTCCCCTCCAGACGCTCACCCAAGCTGACCTGACAACCCTCCGTACAGCTGTCTCCAGGCCTGTGCCGGTCTAATCCCACTGAATGACAATGGGACTAATCCTTGTGCAGATCTCCTGGCAGAAATCAAAGTGTCCATGGATAGATTTAATGAAGGATACCCCTTGGCAAATCCTGAACGTGTGAACATAGCCTTATGGCTGAACTGCAGAAGGTAGAAAAAAGGGGCAGAGGCAGGTGGTCTCTGTGCTATGGTGATTATGAACAGCACATCAAAGCCTCTGTGGAGGCTCCTAATACAGAGGTGATCCCAGCATTGCAGAGGTCTAGTGTCTACACACTGACACACAGTACACACTGACATGTATACTGTACATACCTACACACTGACACACATGTACACACTGACATATATACTGTACATACCTACACACTGACACACAGTACACACTGACATGGATACTGTACATACCTACACACTGACACACATGTGCACACTGACATATATACTGTACATACCTACACACTGACACACATGTACACACTGACATGTATACTGTACATACCTACACACTGACACACATGTACACACAGACATATATACTGTACATACCTACACACTGACACACATGTGCACACTGACATATATACTGTACATACCTACACACTGACACACATGTACACACTGACATGTATACTGTACATACCTACACACTGACACACATGTACACACAGACATATATACTGTACATACCTACACACTGACACACATGTACACACTGACATATATACTGTACATACCTACACACTGACACACATGTACACACAGACATATATACTGTCCATACCTACACACTGACACACATGTACACACTGACATATATACTGTACATACCTACACACTGACACACATGTACACACTGACATATATACTGTACATACCTACACACTGACACACATGTACACACTGACATATATACTGTACATACCTACACACTGACACACATGTACACACAGACATATATACTGTACATACCTACACACTGACACACATGTACACACTGACATGTATACTGTACATACCTACACACTGACACACATGTACACACTGACATATATACTGTACATACCTACACACTGACACACATGTACACACTGACATATATACTGTACATACCTACACACTGACACACATGTACACACAGACATATATACTGTACATACCTACACACTGACACACATGTACACACTGACATGTATACTGTACATACCTACACACTGACACACATGTACACACTGACATATATACTGTACATACCTACACACTGACACACATGTACACACTGACATGTATACTGTACATACCTACACACTGACACACATGTACACACAGACATATATACTGTACATACCTACACACTGACACACATGTACACACAGACATATATACTGTCCATACCTACACACTGACACACATGTACACACTGACATATATACTGTACATACCTACACACTGACACACATGTACACACAGACATATATACTGTACATACCTACACACTGACACACATGTACACACTGACATATATACTGTCCATACCTACACACTGACACACATGTACACACTGACATGTATACTGTACATACCTACACACTGACACACATGTACACACTGACATATATACTGTACATACCTACACACTGACACACATGTACACACTGACATATATACTGTACATACCTACACACTGACACACATGTACACACAGACATATATACTGTACATACCTACACACTGACACACATGTACACACTGACATGTATACTGTACATACCTACACACTGACACACATGTACACACAGACATATATACTGTACATACCTACACACTGACACACATGTACACACTGACATGTATACTGTACATACCTACACACTGACACACATGTACACACAGACATATATACTGTACATACCTACACACTGACACACATGTACACACTGACATGTATACTGTACATACCTACACACTGACACACATGTACACACTGACATGTATACTGTACATACCTACACACTGACACACATGTACACACAGACATATATACTGTACATACCTACACACTGACACACATGTACACACAGACATATATACTGTACATACCTACACACTGACACACATGTACACACTGACATATATACTGTACATACCTACACACTGACACACATGTACACACTGACATATATACTGTCCATACCTACACACTGACACACATGTACACACAGACATATATACTGTCCATACCTACACACTGACACACATGTACACACTGACATATATACTGTACATACCTACACACTGACACACATGTACACACTGACATGTATACTGTACATACCTACACACTGACACACATGTACACACTGACATATATACTGTCCATACCTACACACTGACACACATGTACACACTGACATATATACTGTACATACCTACACACTGACACACATGTACACACAGACATATATACTGTCCATACCTACACACTGACACACATGTACACACTGACATATATACTGTACATACCTACACACTGACACACATGTACACACAGACATATATACTGTACATACCTACACACTGACACACATGTACACACAGACATATATACTGTACATACCTACACACTGACACACATGTACACACTGACATATATACTGTCCATACCTACACACTGACACACATGTACACACAGACATATATACTGTACATACCTACACACTGACACACATGTACACACTGACATATATACTGTACATACCTACACACTGACACACATGTACACACTGACATATATACTGTCCATACCTACACACTGACACACATGTACACACAGACATATATACTGTACATACCTACACACTGACACACATGTACACACTGACATCTATACTGTACATACCTACACACATGTACACACTGACATGTATACTGTACATACATACACACTGACACACATGTACACACTGACATGTATACTGTCCATACCTACACACTGACACACATGTACACACTGACATATATACTGTACATACCTACACACTGACACACATGTACACACTGACATGTATACTGTACATACCTACACACTGACACACATGTACACACTGACATATATACTGTCCATACCTACACACTGACACACATGTACACACTGACATATATACTGTACATACCTACACACTGACACACATGTACACACAGACATATATACTGTACATACCTACACACTGACACACATGTACACACTGACATATATACTGTCCATACCTACACACTGACACACATGTACACACAGACATATATACTGTACATACCTACACACTGACACACATGTACACACTGACATATATACTGTACATACCTACACACTGACACACATGTACACACTGACATATATACTGTCCATACCTACACACTGACACACATGTACACACAGACATATATACTGTACATACCTACACACTGACACACATGTACACACTGACATGTATACTGTACATACCTACACACATGTACACACTGACATGTATACTGTACATACATACACACTGACACACATGTACACACTGACATGTATACTGTCCATACCTACACACTGACACACATGTACACACTGACATATATACTGTACATACCTACACACTGACACACATGTACACACTGACATGTATACTGTACATACCTACACACTGACACACATGTACACACTGACATATATACTGTCCATACCTACACACTGACACACATGTACACACTGACATATATACTGTACATACCTACACACTGACACACATGTACACACAGACATATATACTGTCCATACCTACACACTGACACACATGTACACACTGACATATATACTGTACATACCTACACACTGACACACATGTACACACAGACATATATACTGTACATACCTACACACTGACACACATGTACACACAGACATATATACTGTACATACCTACACACTGACACACATGTACACACTGACATATATGCTGTCCATACCTACACACTGACACACATGTACACACAGACATATATACTGTACATACCTACACACTGACACACATATACACACTGACATATATACTGTACATACCTACACACTGACACACATGTACACACTGACATATATACTGTCCATACCTACACACTGACACACATGTACACACAGACATATATACTGTACATACCTACACACTGACACACATGTACACACTGACATGTATACTGTTTATACCTACACACTGACACACATGTACACACTGACATATATACTGTACATACCTACACACATGTACACACTGACACACATGTACACACTGACATGTATACTGTTTATACCTACACACTGACACACATGTACACACTGACATATATACTGTACATACCTACACACATGTACACACTGACACACATGTACACACTGACATATATACTGTACATACCTACACACTGACACACATGTACACACTGACATGTATACTGTACATACCTACACACTGACACACATGTACACACTGACATATATACTGTACATACCTACACACTGACACACATGTACACACTGACATATATACTGTACATACCTACACACTGACACACATGTACACACTGACACACATGTACACACTGACATATATACTGTACATACCTACACACTGACACACATGTACACACTGACATGTATACTGTACATACCTACACACTGACACACATGTACACACTGACATATATACTGTACATACCTACACACTGACACACATGTACACACTGACATGTATACTGTACATACCTACACACTGACACACATGTACACACTGACATGTATACTGTACATACCTACACACTGACACACATGTACACACTGACATATATATTGTACATACCTACACACTGACACACATGTACACACTGACATGTATACTGTACATACCTACACACTGACACACATGTACACACTGACATGTATACTGTACATACCTACACACTGACACACATGTACACACTGACATATATACTGTACATACCTACACACTGACACACATGTACACACTGACATATATACTGTACATACCTACACACTGACATACATGTACACACTGACATGTATACTGTACATACCTACACACTGACACACATGTACACACTGACATATATACTGTACATACCTACACACTGACACACTGACATGTATACTGTACATACCTACACACTGACACACATGTACACACTGACATATATACTGTACATACCTACACACTGACACACTGACATGTATACTGTACATACCTACACACTGACACACATGTACACACTGACACACATGTACACACTGACATATATACTGTACATACCTACACACTGACACACATGTACACACTGACATGTATACTGTACATACCTACACACTGACACACATGTACACACTGACATGTATACTGTACATACCTACACACTGACATATGTACACACTGACATATATACTGTACATACCTACACACTGACACACATGTACACACTGACATATATACTGTACATACCTACACACTGACACACATGTACACACTGACATGTATACTGTACATACCTACACACATGTACACACTGACATGTATACTGTACATACATACACACTGACACACATGTACACACTGACATGTATACTGTCCATACCTACACACTGACACACATGTACACACAAACATATATACTGTACATACCTACACACTGACACACATGTACACACTGACATGTATACTGTACATACCTACACACTGACACACATGTACACACTGACATGTATACTGTCCATACCTACACACTGACACACATGTACACACAGACATATATACTGTACATACCTATACACTGACACACATGTACACACTGACATGTATACTGTACATACCTACACACTGACACACATGTACACACAGACATATATACTGTACATACCTACACACTGACACACATGTACACACAGACATATATACTGTACATACCTACACACTGACACACATGTACACACTGACATATATACTGTACATACCTACACACTGACACACATGTACACACTGACATATATACTGTCCATACCTACACACTGACACACATGTACACACAGACATATATACTGTCCATACCTACACACTGACACACATGTACACACTGACATATATACTGTACATACCTACACACTGACACACATGTACACACTGACATGTATACTGTACATACCTACACACTGACACACATGTACACACTGACATATATACTGTCCATACCTACACACTGACACACATGTACACACTGACATATATACTGTACATACCTACACACTGACACACATGTACACACAGACATATATACTGTCCATACCTACACACTGACACACATGTACACACTGACATATATACTGTACATACCTACACACTGACACACATGTACACACAGACATATATACTGTACATACCTACACACTGACACACATGTACACACAGACATATATACTGTACATACCTACACACTGACACACATGTACACACTGACATATATACTGTCCATACCTACACACTGACACACATGTACACACAGACATATATACTGTACATACCTACACACTGACACACATGTACACACTGACATATATACTGTACATACCTACACACTGACACACATGTACACACTGACATAAAAACTGTCCATACCTACACACTGACACACATGTACACACAGACATATATACTGTACATACCTACACACTGACACACATGTACACACTGACATCTATACTGTACATACCTACACACATGTACACACTGACATGTATACTGTACATACATACACACTGACACACATGTACACACTGACATGTATACTGTCCATACCTACACACTGACACACATGTACACACTGACATATATACTGTACATACCTACACACTGACACACATGTACACACTGACATGTATACTGTACATACCTACACACTGACACACATGTACACACTGACATATATACTGTCCATACCTACACACTGACACACATGTACACACTGACATATATACTGTACATACCTACACACTGACACACATGTACACACAGACATATATACTGTACATACCTACACACTGACACACATGTACACACTGACATATATACTGTCCATACCTACACACTGACACACATGTACACACAGACATATATACTGTACATACCTACACACTGACACACATGTACACACTGACATATATACTGTACATACCTACACACTGACACACATGTACACACTGACATATATACTGTCCATACCTACACACTGACACACATGTACACACAGGCATATATACTGTACATACCTACACACTGACACACATGTACACACTGACATGTATACTGTACATACCTACACACATGTACACACTGACATGTATACTGTACATACATACACACTGACACACATGTACACACTGACATGTATACTGTCCATACCTACACACTGACACACATGTACACACTGACATATATACTGTACATACCTACACACTGACACACATGTACACACTGACATGTATACTGTACATACCTACACACTGACACACATGTACACACTGACATATATACTGTCCATACCTACACACTGACACACATGTACACACTGACATATATACTGTACATACCTACACACTGACACACATGTACACACTGACATGTATACTGTACATACCTACACACTGACACACATGTACACACTGACATATATACTGTCCATACCTACACACTGACACACATGTACACACTGACATATATACTGTACATACCTACACACTGACACACATGTACACACAGACATATATACTGTCCATACCTACACACTGACACACATGTACACACTGACATATATACTGTACATACCTACACACTGACACACATGTACACACAGACATATATACTGTACATACCTACACACTGACACACATGTACACACAGACATTTATACTGTACATACCTACACACTGACACACATGTACACACTGACATATATGCTGTCCATACCTACACACTGACACACATGTACACACAGACATATATACTGTACATACCTACACACTGACACACATGTACACACTGACATATATACTGTACATACCTACACACTGACACACATGTACACACTGACATATATACTGTCCATACCTACACACTGACACACATGTACACACAGACATATATACTGTACATACCTACACACTGACACACATGTACACACTGACATGTATACTGTTTATACCTACACACTGACACACATGTACACACTGACATATATACTGTACATACCTACACACATGTACACACTGACACACATGTACACACTGACATGTATACTGTTTATACCTACACACTGACACACATGTACACACTGACATATATACTGTACATACCTACACACATGTACACACTGACACACATGTACACACTGACATATATACTGTACATACCTACACACTGACACACATGTACACGCTGACATGTATACTGTACATACCTACACACTGACACACATGTACACACTGACATATATACTGTACATACCTACACACTGACACACATGTACACACTGACATATATACTGTACATACCTACACACTGACACACATGTACACACTGACACACATGTACACACTGACATATATACTGTACATACCTACACACTGACACACATGTACACACTGACATGTATACTGTACATACCTACACACTGACACACATGTACACACTGACATATATACTGTACATACCTACACACTGACACACATGTACACACTGACATGTATACTGTACATACCTACACACTGACACACATGTACACACTGACATGTATACTGTACATACCTACACACTGACACACATGTACACACTGACATATATATTGTACATACCTACACACTGACACACATGTACACACTGACATGTATACTGTACATACCTACACACTGACACACATGTACACACTGACATGTATACTGTACATACCTACACACTGACACACATGTACACACTGACATATATACTGTACATACCTACACACTGACACACATGTACACACTGACATATATACTGTACATACCTACACACTGACATACATGTACACACTGACATGTATACTGTACATACCTACACACTGACACACATGTACACACTGACATATATACTGTACATACCTACACACTGACACACTGACATGTATACTGTACATACCTACACACTGACACACATGTACACACTGACATATATACTGTACATACCTACACACTGACACACTGACATGTATACTGTACATACCTACACACTGACACACATGTACACACTGACACACATGTACACACTGACATATATACTGTACATACCTACACACTGACACACATGTACACACTGACATGTATACTGTACATACCTACACACTGACACACATGTACACACTGACATGTATACTGTACATACCTACACACTGACATATGTACACACTGACATATATACTGTACATACCTACACACTGACACACATGTACACACTGACATATATACTGTACATACCTACACACTGACACACATGTACACACTGACATGTATACTGTACATACCTACACACATGTACACACTGACATGTATACTGTACATACATACACACTGACACACATGTACACACTGACATGTATACTGTCCATACCTACACACTGACACACATGTACACACAAACATATATACTGTACATACCTACACACTGACACACATGTACACACTGACATGTATACTGTACATACCTACACACTGACACACATGTACACACTGACATGTATACTGTCCATACCTACACACTGACACACATGTACACACAGACATATATACTGTACATACCTACACACTGACACACATGTACACACTGACATGTATACTGTCCATACCTACACTGACACACATGTACACACAGACATATATACTGTACATACCTACACACTGACACACATGTACACACTGACATATATACTGTCCATACCTACACACTGACACACATGTACACACTGACATATATACTGTACATACCTACACACTGACACACATGTACACACTGACATGTATACTGTACATACCTACACACTGACACACATGTTCACACTGACATATATACTGTACATACCTACACACTGACACACATGTACACACTGACATGTATACTGTACATACCTACACACTGACACACATGTACACACTGACATGTATACTGTACATACCTACACACTGACACACATGTACACACAGACATATATACTGTACATACCTACACACTGACACACATGTACACACAGACATATATACTGTACATACCTACACACTGACACATATGTACACACTGACATATATACTGTCCATACCTACACACTGACACACATGTACACACTGACATGTATACTGTACATACCTACACACTGACACACATGTACACACTGACATGTATACTGTACATACCTACACACTGACACACATGTACACACAGACATATATACTGTACATACCTACACACTGACACATATGTACACACTGACATATATACTGTCCATACCTACACACTGACACACATGTACACACTGACATATATACTGTACATACCTACACACTGACACACATGTACACACAGACATATATACTGTACATACCTACACACTGACACACATGTACACACAGACATATATACTGTACATACCTACACACTGACACATATGTACACACTGACATATATACTGTCCATACCTACACACTGACACACATGTACACACTGACATATATACTGTACATACCTACACACTGACACACATGTACACACTGACATATATACTGTACATACCTACACACTGACACACATGTACACACAGACATATATACTGTCCATACCTACACACTGACACACATGTACACACAGACATATATACTGTCCATACCTACACACTGACACATATGTACACACTGACATATATACTGTCCATACCTACACACTGACACACATGTACACACTGACATATATACTGTACATACCTACACACTGACACACATGTACACACTGACATATATACTGTACATACCTACACACTGACACACATGTACACACAGACATATATACTGTACATACCTACACACTGACACACATGTACACACTGACATATATACTGTACATACCTACACACTGACACACATGTACACACAGACATATATACTGTACATACCTACACACTGACACACATGTACACACTGACATATATACTGTCCATACCTACACACTGACACACATGTACACACTGACATGTATACTGTACATACCTACACACTGACACACATGTACACACTGACATATATACTGTACATACCTACACACTGTGACACATGTATGCAGTACATATATTCATACACACTGACACACACTATGAACACATATACACTGTACATACGTTCATACACACATCTACATGTGACACATGTATATTATACATCTATTCAAACACATGTATACAGTACATATATTCATACACACAGGCACACACGTATATTGTACATACACACATCTACACAGTGACACACATGTAGACCCTGACCCGCATGCCTAAGCTTTTACATGGGCCGCTGCCTGGCTATAGATTAGGGATGCCGCCCATAGACAATAAAGTCAGTCGATCGGTGCTCGTTTAAGGGGCTTCACACCAGCCAAAGCAAACTGAAGGAGGGACAGGTGATCATTAGTACGATCATTCATCCCTACTCTTCTTGCATACTCAGCAGCACGCTCCCGGTTTATGTTGGACATCGTGCTTCTGACCAGCGACCATTTTTATGCCCAACTAAAGGTTGTGATCAGCTGAGTGTTTTTTTATGAACGCTTCTTTAGCCAATCATTGGCTCATCTAAAAGAGCACTAAAGTAGCAGAAGCATTGCCCCCTGCCCCCTCGCTGTGCAGCTGTGGACATGCTCTTCTTTCTCCACCCAACAGTGGTACAACAGGGGCTCAAAATACGTTCTCCTCCCCCTCCCACCCGACTACAGCCAGTATGTAATGCCACCATGTAATGTTCTCCTTCCACCAGCAGATGGCAGCAAGATAGATAGGACTGGCGGAGGCGAAGAGTGCTAGGCAGGGAAGCGTTCATGTTTCCACATTACACAGCGTGCTGCTATTACCTCTATCCTCCAGCAGGGGGAACGCCGGAAGTAGCGCAGGTTGACGGACGCAACTTTCCTATGAAATGAGGAGGTCAGGCTCTGGTCATGCTGCGCTCCTGTGTGTCTGTACCTGCGGTAGCGGCTGCGATAAGGAGTGTGTGCGGCCGGTCTTATAACCAGGACGTGTATAGTGCAGAGGAGCCGAATACGGAGGAGGCTGCGGCCGTATACGTGCATGTAAGTAGTGACCGATGCTGGCACTAGTATATAGGGGGAGCTCTGCAGGGACCTGGGCATTACATATGCAGGGTGCCGGGGACCAGGGACCTGGGCATAACGTATGCAGGGTGCCGGGGACCAGGGACCTGGGTATAACGTATGCAGGGTGCCGGGGACCTGGGTATAACGTATGCAGGGTGCTGGGGACCTGGGCATAATGTATGCAGGGTGTCGGGGACCAGGGACCTGGGCATAACGTATGCAGGGTGTCGGGGACCAGGGACCTGGGCATAACGTATGCAGGGTGTCGGGGACCAGGGACCTGGGCATAACGTATGCAGGGTGCCAGGCATAACGTAGGCAGGGTGCCGGGGACCTGGGCATAATGTATGCAGGGTGTCGGGGACCAGGGACCTGGGCATAACGTATGCAGGGTGTCGGGGACCAGGGACCTGGGCATAACGTATGCAGGGTGTCGGGGACCAGGGACCTGGGCATAACGTATGCAGGGTGCCGGGCATAACGTAGGCAGGGTGCCGGGGACCTGGGCATAACGTAGGCAGGGTGCCGGGGACCTGGGCATAACGTAGGCAGGGTGCCGGGGACCTGGGCATAACGTAGGCAGGGTGCCGGGGACCTGGGCATAACGTAGGCAGGGTGCCGGGGACCTGGGCATAACGTAGGCAGGGTGCCGGGGACCTGGGCATAACGTAGGCAGGGTGCCGGGGACCTGGGCATAACGTAGGCAGGGTGCCGGGGACCTGGGCATAACGTAGGCAGGGTGCCGGGGACCAGGGACCTGGGCATAACGTAGGCAGGGTGCCGGGGACCTGGGCATAACGTAGGCAGGGTGCCGGCTATAAGGTATCCATCAGCCTAGCAGTTATCACCTATCCAGTGGGTAAGGGAGGATTGCTTCGTGTATTAGAAGATTTTTAAAACTTTCCAGAGTGCAGCGTCTATGACCCCTCGCTGAGCCTTCTGCTCGGACTGTGTCATTTGGTTTTCTAGTATTTATCACTAGGTCCACACAGGATTTTGCAGACATCCCCATACCCTATAGATAAGCCGTGTAGACCTCCTCTGGACTGTCCCCTCTTTCCTCAGTGGCCGTACTGTGAGAAACGCTGCACTTACTGTAATTTCAACAAATACATTGCTCGCTCTGACAACGAGGACGCCATCCGCTCCTGCCTGGTGCAAGAAGCTCACACTTTGATCCAGCTCAGCCAGGTGCGCAGGTGAGAGCTGCTCCGAAGCGGGGACATTTGGGGGTATGAAGGGCGGCAGGGTGTAGCGTTAAATTAATATTTCCATGGCAAATATTTATGGCATGTCCACAGGATATGTCCTAAACGTCCCACATCTATCTCTAGAAGGTGTCCCCCCCCCCCCCATAAATCCACTCTCACCTGGATGCAGTGGCCAAAGGTGGTCGGCACTACAGCACAGCCCGCATGACTGTTTCTCTAGTTCCCACCACCTCAAGCCACCGCATCCAGGCAGGACGAAATTAGAGGAGCCCTCTTCTGAGATGGAAGTACCCTTTTAAAGGGATTGTCTGGAGATACATAAATTCTGAAAGGATCTTTCCTGCTCCCTGCTGGCTCCGGTCCTCTGCGCTGGCTCCCGCGTCTCCATCTTTTGGTCTGGGGTTTATTTTCTTGCTCCCCAGCATGGTCACCTGATCCTCTTCAGTGGTGACATGTCTCCTTTGGACGCATCACCATTGAAGCCAGTGTTTGGCTGAAGAGGATCAGATGACTGTGCCCATGTCAGAGCGGAAGAAAACAAACCGCGGACCAGGACTAGCATGGAAGATCGGAGCGGTGGGGAGCAGGTATGTATCATCCTTTCAGTAGGGTAGGCAGACTGCCAGCACCTATTAGAAATTATGTATTGACCGGACAACCGTTTTAATGAACACCCATCAGCAGGGTCAACCCTGTGAGACCAGGGATGCATCGGCTAGAGGTAGGAGCAATGTAACAGTAGGAGGTACTGTAGTAAAATATCCGCTGTATGCTCAATATGGGTGGGCTGCAATGGATGAAAAACTGTGGTGCTCGCAGGGTTAAGCAGCGCTATAAAATCTAGTAGTAATCCAATGAATGGAGTGTTAGTAAGCATTGTGTTTTTCCTTTCTATATTTTCTGACATACAGAGTACCCTCAGTATTTTTCGGTGGGGGAACACCAAGCCTTGCCAGTCCGTCCACCATAAGTGCTGTTTTGGAGGCGATCGCTAAGTATGCGGACTTACCAGCAGATGCTGAAATCAGCCTGGAGGCAAATCCTACGTCATCCATGAAGAGTAAACTGCAGCAATTCCGGGATGTCGGGGTGAATCGCCTCTCTATTGGGGTCCAGGTAAGTACATTATACGACCATCAGGTAATATTGTAGATCCTATCAAGACACTGTGTGGAAGACGCAGGACTTATCCTGGATGGCTCTTAAAGGGGTTGGCCACTTCCTGGCTACTTTTGACCAATGTGTATGTAAGATGACTATTTGACATTTACTAATATAGTCTTCGTTGATTTTCTGTACCATTTTTCTTTATTGATCTCTCCTCCCTTCCGCTCGCGATTGGACTCTCCTCTTTTTCCCTCCCGCTCGCGATTGGTCTCTCCTCTTTTTCCCTCCCGCTCGCGATTGGTCTCTCTCCTCTTTTTCCTTCCCGCTCGCGATTGGTCTCTCCTCTTTCTCCCTCCCGCTCGCGATTGGTCTCTCCTCCCTTTCCCTCCCGCTCGCGATTGGTCTCTCCTCCCTTTCCCTCCCGCTCGCGATTGGTCTCTCCTCTCTTTTCCTCCCGCTCGCGATTGGCCTTTCTTGTATATAGAATTTTTATTCTGTTCTACTTGTGCTTTGTTTCAAGTCCCTGAATGATCATGACCTCCTGCTCCTTGGAAGGACACATACAGCCTCAGATGCACAGCGCACATTAGAGGAAGCAAGCAAGATCTTTCCTGGTCAAACTTCAGTGGATGTAATGTTTGGTCTTCCAGGTCAAAGCCTGGGATCATGGCGCAGCACATTACACAGGCTCTTGGAACAGTGTGACGACCACGTGTCTCTCTATCAACTCACCTTGGAGAGGGGAACCATGATGTTTAAATGGAAGGAGAAAGCCCAAGTTACCTTTCCTGATCAAGAACTGACTGCTCAGATGTACGATGATGCCAGGTGGATTCTACAACGGGCTGGATTCCAGCAGTATGAAGTGTCAAATTTTGCCAGAAACGTGAGTGTTATATATATATTTTTTGGTTGAAGTTGAACGTCTTTATGAGACCAATATGAATCCAAGCTATCAGTA
This sequence comes from Bufo bufo, assembly GCF_905171765.1. Classification (NCBI taxonomy): domain Eukaryota; kingdom Metazoa; phylum Chordata; class Amphibia; order Anura; family Bufonidae; genus Bufo; species Bufo bufo. Next base: position 362,712,009 of record NC_053394.1, on the reverse strand, counting down.
GGTCAAGTTATTTCTACAGCTTGGTCATAATTGGTGACTACCGTTCCATCCAAAACTGGGCACTGTTCATGCTGGGCCAGTGCGTAAATCTTTTTTTTCACTGTATAGGAAAGCTTAGACTTCCTATAAAGTTGGGCACAGTAAAAAGATTTTATACCATGTACTGTCCTTTTTTTTTTTTTTGGTGGAAGTCAATGGCTGACGTTTGGCACAGTTTTCCTGTACAGTGGCATACATTGGAGGCCTCCATCAGACATGTATAATGAGGAATACTCCTAATGTATCCAAAACCAAGATGTGAACAGAGCCTTAAATCTTACTGCTGCATGGCGTGCACCATAGCTTCCTTAAGGGTATGCCCACACAGTACTAAATTGCTGCGGATTTGTAAGCGGCTGATCCTTAGCGTTTCACAGTACAAGTGGCTGAGACTTTACGATATCTCTCTTCGATACAATCCTAAAATACGTCTGTAGTGTGAATTGACCTGTCTCTACGGACTGAAAATCTAGATGCTTTAAAGCAAGGGGTGCACAACCTGCGGCCCCCAGAGCCATGGTTTGCGGCCCACGTCCTGCTGAGCAGAAACGCATATGATCCTGTGATCAGTTGTGTTTCTGCCCGGAGCGCCGCACAGCGATGGATGACCGCTCCTGCTCTTGTACTGTAGCAGAAGCGGAAAGGGTCCCCAGCTGTTGGTGAGAGCGGGGAAGGCGAGAAGACAGAAGCACTTTATCAGCGCTTCTGCCTTCTCCTCTATGAGCGCTCTGCAGTGTGGACCCGTCGATCACATGATCGCTGGGTGTCTCAGGGGCAGAGGAGCGCAGAGCTGCAGGGTCAGTAGACCCTGATCAGCTCTGCCCTGTACAAAGCACCACTAGCAGGTTGGTTTCCCTGTAACTGGGGCTCCTTTGGATGCTTCAGTTACAGTGGAAATAGTACCAAAAAAAGTCACTTATAATCTCCCAAAGGTCTTTCAGTGACCTCTTGGGGACAAATTATGTGGTAAAAAAAAAATAAGTTAAAAAATTATTTAAAAAAATTTGAAAACTAAATAAAAATATAATAAAATATCAATAAAAGAAAAGAGAAATAAAATATGAAAATAGATAATTATATATATATATAAAAAAAAAAATACAATAAAAAGTTCTAAATAAGAGTGTTCACTGTCCCGCAACAGTCTTTTGATGACTCCTTGGGGGACATATGTGGCAAAAATATATTTAGAAAAATAGAAAATTCAAAAAAATAAATAAAAATACAAATAAAATAAAAAGGAAAAGTGTTCATTGTCCTCCAACAGTGTTTTTATGACTTCTCTTCAACGTACGCTCTGTATGCGCGATTGTACGGGCGTTTACAATCTCGCATACAGACGCTACGCCCCAATGAAGCTCCTGAACTTCTTGGGGCATTGGGCGTTTTACAGCGCGATCGTACGCGCTGTAAAACGCCCAGGTGAAAACCATGCTGATAGGGAAGCATTGGTTTCTCCTTGTTGAGTGTTTTTACAGCGCGTAGGAACGCGCTGTAAAACGCTCAGGTCTGAACCGGCTGTCAGGGTTGCATAGCTTTTGTTGTATTCTAACCACTTTTACTTTTTGTAGGGCGCAGTGAGCAAACACAACCTCTCATACTGGCTTGGAAAACAGTACATTGGTATAGGACCAGGTAAGCCTATAGGGAAACCACAGGAAGTGGCTGGGTGAGGACGGCTTTACTTAAAGGGGTATTCCCATTTTAAGAAGTGATGGCATATTGCTAGAATGATCAATGGGGGCCCAAACTCTGGGACCTCTACCTATCCTGAGAATAAAGGAGCTGCAGTGCCTGGGAGACCCAATAGCTGGTCTAAAAGAAAAATGGAAAACGGATGCAGGACCTTTACCTTCTAAGCAGTGGCAATCCGTCCTGGAGAATACACCTGTATTGTCTATTAGTGAGGCTCAACGTCGATCACAACTGTTCCTGTTGTATAGAGTGTACAGAACGCCCCTAAGGCTACTTCCACACTAGCGTTTTTTACTGGATCCGGCAGGGCTCAGCAAAAACACTTCCATTCTGATAATACAACCGTCTGCATCTGTTATCAACGGATCCGGTTGTATTATCTGTAACATAGCCAAGACAGATTCGTCATGAACTCCATTGAAAGTCAATGGAGGACGGATCAGTTTTCTATTGTGTCAGAGAAAACGGATCTGTCCCCATTGGCTTGCATTGTGGGTCATGACTGATCCGTCTTGCTTCACATCCCATGACGGAAAGAAAAACGCAGCATGCTGCGGTTTGCTTTCCGGTATGAGAACGCAACTAAACTGAATGCATTCTGGAGCACTCCGTTCTGTTCAGTTACGTTTTGTCCCCATTGACAATGAATGGGGACAAAAACTGAGGCGTTTTTGTTTTTTCCTGTATTGAGCCCCTATGACGGATCTCAATACCGGAAAATATTAACGCTAGTGTGAAAGTAGCCTGATGCTCCATAAGGTGGGAATCCGATCATGCCCTCGCTGTACAGAGGCGGAGGCAGGCCTCATCCATATGATATGGTCCTGTATAGAACTGGGTACTTATTGATCTGAGGTGTTTAGCTTGTTGGCTGCCGTGTATAATATTCCAGTTCCTAGGACCCCAGTGATTGGATTCAAACTGACGGTCCGAACCAGCAGGAACTGATGGGGGCTGTAAATCACCTGGTCCGCTTAGAAAGGGGTATTTACTTAAGAAGAGGAGAATTTGGAAAGAGGAGAATTGGATTGTAGGTTCTGGTTTAGCCTCCCAGGATCTGACGAGAACATGGCTGGTGGATAATGAGAATATCTGGCGCAGGTCGGAGAAGTAGGAATGCCCATAGATGATCAGTGGACGTAGTAGATGAGGATGGAGTGGTTAACCTTTGTTAGGAATCGGGTAAAGAAAATGCTAAGGGAGGGAGGACACTGCATGGGGGAGGGGAGGGGGGTTTGAGGGGGTTATCATTTTGTACCATTTAAATATTTTGGACAAGACAAATAAAAAATGATCTGATTTAAAAAAAAATAAAAAAAAATGCTGGTGTAGGTAACTGCATTTGAGTCCATTTCAGAGTATAGGTTATCAATACCTATAAGGTGGAAGACCCCTATAAATTTGTAGTAGAGGTCGCTACAGATGGGGCATGTTTAAAAAAAAAAAAAAAAAAAAAAACATTCTGTAATTCATTAACGTTTTCTGTGAAATCATTTAGGTGCCACAGTTAGCACTGATGGCAGCATCTGAAGGGTTAAATAGCTAGTTGGATGTAGAGGAGTGATTACATCTTTTCACTTCTTTTCTGAATAAAAAAATTGACCCCATCATGTGCGACATTCAGAGAGCGGTTATGGGGTGAGATAACATGAACAGTTAAATAGCATTTATCATGTAGAGAAAGTTAATACAAGGCACTTACTAATGTATTGTGATTGTCCATGTTGCCTCCTTTGCTGGCTGGATTCGTTTTTCCCATCACATTATACACTGCTTGTTTCGATGGTTATGACCACCAATCCAGCAGTGGTGGTCGTTCTTGCACACTATATGAAAAGGCACTGGCCTCTTTGGTAGCCGGGACCGTGGGAGCACACACGGGCTAGTACTTTTTCCAATAGTGTGCAAGCACGACCACCACTGATGGATTACATGTGGTGGTCGTAATGTGATGGAAAAATGAATCGTGCAGGTCGCAAGAAATCCAGCAGTTTTAGATTTCTTGCGACTGGCGATCCCATTCATTGCCATGGGGATCACCACTACTCTGCGACCAGTGTAGCCGTACCCTAAGTGTTTTATTGGTGGAAGTCTGACTGCTGGGAACCCACCAATCACCAAAGCGGAGGTCTGTGTCCCATTCTATTCAAAGTCTATGGGACCGACAGAGTCCAGTCATGCGCCTCATCATAAATTTGGGTAATCTAAGGCAGCCGTGCGCCTGGCGGTTTCCAGGCATACATGTTAGTACATTTGTCAGGGCCGGCTCTGACATGCGCCTTTCCCACCCAACTGTTAGACTTTTTAACACCAGTAGAGATGAGCGAACTTCTGTTTTAAGTTCGGCGTCTAAAGTTCGGCTTCCGGTTAGCGGAGGATCCCGATATGGATTCCGAATTACGTTGTGGTCCGTGGTAGTGGAATCAATAATGGTCATTATTGATTCCGCTACCACGGACCACAACGGAATTCGGAATCCATATCGGGATCCTCCGCTAACCGGAAGCCGAACTTTAGACGCCGAACTTAAAACAGAAGTTCGCTCATCTCTAAACACCAGCCATGCGACAATATTGTTGCATGGCCAGTCAAAAAAGGGGACTTGTGGCTGTTTTTTACTTAATAGTCGCAAGTCCCTTAATAAATGACCCCCAATAAGAAGTGATTTATATTTTTATATTGATGACCATCAATTAAAAAAAAAAAGAAGACAACCGCAGCGCTCATATTGAGCGCGGTTTTCTCTTATCTGTTTACCTGTTCATTATCGGCACTGCAGCAGTGAGCAGTTTAATTACAGCTCAGCCGTTCCATGCAATTCAATGAGGCCGCTCCCTCCTATTCACTTTGCGACAGTGAGCAGTTAAACAATGAAGAGAAGGAAGTGCTTGTACGAGCGCTGCTCTCTCTTCAAACAGCTGATGAGCAGGGGTGCCAGTAGTCGGACCCCCTGCCGATCAGGTATTAATGACCTATCCTGAGGAGAAGTCATCAATATAAAAACAGAAACCTACTGTAATCCATGCAAATTTTCCAAAATAGGAAACTCCAAAGAACATGGATCTTTGAGGTTTGCCCAAAAGATACAAGCTAGTCATGTTTTTATCAAAGGGATATTAAAATTCTATAAAGTAGAAAAACACGATGATACATCTGACTGGTAGTGAATTGGGGGTCTCATTCACCTCTTTATCGTCCCAGGAGCCCACGGAAGGTTTGTCGTCCACAGTAGTCGGGGTAAACGGAGGCAGGCGCGAATTCAGACCCTAGAACCAGAACCGTGGATGCAGGAAGTGATGAGCTATGGACATGGCACTCGGAAAGTGACTGAGCAGAATGACTTTGATATGTGAGTATTCTATTAGAATGTGTGGCTTGTTTTGCACATTGCATCTTCCATTTCTTAGGGTCTGTTCACATGCGGTTTATTTTTTCCCTTATATTTGACAAAGGCATGGGGAGAGCTCCTGGCGTACACGTATCCATAGGCCCACTGCACCCAGCATATGCCAAAAGCGTGTCTGAGAACAGCGTGGGAGTACTGGAGGATTTTTATATTTCATACAATTTATTGACATGGGGCAATGTTTGAAAAAAAAATAAACCCTTTAAGGTTTATTAGAGAAAAGTCTCCAGCCAGTCAGGATGTACGCAGCCAGTGATGTGTATGGCGATTTTCAATCCTCTTGACCTCTCTCTGACGGCAATGACCGGAATTGAAAGGCAGGATATTAAAAATGTTCTATGTATTTTGGTGTCTGAAAACTGTGCCGTCCTCTGATGTCATCTGGCACTTTCTTCTTTCCAGATTATCAGAACTGCTAGTGCTGGGCTTGCGGACAGACATTGGAATATCGCATAAGGTGAGGACAATGCAGAAATTATTGGGGATGGAGTTGGCGTCTGTAAGGGTGGCCATACACCTAAAGCTTCATTCACACGTCCGTGTCTGTGCTAAAAATCTGTGAGAAGGTGGTCAGTAATGCAGCCGTGAAGGATCCGTGTGTTTGTTGTGTCTGTTTTTTTTTGCTGTCCGTGTTCCATCCGTGTTTCACTGACCCTGCACCGGTGAAAAATAATTTTCTAAGCATCTCCTCCTAATGATCTGTAAAATACAGATGCAACACGGATGGCATCCGTGGCTTTCATGGACCCATAGACTATAATGGGCGTGATGGATCTGTGAACACGGACAAAATAGAGCATGTATCCGTGCTAAAAACACTGAAGTGTGAATACACATACTAAAATGAATGGGGACGTGTGCTGTCCGTGCAGAACACTTTACATAGATGTCGCCACCCCATGTACATGCATGCTTGTGTGTTCTGAACAGGGGGATATGGATCTGGTGGCTGCTTATCTCCCCTGAGAGCAAAAGGATCAAGGATGTTGAAATCCAACATGTCTGGTCTTTCCATCGGGTAATGTCAGACACCCCCATACACGTTAGATGGTCAGCGATCCTACCAAAATTGTCTGGTTCAGCAGCAGATGTTCATGTAATGTGTATTGCCACCTTACTTTTACCTTTTTTTTTTTTTATCCTGATCTTTATGGGCCAACGGTCAATGAAAACCGCGGCATCTAAGGGGTAAAACGGCCTGAATCTACGCTTCTGCTGATCTGGGCTGTTAGAGCTGGAACCCGGGTGTCATATGGGACTTGAGCTGAGCTTCTGCTCTCTGCTGCATGGGAGACCTGCGCAGCCCCTATTCTAGGCCGCTGTAAAAAGGCAAGAGCGTCCTAGGATAAAGCCCATTTAATGAGCACTGTAAAAACACGTATAGGCGGTCGTTAAAGAATTAATTATTTGAAAAAACTTCTGACATGTCAGAAGCTTTGATTGGCGGGGGTCCATGTGCTGAGAACCCTGACAATCAGTAAAAGGAAGGCTTAGGGTCCATTCACACGTCTGTAGTGCATTGCGGATCCGCAATACACCCAGCTGGCACCCCCATAGAAATGCCCATTCTTGTCCGCAATTGCAGACAAGAATAGGACATGCTCAAGATGGGAAGATGGGGCCCGCGCTCCGGAAATGTGGATGCGGAGAGCACATAGTGTGCTCTCCGCATCCATTCAGTCCCCATAGAGAATGAATGGGTCCGCACAATTGCGGAACGGGTGCGGACATCACTTGTGAACGTGTGAATGGAGCCTTAGAAGCGCTCGGCTGTCTTTTGTCCCTCTTTGGAGAGACCAGGGAGCTTTCTCTAGCTCCATAAAAAACAGAACCGAGTGCCACTGACCCATCATTTTAGCGATTGGTGGGGGACTCGCGACTCAGACCCTCACTCATGAAAATCTGTGACATGTCACTAGGAGATGTGAAAAGTAGTGTTGTGCATATTTCTGATGAGCATTGGGTAATATCTGCTGATGTTGCCAGGAAGCTACAGCATTGGGTGGGCATGTGTAGAAAGAGGAGATGAATAATGTATTCTCATGCTTGTGGAAAATAAATTCTTAGTCAAAGATTTCCCTGTCTGTACTTCCTATTGCACAGCGCTGGCACACGCTCTGCCATGCGGTCAGCTTACATGGCTTATTTGAAGCATCACAGGAACTGAGGGATCTACAGGAGAATGGACTTCTGGTGCTAGATCACACGTAAGTAAAAAAAATATCACATGCAGAAGATAGAAGAAATCTTTAGTCAGCTTTTTTCTTTTTAAGCCATGCCCACTGAGCTGGTAGCCCGAAATACATCTAGCAGAGCAACTAGAGCAATGACTGTGGAGATCTCTAGATCCATGTGAGGTACAGGGCTGGTTCTAGCTTTGTTAGAAAGAGATTGTCATGTACTATGACGTCTGATTTTCACTTTTTACATCCGTCATGGCGTAACCCCTTTAAAGGGATCTTCCACCCTTGATGACCTGTTAACCTCAATATCAGATCATAGGGGTGCGACACCCTGCACCCCTCACCGATCAGCTGTTTTTGGCAGGAGCTAGAAATAAAGCTGAAGACTCCATCCAGTGTGCATCGGGTACTGTTGCTCAGGATTTGTTTATCGTGTCGCAGGGGTAAAGGTGGAGTGATAGGAGGACGCTTTCCTTCTGTTACACTCCTTAGATGCCATGGTCCTTATTGTCCACCGGCATCTAAGTGGTTAAACGGTGGAATCAGAGTTATTACCGATCCTGGCCTTTACAGTGTGATGTTGGGAGAAAAGGGCTTGTGTCTTCGGTACGTGCTGCTGATCCCCTTATCTTAGGTCCTGCAGTGCAGTGCCCGATCCATTGTACGACAGATACCACCAGCGCCCATTGAATTATAATGTGGACCGTTGGGTTCTGTCATTGTGACAGGAAAAATAGTGCTGCATGCGGTGCAAATCGGACGGAATCTGCGTTGTGGTATCCCACTGCACAGATTCCATTTCTCTCGAGCCCCTGGGGTCCAGGATTATGCTGATTTATAGAAGTGATCCTTGTTTTCTCTCTTCTGTTTAGTGGTCTTCGCTGCACGTGGAGGGGGCTTGCTGTGTTAGACTGTCTTCTGCCGACGCTCTTAAGCCAGTTTCAGGATTCTTGGGCTCAGTCTGAGAACATAAAACCTCATTGGCCACAGACCACTGCGTAGAAATGATGTCCCAGGCTGTATCCCATGTGAATACTGCACATACCTGTAGTCTCTGGTGTAGAGACCCGCTGCCGCCAGTTCTATGGTGGGAATGTGTTTAAAGGGAGTCTCTCCACACGATTTTGCACATTAAACCAGAGCTTGCTGAGAGTAGTGTAACTGCACCTTTATTATGCAAATTAGCTGTTCGGTGCACTGAGGGCAGACACTAACACCTCAGTGCACTCTATCTCCGCCGTTGTACAAAGGAAGTCCCTCCTTTCCTTAGTGGATTGATAGGGCCAGGTGTCTGAATTCTGTTCTTGCCTGGCCCTGTAATCTTTCCCCTGCACCATGGATCACAAAGAACTGTACTGTGCATGTGCTGAGGTTGTGGCGAGGCCAAGGAGGCACTCACTGTGTGCAGCAGCGGAGCTAGGGTGCACCGAACAGCTCATTTGCAGATTGGAGCAAAGTTATTTTTTTTTGGGGGGGGGGGGGGATGCAGGAATGGATTACAACAATATATCAAGGGGAGAAAAACCAAACTGGATCACACATCCACAATGCTATGCTTGGATTTAATTAAACTTGCTTCTCAGCGCAATATTAAAGTGTACAGCCCCCCATACTGAATGCTGTACAAGAGGCATTAGTGTACATTTTGATCAAAAGGCATAAGCCCACTCACCACGCCAAGGTTACCTCTTTGAGTGTGCTGAGAAGCAAGCTTAATTAGATCTAAGCATACAATTGTGGATGTGCGATCCAGTTCTGTTTTTCTCCCCTTGATATATGCATGTTGAATCTTTCTTCTTTACTACTGGTATCAGCACTCCTCCCATTCGGCACAGGTGGTTTTAATTTCGCTTTGTCACCGCACTGTGCTGCGCCTTTTTGTCAGAGTAGGTCCCACTCAATGAGGCAACCTTGGCGTGGTGATTGGGCTTATGCCTTTTGATCAAAAAGTACAATAATGCCTCTTGTACAGCATGCAGTATAGGGGGCTGTACACTTAAATATTTTTTTCTCCCTTTGATATATGGATTACCACAATGAAGGCTTTACCACGCCAGGCATTATGTCTGGTTTAAAGGGGACGTCCCATTAAAGTGGTTGTTCACCCAACCTGGGGCCTTATGGTCCAGCGGCTCCCCCTCCCCTCCATGACTCAGTGACATAACGCATGGGGGTTACGTCACTGCTGTGGCCAGTCACTGGCTGCAGCAGCCACGTGACCGCTTCAACCCAGATGTTGATGCAGGGAGATTGGTGATCTGCAGCGACGGGGATCTGATGACTCCCTCTGCAGGTCTGGGAACGCAGAGGGTCTGTCTGAAAGTCTGCTGGGGATAAGGAACCCCTTTAAGACAACTTATCCTTTCTCCACAAGATAGGGGATAAATGTCTGATCGGCATGTCCAACCTCTGGAGCTCCGCTGATCAGGAGAATGAGGGCCTGTGCTCCCTGTTTGAATGGAGCGGTAGACACTCATGCACACTGCTGCTCCATTCAGCTCGGAGATGGTGGATGGCTATCTCTGGTAGACCCATTTAGCTGGATGAAGCAGCAGGGTGCATGCAGGACCACCGCGCCGCATTATTCACACTGGCATAGGCCCCCATTCTCATCAGTTGGATCCTTGCTGATCAGACACCCATCCTGTAGAAGAGTTTGCAGTGGGAGAACACCTTCAATATGGAAAAATCGAGCAGGCAGATTCCCTTCATCTTGTTGTACACTGTTTTATATAACTTTATACATTTATTTAATATGAATAAAGCATTTTCTAGATTTGTGTGATTTTTATATGTTTTTTTTTAATTATTCGACATGGAGCCTATTGTACATTTATAAATACATTGATTTTCTAGAGTTTAATGGCAGACTGTAAATCCAACATGTTCCTTCCCTGGTATATACAGAGGAGTCTGTTCATACCGTCTCATTGTTAAGTCTCTAGTTCCAAAATACACTGTTGTGATGACCTCAGTGACAAGATGGTTATTGGTTCATTCGTGAAGATGTCCAGGAAGGATCTGTGTTTGGTCCTTGTGTCCGTTTCTGTCCTCTGTGTTCCATCCTTTCTCCATGTACAATGCTCAGCTGAAAATTAATTTCCAGAGAATTTGCGTCCGTGTTTTTTTTCTTTTTTTTTTCTCATGGACCCATAGACTATAATTGGCGTGAACATACACAAAAATTGGGCATGCTTCGGTGAAGAAACCACAACCCCACGGACTGTGGTAAATCATCGATGTGTGAATACACACATTAAAATCAATGGAAGGGATATGAAAACCAAGTCCACCAGTTATTTGTCAGACATTTGGAATATGAGGGCAGTGACCTGACTGGGTGTCTTGGGAAACTACTCCATCACCAGCGCTGATACCTGTCCAGCAATACTGTGCCTCATTAAAGGAGTCATCCCGCCTTTTCTAAGTGATGGCCAGTCCACAAGACAGGCCCTCAATAGATTATGGTCGGGATCTACTAAAATACAGCAAATGATGAGGTAAAATTTGCAATCTTGCAAAATTTGGCAAGTGATATGAAAGGTGTGCGTGGTGCTCAAAGAGACCTACAAGGCAAGTGTCCGGCTCCCAGCTAGTATCATGCACGCATCCGATCAACCATCTGGTGCCCGGCACCTTGCTGATCCAAGCACTGCCGTTCCAGTGCTGTCCTCCACATCTTTCTTCGGTCTCAACACATGGGAAATAGCTGAAGATGCCCATTCCACCACACCCTGGCTGAGGCAGGTCAACGCAGCATTAGAACAGCGAGGCCGGGGGATCGGAGAGGTCATGATTTATTTTTTCTTTTTAACCTATTCTGCCCCATTTGGAAACCCCTTTTGTGTGGTATTTTACACTTAAAAACACTGTCCAGATATGATTCTACAAGCTTTTTTTGTGGCGTTTGTCTTCACGTTTGGACTTGTGTTTGTTTGTTTTTTTGCATTTTTGAGGGGATTTGCAGTTTTTAGTGTGCTTATTTTGCTGTTTTTTTTTTTTTTAAATAAAATAAAAAATCAGCTCCAGATGTTGCAAGGTGGTCTATAGGAAATATTTAAGCACAGGATAAAAAGGATTTTTTTTTTTTTCTAGTGTTCTTTTTTGACCCTTGTGGTGAATTATTCTGGGTCAAGGCCTTTTTCTATTTTCTTAATCACTTCAAGACTGGGCCATTTACTTATTTTCCTCACCTTTTTTATTTTTTTTAAAGGGAACCTGTCACCGGGATTTTGTGTATAGAGCTGAGGACATGAGTTGCTAGATGGCATCTAGCACATCCGCAATACCCAGTCCCCATAGCTCTGTGTGCTTTTATTGTGTAAAAAAAAATTTTTTTTATACATATGCAAATTAACCTGAGATGAGTCAGGGACAGGACTCATCTCAGGTTAATTTGCATATGTATCAAATGGGTCATATTAATTAGCACCATTTTTGAAGAGAGATATATATATATATATATATATATATATATATATATATATATATATATATACTTAATTTTCCCTTTTTTGTTTTTCCTTTAGTTTTTATACTTGGGAAAAATATTTCAGATATATAATTGCCACTTCCTGATCAGTATACACAGCGCCAAATTGAGAACTTTATACACAGCGGAGATAAGCATGCACCAGAAGTGGTTTATAGTTGACGGGCGGCCCAGAACTGGTTCAGCATGCTCGGGGTCTGATGTTTTTGTCCCATTGTGTGTTGGCATTTTATTACTGGCACATTTTGCACTTACGTATTTTCCCTGTACTGCTCTAGAGAAGAAGTGACATTATGGAGGGCACATACTTTCCTACAAAAAAAAAAATATTTGGGAGGCATACAAAAAAAATTGCTATGAAAGCATGCCAGGTGGTAAAAGACTATGGGGGTAATTTATCAAACTGGTGTAAAGTAAAACTGGCTTAGTTGCCTATAGCAACCATTTAGATTCCTCCTTTCATTTTCCAAATGAGCTGTCCAAAATGAAAGGTGGAATCTGATTGGTTGCTATGGGTAACTAAGCAAGTTCTACTTTACACCAGTTTGATAAATGACCCCCTATATGGGCAAAAAACGCACTACACAAAACTGTGTGGAGGCCCCTGTGGTGACTGGGCATGCTGAGGTTTCCTGGAGATGTCAGTGCCTCAACCAAATCTCACTTTGGTCAGCTTACCTCTAAGTCCATGCCTCGTGCACACGACCGTGTTGCGCATCTGTGTCCGATCTGCATTTTTTTTTTTCAGATTGCACATAGATCCATTCATTTCTATGGGTCTGCCAAAAACCAGACCGCACTGATGTAATCCGTAGGCTCTGTGCGAATCTGTCTGTCCATGCCCCAAATCGTAAAACACGTCTTATTCTGGTCCGAACTGTAGATGAGAAGAGCCATTTCTATTACCCTAAGTTCACACCTGAGCGTTTTACAGTGCGTTCCTACACGCTGTAAAACGCACAACAAGGAGAAACCAATGCTTCCCTATGGGAATGGTTCTCACCTGGGCGTTTTACAGCGTGTACGATTGCGCTGTAAAACGCCCGATGCTCAAACAAGTACTTGAGCTTCTTTGGGGCGTTTTGTCGCGCGTTGCCGTACATAGACTTTCGGGAACGCGCGACAATGGGCTCCGTCACATGACACAAAAATTTTGAGGATTTTTTGGTGTCGAATTACTCGATTCAATCAAGTAATCGTTTCAGCCCTAGTCGTATATAACGGACCGAACTGTAGTCAACGGGTCCACACCAGCGGAGTGCACACGGCGAGTGCTTATGTTTTGCGTACCCGCAATTTGTGGTCCGCAACACGGGCACTACAGCCCCACGAAGGTGTGCATGATGCCTTGGGAGAGGGAAAAGATGCAGAAAGCACAAGAAAGGTGTCTGTATTTTGTGGATTTGTATTATGTAGTAAATTTTTAAAATGTAAGAGCTCATGCACACAGGTGTATTTTCTTTTCGTGCCCGTTCCGTTTTTTTGCGGACCGTTTGCGGAACCATTCATTCAAAAACCGGAAGTTACTCCATGTGCATTCTGTTTTGTTCTGCAAAAAACCAGAACATGTCCTATTATTGTCCGCATTACGGAGAAGGGTAGGACTGTTCTATTAGAGGACAGCGGTTCAGTTCCGCAAATTACGGAATGCACACGGACGTCATCCATTTTTTGTGGACCGCAAAATACATACGGTCGTGTGCATGGGCCCTAAGCTACGAATTGTGTAGAAAAGTGCATCACCCTTTGTGAGGGGCCACTCCATCAAGCCAGGGACATATGTACAGTTTTCGTAATTTTAAATAAAGACATGCACTTGCACACCCTTGCAAATAATTCAGCAAAATGAACGATGGAAACATACAAGTCGCCTGAACACAGTGAGTACACTACCCGGAGTGCGCGCGCCTCTGTTCCTTCTTATAGAGGCGCCTCTAGGGGGCGCGCACGCAACATGACGTGAGCTGGACTCGGCAGTAAGAACGGCCAGGAGCGTCACGCGTGCTCGCACTGGCTTATGGGGCTTGTAGTTCGGGGAGGGGATAACTCTACGGCTCACTTGTGTACCGTTACCATAGCTACCGTTCTCCAGGACATCATGGCGAACAAGGCTGGGAAAAGAGAGTCTCGTACCAGGACTCCGGGTAATCTAAGATATATCTGACAACTAGGGGAGGTCATGTACATACTCCTGACAAACCCATAGGATGTGTGCAATGTCCCCTGACTGATCGGGGGCTGGGCACTGACCACATCATCCCTGGTGTGCAGTTATAAAAGGGTCTGACCCCCATTGTGTGGTTACTGGTGGTGGTAGGAGAGGGTCTGGTCCACCTTACTTTTAGTAGAATTAAAAGTTTTATTAATTGAGGTTCTGAATTAAATGGTCAAAGGGGGCTTCCAGGACGCCCGCTGGGGCTCGGCGATCACCTCTACTCCATGTGATCTCTGCAGCCAATCACCAGCCTCAGTAGTCATGTCAGGTAGTCGATATGTTATCAGAGTAGTCATCCCGTGCTACCTGACGTGACCACAGAGGCCAGTGATTGGCTGCAGCAATCACATGGAGTAGTCAGTGACGTGATTGCTGCGGACTGGCAGATGGGGTCCTGGAAACGCCCTTAAAAAAACTGGGGGAATACGATTTAGCATTGCCCCAATTATATATATATATATATATATATATATATATATATATATAAAATATGAGTACCGCGGCACTTCCATAAAGTGAAATGTGCTTTATTCACCAATAAGGGGCGATGTTTCGGTTCACTCCATGGAACCTTTTTCAAGCAGTGATCGTTCCATGGAGTGAACCGAAACGTCGCCCCTTATTGGTGAATAAAGCACATGTCGCTTTATGGAAGTGCCGCAGTACTCATATTTTTAATGGATGTTTAGGCGGTAGGACCAGTGCCTCAGCCGCTGGCACTCCATCTTGTACGTTTGGTTGGTGGTGCTGCCCAGGAGTGTTATATATATATATATATATATACAGGTCCTTCTAAAAAAATTAGCATATTGTGATAAAGTTCATTATTTTCTGTAATGTACTGATAAACATTAGACTTTCATATATTTTAGATTCATTACACACAACTGAAGTAGTTCAAGCCTTTTCTTGTTTTAATATTGATGATTTTGGCATACAGCTCATGAAAACCCAAAATTCCTATCTCAAAAAATTAGCATATTTCATCCGACCAATAAAAGAAAAGGGTTTTCAATACAAAAAAAGTCAACCTTCAAATAATTAAGTTCAGTTATGCACTCAATACTTGGTCGGGAATCCTTTTGCAGAAATGACTGCTTCAATGCGGCGTGGCATGGAGGCAATCAGCCTGTGGCACTGCTGAGGTGTTATGGAGGCCCAGGATGCTTCGATAGCGGCCTTAAGCTCATCCAGAGTGTTGGGTCTTGCGTCTCTCAACTTTCTCTTCCCAATATCCCACAGATTCTCTATGGGGTTCAGGTCAGGAGAGTTGGCAGGCCAATTGAGCACAGTAATACCATGGTCAGTAAACCATTTACCAGTGGTTTTGGCACTGTGAGCAGGTGCCAGGTCGTGCTGAAAAATGAAATCTTCATCTCCATAAAGCTTTTCAGCAGATGGAAGCATGAAGTGCTCCAAAATCTCCTGATAGCTAGCTGCATTGACCCTGCCCTTGATAAAACACAGTGGACCAACACCAGCAGCTGACATGGCACCCCAGACCATCACTGACTGTGGGTACTTGACACTGGACTTCAGGCATTTTGGCATTTCCTTCTCCCCAGTCTTCCTCCAGACTCTGGCACCTTGATTTCCGAATGACATGCAAAATTTGCTTTCATCCGAAAAAAGTACTTTGGACCACTGAGCAACAGTCCAGTGCTGCTTCTCTGTAGCCGCTGTTTCTGGTTCAAAAGTGGCTTGACCTGGGGAATGCGGCACCTGTAGCCCATTTCCTGCACACGCCTGTACACGGTGGCTCTGGATGTTTCTACTCCAGACTCAGTCCACTGCTTCCGCAGGTCCCCCAAGGTCTGGAATCGGTCCTTCTCCACAATCTTCCTCAGGGTCCGGTCACCTCTTCTCGTTGTGCAGCGTTTTCTGACACACTTTTTCCTTCCCACAGACTTCCCACTGAGGTGCCTTGATACAGCACTCTGGGAACAGCCTATTCGTTCAGAAATTTCTTTCTGTGTCTTACCCTCTTGCTTGAGGGTGTCAATGATGGCCTTCTGGACAGCAGTCAGGTCGGCAGTCTTACCCATGATTGCGGTTTTGAGTAATGAACCAGGCTGGGAGTTTTTAAAAGCCTCAGGAATCTTTTGCAGGTGTTTAGAGTTAATTAGTTGATTCAGATGATTAGGTTAATAGCTCGTTTAGAGAACCTTTTGATGATATGCTAATTTTTTGAGATAGGAATTTTGGGTTTTCATGAGCTGTATGCCAAAATCATTAATATTAAAACAAGAAAAGGCTTGAACTACTTCAGTTGTGTGTAATGAATCTAAAATATATGAAAGTCTAATGTTTATCAGTACATTACAGAAAATAATGAACTTTATAACAATATGCTAATTTTTTGAGAAGGACCTGTGTATATATATATATATATATATATATATTTATATATACACACACAGATTCACTGAGAAAAACCTACCACTCCCAGATAGAAATGTCAGAAACTCCGCATGCAGTTATGTCTCAGGCAGATGATTACAGGTGCGGTCTGATTAGACCCCGGGTCTTGCCACAAGAGGGCGTAAAAGTGCTTCCCCTGCTGCCCTATGTAAAGGCTCTCAGAGGCTACTTTTGGGTAGTGTAACTTGTTGACTGCTAGACATGCTTCTGCATTTTTCTCAGACATTTTGCCCAGTTGACAGACTCGGAGACAGGACCGAGAGAAGCAGGACGGTTGTTTTGAGGAATTGCCCTCCATCCAGGCGGATCTGACCTAGCTGTTAGAAAGTGTAGGGAGCAGTGGTTACATGAGGGCACGCACTGCTGACAGGTTCTGGACGGCCCAGACAGACACCAGTAGAGAGGATTGTGTGATCCACGATCCACCAACAAGAACAAGCGGCTCCCATAGTTTCATTGTCCACCATCCAGACCCCTTCATTACACATTTCTGTCTCTGCCCAGACCAGTAGCTTAGCAGAAGGAAATTTGGCGTCACAGCACCAATTACTTATCCTGTCATTGACAGCCAGCCTTCATCACCTACATTCACATTGGGGTAGTGAACATGAAACCTGGAATTCTATAGACTGGATCCATATAATTTTTAGTGATAAATCCAGGTTCTGTCTGGGATCTGACTATGGTTGGTTCGAGTATGGAGGTCTCGTGGTGAGCACTTCAGTCCTGGCTTTGCTGTGGAACAACACACTGCCTCAATGCTGGTGTGATCGGGGAGCGGTCACATATGACAGTCGGACACCCCTAGTAGTGACACAAGGGACACTAACAGCTCAGTGATATGTACAGGACAACCTGCGACCACGTGTGTCCCTCTCATGGAAGGGCTTCCAACTGGCATTTCTCCGCAGGATAATGCTCGCCTGCACACAGCAAGGGTTTCCCAGGAATGTCTCCTCCAGATTACAACACTTCCTTGGTCGATGGGTAACCAGATTTATCACCAATTGAGCATTTATGGGACTGACTGTGACACCAGCTTCAGCAACCTACGAGTGTGCAGGATCTACAGGCCCAGCTGTAACATCTGTGGGCAAATGTGCCCCAGGATACCCAGAACTTGTATGCCTCCATGTCCCACCGTATCTCATCTTGTATCCAGAATAGAGCCTGTATCTCATCTTGTATCCAGGCTAGAGGCTGTATCTCATCCTGTATCCAGGCTAGAGACCGTATCTCATCCTGTATCCAGGCTGGAGGCCGTATCTCATCCTGTATCCAGGCTAGAGGCCATATCTCATCCTGTATCCAGGCTAGAGGCCGTATCTCATCCTGTATCCAGGCTAGACGCCGTATCTCATCCTGTATCCAGGCTAGAAGCCGTATCTCATCCTGTATCCAGGCTAGAAGCCGTATCTCATCCTGTATCCAGGCTAGAGGCCGTATCTTATCCTGTATCCAGGCTAGAGTCCGTATCTCATCCTGTATCCAGGCTAGAGTCCATATCTCATCCTGTATCCAGACTGGAGTCCGTATCTCATCCTGTATCCAGGCTAGAGTCCGTATCTCATCCTGTATCCAGGCTAGAAGCCGTATCTCATCCTGTATCCAGGCTAGAGGCTGTATCTCATCCTGTATCCAGGCTAGAGGCCGTATTTCATCCTGTATCCAGGCTAGAGGCCGTATTTCATCCTGTATCCAGGCTAGAGGCCGTATCTTATCCTGTATCCAGGCTAGAGTCCGTATCTCATCCTGTATCCAGGCTAGAGTCCATATCTCATCCTGTATCCAGACTAGAGTCCGTATCTCATCCTGTATCCAGGCTAGAGTCTGTATCTCATCCTGTATCCAGGCTAGAAGCCGTATCTCATCCTGTATCCAGGCTAGAGGCTGTATCTCATCTTGTATCCAGGCTAGAGCCCGTATTTCATCCTGTACCCAGGCTAGAGGCCGTATCTCATCCTGTATCCATGCTAGAGCCAGTATCTCATCCTGTATCCAGGCTAGAGGCCGTATCTCATCCTGTATCCATGCTAGAGCCAGTATCTCATCCTGTATCCAGGCTAGAGGCCGTATCTCATCCTGTATCCATGCTAGAGCCAGTATCTCATCCTGTATCCAGGCTAGAAGCCGTATCTCATCCTGTATCCAGGCTAGAGGCCGTATTTCATCCTGTATCCAGGCTAGATGCCGTATGTCATCCTGTATCCAGGCTAGAGGCCGTATCTCATCTTGTATTCAGGCTAGAGGCCAGATCTCATCTTGCCTCAAGGCTAGAGCCCGTATCTCATCCTGTATCCATGCTAGAGCCAGTATCTCATCCTGTATCCAGGCTAGAGGCCGTATCTCATCCTGTATCCATGCTAGAGCCAGTATCTCATCCTGTATCCAGGCTAGAGGCCGTATCTCATCCTGTATCCATGCTAGAGCCAGTATCTCATCCTGTATCCAGGCTAGAAGCCGTATCTCATCCTGTATCCAGGCTAGAGCCCGTATTTCATCCTGTATCCAGGCTAGATGCCGTATGTCATCCTGTATCCAGGCTAGAGGCCGTATCTCATCTTGTATTCAGGCTAGAGGCCAGATCTCATCTTGCCTCAAGGCTAGAGCCCGTATCTCATCCTGTATCCAGGCCAGAGGTCGTATCTCATCCTGTATCCAGGCTAGAGGCCTTATCTCATCCTGTATCCAGGCTAGAGGCCGTATCTCATCCTGTATCCAGGCTAAAGTCCATATGTCATCTTGTATCCAGGCTAGAGTCTGTATCTCATCTTGTATCTAGACTAGAGCCCGTATCTCATCCTGTACCCAGGCTAGAGCCCGTATTTCATCCTGTATCCAGGCTAGAGGCCTTATCTCATCCTGTATCCAGGCTAGAGGCCGTATCTCATCCTGTATCCAGGCTAGAGGCCGTATTTCATCCTGTATCCAGGCTAGAGGCCTTATCTCATCCTGCATCCAGGCTAGAGGCCGTATCTCATCCTGTATCCAGGCTAAAGGCCGTATCTCATCCTGTATCCAGGCTAGAGGCCGTATCTCATCCTGTATCCAGGTTAGAGGCCGTATCTCATCCTGTATCCAGGCTAGAGGCCGTATCTCATCCTGTATCCAGGCTAAAGTCCGTATCTCATCCTGTATCCAGGCTAAAGTCCGTATGTCATCTTGTATCCAGGCTAGAGTCCGTATCTCATCTTGTATCTAGACTAGAGGCCGTATCTCATCTTGTACCCAGGCTAGAGCCCGTATTTCATCCTGTATCCAGGCTAGAGGCCTTATCTCATCCTGTATCCAGGTTAGAGGCCATATCTCATCCTGTATCCAGGCTAGAGGCCGTATTTCATCCTGTATCCAGGCTAGAGGCCTTATCTCATCCTGTATCCAGGCTAGAGGCCGTATCTCATCCTGTATCCAGGCTAAAGGCCGTATCTCATCCTGTATCCAGGCTAGAGGCCGTATCTCATCCTGTATCCAGGCTAGAGGCCGTATCTCATCTTGTATCCAGGTTAGAGGCCGTATCTCATCCTGTATCCAGGCTAGAGGCCGTATCTCATCCTGTATCCAGGCTAAAGTCCGTATGTCATCTTGTATCTAGACTAGAGGCCGTATCTCATCCTGTATCCAGGCTGGAGGCGTCCAACAGGGTCCTAGAGCCTCCTTTCAGTTGTCCACTTTTTCCCAATAAACTTCTCCTTTCACTCTAATATTGCAATCACTTCCATATATCATCATTACATTCACACATATCAAGTGTCATTCCATCACAATGACTCCTTCCTGGTGCAGTAGTTTCAATAAGTGTGTGTGTGTGTATATATATATATATATATATATATATAATGACAATAATGACAAATTATTACCTCCATATACCAGGCTGGTGCCATCAGAGAGAGAGAGAGGCTTCTTCTGCAGATTTCTCCAGCCAGACTTCGCTGACTGCTCACTTTTTACCACATATCCCCTTATGACTGCTACGGGGGTCCTACATCCTTCACACCCCCACTATGTACTGGATGGAGCTGGTAACTGCAGCACTGCTCCCATTCTCTTCAGTAGCTCCGTCCACCACCCAGGGGATGGACCTGTCTAGTTCCAGCGCCTACTTCCACCACACGTGGTACTGCAGAATGGCTGTTCGTTGGGGTGTCAGATATTGATGGCCTGTCCTGAGGATATATAAGTACTCTAAAACCCCTTTAAGGGGAACCTTGTAGAAATGTCTCCAGTTCTTATTACTCTTTTATGCAGACCGATGTTTTACGTTGCAGAGAAGAAGAAGTTGAAAGGGTTTGAGCAGTCGACCTCGCCTGTGCCAGAACAGACCGAGCCAGACATCAGCGCTGGTCTTAAAGATGATGAAATCCAAGCACTGGCTATCAGACTGGAGGACCTGGAGAAGGTAAAGTTCTGTTCTGGGCACATGAGCTCACGCTCACAAATGGCATAACTGTTTGGACTCAAGGATTCATTTCCATTCGTGAATTAGGCTACTTTCACACTAGCGTTCGGAGCGGATCCGTCTGATGGGGCCACAAAAGATGGGGCCACACTCTGTGTGCTGTCCGCATCTGTTGCTCCGTTCCGTAGCCCGCTAAAAAAATATAACATGTCCTATTATTGTCCGCGCTTTGCGGACAAGAATAGGCATTTATATTAAAGGCTGGCCGTGCCGTTCCGCAAATTGCGGAACGCGCACGGACGCCATCCGTGCTTTGCAGATCCATGATTTGCGGACCGCAAAACACACCACGGTCGTGTGCATGTGGCCTAAATCAGATCTCCCTGGTAAACAACATGGGACTAAGTCAGACTAAGTCAGACTAGGTGGGGGGGGGGGGGAGCCCCAGATCATAGTCCCTGGGTGGGTTGGGGCCAGCCATAGCCGTTCAATTTCAGTCCAGCGGTTATACAAATGAAGCGTAGACCAAGAGGCTATATGCTCAAATGGGTTGCTAGATAATATAAAGTAATACTAGGAAGTGCGGCCTCCATTGGAGATGGGCGTTTCCCTCCCGCATCCTTTCCCACATAAGCATTTTTAACAATAGTAATTCAGCAGTTACTTCCTATGACGGAGTCCATAAGCTGAGACCCTACGGAAAGGAGTCCTCGTGACAGTGATCTGAGGTTCTACTTTATACTGCCCTCAGTACGGTCAGCATAAAGTTGATGACAGGTTCCCTTTAAGGATTATAGACCCTCTGCAGCTGGGAAATGGTTCCCCAATTTCTGTTACCCATAAGCATTTTTTTTCCAACTTAGGTTTTATATTTTCCAAGCACGTATAATATACAGCGAGTTGAATGGTCCCAAACAGGTGGGCCCATGGACAGTTACTAATGCCCACCCTTAGGCATTAGTGGGGTCCATCTCATGTGTTTCTATATAATGTCCACGGTATATCTGCCTGGCCCTGTCTCGTTGTAAGTTTCGGTGTAACAATGGTGCCTTTTAGGTCTTTGTAAAGAGTCTTGAGCCTTGGGACTCCAATCTGGATACTTTTTTGTGGGGGTTACGGGGATCCTGTCCTCCCTTTTGGGGCCACTAAACCACCAGTGTGCCGTTATGAAGAGTTTAGCCAAACCTGCCCATTGGAAGCCTGCCCATCTCCACAAAACAAAGGGCTAATGCCTGTTTTGTGTCCCGCGCATTGCAGATCTGCAAAACACGGATACCAGCCATGTGCATTCCGTATTTTGCGGAACAGAATGGCTGGCCCCTAATAGAACAGTCCTATCCTTGTCCGTAAAACAGAGGCCACGGAACGGACACACGGATGCAGAGATCACACGGTGTGCCGTCCGCATCTTTTGCAGCCCCATTGAAGTGAATAGTTCCGCAAAAAATGCGGATCAGAGGAGGTCCAAAAATACGTTGTGCCTGAGCCCTTACCGGGAGAAGAGTCCGGGACACTTCTCTAGCTGTATCAGGCGTATGCGTACTGCGCCAATGAAGCCGAGGACCGTACACCTCTCTTCAGTGCACATGCACAGTGAGGCGTGGTGTATCGTTCTCGGCTTCGTCGGCACAGTGCACATACACCCGATGCCGCTGGAGAAGAGTCCCAGCTCTTCTTCCTGTGAGTTTGTATTTCATTTGCTTAATTTTCTGGGGATTGTTGAGTTTGCTATGGGTAGGTCTGCGACCCTGAACCCTGGCTGCTTACCCCCATACGGGGGCTTTACTGGCCCCAGAACTGGTGACAGGTTCCCTTTAAAGGTAAAGAGCAGGAAGATTCCTGACACCCCGCACCCCAATGTAGCCAGAGCCTACAATCAACTGCATGTCTGAAATCTTTGCCAGCATCTAACTGGGGTAGATGTCAGGTTCTGGCACAAAAATTGACAAACGTGCGCCTATTATTAACTTTGGCGCGTCTCATGCCAGCGCAATGTAAATAAATCCTGGCATTAGAAAAGCTAGTCTTGATATATTCCACAATAGTCTTTCCATTTATGAACCACTCCTGGCTTTGGCCTCAAAAGATGCATTCAAAACTGAACCTGGCTAAGGCCTCCTGCACACGAACGTGTGTGCTCCGTGGCCGTATTGCGGACCGCATTTGCAGATCCGCAATACACGGTTCCGTGTGCCTTCCGCATCACGGATGCGGACCCATTCACTTCAATGGGTCCGGAAATCCGGAGACGCGGAATGGTGTGGAACCGAAGCATGGAACTGAACCCTATAGAAGCACTATGGAGTGCTTCCGTGGTGTTTCGTCCCGTACTTCCGTTCTGCAAAAACATAGAACATGTCCTATCTTTTTGCGGAACGGCCGGATCACGGACCCATTAAAGTGAATAGGTCCGCGATCCGCTGCGGCTGCCCCACGGACGGCTCTAAGGCCTCTTGCACAGGAATGTTTTTTTTTTTTCGTTTACCGTAGGTTTTTTGCGTTCCGTATACAGAATCATTCATTTCAATGGTTCCACAAAAAAAAACGTAATGTACTCTGTATGCATTCCGGATTTCCGTTTTTCCGTTCCGTTGAAAGATGGAACATGTCCTATTATTGCCCTCAAATCACGTTCCGTGGCTCCATTCAAGTCAATGGGTCCGCAAAAAAAAACGGAACACATACAGAAATACATTCTTATGTCTTCTGTATCCGTTCCGTTTTTGCGGAACCATCTATTGAAAATGTTATGCAAAGCCCAATTTTTTCTGAGTAATTACCGTATACTATATATGCCATACGGAAAAACGGAACGGAAAAAACGGAACAGAAACGGAAGCAAAAAAACAGAACAGATCCGTGAAAAACGGACCGCAAAACACTGAAAAAGCCATACGGTCATGTGAAAGAGGCCTAAGGTCTCATGCACACGACCGTTCCGTTTTTTGCGGTCCGCAAGTTGCGGATCCGCAAAACACGGAAGCCACCCGTGTGCCTTCCGCAATTTACGGAACGGAACAGGTGGCCCATTGTAGAAATGCCTATTCTTGTCCGCAAAACGGACAAGAATAGGACACGTTATTTTTTTTTGCGGGGCCACGGAAAAGAGCAACGGATGCGGCCCCATTGAAGTGAATGGGTCCGCACCTGAGCCGCAAAAACTGCGGCTTGGATGCGGACAACAACAACAGTCGTGTGCATGAGGCCTTAGGTTGCTTTCACACCGTCAGTTTTTTGTCAGTGTTTGATCAGTGATTGTGAGCCAAAATGAGATGCAGGTGAAAAACACTGAACAGGTGCAGATCTTTCCCTTATACCTTATAGAAACATAGAATGTGTCGGCAGATAAGAACCATTTGGCCCATCTAGTCTGTATATATACTGAATACTATGAATAGCCCCTGGCCCTATCTTATATGAAGGATGGCCTTATGCCTATCCCATGCATGCTTAAACTCCTTCACTGTATTTGCAGCTACCACTTCTGCATGAAGGCTATTCCATGCATCCACTACTCTCTCAGTAAAGTAATACTTCCTGATATTACTTTTAAACCTTTGCCCCTCTAATTTAAAACTGTGTCCTCTTGTGGTAGTTTTTCTTCTTTTAAATATTCTCTCCTCTTTTACCTTGTTGATTCCCTTTATATATTTAAAAGTTTCTATCATATCCCCTCTGTCTCGTCTTTCTTCCAAGCTATACATGTTAAGGTCCTTTAATCTTTCCTGGTAAGTTTTATCCTGCAATCCATGTACCAGTTTAGTAGCTCTTCTCTGAACTCTCTCCAAAGTATCAATATCCTTCTGGAGATATGGTCTCCAGTACTGCGCACAATACTCCAAATGAGGTCTCACTAGTGCTCTGTAGAGCGGCATGAGCACCTCCCTCTTTCTACTGGTAATGCCTCTCCCTATACACCCAAGCATTCTGCTAGTATTTCCTGCTGCTCTATGACATTGTCTGCCTACCTTTAAGTCTTCTGAAATAATGACCCCTAAATCCCTTTCCTCAGATACTGAGGTTAGGACTGTATCACTGATTTTATATTCTGCTCTTGGGTTTTTACGCCCCAGGTGCATTATTTTGCACTTATCAACATTAAATTTTAGTTGCCAGATTTTTTGACCATTCCTCTAGTTTTCCTAAATCCTTTTCCATTTGGTGTATCCCTCCAGGAACATCAACCCTGTTACAAATCTTTGTGTCATCAGCAAAAAAGACACACCTTACCATCGAGACCTTCTGCAATTTCGCTGATAAAGATATTAAACAATATGGGTCCCAGAACAGATCCCTGAGGTACCCCACTGGTAACAAGACCATGGTATGAATATACTCCATTGACTACAACCCTCTGTTGCCTGTCCCTCAGCCACTGCCTAATCCATTCAACAATATAGGAGTCCAAGCACAATGACTGCAATTTATTGATAAGCCTTCTATGTGGGACAGTATCAAAAGCCTTACTAAAGTCTAGATAAGCGATGTCTACTGCACCTCCGCCATCTATTATTTTAGTCACCCAATCAAAAAAATCTATAAGATTAGTTTGACATGATCTCCCTGAAGTAAACCCATGCTGTTTTTTATCTTTCAATCCATGGTATTTTAGATGTTCCACAATCCTCTCCTTAAGTATGGTTTCCATTAATTTCCCCACTATTGGCTTACTGGCCTATAGTTGCCCGATTCCTCCCTACTACCTTTCTTGTGAATGGGCACAACATTTGCTAATTTCCAATCTTCTGGGACGACTCCTGTTACCAGTGATTTGTTAAATAAATCTGTTAATGGTTTTGCTAGTTCGCCGCTGAGCTCTTTTAATAGCTTTGTGTGTATCCCATCAGGCCCCTGTGACTTATTTGTATTAATTTTAGACAGCTGACTTAGAACCTCTTTGTCACTACCAGAGCTTTGAGGCGTTCTCACAGCTCTGTTTCTCCACCCCTGTGATGATGTCACTACTAGAGCTTGGAGGAGTTCTCACTGCTCTGTTTCTCCGCCCCTGTGATGAGGTTTTTACTTTCTGTTTCCTTCCTCCCAGCTGTTCCTCCTGTGTTTGATTTCCCTGCCTTTAAATCACCCCTCCTCCTTTTGTAGGGTGTGGATTATATTTCTCATTTGAGTTGTAGCTCTTGCTTGAGTATCTTCACTTGTAAGCTATCATTTCACTGGACCTGTGTTCTGCTGCAGCAAGTACTCCGGATATTGCCAGCTGTCTTTGGATCCGTCTTCTCTGCTGCTGCAGCTCCTTCAGCTAAGTGTGCAGACATTGTAGTGTATCTGTTTATTTTCTGACTGGATCTGAGGCGACCACGGTTCCCTCCATATACTGAGCAGGGCACCGGTGGCCGCGCCCCTTCCACTATTGTAGGGGTTACAGTGGTCATTAGTCTTAGGTACGCGGGCATGCCTCGTTCCACCATTTGGATCCGGGCATGTGCTTTAGCAGCATAGGGAGAGCTTTGAGGGTCTGACAGGGGTCACCCTTTATCCTCCCTAGTTTGGGTCCGGTCAGTAGCTCCATTTACTGTGTATGCTCTTGTTGCTCACATACAGCCGTGACATTATAATCCACCAAAACCGTCCTTTTTGACATGGATCCGCTTTCTGGCCTGGTTGACCGCATGCAGGGTCTTTCTTTGGAGGTAGCGGATCTCCGTCAATCTATGACTCAGCTTCAAGCATTGGGCTCTGCTCCGGCCCATGGAGTCTGTTGCGAGCCAAAGGTCTAACTTCCGGAAACGTTCTCCGGGGGCAGTGAGAATTTTGTTTGCTTCAGAGAGGCATGCAAACTCCATTTTTGCTTGTGTCCCCACTCCTCTGGTAATGAGGAGCAGAGGCTGAGGATTGTCATCTCCCTGCCCAGGGGTAATGCTCAGACTTGAGCTTTTTCGCTGCCATCAGGGGATCCCTCCCTTCGATCCGTGGAAAGATTTTTTGTGGCCCTGGGGCAGATATATGATGACCCGGATCGTGTTGCTCTGGCCGAATCTAACTTACGTTTTTTATGCCAGAACAAACTGTCTGCAGAGCTTTATTGTTCTGAATTTCGGAGATGGGCAGCTGATTCAGGTTGGAATGATGCTGCACTCCGGAGTCAGTTCTGTCATGGTCTCTCAGAGAGATTGAAAGATGCGTTTGCTTTCCATGAGAGACCAACGTCCTTAGAGTCTGCCATGTCATTGGCGGTACGCCTTGACAGGCGTCTAAGAGAAAGAAACGAGACCTCTCTGTCCAGCCATTGTCAGTCTAGGGGCAGTGGTGCGGACTCATTCAGTGTGCAGGGGCCTCATCCTGTCTCGGTCCCCTCTGAGGAGGAGCCCATGCAGCTAGGTCGACTTGCCCCTGATAAAAGAGGATTTAGTCCTCAGAATATGGTGTGTTTTTGTTGTGGGGGCATAGGTCATTTGGCAAATGTTTGTCCGTCTAGGAGATTCTTGAACTGTACTAAGAGCGATAATAAGAGAAAAACCTCAAAAGGTAAATCATCAAGTTCTGCTTCATCTGCTACTTTGGGCAAAGTTGATGTAGGAATTGATGCTTTTCCTCTGACCTGCAGTTCCCGTTTTCTCCTGTCTGCCAGGGTGGCGCTAGAGAGCAAAGTCATTTCTTGTGAGATTTTTGTCGATAGTGGAGCGGCCGTCAATCTTATTGACACTCAATTTGTAGCCATGCATGGTTTTCAGGTTTGCACATTAGAAAAGGATATACCTGTTTTTGCTATTGACTCTGCTCCACTCTCACAGAGATCTCTGAAGGGCATTGTTCACAATATCCGGCTAGCTGTAGGTGACACTCATGTGGAGGATATATCTTGTTTTGTCCTTAACGGATTGCCTTCTCCTCTAGTTTTGGGGTTACCCTGGCTCACTAGACATAACCCCACTATTGATTGGCAAGGAAGGCAAATAAATGAGTGGAGTGACTTTTGTAGAGAGAATTGTCTCACAGCGACTTTTGCAGAGGTGTCTACTAAAACTGTGCCATCATTTCTCTCTGATTTCTCGGACGTGTTTTCCGAGAGCGGTGTTCAGGAGCTACCTCCTCACCGGGAGTTTGACTGTCCCATTAACCTCATTCCCGGCGCCAAGCTGCCAAAAGCTCGCCTCTACAATCTCTCACAACCGGAAAGAATCGCAATGCGAACCTATATCTCTGAGAGTCTCGATAAGGGGCATATTCGTCCCTCAAAATCACCTGTTGCCGCGGGGTTTTTTTTTGTTAAAAAAAAAGATGGCTCTCTGAGACCTTGCCTAGATTTTAGGGAGCTGAACCGTATCACGATTCGCGATCCCTATCCCCTTCCTCTGATCCCGGACCTCTTCAACCAAATTGTTGGAGCCAAGGTTTTTTCCAAATTGGATTTGAGAGGCGCGTACAACCTGGTCAGGGTCAGAGAGGGGGATGAATGGAAAACGGCCTTTAATACCCCTAACGGGCATTTCGAGAATCTCGTTATGCCTTTCGGCCTGATGAATGCTCCGGCCGTCTTTCAGCATTTTGTTAATAGTATTTTCTACCATTTAATGGGGAAATTTGTATTGGTGCATCTTGATGATATTTTGATTTTTTCCCCTGATGTTCAGACCCATCAGGATCATCTTTTTCAGGTTCTGCAGATTCTGCGGGAAAATAAATTGTACGCCAAGCTGGAGAAATGTCTTTTCATGGTATCGGAGATTCAATTTCTGGGTTTTCTCCTCTCTGCTTCTGGTTTTCGCATGGATCCGGAGAAGGTCCGTGCTGTACTTGAGTGGGAGCTTCCTGAGAATCAGAAGGCATTGATGCGCTTTCTGGGTTTTGCGAACTATTACAGAAAGTTCATTTTGAATTATTCCTCTGTTGTCAAACCCCTCACTGACATGACAAAAAAGGGGGCGGATTTTTCCTCTTGGTCGGAGGAGGCGCTTGCAGCCTTTTCTAAGATTAAAGAGAGTTTTGCGTCTGCTCCCGTCTTGGTGCATCCCGATGTTTGCTTACCTTTTATTGTTGAGGTGGATGCTTCCGAGGTGGGTGTGGGTGCGGTTTTGTCCCAGGGCCCTTCTCCTGCCAAATGGCGACCCTGTGCCTTTTTCTCTAAAAAACTCTCCCCGGCAGAGAAAAACTATGATGTGGGAGATAGGGAGTTGTTGGCCATCAAGTTGGCTTTCGAGGAATGGCGCCATTGGTTGGAGGGGGCCAGGCACCCTATCACCGTTTTTACCGACCATAAGAATCTGGCATACTTGGAGTCTGCCAGGCGTATGAATCCGAGACAGGCCAGATGGTCTCTGTTCTTCTCCAGATTCAATTTTGTTGTTACATTCCGCCCTGGGATCAAAAATGTGAAGGCTGATGCTCTCTCTCGCTGTTTTCCGGGAGGAGGAAACTCCGAGGACCCGGGTCCCATTTTGGCGGAGGGGGTAGTTGTTTCTGCTCTATATTCTGATTTGGAGGCCGAGGTCCAGGCTGCCCAGACTGAGGCACCTGCCCGTTGTCCTTCTGGGAAGTTGTTTGTGCCTCCTGAGCTACGTCACAAACTCTTCAAGGAGCATCATGATACTGTTCTTGCTGGTCACCCCGGGAGTAGAGCCACGGTAGATCTCATTGCTCGGAGATTTTGGTGGCCGGCTCTTCGTAAGTCAGTGGAGGGTTTTGTGGCTGCATGTGAGACGTGCGCTCGCGCTAAGGTCCCTCGTTCACGGCCTTCAGGTTCCCTTCTCCCGTTACCCATACCTTCTCGTCCTTGGACACACCTGTCCATAGACTTTATCACGGATCTTCCTCGTTCCTCAGGGAAGTCGGTGATCCTGGTGGTGGTGGACCGTTTTAGCAAGATGGCTCATTTCGTACCTTTCCCTGGTTTACCCAATGCTAAAACGTTGGCGCAAGCTTTTGTCGACCATATTGTTAAATTGCATGGCATTCCCTCTGATATTGTTTCCGATAGAGGCACGCAGTTTGTGTCCAGGTTCTGGAAGGCTTTCTGTTCTCGCCTGGGGGTTCGGCTGTCCTTCTCTTCTGCTTTTCACCCGCAGTCGAATGGTCAGACTGAGCGCCTCAATCAGAATCTGGAGACATATTTGCGCTGTTTTGTGGCAGAGAACCAGGAGGATTGGTGTTCATTTCTCCCTCTTGCTGAGTTTGCTCTGAACAACCGTCGTCAGAAATCTTCTTATAAGTCACCATTCTTTGGTGCATATGGGTTCCATCCGCAGTTTGGGACATTCTCAGGAGGGGCTCTTTCTTGTTTACCTGAGGAGGAGAGATTTTCCTCGTCTTTGTCTACCATTTGGCAAAAGATTCAGAGTAATCTTAGAAAGATGAGTGAGAAGTATAAGCGTGTGGCTGATAAGAGACGTATGCCTGGTCCGGACCTGAATGTGGGTGATCTGGTGTGGTTGTCTACAAGAAATATTAAACTGAAGGTTCCCTCCTGGAAATTGGGTCCCAAGTTTATTAGGCCTTATAAAATCTTGTCAGTCATCAATCCTGTTGCCTTCCGTCTTGATCTTCCACTGGTTTGGAAGATACATAATGTATTTCACAGATCTCTCTTAAAACCATATGTCCAGCCCACGGTACCCTCCTCTTTGCCTCCTCCTCTGATTTTGGTTGATGGCAATCTGGAGTTTGAGGTTTCCAGAATTGTGGACTCTCGCATTGTCCGCGGTTCTCTTCAGTACCTCGTTCATTGGAAGGGTTATGGTCCTGAGGAGAGGATGTGGGTTCCGGTGTCGGACATTAAAGCCACTCGCCTCATCAGGGCATTTCATAGGGCTCATCCTGAGAAGGTGGGTCCTGGGTGTCCGGAGTCCACCCGTAGAGGGAGGGGTACTGTCACTACCAGAGCTTTGAGGCGTTCTCACAGCTCTGTTTCTCCACCCCTGTGATGAAGTCACTACTAGAGCTTGGAGGAGTTCTCACTGCTCTGTTTCTCCGCCCCTGTGATGAGGTTTTTACTTTCTGTTTCCTTCCTCCCAGCTGTTCCTCCTGCGTTTGATTTCCCTGCCTTTAAATCCCCCCTCCTCCTTTTGTAGGGTGTGGATTATATTTCTCATTTGAGTTGTAGCTCTTGCTTGAGTATCTTCACTTGTAAGCTATCATTTCACTGGACCTGTGTTCTGCTGCAGCAAGTACTCCGGATATTGCCAGCTGTCTTTGGATCCGTCTTCTCTGCTGCTGCAGCTCCTTCAGCTAAGTGTGCAGACATTGTAGTGTATCTGTTTATTTTCTGACTGGATCTGAGGCGACCACGGTTCCCTCCATATACTGAGCAGGGCACCGGTGGCCGTGCCCCTTCCACTATTGTAGGGGTTACAGTGGTCATCAGTCTTAGGTACGCGGGCATGCCTCTTTCCACCATTTGGATCCGGGCATGTGCTTTAGCAGCATAGGGAGAGCTTTGAGGGTCTGACAGGGGTCACCCTTTATCCTCCCTAGTTTGGGTCCGGTCAGTAGCTCCATTTACTGTGTATGCTCTTGTTGCTCACATACAGCCGTGACACTCTTCCTCTGTAAAGACACATGCATCAAAAGATTCATTAGTCTTCATCCCTAACTGAGGTCCTTTTCCTTCATTTTCCTTTGTAAAAACTGAGCAGAAGTATTCATTGAGGCAGTCAGCTAGTTCTTTATCTTCTTCCATATACCTTCCTTCTTTTGTTTTTAATTTTGTAATTCCTTGTTTTAGTTTCCTTTTTTCATTTATGTATCTGAAGAATGTCTTATCGCCTTTTTTCCCTGACTGAGCTAATTTCTCTTCTGCCTGTGCTTTAGAAGCTCTTATAACTTGTTTGGCCTCTCTCTGCCTAATCTTACAAATTTGCCTGTCATCCTCGTTGTTTTTTTTTATTTTTATAATTACTAAATGCTATATTTTTGTTTTTAATGATTTTGGCCACTTCTGCTGAGTACCACAGTGGTCTCTTCCTTTTTTTGCTTTTACTGACAAGCCTAATGCAATTATCTGTTGCCTTCAATAGTGCCAGTTTTAAGTAGTCCCATTTCTCCTGGACTCCATTGAAACTGATCTCTGTGTAGCCTCCATTCCTGGTTTTGGCTCACAGTCACTGATGGAAATCACTGACCAAACACCGACTGGTTTTCATGTAGCGGCCTTATCCCAGTTGCATACCCCATGCCCGTTACCATGGGCTCTATAAATAGTGGTCCGCAATGCACAGGCGCTGGCCGTGTGCACGCAGTGCTCCTGATGCGGACCCATTGACTTGAATGAGTCCGCGATCCACCAGATATGGCAAAAAACTAGGACATGTCCTATCTTTTGCAGTGCGGAGGCATGGCCCCGAAAGTGTTTCTGCAGGCTTCTGATCTATTTCTCCACTCCACAAAAGATAGGATATGTCCCATATTTGGCCGTATCTTGCGGATTGTGGACCCATTCAAGTCACGGAGGGCACACGGCCAGTGCCCGTATATTGCAGACCCGCCGTTTGCGGTCTGCAATACCGGCACGAAGGCCTCAAGTTCGTGGGCATGAGTCCTAAATTATCAAATATAAGAAAAAGAACTGGATCGCACATCCTCAATACTATGCTTTTATCTAACTGCTTCTCAGCATAATTAACATCGCTTCTCAGCGCAATATGTCGTATCAGCACTCATCCCCATTCTGCCCAGGTGCTTTTAATTAGCAGGAAGGGTATAAATTCACATGGTGCAGTACTGCGCGGCGGCCATTTTTGCTTTGGTGCTGTCCTGATGGGTTGGTGGGGCCCAGTACCAAGGTGGCTTTGCCAGACAGCTGGGGCGCTGTTTGGCTACTGGGTCCTGCTGCCTGCTGGGGCGGTGCTGTGGCGTTGGTGGTCGCCGTCCAGTGATGAGCCAAATTTAGGTTAGGGTCCTATTCAAAGAGGCAACCTTGTCGTGGTGAGTGGGCCTATGCTTTTTGATCAAATTGTATACTAATGCCTCATGTACAGTATTTAGCATAGAAGTAGGTATACGATATATTGCGCTGAGAAGCGATGTTAATTATGCCGAGAAGCAGTTAGGTAAAAGCATAGTATTTAGGATGTGCGATACAGTTCTTATTCTTATATTTTACAATTTGAGTCCTAAATTTGTCGCCTCCTCTGGCAACGCTGGGGATATCAGCTTAGATAATGGCGGTCTTAATAAATCTCGCCCCATGGTTTTTATGTGCTTCAGGTATACATGTTCAGGAAGCACATCCATTAACGGCATACCGCAGCAGTCCTGCCGCATGGTTTCTGACTGCACGGTAAACCTGCAGCCGCTGCGAGGAAAACCAGCCTTTCCAGCATTTCCATTGCACATGTATTTATACAGAGGGACACATTTACTATAGTGTCTGCGCCTGTTTTTAGGGGTAAAAATGCTGTTTTAGACTGTCTTATTTTTTTAGTCTTGTTTACTACTGAAAATGTGCCTGTTTTGGAAGAATTTGTACCTCGTTCGCCTATTTAGTTTTTTTTAGACTAATTCAGAAGCTTTCTAACTTTTGCGCCTATTTCCCGACCTATTTATGGAGGTGTGCCTGAATTTGCACCCGATTTAGTCATAAAAGCAGTCTAATTTCTGCTCCAGTCCAGGGCTGGCGTACTCTTCTGCATCTGTTTGGAGTGGTGAGTTGCGCCACCTTTTGCCTACTTTCATGGAGACGTGCGCCTATTTTCAGCTCACTTGCGCCACAATTTCATACTAATTAGACTAGTGTTAGGGTCCATTCACACGTCCGTGTGTGTTTTGTGGATCCACGGATCCGTGGATCTGCAAAACACGGACATCGGCGATGTGCGTTCTGCATTTTGTGGTCCGCACATCGCCGGCACTTAATAGAAAATGCCTATTCTTGTCCGCAATTGCGGACAAGAATAGGACATGTTCTATTTTTTTCGGGATCGGAAGTGCGGACCCGGAAGTGCGGATCCGGGCAGCACATCGTGCTGCCCCATAGAAATGAATGGGTACGCAATTCCGTTCTGCAAAATGCGGAACGAAATTGCGGACGTATAAATGGACCCTTAAGGTGGATTTAGACGGGACGATTCTGCAGCCGATTGTTGGGCAGGAAGCGTTCCTTCCCAACCGTCGGCTGCTCGTTCAGTGAAGGAGACATTTACATGCAGCGATCTCCTTCACAGTATGAGGACGAGGCATTTCTATTGCGATCCCTCGTCCTCATACAGAATCATTGTTTTTGAGCAGCAGATCGGTGTGTAGATAACAGGATCTTCTGCCCAGAAACTATGATTGGTGGTGCCTGCATGAACGACAGGATCACCCGATGAATCAGCGTTTCAGTCGTTCGATCGGCGGAGCATTTACATGTGCAGATTGTCGGGAACGACCTCTTGCAGGAAAAGTCGTTCCCGATAATCTGGACGAGTATTGGCTCGTGTAAATGCAGCTTTAGTGAATAAGAACCTGTCGCACTGATAAAGAACCACTAGAGGTCAGACTACAGGGAGTGCAGAATTATTATGCAAGTTGTATTTTTGAGGATTAATTTTATTATTGAACAACAACCATGTTCTCAATGAACCCAAAAAACTCATTAATATCAAAGCTGAATATTTTTGGAAGTAGTTTTTAGTTTGTTTTTAGTTTTAGCTATTTTAGGGGGATATCTGTGTGTGCAGGTGACTATTACTGTGCATAATTATTAGGCAACTTAACAAAAACAAATATATACCCATTTCAATTATTTATTTTTACCAGTGAAACCAATATAACATCTCAACATTCACAAATATACATTTCTGACATTCAAAAACAAAACAAAAACAAATCAGTGACTAATATAGCCACCTTTCTTTGCAAGGACACTCAAAAGCCTGCCATCCATGGATTCTGTCAGTGTTTTGATCTGTTCACCATCAACATTGCGTGCAGCAGCAACCACAGCCTCCCAGACACTGTTCAGAGAGGTGTACTGTTTTCCCTCCTTGTAAATCTCACATTTGATGATGGACCACAGGTTCTCAATGGGGTTCAGATCAGGTGAACAAGGAGGCCATGTCATTAGATTTTCTTCTTTTATACCCTTTCTTGCCAGCCACGCTGTGGAGTACTTGGACGCGTGTGATGGAGCATATCCTGCATGAAAATCATGTTTTTCTTGAAGGATGCAGACTTCTTCCTGTACCACTGCTTGAAGAAGGTGTCTTCCAGAAACTGGCAGTAGGACTGGGAGTTGAGCTTGACTCCATCCTTAACCCGAAAAGGCCCCACAATCTCATCTTTGATGATACCAGCCCAAACCAGTACTCCACCTCCACCTTGCTGGCGTCTGAGTCGGACTGGAGCTCTCTGCCCTTTACCAATCCAGCCACGGGCCCATCCATCTGGCCCATCAAGACTCACTCTCATTTCATCAGTCCATAAAACCTTAGAAAAATCAGTCTTGAGATATTTCTTGGCCCAGTCTTGACGTTTCAGCTTGTGTGTCTTGTTCAGTGGTGGTCGTCTTTCAGCCTTTCTTACCTTGGCCATGTCTCTGAGTATTGCACACCTTGTGCTTTTGGGCACTCCAGTGATGTTGCAGCTCTGAAATATGGCCAAACTGGTGGCAAGTGGCATCTTGGCAGCTGCACACTTGACTTTTCTCAGTTCATGGGCAGTTATTTTGCGCCTTGGTTTTTCCACACGCTTCTTGCGACCCTGTTGACTATTTTGAATGAAACGCTTGATTGTTCGATGATCACGCTTCAGAAGCTTTGCAATTTTAAGAGTGCTGCATCCCTCTGCAAGATATCTCACTATTTTGGACTTTTCTGAGCCTGTCAAGTCCTTCTTTTGACCCATTTTGCCAAAGGAAAGGAAGTTGCCTAATAATTATGCACACCTGATATAGGGTGTTGATGTCATTAGACCACACCCCTTCTCATTACAGAGATGCACATCACCTAATATGCTTAATTGGTAGTAGGCTTTCGAGCCTATACAGCTTGGAGTAAGACAACATGCATAAAGAGGATGATGTGGTCAAAATACTCATTTGCCTAATAATTCTGCACGTAGTGTAAGGGCTCATGCACACGACCGTTGTTGTTTTGCTGTCCATTTTTCACGGATGCGTTCCGTATCTGAGTTTTTTTTCCCCTGATTTAAGTCCTGTTCTGTTATTGCACAAAACATATCCGTATGGTTTCCGTATTTGATCAGTTTTTTGCGGATTGTATACAGAAACAGTAACTTAAATTAATCACCAAACACATGAGCAATATGGGCTGGGCATAGCATTTCTACAGTATGGATCCGCAAAATACAGATGACATACGGATGCGTTCCTTATTTTTTGTGGACCCATTGACTGGAATGGGGCCTCGGACCGTGATTGCAGACAATAATAGGACATGCACTACTTTTTTGCGGAACAGCCATGCGGACAAACGGAAACGGAATGCACACGGAGTAACTTCAGTATTTTCTACAGCCCCATTGAAGTTCTGCATACGGCCCGCAAAAAAAAACCGGAACGGAAGCGGAAAGAAAATACGTTTGTGTGCATGAGCCCTAATAGCAATATGCCAAGTCTGATTTATGAAGTGCTTGATAAATAGTCGGCAAAAGACCTAGGGGGAGATTTATCAAAACTGGTGTAACGAAAAACTGGCAACCAATCGTATTCCACCTTTCATTTTACAAAGGAGCTCTGAAAGGTTAAAGGGGGAGTCTGATTGGTTGCTATGGGCAACTAAGCCAGTTTTCTTTTACACCAGTTTTGATACATTTCCCCATAGAGGTGAAGCAAATACGCCTGTCTAATTGAAAGCCTAAAAACAGGCGGGCTTGATAAGTGTGCCCCAAAATGTTTTTGACCAATGTCTGTCAAAATCACCTCCAAAAACTGCAGCAAAAACTACTACGGTTTTTGCATGGCAGTTCATGGTTGTACGGTTTATACCGGCTAAGCCCATGATTGAATTGTGCTTAACCTGTACAAGCCACTGCGTCACAAACCCTCGGCTACTCGCAGTAGAAACGCACGCGGTTTTTGGATGTGTTCTCAAAAATGTTCCATAAAAATACCGTACATCCTAAAGTTTTATTGTAGTCAGGTATTTTCTTAGCCTGGCTGTACGCTGCTGTCGAAGGCGGCACAATTTTGGCATAAGATCATGGACCACCAACCATGTGCAGCAGCCGGCCACAGGATCTTACGCTCAAGTTCATCTGCTTTGTCAGGTTAACGATTATATCCTAATGACCCCTTTCTTCTGATAGCTTCACCCCCCACGACGCCCTAAAGAAGAACAGAAAGCTCCTACAAGGAAACAGATCTTAATCCGGAAGCATCAAGAGCAGAGCAGAAAGAAGCGGCTGCTGGTAGCCCGACCAGTGCCCCCAGGGTCTCCCAGCAAAGGACAGACTTTTTCTGGTAGGCCACAGCGATAGTCCGGAGAAAAAGCCTCATTCCATAGGTCACCTGTTATTGGATATTTGCCACACTGAATAATTCCTAACCTATGAACAGTATGTGATACTACATCACCGATTACATTGTATTACCACTGAAGGGGTTGTATAGGATTAGAAAAACATAGATGCTTTGTTTTTGGAAGAAAGCGGCCATGTTTTCCCCGTTTTAATGAATGCGTCATGCAACATCCATATCTGCAGTGTGGCACAATCAAACCGGGCAATTGTCAATGTTCTTTGCCAGACTGCCTCAATTTAGGTTCATTGGTAGATTTTATTAAAAGGGGTTTTCTAACTTTTTTATTAGTGATGATCTATCCTTTTTCATCAGCATCTGATAGGTGGTTGTCTGACACCTGGCACCCCCACCGATTAGCTGTTCGAGAAGGCAGCAGCACTTGCAATAGCTTCTCACTGTTTCCCGCAGGCCAGTGATGTCACAACTATGTCATGTGGCCTGGGAGCAGCTCAGCCCCATGGCCACCTAACATATTCATGACATCAGTGGCTTGCGGGAAACAGTGAGAAGGCCACACCGCTACTGCGAGCTCTTCTGCCTTCTCAGCTGATCGGCGGAGGTCCTGGGTGTTGGACCCTCACAGATCAGATGCTGATGACCAAAGTATTTTCAGTAATTTTATTTTATTACTTCCCAAAGAACCTCTTTAAAGGGGTTATCGAATCCTATAAAATGCTCCCCCATATGCCAGGCCCCTCACATTAAATATACTTACCTTGCTCCCCGCTTCCTGCGCCGCTGCTGATCCGCGCACCGCCGTTGCTGCCTCTTCCCGTGCGCGGATAAAAACATCCGGTGTCGGGGGGCAGCCAATGGCAGGCGGCGACCAGGACGAGCCTCCCTAGCATCACGGATGACACTAGGGATGCTCGTCCCCGTCACCGCCTGCCATTACCTACTCGACCTCCCCCGATACGGGATGTTTTCATACGCACACGGGGAGTAGCTGCAGCGGCGGTGCAGGGAGCCAGGTAAGTATATTCAATGTGAGGGGCCCGGCATATGGGGGGACATTTTATAAGTTTTGATAATCCCTTTAAGAATCACTGCGCAACGAAACTCTCACCGCAACAAGATGTCCACTAGAACACATTAGTATATTAAAGGGGTTCTCCGGGAATTAAGAAAATAAAATGACTGAAAAATGAAATATTACTTTATTATAAAAATATTCCCAAATAATTTTCATTAGTTATAAAGGCTTGTTTTGTCTAGGGAGAAATCATTAGGAGAAATAAAATGGCCGCTGTCCTATTAGTGCACACAAAATCTCTCCTAATCACACAAGAGGACAAGTTACTTCAGAGCACTTGTTGAAGAGCTGCATCATCCACCTCTCTGCCTCATTTCTTGGCACTAGTGGAGAGTGGTTACATAGACTATTTCTTGCTCTGGAGGACCTGTCCTGTGTAATTCTCAGTTTCCCCTGTGGTGGCGCTGCAGGGAAATTGAACACTTACTGCTAGCTTTTTTTTTTTTGTGATTACTGCTGATTCCTGGGGGACCCAGCAGGAGGCAACTTGTAAACAGCCTATTGTCAAGGAACCTTTCTAAAAAAGTGGAGAACCCCTTATCTAGATTTATTATATGGAGGGGTTGGGGGTCCAGGCAATGACTGATGGGTCACTTTAATGTTTGCCTTACTGAACACAAATCTGGAGTTTACTAAGCCGTATAAAAATATTAATCAAAGATACCTAAATGTACATCCAAAACTTCTGGAGCCATACATATTGTACAAGAGGAATACACCTTGCAAAAATCTCCCTTCTCACACACCTATATGAATGCATGTCTCGTTCCAGGGGTAGAAGTCCCTTTGAGTGACACTCGTGGTCAACTTCTGCCGCACAACGTTCTTGGGACCTTACAGGAGCTGAGAGAAGAAGCCACCACAAGAGGAGACTTACAGGCAAGGCCATAAACCAGGCAAGACCCTAACCATCTCACTAGCGCCACCTTATGGAAGTGGCTCCCTATGAGTGGATATTTGGCATGGCTATATTCCCTTGTCATATCTCAAGGCTTGTTAAAAAGTCGGATTTTGCCTCATAGAGAGCCATTTCCACAAGGTGGTGCTAGCGAGATGGCTCTGCTTTTTTTGGGGATACCTCTTTGCTTATTGTTTTCCCGTGGAACATTGCCAATAAGTCTCCATACATAGCTGGTCTCTTTAAGGAGACCCAAAATCCTGCCTAAGCTATTATGTTCCCATTGAATTCATCAATGACTATGACGTGTTTTCGACATAGCACACAGATTCACACTGCTGTTTCTTTAAATGCCATATTTCTTTCCTGTTACTGATGTCCCCATAAAACCTTACTATATTGGAGTGGACGTTACCATCACTACTGTGGGCTGTCCATGTAATGCATGGGGTCTCCTGAAGAAGATACTCTTGGAGAGGCGAGGTTTTAAATCGGTTATGGCATGACTGATGTGAAAAATGAAAATCAGACACCATAATACATGACAGTATCTAACAAAGCTAGAACCAGCCATGTAGCTCACATGGATCCAGAAATCTTCCCATTCATTGTTCCAGTTGTTATGCTAGATTTATTTCAGGCTGGCAGCTCAGTGGGCGCGACCTCTCGGGGAAGGGGGAAAGTGTACTTTCTGCTGCAGTTCTCTCCCTGTAACTGACAAAGCTTCTAACAGAAGATAGGGCCTTTGGCAGTTGAAGATTTAAACCGAGCGCGTGCGACCACCTCAGTGAGGTGGACAAGAAATAAGGAAAAGAAGAAACAGCAGGTGGCGCTGTACAGATACATTTTACAGAATAGCTCAGTGGCTACACCAAATTTTTTATGACATGCAGTTACAAAACTATTTAGATCGAGGTGCTGTAGGATATTGTTTGTGGCACAACCTCTTTAAAGGGGAACTAGACCTTTACTGAAACCAAAAAGGTGCAGCAGCTCTTTTCAGAGCATTTGGATTTCATGTCTCTGCTCTGCTTTTCCAATGCACACAGTACGGATCCATAGAAAGTATATTGAATCCACACTCAGGAGACATCTGCACACTGGAAAATCTGAGAAGACCCCATAGAAGCCGAAGGTGCACCTTCCTGGTTTTAGTAACGGTTTAGGTCCTATGTAAAACCTGGAATAATCTCAGAACATATGCTATAGCATGTTATATCATTTGATTATTATTTGGATGCTCTTTATTAGATCGCGCAGCTTATACCAGATGGACCGCAATTTGACTTTCTTGGACCATATGACGTGGAGGGGACACTCCAACAGAAGAAAGAAGCTTTCACGCATCTCCAGAAGCAGGACAATGCCCTGAATAACTGGCAGTTCCACATGAACCTCAGGAAGAGGCAACTGGACTCTTTATCCCGTTAGTATATTTTTTGGGGGGGTTTCTGTTAAAAGCTGAGCTCTGGTTGGTCAGTATAGACAGCATAGAAAGCCATTTTTTCTACAGACAGGGTTTTGATAGTTCATTGTATAGCAAGAAGCAAGCTTCACTTTTTGTGAAGCATGCCACAATGTGTTTCCTGTCCTGTATGGAAACTGACAGACAAAAAACTCTGTACAGTAAAGCCCTCTGTAGGTGCCCCTTAAAGAGGACCTGTCACCTCTCCTGACATCCCTGTTTTAATAGCGTCATGCATTCCCCATGTAATACCAATTCTGGAGCATCTATTCTTATGGGTCTATGTTGTGCCATTACTTTATTATTTCTACTAGAAGTAATGAATGAATTGCTAGCAGTCTGCAGTAAGGGTACAGAGGGGTAGTGACCAGTTGGGGGGCGTGTACCTGCACAGTCTGACAATGGCAGCCCTGATTGGATAGAGTGAGACTGTGCAGGTACACCCCCCAACTGGTTACCTCCCCTCTGTACCCTTACTGCAGACTGCTAGCAATTCATTCATAGCTTCTAGTAGAAATAATACAGGAATGGCACAACATAGAGCCATAAGAATAGATGCTCCAGAATTGTTATTACATGGGGAATGCATGACGCTATTAAAACAGGCATGTCAGGAGTGGTGACAGGTCCTCTTTAAAGGGAACCTGTCACCTGGTTAGGGGCCTCTTCTGTGTTCCAGCGGTCGTAATTGTTTTAATTTTTTTCTTCAGTTTTGCTGTATGTGACCTTGTATTTGGCGGGATGAGTTGTGGGTTCTTTTTAGAAACCATTTTAGGGTTTAAATAGTGTATTAAATAACTTATTATTTTACTTTTAGGGAGAAGAAAAAAACTGCAATTTTAACATTATTTTGAGGGAACTATTTTTATCGCAAAACATAACTTTATTTTGTGGGTCAGTACAACTATGATGTATTATCTATTTCTGGCTTGCTAACAGCTAGAGATATGGTCTTGTTTGGAAGCTGACCGTCTAGGCTTTAAAACAAGATCTGAACGGCAGTATTATCAGGAGATATAGCTGTTACAAATTAGGTTGGGAGTGAAAGCAACTAAAACCTGCTTTCATTTTCAGCTGCTATCATTCCCCACCAATTTTCTAAAAGCTATATCTCCCGATGTAGAGGAGATCATGCTTCGATTCTGGTCTTGTTTTAAAGCCTAGGTTGTCAGCTTTCAAACAAGACCAGTCCCATGTCTCCAAACCGGGCCTCCCCTGCTAGGCATGCTCTGCTCCGCTGAATTATTAGTGCCTTTTCTCAAAGTTCGGGCAAAACTGTTAAGGGGTTAAATCCATAGTGTAAATGTCACGCTCGTGTGTGGGAGGAAAACACCACACCGAGCATAGGAGGGAAAGGGGATACCGGAATAAGGCCTGGAAAATAGGGAAGGAAGATGGACACCTCCTAGAGAAAACCCTAACTCCAGTCCTGACAGAATACCAGTATGAACAAGCCCCAAAGGTAGGCAAGTTCATACACTGGATACCTAGAATCCTATCTCACCCTATAGGACCCTGGAACTAATGTTAGGACTGAGTCTACCTGTTCCTCCAAAGGGAAGGACGAACAGGAGTCTCCCTAAGGACTAATGATAATAATAATAACAGGGAAAAGCAACACACACACATATATAAACAAAATACAAAAGGGAAAGGAAACACTTATCTTCAATGAAGCTTTGGTAGCACCAGGAAGTCAGCCGAGAACTAAACACAAGCTAACCACAAGTCCAACAGAAGCTATAAACCGCATAGCATTGTGGGAGAAACAACAATAAATAGAGAAGGTTAAATGACCATAATAGCCACACCTGGGGATAGAAGGTGTAGCAAGCACCAGAAACACAGACGTCATTTGATCCAAAAGGAAAACATGACAGATCAAACCACATGTTGCCAGTCTCACAGATCTCCTGCCACCTGTCACGGGAACGTCTGTATTTCTCGGTACGTCCGTGACAGTAAATCAGCCTATAAACAGAGAGACATCACAATTCTTTTCTCTTATTGCCCCTCTTACCTGTTCTGTCTTTCCTGAGGCAGATCAGCTCTGCAGACCCAGCGAACAGCTTCTAATGAATGTGTGCGAAGATTTCCGCAGAGTTCAGGAGGAAAAACACTTGATAGACCGCGGTATCCCAGCACTGGAGCATGGCAAGGTGGGTTCATGGCACAGTGTTGTGCTGCGGGCATATGGCACATGGTTCAGATCGGATAGGATTGGTGATAAATGTCTAATCAGTGGGGGGGCCCACCTCTGTGACCATCACCAATTTTATGGGAATGAGAGATCGTAGAGCACACAGTTTGCCACTGAATGGAGTGGGGGTCATTCCCTTTTGAATAGAACGTCATACTGTTGTCGTGCAGTGAGGAGGAAACGGAGACTTAGGACCTTCATTCCAGTGATGGGTGGGAGTCCCAGCGGTCAAGTTTTATAGATAGTTTAAATTTCCATTATGGGAAAACCCCTTTAACCTTTTTTCATATAGGGCCATCGCATTGGAAGTGAATTCTGGAACGTGTCAGAACTTTTAGGAGATGAGCTGACAGGCCTGACGCTAACCTTTACTCAGTGCGAGCGGGGTTACCCCTCACCTGTCACTCGCATAGGAAAACCATGTAGCATCCAGCAGGAGACAGGTATGACAAGCCTTTTATCTATCAAGTCCAGCTATCCCGGCAAACATAGACATGACTCTTGTCATTCTCCTGCCTCCCTCAGGTTCTGCAGAAAGGCCCCCATTTCACTGCACTTGGGATAAAAGTTTATATCTTCAGCACCGCAAGGAGAAACTCAAAGCTGTCCTGGAGGAACTGAACTTCACCAAACCAGTAAGTAAAAATACTTCACCAGAAAACTGTTCCATAGAGGCACAATGTGATGGTGACATGAGCAGTGGAAATGTGCTGTACCCATTGTAAGCAATCAGTATCTTCCATTTTTAATATACAGGCACATAACTTTAAAAGAGGTTGTCCCACAAAAAATATTCAGCAGCTTTCAAACCAGCACCTGGATCTGAATACTTTTGTATTAGCATATAATAAAAAAATGTAGTATAGCCACTGAGCCATTCAATAAAATGTGTCTGTATAGCGCCACCTGCTGTTTGTTATTTTCTTATTTTACTGTCCACCTCGCTGACGTGGACGCACATGCTCATTTCCATTATTCAACTGCCTCCTGAGCTGTGAAAGCTACAGTGCTAAAGCAGAAAGGACACACCCCAGAGCTGCAGCAAAAAAAAACATGCCCCTGAGAAAGGATATGCCTCCTGAGCCGCAGCATAGAGGACATGTTCCCTCTCTCCCTCCCTTTTTTGGTGTCATAATTCTTGGTGCTGTCTCGGTTGCTAACATTGTGGTACTTGTGGTTAGTAAGAGCCCAGTGAAGGCTCAACATCACCCACAGGATGGGCAGACTTGAACAGCACCATTTCTAAGAGCCCTAAAGCAGTTCCAGGTGCCGTCCCTTTTTTCTTGAGTATGTAAGTTTAAAAAAACATTTAGAAGAAAAGTCCACTTTCGCCATTCATATTTTTTTTTATTGCTCCAATGCATCTAAAATGAAAAAGAAATCACCTTTGCAATTAAGATCAGGAAGCAGCAATGCTCCGGTCCTAGCAGTCACGTGATTGCTGGGGTTTAGGAGTCTGTGTGAGCTGCTGGGTCTTATCAGACCCAGATCAGCTCTTGAGTGAGGATGTACAACAAAGTACATCCTCTCATAACTGGGGCTACAGCCCCAGTTACAGGAGAAATCAGCAATAAATGTGAAACAAATGTATTGTTTGTTCCACAATTGTCTTTTTTAATGAGCTTGTTGGGGGCACAAAGTGTAAAATAAAAACAAAACAAAAAATTGAAATAAAAAAAATAACTAAAACACACCACCACACGCAACACCTAGCAACTATAAGCCCTAAATCTTATATATCAAAATTACCATTGTGGAAAAGGATGTAATGTAAAAAAATATACTTGTAGTTGCAAAAACATTTGAAAACAGACTCTTTTTCTATTTTATTTTATTCTCCTTCTTAAAATAAAAACAAGATAATACCAAAAAGAAATTGACATGAAAACAAAGCCTCGTGTCAGACCAAAAAAAGATGCAAAAATTATTTACATAACCAATGGAAAAAAAGTTATGGCTTTCAAAGACGCTTGAACTAAAA
Organism: Bufo bufo; assembly: GCF_905171765.1. NCBI lineage: Eukaryota > Metazoa > Chordata > Amphibia > Anura > Bufonidae > Bufo > Bufo bufo. The sequence continues at coordinate 362,667,171 of NC_053394.1, read as the reverse complement.
AAAACTGAAAATGTGCCTGGTCAGGAAGGGGGGTACATGGATAAAGGTCAAAGCGGTTTTGCAGTTCTTTTTTACTGATGATCTATCCTCTGGATAAATCATTAGCATCTGATCGGCGGGGATCAGCTGTCTGAGAAGACAGCGGCGCTCCAGGAGTGCCGCAGGCTTCTCGCTGTTTACCGCTGGCCCAGTGATGTCATGACTAGTATCACTGGCCTGGGCTAAACTCCATTCAAGTGAACCGCACCCAGGCCAATGATACTAGTCGTGACGTCACTAGGCCCGAGGTAAACAGCGAGAAGCCCGCGGCACTCCTGGAGCGCTGCTGCCTTCTCAAACCCCCACCGATCAGATCCTGATGATCTATTCAGAGGATAGATCATCAGTAAAAAAAGAACTGCAGAACCTCTTTAATATAGATCGTAACGTGGAAAAATACACAAAAAAATGTAACACATGTTTAACATATAAACATCATATAACACTAGCTGTCACATAAGATAATGATTTTAAGTAACACGGACACATATTCCTATCGCCTGTTTTGTAGGATATAGAGGGTTTGGAAGTCATTGGGCGAGGACGCCCATTTACATCTGTATCTTCCGAACGTGTTCCACTAAGTGAAGAGCATCAAGAAACTCCATCAGAAGAAGATAAAGAAAACCAGTGAGTATGCCAGTGGAGCAAGACATGATGGCCAACCAAAGACTGGTGAGTTGTAGACTATGACGTGTACTACAAGGATGTGCCATACTTGTCTTTTGCAGGGATCCGCTCAGCGATTTCCCAGATGTTGTTCCTGATTTCGTCCTGGGCCCCTCACTGCTTTTCTGTGGTCAGCCAGCAGTTTGGGTGGAAAATCCTTTGACTTACAGGGTAATGTGAATTATTACAGAAGGATCTTGAAAACGACAAATGAAATGGGGGGGGTCCTGTTTCTCCTTGTGGAGTCTTAAAGGGGTTTTCCAGTTACACAAAAAAATGATGCCAGCATTCAAGCTTACTGCATTATACTGTATAAGTCAGATATAGCGAATATTAATCGCGAGGATCGGCACTTTGAGAATTTGCGAATATTTAGAATACAGTGATATATATTCGTAATTTCGAATATTCTAGATTTTTTTCTTCATCAGTAACCTCCCTTCTTGCTTGTGGGCCAATGAGAAGGCTGCAATGTCTTTGTCTGAGCTTAGCAACATCCCTAGCAACCAATAGGAAAGTTGCCTGCCCCTTACTATATAAGAACCTCCCCAGCAGCCCTTGTATGCAGTATTTTGCAGATCTGAGAGAGACAGCAGTGTTATTGCTGTGCTCTGCACTTTGCTGAGTCATTACATTAGATAGGTAGTCAGCTCATATATATAATACAGATAGTTAGGGGGAGATAGTCAGTGTAGGTTATATCCTGATATAGTGTAGCTGATAGGTTCCAGTGCAGGGTGTTAGGCAGTGTGATAGGCTCTGCTGTCCATACATACATGCTGCATACATAGTGCTGTGATGTCACAAGTTCACAACACTTAGTGCACCAATCAGTAATTTGTAGTCAGACCTGCTAAAATGTGAAGTTGCACGTATTGCGCCAAAATATGCGCATCATTAATTGCCGATTTTGCAATTGCGAATATATTGGAGCACTCTATCTGCATATAAAGCTATTGTAATGTTCTGCCGTGCCAACCATTTTCTCCAGTCTCAGGAAACTTCTAGCAGCTTGAAAAATGTAGCAACAGTGACCCACGCCTGTATTTCGCACGTATTACGCAAATATTACATTGCCGATTTTTTTTCGCGATCAAGAAAATAATCTCAGATTTGCAAATATATGACGAATATTCTACCAAATGTTCGCAAAATATTGCGAATTCGAATATTGCCCCTGACGCTCATCACTAGTCTTCATAAGGGATTGAACACCAGACCTTCTGTAGGGCAGAAGAGTTACCACTAAACTACAGACCTGCTCTGTTGGAAAGGCTGAATTTTCTGTGCTCAAAAAACTATTGTCTTCACATAACACTATATAAATAGTATATTGCTGAGATGAAAAGAAAAAAAATCGTGCCATCTACCGATCACCATAAATAATATGTTCACTATATTGTAAAGCTTAAGCAAAAAATTTTAAATGCTGAGAAAAAGGGGCTTGTTTAGCATTCAGGCGCGAAGTACGACGCAATTTATGGACCTGTCAGGGCTGTTTTAAATTAGCATGGTGCACTTATTTTAAGTTTTTACTTGTGAAATTGTGCAAATTGCACCAGATATACCAAGGACATATACCTATAGTGTTGCTCACTCACAAACAACAAAGACATACCCAATATAGTCAAAAATATATCCACTTTATTGCATAAAAATCCATGTACACAATATAATAGTAATAATAAAAGGAAACAACAGATGTATAAAGGTGCCAGAATCACCTGACCTATGCTGCTACTACCCCCAAATAGATCTTCCACATGTCAAGTGTCACCATATCCAAAAAATATACACAATAAAATATACAATATAAAACATGAATATCACAAAACGGCCTACCTGTTACTCCATGCATGGGTATATCCCTCAGTACGGGTAGATCTCTATATCAAGTTCACTTCTAGGAAGTGTATAATAACACTCCCTAATAAATATTGCCCAAAACAATGGTACAGCATGAGCCCAGAAATAAGCAATGGGACGGAAAAAATGGGGTAAGAAAAATGAAAAACGAAAAATGAAAAACAAAAAAGAAAAGTAAAAAAAGAAAAGAAACCCCCCAAAAGCCACTACCCACAACCTAGTCAGGAAAGCCAATAACAGTGTGACCACAAGTTGCCACAATATTATGTACAATACATACCACAGGACATGATTGGGGGTATACAGAGGAGCGCAAGTCAGCAAGAATACCTGTAGCAGTTTGATAAATCTGGTTTTATATACCATAGGGAAAATTGGCACACATTATTAATAAATGTGACCCTTTGTACCTCAGTTACCATTTCCAAGATATCAAATAAAATCCAGGTAATACATTTTTATATTTTTTTCCATTGGGCAGATTCTTGTGTGCATACGCTCTTGAGCTGCAGTGAAGTAACATGCCAGTGCAGTGACACAGCTAGGGGAGGGGGGGGTATCCTAGTGCAGTGACACAGCTAGGGGGGGGGGTATCCTAGTGCAGTGACACAGCTAGGGGAGGGGGTATCCTAGTGCAGTGACACAGCTAGGGGAGGGGGTATCCTAGTGCAGTGACACAGCTAGGGGAGGGGGTATCCTAGTGCAGTGACACAGCTAGGGGAGGGGGTATCCTAGTGCAGTGACACAGCTAGGGGAGGGGGTATCCTAGTGCAGTGACACAGCTAGGGGAGGGGGTATCCTAGTGCAGTGACACAGCTAGGGGAGGGGGTATCCTAGTGCAGTGACACAGCTAGGGGAGGGGAGGGTATCCTAGTGCAGTGACACAGCTAGGGGAGGGGGTATCCTAGTGCAGTGACACAGCTAGGGGAGGGGGGGTATCCTAGTGCAGTGACACAGCTAGGGGAGGGGGTATCCTAGTGCAGTGACACAGCTAGGGCAGGGGGTATCCTAGTGCAGTGACACAGCTAGGGGAGGGGGGGGTATCCTAGTGCAGTGACACAGCTAGGGGAGGGGGTATCCTAGTGCAGTGACACAGCTAGGGGAGGGGGTATCCTAGTGCAGTGACACAGCTAGGGGAGGGGGTATCCTAGTGCAGTGACACAGCTAGGAGAGGAGGTATCATAGTGCAGTGACACAGCTAGGGGAGGGGGTATCCTAGTGCAGTGACACAGCTAGGGGAGGAGGTATCCTAGTGCAGTGACACGGCTAGGGGAGGTGTTATCCTGGTGCAGTGACACAGCTAGGGGAGGGGGTATCCTAGTGCAGTGACACAGCTAGGGGAGGGGGTATCCTAGTGCAGTGACACAGCTAGGGGAGGAGGTATCCTAGTGCAGTGACACAGCTAGGGGAGGTGTTATCCTGGTGCAGTGACACAGCTAGGGGAGGAGGTATCCTAGTGCAGTGACACAGCTAGGGGAGGGGGTATCCTAGTGCAGTGACACGGCTAGGGGAGGTGTTATCCTGGTGCAGTGACACAGCTAGGGGAGGGGGTATCCTAGTGCAGTGACACAGCTAGGGGAGGGGGGGTATCCTAGTGCAGTGACACAGCTAGGGGAGGGGGTATCCTAGTGCAGTGACACAGCTAGGGGAGGGGGTATCCTAGTGCAGTGACACAGCTAGGGGAGGAGGTATCCTAGTGCAGTGACACAGCTAGGGGAGGGGGTATCCTAGTGCAGTGACACGGCTAGGGGAGGTGTTATCCTGGTGCAGTGACACAGCTAGGGGAGGGGGTATCCTAGTGCAGTGACACAGCTAGGGGAGGGGGGGTATCCTAGTGCAGTGACACAGCTAGGGGAGGGGGTATCCTAGTGCAGTGACACAGCTAGGGGAGGAGGTATCCTAGTGCAGTGACACAGCTAGGGGAGGGGGTATCCTAGTGCAGTGACACAGCTACGGGAGGGGGTATCCTAGTGCAGTGACACAGCTAGGGGAGGGGGTATCCTAGTGCAGTGACACAGCTAGGGGAGGGGGTATCCTAGTGCAGTGACACAGCTAGGGGAGGGGGTATCCTAGTGCAGTGACACAGCTAGGGGAGGGGGTATCCTAGTGCAGTGACACAGCTAGGGGAGGGGGTATCCTAGTGCAGTGACACAGCTAGGGGAGGGGGTATCCTAGTGCAGGGACACAGCTAGGGGAGAGGGTATCCTAGTGCAGTGACACAGCTAGAGGAGGGGGTATCCTAGTGCAGTGACACAGCTAGGGGAGGGGAGGGTATCCTAGTGCAGTGACACAGCTAGGGGAGGGGGTATCCTAGTGCAGTGACACAGCTAGGGCAGGGGGTATCCTAGTGCAGTGACACAGCTAGGGAAGGGGGGGTATCCTAGTGCAGTGACACAGCTAGGGGAGGGGGTATCCTAGTGCAGTGACACAGCTAGGGGAGGGGGTATCCTAGTGCAGTGACACAGCTAGGGGAGGGGGTATCCTAGTGCAGTGACACAGCTAGGAGAGGAGGTATCATAGTGCAGTGACACAGCTAGGGGAGGGGGTATCCTAGTGCAGTGACACAGCTAGGGGAGGAGGTATCCTAGTGCAGTGACACAGCTAGGGGAGGGGGTATCCTAGTGCAGTGACACAGCTAGGGGAGGAGGTATCCTAGTGCAGTGACACAGCTAGGGGAGGTGTTATCCTGGTGCAGTGACACAGCTAGGGGAGGGGGTATCCTAGTGCAGTGACACAGCTAGGGGAGGGGGTATCCTAGTGCAGTGACACAGCTAGGGGAGGGGGTATCCTAGTGCAGGGACACAGCTAGGGGAGAGGGTATCCTAGTGCAGTGACACATCTAGAGGAGGGGGTATCCTAGTGCAGTGACACAGCTAGGGGAGAGGGTATCCTAGTGCAGTGACACATCTAGGGGAGGAGGTATCCTAGTGCAGTGACACAGCTAGGGGAGGGGGTATCCTAGTGCAGTGACACGGCTAGGGGAGGTGTTATCCTGGTGCAGTGACACAGCTAGGGGAGGGGGTATCCTAGTGCAGTGACACAGCTAGGGGAGGGGGGGTATCCTAGTGCAGTGACACAGCTAGGGGAGGAGGTATCCTAGTGCAGTGACACAGCTAGGGGAGGGGGTATCCTAGTGCAGTGACACAGCTAGGGGAGGAGGTATCCTAGTGCAGTGACACAGCTAGGGGAGGGGGTATCCTAGTGCAGTGACACAGCTAGGGGAGGGGGTATCCTAGTGCAGTGACACAGCTAGGGGAGGGGGTATCCTAGTGCAGTGACACAGCTAGGGGAGGGGGTATCCTAGTGCAGTGACACAGCTAGGGGAGGGGGTATCGTAGTGCAGTGACACAGCTAGGGGAGGGGGTATCCTAGTGCAGTGACACAGCTAGGGGAGGGGGTATCCTAGTGCAGTGACACAGCTAGGGGAGGGGGTATCCTAGTGCAGTGACACAGCTAGGGGAGGGGGTATCCTAGTGCAGTGACACAGCTAGGGGAGGGGGTATCCTAGTGCAGGGACACAGCTAGGGGAGAGGGTATCCTAGTGCAGTGACACATCTAGAGGAGGGGGTATCCTAGTGCAGTGACACAGCTAGGGGAGGGGGTATCCTAGTGCAGTGACATGAATATGTGACGTGGCTAGGTGAGGTAATGCCGAGGTGGATGAGGCTGCTGATGGCAAAGGACCCAAGGGGTGCGCCAAACTAACATCTCAACATGAGACGAGGAGCAGTTCCTCCCCTGTCAAGACCAGCGTGAACTACTCAGCTTCCAGGCAAGGAATAAGGGTCCAAGTCAGAAAGAGTGGAAAATGCATTTGCATTTCAGGTTTGTTGCAGAAATTTCTGCGCCTGAAAATCTGTCCCATGCAAGATGTAGCAGGTTAACACACAAACTCTTAACTCAAATTTCTTAACTCATCGCGTTATCTTGAGACAAAAGCAATGGAAGGTGTTTGCTTAATGCATTTAGTTTAGATAACACGTCTCATAAAGCATGAGTGTTAACTCTACTACATCTGTACACGGGAATGTGGCTGGTTCTGCAGCACGTGCATGGATTTCTGCAAACACTCTTCTGGGGGCAGTCGCAGAAAATGATGTAACATTTCTGCTGCATATGAATGTACACTTTAAGAGGTGCGGACTAAGCCCCTTGCCTTTGCCTTGCACACAAGATAAGCTTTAGTAATCGAGAAGCCTATTCCTGAAGGCCCTATTACACGGGCAGATTATTGTCAAGATGATCGCTAACGAGCATCCATATGAACGCGCGTTAACGATCATCTGGCAGTGTAATACCGCCGCCAATTAGCATTTTAAAAAATACTAGTTTGCCGGCGCGCCGTAATTTGCGGTTCCCAATGCATGGGCAACATCCGTGCAGCGGCCGGAATGGATCGATACCCATTCAACTTGAACGGGTCTGTGATCCGTCCGCACCGTAAAACAATAGAACATGTTTAAGTGATGTGGTGAGCACACAGCCGGTGCCTGCAGCCGGTTCCGCAATGCGGCCACGGCCGGGCAACGGTCGTGTGCATGAGGCCTTACTGCTCTTTTTGGGCGTTCTGCCAAAGGATGTCATTACATTGGGTCTCATAGCCCAGTAAGAATGCATTTGTCATTAGAAAATGTTGTTTCCTTACCGTCATCCCTTCTTCTTAACTTAGGAAAAAGTTGGCATCTCCACCCGCATTACTTTTGAAGCCCTTGCAGGGGAGAAAGCGTCCTCAGTCCTGGAGGTTGTTAACAATGGAAGTGCGGCGGTGTGGTATGAGTGGAGACGCCTGCCACATGCCACCAGTCTGGGCGATCGACGCAAGGAACCTCGAGTACAACATTTCTATTTCAACACCAGTGCTGGTGAGGAGAGTCTCAGTATGAGCATGCTTCAGGAGTGGACGATGACTGGATAATAATTTTTTATAATCAACTGTGGGGTTTCGCTCTGGTAGATAGGGTAAGCGGGCGCAGTACAGAGGCAAAACACAAGTTCTTAACTCAAACGTCAGTGTTTATTCACACGAGGCAATTGCACAAAACAACACGTAACTTTGCAGTCTTGGTGATAATTCACACACAATGGAAAGTTCATATAACACAAGTCACCTTGCTGGCAGTTCTGCCTCCAGTAGTCCACAGCAGGCTTTAGGGGGCCCGTTTCCCCAGCATGCAGCTCTCAGTCCTCCAGCACAAAAGCCTCATATCCCAAAAACAGAGACATCTCTGCTGAGCCCAGCTGCCTATTTAAGGACAGCCAGGTGCTGCCAAAACCTGGACCGGGACTTAAACTCCGGTCCGGTATTTGACCTCACCTGGCTGGAAACCAGCCCAGCCGCACATGCCTTGCCAGACATAACCCCTCACTGTGTCATACAACATAAAAATAAGTTTGGTAGTTCCCAGACACATCATAAAAGCCGGTCCGCTTTATACTGCAGCGCTGCGCACAATCCCTGTTCAGATTCTTCAGTCTGCAGGGGTGATTTAATACTAATTCGTCCCAGCCAGTATAACAATAGCTTTTCTAGATCACTTAATTTCCACGATTGACACTTATCTCCAGAACGAGAGTCCCCAGCTGGTCCCGCATCCACATGAAGAGTGAAAGGAGAAGAGGCCACATTTTGGTGCACGCACGTCTCCCCATGGAATAAGATGAGCATGCTTGCTCAGCTAACTTCTATAGGAGTGAATGTAAAGATCTGTACATATGTATTGTGACCTCTCTATTCGTTGTCCACCTGAATGCACTGGTCACCTTTCCCGGTGGGAGAGAAAACATCTTCTGGAGATAGGTGTGGATCCCAAATGTGGGACCCTCATCTATCAGACATATCACGTGGATGTGCCATAAATGTCTGAGATGAGAATATACTGTACCTTTAGTTCTACTTGTTGTGACCCTCCTGTGTGCATTTGTCCCTTCTGCATACTCTCTGTGCTGTGACATTGCTGCATTATTCCTGTACTATGTCATCTCTACGTGTGTTATTACTGTAGTGTGACATCACTGTGTGCGTTATCCCTGTACATTACATAATTGTATGCATCATACCTATACCAAGTCCTAACTGCTTGTTATTCTTGTCCTGTGTACATTATCCCTGTACTGTGACATCACTGTGTGTTATTTCTGTACTGTAACATTGCTGTGTGCATTACCCCAGTACTGAGGTATCACTGTGTACATTGTCCCTGTCTTGTGACATCATTGTGTGCATTATCTCTGTACTGTGGTGTTACTGTGTACATTATCCCTGTACTGTGACATCATGTGTTATTATTGTACTGTGACATCACTGTGCATATTATCCCTGTACTGTGACATCACTGTGTGTATTATCCCTGTACTGTGACATCACTGTGCGTATTATCCCTGTACTGTGACATCACTGTGCATATTATCCCTGCGCTGTGACATCACTACGTATATATTATCCCTGTACTGTGATATCACCATGTAATATCCCTGTACTGTGACATCACTGTGTGTACTATCTCTGTACTGTGACATCACTGTGTGTACTATCCCTGTACTGTGACATCACTGGATTATCCCTGTACTGTGACATCACTGTGTGCATTATCCTGTACTGTGACATCACTGTGTGTATTATCACTGTACTGTGACATCACTGTGTGTATTATCCATGTACTGTGACATCACTGTGTTTATTATCCTGTACTGTGACATCACTGTGTGTATTATCCATGTACTGTGACATCACTGGATGCATTATCCCTGTATCGTGACATCACTGTGTGTATTATCCCTGTACTGTGACGTCACTGTGTGTATTATCCCTGTACTGTGACATCACTGTGTGTATTATCCCTGTACTGTGACATCACTGGATTATCCCTGTACTGTGACATCACTGTGTGTATTATCACTGTACTGTGACATCACTGTGTGTATTATCTATGTACTGTGACATCACTGGATGCATTATTCCTGTACTGTGACATCACTGTGTGTATTATCCCTGTACTGTGACGTCACTGTGTGTATTATCCTGTATTGTGACATCACTGTGCACATTATCCCTGTACTGTGACATCACTGTGTGTATTACCTTACCAGATGGTGTTGTACATCCTAGGCACAACACTAGATAAAGGCAAAATTTCTCTCATACGGGAGGGACCCCAGGCTGCTGCGCTTTTTTGCCTAGCCTCTCAGGAAGCTGGATAACCATGTAGAACCAACCTTCCTCAAGGAGCAGGAAACAAAAGGAGCGCTGCACTAAGGAATTTAGTTCAAATATTTATTGTATAAAACAAGGAGGGCAGAGCTACGCGTTTCCGTAACGGTCTGTTACCTTCATCAGAGCTGACTAGCCTGATGAAGGTGACTGACACGAAACGCGTAGCTCTGCACTCCTTGTTTTATACAATAAATATTTGAACTAAATTCCTATCCCAGGACTATAACATCACTATGTACATTACACCTGTATTGTGACATCACTGTATGTACTACCCATGTACTGTGACATCACTGTGCGTACTACCCATGTACTGTGACATCACTGTGCGTACTACCCATGTACTGTGACATCACTGTACTTACTACCCATGTACTGTGACATCACTGTACGTACTACTCATGTACTGTGACATCACTGTACGTACTACTCATGTACTGTGACATCACTGTACGTACTACCCAAGTACTTTGACATCACTGTGCGTACTACTCATGTACTGGGACATCACTGTACGTACTACCCAAGTACTTTGACATCACTGTATGTACTACTCATGTACTGGGACATCACTGTATGTACTACCCATGTACTGTGACATCACTGTATGTACTACCCATGTACTGTGACATCACTGTACGTACTACCCATGTACTGTGACATCACTGTATGTACTACCCATGTACTGTGACATCACTGTACGTACTACCCATGTACTGTGACATCACTGTATGTACTACCCATGTACTGTGACATCACTGTACGTACTACCCATGTACTGTGACATCACTGTGTGTATTACCCATGTACTGTGACATCATTTTGCACATTTGTCATGCCCAATAAGAGAAACATATGTAGCAGAGTGGAGAACAAAATAAGGTCATGAATATTTAAAGAGGTTATCCAACCCCTATAATGGTCCCCCCCCCCCCCCCCCCCAATGCCTGGGCACCTCATAGAGATTATACTTACCCCGCTCCCCTGATCCCTGCATGGCTGCCACTGCATCTCCCCGTCGTGTGAATCAAAACCTACAGGGTGGGGATGCAGCCAATAGCAGGCCACAACGGATGACGAGCCATTGTGGGGGTATGTATAATCCATAGGAGATGCCCGGGCATTGATTGGGGGGGTTATTTTAGGGGTTGGATAACCACTTTAAGCTCCGAAAGTATCTGTGAGGGACAAATGCACCTAATAGAAGTGACCATCCAGTGTACTTACATGTGAGCTCTGTATCCTCGTCTATTATGTTTTGTCATTTTACTGACTTGCGGCTTTTCTAGGCGTCATCCTGCCGGGAGAAACACAGACGTTTCCCTTCGACTTCAAGTCACCGACAGCAGGAATATTTAGTGAGAACTGGGAGTTCTGCACCCACCCCGTCTTACTGGCCGGCGCGCTGATCCAGGTGTCCCTGTGGGGAATTTCTTTGTATGAAGACAAGACTGCTCCCCTGAGGGAGGCTCTGCAGGTAGGTAGGAAACATGTAGGCCTGTGATGGCTAACCTCCGGCACTCCAGCTGTGGTAAAACTACAACTCCCAAGATGTACACTTGCTTGGCTGTTCTCAGAACTCCATAGAAATGAATGGAGCATGCTGGGAGTCGTAGTTTCACCATAAGTGGAGGTTAGCCATCACTGATGTAGGCGAATAGACACTAGACAGATATGTAGTGAAACTACAACTCCCAGCTTGCAAACTTGCTTGGCTGTTGACAGAACTGCCATAGAAGTAAATGAAGCATGCTGAGAGTTGTAGTTTCACAACAGCTGGAGTGCCGGAGGTTAATGCTAACCCTTGCTATAGGGTACAGCATGACCATGGACAGATTCATGCTGTGCAAGCGTGCACCCATAGCACGAAGCAGGGCGGTGGTTGCAGATTTGGGACCCACATCTATCGGCATCCATGGATATGCCATAAATATCTAGAATGGGAGTGCCCCTTTAAATCTGATACTGTCCTCTTATAATCAAGGGGATTTTGCGCCATTCATATTTATACTGTAGGGGTGTAGCAGCTCCGATAATTAACATTGCTGCTCATTGTCTGATAGAGGGAGCTGGAGTCTCGGGAGGCCTTGTTTATTGCTCAGAAGATGGTTCAAGAAATTCTGGATGGCGTTCGAAGCCCGGAGCGCCCCCAATCCCCAGTTACACACTTGACGGAAGAAGAGATGTTCTGTACCATGAACCCAAAGGTATGTAAGCTATAGTGTTCTTTAGGACACTGCAGTCTTCTTCTAATTATTGTCCTTACTGTTAGGTTCACTCCCTGCTCACATTGCTCGCCACGTGCGTACAGCTGTACTCATTGTGGGCCACTAGAGGGCACCCTTGTCTTGTTGGATGAAGCATATAGGCAGTGTATTGTAGTTCATTTTACAGCCTCGTTACCCACAGAAGCATCTACTCTCTCTATTTCTCATATGAATTACATGAAGATTAGAACATTCATGTCCATGAATTATAGTCATCGAGAAGTTCTGAGGAATCTGATTGCACAGACAACCTCCTACAAAATGTATTCTGCAGCGCCGTTAAAAGGTTTGCAGAAACTTTGTGCACCTTAAAGTTTTCTTTATTGCACTCAACAGTTTAATTAGACGTTGACTATAACTTCTATGTAAATCTGATTTTGGGATTCAGTCCACTCGACCCTTGGCCGTGTCCACACATCATCCTCATCATAAATCCACAGCAAGCAACGGCACAGTGCAAGTGACTGAGGTTTGGAAAAGCCCTATTTGAGGGTATGCTGGGAATTTTCATTGTGACCTGGTTTTGTCCTGGATTTTGCCTTAGGTTTTACCTTCTCTTTTGTGAGGGATTAAATCTGAGGCATATCAGCTGTAAAATCTGTATGATAAAGAGGTTGTCTGGGCTATTTGATATTGATGACCTATCATCAATATCAGATCGGTGGTGGTCCGACACCGTGGGTCGACGGCGCGCGTTGTGCTCATGTGCTGTCTCCTGTCTCTCTTCCTGCTCACTGCTGTATGTCTATGGCACAGCAGCAGCAGAGCAGGAAGAGAGAAGGGAGACGGCGCGCACTGTGCCCGGTGTGGGACCCCCACCCATCTGATCCTCAGGATGAGTCATCAATATGAAAAAGCCCGGAGAACCCCTTTTAAGACATATGGATTTAAAGGGATTTTCCCACAAAGGTCACTCATCACCTATCCTCAGTGGTGGTCCCACCTCCAGTCACTAAGAAAAGAGGTCCCGAGCCCCCCCGAACACAGTAAGGAGGAACCTGAATGAAGTCGCAGTTCATGTGTGCACAATGGGGCTGATGGATATAGCAGCGCAGTGTATCTGGTGTGTGTGACCACTGTTCAAGCTCCTGCTCTGTGTCTGTGCAGTGAAGACGGGGAGGCTTAGATCACCCATTCTATTGGTCACTTATTGTATCACTTATTCTGTGGATAGGTGATAAATATCCTTTGTGGACATTGCTGGTGGTCGAACCGATCAGGAGAATGGGGTTCCTGAATCCCCTGCCTGACCGAAGTTCTGTTTGCTTCCATGGGATTTAGGGAATTGAACAGAGGGGTGGTCACACCTGTTCACCACCTCTCCATTCACTCGTGATCGATGGGGGTACCAGCAGTCGGACCCCCAGCCAGCAATATCCAATAGACCTCTCACAATTACCTCCTGATGCTAGCAGAGGGATACACAACCGCAAGGTGCAGCTGGGAAAGCCTGTCTTCTGGGGGAGACAATGTCAGCATGTATCCTGCTGGTAGGCACACAGGTAGGTGGCAGGCAGTGGGACCACCCCATCTCTGATAAAGTACATTGTGTGATTTTGTTGTTGCTGCAGTTGCACCACAAGCATGAGACGGTTCAGGAGTTGCACCAGTTGTGGAAGGACTACATCTCCCCGGATGTCCAGGACAGCCTTAGCTTATCCGAAGAGGTTCTGGATCACTTTGTCCAAAGCACAAATAGTGTAGAAAGTGATGAGCTGAAAGAAGAAGAGAAGGTAGAGCAAGCCTGGAACTTATCGGTTGTGGATCTGAAACAGGTAAGATCAGTGTGTGAACAAGGGTGACAGTGACAGTGCGACCGTTCTTGTGACTACAACGTCCAGCATGCTGTGCAAACCAGTCACTGTAGAGCATATTAAAGGGAATCTGTCACCACCTTACAGCGCGTGTAACTGCTTGTACGGCACTGGAGCTCTGCTACAGCCATTTCTAAATATACCCTTATGTTTTATTCAAAGTTTTCTGTGCTCCCCCAAAAAAAGTTTTTATAAATATACAAATAAGGCCCCATTCACACGACTGTGGAGTCGCCATGCCCTTGTTGCGGACCGCAAATAGCGGGTCAGCAAAGCGCGGGCATCAGTTGTGTGCACTCCACATCGTGGTGCAGACCCATTGACTTCAATAGGTCCGCGATCTGCAAGATGAAATACACGGAAGCCCTTCTGTGTCCTATCTTCCGCTGTATCTCGCGGGTTGCAGACCCATAGAAGTCACTGCTGTTTGAAGTCCGCAACATGGGCACAGTGGCCCCCACAGTCACGTGACTGGAGCCTCGGGCTGAAAAGAGCCCAAGGGGGCTGTAGTTATCCTTTCTTTAACTGAACTGCGCATGCGCCATCAGTAGGCACAGTTCAGTTGACAAAGCTTCTCTCAGCAGATAAATACAGACAAACACATAAAGGAAAGACGCGCATGCGCAAGATTTTACAGCGGCAGCGCGGTGAAGTCGCCTGAGCTAGGAGGGGAGGAGCGGCGCTTACTACCGATTGGCCTGGCTGGGCTCCACAACGGATAATTAAAGCCCCTTGGGGTCTTTTCAGCCTAATTTGCATAATTATTAAAGAGTTTTTGGGGGCACTGAGAACTTTGAATAAGACATAAGGGTATATTTAGAAATGAGTGTAGCAGAGCTACAGTGTCGTACAAGCAGTAAAAAACGCTGTACGGTGGTAACAGATTCCCTTCAAAAGGGTTTTCTGAGATGGGCACAGAGCCGGGGGCGGTATCAAATAAACAAAGTTTTCAATTTCCCTTCAGTCCCAGTCCACCTGGTCCTCCAGTGATGATGTCACGTCCATGCAGTATCCACAGTTGATGTAGAGGGAGGGTTGGGACACCCCCCCATACACAATAGATGTTCGAACGGCGTTTGTCTAAGGGCTCATGCACACGACTGTATGTATTTTGCGGTCCTCAGAACACGAATACACAAAAAAGAAAACTAATGCCATCTGTGTGACGTCTGTGTTGCATCAGTTTTTTTTTTTTTTTTGCGGATCCACTGTAACAATGCAAAACGGACAAGAATAGGACATGTTCTATTCTTTTGTGGAACAGACTTGCGGACATACGGAAATGCAATGCACACTGAGTCATTTCCGTTTTTTTGCGGACGCATTGAAGTGAATAGCTGCAAAAAAATTGGAACGGACACAGAAAGAAAATACAGTTGTGTGCATGAAACCTGAGGCTAAGTGCACATCTGAGATTCTGGTATAGGAGCAGAATACCAGACTAGTCCCATTCACTATAATGGGGTCTCTTGGGTGTCTGGCAAAAATAGTGGCACTTTGCCAGACAAAATACTGCTGCAGGCATATAGTATTTTTTTTATTTTGCAAGAACCTCTACCGCAGATGTGAACCTAGCCTGATGTGTGTGGCCACCTCTATGGTCTGCTCGACTAGATGACATTACTTACTCCTTTATTCCAGTCCCTGGAGATAACCATCTGATCCCCTCTACAGCGGTAGCTTACTAGTATGTGCTCACACACAAAACCCACGCAGATGGTGCCCTGTTTGAATCAAACTCTAAGGCCTGGCACAGTGCCATCATGTGCGTTCAAAGGAAGTGATGTTCTGGAGTAATAGTAGAAAACCGCAATAAACCTTTCTATGAATTCCCTTCAACATCTTAATCGCTGCTAATTGGTTTAAGGAGAATCCTGCGTGTCCATGTGAGATTGCAAAGGGGAAATGACCGACTAAGCACTGCATCCATGAAAAGCCCGCATATTAGAAAAAGTAGTGTTTGTTTTGTATAGCACCACCATATACAGAGATTATCGTCCCTCACATCAGTGCCTGTCCCCAATGAAGGTCACAATCTAAATTTTAAATTAAAGGGGTTATCCAACCCCTATAATGACCCCCCTAATGCTGGGGCCCCTCAGATAAGTTTTACTTACCCTGCTCCCCGGCACCCGCATCGCTCCTGATGCCTGCACGGCATCACCTATGATGTTAGGGAGGCTCGTTCCCGTCGCTGCTTGCTACTGGCTGCCCCCCCGTTGCTGGATGTTTTGATCTGCGTGACGGGGAGATGCAGCGGCGGCCGCGCGGGCATCAGGAGTGGCCGCTGACATTAGGGGGCTCATTATAGGGGTTAGATAACCCCTTTTAGCTACCAGTATCAGTGGGAGGAAACCCATGCAAACACAGCGAGAACATATAAACTCTGTGTAGATGTTGTCCTTAGTTGGTTCAAACCCTGGACAGTGCTGACCACTGAGCCACCAGTGACGGTCAGTTCGCAGGTAGTAAAGGTAGACTCACCTGTCCGGCGATGCAGGCCCCCGGCGGCTGTTCTCGGAACTGCCTGCTCCCGGTGACTGTATTTGATTTCAGACCGGCTCCCGGCACAGGTAAGGGCTTACCTGTGCATCGCCGGATCGGTGAGTCTACCTTACTAAAGATGGCAGCCCGCATGTGTTCGCTGGCAAACACTGCGAACTGACCATCACTGCGAGGCACTAGTAGAGAAATGTCCACATGCCAAGTGAAATGCCACTGCCCCTTTCCTTATTCGCTGTATGGTCTAGTGGACCTGTACCATCCATACATTGCATAGTTGGCCATTTCTATAAACGGTTAGCATATAATAGTACTCCAGGGGAAACGAACGGTCAAATATGACTCCCCCCAGTGACAACAGCTCGCTAGGCCGGTTGCTGTTCCAAAAAGGGTTGCTCTAGGTCACTATGATAAAAGCTAAATCACCTTTCTATAATAGTATGTGGTGTACAGAGGCAGCAAACTATTGTTTGATACTTAAAGGGAACTCATCTCACGTACGGGACTCATCTCAGGTTCATTTGCACGTGGAACAAATCATTTTTTTTACACAATAAAAGCACACAGAGCTATGGGGACTGGGTATTGCGGATGTGCTAGTGGCCATCTAGCAACCCATGTACTCAGCTCTATGCACAAAATCCCGGTGACAGGTTCCCTTTAACACGACAAAAGCCATTGAAGTCAAGTCAAAGATGGCGGCAGTGGTGTGTATAACATGTTAAAGTTTATCTCCCATTCACAAACCCTGTGCCATGGTACGTAGCAGTCTGTAGTCATCTCCCTGTCTAGAAGCCTGTGCATGTCCGTTCCAGCTTGGTTGCGTTATTTTTTCAGGCCGCCATTGCCATTCCTGAGGACGAAGCGAGAGAAGCTTTCTTACTTCAGCTGAACAAAAGTATCACCCAGCTGAACGAACCGGTGCAGGACGCTCCTCTAGACCTGTTACATCAGGCTTGGTGAGTATTTTACGTCTGTTAATTCCTTGGGCTTCCTGACAATGTATTTTACTTCAGGGAAGAGAAATATGGAAATTAGGGTGAAAGAAATCCTCGTCAGTGAAACAAAATCCAGTTTCCCCTGCGCCCAACTCTCTAATTTAAATTAAAGTGTGCATGTCATGCACTTTGGGCTGGTCTTCTTCTGAAGGAAGGTGTGGAGCTGTTTCAGAGGACACCAGTTTTCATGACTGATGCTATCGCCTGATTTCCTTTTGTATCTTTACAGAACTGTCTAGCAAGAAAAAAGCAATGGCATATCACAAAGTTATGCTATCACTTTATAATAAGTGGGGGCCCGACCTTTGGGAGCCCCACCGATCCTATGAATGAAGAGGCCGCAGTACTGTGTAGTGCTACATCTCCTACGTTTTCCCTGCACATCAGCCCCCAGTCATAGTCACTTGGCAGTGTGCTATGATTCCCTGCACAAGTGTGGTGCTGGAAGTAATGCTGTGCAGGTAAAACTTAGTAGGGGTGCCGCACTAACTCGCAACTAAGGATCTTTCATTCTAAGGATTGTAGGGGTTTCAGAGGTCGGACCTCCACGAGTCATAATTCATGGCATATCCTAGCAATATGCAATCACTTTACAGGATAAGACTACTCTCCTAATGCTTACCTCCAGTGCCCCACCTCAGCGTAACTCCCCACTACTTGTTACAATACAGGGAGCGTAACTCCCCACTACTTCTTACAATACAGGCCAGAGTGAGGACTATACTTGTCTACAATGCGCACCTGAATAGGACATTTTCTATAATTTGCAGAACAGCCCCCATAGAAATGAATGGGTCAGTGTGCTATCGAATATCCCACGGATGAAAAGTACAGTCAAGTGCATGAGGCCTTAGACTTGGGGCGCATTCAGACGACCGTAGTGTTTTGCGGATCCGCAAAACACGGATACCGGCTGTGTGCGTTCCGCAACTCGAAGACCGCACATGGCCGCAACCATAGTAGAAAATGCCTATTCTTTTCCACGGACAAGAATAGGACATGCTCTATTTTTTCTGCGGAACAGAACCACCGTGTGCTGTCCGCATCTTTTGCGGCCCCATTGAAATAAATGGGTCCGCACCTGTTCCGCACTATGAATGAGCCCTTGGACTGCTATAGACATTTTCTTGTTCCTCGCAGAAAGCGGAACAGATAGCTAAAATAACTTGGAATATATTCAAACAAGGAGTTTTGAGCTGTTTTTGCATCTGTAGAGTGAACATGCCAGCTAATAAAGTCCTGTGATCACAGCAGCATCAGCAGAGATTCAAGCAACAGTCTTTGTCAGATTGGTGAGGGAAGAAATGAGGAGTGGCAAGAATAATGGGAATAATCTAGAAGGCTGGTAGAAATTTTAACTGCTTGTAATACTGCAGACAATTATAAGAATCTATTCCATGTCCCTGAGTGGTGCTCATTGCAAATTTATTAAGCCCCCACACCATATACTACATTTTTCAGACCTCTTCCTAGTCCAGTGATGTCAAGTACAATGGTCACATAGCCTAGGCGCAGCTCAGCCCCATTCAAGTGAATGGGCCTGAGCTGCAATCCCAAGCACAGCCGCTATACAACGTACAGCGAGGAGGCTGTGGCGCTCTGCGGCCTCCTCAAACCGCTGATCGGCGGGGGTGCCAGGAGTCAGACCCTCGTCAGTCTTATATTTATGGCCTATCCTGAGATCATCATTATGTAAATCCTAGAGAACCCCTTTAAGGCTTGAATCACACATGCAGTCTTTGGTGCTGATGACGCCAAACACATAAGTAGATGTGAAAAACAGAAGGTGGGTCAATTGTTATATTTTTCCTTTTCTTTTAGGTCCATTCCTGGCCTAGGCTTAAAAACTGCACCAGAAACTGCAAGTGTGAATCCAGGCTTAGACCTCCTTCTCACACCTTTTTAAATTGGTACAGTTGTAACATGCCTTTTTACGGCGTATGCTGTAGGGAAGTCTATGGGAAAGACTCTAGGACTCTAATCACAGCACGCTGCGTTTTGGGGAAAAAAACTAACAAAATGCTACTTACCTGTATAAAAATAAAAAATAAAAAAATGCAACAAATACATAATGCAGCATATTCGTACTAATTCCTTAAATGTAAGTAAACATCTCCTTCTTGCATAACCTGATTGGAGAGCATCTTGATGTATTTGCCTTAGTTTGCAGCTCTGGCGTGAAGCCATAGACGAGCTCGTAGAACGCTCCATGGAGCTGCGCTCCGTACTGGGGATGCCAGACAAGGACCTGACAGCGGAATTCATCATTGAAGACTCAGGTTTGTGCCTCATTTGGATTCTCTGTTTAAGTGAGGAGTAAATATTCTATGGATTGTAGCAGTTTTCTTTTGTATTTTATGTATTATTTATATTTCTTTTTTTTTTTTCCTCTAAATATTTTTCTATTACCGTATATACTCGAGTATAAGCCGACCCGAGTATAAGCCGAGGCCCCTAATTTTACCCCCAAAAAATGGGAAAAATTATTGACTCGAGTATAAGACTAGGGTGGGAAATGCAGCTATAATGCAGAGTGTATGTGTATATAATGCACACACTCTACATTATATACACACATCTGCAAGAGGGTGACTCAGATTGATGGGAGTCTGACTCTGACTCCCTGTATTTAATGCAGAGTGTGTGCATTATATACACACACACTCTGCATTAAATACAGGGAGGGGAGGCTGTGCAGGGGCCGGTACTTACTGCCAGTGTAAATCTCGCGGTCTGCTTCCAGTGTAAATCTCGCGGCCCGCGTGTCTCGCGAGATTTACACTGGGAGCTTAAAGGGACACTGACAGAGCATAATTAGCTCTTTATATGCCCCCCTAGGTCTTATAATAAGTTTCCAATTCATATAAGTATTATCCCTGTGCGCATTTTAAAACGTTAAAAATAATCTTTATAATCACCTCTCCTTTCTGCCCAAGGGGCGTTCTTTGTGCCGCATTTGTGCACAGCCGCGTCCCAACTGCCGGATCCTTAGACACGCCCATCTCATTAGTATTCACTTCGCTGGGCGGTATTTTCCTGTCCCTGACATTCGGAGATCCTGCGCATGCGCCCGGCACCCTCGCTCGCCGGGATCACATTGCGCCAAGTGAATACTAATGAGATGGGCGTGTCTAATGATCCGGGCAATGTAAGTTGCCATAATACAGACCTAGACTCGAGTATAAGACGAGGGGGCTTTTTGAGCACAAAAATATGTGCCAAAAAACTCGTCTTATACTCGAGTATATATGGTATATTTTATTAGGATCGTGCAGCATGAGGGAGGGCCAGGCCAGGACAGACACAGCATCTGTTACACTGGCGCCTTTGCTTAGAGGCAGAATGGATGTTTATTGGGTTGTTTCACTGGATCAAGTGAAGATTATGATTTTTTATATTAATTGATTTCACTAAATTGCTTAATGAAATATAAAACAAGCAATAAACTGTGTACCTCCATCTTTAATTTATTATCACTAAAAATATTGGCAGCAATGTAGTGAAATAAACTAAAATAAATAATCCATGATCTTGACTTGATCCGTTTCGCCTTGGGAAACCATGTCGCTTTAAATGCCATCTGTCAGCAGATTTGTACCTATGACACTGGCTGACCTGTTACATGTGCGCTTGGCAGCTGAAGGCATCTGTGTTGGTCCCAAGTTCATATGCGGCCGCATTGCTGAGAAAAATGAAGTTTTAATATATGCAAATGAGCCTCTCGGAGCAACAGGGGCGTTACCATTACACCTAGAGGTTCTGACCTCTCTGAAACTGACACACCCTCTCCACTTTGATTGACAGGACCAGGCAGTGAAAACATCATCACACCTGGTCCTGTCAATCAAAGTGCAGAGGACGTGGCAGTTGCAGAGAGAGCTGAGTCTCTAGGTGTAACAGTAACGCCCCCGTTGCTCCTAGAGGCTCATTTGCATATATTAAAACCACATTTTTCTCAGCAATGCGGGCACATATGAACATGGGACCAACACAGATGTCTTCAGCGCACATGTAACAGGTCAGCCAGTGTCATAATAACAAATCTACTGACAGATGTCCTTGACACAGATGTCAACCCTTTTAAACCAGGCATACTACCTGGTAGGGTTGATCCTGCTGATTACAATGATGTCTGTCTTGTAAATATTGGTTGCGGTGCTCTCTAGAAAAAAAGACTTATTCTTTATACAAATGAGGTCAGCACTGGAAAGCTGAGGGGCACCGAGGGGCTAGGCTGCGCCTGTCGGTGCACTGGAGCCCTCATTTGCATAAAGAATAAAAGCCTCTATACTTGGGAACACCGCCACCAGTTTTAACAAGACAGGTATCATTTTAATCAGCAGGATCAACCCTACCAGACAGTATACCTAGTTTACCAAGATGGATCCTGCTGACAGGTGCTACCATGTTAATCCTGTGCACCCTGTGAGTTTTCCATGGTGAGCTGACCATTACTGACTATTCTATACCCACTGGTTACATTGGTTGGCCAGTACGTGAATGTTCCCATCAGCCACCCATGTTCTTTCTCCTAAGGCCGGATTCGCATGTCTGTATGCCAATCATGTTACATGTCTGTATTGATGTGCCACTACCCAACCCAACCGTGAGCTAACTTACCTGAATTCTAATTCTTTAGGGCCACCCAAGGGTGGGCCCATTATACGTCTTAGTAAGGCTATGCTCGCTGTGTTTCGGAGATCCGGCACAAATGCTAGCTGTTGACCGGACACAAAAAAGAAACTTTGCATGCAACGTTTTTTGTCCGGCCGAAACCCGGTATTTGTGGCCGGGTAACACAACCAGCACACGGACTGGTGAATCCAGCCTACACATTTCGGATTTTCTTTCATTGGTAGATTTTTGACCTTGGCATCTGCTGTTTGTGTAGCCTGGCACACCTCTTTGGCACAGATTCATTAACTTTTGCTTTTTAATTATTAATTCTTATGCTGGTATGGCAGAGGTTTATTCGTCTTACCTGAGCTGACAGGTATACACCCAGCTAGACTGAAAAGAAGAAGAAACCACGACAAGGTGATGCAAGAGCAGCCGTCAGTCTGTGCATTCGACGTCATTTCAGGGGTTCTCTGCATTGTACAATCCCGGTCAGGAGGGTCACTTGACAATAAGCCGATCACAAAGTGTTCCCATTGCTGGGCCGCCCAGTAATCAGCTGTTATCAGTCAGGATAATTGGTAGTAAGTTTACAGTTTCCTTACAGCGCCACCACAGGGGAAGCTAAGTATTACACCATACCCATTCACATCACTGGACAGGACTGGTCCTCCAGAACAAGAGACTCTCGTTTCGTTTATGAATAGAGCGTAGACAGTCAGCTCACAGTGCACATGGAGAATCCAGCCTTTCCTTTAAAAAAGTTTTTCTTAATTTTTAGGTATTTTTAAAACACATAACAAGTGACTACACGTCAGGGTACGATTCAATATATGGTCTAGACCAGGGGTGCACAACCTTTTCTGGTTGGGGGCCACATTGTCAGCGTGAACCAAATCCAAGGGCCGAAAAATAAAACTTAAAGGGGTACTACCAACTGAAAAACTCTATTAATGGCATATTGTACACACTGTATATACCATAAATGTCTAGTTCTAGTACTCCCATCTAATAGGAGAATACATGAAAGATACATGTGAGCAGCCACAAGATATAGACATACATATCTGTTACCAGATGATTGGGGGCCGCGCAGAATGGTATAGAGGGCCGCATGTGGCCCCCGGGTCGCAAGGTTGTGCACCTCTGGTCTAGACAGTTGGCAGGAAGATAACCCCGGGTGTTCAGTCCTAGATATCGAATTGTATGGATTTTAAAGGGGTTGGCCCATCTCACATGTTGGTGGCATAAGGCTAGGATATGCCACGAATGCCCAATAGCTGCAGGTCCCACCTCTGAGACCCGCACTTATTTCTAGAACGGGGCCTCCAAAGTGTAAGAGAGCTGCCCTCACAAGCATGGCCACCCTCCATTCACTTTTATGGGAGGGCTGAAAATAGCTTAGTGCCGGTGTAACGTTACATTACCCTACTTCGTGAGATTTCCCTACCTCCTAACTTCCGGTCGCACCGCAAATGACGTGGGAAGGCGTGCGCAAAACGACAGTTTAGGGAAAATCTCAGCGGAGTTCAGCTGCACACCGGGACACTGCGCATGCGCCGGAGAGCCTCAGTAGGAAAATATTACGGCGCAGTGCGCAAGCGCGACTAACTCCACAACATCCATCAGATCTCTGCGCCTGCGCAGTGTGGGGGTAGGGAGATCTGATGGCCATTTTTTCTGTTAAATAAATATATATATATACAGTGCTGCCCATAATTATTCATACCCCTGGCAAATTTTGACTTAAAGTTTATTCAACCAGCAAGTAATTTTTTGACAGGAAATGACATAGGTGTCTCCCAAAAGATAATAAGACGATGTACAAGAGGCATTATTGTGGAAAAAAAATTCTCAGCTTTTATTTACATTTGAGCAAAAAGTGTCCAGTTGGTGTAAAAAACGAGAAGCCTTCAACCCAAAGAACACCATCCCCACTGTCAAACATGGTGGTGGGAACCTAATGCTTTGTGGGTGTTTTTCAGCCAATGGACCAGGGAACCTAATCACAGTAAACGGCACCATGAAAAAAGAGCAAAACATGAGGATTCTCAACGATAACATCAGGCAGTCTGCAGAGAAAGTTGGTCTTGGGCACCAATGGACATTTCAGCAAGACAATGACCCAAAACACACAGCGAAAGTGGTGAAGAAATGGTTAGCAGACAACAACAGTAACGTTTTGGAGTGGCCCAGCCAGAGTCCAGACTTGAATCCAATTAAGAATCTGTGGCGGGAGCTAAAGATCAGGGTGATGGCAAGAAGACCCTCCAACCTGAAAGATTTGGAGCTCATTGCTAAAGATGAATGGGCAAAAATACCTGTGGAGACATGCAAAAAGCTGGTCTGCAATTATAGGAAGCGTTTGATTGCTGTAATAGCCAATAAAGGCTTTTCTATTGATTATTGAGAAGGGTAGGAATAATTTTGGACTGGACACTTTTTGCTCAAATGTAAATAAAAGCTGAGAATTTTTTTTTTCCCCACAATAATGCCTCTTGTACATCGTCTTATTATCTTTTGGGAGACACCTATGTCATTTCCTGTCAAAAAATTACTTGCTGGTTGAAAAAAAGTCAAAATTTGCCAGGGGTATGAATAATTATGGGCAGCACTGTATATATATATATATATATATATATATATATATAGGGGTTGTCTGCCTGCGCAGTGTGGGGGTAGGAAGATCGGATGGATGTTCTGGAGTTAGCCGCGCTTACGCACTGGGCCGTTATATTTCCCTACTGAGGCTCTCTGGCGCATGCGCAGTGTCCCGGTGTGTAGCTGAACTCCGCTGTGAGATTTTCCCTAAACGGTCGTTTTGCACATGCGCAGATCGGCACAACTCTGGCACGCCTCCTCACGTCATTTCCGGTGCGACCGGAAGTTAGGAGGTAGGGAAATCTCACGAAGTAGGGTAATGTAGCGTTACACCGGCTTGGCTATTTCTAGAACTCCCTTAGGGGCGAACGGAGAGGTGGCCCCACTTGCGCGGTGCGCTCTCCATTAACGTCTATAGGACTTCCATCAATAGCCGAGTGTGCTCACTTTGCTCTTTTCAAAACTCCCATAGAAGTGAATAGAGAGCGCGCTACACATAAACTGGACACTCTCCTTCACTTTGGGGTCCCGTTTTAGTGGAACACGTACCTCTGGAACCTGCACATAACCTTTTAAGGATTCTTTGAAATAAAGTGAAACTTATAAGAGACGGTGCTGTAACCCCTGATTCTTGGATTCTCCAAGAGACACTCTTTGTAACCGCTCTCCACTTCAAGAGATGGGGATCCCGAACAGACGGTGCCCCTCCATAGTATATAAAAGTGGATTTTCAAAACCGAACCACCCCTTTAGTGCATTCATCATATGGCTCATGTACTACACGCCCGTTCTGCTGGTTAATCCTATGTCACTTGTTCTCATTATACGAGTAAATATTAATCATACGCTTTGTTTAGTGAATAAATATTGAGACTCTTCACGTGAGCGATTAAAGCCGTGCATGATAAACGTGACTCATTGTATGGGCAGGGTAGTCACGTCTGCCAACATGTGGGCTGGTTGTCATTAACCGCAGCTCGTATTGACGCCTACCATTTAGGTAATTTATTTCCATGTTCCATGGAAAGCCCTAAGAAACCCAGACTATAGGTAAGATTGTTGAATGATAACATTTTTCATTGTAAACTCAATTACACCTAAAGTCTGGGAATTCTGTGTAGTCCTGATATTAAAGGGGTTGGCATTTAATATTAACGACAACAAATTTAGAAATAGAAGCCGGCTCGCCATGAGTCCAGCCTCTCTCACCCTTGGCAGGAGATGGCAATATATAAGTGACCAGGAACCCCTTCTGTCACATCTAGTAGTAGGGCACAGTGAGACAACCTTCTGAACACAGTGGAGGGTGTTGGGTATTAAAAGGGTTTTCCCACAATGGACATATATCATTATCCACGGAATAAGTGATAAATGTCTGGGCACTAGGATCCCTAATGACCACTAGAACTAGGGTCCCAAGCCCCTTGATCCTCCTCACTATACACCCTCAGTAAGGAGGACTTTGAACATGGCAAAGTGGCAGTCAAGGATGTGTGGCGCCGCTTCCTACTAAGTCTATAGGACTGACAGAGACAGCTGAGTACAGTGCGTGACTGTTTCTGTTTGTCCTATAGAGATCGATAGGGAAGCAGAACGTAATAAGGAAATAGGGGGCTCAGGACCCTTGATCCTCCTCACTGTACACCCTCAGTAAGGAGGACTTTGAACATGGCAAAGTGGCAGTCAAGGATGTGCGGCGCCGCTTCCTACTAAGTTTATGGGACTGACAGAGACAGCTGAGAACAGTGCGTGACTATTTATGTTTGTCCTATAGACATCGATAGGGAAGCAGAACGTAATAGGGAAATAGGGGGCTCAGGACCCTCTTCTAATGAGGGGCGGTTCCCATGGAGGGGGGGGTTAGGACAAGCGTCTATTGTGAGACAACCGCTTTGCTTCTGTTTGGTAAAGTGACTTCTTCCTAATAAATAAAAAGAGCAAAAAAAAAATTGGAACGTCGTGTTGCTCGATATGATGAACCATGATCAGTTTTAGAAACCTAAAATTTCTGAACACCTTGTTTCTAGTGTTGGATCAAAAGCGTGCAAAAGGAGGCAAAGATGATAAGAGAGGAGGAGGCGTGAAAGAAGATAAAAGGATGCCTGGTGGAAAGGAAAAAGATGAGAAGAAGGCCGGGAAGACTGCAAGGGACAAATCAGAGAAAGAGGTATGCTAAAAGCTACACTTAGTACAGTAGTTACATATTTGTCTTTTGGGGCATGCTTAGATGGTAGATGTCTGTAGATTTCTGCTAATGGTAGAAGTATTTTCATCTCCCAGCTGATAGGACGACTATTACTATCACTTTTTTGTGATGTCTGATTTCCCATAGCCCTGGAGTATGTGCCTATACCGAGTAGAACTGACAATCGCTGAGCTTTAGATGAACCTGGTTGCATTTCATTCTTAAAGTAATATGGTTAGTAAGGTTGGATAAAGAGATAAGATCAAGAAGAAGACAAAAAGCAGGAGGCAATTTTCCTCATCTTTCGGAAGAAAGATTAGTGCTAATAAAGTGTGTGGATTACTTCAGTACCCATAGTTTAAAGTCCTGGAGGCCACAACTTTAGTGACTGCAACGCTATTGTAGCACCGTTTCAGTGTGAGAGGAACCCAAAGACCGGAGGTAGTAGATTTATATTTGCTCTTTGGTCTTTACTCCAGGAGGTCTGATGCTGTTCTTTTGTGTCTCTTGGTCAGCAGGGCCCTCCTCAGACATTTCTAGAATCCATAGACCAAAAAATATCCCTCAGTTCCTGGCTGTCCTGAAGGCCACAGCCCATAGTCATATTGACCCTGGTTTATTGAGTTCCTCTCACACTTCACGTATCCGGGAGGATGAACCCAGTCACCACCATTCATGGATATTAAACCTCCAGAAATGGAGAGCCCCAGCAGCATACCAGCTTGTGCTACTATAGTGACTATAGTGTTACTATAGTGTAAGATTCCCAGTAGACCACTATAGTAGGACCAAAGTGTCCTTCTTGACTCAAAGTTTGGCATAGATCCCTGGATCAGTGACCCTTGTACAGAAATCTAGTACATATACCGGTAATTTGCAAATCAGCCATGACGGCTTCCTCTCTTCCATAGTCCATCTGTATCATGGATGTGTTAATATCAATCAGTATTTAATTTCTCCTTCCATTCCTAAACTGTGAGCACTCAAAGGTATACCCAAAAGGTGACATGACTTCTGAGACAATCACACAAACAACCTTAGGGTATGGGCAGACGTTGAGGCGTCCATGTACAGTTGCAAGAAAAAGTATGTGAACCCTTTGGAATGATATGGATTTCTGCACAAATTGGTCATAAAATGGGATCTGATCTTCATCCAAGTCACAACAATAGACAATCACAGTCTGCTTAAATTAATAACACACAAAGAATTAAATGTTACCATGTTTTTATTGAACACACCATGTAAACATTCACAGTGCAGGTGGAAAAAGTATGTGAACCCTTGGATTTAATAACTGGTTGAACCTCCTTTGGCAGCAATAACTTCAACCAAACGTTTCCTGTAGTTGCAGATCAGACGTGCACAACGGTCAGGAGTAATTCTTGACCATTCCTCTTTACAGAACTGTTTCAGTGCAGCAATATTCTTGGGATGTCTGGTGTGAATCGCTTTCTTGAGGTCATGCCACAACATCTCAATTGGGTTGAGGTCAGGACTCTGACTGGGCCACTCCAGAAGGCATATTTTCTTCTGTTTAAGCCATTCTGTTGTTGATTTACTTCTATGCTTTGGGTCGTTGTCCTGTTGCAACACCAATCTTCTGTTGAGCTTCAGCTGGTGGACAGATGGCCTTAAGTTCTCCTGCAAAATGTCTTGATAAACTTGGGAATTCATTTTTCCTTTGATGATAGCAATCCTTCCAGGCCCTGACACAGCAAAGCAGCTCCAAACCATGATACCCCCACCACCATACTTCACAGTTGGGATGAGGTTTTGATGGTGTGCTGTGCCTCTATTTCTCCACACATAGTGTTGTGTGTTTCTTCCAAACAACTCAACTTTGGTTTCATCTGTCCACAGAATATTTTGCCAGTACTGCTGTGGAACATCCAGGTGCTCTTGTGCAAACTGTAAACGTGCAGCAATGTTTTTTTTGGACAGCAGTGGCTTTTTCTGTGGTATCCTCCCATGAAATCCATTCTTGTTTAGTGTTTTACGTATCGTAGATTCACCAACAGGGATGCTAGCATATGCGAGAGACTTTTGTAAGTCTTTAGCTGACACTCTAGGATTCTTCTTCATCTCATTGAGCAGTCTGCACTGTTCTGTTGCAGTCATCTTTACAGGACGGCCACTCCTAGGGAGAGTAGCAGCAGTGCTGAACTTTCTCCATTTATAGACAATTTGTCTTACCTTGGACTGATGAGCAGCAAGGCTTTTGGAGATACTTTTATAACCCTTTCCAGCTTTATGCAAGTCAACAATTCTTAATCGTAGGTCTTCTGAGAGCTCTTTTGTGCGAGGCATCATTCACATCAAGCAATGCTTCTTGTGAAAAGCAAACCCAGAACTAGTGTGTTTTTTATAGGGCAGGGCAGCTGTAACCAACACCTCCAATCTCATCTCATTGATTGGACTCCAGTTGGCTGACACCTCACTCCAATTAGCTCTTGGAGATGTCATTAGTCTAGGGGTTCACATACTTTTTACACCTGCACTGTGAATGTTTACATGGTGTGTTCAATAAAAACATGGTAACAGTTAATTCTTTGTGTGTTATTAGTTTAAGCAGACTGTGATTGTCTATTGTTGTGACTTAGATGAAGATCAGATCACATTTTATGACCCATTTGTGCAGAAATCCATATCATTCCAAAGGGTTCACATACTTTTTCTTGCAACTGTATGTCTAAACATGTGGTGGCCAATGGCCACAGGATCTTAAAGGTGATACCTCAGTTTTACTTAAAGTATCGTGGCTGGAGAAGGAATGGGGTTGGTCTCCTCTGATCATGTCAGTGTCTGCCCTACTCTTTAAAGGAGGTTTCCATTATTTTGATATTGATGTCCTATCTTTAGGTTAGTGTGGGTCCAACACTTGGGCAGGCTCCCCAACTGATCAGTTGTTCTGCAGTAGCTATGGTGCTAGAAGTAGGTGCTGAAACCACACACCTCCGTCTATAGTGGAGGGAGCTGCCCCCTTTTAGGTGAACAGGAGCAGTGCTGCAGTAACCAGCTTCGTACACTACACCCTGGATGGAGCTGTGGGGTTCCGACACTTTCTTCCTGCATCGGAGTTACTCCTGAACAGATGATCGTCATGAGTGTGTAAAGTTGGAACCCTGCTGACCTGATCATGAGGTTATACCATGAGTATCTGAATACTGGAGAACCCCTTTAAGATGATCTTATACAGTCGATAAATGTTAGGCTAATCCAGGATCAGGAGATCTGCCAGCAGAACTGTAACTGTGTGTTCTTCACTGACATAAATTGCTGGGCATATTGCGCCCATCAATCCCTTTCCTGACATCATTTTTACATCATTCTACGGTTTGTTTAATTACACAGCATAAACTTTGCGACAGCATGCAATTTTCATCTAAGAAGAAGTCCGCACGTCAGTCAATTATACGCTTGCAAATAGCACCTGAATTACAGAGAGGTTAAAATTAGAGATCTCACTTGCATAATATCTGGAGGTTTATTTTACCATGTAACTTTCAGACTTTTCTAAGCAAGGTCGAAATTATCTCCGGCTGCTTCTTATTCAGACTGAGTCAATCGGCAGCAGCCGCTAACTTATAGCGTATACTACAAAAACCTGTAAAAAAAGATTGAGCCATCATGTACCCAACGTTTCAAAAAAATATAAAAATAATGTAGAACTGAGTTTCCCTCTGGACAACAGTGATTTCTTAGGGTACGGCCACATGCGCCCGCAGTGGAATTGACGGTGGAAAATCAGCAAAGGGGATCAGATTTTTAAAAAATGATTGAAATAATGAAATTCACGCACAACTTGACCCGCGATGCAGATTTTAAATCGGCAGGATGTCAGCTTATGCAGCGGATCTCCTTTGCAATGCAAAGGGCAAAATCTGCAACATTTACGCACTGCTGTAAAATCTGCAGAATTTGGTGCAAATTTAGCCACTGTGGATTTCGGCCATGCACACTGCCAGATTTCCTGGCAGTACCCTGGGGGTATGCAGTATTTAAGGAGGACCTGTCACCTCTCCTCACATGACAGTTTTAGTAACTCCTTGCTTCCCTCATGTAATAACAAATCTGGAGCATACTTTCTTACGACTCTCTGTTGTACCATTCCTGTATTATCCCTGCTAGAAGTTTGCAGCAAAGGTACTGCTGGGTGTTACCAGTAGTGGGTGTGTCTGAGTCTGTCCAATCAGTGCTGCTGGTGTCAGACACACCTCCAACTGGTAAAAATCCATCTGTACCTTTACTGCAAGTTGCTGGCAATTCATTCATAACTTGTAATGGAAATAATAAAGGAATGCCAGAGCATAGAGTCATAAGAATAGATGCTCCAGAATTGATATTACAAGGGGGATGCAAGGAGTTGCAGCTCCTCTTTAAATAAGCCACAGGTTGTGTTTATTAATTACGGGGAAAAATCTACCATTTTTGCAAAGACGACAGCTCGGACCCAGCCAGACCCAGCCTATCCATGCTTTACATGGATGGCCATTTGTTTAATTGGTCAGCATGCAATACTACAGTCTCCCCACAGCAGCTGCTGCCAGAAAGATGAGTAGTAAAGTGGCCAGCCCCTTTAAATCAAGTTTTTATGTTTTAAACATACTGTTTTACAATTTTTTGGTGATGTTATTTTTAATTTCCCATGTTGCTGCCTACATTTGTTAAAAAAAAGCTAAAATCCTGAAGTTTTTACACTAAGCCTCTTAATAGGCTGACACTTCTGTTCTGTGGAGATCACTTCTCAGCAGTCATCTCTTTATCATCACAGATGGGATTACAATGACATGTGGCAACTATACATAGATAACACAGGATCCACCATTCACAAAAGGTAACAGCATACCTCCTCCCCCTCCCTGCACAATGACCTCTGCACTGGTCACATAACATGTCTAGGAAACTCTCCCATAGAACATCTGTGTAACTGAAGGTGGACATACAATAACATTAGACTTAAGTCAGAAGGACCAGCTGACCACCTAATGTGTATTAATGGTTTGGCCAGTGTTAGCTTGGAGGGAAAAAATGATGGGCATGTTGAATTTCAATATGCCGGATCCTTTGTCCTTAAAGTAATCAGTGGCCTATTCCTTTCTCCCCATCGAGAAAACATGCATGCTCGGCCCAGCTAAGTTTGCTTGTGCATAGAGGGGTAGGGAGGAATAGCTGCTGGTCGATTGCACATTTGGCCAACAGCTATTGAATATGTATGGCCGCCTATACACTGGTGTCTGTCCCTCCCCTATGCTTTACACTGCAATCTGCTAATCTCTCTAATAGGTCCATGTGTGGACAAGATACTTCCACTACAGCAATGATTATAAACTATAAGGAACAAACCACCAGTAAGAAAGAGACCACTAGGCCATAGCCACCCACATGTAATGTGAGACGTGAGCTATAGCATGGAGGGAGCCAGAAGGAGCCTCCAGTAGAGATATGAAGCATCCTGCTGATGTTTGAAACTGTTAAGAAAGTCTGGATTATGTCACATTGCAAAAGTTGTTCATAAAATTGGGAAGTAAAAAAAAAACGTGTTCCAAGTGCTTGAAAAATTTATCTCAGAAATGATTTTTTTTCCAACCAAATAGGAACGTCCGACCAGTAGAAAACTGAAAGGCAAGGATGACAAAAAAATCCAGAAGCCATCAGCCATCTCCAGAGAGAACAAGGAGCTGGTGTCCTCCGGAGAAAGTTTGGACTTCACCCCTCCAGAGTCTCGGCTCTGCCTCGTGGATCCAGTTATACAAGAAAAATATAAGGAAAACCTGTATACCGTGGTGAGTATTGATTACCATATGAATGATCCAATCAGTGACACACTGTGAAAAGCAGAAGGATTACATCCAGTTGTTTATACATTTCCAGGAGGAATAAAAGGGGATCACAGGGGTTATTAGAGGTTACATTGGGGTTATGCGAGAATCATTGTCCGTGTAGTGCAAGCACACAGGACATTATGGATAAGCGGTGCCAATGCGAGTGTAGGGTTAAATGGAATATCTTGTGTAGTTAATTTTAATTTAATGAATTGCATGTAAGTGTTTAGAAGAAAAATTATGTTTATATTTAGGGATGAGAGAATCGACTTCGGATGAAAGATCTGAAGTCGATTCGCATAAAACTTTGTTTGAATACTTGCTCCGTACAGTATTAGAATGTATTAGCTCCTATGAGCCGAAGTTATTACTTCGGATAATAACTTCATATATTGATTTCTACTGTAAAAAAAAACATTTCCCAAACTTGGGTTCGGTTCCAAGTGGTACCTTGGAACCGAACCCGAGTTCGGGAAATGTTTTTTTAAGTTATTACCCGAAGTCTCGCGAGACTTCGGAAAGTAATAACTTCGGCTCATCGGAGCCAATACATTCTAATACTGTACAGAGCGCTCGCTAATGTGTGCGAATCGACTTTGGATGTTTCATTTTTATTATATTTTAGGTTTGTTTGTACATCCATCCGTCCTGTAGTGTCTGTATAGACAGTGCAGCAGGGTGTATGAGATTTATGGCGGTTGTCTGATTAAGAGTTGATTTATAGAAAAATGTGATAGGACATTACCATCTTTCTGAAGAGATGGAGTGTAGCGCCCCCTCCCTCCCAGAGAGCGACAGAGCTGTATCTGTGTTTTTAGTGTGTAGTGTTTCTATCCTGCTTTACCCAGCTCTCCACAAGTATACAGGGAGTGCAGAATTATTAGGCAAGTTGTATTTTTGAGGATTAATTTTATTATTGAACAACAACCATGTTCTCAATGAACCCAAAAAACTCATTAATATCAAAGCTGAATATTTTTGGAAGTAGTTTTTAGTTTGTTTTTAGTTTTAGCTATTTTAGGGGGATATCTGTGTGTGCAGGTGACTATTACTGTGCATAATTATTAGGCAACTTAACAAAAAACAAATATATACCCATTTCAATTATTTATTTTTACCAGTGAAACCAATATAACATCTCAACATTCACAAATATACATTTCTGACATTCAAAAACAAAACAAAAACAAATCAGTGACCAATATAGCCACCTTTGTTTGCAAGGACACTCAAAAGCCTGCCATCCATGGATTCTGTCAGTGTTTTGATCTGTTCACCATCAACATTGCGTGCAGCAGCAACCACAGCCTCCCAGACACTGTTCAGAGAGGTGTACTGTTTTCCCTCCTTGTAAATCTCACATTTGATGATGGACCACAGGTTCTCAATGGGGTTCAGATCAGGTGAACAAGGAGGCCATGTCATTAGATTTTCTTCTTTTATACCCTTTCTTGCCAGCCACGCTGTGGAGTACTTGGACGCGTGTGATGGAGCATTGTCCTGCATGAAAATCATGTTTTTCTTGAAGGATGCAGACTTCTTCCTGTACCACTGCTTGAAAAAGGTGTCTTCCAGAAACTGGCAGTAGGACTGGGAGTTGAGCTTGACTCCATCCTCAACCTGAAAAGGCCCCACAAGCTCATCTTTGATGATACCAGCCCAAACCAGTACTCCACCTCCACCTTGCTGGCGTCTGAGTCGGACTTAAGCTCTCTGCCCTTTACCAATGCAGCCACGGGCCCATCCATCTGGCCCATCAAGACTCACTCTCATTTCATCAGTCCATAAAACCTTAGAAAAATCAGTCTTGAGATATTTCTTGGCCCAGTCTTGACGTTTCAGCTTGTGTGTCTTGTTCAGTGGTGGTCGTCTTTCAGCCTTTCTTACCTTGGCCATGTCTCTGACTATTGCACACCTTGTGCTTTTGGGCACTCCAGTGATGTTGCAGCTCTGAAATATGGCCAAACTGGTGGCAAGTGGCATCTTGGCAGATGCACGCTTGACTTTTCTCAGTTCATGGGCAGTTATTTTGCGCCTTGGTTTTTCCACACGCTTCTTGCGACCCTGTTGACTATTTTGAATGAAACGCTTGATTGTTCGATGATCACGCTTCAGAAGCTTTGCAATTTTAAGAGTGCTGCATCCCTCTGCAAGATATCTCACTATTTTTGACTTTTCTGAGCCTGTCAAGTCCTTCTTTTGACCCATTTTGCCAAAGGAAAGGAAGTTACCTAATAATTATGCACACCTGATATAGGGTGTTGATGTCATTAGACCACACCCCTTCTCATTACAGAGATGCACATCACCTAATATGCTTAATTGGTAGTAGGCTTTCGAGCCTATACAGCTTGGAGTAGGACAACATGCATAAAGAGGATGATCTGGTCAAAATACTCATTTGCCTAATAATTCTGCACGCAGTGTAATAGAGCTGTCATTAAATTCTCTGCTGACTCTGTCCCAGTCTATACAGCAAATCTGGCAAGTGAGCTGCAGAAAACAGGAAATGAGAGTGTAGGGTGTGTGCTCTAGTGGCCAAGGTGAAAACTGCAGTATGTCAGGATTTTTGTGGCATGTACTCTAAAAATAAACAAAAATCACAGAAAAGAGAAAAAAACAAAGATAAAAACATCCTGCACGATATGATAAATAAGTATGCGGATGTCCCTGGCTACATTTATGAAAAAAATCAAATAAAAAAAAAAAAAAGATAATAACGCACTAACAAAATAGATGCAAGCATTATACAGTGGGGCAAAAAAGTATTTAGTCAGCCACAAGTTGTGCAAGTTCTCCCACTTAAAAAGATGAGAGAGGCCTGTCATTTTCATCATAGGTACACTTCAACTATGAGAGATAATAATGAGAGAAAAAAATCCAGAAAATCACATTGTCTGATTTATTTGCAAATTATAGTGGAAAATAAGTATTTGGTCGATAACAAAAGTTCATCTCCATACTTATATGGTTATATACCCTTTGTTGGCAATGACAGAGGTCAAACGTTTTCTGTAAGTCTTCACAAGGTTTTCACACACTGTTGCTGGTATTTTGGCCCATTCCTCCATGCAGATCTCCTCTAGAGCAGTGATGTTTTGGGGTTGTCTCTGGGCAACACGGACTTTCAACTCCCTGCAAAGGTTTTCTATGGGGTTGAGATCTGGAGACTGGCTCGGCCACTCCAGGACCTTAAAATGCTTCTTACGAAGGCACTCCTTCGTTGCCCGGGCGGTGTGTTTGGGATCATTGCCATGCTGAAAGACCCAGCCACGTCTCATCTTCAATGCCCTTGCTGATGGAAGGAGGTTTTCACTCAAAATCTCACGATACATGGCCCCATTCATTCTTTCCTTTTAC
The DNA here is from genome assembly GCF_905171765.1 of Bufo bufo. Classification (NCBI taxonomy): domain Eukaryota; kingdom Metazoa; phylum Chordata; class Amphibia; order Anura; family Bufonidae; genus Bufo; species Bufo bufo. The sequence goes on along the minus strand of NC_053394.1, from coordinate 362,631,218 downwards.
ACGGATCAGTCGTCCTGGTCCCTTTGCAGAAAAACAGCCCCAAACATGATGTTTCCACCCCCATGCTTCACAGTAGGTATGGTGTTCTTTGGATGCAACTCAGAATTCTTTCTCCTCCAAACACGACGAGTTGGGTTTTTACAAAAAAGTTATATTTTGGTTTCATCTGACCATATGACATTCTCCCAATCCTCTTCTGGATCATCCAAATGCTCTCTAGCAAACTTCAGACGGGCCCGGACATGTACTGGCTTAAGCAGGGGGACACGTATGGCACTGCAGAATTTGAGTCCCTACCGGCGTAGTGAGTTACTGATGGTGGCCTTTGTTACTTTGGTCCCAGCTCTCTGCAGGTCATTCACTAGGTCCCCCCGTGTGGTTCTGGGATTTTTGCTCACCGTTCTTGTGATCATTTTGACCCCACGGGGTGGGATCTTGCGTGGAGCCCCAGATCGAGGGAGATTATCAGTGGTTTTGTATGTCTTCCATTTTCTAATAATTGCTCCCACAGTTGATTTCTTCACACTAAGCTGCTTGCCTATTGCAGATTTAGTCTTCCCAGCCTGGTGCAGGTCTACAATTTAGTTTCTGGTGTCCTTCAACAGCTCTTTGGTCTTGGCCATAGTGGAGTTTGTAGTGTGACTGTTTGAGGTTGTGGACAGGTGTCTTTTATACTGATAACAAGTTCAAACAGGCGCCATTAATACAGGTAACGAGGACAGAGAAGCCTCTTAAAGAAGTTACAGGTCTGTGAGAGCCACAAATCTTGCTTGTTTGTAGGTGACCAAATACTTATTTTACCGAGGAATTTCCCAATTAATTCATTAATTTCCTGTATTCTTTCCCCCCATTCTGTCTCTCATAGTTGAAGTGTACCTATGATGAAAATGACAGGCCTCTCGCCTCTTTTTAAGTGGGAGAACTTGCACAATTGGTGGCTGACTAAATACTTTTTTGCCCCACTGTATATGGACTAAGCCCTCACTCTGATGTAATAAAATCTGAGACTCTTAGCCAACATATTTTGATCAAAACGCATCTGTGCCCACCTACCCCCGCCAAGGTGGTCTCAGGTCTGGCAGGTCCTACGCTAAACCTACTTATGCTATTGGGCATCTATGTTCAGGAGCGCAGACTCTGCACATATAGTGTGCTGCTCCTAGTCACCTCTGTGTGCATCCAGTAATTTCCTATAACGTGGCCGCTGCTGAGCCCAATGAAAAGAGCAGTCTCTGAAGCTACCCGCACCACTGCCACCAATGAATGGGCGCAGGGCCGTCTTTAACAAGGGGCAGCTGCCCCGGGCCCAGTTGCTCCTGGGGGGCCCAAGGCAGCTGCCTCTTGAGCCCTGCTAGCCACTACCCCGTGTGTCAGGCTGTCAGCTACACAGGGGGTGCTGCCATGCCATGCCTGCCGGCACTCCAGGCAGCGTACTGTGAGAGCTGTGATTCTCTAGGACCTTAGATGACATCATCACCATGTGACCAGTAACCTAGCAATATTACTGGTCACATGGCTATGAGGTCATCAAGGTCCTACCAGGAGTGTTGCTGTAGAAGTTTGCCTTAACTGTGGAGCTTTTTATGTGAAGATTACATCAGAAAAAGGTGACAGGGGCTGTTATGCTAATATACTGTAAACTACTGTATAGTGTGGGGGCCTGTATACTGTGGGGGGGGCTGTATACTGTGGGGGCTGTATAGTGTGGGGGGCTGTATACTGTATACTGTGGGCGCTGTATATTGTGGAGTGCTATACTGCTGTACTGTATAGTGTGGGGGGCTGTATACTGTATACTGTGGGTGCTGTATATTGTGGAGTTCTATACTGCTGTACTGTATACTGTGGGGGGCTGTACAGCATGGGAGAATGAGACGCCGTCAGGTTCCCCTGGGTGGAGCCTAACTATGAAGATACCGGAGGCTATACCGGGCAAACGGAGCGGCGCCCAGGTATAACAGTAAGTGCAGGGGGATCCCTGGGCGCCGCTCTACATGTCTGTATAGTTAGTTTAGATGTTTTATTCTGGTGAAAGGTCCTCTTTAAATGTTTGAAAACTCAATTGCAGTAATACTGTCGTGTGCTCGCATATGTGTGTAAATGTATAGCTTGTGGCTCCTGGCAGTCATACGTTTTTTTTTCTAGCTCTTTGTGTCTGTAAGGTTGGCCACCCCGGCTCTAATACATATAGGATCTTGGCACATCTCTAATTCAGTATTATTTTGTGTTTAAAGGGGTTCTGCACTTTGTTTAAACTGATGATCTATCCTCTGGATAGATCATCAGTATCTGATCGGCTGGGGTCCGACACCTGGGACCCCCGCCGATCAGCTGTTTGAGAAGGCAGCGGCGGCTCCAGCAGCACCGCGGCCTACTCACTGTTTACCGCAGGCCCAGTGACGTCACGACTAGTATCACTGGCCTGGGCGCGGCTAAGCTCCGTTCCCTTGAATGGAGCTTAGCCCCACCCAGGCCAGTTGATACAAGTCGTGACGTCACTCGGCCAGCGGTAAACAGTGTGAAGCTGGAGCGCCGCTGCTGGAGCACCGCTGCCTTCTCAAACAGCTGATCGGCGGGGGTCCTGGGTGTCGGACCCCCGCCGATCATATGCTGATGATCTATCCAGAGGATAGATCATTAGTTTAAACAAAGTGCAGAACCCCTTTAAATCATTTTTTATTTTTGGTATATCTGCATCTACTACCAAGAGACACGGGTATTAGGGCTCCCTACGGGCATATAGGAGGTTCCTGATACGGGATCGCCCCGGGGCGGCTATTCCGTTTATAGGCAGGGCACCGAGGATAGGGTGAGATGTAGGGCAAGACCTTCATGGGTTTACCCTTTATACCCTATATCCATCCTTGCTTTTTAGTTTTTTCGTTATTTTATTTTTCGCTTTTTGGCACATAAGGGTTATTTTTATAGTATACTCATTAAAGGCTACATTTTATATGGTGGTTGTCTGTGATACTGCACTTCCCCTTTATCACTATTGTCAATTATACCTACTGACAGGTTATTTGTCAGTGCTGTGAAACTCATCTGTGTAGGGGGCCTCCTGACTGTACCCCCATGGCAGATGTCGGAGGAGATTGGCCACTTTGAATTTTGACTGCCCACGGGGGCGGACTGGGAACTTAAAGTGGCCCTGGGAAAAAAAATAAAAGTTGCCTCATGTTGTAGGCGGGTCCAAATTGACAGAAGGTGGGACAACAGAAGTAGACGGGAACGTCAATACTGCAGTGCAAAACAAAATACCATCCCAGCAGAACCAGATACCACAGTACAGCACAAAATACCCCCCAGCAGAACCAGATACCACAGTGCAGCACAAAATACCACCCCAGGAGAACCAGATACCAGAATGCATGTCACCCGCACCACAGTATGAAAGCTTATCATCGTCCTGAAGAAGGATATACAGTTGAATACAGGAGGAGCCCTGCTTCCAACCAGCCAGGTCCATAAGTACTTGATGCTCCTAGTATTAATTAAGGATGAGAGCATCAGATCATTATGTACCTGGCCGGCGGCCAAGAGGAGGGCTTGAGCGGCCCCCTGGTCATAGGCCCACCGGGAAAGTTCCCTGTAGGGTCTATGGCCAGTCCACGCATGACAGCCCAGTCCTTTGGGAATCTTTCTCCCCTCTCTCCATTCACTACATATGTATGCATACAGTCTTGTGAAAAAATTAGGACACCCTTTGAAAGCATGTGGTTTTTTGTAACATTTTTAATAAATGGTTATTTCATCTCCGTTTCAACAATACAGGGAGATTAAAGTAATCCGACTAAACAAAGAAAACTGAAGAAAAGTCTTTTCAAGATCTTCTGTAAATGTCATTCTACAAAAATGCCTATTCTAACTGAGGAAAAAGATAGGACACCCTTGCCCCTAATAGCGAGTGTTACCTCCTTTGGCTGAAATAACTGCAGTGAGACGGTTCTTGTAGCCATCTACCAGTCTTCGACATCGGTCTGAGGAAATTTTACCCCACTCCTCAATGCAGAACTTTTTCAGCTGTGAGATGTTTGAGGGGTTTCTTGCACGTACAGCCCTTTTCAAGTCACCCCACAGCATCTCAATGGGATTCAAATCTGGACTTTGACTTGGCCATTCCAGGACTCTCCATTTCTTCTTTTTCAGCCAATCTTTGGTTGATTTACTAGTATGTTTTGGGTCATTGTCATGTTGCATGGTCCAGTTCCGCTTCAGCTTTAATTTTCTAACTGATGGTCTCACATGTTCTTCAAGCACCTTCTGATACACAGTAGAATTCATCGTGGATTCTATGATGGTGAGCTGACCAGGTCCTGCTGCAGCAAAGCAGCCCCAAACCATGACACTTCCACCTCCATGCTTCACAGTTGGTATGAGGTTCTTTTCTTGGAATGCTGTGTTTGGTTTACGCCAAACATGTCCTCTGCTGTTGTGTCCAAATAATTCAATTTTGGACTCATCTGTCCAAAGAACATTATTCCAGAAGTCCTGGTCTTTGTCAACTTTATCGCTGGCAAATGTCAGTCTGGCCTCGATGTTTCTCTTGGAAAGCAAAGGTTTCCTCCTTGCACACCTCCCATGCAAGTTAAACTTGTACAGTCTCTTTCTGATTGTAGAGGCATGTACTTCTACATCAACAGTAGCCAGAGCCTGCTGTAGTTCTCGAGATGACACTTTAGGGTTTTTGGATACCTCTTTTAGCATCTTGCGGTCTGCTCTTGGGGTGAACTTGCTGGGGCGACCAGTCCTGGGCATGTTGGCAGTTGTTTTGAAAGCCCTCCACTTGTAGACTATCTTCCGGACAGTGGAATGGCTGATTTCAAAATCTTTTGAGATCTTTTTAAATCCCTTCCCAGACTCATAGGCTGCTACAATCTTTTTTCTGAAGTCCTCTGACAGCTCTTTTGCTCTCACCATGGTGCTCACTCTCACTTCAACAGTCAGGAGCACACCAAACTAAATGTCTGAGGTTTAAATAGGGCAAGCCTCATTCAACATGCAGAGTAACGATCTACTAATTATGTGCACCTGGTGTGATATACCTGTGTGAGATCTGAGCCAATTTAAGAGGGAATACATGTGAGGGTGTCCTATCTTTTTCCTCAGTTAGAATAGGCATTTTTGTAGAATGACATTTACAGAAGATCTTGAAAAGACTTTTCTTCAGTTTTCTTTGTTTAGTTGGATTACTTTAATCTCTCTGTATTGTTGAAACGGAGATGAAATAACCATTTATTAAAAATGTTACAAAAAACACATGCTTTCAAAGGGTGTCCTAATTTTTTCACATGACTGTATATATGGGAGGGTCAGGAAAGATAGTGCTTGGCCAAACAGTTGTTCATTTGACAGTTATCTTAAGTGTATGCTCAGGTTTAGTCTTTACTCCGGTTAAAAAGATTTTTTAGAGTAGTTTTAGTCCTTCATTAAAGGATTAAAATCTGTCAGCAAATTTGGTTGAATGTTGGTTCATATGCAGTAAAGAATGACTGCACAGTCCACCGGGGACTTTATCCTGTGCATCTAGAGCATAAAACCAATATAGGGTATCATGGACCCAAGCACCATTTTCATCATGGTTTAACAATGTTCCTGTGTAAACCCTCAGTAGATTTCATGTTCTGTCTTTCAGATGTATGGCATCCTTGAAGCAGTGGCAGAAAATCTGGTCCTTATCGCAGAAGACTTGAAATTGGGGAAATCTGTGTCCAAAACTGTCGACCAAAACACATCAGAAGGCTTTGAGAATTTTTTAATCTTTAGTTCTTGAGCCGATGTTTCATGGAATTAACTAATATTGTATGTACACATGAATAAATTAATATAATTAAATTGCAGCATTGTGGTATTTGATCTGATGGAGACTAGTCACTTTTCGTATTTGCATACTATATACGTTATATATAGTTCTTCCCCCATTCGTCTCCATTTCACTTAGAATTAAAGCTGAGACATTTATGAAAAAACCTCATGTGTCCCGGGTGTGTAGTCATGTCCTCCATCCTCCTTCTCCCTGCCCTCTGTCTGGCTGTAAGATAACTGGCTGGAGCAGGAGCTTCTCTTGCAGCTCTAAATTACCATATTTTTCGTCCTACAAAAAAATGGCAGTGCATCTTATAGGGCAAATACTAATGAGTTCTTCCATTAATGGAAATGCTCATTAGTACATTGTAGGACCAGGGAGCGGTTAATAAAGGACTCCTTATGCTGGCTGTACATACCACTTCTTCTGCCGGTGTTGTGACCTGCGTACAGTGTGACTATGTAGGCTCACTCTGTGACCTCATACTGTTGTGTGACCTCACGCTGGCGCGGCATCCATAGCAGGAGATGTGAGTTGTTTATTTTGTCTAATCAGAAGCCTGATTAACCATGCGGGTCTGATCTGAGGTCTGATTAACCATGGGGGTCTGATCTGAGGTCTGATTAATGTTGAGGGTCTGATTTGGGGTCTGAGCTTAGGACTTATTAACATTGGCGGTCTGATCTGAGATCGGATTAGGGGGTCTGAGCTAGGGTCTAATTAACATTGAGGATCTGATCTGAGGTCTGATTAGGAGGTCTGAGCTGGGGTCTAATTAACTTTGGGGATCTGATTAGGGGATCTGAGCTGGGGGTCTAATCAACCATGGGGTTCTGATCTGAGGTCTGATTAAAATTGGGTTCTGAGCTGAGGTCTAATTAAAATTGGGGGTCTGAGCTGAGGTCTGATTGACATTGGGGTTCTGATCTGAGGTCTGGTTAACATTGGAGGTCTAATTTGAGGCCTGATTAAAACATATTTATTTTATTTCCCCCCTCTAAAACCTAGGTGTGTTTTATAGGGCAAAAAATACAGTAACTTTTGTGTTTTTTTGCAATATAATATTCCTTCAAGACTGTTTAAGGAACATGCAGAAGAACCTTCACACGGGCAAACAGCAGGGCTAAGAGTGTCTCCTGTTTACTTTTATCATTTGTTTCTAGTTTTAGTTCCTTTGAGGATACTCCATTATGAAGCTGGGGTTTTTTTTGTGCTGTTTGTATGCAAGTAAGTAGGTAAGCCTATTTATAGGTGTAGTGTCAATAAAAGGCCATAGTATGGAGATGCAGTGGAAGGCTTATTCTGATTTCAGCTCCCACACATTTATGAGGCTTTTCAACAGGCAAAATGAGTAATAATTGCTTCCAAAGGGAACTCAGGTTATGGCGTAGACAAGCAACACCCTGTATATGTTTGCCAATTGTCTACGGTAATACTCAAATTCAGCTGAATCAGATTCTAGTTCTGCATGCAATGTCAAGTGGAGACGAAGAGAAGTATACACCTGTACTAGACCTCTTGTATTCCGTGGTAAGACAAGGAGTTTGGCACAATCTGCAGTACGGTCAGAGGTGAAATCCTGATGTCTTTGGAAGAGAACAACAGCTCAGTCATACTGTCAGATGTAGATTAGTCTGTTCTATAGTATAATGAAGGGCACAGAATGGGTCAAAGTGACATGATTTTACTATATGATGCACAGAAAATGCTGTCTCCACAACAGGTTGCATATCTTCTAAGTGTCCCTACTTTTGGCCCCTGGGAAATAGATCTACATTAATTGACTTACCACATCTAGAGGAAAGGTTTCTACAACAACATAAAGCCGGATTCTTTACTGTAAGAGCAGTGAGACTATGGAGCTCTCTGCCAGAGGAGGTGGTGATGGACTTATGGTATATATTTTCCCAACCTTACCAATGGTATCTAACTGTACTAGTCCAGAAAGCACATATCTGCTTCCTTACTAATGTGGTGAAGTGCATGGTAAAGTGGTGGAAGACGTGTATATCTCACCCAGATTCCACCCAGATAGATGAAATCCAGGAAGCTGCACTTGTTTCAGCAAAATGTAGTTTGCTGGAACTGTTTGTTTAAATATCATGGGCTGGATATTATTTGGACTGAGAGGTAGGATTGGTAGTGGGACCTCCAAGTCCACACCCTTCCACTACAGGTATTCCCTCTAGCCTGAAGTATTCCAGGTGTAGGGTGATGGGATGATTAGTGGGGAATAAATGAAATCCCATACTGTCCGTCTGGGGAGAAGCAAGCCTGAGAGGCTTTGTATGGTCACTGCCAGGAGGGCTGTTAGACTGAACGGGGGATTGAAGCCTGGAGAGAGGCATCGTGTGGTCAGAGGCAGGAGGACTATTGGACCTTGATCCCTCAAGATGTTATGTGGGCCGTATGGTTGTGTGTAGCCGGATCTCCCAAGATGTGAACAGTGTTCTATAGGTGAATCAGAAATCATCTGTTGTATTAGTTAGAACCTAGATGGGCAGGGTTTTGTTTTGTATTATGCCGGTGCTGTAGCTTCACCTCACCAAGTGATGATACCTTGGATGTTTATGTTATGCTGGAGTTACCAAATAAGCACAGATTGGACTTTAACCCCCGCTGTCTGTGGAAAATCTTCCATTACCATCCCCACTGCGAGTACAGATCCCTACACTGTGTATTAGACACCGACTTATATGTTATTTCATCATGGGGTACAATTTGGTCCTAAACAGTTTTAGCATTTTAGATAATTTTGTGCTCCTATGAATATTAAAAAATATAGTCAGGTGTATTTATATGCGTGAAAAAATGATTTTTTTTGTTGTGGAAATTATTATTAGCATAGGATGACTATAGTGGACTTTCTGTTTAGCTTAGGAATGTTATGTAGGTTTATTTTGTATATGCCTCCCTGTGTAAGGTCTGACCGGATTACGGTTATAAAGGAGCGTGATTGGGTCACGACGTTACAATGGAAATTCTATAGATCAGCACTCGAGTTCCTACTGACCCATGTGAAAGCCGCCACCGTTGGTTTGAGGGGGATCTAATGGCTGCTGGCTCTGAGAGCAATGTTCTTAGTGAAAGCTACCAGCGGGTCCTCATCAGCAATGGTGGGGTATAGCACGCTGATGCCAGTCTCATTGAACCATGGGGGCCCCAACATGAAACATTAGTTGGTGGGACTGGTGGCCATGTGAATGTTATATCACCTTTCTTGGTCAACCCTGTTTTAAAAGACCTTCCTCAGGGACTGATCCCCCTTTTGGAACCATGTCTAACAGAGGTTCACTTTGGGTCAGTAGGATATCTATACTGGATTAAATAGATGTTGTCCGATTAGGGCCATATCTGTTTAATTAAAAGGCTGATTCATTTGGAGGCACTTGCACATGTTCTGGGTGTGGTAGTGGATTGTGAGCATGTTTGAGCTCCACCCACCGGCAGTGTCAGGAAGTGTGCAAATGTGTACCTTCCAGTTCTAAAATGTATTCCTATTGGTGAAGGCATGAGGTGGATTGTACCTGCCTATCTGTAATATTACTGGGCGGCCATGTGCCATGGAGGGCAGGGTTAGCCCAGTAAAAGGTCTAACACATGTTAACAGGACACAGAATTTCTTGGACACGAAGCAGACTGTACGCGAGTCTTCTTTCATCAGTGCTGGTTGCTTACACTTGCAAACCTCCATATATCTAAAAGAGCTAATAGTACTTCACAAGGATCAGGATCCGACGGTACCAGAGACCTGGACCACGACTACAGTTTTCACATAATGAAACAACTATCCATAAGGTTCAGAGGTCTGCAGGTTCATAACAATATCCCATAATATACTGATATGGCAATGTCGGCATCTGAATAAGGCCCTACTAGTACGGTAGCTCTGAACTTTTCCAGCCTGACATTGCTTCTGCTTCAGAATCCCTGACATATATGCTTTTCGGGGACAAATTATGCTGATGCGTACGGGCAGCTTTAGTTGTAATTGAGGCCTCTTGATAAGGTTAAAATTGCCCGCACCCAAGTACAGGATTTCTCATTTTTTTTTTTTACAACTTATGACTCATGTTTTATTCACAACATGACAAGTATATGGTGTCATTTTAATGGATTACCTTATTGATTTTGTCATTACTACCCACTGTGCGAAGACGTTCCCTTACTTTGTGCAACCTCCTCTAGAACTGATAATGAAAGCACCTTTCCTCCATATGTGACTTGTACCGCCCTTAGAATAAAAATCACTGCCATCGAGTGCCTGGCGCTGAGCCCTGAGCTGGCTCTTTGCTTGCTGTTACTCAGGGTATCCTGCTCCTCTATAGGTCACATCTATCACCCTACAGACAGGTTGCGACTTTCAAAAATTCTTCAAGCTCTGGAGGACATTTACAACATTACAACTATGGTACATACAAATATATGGGGCCCGCAATGCCTGCTAAAGGGATTGTCCAGCTTGTTAGGATAGCAGGGACTACAAGTAGCAGCAAACTGCCATGCGCAAAGACACATGTAAACACTGGAAACGTGAATAAATATAGCATTACTGATATACACTGCTTGACCACAAAAAAAAAGGTCACACACTCTAATATTTTGTTGGACCGCCTTTAGCTTTGATTACGGCACGCATTCGCTGTGGCATTGTTTCGATAAGCTTCTGCAATGTCACAAGATTTATTTCCATCCAGTGTAGCATACATTTTTCACCAAGATCTTGCATTGATGATGGGTCTGACCGCTGCGCAAAGCCTTCTCCAGCACATCCCAAAGATTCTCAATGGGGTTAAGGTCTGGACTGTGTGGTGGCCAATCCATGTGTGAAAATGATGTCTCATGCTCCCTGAACCACTCTTTCACAATTTGAGCCCGATGAATCCTGACATTGTCATCTTGGAATATGCCCGTGCCATCAGGGAAGAAAAAATCAATTGATGGAATAACCTGGTCATTCAGTATGTTCAGGTAGTCAGCTGACCTCATTCTTGGAGCACATACTGTTGCTGAACCTAGTCCTGACCAACTGCAGCAACCCCAGATCATAGCACTGCCCCCACAGGCTTGTACAGTAGGCACTAGGCATGATGGGGGCATCACTTCATCTGCCTCTCTTCTTACCCTGATGTGCCCATCACTCTGGAACAGGGTAAATCTGGACTCATCAGACCACATGACCTTCTTCCATTGCTCCAGAGTCCAATCTTTATGCTCCACAGCAAATTAAAGCCATTTTTTCTGGTTTGCCTCACTGATTTGTGGTTTTCTTATGGCTACCCAGCTGTTCAGTCCCAATCCCTTGAGTTCCCTTTGCATTGTGTGTGTGGAAATGCTCTTACTTTCACTACTAAACATAGCCCTGGGGACCGGAAGTTGGGTAGAGAGGACGTGAGTATGCACAGCTCCTCTGAGGATAATCCTGTCCAGTGTCATCGGTCACGATCTAAAGGTTGTACCGCCACTACTCCAGGGCTATTGTATTTGTCTCTAGCTCCATTTTGAGACATTTGGAGCAGATTTTGACCCCCAGGAGCCGGAGATACACTTGAGGCCTACGAGCCGCACGAGACCGCGGCCTAAATCTACGGATCTCATCTAGCTGCTGCCGTTCTCACTGTGTTGGGTCCCCTATACAGGGATCTCTACCCGACTGCATAGCAAGAAGGGGCCGCGGCAAATACACGGAGGCTGCATCGTGACAGCAAGAGCTCTGAAAGAACACGAGGGCCTGCGGAGCAGCTACAGTCCAGCGCTCCCCATACAGAGCTGCCCGGTTTACCTATAGGCCTTCCGAGACAGAAGACCAGCGCCTTACAGTACCGTCCGTATCTTCCATTCGCTCTGAGAAGCCCGGACCACGCTCCCGCGCAATGTTAAGGCCGCTGTCTCGGATGCACGTCACGTGTCTCCAGCCGCTCTGCTCCCAGAACCTGTGAGTACACAGACTGCACAATCTAAGTGCCAGCAGACCGCAGAGATTACCGGGTGGGCCCCATTAAACAGAGCCGGTCCTCCACAACTTTCTCCTGCTGTCTCGCCACCCCCCCCCCCCCCCCCCCCCCATGCATAGGCATTTTCTGGAGGGAAATACAGTGAAGCTCTGATCACCTCTCTAGCAAGGGCAAGAAGGAGGGGATACACGATCAATACCCTTCCACAAGTAAAGACCCCACCATAATAAAGGCTCTCAACATTGCCGCACTGCACTGAATCCAATAACTATTCCTAGCTGGGAAAAAGCCGAACCGCAGTGGTCCATATCTGGTGCCTGCCCCTTCAATCTATAGCGATCACTTATACTGCACCTCTTTGTGAGATACCACATATAGCGTTTCAGGACTACTTCCTGAATCAGCCTGCTCAACTGTTTCAAGATTTGCCCCCTCGTATCCTGATATATCCTATACTCCTAACTGAGAACCTTCACCAAATGTATCCCTAACCATCTGAGAGAAGGAAGTGTACCCCGTTTCCATACAACATTCTGGAAATTATCTGCCTGCCTAAATATGGTTAAGGGTCCATTCACACGTCCGTTGTTTCTTTCCTGATCTGTTCCGTTTTTTGCGGAACAGATCTGGACCAGTTCTGTACCCATTCATTTTCAATGGGTCCTGAAAAAAAATCAGACATTGAGCTGTCCGATTTTTTTCAGGACCCATTGAAAATGAATGGGTACAGAACTGGTCCAGATCTGTTCCGCAAAAAACGGAACAGATCAGGAAAGAAACAACGGACGTGTGAATGGACCCTAAGGTTGGCAAACCAGAAGTGGCGACCACTTCAAAACAGAAAAAAACACAACACGATATGGAGAAATTCCTAAGAAAACGGTCTCCCCACTCCAAACCTAATCGCCATCTGCCTACTCAAGGCTCCACGCCTCAAGATCCCATGGAATCATCTGATGCAGAAAGTGTGAGCTGTGAAGGCCCTCCATCCAAAGATGTACAGCTAGTCACCACGCAAAAGGCCTTACAGAATATAATAGAGTCAGCCCTACAGCCAGTTCTAGCTGACCTTTCAGACATTAAGCAAGATCTCAGGGAAATAGGTGGTAGAGTGGAACGCTTGGAAGAAAACCAAATCTCCCTAATAATTTTTGGGGAAGCTACATCTACAGCACTCCACACAAGTCAGGCAAGAATGAATAATCTACTATCTTATATCGAAGACCAAGATAATAGGGAGAGATGAAATAACCTACGAATTAAAGGGGTACCGGAAACACAAGCTGACTATTTAGTCATGGATATAACCTACTCCATCTTAAAAAACCCTATTAGAACCAACAGCTGCCGAAACCTTGGTCCTGTAGAGAGCACATAGAGCATTATGACCTAAATCTAAAGAGGGAGAACCCCCTAGAGACATTGTCTGCAAGATCCTCAACTCTCATCACAGAGATGCAATCCTAAAGGCAACGAGGGAAGCAGCGGACGTCTCCTACGAAGGCTCCAAACTCTCCTTTTTCCATGACCTCTCTCCGGTTACACTCAATAAGAGGAAACAACTCAAACCAGTAACAGATGCCTTGCGGGCGAAAGGAATACGATATAGGTGGCTGTTTCCCTTTGGCATCTCCTTTTCCCTACAGGGATCTACTAAAATCATCAGGAGACCAGATGATCTGATTCCACTATGCAACGCCATCGGCCTACCATCCTCAGAGATCCCGTCATGGCTACAGATCACAGATTTGACAGATCTTCCGAAACTACCGGATGCGACGCCCTGGAACCAAACCAAAGGCCACCACTCCAGAAAGAGACTGCCCACTCATGATTGAGTATATATACACCTTGTCTAACTTATTAGTATTGTTGGTTAAACTTAACTGATGGCTTTTCCATCCTTCACTGTTTCTGGTTGCCTATCTATTAATACCCCAGGTCGCACCATATCCATTACTTACTTTAAGTAGCTGGACATAATTACAGTCGGGTGTTAGCGACTACCATACAGTTCCTGGGTATGGGTCTGGGGTATTGGAATTGGCCACCAAATACCACATTCATGTATTTGAGTTAATAATAGTTCCAGTTTGTAAATGAGTATTATTGTATTTACTAGGGGTACATTCATTCTCTTAAATTAGCTATACTCCTAGTTAGGAATTCTCCTGGCGGTTAGTGATATTAGTAGAAGTTACCTTATACATTTGACTTATCTCACTGTTCGTTTTTCCCTATGGCTACTGTTAATGTTATCACATGGAATGCACGGGGTCTAAACTCACCACAGAAACGGTCACGAGTTTTTCAACATCTCCGGTCTCTTCAGGCTGAAGTTGCTATCCTCCAAGAGACCCATTTCAAGCAGGGTATGATCCCCACTTTATCCCATACTTATTTTTCATAATGGTTTCACTCCTGCTACGCTGAATCCAAATCCAGAGGTGTAAGCATTGCAATCAAGAAAAATATACCATTTACACTTCACTCTAGCCTGATAGACCCTGAGGGGAGATTCCTTTTTCTAAAAGGCACAATGGCAAACACACTAACCACCATAGCAGGCCTCTATGCTCCAAATTCTGGACAGGTTCATTGGTAAATCTTGTCCTAGAACCAAAGCTTGATTCAACCTCACACAAGATTCATACATCACAGAGAAAGCTTAGGGACCTGAAAAAGTCTCTAGCCTCAATACACCTCAGCGATGTCTGGCGTATAACCCACCCAATCGATAGGGACTACACCTACTTCTCTGAAGTGCACAAGTCATATCAGAGGATAGATTATATGTTTATTTCTTCAACATACCTCTCTGCCTTGGTAAAATCCTCCATAGGAAATATAAGCATCTCGGACAATGCACCGGTCAGCATGTCCATCACCATTAATTCCATGCCCAAAAGGTCCTATATGTGGCACCTAAATTAATCCCTGTTAAAACACATCCCCCATAGAGACAGAATACTAAAGGCCTTAACTAATTATTTTTTCGAAAATACCACTCCTCAAATCTCACCCACAATAATCTGGGAAGCCCATAAGATAGTAATAAGAGGGGAATTAATTGCAACGACAAAAAGAAATAGATGACGTGCTAAAAACAATTACTAAATTAGAATAAAGCCACAAATACTCATGAACTGTGCAGGAACTAGCTGAACTCACGTCATGTAGAGAAAATCTGAACCAACTGCTGAACCACAAAGCCTCTAAAGCGTACCTGCACGTACCTGTACATCCAAGCTAATGGCGTTAATGGCAAAGCGTAGGCAGGAGCAGACATTCATTAAAGAAATCCGTAAATCCTCAAGGGGGACGACCACAGACACTGAAGAAATCGTGGCCCAGTTTGAAGAATACTACTCCTCCCTATAAAACCTAAGATCTGGTGATACACCTCATGTATGTAACTCTAGAAAAGAGCAAATAGAGAAATTCTTACACTCCTTACAACTGCCCTCATTGTCCATGCTACAGAGTAACCACCTGGAGATCCCATGGAACTACAACTGGCTCTGAAAGACACCCCCACAGGAAAAAGCCCTGGCCCAGACGGGCTGCCACTACAGTATTACAGGTCTTTCTGTGACACGCTTTCTCCGCATCTTCTGCTAGCTTTTAACTCGGCAGCCAAGGATAGAAACTTCTCACCTCAATCTTTGTCTGGCCACATTACAGTACTGCCTTAAAAAGGTAAAGACAGCAAAATGTGTAACAGCTACAGACCTATATCCCTACTTAATGTAGACATAAAACTGTACGCCAAAATGATCGCCAACAGGCTCTCTCCTTTACTCCCCTCTTTGATTCATTCGAAACAAGTGGGATTCGTAAAAGGCAGAGAAGAAAAAGATAACACCCTACGGTTATTACAGATCATACAATACGCTAAGCTTAAAAAAGTCCCCATTGCCCTCTTATCTACAGATGCGGAGAAGGAGTTCGAATTGATTAGCTGTGTATGAGGAAAGCGTTAGAAAAGTTTAACCTTCCCGAACCCTTCATAAACGCCATATTTGCTTTATACACCAACCCCACAGCCTCAATTAGGATCAATGGAACCCTGTCCTCCAGTTTTAGAATCTCCAATGGGACTAGGCAAGGGTGCCCTCTTTCTCCCCTCCTTTTTATCCTAATAATGGAGACATTGATCCAACATGTCAGACAACACCCAGAGAATAAGGGAGTCACGATTGGGGGTCGGTGTCATAGAACGGCTGCATACGCAGATGATTTACTCATTGTAACTTCTAATCAAGATGTGTCTTTTCCAGCATTATAGAAAGTATTTATCGAATTCCACTCTTTATCTAATTTCAAAATAAACCCAACGAAGTCAATAGCCATGAATATATCTTCCTCTCGAAACGCGATACACCGGGCTAAGGCCAACGCAGACTTCCCATGGACCACTGATCATCTAAAATACTTAGCCCTCAAAATATCACCTAATGCTGATAGCTGGTTCTCCCTCAACTACACCTCATTACTTTGGCAGATAGGGACTATCATTAGCTCGTGGAAAATCCCAAATATTTTGTGGATGGGAAGAGTAAACCTAATTAAAATGATGATAATGCCGAAAGTGCTATACCTATTTCAAACACTTCTCATATTCCTACCCAAATTGTTCCTTATGCAAGTGCAGAAAACTCTTCTAAAGTTCACCTGGGCAAATGGGATATATTGAGTTGCTTACTCTACTATGGTTCACCCAAAACATCTGGGTAGAATTGGGTTCCCTGACATAGAAGGTTTGTATAGAACAGTTCAGCTAACCAGAGTACTGGACTGGTATAGGAACCCCTCACAGAAACTATATGTGAAGATTGAGGAAGAGAACACAGGATTTTAATTGACCCAAGCATTAACTGGGGTTGGCTTAGGTAAACACCCTCCCACTGATACACCTTTATTGACGAGGGCCCCACTGTCAGTGTGGGCAACTACTTGTCACACGCATTC
The DNA here is from genome assembly GCF_905171765.1 of Bufo bufo. Taxonomy (NCBI): domain Eukaryota; kingdom Metazoa; phylum Chordata; class Amphibia; order Anura; family Bufonidae; genus Bufo; species Bufo bufo. Next base: position 362,614,487 of record NC_053394.1, on the reverse strand, counting down.
TCTGTGGGCGCATCCCTCTCCACTATTGAATGTTGGAGATCTATTGGGCCTTACAGACCCATTCTCCTCCCATTGGTTTGACAAATAAAGATGGCTGAAAGACCACAGACTATGCGACATACTGATAGACGAGGCCTTCCCAGACCTACTCACCCTGCAAACCAAACTTCCGACCCTCAAATTAGACTACCTCCCATATGCCCTACTTATAAGCAATTTTAAAACCATTAAGTTGGGAGAGATGATGAGAAGAGAATATTATGGGTTTGAAAAGTTGGCCTTACTTAGATCTCCACCTCCGAAGCTGATATCTACAATATATAAAATGATGTGGGTTCCGTAGGTTGTCCTAAACCCTCGTATATAGGAGCTTGTGAAAAAGAGTTGAACCTTGAACTGTCCTCAGATGACACCAGAGTTATCTACAGAAATGCCTGTGGTCCATCCAGATGTATCACTATGCAAGAGACTTCATACAAGGTCGTTAGTAGATGGTACAAAACTCCAGTTATACTACACTCTATGAATCCGCTCATACCCTCCTCTTGCTGGAGGTGCCTCACGGGTACAGGTTCATATATGCACTTATGGTGGGACCGCCCCATGATCAGCCCCTTTTGGGCAAAAGTAGGGAAAGAATTACAAAAAGTATGTACAGGTTCACCAGAGATCTCACCAACTATGTTATTCCTTAATATCCTACCCGACTCCTTGAACAAATATAAAGTTCTACTTTGGAGACATATGGTACTAGTAGCCAAGAGTATGATCCCTCTATATTGGAAACAAATGATAACGACACCTCTCTCTCACTGGTTTCAGAAATTGGGTCAAGTGGCCAGGTTAGAGGACCTGAGCGCCTCTACACATAAAGCCACAGCCAAATATTACAGAACCTGGGAACCCTGGCTAACTTTCGCTAGTGACCCAGATGCACAACAACAATTCTTAACAGAATAAATCGGAGATTAAGCTCCTCCACTTTCCTGAGTGACCATCCCACGCATCCCTCCTACTCTTACCTTTAGTTTCTTTATTTTGATCTCCCTCAACCATTCTATCTTTGAGAGCATTTTATTCCTGGAATCTTTCATGCTTTGCATCGTATAACCTTGCATATTTGTATTTTATGTTTCGACTACATTGCCTTAAACCCGTTATACCCCTGCGTCTTATCGTGGACCTCTTTAGACACATTTCTGTGAATCTGCATAGAGCTGTTTCTCTAGTTAGAGGCAGATCTGGTTTTGTATGTTATTACTTGCAATTACTAGGATGAACACTTGATTTAAACCTGGTGTATCATATAATTAATAAGAAAGAAAACTTCTGTAGTGAGATGTTAATCTGTTGAACACTGTTCTGAAAGAAGGAAAATAAATAAAGAATTTATAAAAAAAACAAAAAAAAAACATAGCCCTAATTTCTACTGTTGTTTTTCTTCGATTTGATTTCACCAAACATTTAAGTGATCGCCGATCACAATCATTCAGGATTTTTTCCCCGTCACATTTCTTCCTCGAATGCGATGGGTCCCCACTATCCTTCCAGTTTTTGATAATGCGTTGGACAGTTCTTAACCCAATTTTAGTAGTTTCTGCAATCTCCTTAGATGTTTTCTCTGCTTGATGCATGCCAATGATTTGACCCTTCTCAAACAGACTAACATCTTTTCCACGACCACGAGATATGTCTTTCGACATGGTTGCTTAAGAAATGAGAAGTAACTTATTGCACCAGTTGGGGTTAAATAACTTGTTGCCAGCTGAAAGATAATCGCCCATGCAATAATTATCCAATAGGAGGCTCATACCTATTTGCTTAGTTAAATCCAGGTGGCGACTTTTTTTTGGGACAGGCAGTGTACTTACTATATGAAACTTAGAAGCTCTTTGTGCACAAGTTTTTTTTTTTAAATCAAAATTGTGTTAGGCCCATCTACCAGCGACGAGGTGTATACCCATTAGAGACTATACCAGCCAAGTTTGTGCCCATTATAATTGTAACTGCCAAGCCGTGTACCCACTTAAAACTAAAACTGACAAATGAAGTGCCATTGTCTGTAACCATTACTCCTCTTACACCAGTTGGACTAAAGCTCTGTCCACCTCTAATACTGCACCATCCTCAAGTAGGGTACCATGTCAGGATCAAGAGCCATCAGGCCCTCTCAGGCCCCAGAACATTTGCACACCTTACATCTACGGCCATGTGTCCATTCATACCATGTGGTCATACTGAGTCCTCCAGTGTGCTGTAGGACAAATGTGGCCTCACATGGCATCTGTTCAGATAAGTAACTTGATACTCTTGGGTCCCCATCCATGACCAGATAGAAATCCCTGTGTATCCTGCAAGTGGTTTATATATCAAGCATGGTTGTCAACACTTGTAGCCACCAAGCTGTGTGCCCATTAGAGACTTTACCAGCCATGTTGTGTGCCCATTATAATTGTAACCGCCAAGCCGTTTACCCATTTAAGACTAAAACCTCCAAATGAAGTGCCATTGTCTGTAACCATTACTCTTCTTGCACCAGTTGGACTAAAGCTCTGTCCACCTCTAATACTGAACCATCTTCAAGTGGGGTACCGTTTCCGGATCAAGGGCCATGCACTTAAAATTGTAACCATTTACATTCTTTTGTGGCAGAGGAACCATTAGGCCCCCTCAGGCACCAGAATATCTGCACTCCTTACATGTACGGCCATGTGTCTATTCATAATATGTGGTCATACTGAGTCCACCAGTGTGACCATGGTTTCAGCAGATCTCTGTTCAGGCTAATAGTCACTCCGTATGCACTCATAGGGCACCTGGATGGAGTGTTGTCCTATTTAGCAGTTTCAATCATTGATATTTGTAAATGGCCCTTAACTTTTTAATCCTATTTATAGTTTCATGTCAGTTTGTGTTTTTCATGGTGCATGTTCTGGAGGTCCGAAACAGTCACATACTGTATGCAGTGATGTTTCGGTATGTGTTGTAACATGTGTGATATTACACAGTGGCTTCCCCATAATTATTTAAATGTGCAATTATAAAAAAAACTTTTTGAAATTTTTGGAAAACATGCTAAGTTGCTGAATACAGATGGTACAGTACTGAAACTAGAAGATTGCAGTGGATTTAAAGTAGACATATCAATTCCAAGGTATACAAGTGAATAATTCAAAGAAAAGTTTCAAAAGAAGCCCCTCAGGCCAGTATCTCCACACTTGTCGGTGCCTGTAAATGATCAGGCCTGACCTGAGCGTTAAAGCTCTTGGCTTCCGTGTGATCCGCCATCGACGTTGTGAAATGACAAGAATTTCATTCGGTGACACATGATCTAAATGTGGAAGCAAAAACTGGACAAACCTGTCTACTCATCAATGTTCTGGATACTGCTGAAACTTTCCACCCAGAACTTCAGAAATCTAGTTTTGTAATTCCTCAGCGATGCCCTTCCCATGTGTCTTAAACCTGAGAGTGTCACAGCCTCCAACAGTGAATCACTTTTAAGGACAAATCAGGCGTTTTCTTTTCTAAATAAAGTATATTCAGTCATTTAGACTACTTGGCTGGTACTTAAAGGGATTGTCCATTTTATTAGAGACTGAAGGAAGCCATCATTATTTTAATTTCCTGCAGTGCCACCACAGGGGAAACGAAGCATTACATGGTGTCCATTGTACTAACAGGACTATCTGTGTTATGCATGGACACCTTGGGTCCTCCACAGTGAGAGACGCTCTTTGCAGTTGCTCAGCTCTATCAAACTGAGATCCTAAATGAGGGAGTCTCATTTATAATCTGATAAAACCCCAGTATAACACTTGAAAATTGGGTTTCCAAAACAGAAACTACCTTAAAGGGGTGGAAAAAAACCCAGAAAAGGATGGCTGCGTTCTTCCATAAATAGCACAGCCCCATTCTCATGGTTGCCAACTGTCCCGAATTTGAGGGGACTGTCCCTGATTTGCAGAGACAATCCCGGCAAATTGGAGCTGTCCTGGCCCGAAAATTGATGGGTATAACATTAATCCCACCTACAGGGGTGGACTGGAAACATAAGGCGGCCCTGTAAAAAAAATACTAAAAGTGGCCCCGTTTTGTAGTTGGGTCCAAACTGGTGGAAGGCTGGGCCAGCAATATTATATTGTAGGACATTATACCACCCCAACCACAGCCCATCACAAAATACTGCCCCAGTAGCACAAAATACATCCCCAAAAACTTCCACTGCCCCCCCCCCACACACACACTTCCTCAGGAAATTTCACTGTAAGGTCTATGGCCCACCTATAAGGAGTCAGGTTATTCCTGGGGGCAGATTTTTGATCCCCCAAATTTACCAATTTAAACGTTGGTAAGTATGCATTCTCTTCAATGGAGCTGGACTGCAGTACCAGACACAACCCGTGGACAGGTGTGGCACTGTTTTTGGATTAAAGCAGCCATATTTTCTAATCCTCGACAACTCATTAAGTGCCCATTCAGATGGCCGTATGTGTTTTGCAGTCCACAAATTGCGGACCCTCAAAACACAGATACCAGCCAGTCCTAGGGTAGAAATGCCTACTCTTGTCCGCAATTGGGCACAAGAGTAGGATATGTTCTACCTTTTTTGCAGGGCCGTGGGACATTACTACGTGTACTGTCCGCATCTTTTGCAGCCCCATTGAAATGAATGGGTCTGGAGCCATTCCGCAAAATTGCAGAACGGATGCGGACCCATTAATACGGTCGTGTGAATGGGCCCTAAAGTTCATCTATGAAGATGAAATATATGAAGTGAAAACTGTGTGTAGAATCTTCTGGCTTCTAGAGGGCATCATACTGTGCTGCCCCATTGTACTCTGATTTTAAGAAAACCTCAGCATTTAGAAAGTTAAGTATTTTCTTAATAGTTTATTAGCATTTGTGCTCGGTTTCTTTAGGATAACGCTTTGCTCCTCCATTTTGAGGGAAATTTTTATAAAACTTAAGGAGACTTTCTCACAGAAGAACTAGCCTTGTCACCCATAGCAACCAATCACAGTTCAGTTTTCATCTTACAAGAGCAGTTTATGAAATGAAAGCTGAGGCCTGATTGGTTGCTAGGAGCCTCAAGGCCAGGTATTCATAAATCTCCCTGATAGGGCCTCATCTATCAAATCTGTCTCACAGCAAAACTGTCCTTGTGGCCCATAGCAACCAATCAGCGCTCTCTAAGAATAAAAGCTGTGCTGTGATTGGTTGCTAGAGGTAACAAGGCCAGTTCTTTTGTTAGACAGCTTGGTTAAAGGGGTATTCCGGTTAGATTAAAGGCGTTATGACTAATGTAAAAAATTTATCTGTTTTTTAACAAAGCTAGAACCAGCCCTGTACCTCACATGGATCCCGAGATCTCCCCATTCATTGCTCTGCTAGATTTATATCAAGCTAACAGCTCAAGGGGAGTGTCTTTTCTGCAGCAGCTCAGGGGGCGTGTCCATGCTCTCCCTATCACAGCTCAGGAGGCGTGTCTCAGCTCTCCCTATCACAGCTCAGGAGGCAGTTGGAGGATGAAACTGAGCATGTGCGGCCTTCTCAGTGAGCAGGACAAAGAAATAAGAAAAAAGAACAAACTGCAGGTGGCGATATACAGTTACAATTTATTGAATAACTCAGTGGCTATGCAAAATTTTTCATTACATGCAATTACAAAAGTATTCAGATTCAGGTGCTGGTTTGAAAACTGTAGAATTTTTTTCGTGGGAAATTAAATGAGGCTCATAAAGCTGACAGTGGCCCACATCAACCAATCAGATCCTTGCTCTAATTTTTCAGAGGCCTCTTTTGAAAATGAATAAAGTGACCTGATTGATTGCCATCTCCCTTTTCCTTTGCACCTTTTTTTATAAATCTCCTCCTGGTTCTTTTTATAGGAGACTTGCATGGGAATAAAGAACAGAGTTCTTACAAAATATTTATCTCCTTTGGACGGTCGATTAACACCCTTTAAATTTCGCATTGTAAAATGAATCAGTGTCGATGGTGAAGTGTCTCACCTGACTACCTGTAGAAACTCGCCTGTCCTTAAAGTGTTAAATGTGGGCTGAATTAGTGTGCGACCTGCCCGACGAGCCTAGCAACTTCTAGTCAGGGTGACACAAAAGAAAAAAACACTGACAGAAGCATTGCTGAGACTCGCAGGGACAGGGGGCACACCATAACTGATACCACAACCAGTGTCATATACATAGCGGACACATAAACACACAATGACACACAATCACACTATGGTAAATGGAATTACTCTGTCCTACTGAATCGTCCTGGACACAGAGGAGACGCTTCTTACTCTGTATCACCACATATAGGTGTCTGTGCCCCAAACATAGTGAGTAGTCACTCAGACTTCACAAAGTTATGGATATTAGCCTTCACCCTGCAGACTGAAAAAGACCGGAAAGTATCAGGTAAGATGGAGGAACTGAATGCTGGAGCTGTGTGTATATATTACTGTACGTGTCCTACTGCTGGATCAGCTGGAATCCATCAGGAGATTCAGTATTCTGGGGAGGTTGTTAGTCTGTATTATGGGAGATGTGTAATAAGCATTCGTACAGCGGTCTATATTATGGGAGATGTGTAATAAGCATACGTACAGCAGTCTGTATTATGGGAGATGTGTAATAAGCATACGTACATCGGTCTATAATATGGGACATGTGTATAAACATATGTACAGCAGTCTATATTATGGGAGATGTGTAATAAGCATATGTACAGCAGTCTATATTATGGGAGATGTGTAATAAGCATACGTACAGCAGTCTGTATTATAGGAGATGTGTAATAAGCATACGTACAGCAGTCTATATTATGGGAGATGTGTAATAAGCATATGTACAGCAGTCTATATTATGGGAGATGTGTAATAAGCATACGTACAGCAGTCTATATTATGGGAGATGTGTAATAAGCATACGTACAGCAGTCTATATTATGGAAGATGTGTATAAGCATATGTACAGCAGTCTATATTATGGGAGATGTGTAATAAGCATACGTACAGCAGTCTATATTATAGGACATGTGTATAAACATACGTACAGCAGTCTGTATTATAGAAGATGTGTATAAGCATATGTACAGCAGTCTATATTATGGAAGATGTGTATAAGCATACGTACAGCAGTCTATATTATGGGAGATTTGTATAAGCATACGTACAGCAGTCTATATTATGGGAGATGTGTAATAAGCATACGTACATCGGTCTATAATATGGGACATGTGTATAAACATACGTACAGCAGTCTATATTATGGGAGATTTGTATAAGCATACGTACAGCAGTCTGTATTATGGAAGATGTGTATAAGCATACGTACAACAGTCTATATTATGGGAGATTTGTATAAGCATACGTACAGCAGTCTATATTATGGGAGATGTGTAATAAGCATACGTACATCGGTCTATATTATGGGACATGTGTATAAACATACGTACAGCAGTCTGTATTATGGAAGATGTGTATAAGCATATGTACAGCAGTCTGTATTATGCGAGATTTGTATAAACATACGTACAGTAGTCTGTATTATGGAAGATGTGTATAAGCATATGTACAACAGTCTATATTATGGGAGATGTGTATAAACATATGTACAGCAGTCTATATTATGGGAGATTTGTATAAGCATACGTACAGCACTCTATATTATGGGAGATTTGTATAAGCATACGTACAGCAGTCTATATTATGGGAGATTTGTATAAGCATACGTATAGCAGTCTATATTATAAGATGTGTATAAACATATGTACAGTAGTCTGTATTATGGAAGATGTGTATAAGCATATGTACAGCAGTCTATATTATGGGAGATTTGTATAAGCATACGTACAGCAGTCTATATTCTGGGAGATTTGTATAAGCATACGTATAGCAGTCTATATTATAAGATGTGTATAAACATATGTACAGCAGTCTGTATTATGGAAGATGTGTATAAGCATATGTACAGCAGTCTATATTATGGGAGATTTTTATAAACATACGTACAGCAGTCTATATTATGGGAGATTTGTATAAGCATGCGTACAGCAGTCAATATTATAAGATGTGTATAAACATATGTACAGCAGTCTGTATTATGGAAGATGTGTATAAGCATACATACAGCAGTCTATATTATGGGAGATTTGTATAACCGTAGGTACAGCAGTCTGTATTATAAGATGTGTATAAACATATGTTCAGCAGTCTGTATTATGAGAGATAGTATAAATTTACAGATTTGCATGTTTCTAGGAAATGGTCCCATCGCTAGAAGAAAGTGAAAAGCACTTTGTCACCTTGTCTCCGGTCGGCTATTTCACTTTTACTTTAATGGGATTTGTCTAGTCTGGAAAACCTCTCTTAAAGGGGTCGTCCCTCAAAAAATATTCTACAGTTTTCAAACCAGCACCTGGATCTGAATACTTTTGTGATTGCATGTAATTAATAATTTTGCATAGCCACTGAGTTATTCAATAAAATGTATCTGTATAGCGCCACCTGCTGTTTGTTTATTTCTTATTTCTTTGTCCTGCTCACTGAGATGGCCGCACATGCTCAGTTTCATCCTCCAACTGCCTCCTGAGCTGTGATAGTGAGAGAATGGACACTTACCCTAGCTGCAGCAGAAAAGACACTCCCCTTGAGCTATGTATGGTAAGGTCAGGCAGCACTGCGCGTTAGTCGGCGGGTGCTCGGTCTTGCGGATGTAATCCCGAAGTCTGCACAACGAAGAAAAACCGGCACTCCAATTTTCTTTGCTCAAAAGGATTTATTGGTCACTCATGTGACGCGCGTTTCGACACTCACAGGTGTCTTTTTCAAACAGAAAGTGAGCAGCTGCTCACTTTCTGTTTGAAAAAGACACCTGTGAGTGTCGAAACGCGCATCACATGAGTGACCAATAAATCCTTTTGAGCAAAGAAAATTGGAGTGCCGGTTTTTCTTCGTTGTACTCCCCTTGAGCTGTCAGCTTGATAGAAATCTAGCAGAGCAATGAATGGGGAGATCTCTGGACCCATGTGAGGTACAGGGCTGGTTCTAGTTTTGTTAAAAAGAGATTGTCATGTCCTATATGATGTCTGATTTTCATTTTCTACATTGGTCATAGGATAACTCCTTTAAAAAATTCTGGGCTCCTCCATTTAGGGGTTTTCCTCCTCAAGATTTGTCATCAATATCAGAATGAGCACCACGGCCCCTTCCAATGGCTGATAGTCATCATAGCCCCTTGTTTTTAGTGGTACTATGTAACGCTTTATTTACCGCTGTGATGGCGCTGCCAGTTCGTCCCACAGATCACAAATGATCAGAGGATCTCCAAGCAGTTGGACACCCTGTGATCAGCTGGTCGTTGTTGGACCCTTCTATTCAAAAGGGGTGCCCAAAGCAAACAACCCCTTTAAAATATGTTCACACTCAAAAACTAGTTCCTGGTAGAATTTTTTTTTTAAGGACCTCATAAAGTGACCCACAAGTCGTTTAAGTTCAGTCATTGGTGGTGCATGTGGTCTGTGGAATTGCAGTTATTTGCTAGGGTCAAAGGTGAGGGAAGGGAATTATGTTTGAGTTGAAAAGGATACAATTGACCAGTTTGTGCAAAAATGTATGACCTAAAAATAGCATTCTACGTGTCTTGGGTATCTACTAAGGTCCGCAGTAGTAACGGATTGTTTCTTAGTTTGGTATGTGGATTCGGCACATTGGGCTGGAGATAGTTTTTGTAATATTTTATCTTATGTTTTTTTTTTCCTACACTTGAATTCATTTAATTTTTACTGTTTCATGTATAATTTTGCTTGGCGTTGTTACATAGGATTCGCTTCTTCATGGTATCTTTGCTATTTTCGGAACTCTTATAGCAGTGAATGGGGAGCATGCCGCGCATTGCGTCGTGTGCTCTCCTTTACTTAAGGGCCCTGTTCTGGAGATAGGTGCGGGTCCCAGAAGTGGGACCTGCACCAATTTTACAGTGATGGCATATCGTAGCGATATGCCATCAAAGTCTGAGATGAGACTACCCTTTTAAGTCCAAATGGATGTCATGTGGACCATACCCAAAGCAGGAGTGCTATCCTGGAATCAGAACTACTTTACTGTTTAGCACATCAGCAATGTTTCAGCACGCATGGCTTTCACACAGCTTGAGAAAGTCCAATTTCTATATATTCCACAGAAAAGCTCTGATCAAACCTACTGGTGGTGCCTTGGACTCTTTTACACTTCATACTCTTTAAGGGCTCATGCGGGGCCGCCATTTGTGGACGTTGGCCAGTGGCTGCCATTTGTGGACGCGGGCCAGTGGCGTAACTAAAAATGACCGGGCCCCACAGCAAATTTTTGAACGGGCCCCCCTGCCCCAGCAACATTTTTGCAACTCCTGACTCCTGTGCAACTCCCAATCCGGAGGCTAGTCAAGATCGCTCTCTCAGACGAGGCCCGGCAGCCGCTCAGTCCGTTTCCTACAGTGTCTATGTATATAATGTCATTGTATAATACTATTTAAGGGAGCCCTTGAAATAAAATCTTTTACCCCTTCTCCTAAGTGGGCATTTTCTGAGTTCGGGCCCCAAAGCATCTGCTTCACCTATAGCTAGGCCCCTACGCTGTTTGCAGGCCACAATATGGGCATGGGCCACACACGTTTGTGTATATAAGCCCTAATTCTAAGCACTCTGTGTGGATGTATCTGGGTTTTGATTTGGACAGATTTGAGAGATTCCATCTCTTTTTGTTATGATATATAAAGTTGGCTGTCAGCATTAAGGCTTGTTGGGCTGACAGCCATTCCTCCCAACTATCTCCCCCGCAACCCCATACATAAGCACGCACATCCTAACATTACTGTGTTCTCAATGGGTAAAGAAGAATAGGCCACTACCAGAAAGCTCTGGTGGTGGCTTTTTCCCCTAAGAAAAAAGGGATAAGACATGTTGAAATCCAACTGTCTGATACTTTTCTCCCCCTAACATCCTTCTGTACCTTGATATCTGCTGTCAGGGGAAAGTTGGGAGGCCACCATACACATAAGTCAGCTGGTCCTACAAGCTTTTATCTTTGAATGAATGTTATCAGTACTAAACTTGCTCAAGGTCAATACCGCTAAGGAATTCTGCGTCCATGCGTCTTATCTTCATGTGTAATAATAACCTTATCTATAAAAATATTTTGCAAACATCTGTTAGTCACTGGCTCGTGTTGGTTAACCTATTGTTGTTCCTTGAGTTATAACTTAGGTTGGCCATACACTTCATGCAGATGGTCCGGCCACCCTCCCATGATTGCTCTGCTCGTTCATGCATTTTCAGTGGTGGGAGGAGATTAAGCCATTGTCAGGCTCCTCAGGGGAGGGCTTATCTTCCCTGTGAACAAAGCATAGGACATGTTAAAATCGAACGAATACCCTTTAGATGGTCAGTGGATTTGGCCGACAATGTGTATGACCAACCTTTAGTGTGAAATCCCACATCTATAAACCATCGGTGAAGAAATGGCTTGCTATTTCAGTGGCAAAGCAGAAATGTTTGTGGCTGGGTATACACCTCCTGATTTTGGCATAACTCAACCACATGTGGAGAATTTACGGAGGAACGCTGGGGGTGTTATTCGAGATTTTCGAATATCTCAATGTGAAAAATCTTGGTGATGCATAGGCAGCCCTGACAGGCTTGGGCCCTGCTGTAATAATACAGAAAGGCTACTGCAATGTGCAGAGCCACTTACTCCAACTTACATCCAGCTGTTTAGCCATCAAAGAAGGTGCATTAGGCCGCTTCACTGCAGTCGCTGACAGGACTTTGTCTGCAAACATGTTGCGCTCTGTATCTGGTACTACAGCTAAAGTTCAGCTGTGTCCCCAGACATAGCACCATGGACCCAAGTGAAACACACATTGATGCTCTGATGGATAGGCCATTAATATTGTATCATGAAAAATTATTTTAAAAGCACCTGTCAACAAGATCAACCCTATAAAAGCAGACACAAAGCCTTCTTAGGTCTAGTTCAGATGAATGTAATTTCACTTCTGTTGCTTCATTCTTCTGAAGAAGTGCTTTTAATGTATAAGGAAATGAACAGTGCACCGAGTCGGGCCGGAGCAACTCTACGTACGTTGCTCCTCCTGATTTTCCCTGCCAGACCCTATCTATCCTGGATTGACAAGACCAGGTGAGATGACTGTGCAGGAACCGACCCCGGAAATCAAGAAGAGAGCAAGGGGCTGACAGGAGTATGCAGGAGGACCAGGCTCACAGGAGTATGCAGGAGGGCCATCCTGACAGTATGCAAGAGGGCCATCCTGACAGGAGTATGCAGGAGGACCATCCTGACAGGAGTATGCAGGAGGAACAGGCTAACAGAAGTATGCAGGAGGAACAGGCTGACAGGAGTATGCAGGAGGATCATCCTCACAGGAGTATGCAGGAAGGCCATCCTGACAGGAGTATGCAGGAGGACCATCCTGACAGGAGTATGCAGGAGGACCAGGCTAACAGGAGTATGCAGGAGGACCAGGCTAACAGGAGTATGTAGGAGGGTCAGGCTGACAGGAGTATGCACGAGGACCAGGCTGACAGGAGTATGCAGGAGGCCCAGGCTGACAGGAGTATGCAGGAGGCCCAGGCTGACAGGACTATGCAGGAGGGCCATCCTGACAGGAGTATGCAAGAAGACCATCCTGACAGGAGTATGCAGGAGGGCCATCCTGACAGGAGTATGCAGGAGGACCATCCTGACAGGAGTATGCAGGAGGACTATCCTGACAGGACTATGCAGGAGGACCAGGCTGACAGAAGTATGCAGGAGGACCATCCTGACAGGAGTATGCAGGAGGGCCATCCTGACAGGAGTATGCAGGAGGACCATCCTGACAGGAGTATGCAGGAGGACCATCCTGACAGGAGTATGCAGGAGGACTATCCTGACAGGACTATGCAGGAGGACCAGGCTGACAGAAGTATGCAGGAGGACCATCCTGACAGGAGTATGCAGGAGGGCCATCCTGACAGGAGTATGCAGGAGGACCATCCTGACAGGAGTATGCAGGAGGAACATCCTGACAGGAGTATGCAGGAGGAACATCCTGACAGGAGTATGCAGGAGGGCCATCCTGACAGGAGTATGCAGGAGGACCATCCTGACAGGAGTATGCAGGAGGACCATCCTGACAGGAGTATGCAGGAGGGCCATCCTGACAGGAGTATGCAGGAGGGCCATCCTGACAGGAGTATGCAGGAGGGCCATCCTGACAGGAGTATGCAGGAGGGCCATCCTGACAGGAATATACAGGAGGGCTATCCTGACAGGAGTATGCAGGAGGAACATCCTGAAAGGAGTATGCAGGAGGACTATCCTGACAGGAGTATGCAAGAGGACCAGGCTGGCAGAAGTATGCCGGAGGACCATCCTGACAGGAGTATGCAGGAGGGCCCTCCTGACAGGAATATGCAGGAGGACCATCCTGACAGGAGTATGCAGGAGGGCCATCCTGACAGGAGTATGCAGGAGAGCCATCCTGACAGGAGTATGCAGGAGGACCATCCTGAAAGTATGCAAGAGGGCCATCCTGACAGGAGTATGCAGGAGGACCATCCTGACAGGAGTATGCAGGAGGACCAGGCTAACAGAAGTATGCAGGAGGAACAGGCTGACAGGAGTATGCAGGAGGACCATCCTCACAGGAGTATGCAGGAAGGCCATCCTGACAGGAGTATGCAGGAGGACCATCCTGACAGGAGTATGCAGGATGACCAGGCTAACAGGGGTATGCAGGAGGACCAGGCTAACAGGAGTATGTAGGAGGGTCAGGCTGACAGGAGTATGCAGGAGGACCAGGCTGACAGAAGTATGCAGGAGGACCATCCTGACAGGAGTATGCAGGAGGGCCATCCTGACAGGAGTATGCAAGAGGACCATCCTGACAGGAGTATGCAGGAGGAACATCCTGACAGGAGTATGCAGGAGGAACATCCTGACAGGAGTATGCAGGAGGGCCATCCTGACAGGAGTATGCAGGAGGACCATCCTGACAGGAGTATGCAGGAGGACCATCCTGACAGGAGTATGCAGGAGGGCCATCCTGACAGGAGTATGCAGGAGGGCCATCCTGACAGGAGTATGCAGGAGGGCCATCCTGACAGGAGTATGCAGGAGGGCCATCCTGACAGGAATATACAGGAGGGCTATCCTGACAGGAGTATGCAGGAGAGCCATCCTGACAGGAGTATGCAGGAGGACCATCCTGAAAGTATGCAAGAGGGCCATCCTGACAGGAGTATGCAGGAGGACCATCCTGACAGGAGTATGCAGGAGGACCAGGCTAACAGAAGTATGCAGGAGGAACAGGCTGACAGGAGTATGCAGGAGGACCATCCTCACAGGAGTATGCAGGAAGGCCATCCTGACAGGAGTATGCAGGAGGACCATCCTGACAGGAGTATGCAGGATGACCAGGCTAACAGGAGTATGCAGGAGGACCAGGCTAACAGGAGTATGTAGGAGGGTCAGGCTGACAGGAGTATGCACGAGGACCAGGCTGACAGGAGTATGCAGGAGGCCCAGGCTGACAGGAGTATGCAGGAGGCCCAGGCTGACAGGAGTATGCAGGAGGCCCAGGCTGACAGGACTATGCAGGAGGGCCATCCTGACAGGAGTATGCAAGAAGACCATCCTGACAGGAGTATGCAGGAGGGCCATCCTGACAGGAGTATGTAGGAGGGCCATCCTGACAGGAGTATGCAGGAGGACCATCCTGACAGGAGTATGCAGGAGGGCCATCCTGACAGGAGTATGCAGGAGGACCATCCTGACAGGAGTATGCAGGAGGACTATCCTGACAGGACTATGCAGGAGGACCAGGCTGACAGAAGTATGCAGGAGGACCATCCTGACAGGAGTATGCAGGAGGGCCATCCTGACAGGAGTATGCAGGAGGACCATCCTGACAGGAGTATGCAGGAGGAACATCCTGACAGGAGTATGCAGGAGGAACATCCTGACAGGAGTATGCAGGAGGGCCATCCTGACAGGAGTATGCAGGAGGGCCATCCTGACAGGAGTATGCAGGAGGGCCATCTTGACAGGAGTATGCAGGAGGGCCATCCTGACAGGAGTATGCAGGAGGGCCATCCTGACAGGAGTATGCAGGAGGGCCATCTTGACAGGAGTATGCAGGAGGGCCATCCTGACAGGAGTATGCAGGAGGGCCATCCTGACAGGAATATACAGGAGGGCTATCCTGACAGGAGTATGTAGGAGGAACATCCTGAAAGGAGTATGCAGGAGGACTATCCTGACAGGAGTATGCAAGAGGACCAGGCTGGCAGAAGTATGCAGGAGGACCATCCTGACAGGAATATGCAGGAGGACCATCCTGACAGGAGTATGCAGGAGGACCATCCTGACAGGAGTATGCAGGAGGGCCATCCTGACAGGAGTATGCAGGAGAGCCATCCTGACAGGAGTATGCAGGAGGACCAGGCTAACAGGAGTATGCAGGAGGACCATCCTGACAGGAGTATGCAGGAGGGCCATCCTGACAGGAGTATGCAGGAGAGCCATCCTGACAGGAGTATGCAGGAGGACCATCCTGAAAGGAGTATGCAGGAGGACCATCCTGACAGGAGTATGCAGGAGGACCAGGCTGACAGAAGTATGCATGAGGACCAGCCTAACAGGAGTATGCAGGAGGACCAGGCTGACAGGAGTATGCAGGAGGGCCATCCTGACATGAGTATGCAGGAGGGCCATCCTGACAGGAGTATGCAGGAGGGCCATCCTGACAGGAGTATGCAGGAGGGCCATCCTGACAGGAGTATGCAGGAGGGCCATCCTGATAGGAGTATGCAGGAGGACCATCCTGACAGGAGTATTCAGGAGGAGCATCCTGACAGGAGTATGCAGGAGGAGCATCCTGACAGGAGTATGCAGGAGGTCCATCCTGACAGGAGTATGCAGGAGGACCATCCTGACAGGAGTATGCAGGAGGACCATCCTGACAGGAGTATGCAGGAGGACCATCCTGACAGGAGTATGCAGGATGACCAGGCTAACAGGAGTATGCAGGAGGACCAGGCTAACAGGAGTATGTAGGAGGGTCAGGCTGACAGGAGTATGCACGAGGACCAGGCTGACAGGAGTATGCACGAGGACCAGGCTGACAGGAGTATGCAGGAGGCCCAGGCTGACAGGAGTATGCAGGAGGCCCAGGCTGACAGGACTATGCAGGAGGCCCAGGCTGACAGGACTATGCAGGAGGGCCATCCTGACAGGAGTATGCAAGAAGACCATCCTGACAGGAGTATGCAGGAGGGCCATCCTGACAGGAGTATGTAGGAGGGCCATCCTGACAGGAGTATGCAGGAGGGCCATCCTGACAGGAGTATGCAGGAGGACCATCCTGACAGGAGTATGCAGGAGGACTATCCTGACAGGACTATGCAGGAGGACCATCCTGACAGGAGTATGCAGGAGGACTATCCTGACAGGACTATGCAGGAGGACCAGGCTGACAGAAGTATGCAGGAGGACCATCCTGACAGGAGTATGCAGGAGGAACATCCTGACAGGAGTATACAGGAGGAACATCCTGACAGGAGTATGCAGGAGGGCCATCCTGACAGGAGTATGCAGGAGGACCATCCTGACAGGAGTATGCAGGAGGACCATCCTGACAGGAGTATGCAGGAGGGCCATCCTGACAGGAGTATGCAGGAGGGCCATCCTGACAGGAGTATGCAGGAGGGCCATCCTGACAGGAGTATGCAGGAGGGCCATCCTGACAGGAATATACAGGAGGGCTATCCTGACAGGAGTATGCAGGAGGAACATCCTGAAAGGAGTATGCAGGAGGACTATCCTGACAGGAGTATGCAAGAGGACCAGGCTGGCAGAAGTATGCAGGAGGACCATCCTGACAGGAATATGCAGGAGGACCATCCTGACAGGAGTATGCAGGAGGACCATCCTGACAGGAGTATGCAGGAGAGCCATCCTGACAGGAGTATGCAGGAGGACCATCCTGAAAGGAGTATGCAGGAGGACCATCCTGACAGGAGTATGCAGGAGGGCCATCCTGACAGGAGTATGCAGGAGAGCCATCCTGACAGGAGTATGCAGGAGGACCATCCTGAAAGGAGTATGCAGGAGGACCATCCTGACAGGAGTATGCAGGAGGACCAGGCTGACAGAAGTATGCATGAGGACCAGCCTAACAGGAGTATGCAGGAGGACCAGGCTGACAGGAGTATGCAGGAGGGCCATCCTGACATGAGTATGCAGGAGGGCCATCCTGACAGGAGTATGCAGGAGGGCCATCCTGACAGGAGTATGCAGGAGGGCCATCCTGACAGGAGTATGCAGGAGGGCCATCCTAACAGGAGTATGCAGGAGGACCATCCTGACAGGAGTATTCAGGAGGAGCATCCTGACAGGAGTATGCAGGAGGACCATCCTGACAGGAGTATGCAGGAGGACCATCCTGACAGGAGTATGCAGGAGGACCATCCTGACAGGAGTATGCAGAAGAATCAAGGGAGCACAGATTGGCTTGGGGCCACCCTTAGGGCACTTAACTGCTGGTTTGTTCAGTTCCTGGATAATTAACCCTATATGTACATCTAAAATGTGAGAGAATGATCACCTCCTCATCAGCGTGCAAATGCTAGAAAGGGAGCATGGCTGATAATGTAGGATACACTGTCATCTCCGTCTATTACTGTTTCACATACACGTACACGGTACTTTATCTTACCCTTTTTATGACTCATAAGTAAAGTAATATAAAATATGTGATCTATATTACATTATACTTGGACTGTGTGGTCACTGTTTACACATAGTGCAGCATCGTCGGGCTCACTACTTGGGGTTTCTTAAAGTACATATTTGTCGTGACGCCAGTTGCAGTAAAGCAACAAGGGCACAGGGCCCCTTTTAGTGATATGGTAGTTGATGGTACCCAGGTCTAGGAATGCCATAGTGGTGTAGGGTAGCTTATAATGTCCCTTTAAGTGTTGTGCACGTGTCACAGTGCTCCTACCTGGATACGCTGGAACCCCAGGCGTGGCCTTCCGAAATGCAGAAAAAGGGGGTAGTAGTAGTAGGAGATGAAGAATAAATTGAATCCAGACCTTGTGATGAAGTTGATAACAGCTTTACTGGAATAAACTTTTCCAGCAGGCTTTGGCATTAACTGTGGCAGTTTCTCTCTGACTCTGCTGTACTGACAGGCTGGCTATAGAACTCAGCTCCTTCTTTAGGCTGTACTTCACTTTCTGTGGTCTGGTCTGTCTCTAGCTTTATCCAGGGAACACTTTACTCCTGGTTTCGGAGGCTCTTTGCTTTGGCCTCCAGATACAGCTGAGCTGAAGGAGCTCAAGCTGGTCCAGACAGGGCTCGTCCAGCAGAGACGGGCTCCTGCTTCCTTCCCCTAGCAGGGGGTAAGCTCTACTCCCTTCTAACTAGATCTCTACCCTCCATGCAGCAAGTGGGACACAGAAGTGGGTGTCAGAATAGAATAGAAAGCTCCATTCACTGTACCCGTTGCTCTGCCATGTTTGCTGCCACCTGCTGGTGAACCAGGCATATGACACTTGAACAGTTACAAAATAGGAAATATGAATACACATTTTGCAGGACCTGGAAATTATAACATAGGATGACACGTGGCTAACCATAGGAGACAGTAGCAAGGTGCAAAGGTGGTAATGCTCCTCTGGGGCGTTACAATAGTGTCACATAACTACTGCATCTGGGAAAAAGACGTCACTTTCTTTTATGCTGTTTGAAGAATCAATCAAATATGATTCATATTCTGTTGTTAGGCTACTTTCACACTAGCATTTTGGCTTTCCGTTTGTAAGATCCGTTCAGGGCTCTCACAAGCGATCCAAAACGGATCAGTTTTGCCCTAATGCATTTCTGAATGGAAAAGGATCCGCTCAGAATGCATCAGTTTGCCTCCGATCAGTCTCCATTCCGCTCTGGAGGCGGACACCAAAACGCTGCCTGCAGAGTTTTGCTGTCCACTTGACGAAACTGAGCCACAATGTAAGTCAATGGAGACGGATCCGTTTTCTCTGACACAATCTAGCACAATAGAAAACGGATCCGTCCCCCATTGACTTTCAATGGAGTTCATGACGGATCCGTCTTGGATATGTTACAGATAATACAAACGGATCCATTTATTACAGATGCATGCGGTTGTATTATTGTAATGGATCAGTTTTTGCAGATCCATGACGGATCCTCCCAAAACGCGAGTGTGAATGGTAGCCTACGTCATTTATGTGCTGGCTTAGAAAGCATTAGAAGATATTAAAGAGGTTGTCTGCTCAATACCATAAAAAAGGCTTAAAACAATGTAAAATAATAAAATAAGTCATACTCTCCGCTGCCGCTCCCATTCTGAAGCAGGTCATTTCTCTGGTGACTAACGACTGGCTTGCTGATCATTTCCTAAATGTCAAGAGGGACACAAGGTAGGGACCAGTGGAGGAACTGGGAAGCGTAGGAACAAGAACAGCAGTGGATCTGTAAGATGTGTATGACTTGTTTCATTTTTTTTAAAACTGTTCTGTAGCCACCAGGTTCATACAGTTGCTCCCGTCCGACTCGGTGCAGACACCCAGAGGCAGAGTCCATGATTGGCAATAACGCCAATCACTGACTTTTAACCCCACAAAAATAAACTCTCTTAAGGCTATAAGAACAGAAAATTAAAAAGGTAATGGCTATTGGAACTTGGGGAGGAAAAAACGAAAATGCAAAACCGAAAATGGGCCCGATACTTAATTAGCAGGATCAAGTCTACAAGGTGGTTTGACTGGTTTAACCACTTCATGACCGCCCATTGACTATAAACGTCCTTGGGCTGGTCATTTATCTCTGAATGGACGTTCTGGAATGTCCATTTAGAGATCGCAGCTGCAGGCTAATCGTGCAGTTGCAGAGCAGGGGGCCCGCTGTCAGTGACAGCAGGGCAACCCAGAGAGAAGGCAGGGACTGTTCCTGTATGTCCCTGCCTTCTAGATCGCTGTATACAAAGCGCTCAACAAGCGCTGTGTATAGAGATCAGGAAGCGCTATGCCGCTTCCTGTCCCAGCCTGGTGGTCATGTAAACGCCGGGGCCGGGTGAGTGCAGGAGCTGTTGGGTCCCCCATAAGTCTTGTATGACCTTATGGGGGACACAAAGTTTAAAAAAAAAATGTAGAAAAATAAAAAAATTAAGTGTTTTTAAAAATAAAATAAAAAAGGTTTCACATAAAAAAATTAAATTCCACCCAAATCCGTTATTTGAAAAATGTTAAAAAAATAAAATAAAATAGACATATTTGGTATCACCGTGTCTTCAACGACCGGCTCTATAATAATATCACATGATCTATCCCATCAGGTAAACACTGTAAAAAATATAAATAAATAGACATTGCGCCAAAACCGTTTTTTTTTGGGAGCTCACTTCGCAAAAAACATAATGTTAATCCCCAAAATGGTAGCAATAAAAATGTCACCTCATCCCGCCAAAAATTAGCCCCCACACAAGATCATAGCCAGAAAAAAAAATAATAATGGCTCTATGAAATTTGCAACACAAAAACCAGATTTTTTTTTTCAAAAAATGCTCTTAGGGCACTTTCACACTTGCGGCAGGACGGATCCGACAGGCTGTTAACCATGTCGGATCCGTCCTTCCGCTATTTCGCCGTGCCGCCGGACCGCCGCTCCGTCCCCATTGACTATAATAGGGACGGGGGCGGAGCTCCGGCGCAGCATGGCGGTCCTGCATGTCCGACTTTTTAGTCCGGCGGCTTTCGCCGTGCACCGCCGTGCTGCGCCGGAGCTCCGCCCCCGTCCCCATTATAGTCAATGGGGATGGAGCAGCGGTCCGGCGGCATGGCGAAATAGCGGAAGGACGGATCCGACATGGTGAACAGCCTGTCAGATCCGTCCTGCCGCAAGTGTGACAGTAGCCTTATTGTGTCAAATATAAAAATAAAATAAAAAATAGACATATTTGGCATCACCGCAACCATAACAATTTTTTTGTCCCCTCACCTTGCAAAAACATAATATCAATCAATCAAAAAGTCGCATGTACCCGAAAATAGTAGCAATAAAAACGTCACCTTGTCCCGCAAAAAACAAGCCCTCACACAAGACTATCGCCAGAAAAATGAAAAAAATATGGCTCTAAGAAAATAGCAACACAAAAACATGATTTTATTTTTCTAAAAATGTTTTTTATTATGTAAAACATAAAAAAAAATAAAAAAAGACATATTTAGTATCGTTGCGTCAGTAATGACCGGATCTATCAAGGTATCACATAAGCTACCCCATCAAGTGAACGGTGTAAAGAAAAATAGGAAAATGACACCAAACAGCTTTTTTTGTGATTTCACCTCCCAAAAATGAGATAAAAAGCAACCAGAAAGCCAAATGTACCCCAAAATGGTGCCAATAAAAACTACAGCTTGTCTCACACAAAATAAGCCCTCACGCAGCTCATTCAACAAAAAATAAAAATAAGTTATTGCTCTTAAAAACCATGACAGAAAATTCAATGTTAGAAAATCCAAATGCCGCTCCTTCCCCTCTGAGCCCTGGCGTATTCCCAAATAACAGTTTTCGACCACAATTGGAGTGTTACTGTATTCAGGAGAAAGTGGGTAGAAAATTGGGGGGGATATTCTCCGGTTATCTTTTGTGAAAAAGAAAGTTTGGGCCTAAAACACAATTTTCTTGTTTATAAAAAATTACATTTTTCATTTTCACTCCTAAGTATTAAAAATTCTATGAAACAGCTGTTGAATGAAGTGCTCGCTACCCCCTTAAAAATTCCTTGGATTGTGTAGTTTACAAAATGCGGTCACTTTTTGGGGATTTTCACTGTGGGGTTACCTCAGGGCCTCTTTAAATGCAACATGGTGCCCAAAGACGATTCCAGCAAAATCTGCCCTCCAAAAACCATATGGCGCTCCTTGCCTTCTGTGCCCTGCCATGTGCCCAAACAGCGGTATACGACCGGTGTTTCTGAAAACTGCAGAATCAAGGTAATAAATATTGAGGTTTGTTTTGTTGTTAACCCCTGATGTGTTCCAGGAAAAAATTGAATAGAATGGAAAATCTGAAAAAAAAAGTGACATTTTGAAATTTCTCCTCTATTTTGCTTTAATTCCAGTGGAATACCTAATGGGTTAACAACATTTCTAAAACCAGTTTTGAATAGGTTGAAGGGTGTCATTTCTAAAATGCGGTCATTTATGGGTTGGTTCTATTATGTATAGGCCCCACAAAGTGACTTCAGGACTGAACTGGTCCTTAAAAAAATTCTAAAATTGCTTCTAAAATTCTAAACCTTCTAGCGTCCTAAAAACATAAAATTACATTACTAAAATGATGCCAATATTAAGTAGATATATGCGGAATGTTGATTAATAAATTTTTAATGAGGCATCACTATCTGTCTTAAAAGCAGAGAGATTCGAATTTAGAAAACAGTGAATTATTTCACATTTTCGTTAAATGTTGGATTTTTTTATAAATAAAGGTCAAACATATTAACGATTAACATGAAGTACAATGTGTCACGAGAAAACAATCTCTGAATGGCTTAGATAAGTAAAAGCGTTCCAAAGTTATTAACACATTAGGTGACACATTTTCAAAATTAAGCCTGGTCAGGAAGGGGGTAAATGGCCCGGTCTGGAAGTAGTTAATAGAGTTAATCCTCCTAACAGGAGCTCTTTAAGGTGACTTTTCCACTTGAGTGTTCTGTAAATTAAGGTCTACAGTACAAGACGACAAAAGTATTGCCTCAGATGGATGTTTACTGACAACAAACCAGAACAAAGTAGCACTGGGTCACGTTGTCAGGAGCAGGCCATAAGAAAATACTACAAAGCAGAAGCTATGAACATGGGCGAGTGCATACTCATGAGCCCGAGGCAAAAACTGAAATGGCGCCCCAACCCCCCATTGCCAATTTCTTAACCTAACCCCTTCCCTCCAGCCTTACTTGGAAAACATTACATACAGAGCTATAAAACATGCATGGTAATGGTCCCAATACTATACTGCAGAATCAGATAATCCCCCTTCCGCTGCCCCCGTCTTGTCCCTACCTGGTTCTGCCTGAGGCAATCGCCTCAACTTGCCTCATTGGTGGTGCACCCCTGCTCATGAGGGAGTCAATACTATAGTGTCCACAATGACTTCTCAACATGCTTTATAAGATGAAGATCAGCATTCTACAAAGATATCACATGGCATTCACGTAGGTCATCCGCCTCTTCTTATCCTCACCAGCTCCTATCTGTCAGACCAGGAGTCTAGGACCTTAAACTAGTTCACACGTGGTTGGTGTGCTAGGAGACTCCAGTCACAATGTAGGATAACAGTGTCATTGGAGAAGAACAGTTGATCATCAGTTTTAGAAGGATTCACAGAGTTTTGCCCAAACTATTGTGCAATTTCTGCAACTCAGAGGGGAGGCAAGGATGGCAGGAATGGTAGTGACTATCATAGTGGTAGTAGTACTAACAGGTCATGGTGGCAGTCCACACCCTGGCCTTCTATGGGCTGTGCAGTGAATAGAGGGTGCACCCTTTGGGGCACACCCTGGCAACTGAGTTCCTGTTAGGTGGGGTGCCCTCGATGGTGGATAGTTGGCAGGGTGCAAGGCAGGAGAATAGATGCAGGGGCTGGCGGACTGATGGTGGAGTCAATGACCAGGCCAAATGCAGTGATAACAAAGAACAGTCTTTTTACTGCTGATGATGGGTGACGCAGTACAAGCATAAACCAGGCACAATTCTGAGGAATTCCACAGAGTTTGCTCTTCCTAATGGCTGTGTATACGTACGTAACAGCAATGATGGTAGTAGCTGTCCCTGAGTCTCAGTCTAAACACTCTGTCCACTTTCTCACAGAGGTCTGGCACTTGTTCTCAGGATGTAGGTATGGAGAACCTCTTATAGTAGGCTTCACACTGTACAGGCACATGCAGCTCCTTACCACTCTGCTGCTAAGGCCAGACTCACTGGCTGATGCAATCAGACTACTCCGCCCCTCCCTTAGAGGCCGAAGTTCCAGCCTTCTCTCTGTTGACTAGGACACAATAAATAAGCTGCACCACCTACTGTATATACAATTCATGGGATCCCACTGACAGCCTGGAAAGTACATTAACCCTTAATGGTAGATATTACCCTTTTTAGCAGTGAACAAACTCTTTGCAGTGATCTACTGGGTCACTGGCCACTGGGGGTAGTTTTTATGGGATTCATAGGGTATGAAGGCTGTGATCCTACACTGTGCCTTGGTGTTTGTCGTATACTCCTCTGATCCCCACTCTACACTAGACCTCAATTTTTTATTGCGAGTGTCTAATTGGTATCCATTATAGCACTCGTTATTTCCTCCTTATAGTCAAAAGTTTTTATAATTACATGGTAGAAGAAGCCATATCACTGATGCTGGTCATATCCCACCTGTAGGCACATGGCAATTATGTAGTAGAGCTTTCGGTTTATAGGTTTACTACATCTTACTTTAAGGGTCCATTCACACGTCCGTAGTATATTGCGGATCCGCAATACACCCGGCCGGCACCCCCCATAGAACTACCTATTCTTGTCCGCAATTGCAGACAAGAATAGGACATGTTCTATTTTTTTGTGGAAGTTCGGGAACGCGCTCTGGAAATGCGGATGCGGAGAGCACATAGTGTACTCTCCGCATCTCTTCCGGCCCCATAGAGAATGAATGGGTCCGCACCCGTTCCCGATATTGCGGAACGAATGCGGACCCATTTGCGGACGTGTGAATGGACTCTAACCGGCATATGTTTCCAACTCACATTACAAGTGGCATCGCGTTCATCGGTCACATGGCCTAGACGCAGCTCAGCCTTATTAAAGTGAATGGGGCTGAGCTACGATACCAGGCACAGCCGCTATACAATATACGACCAGGAAGAAGGCTGCGGCACTACTGCGAGCGCCCGTGCTTTCTCAAACAGCGGATTGGTGGGGTACCGGGTGTCGGACCTTCACCGATCAGTTAAAAAGTGTTGGAAAACCACTTTAATGCATTCTAACGACCCCATCAAGGTTTGTGGGCAAAAAATTTGGTTGGGGCACTACTAATGTCGTACAATGAAAGGGTCTTTTCAAAGTCCCATGTTTTGCTGCTGGAAGGAACTGGATAGAATGGGGTGGTGGGAAAATTCCCCCCCTTGCATTCTCTGTAATCAGCCCTGTGTATTCTAGACATTAGCCTAGAATCTTCATTAGTTTAGGAAAGAAAACACTTTTTCTGTTATTTACAGAATATTTTTTGCTGACGCATCATGGCTTTATTGTTCTTTTAAATTTTAAGTCAACATTTTAATTTTTAAAGAGAATGTATCACCTATAATATTTGTACTAATTAAAACCAAGTGCTGATACATATTCTAATCTGTTTTTCTTCTGACTGTAATTTTTTTTAATTTACTTTAGTGTCAGCTGCTGTTAACAGCATTCTTTGACATGCTTTACAGCAGCCACATGAACAATAGGAACCTGCAGATCATATACAGTTGCAAGAAAAAGTATGTGAACCCTTTAGAATGATATGGATTTCTGCACAAATTGGTCATAAAATGTGATCTGATCTTCATCTAAGTCACAACAATAGACAATCACAGTCTGCTTAAACTAATAACACACAAAGAATTAAATGTTACCATGTTTTTATTGAACACACCATGTAAACGTTCACAGTGCAGGTGGAAAAAGTATGTGAACCCTTGGATTTAAAAAACTGGTTGAACCTCCTTTGGCAGCAATAACTTCAACCAAACGTTTCCTGTAGTTGCAGATCAGACGTGCACAACGGTCAGGAGTAATTCTTGACCATTCCTCTTTACAGAACTGTTTCAGTTCAGCAATATTCTTGGGATGTCTGTTGTGAATCGCTTTCTTGAGGTCATGCCACAGCATCTCAATCGGGTTGAGGTCAGGACTCTGACTGGGCCACTCTAGAAGGCGTATTTTCTTCTGTTTAAGCCATTCTGTTGTTGATTTACTTCTATGCTTTGGGTCGTTGTCCTGTTGCAACACCCATCTTCTGTTGAGCTTCAGCTGGTGGACAGATGACCTTAAGTTCTCCTGCAAAATGTCTTGATAAACTTGGGAATTCATTTTTCCTTCGATGATAGCCATCCGTCCAGGCCCTGACGCAGCAAAGGAGCCCCAAACCATGATGCCCCCACCACCATACTTCACAGTTGGGAGGAGGTTTTGATCTTGGTGTGCTGTGCCTCTTTTTCTCCACACATAGTGTTGTGTGTTTCTTCCAAACAACTCAACTTTGGTTTCATCTGTCCACAGAATATTTTGCCAGTACTGCTATGGAACATCCAGGTGCTCTTTTGCAAACTGTAAACGTGCAGCAATGTTTTTTTTGGACAGCAGTGGCTTCTCTGTGGTATCCTCCCATGAAATCCATTCTTGTTTAGTGTTTTACATATCGTAGATTCGCTAACAGGGATGTTAGCATATGCCAGAGACTTTTGTAAGTCTTTAGCTGACACTCTAGGATTCTTCTTCACCTCATTGAGCAGTCTGCGCTGTGCTCTTGCAGTCATCTATACAGGACGCCCACTCCTAGGGAGAGTAGCAGCAGTGCTAAACTTTCTTTATTTATAGACAATTTGTCTTACCGTGGACTGATGAACAGCAAGGCTTTTGGAGATACTTTTATAACCCTTTCCAGCTTTATGCAAGTCAAAAATTCTTAATCAGCAGTCTTCTGAGAGCTCTTTTGTGCGAGGCATCATTCACATCAGGCAATGCTTCTTGTGAAAAGCAAACCCAGAACTGGTGTGTGTTTTTTATAGGGCAGGGCAGCTGTAACCAACACCTCCAATCTCATCTCATTGATTGGACTCCAGTTGGCTGACACCTCACTCCAATTAGCTCTTGGAGATGTCATTAGTCTAGGGGTTCACATACTTTTTCCACCTGCACTGTGAATGTTTACATGGTGTGTTCAATAAAAACATGGTAACATTTAATTCTTTGTGTGTTATTGTTTTAAGAAGACTGTGATTGTCTATTGTTGTGACTTAGATGAAGATCAGATCACATTTTATGAAAAATTTGTACAGAAATCCATATCATTCCAAAGGGTTCACATACTTTTTATTGCAACTGTATGACTCATTAATGTCTATGGGAGCGTGAGAGAGCATGCTCTATGACCTGTGTAGAGGTAATTGTGCAGGGAGGGGGAGGAGGTGAGCTGTAAAAATTAGCTAATGTGAATGGTGTGATCCTGTAATATCTATATAGTTGTTACTGTCATCGTAATCCTGCCTGTGATGATAATGAAATGACTGCTGAGGAGTGATCTCTAGAGAACAGAAAGTGTCAGTCCATTGACTCAGTGGCTAGAGTGAAAAACTGCATGATTTCAGTATTTTTTTTATATAGATAATGACAGTACAGATAGTCTCAGTGGTCATACCCCACCAATCAAATATTTTCCCCCTATTTTTTAGATAGGGGATACCATCGTATGGTGAGGCCACCTCTTTAACCCCTTCGCACTTTAAAGATGGGGCCAGCTCGCAAGTGCAACAGATGCCGTAGCTTCTTGGTTTCTGCTGTTTCAAACAGCAGAGGCCTGGGGCGAATGTCCGCGATCAGCCATAAGGCTGATCGCAGACATTTAACCCCTCAGATGCCATGGCCAAATGTGACCATGGCATCTAAGTGGCGAAGAGGCCGGAGCAGTGTGTTCTCGTGTTCGTAACAGCGCTCCCCCGCTGAGATTGGGGAATCTGTAATATGCCTGTGGTGGCATACTGGTATATACCAATACAGGCCTGCAGATGTCAGCACTTTATTGGTATACAGTGAATGGTGTTTTCTGTGGTGGATAAATACCCAACTCGCAATCTGATATTAATATCTGATTGCTGGTTATAGTCACCTAGGGTGACTGAAAAAAATGTAAAAAACATTTAAAAAAAGTGATGGTGATACAGTTGAATTCAGGAGGGCTCCTGTGGATGCCAACCATAGGCATAAGTACCTGATTCTCCCAGCATTAATTAATGCTAAGAACATCGGACCATTATGCACCTGGCCGGCGGCCATGAGGATGGCTCGGGCAGCCCCCTGGGCATCGGCCCACTGGGAAATTTCCCTGTAGGGTCTATGGCCAGCCCGCCCATGGTGACAACCTCACTATTGCTGAACAGAGCTCTAGGAATAAAGGAGAATTGTGGTCTGATTATTAACCTGATGATACCAGGAGGTATATGTGGGTTGCACAACAAGGGCTACATGCATTAGATAACACTGTGATAGAAAAAAATAACCTTGCGGGTAGAGATATACTGCCGTATGAGAAATTATATAAGAAAATGGTGCATAAAGATGAAAAAAATCATCTGTCTGTGAGAGTTCAGGCAATCGGAGGGGGTGCATGGTAGAAGTAATTACTCTGGAGGCAGTGGAGGCCGTCAGTCTGCTCAGCATAGTCATTCTCTGTCATGTCCTTCTCTTTTTATTCTATAATAGAGTTTGCTTTAGGAAGCACAAAGCCTGATATCACAGAACCTGTGATTAGTTGTCTCTTTCTCCTGTTGAATACAGGCACTGATTGCTGTCCAAACCCATCTGGTGCTGCACCCAGCAGATGACACCTAGGAGCTGGCGGCTCACGCCCTCTTCACAGATAATAGGTGCTGATTTAGTGCTCCTGGAAGAGACATCATCACCAATCTGTCATTTACTATTTTGCCCTATTTCAATAAATGTAACGAAGGGGAGGTGTAAGAATAAGGACACTACTAACGCCCGCACTTAGGGAAAGTGAATCATCCTATTGTTCCCCACTTAAAGGGAACCTGTCACCGGGATTTTGTGTATAGAGCTGAGGACATGGGTTGCTAGATGGCCGCTAGCACCTCTGCAATACCCAGTCCCCATAGCTCTCTGTGCTTTTATTGTGTATAAAAAATGATTTGATACATATGCAAATTACCCTGAGATGAGTCCTGTCCCTGACTCATCTCACGTACAGGACACATCTCAGGGTAATTTGCATATGTATCAAATCGTTTTTTTTTACACAATAAAAGCACACAGAGCTATGGGGACTGGGTAAAAAATCCCAAATAGGGAGAAATTGGGAAAAAAAATAAAAATAACACAATTCTGCAACAGTTTTATGGGTCTTGTTTCTAAGTCCTGTCTGCAGGACTTTTTTTTTTCAAAATAACAGAAAGCAGATGGAATGATCTTTATTAAGACGGATCTAAACAGAATGCATTTAAAGTGTTCCGTTTGGCTTTCCATTATAGAAATTCAGTTATTTTCCATTTAAGCATATTACAACTGAATGCTACAATGGAAAGCTAGATGTGAGTACGAACTCCCATTTACTTTCATTCTCCAGGTCAGTATGATTACGGCAATACCACATATGTATAGTTTTTCTTGCATTTTTATACAGAAAAAAAAATAAAAACCTTGAAAAAAATATTTTTTGTAGTTAGGTGAATGGTGCTGTGTGAGGACTCAATTTTTGAGGGTTGATCAGTATTTTCATTGATACAATTTTAGGGTGTGTACGACTTTTTGATCACTTTTTAATTTAATTTTTTAATTTATTTTGTGGGCGGGGAAGCGACCAGAAAACGACAAATTGGCCATTTTGACCATTTTTTCCATTTTGCTGTTTTCCTTATAGGAGAAATATTTTTATATTTTAATAGTACAGGCGTATTCGTTTTCACATCGCCCATGATGTGTAGTTTTTAATTTTTTATGGTTTTTTTAAAATTATTTTTCATTTTTGGGAAAGGGGGGCAACTTGAATTATTCTATTTTTTTTTTTTTTTCACAAAACATTTTTGTTTTTATACTTGCTCCCAGAGGCTCATTTGCATATATTAAAACTTCCTTTTTCTCAGCAATGCGGGCACATATGTACATAGGACCAACACAGATGCCTTCAGCTGCCGAGTGCACATGTAACAGGTCAGCCAGGGTCATAGGTACAAATCTGCTGACAGATGCCCTTTAATTTTGAACAAATATCTGGCAGGTGGTAACATCACAAAGAAGAAATGACAAATGTAACAAATGTAATACAATAAAGAGAGAAACAGACATATAAAATAGGCTTAAAGTGGAACTAAATAGTGGGCTGGAATATAAAAGAAAACCTAGGACACTATGACGGGGATATCTGTTGACCCAAAACAGCCCTGCAATTTTTGTATATGAGAAAGGGTGTATAGAGGGTACATGAGAAGGAAAGGGGAGATGGCTTGGGAGTGGCCAAAGGGATAAAGAGGATGTGGGGGGGGGGGGGGGGGGCAGATTGCCAGCTTAGTTGATCAGAAGCAGGTTAGTATATAAGGAACAGAGAAGAAAAATATAAGAAGGGGAAACAAGGTGTTTTATAGAAGACTGGAGTAAAGGCAGCAGCTGATAATGATGATGATGATTGTCAGAAGCAGAAGCTGAAGTGTGGTCAGAGACAAGTCAGAGGTCAGAAGCCGGTATCAGATAGTAGCGTGGTACAGAGGATCAGACAGGCTCAGGGTCAAACAGGTCCAGTAGGCAGCAGGTAAACAGGCTGCGCAAGCACATGAGATCAGAACACCTTTGCTATTACTGATAGTAACTCAATGCTCAGGCAACTTCCTAGGAGAGGAAGCTGCTATTTAAACTTGTAACCCCGCCCGAGGGTTGTTCTGGAAGTCAGGAAGCAAGAGCCCCTGGAAGCATAAGGGACGTCAGCGTTGGATGTGGCACGGAGGCAGGGTGGCCAGCAGGGAGTGTAGCTATAGGAGGTACAGAGGTAGCAGTCACTACCGGGCCCAAAGACCCTTGTGCCGCATATGAAGACACCAGTATTATAGAAAGTGCATGCTGGTCAAGTTACACCTCTGGCTGGAGGGAAGGGTTTAGGTCAAAAATTTGGCATGTGGGAGGGGGTGCCTCAGGCAGCATGAAGGCTATGTGCTCCCCTGCCATTGGCCACAAAGCACTGAGGAAAGGGGGCCCAGGCAGAACCTTTGCACCAGGGCCCATGACCTTTTAGCTACGCCCCTGGAGGCCAGAGGACGGCTCTGGCAGGCACGTGTCTGCCACATCTGGCAGAGACAGCAGCAGGCAGTGAGGCAGGAGATGCTGGGGATATGACAGGTTAGACAGCGAGAGGTTTGGCAGAAGGCCTAGGCCTAACACAAGGGAAGAAGAAAAAAAGGCGAAACAAAGAAGAAAAAAAGGGGGGAAAAAGTATAGGCGGAAGGAAGGGATGGAGGCCAAATGGAGAAGTACAGATCTATATGTACATAGCCACTAACGTTTAACAGGTGAATATAAACAATTTTGTAATATATCTTATCAGAGAAAAATACCTCTTTCTCCACTTATCAGCTCCCTCCTCAAACTAACATTCTATGACTCAAGGCCAATTCTATGATGGAATGCATAACGGAATGCCTTTAGAGGCATTCTGTTATTCATTCCATCATAATAAAAGTCTATGGCCTGCATAACGGCCTCTCCTGCACAACAGAAACCGGACGGATCCATTATGCAGGCCATAGACTTCTATTATGACGGAATGAATAACAGAATGCCTCTAAAGGCATTCCATTATGCATTGCATTATGGTCCGTGGTAACAGAATCCATAGCGCAATTCACATTATACCACAACCCGAACCAAAAACGAATTTCAAAATATGAAATTCGCTCATCCCAAACTGTAATAGATTATTGCACGGGTCACTAGTGAATAGCAGGAGTTACAGACTTGTGGTGAATAATGAATCTCATTGTCTAAATAAATGTAAGAGATTTGCATATCTGTAGTGGGTTATTAACAGATTTTCCCCACAGGGAGATATATGATTTTGTTGCGGTAATTCTCACTGATTAAAACTCTTGGCGATTATTAATATTACAATAATAACATAAATTCATTAATTCTAAGAGGGACTTGTACATTCTGCACGTTTTACATATTAAAAAGAGGGAGATAGGAAGATGACGAGAAAGCTAAAATTAGAAGCCTTTTCAGGTCAGTGAGTTGCACTAAATGATTCATTAACTTTTAAGTTTAGAAAATGTCAGGCTTTTGAAGTATCCCGATTTTTTGATACATTGTAAAACAGTTGGATATTGGGATGATTTACCAGATAAATGTTTTAAAGTAAAATCGGAAACATAAGATTGTCAAAAGGCAAAAGACTTTAAAAGGATCACTTCCATCAATTTTTTTTAAATCACATATTAACAGTCTATATGTGAATAGTATAAAAAAAAACAAGTGACAGGTGAATGGTTTTCTAGATATAATTTTTTGAAGTCACTCTATGTATTCTGCTTCCTGTCTTGACTCTCTAACTTCCTCTTTGTTTAGCACAGCCTTGCTTAAATAAGTTTTCTCGGATATTCATATTGCTTGCCTATCCTCAGGATAGGTGATCAATATATGATCGAGGGGCCCGACCAGCCACCCTCGCCGATTAGCTCTATGAAGAGGCTGATGCAATCTGTGAGCGCTTAGGCCTCCTCCTAGGCAATGTGGCGTCACATTCATCGGTCACATGGCCTAGGCATAACTCAGGCCCCTTCACATGTGATTTTAATACTGAATAGGTCATCAGTATCTGATTGGTGGGAGTCTGACACCCATGACCCCGGACGATAAGCTGTTTTAGAAGGCACCGGTGCTTGCAGTAGCGCCGAGGTCCTTCTTGCACGGTAGCCTAGGCCATGTGATGACACATTCATCGGTCACGTGGCCTAGGGGCTAGCTGCGATGGTAAGCACAACCACTACACGATGTACGGCGCTGTCCTTGGTGAGCTGTGGGAAGGCCGCAGCGCTATTGAGTGCCGGTGCCTTCTCAAACAGCTGATCGTCAGGGATCCCAGGTGTCCGACCCCCCACTGAACAGATACTGATGACCTATCCAGAGGAGTATAAAAGTCTTGGAAAACCCTTTTAAATCTAGAGAAAGTCAATTTACAGTGTGGATTTCCACCACAGATTTCATCCTTTAGCCATCTTCACATGTACTGCTCCAAAATTTGCCCCTGGCTGGCGTAGACTCCAATTTCTGGTGCAAGGAAGACAGAAATGTTCTTAATTTATTATAGTGCAGGGACATCAAGACTGGCATATGGGAACACCAGTCTTGATAAATCTTCGTCATATTGCCATAGATTTGTTGGATTTGTTGCACTGCGGTATGGGTAATAGCTTGTCTTTTAGATGGCACATGTAGGGAGATGAAAGGCAGACTGAAATGCTGGGAGATAAGAGGCAGAGTGAGAAGCAGTGCCTCAGCAGTTACAGTTACTGTACATTAGTGCATAAAATGCACGCAGCATCAAAAACACATTACTTCATGAGAACCTTCCAGGACCCTGTCAGCTGGACTTGACAGCCCACCAGTATTTTAAACGGAATGGGACATCCGAAAATGACCATATTTTTTTTTGAATTTTCATTTATTTTTATTTTTTGTCACTATATTTTTCAAAAAATGTATACAATTCTGCAGTTTTCACACTGGGCCTAAAAAATATTAATACTTCCTGTCTTTTGGGCCATATACACAATGGACAGGAGCTGACACCATTCATATTGCCAAATACTACCGTTCACCACTGGATCCTGTAACCTATAATGGGATCCAGTCGCTTTCCGCATGAGAACTGGGTTTCGACCAGACTGAAAAACATTGCATGCAGAATCAAGCTACCTCACATGTGAACATAGCCTTAGGGCTTGTTCACACGACCGTGTGAAGCCCGTGCCCATGCTGTGGACCTCAAATTGTGGTCCGCTAAGCACGGGCACCTGCCGTGTGGCAGCCGCATAGGGATCGCGGCCCCATTCACTTGAATGGGTCCGCGATTCCTCCGTTCCGCAAAAAGATAGAGCATCCATTCCACATCTCCGGATTTACGGACCCATTGAAATGAATGGGTCCGCATCCGTGATGCGGAATGGCCACGGAAAACCATTCACCGGAATACGGGCATGGGCTTCACACGGTCGTGTGAACGAGCCCTAATAAGTATACCAAATTTGATACCAACGCACCAGATTTAGACCATATTTTTCTATGATGGGTTTTTAGTTCCTTGTATCCTATGTGTGACCTTCCTCTTCGAGAAGACTACCACTCTAGAAAAATAACTTTTAACTGCAATTTTGAGTAGATGTCTCAAAAAGGTTTCACTGTATATTTCAGTTCCTTGATTTACAGTGACCTTATTTTTACCTGTGTTATTTAAGGGTAGAAAAACATCACCTTCTCACACTCACCTTTATTTTTCAGACATCAGAACGTTTCGACAGAAAGCGAACACATACCCAGACTTTTTTTTTTTACGAACTGGTAGACATTCTAGATAAGACCGGAACAACCCATCATGGCTACTTCATCTTTACGTCGTCAAGTAAAGAACATCGTCCACAATTATTCTGATGCTGAAGTTAAGGTTCGAGAGGCTACTTCAAATGACCCCTGGGGACCATCTGCCTCTCTTATGGCTGAAATTGCTCAAATGACTTACACTGCAGAGTACCACGAGGTCATGATAATGGTCTGGAAAAGACTGAATGACAGTGGAAAAAACTGGCGCCATGTTTATAAAGGTCTGACACTTTTGGATTATTTGATCAAAAATGGATCCAACAAAGTTCTGCAAGAATGTAATGAGAATCTTATTGCTGTACAGACTCTCAAAGACTTTCAGTTCTTAGATCGTGATGGAAAAGACCATGGACTTAATGTGCGAGAGAAGGCCAAACAGATAGTATCTCTGCTGAAAGATGAGGAGCGACTCAAGCAAGAGAGGGCACAAGCTCAGACAACCCGAAAAAGGATGTCTCAAGTCACTGCGGCCATAGACAGCAGCCATAGGCTAAGATTTAATGAAGGTAATATTTCTGGTAATGTGTTGGCTCTTATCACATTAGTATCAATGGTTCTGTTGTTCTACTGCATAATAGATCTGCTATTTTCAAATGGATCTGTCAGTTTTACTTTTGGGGTTCTGGTATTTTTGAGGACAGGAGTAGTCCTACAGACTGATATTCTAGCTGCCAAGTATACCATACCTGTACCCCTTGGAGGTGGCATAGATTTCTGGTGCAATTTACACCAGTTTTCCAGCATAAGTAATGTTAAATGTGTTGGGTCTTATAGGCCCGGTCCACTTTTTAGAACAAAAAGTTGCTAATTTTTGCTCAAAATGGTTTAGTAGGGGACCCCCCCTCTACAGCATCTTTCCACCCTAACAGGGCAGATAAGGGATGTTGTGCTAGTCAACTTTAAGGGTGCCTTCACATGCGTCAGATTTTGTGGCAGAAAATTCCACGACTGAAAATCAGTTTCATTCACCTGAATGGGGCTTGCAGAAATCCACGTGCTTGCTGTCCATTCAAAAGAATGGAACTGATTTCAATTGCAGAATTTTCTGCCACAAAATCTGCTTCTTGTGAAGGCACCCTAAGGGTACCTTCACACACAATTTTTGTCCCGGCATTTTTGTAGTCCAAAAGAAAAAGCCTCACAAAATGCCTGACTTCATTACTTGGTCAGTGTTTTTTGCATTTTTGTTTATATTGTGTGGTTTTTTTTTATTCCTAGTGGTTTTTTTTTATGTAAGTATGTACCCCAACACACATTGCATATAGGATTTTTTTGAACCTGAAAAATAAAAAAATGGATAAAAAAAATCTAACAATGGATGTCTGTAGGCAAAAAATGACAGGCAATGAGGTTAAAAGGCCAAAACCAGAGCATGCTGCTATTTGAAAAAACAAAAACAAAAATACTACTGACTTCAAAAGCACACCTCAAGGGTGAAAAAAAAACACCACAATAACTGTTTGTCCTTCTCTTAAATATTTCACATACACAACCTCTGGATGTGTCCTAAAAAACAATGCAAAAAAAAAAAAAAAAAAACGCCAGCCAAAAAAGTGCACTAAAAACCTGCAAAACCTGATGATTAGCTGATTGAAGAGGCCGTGCAGTAACCTCTTTGCAGCTTACTAAGCTTACTCCATCTATTGTTTGTTATCGCGGCTTGAATGGGACTGAGCTGCACCTAGGCCACGTGACAGATGAATCTCAGAAGACTCCTTTAAAGTCTGAGGAAACCTTTTGTTTTTTTTTACGTGTTCATGATTTCCCAAGTGCAAAATTTGGCAACTTTCTACAGGAGGTGTTGAATCTGAGAGCTCTGCTTCTATTTCTGACTGCTCTCTACTCTTCCCCTCCCTGTGGAGAGCGGTAAAATATCCATGGAGAACAGCTCACCCATGCTGTTGATAGGAAGTAAAGCACGCACAAAGCAGTGGCAGGGAGAAGGTAGCAGCATCCTGGACACACAGATCCAGCATGCATTACTTTGATGGTTATGACCACAGGAGAAAAGCCTGAAAGTAAGAGCAGGCTGTAAACTGAATATCAGGGGGTCTGAAAACGAATGAAGACTGCAGACTGAAACAGCATTTTATATTCAAAATAACCACTAACATATGTAAAAATAATTTCATCTCTGCCAAAGGGATAAAGGATCATGCACACAAATGTGTGCCGTCCGTGCTGTGCATTGGGGACCGCCACCTATCCCTTGGTTGAACTTGATGGACATATGTCTTTTTTCAACCGTATTAACTATGTTACTATGTAACTATGTAATGCATGTGCACCGTCCGTGTGGTCAACTTGAATGGGTCAGCGATCTGTCCGCACTGCCAAACTCTGTAGTGCTTTTGGGGCCTTCCGCTCAGTGCCTCCACACTGTATCTTCCAGATTGCGGACCCGTTCAAGCTGTTTGCGGGCCGCAATACAGCACGGCCGGCACGCGTTAAATCTTCAGAACCACTGATGACTGGATTTTTTTTCTTGTGTGTGTGTTTTTTTTTTACAGCTTCCGCTGCAGCCCTTACTCCAGAATTGGAACATGCAAGACCCCAGAGTAGTGGGGAGGAAGAACTTCAGTTGCAGCTTGCTTTAGCTATGAGTAAAGAAGAAGCTGAAAAGGTACAATATTAACTTCTCAATTTTCTTGCTTTTAATTTTGCATTATTATTACACAGTGTTATTATATTGTTATCCAGTAGCCAAAATTGTTCTTCTCGATATCTTCCCTGTCAGAGAGTTCCTGCTTACAGTACTAGAGTGTCATTAGTGTTGTGTGAAGGAATGAGACATGCTGCAGAGATACACAGGGAGGCTACAACATCTGTGCTTACTTTATTGTGTAACACTAGGGCTTGCAAGGTGACCTCCACTGAAGTCTGAGCATTAAGATGGTAGGGTAACAACCCACATCCATTAAAACTGCATAAAGAAATCCTAGGGGGATAATGCTATTGAATTACATCGGTAAAATGGAATATAATGCAGAGAAAACATTTTTATATTATAATAATAATAATAATAATAATAATAATAATGGAATATTTAACTAATAACAAAGGGAAGGGGTTAAAAAGAACCATTCAAGCTCAATCTACAGGCAGCAGGCTCGTTCTAGGCTCAGAAGTCCAGTGGGTGGCTTCTCTGTAGATACAGTTGCAAGAAAAAGTATGTGAACCCTTTGGAATGATATGGATTTCTGCACAAATTGGTCATAAAATGTGATCTGATCTTCATCTAAGTCACAACAATAGACAATCACAGTCTTAAACTAATAACACACAAAGAATTAAATGTTACCATGTTTTTCTTGAACACACCATGTGAATATTCACAGTGCAGGTGGAAAAAGTATGTGAACACTTGGATTTAATAACTGGTTAAACCTCCTTTGGCAGCAATAACTTCAATCAAACATCTCCTGTAGTTGCAG
Source organism: Bufo bufo (assembly GCF_905171765.1). Lineage (NCBI taxonomy): Eukaryota > Metazoa > Chordata > Amphibia > Anura > Bufonidae > Bufo > Bufo bufo. Next base: position 362,576,565 of record NC_053394.1, on the reverse strand, counting down.
ATCAGACGTGCACAATGGTCAGGAGTAATTCTTGACCATTCCTCTTTACAGAACTGTTTCAGTTCAGCAATATTCTTGGGATGTCTGATGTGAATCGCTTTCTTGAGGTCATGCCACAGCATCTCAATCGGGTTGAGGTCAGGACTCTGACTGGGCCACTGTTTAAGCCATTCTGCTGTTGATTTACTGCTATGCTTTGGGTCGTTGTCCTGTTGCAACACCCATCTTCTGTTGAGCTTCAGCTGGTGGACAGATGGCCTTAAGTTCTCTGGAAGCTTGTGGGTTTGACTTTGGGCTATTGTGTTCAATGGCAGTTCATGTTGCCACTACACCGTGTATCCTGGAGTTGGTTGCTTTTGTGAACTGTGCCTATGTGCTTGTACTCCTCAGTTCGGTATTGTGAGGGTTACTCTTTCATTGACTGTGTGTGTGTCCGCGTCTGTTTGACTACATTGGTTTGTTTATTCTTCTATATAGTCCTGAGTTCTGTGTCAGTTTGGGGGGATGTCTCTTGAGTGCTGTGACCTCCCCTGGTTATGCAATTATATCATGTCTTTCTTGTAATACCATGTCTTGCTTTGATCCGTTTGGAGTTTGTCTGTGCCCTGTGTTGTAGTTTACAGTATATCTGAAGTTTGCTTCTGGATCGTCCTAGTTATGTCCATGTCTGAATTCTGACCTAGTGTCCTAAGCCATAGTTTGTGCTCTGCTAAAGTCTGTATGGAGCTTTCGATCTGTCTGTGCATGCTGGCTTTTGTCCGAGTTTCTGTGTCAATGTATCTGAACTGTGTCTTAGAGTTCTTTGCCTGTTCTGTCTTGCTAAGTTTTGTTTAGACTGTGTCTGAACAGTGTCCAAGTTCCTGTAGTAACTATGTGTAGGTTCATGAAGTCCGTCCCTGAAGTCCGTGTGTCCAAATGCATGAAGTTCGTATGCCTGGGTTCCTGAAGTCTGTGTGTCCAAGTGGATGAAGTTCGTATGCCTGGGTTCCTGAAGTCTGTGTGTCCAAGTGGATGAAGTTCATATGCCTGGGTTCCTGAAGTCCGTGTGTCCAAGTGAATGAAGTTTGTACGTCTGGTTTCCTGAAGTCTGTTCGTCTGCCGGTACGCAGTGTTTTGTGCCATGCATGTAATTTGTGTTTGTATTAGATTCACCTGTATCATGCCTTGTTTTGAACTGTGCCATGCCATTTTTCCGGTGTTTTCACCAGTGTCTCTGACCTCAGTAGGTCAGCTGCCAAGTACACCAGGACCATCCCAGGAGGTAGCGGTCTGGACACTAACCCACAGCGAACTCCACATCCCTGTACAGTGGGTAAAGGGTAAATACTGGGGAGGAACCAGAATAAGGATTGGGTTAGATTTGGCCCAACATGAAACTGGTTACTTGCCAAAGTGGTTCCACAACCATTATCCATTATCCATATGCATGTCTGTAACAATTCAATTAAGTTAAGTTACAAGATATAATAAATGAATACTTTCCATATGTCAATCTCATTCACAGAGCCACCACCACTTAAAACGTAATCTTTAATGATATATATCGGAATAAAACACACCCATAACAATAATACTTTCAGAGCCCTAGGGCTAGGTGTATAATGTAAATGGCGATATACTGTCTCTGGACACACACCTTATTCTACAAGACCCTGCCTAAAAATGGAATGGCTGCTCAATAGGGGTGATCCCGTGTCAGGAGCCTCCTAAATGTTCTTGGATGACCCTGACCAGGGACAGAAACCACCACCAAGATGAAATCAGTCATCCGTTAATAGTATGTCACTCGGTGGTAAATGCCATATATCAATCTGCTCAGTTCCCCCTGATCTTCATTGGCTGCAGCGGAACATGTGACCATGTCCATGCAGCCGCTTATGTAAACCCTCTGGAAACCGGAACAAGGACACAGTGGAGGCAGCACAGAGGATTGAAGCGGTGGGGAGCAGGTAAAAATGGATCTTAAATATGGATCTTCTGTTTACCGAGGCAGACTACGGGTACTTGCTAAAAAGTCAGTATTCCCAGATAACCCTTTTAAGGGTGCATTCACATCACCTTTTAGCTTTCTGTTCTTCTGATACGTCAAAAGAAGAGAGAGAGAAAAAAAACCAGGATCCTGTAAAAAAATGGATCCTGTTGCATCGGTTATGCATAGGATTGCATAGGATCCGTTTTTTTAACAGGATCCAGTAAAAAAACGGATCCTGTTGCATCAGTTGTCATCCGTTTGAGCCATTTCCTTCTGAGATCTGTTTTTAAGGGTACTTTCACACTTGCGTTGTTTGATTCTGGCAGGCAGTTCCATTGCCTGAACTGCCTACCTGATCAGGCAAACTGTATTCAGAAAAATGCCTGATCAGTCAGAAAAATGCATTGCAATACCGGATCCATTTTTCTGGTGTCATCCGGCAAAACGGATCCGGTATTTATTTTTTTCACATTTTAAAAGGTCTGCGCATGCGTAGACCGGAATACCGGATCCGTCAATGCGGCAATTTGAATGCATAATACATTCCTATGGGAAAAAATGCCGGATCCGGCATTCAGGCAAGTGTTCCGTTTTTTGGGCGAAGATAAAACCGCAGCATGCTGTGGTATTATCTCCATCCTGAAAAGTAAAAAAGACTGAACTGAAGACGTCCTGATGCATCCTGAACGGATTGCTCTCCATTCAGAATGCATGGGGATAAAACTGATCAATTCTTTTCCAGTATTTAGCCCCTAGGACGGCACTTTATGCCGGAAAAGAAAAACGCTGGTGTGAAAGTAGCCTTAGGTGGAAACAAAAGTACTGCATGCAGGACTTTTTTTCCTGCAAAGAAAAAGGGGTTCAGTCAGCACATCCCAAAGCGCAGGGGCACGTTGCTATGGCAGAGAACAACACTGTAAAACAAAACATGCAATGCAACAGCTCACTGCAAACCAAATAAAGTACAAAATTGCATAATAATTTCAAGTGCTATACTAATAAGTTAGAGATGCTTGGCAAATCATTTTGGACAAAATTATTTGAGCCCGTCTTCTGCACGTCAAGGCGATCTCTGTAAGACGGGTTCCTAACACTAAATTCTACCTGTTATGTGCCATGACGGCTACCATACAATTCAGCGAGTGTAGGACTTTTTTTCCCGTCTTAAAAACAGATCTCAGAAGGAAATGGCATTCACAACAGTGATGAGAATGCACCCTTACTGTAGTATGTTGCAACAATATTTGTGACTTTGATAAATCTGGTGTAAGGCTACTTTCACACTTGCGTTTGGGGTTCCGCTTGTAAGATCCGTTTGAGGGCTCTCACAAGCGGCCGCGAACGGATCCGTTCATCCCCAATGCATTCTGAATGGATAAGGATCCGTTCAGAATGCATCAGTTTAGCTCCGTTCCGCCTCCATTCCGCTCTTGAGGCGGACACCAAAACGCTGCTTGCAGCGTTTTGGTGTCTGCCTGGCTGTGTGGAGCCAAACGGATCCGTCCTGACTTACAATGCAAGTCAATGGGGACGGATCCGTTTGACGTTGACACAATATGGTGCCATTGCAAACGGATCCGTCCCCCATTGACTTTCAATGTAAAGACAGGAGTCCCTATTAATATACCATCAGATCAGAGTTTTCTCCAATCCAATGGTATATTTTAACTTGAAGCGTCCCCATAACCATTGGAATGCCTCTATGTTAGAATATACCATCGGATTTGAGTTAGATCGTGAAAACTCAGATCCGATAGTATATTCTAACAAAGAGGCGTTCCCATAGTGATGGGGACGCTTCAAGTTAGAATATACTAAGAACTGTGTACATAACTGCCCCCTGCTACCTGGCAGCACTCGATCTCTTACAGGGGGCTGTGATCCGCACAATTAACCCCTCAGGTGCCGCACCTGAGGGGTTAATTGTGCAGATCTCAGCCCCCTGATCGGGTGCTGCCAGGCAGCAGGGGCCAGACCCCCCTCCCTCCCTAGTATTGAAAGCATTGGTGGCCAGTGCGGCCCCCCCTCCCTCCCTCCCCAGTATTAAAAGCATTGGTGGCTAGTGCGGCCCCCCCCCTTCCCTCCTTCCCCAGTATTAAAAGCATTGGTGGCCAGTGCGGCCCCCCCTCCCTCCCTCCCTAGTATTAAAAGCATTGGTGGCCAGTGCAGCCCCTCCGTCCCTCCCTCCCCAGTATTAAAAGCATTGGTGGCCAGTGCGGCCCCCCCTCCCTCCTTCCCCAGTATTAAAAGCATTTGTGGCAGTGGCCACAGGCTAACAACCCCCTTCCCATCATTGGTGGCAGCGGTGCGGCATTTCCGATCGGAGTCCCAGTTTAATCGCTGGGGCTCCGATCGGTTACCATGGCAGCCAGGACGCTACTGCAGTCCTGGCTGCCATGGTTACTTAGCTTATACTTACATGTGCTGTCTGTGGCCGGCCGGTGCTCCTCCTACTGGTAAGTGACAGGTCTGTGCGGCGCATCGCATTTATAGGTGAGGATCCGTCTGTGAAGATACCAGACGGATCCGCACCTAACGCAAGTGTGAAAGTAGCCTAAATCATCTTGACAGGCTGAACCATGCCCAGTATACCACCCATTTTTCCAAACTGGATTGAATGGTGGAAAAATGCAAAATGTCGGAAACATTTTTATGCCAATAAACTCAAAAAGTCACAAAACTCTCATTTCTAATTTTTTAAAGCCAGAAAACTGGAGCGCAGGTCCGGAAAAACTCCCACCAATGGCCCTAAAGTTTTAGCTTCAGTCAGATCTTACAGTACGTGCATTTACCCCCCCCTTCTGGAATGACTTTGCGACTTAACAAAAGTCTTAGTGATAAATCTGGCATGAAACTCATTAGCATATCTAACCATGCCACTTTCCAATGACGTTTCAAAAGTGAAGGGAGTGGCGTAAAAGGGCAAAAAGTCACACATTTTGGTGCAAGACCACACTTGTTCCAAAACTTGCCACTTTTTGACACTAGTAAACTGGTGTTGAACTTTGATACATTAACCCCCTATATGTATATCCTTCCCAAATCAGTGCACTGTGGGGGAAGGCTCTGTGCTCTTACTGAAACCCATATTTGTTAGATGTCAATTGTCAACAGAATATATGTACTGATATCCGCACCTATCTGCAATATCTGACTACTATGATATCTGTACCTTTTCAACATAGGAACATCCTTGAAACCTTAAGTGGTAAATATAATGACTGTAATTATACCATTATAAATATAGTTGTGTAGTCACCTAATCATTTGTACGGTGTGTCAGCTAAAGTCCTTCAATTGCTCAATTCAGTCACCGCCTAATGAAGTCATTCCATAGTCACACAAACAAGTAAATCCCAATTTTGGTAAATCTGGATTTTTCTAAATGGTCACTGTGACACGTTTCCCTGGATATTCCTTGCATTGAACATATAATTAGTCATTACATTATTATTATTATTATATTATTATTATATATAGATTATTATCTTTATTTATGAAATAATGCAATCTTTAACGTTATCTGAACGAAAATACATACAATCTCAAATTTACACATAATTTGCAACTGGAAAAAATATATTTTCTTGATCTCAGTTTGGAAGGTATACCCAATCATAATATTGTTTCCAGTACATACAGGAAGCCTACTGCAGGTAATACTATTCTCCATACCCGTACACACCACACTATGTCCACCTTTAAAGCGATCCCAGTAGGGGAGAATATAAGGGCAAAGCACAATTGTAGTAGTCACACACTGTACACCAAAGAGTTAAAACAAATCAATGCTAGACTATCCAGTAGAGGTTATCCACGTTGGATGCTAGAAAGAGCGGCAGGGAAAACAACGCAACTCACTAGGCAAGAATTATTATTGAATATTAAAAAAATATGAGAATTCTTCAAAACTAAAAAAGAAACATAATTCAACCTCACGTTGTAACATAACGTGAATTCAAAAGATTTGAGAATTAATAAGCTGACGCAGGCTGAGTGAATAAATATACGATAACACAAACAAATCACATACTGAATAATAAAAAGTAAATAAACATCACTAGCCTAAATATGGGGTAGGGATCCAGTCAATCATGCTATAACACATGGCTGTCTACCAAGTTATAACACATGACCGCCATGCCAGTGTATACAAGAGATAGGGCAGTTCAATACTTACATCCTACCTAGGATGAAGTACCTGGTTGAATCCCCATTAATTGTTAGTGTAGACTACAGTTATTCTCATCAGCCCCTCCTCCAGTGTGCATCACGCATGTCTCTGAGATGACTCAGGAATGTGGTCTTATCAGCAGAATGGGGGGTGGTTACTATCTCTAACCCACTTCATTACAGGGAAAACTATCACACAGAGTATTAAACAGAATTAAAAGGGGACAGTACCAATCATTACTTAAAAATACCCCTACAATACACACATACTTTGTTGACACCAATATACACTCACCTAAAGAATTATTAGGAACACCTGTTCTATTTCTCATTAATGGAATTATCTAGTCAACCAATCACATGGCAGTTGCTTCAATGCATTTAGGGTTGTGGTCCTGGTCAAGACAATCTCCTGAACTCCAAACTGAATGTCAGAATAGGAAAGAAAGGTGATTTAAGCAATTTTGAGCGTGGCATGGTTGTTGGTGCCAGACGGGCCGGTCTGAGTATTTCACAATCTGCTCAGTTACTGGGATTTTCACGCACAACCATTTCTAGGGTTTACAAAGAATAGTGTGAAAAGGGAAAAACATATAGTATGCAGCAGTCCTGTGGGAAAAAATGCCTTGTGGATGCTAGAGGTCAGAGGAGAATGGGCCGACTGATTCAAGCTGATAGAAGAGCAACGTTGACTGAAACAACCGAGGTATGCAGCAAGGCATTTGTGAAGCCACAACACGCACAACCTTGAGGCGGATGGGCTACAACAGCAGAAGACCCCACCGAGTACCACTCATCTCCACTACAAATAGGAAAAAGAGGCTACAATTTGCACGGGCTCACCAAAATTGGACTGTTGAAGACTGGAAAAATGTTGCCTAGTCTGATGAGTCTCGATTTCTGTTGAGACATTCAAATGGTAGAGTCCGAATTTGGCGTAAACAGAATGAGAACATGTATCCATCCTCTGATGGCTACTTCCAGCAGGATAATGCACCATGTCACAAAGCTCGAATAATTTCAAATTGGTTTCTTGAACATGACAATGAGTTCACTGTACTAAAATGGCCCCCACAGTCACCAGATCTCAACCCAATAGAGCATCTTTGGGATGTGGTGGAACGGGAGCTTCGTGCCCTGGATGTGCATCCCTCAAATCTCCATCAACTTGAAGATGCTATCCTATCAATATGGGCCAACATTTCTAAAGAATGCTATCAGCACCTTGTTGAATCAATGCCACGTAGAATTAAGGCAGTTCTGAAGGCAAAAGGGGGTCCAACACCGTATTAGTATGGTGTTCCTAATAATTCTTTAGGTGAGTGTATATGTTAATAATATAGTACATTGTATCATAAGATCAAAGCTCTAATATGTAAATATCTCCCAATTTTATTTGAGGACAAAATACATTGTTACATGGATATACAATTGTGTACAAGAAAGCACCTAGCATTCCTAGGGAATTAATTAAAAATAAAAATAAAACTTGGTTACATTGTAGAGACTTCTACAGATGTGGCTGTGCACCCTGCAAAACATTTGCTAATCATGACCATGCTATTAGTTTTAATATCAAGGATTAAATTCATTGTAATTCAGACTATGTTATTTATGTTGTGCATTGCACATTATGTGATAAATTTTAGGTTGGTAGCACGATTAGGAAACTCAGTGCGCATACTTGAACACATCAATGATATTTCTAAAATAACCAGTCAATCAGGTGTATCCAAACATTTCAGTGACTGTCACGGAGGAAAAATAGCCTCCCTAGGTATATTTGGCATTGAAAGAGTCAAATCGAAAGAGAAGCGTATTGGATATTTACGCTTATCTCCTACTTCCCTACAGAACTAAATTTCCATAAAAATATATTAACCTTTTACTAACTTATACATATTTTTACTAATATATATTATTTTCTTTTTTCTTTATTTGTATTATGATCAGATACTCTTTTATACGCCTCATAAATTGACTTTTCTTATATTATGAACTAATTTAGGATGTTATTAGTGATGTCATTGTGCTGCACACGTGCTTTGTAATTACTGCAAGCAATTAAGCTACAAAGACTACAGCTGATACATTGCATATATATTCCATGCTTGTATTTTAGTAATCTATGTATATGAGTAAGACCGTTGTTACGGTCGAAACCAGTCAGACACAGCGCATGTTTTAGCGCATGAACATGTTTCAATAAAGATTATGTTATTTTAGTCGCTGGATCCACTTCCTTCCTTGCCACTTTTGGGGCCCACTATGGTATCATAGTCTGTGCCCAACGAGGATCCTCTGGAGCTCTGGTAGGCCAGCGTGACCCTTCACCAATTTGGACAAGATCTGATATTTCTGTATGTATGGGGGCCACTCTTCCCTGATGTTCTTTGTTGTGGAAAACAAGGATCAAATATGTTGCATGACCTCCAGAGGTCACTACAGCCATAGGTGTCTGGGTCCTTCTATGGCAATAGACCTGAGTTACTGGATTTTTTTTCTAGTAATCAAATAAGAGAAAAGAGTTCCGATTTCTATGTCTTGCTGCTGAGAGTGCCTAAATACAGCTTGAGGGAACTAGAAAAACGGGTCCCCTTACATAGTGGTGGCCCTGAGCAGTTGCCCCTCTTTACCCTTCCAATAATCTGGCCTGACGTCACCTGCTTGTGATGGTCAAGTTGCAGTTAAAGGGTTGTCTGGGATTACAAAACCATCGCCACACCTGTACACAGAGTTTATGTGGAATTGCAACTCAGCCTCTTTCACGTCATTGGAGTCTAATTGCAATACTGGACCCAACGCATGGACAGGTGCACTGTTTTGGAAGGAAAGCAGCTATGTTTTTTCTAATCCTGGACAACCCCTTTAACTGTAAATTGACCAGGTCAGTACATGCAGCAGTAGTACACGTGCCATTTGTGAATAATCCTATAGCGACAGCTGCCGCCCTCCTGCACATGAAATAAACATATACCTGTAGTCAAAAATTCTGTGACAATCCAAACTTAAAGTTTTTTTTCCCCGTAAGCAACACTTATCACCCATCCATAAGATAGGTAATAAATGTATGATTGATGGGGTCTGACCACTGGGTCATGGGCAAGAACCTGCTCCTTTTCTGCATAGGCCAAACCCCTCCTTGACATCATATCCCCCTCAGAGCATGTGTACATGCTGGGGCTGTAGCATCTCGCTACCACATACAATTAGATCTCATGGAGGGCTTCTTTCTGGGAGAAAGAAGCCTTCCATGCACTGTGCAGAAGATTTGCCAGCTCTTTCAAGAGTCTGGGAGGTCTCCCCTTTTTCCTGAAGACTCCCAAACGTTCCAGGAGAGTTGATGGAACGTTGGTCACCAATGATCCAATCACACAATGGATTCGTGGACCCTGCTCTCATGATCAGTGGGAGGCCTAGAGGCTGAATATTGTCTGAAAAATTTAAACATTTTGTGTTATCTCAGAACTTTTGGTCTTGTACTGTCTTTTTTGAAAGTTTAAGAGGTTTGTGTGATGTTTTTCTTTTATAGAAAGTCCCTTCAGCCCCGAATGAAGAAGAAGAACTACAACTGCAAGCAGCACTGAATCGGAGTAAAGAGGAATATGAAAAGGTATGTAATATATACACTATGTAAGTGGACTCCAGTCATAACATTCATTTAGGCTAAAGTCAGACAAGAACATTGAAGGGGTTGTCTCATCATTTGGATATGCCACCAGTGTCAGATAGGTGCGGGTCCCACCTCTGGAATACCTACTAATCCCCAGAACAGAACCCCCGAAGTGAGTGGAGAGCAGTTACTCAGTTCTTGTAGATGTGTTAAAAGGAACAGTCAGTTCTTGTAGATGTTTTAAAAGGAACAGTTTGTTCTTGTAGATGTGTTAGAAGCAGGAAGAATGGGCAAATGTAAGGATCTGAGTGACTTTGACAAGGAACATATTATGATGGCTAGACAACTGGTTCAGAGCATCTTCAGGGTCAGGGTTCAAGGTGATGACTTTGGCCTCCAAATTCCCCAGATTTCAATCGAATCGATCTGTGAATTGTACTGTAAAAAAGTCTGATCAACAAAGGCCGCACCTCGCAATTTAAAGAAATAATCTGCTCCTAACGTCTTGGCGACAGATCCTACAAGATACCTTCAGAGTTTTTATGGAATCCATGCCTCGAATGGTCATAGGACAATATTAGGCAGGTGGTGTGTGGTCTGCGTATGTCTTGCTACATAAATAAAGTCATGTCTTGGTTGTGATACAGTCTGGTCTTAATTTAGGAGCAGCAGGTGAAACAGGGTGAAATATCGCTGATCGAGAGGGCTTTAATAGAGACACAACTTACAGGGGACAATGATCAGAAGGAAACTGTAAAGAAAAATGAGGTAAGAATACATCTGTCTATGTATCTGTCTAACCAATCAGAGCCATGGCTATTGTTTCCAGTAAAGTACTAGTAACTAGTACATGGTGGAGGTTGTAGTGTCTCCTCAGCATGGGTGCACCACAATAAAGCCAGGTGAGGCGATCGCCTCAGGCAGCACCAGGTAGGGGCAAGAGGGGGGCAGCCGAAGGGCCATGGGCTGAAGGGAAGGGCTTAGGTTAAGAAATTAGCATTGGGAAGGGGAAGGGGAGGGGGGCGCCATTTCAGTTTTTGCCTCAGGCAGCAGAAAGGCTAGGTGCACCCCTGCTCCTCAGCTGGATAGCCTACTGGTTTGGAGATTGAGACTTTTTATATAATTGTGGTATATCAGGCAGTATACGGTTAAATACTGAACTAGTGAAACTTTCCTGCTGCTCGCGCTCTCCTGATATACAGGCACTTGCATCTGACTAGTCCGATTTGTTTTAAATACAGTCATGACCATGATATATCTGACTAATGGGAAGATTTACAGGATATACATGCTTATGCTGTGCCTAGTGAGATATCTAATCCCTGCCATGTACTGACGTGACCATATTAAACGGAAAGAGCAGCAAGTGAGCCTGACTCTAAAATATCTCAGCAGGATAACAACGTAGTTTATGACTATTTAAAGGGAATGTTAAAAGCATTGAGAGGTATCCTTTACCAGTGGCGTGCCTAGGGTGTTTGGCACCCAGGGCGGGTTCTTTCTATGGCACCCCCCACCAATACATCTTTTTTTTTTTACCCCCTTACAGTAGTATTGCCCTCATTGTACAACCTTCACAGTAGTTTTGTCCAGATATGTGCCCTCTCATGGTAGTTATGCCCATATTGTGCCCCTTCAAGGTAGTTATGCCTTCACTGTACAACTTTCACAGTAGTTATGCCCACATTGTGCCCCTTTAAAGTACTTATCCCTTAATTGTGCCACCTTCACAGTAGTTATGCCCTCATTATGCCCACCTCACAGTAGTAATGCCTTCTCTGTGCCCCCTTCACAGTTGTAATGCCCTCTCTGTGCCCCTTCAGAGTATTTATGCCCTCACTGTGCCCTCATAACAGTAATAATGCCCTCTGTGACCCTTCATAGTATTAATGCCCACTCAGTGCCCCATAACAGTTAAGCCCACCCACTTTACAAGATTAATGCTCTCTGTGCCCCTTCATAGTAGTAATGCCATCTGTGCCCCCTTCATAGCAGTAATGCCCATTGTGCACCTTTATAGTAGTAATGCCCATTGTGCCGCATTAATAGTAGTAATGCCCATTGTGCCCCCTTCATAGTAGTAATGCCCATTTTGCCTCCTCCACAGAAGTAATGCCCATTGTGCCTCCTCCACAATAGTAATGCCCATTGTATCCATCCCATTTATAGTAGTAATGCCCATTGTGCCCCTTCCATAGTAGTAATGCCCATTGTGCCCCTTCCATAGTAGTAATGCCCATTGTGCCCACCTAATACTAGTAATGCCTTTTGTAGTAGTATTGCCCTCTGTGCCCCCTTTGTAGTAGTATTGCCCTATGTGCCCCCTTTGTAGTAGTAATGCCCTCTGTACCCTTTTTGTAGTAATAATGCCCTCTGTGCCCCCTTAGTCGTAGTAATAATGCCCTCTGTGCCCCCTTTGTAGTAGTAATGCCCTCTGTACCCCCTCCATGGTAGAAATGCCCTCTGTGCCCCATCTGTTAAATAAAATAAAAAAACACAATAGCTACTCACCTTGTCCCGTTCCTGAAGCTCACAGTCCTCTCTTCCCTGCAGGCATAGAACGCTCTGCAGCACTGTGTGGGCGGAGCTTTTGCAGATTTCTGTGCTGCAGGCTCCACCCACACAGGCCAACAGTGCGATCTGTGCTTTAAGGCTGAATAGTGGAGCTGGGAGAAGTCTTCCTGCTTCACCATTCAGTGCGGGAGAGACGGAGCGCAGTGAGCTGAGTGACAGGACCGCCAATGAGTAACATTATATCCCTTTTAAAAAATATAACTTTATTTAAATATTCTTAAAATACATTAAATACATACAGTAGGGAGTCAATAATAAGGTGCCATCTAATTTGCACACGTGTACAAAGACTGACAGTTGGTTCAATACATTCTGATCCTGCTATATCTATATTCTAGACCAGACAATGACCTCTATTACATGTCCGAAGGCACGAGTGAACCTAAAGTAACTAACAGGGTGCTAAATGTGTCCCCCTATTTAGAAATAAACCCAAGGCCTGAACAAGCAAGGCTGTACTATGGTCTATAATGTGAATGACATACTAACGGAGGATCATACATACAAAATAATAAGGGCCTGAACTAATGTTACCTCAGAATAATGGAAGAGGAACAGGTGGCTCCTTCCCCTCTACGTGCATTTCGTGTATCTGCTTCGTCAGGAGGAGCGGCTAATCTGGACAAAGTGGGGAGTGTTTAAAGAGAAGCCTGGCCAATCTGGATGCGATTCTATATTCACGTGACCTACTTAACATGAGCCGCACCTTAGCTATTTCCTCAACTAGTAGATCATCTAATTCTTTGACTTGGCTAGGTGGTCTATATATCACACCTACACGAGTTACCTTATGTATATCAAGCTGCAAGGTAACCCAAATTGACTCTAAATTGGTCTTGCTTCCTTGTATTAAATTAGATGTTATGCTATCTTTCACATATAGAGCCACCCCTCCCCCTTTCTTGCCTTCTCTGTCTTTCCTATAAAGAGAGAACCCTGTTATTGTTATATCCCAGTCATTACTCACATTGAACCATGTCTCAGTAACAGCCACTAAATCTATATTCTCAGATGCCATTATAGACTTAAGTTCATTGATCTTATTCCCTAAACTGCGAGCATTTGTAGACAAGACTCTGAGCTTGTCATTTCTTAACCTATGTGCTGCTGGCATCTTCTGGCATTGTTCCGGGGGGCAGTCGGACTGCTGGATTATCACTCTTTTGCCCCCCTTTCCTAGTTAAATGCTCCTTAGCAAATACTTTCTCTGGTCTAGAATATACAGGGTGGGCCATTTATATGGATACACCTTAATAAAATGGGAATGGTTGGTGATATTAACTTCCTGTTTGTGGCACATTAGTATATGTGAGGGGGGAAACTTTTCAAGATGTGTGGTGACCATGGCGGCCATTTTGAAGTCGGCCATTTTGAATCCAACTTTTGTTTTTTCAATAGGAAGAGGGTCATTTGACACATCAAACTTATTGGGAATTTCACAAGAAAAACAATGGTGTGCTTGGTTTTAACGTAACTTTATTCTTTCATGAGTTATTTACAAGTTTCTGACCACTTACAAAATGTGTTCAATGTGCTGCCCATTGTGTTGGATTGTCAATGCAACCCTTTTCTCCCCCTCTCTTCACACACTGATAGCAACACCCTAGGAGAAATTCTAGCACAGGCTTCCAGTATCCGTAGTTTCAGGTGCTGCACATCTCGTATCATCTGAAGGCAATCGTCTATGCTGTGAAGATACGAGATGTGCAGCACCTGAAACTACGGATACTGGAAGCCTGTGCTAGCATTTCTCCTGCGGTGTTGCTATCAGTGTGTGAAGAGTGGGAGAAGAGGGCTGCATTGACAATTCAACACAATGGGCAGCACATTGAACACATTTTATAAGTGGTCAGAAACTTGTAAATAACTCATGAAAGAATAAAGTTACGTTAAAACCAATAAGTTTGATGTGTCACATGACCCTCTTCCTATTGAAAAAACAAAAGTTGGATTCAAAATGGCCAACTTCAAAATGGCCGCCATGGTCACCACCCACCTTGAAAAGTTTCCCCCCCTCACATATACTAATGTGCCACAAACAGGAAGTTAATATCACCAACCATTCCCATTTTATTAAGGTGTATCCATATAAATGGCCCACCCTGTAGATATGTCTTATTATTGTCAGCATTACAGACAAGGATAGGACTGTTCTATTAGAGGCCGGCTGTTCTGTTCTTCATAATGTGGAATGCACATACCTGGTATCCAGGTTTTGCGGATCCGCAATTTGCGGACTGCAAAACATCTAACGGTCGTGTTCATGAGCCCTTACAGTGATAACAGAAATCTTAAAGATGAAGTATGATGGAAGACATTCACAACAAAATGCACAAACTTACATGTGACAGAATTTACACATATGTGGATATCCTGCACTTAAGGCCTAATGCACACGACAGTTGTTTTTCTCGGCCTCCGTTCCGTTTTTTTGCGGATAGGATGGGTCAGCAAAAAAATGCTGATAGTTCATCCGTTTGTTTTCCCCGTCCGTTGTCCGTGTTTCCCTTCAGCAAAAAAAAATAGTGCATGTCCTACTTTTTTCACATTTGCGGACAAGGATAGGCATTTATTACAAGGGATCTGTGGAAAAAAACGGATCCTCCAAAAAAAACGGTTGCTGCATCAGTTTTTTTGGGCGGACGCACAATTTGCGGACGCAAAAAACAACTGTCGTGTGCATGAGGCCTACGTCAGTCAGAAACAAGACACATGCAGCGCACACCAATCACTCATTGGACACATGTGGCACACAAGACACTTATACATGGCTCACATGCCACTGATGCATATGTCACATACTGCACATACACCACTGATACATAGAACATATATAGCACACACCAATCACACATAGGAAACACTCAATGCACACACCAAGACATGTATGCCTAACCCTATTGAGTGTAGCACACTTAAAGGGGTCGTGTCACTTCAGCAATTGGCATTTATCATGTAGAGAAAGTTAATACAAGGCACTTACTAATGTATTGTAATTCTCCATATTGACTCTTTTCCATCACATTATACACAGCACGTATCCGTGGTTACGACCATTGTGTAATCCAGCAGCGGTCGCCGTGCTTGCACACTATAGGTAAAGGTGTTGGCCTACAAGCACTTCCAGCCTTTCCCTATAGTGTGTAAGCACGGCCACCACTGCTGGATTACACGGTGGTAATAACCACGGATACGCGTTGTGTATAATGTGATGGAAAGGAGGCAATATGGACAATCACAATATATTAGTAAGTGCCTTGTATTAACTGCATGATAAATGCCATTTACTGAAGTGAAACAACCCCTTTAACCCCTTTAAGCATAAATGTCTGGCATTAAATTTACCAAATCTTAACCTCCTCATATTGTACATAATCTACATTATAATTAAAAGGGTTGTCCTACCATAATGACCTATCTACAGGATAGGTGATAAATATCAGATTGCTGGGGTCTGACTGCTGGAACACCCACTGATCGTGAAAAAAGGGTCCTGAGACATTCAATTACATTACCGCCAATCTGTGTACACAAGGGTCTTAAGACCACGTTCCCTTGATCATGGGGGTCCCAGCAGTAAGACCCCATCAATCAGACACTTATCACCTGTCGTGTCATAGCTGTTGGACCTTTTCACATTCCCTATCCTTAAAGGTTTTCTTTGGGTGTAAAAAAATAAATAAATAAAAAATCTGGCCCAAAATATGTGTCAAAGTAAAATAGAAATGCTCGCCTGTTAAAGGGCCTGTGTCCACTTTTCTAGTTATCCTTTATCCACAGGATCGGGGATAACTAAGTGATCCGTGGGGGTCTGAACGCTGGAGCCCCCACTGATCCCCCTTCTTGATTGAGTGGCAGGTCGAGCATATGCCCTGCCTCTCCATCCATTCTCTATGGGGTCGCTGGAGATGGCGGAGAACAGCGCTGGCTATTACCAGTGGTCCCAAAGAGAATAAATGGAGCAGCAGGGCGAATGTGTGGCCTGCGACACCATCAAAAAGGGGGAACAGGACCCGTTCCTGTGATCAGTGGGGGTCGCAGAATCGGGCCCCACTATTCATATAGTTATGCTCTATGGTGTGGAGAGGATAACTTAAAAACCTGCACAACCCCTTTAAATCGTCCACCACTCCACCACCAGTATCTCTTTACATGGCAGCAGTGATGCCTGTAAATACAGAATATCATCACTACCGCCATGTAAACCATACGTGTCAGTACTGGAGGATGTGATGCACTGTGCAGAATTATTGAGTCATAAACCCAACCCCCTTTGTAGGTCATAACTTTTAACAAAGCCCAAGCAAAGGTGCTAGAGGAGCAACGTGAGCAAAGGGCACAAACGGAGGGTCATAACTGAAACAGAGGCATTAGGGTCACCTGAAGCGGGGTAATAGTGGGGATCCTGGAGCAGGGGTAACTGGAGAAGAGGCAATATTAGCGGTGCATTTAGAGTGGGGGCATCTGGAGCTGGGGCATTTATGGGGGTGCAGCTAAAGCAGAGGCATTGGGGTGACCTAGGGCAGAGTAATAGTGGTGATGCTGGAGCAGAGGTATTAGGGGGCAACTTGGGAAGAGGCAATATTAGAGGTGCATTTAGAGTGGGGGCATTGGGGGGCATCTGGAGCTGTGGTACTAATGGGGGTGCACCTAAACAGATGCATTGGGGGAACCGAGGGCAGAGTCCCCCCAATGCCACTCTGAACTCTGCAGAGAGCAGCACACATACACAGATCTGTGTCTGCTATAAACAAATCCCCTATTTCCCCCTTACAGTCTCCTACAGCTCACTGCTGTCACACACCTGGGAAATCAGCCCAGCACCGCAGAGGAGTCCACAGTTTTCTGACAGCAGGGAGGGCAGGAGGATGGGCAGACATGTTCAAATTGAGAAGATACTTCTGGGCTTCCTGTACAATTTACACCAGTAGGAGGCTGCATCACTGTGCGATACTGCCACCTAGTGGCTACAATAATTATCTCTCCTGAGAAACGAGAAATAATTACTCCTCCGTCTTATCTCCGGGCGCAGGAGACTGGGGGTCTACCGAGGAATCCCCCTCCTTGCCGGTGGGCCAGTCCGAGCCTGTGACAGCCTAATGAGAGGCATAGAGGCCAGAGTGAAAAACTACAGGATATACTATAGATATAAATTTGAAAAAAAAATCACCAAAAATCCTAAAAAATAATAATAATAATGTTGTTTATTTCCATAATGCCCAACCGACTGAAAAGACAGGGGTTAGATACCATTGGTCTACAATTTTCTAACCTCAGTTATATATATTTCTTTTAAATTTTGCGCAGCATGGAAAACAGCAGGGAAACTATCAGCAAGCAGACTGGCTGCTACCGGCAGATTGTGTTATTGTTGTTAGTCTCTATTTAGTACTTTTCGGTGCTCAGTGGTGCACTGTCCTGAAAGGGCTGTTGATTTGATAGTCTCATTAACACTTTAATACCCACACAGCCCCGCTGATTTACATGTATATAACCCATACCCATCATATTTATAAACATATAACTCTAGATGCAAATATTATGTATATATATGTTAAATCGGATATGTTGAGCTTTACTTGTGCATAAGCCATAATTAGAATAAAAATAAAGTCCTAACAAGATCCTTCAGCGCGCCTATTCATAGCATTCAGGGAGCAGCAGAGTTTTACATACCGTATGATGCACAGAGGAGAAATAAGTAAAACAGCAAAAGCAAAAACAAGTAGAAAGATATACTGAAAAGTCTTTAGGTTTGCAGATGATATAGCACATGGTATTGAAAGTAGAAGTTTATTTTCTTTCCTAGATTCACATTAAAGGGGTTCTCCCATGATTAACCTAAAAAATGAAAATCATACATAATCTAGTACATGACGATCTCTCTCTAACAAAGCTAGAACCAGCCCAGTACCTCACATGGATCCAGAGATCTCCTTATTCATTGCTGAAATTGTTCTGCGAGATTTATATCAAGCTGGCAGCTCAAGGGGAGTGTCCTTTCTGCATCAGCTCTCTCCCTATCACAGCTCAGAGGGCGTGTCCATGCTCTCCCTATCACTGATAAGAGGGCGTGTCTCAGCTCTTCCTATCACAGCTCAGAAGGCAGTTGAAGGATGAAACTGAGCATGTGCGGCCACCTCAGTGAGCAGGACAAAGAAATAAGAAAAAACAAACAGCAGGTGGCGCTATACAGATACATTTTATTAACTAGCACAGCAGCTATGCTAAATTTCTAATTACATGCAATTGCAAAAGTAATCAGATCCAGGTACTGGTTTGAAAACTCTAGAAAATATTTCCTGGGGCAACCCCCTTTAACCACCTCAGCCCCCCTAGCTTAAACACCCTTAATGACCAGGCCACTTTTTACACTTCTGAGCTACAGTACTTTCACCGTTTAATGCTCGGTCATGCAACTTACCACCCAAATGAATTTTACCTCCTTTTCTTCTCACTAATAGAGCTTTCATTTGGTGGTATTTCATTGC
This sequence comes from Bufo bufo, assembly GCF_905171765.1. Lineage (NCBI taxonomy): Eukaryota > Metazoa > Chordata > Amphibia > Anura > Bufonidae > Bufo > Bufo bufo. The sequence goes on along the minus strand of NC_053394.1, from coordinate 362,557,742 downwards.
TGCTGACATTTTTACTTTTTTTGTTATTAATCGAAATTTAACGATTTTTTTGCAAAAAAATGAAATTTTTCACTTTCAGTTGTAAAATTTTGCAAAAAAACGACATCCATATATAAATTTTTCTCTAAATTTATTGTTCTACATGTCTTTGATAAAAAAAAAATATTTGGGTAAAAAAAAAATGGTTTGGGTAAAAGTTATAGCGTTTACAAACTATGGTACAAAAATGTGAATTTCCGCTTTTTGAAGCAGCTCTGACTTTCTGAGCACCTGTCATGTTTCCTGAGGTTCTACAATGCCCAGACAGTACAAACACCCCACAAATGACTCCATTTCGGAAAGTAGACACCCTAAGGTATTCGCTGATGGGCATAGTGAGTTCATAGAACTTTTTATTTTTTGTCACAAGTCAGCGGAAAATGATGATTTTATTATTTTTATTTTTTTCTTACAAAGTCTCATATTCCACTAACTTGTGACAAAAAATAAAAACTTCTATGAACTCACTATGCCCATCAGCGAATACCTTGGGGTGTCTTCTTTCAAAAATGGGGTCACTTGTGGGGTAGTTATACTGCCCTGGCATTCTAGGGGCCCTAATGTGTGGTAAGTAGTTAAATCAAAATCTGTAAAAAATGGCCGGTGAAATCCGAAAGGTGCTCTTTGGAATGTGGGCCCCTTTGCCCACCTAGGCTGCAAAAAAGTGTCACACATGTGGTATCTCCGTACTCAGGAGAAGTTGGGCAATGTGTTTTGGGGTGTCATTTTACATATACCCATGCTGGGTGAGATAAATATCTTGGTCAAATGCTAACTTTGTATAAAAAAATGGGAAAAGTTGTCTTTTGCCAAGATATTTCTCTCACCCAGCATGGGTATATTTAAAATGACACCCCAAAACACATTGCCCAACTTCTCCTGAGTACGGCGATACCACATGTGTGACACTTTTTTGCAGCCTAGGTGGGCAAAGGGGCCCACATTCCAAAGAGCACCTTTCGGATTTCACCGGCCATTTTTTACAGATTTTGATTTCAAACTACTTACCACACATTAGAGCCCCTAGAATCCCAGGGCAGTATAACTACCCCACAAGTGACCCCATTTTGCAAAGAAGACACCCCAAGGTATTCGCTGATGGGCATAGTGAGTTCATGGAAGTTTTTATTTTTTGTCACAAGTTAGTGGAATATGAGACTTTGTAAAAAAATTTAAAAAAATCATCATTTTCCGCTAACTTGTGACAAAAAATAAAAAATTCTAGGAACTCGCCATGCCCCTCAGGGAATACCTTGGGATGTCTTCTTTCCAAAATGGGGTCACTTGTGGGGTAGTTATACTGCCCTGGCATTCTAGGGGCCCTAATGTGTGGTAAGTAGGTAAATGACCTGTGAAATCCGAAAGGTGCTCTTTGGAATGTGGGCCCCTTTGCCCACCTAGGCTGCAAAAAAGTGTCACACATGTGGTATCGCCGTACTCAGGAGAAGTTGGGCAATGTGTTTTGGGGTGTCTTTTTACATATACTCATGCTGGGTGAGAGAAATATCTCGGCAAAAGACAACTTTTCCCATTTTTTATACAAAGTTGGCATTTGACCAAGATATTTATCTCACCCAGCATGGGTAAAACACATTGCCCAACTTCTCCTGAGTACGGCGATACCAGATGTGTGACACTTTTTTGCAGCCTAGATGCGCAAAGGGGCCCACATTCCTTTTATGAGGGCATTTTTAGACATTTGGATCCCAGACTTCTTCTCACGCTTTAGGGCCCCTAAAAAACCAGGGCAGTATAAATACCCCACATGTGACCCCATTTTGGAACGAAGACACCACAAGGTATTCAATGAGGGGCATGGCGAGTTCATAGAATTTTTTTTTTTTGCCACAAGTCAGCGGAAATTGATTTTTTATATTTTTTTCTCACAAAGTCTCCCTTTCCGCTAACTTGGGACAAAAATTTCAATCTTTCATGGACTCAATATGCCCCTCAGCGAATACCTTGGGGTGTCTTCTTTCCAAAATGGGGTCACATGTGGGGTATTTATACTGCCCTGGCATTCTAGGGGCCCTAAAGCGTGAGAAGAAGTCTGGAATATAAATGTCTAAAAAATTTTACGCATTTGGATTCCGTGAGGGGTATGGGGAGTTCATGTGAGATTTTATTTTTTGACACAAGTTAGTGGAATATGAGACTTTGTAAGAAAAAAAAATATTATTTCCGCTAACTTGGGCCAAAAAAAATGTCTGAATGGAGCCTTACAGGGGGGTGATCAATGACAGGGGGGTGATCAATGACAGGGGGGTGATCAGGGAGTCTATATGGGGTGATCACCCCCCTGTCATTGATCACCCCCCTATAAGGCTCCATTCAGATGTCCGTATGTGTTTTGCGGATCCGATCCATGTATCCGTGGATCCGTAAAAAACATACGGACATCTGAATGCAGCCTTACAGGGGGGTGATCAATGACAGGGGGGTGATCAATGAAAGGGGGGTGATCAGGGAGTCTATATGGGGTGATCACCCCCCTGTCATTGATCACCCCCCTGTAAGGCTCCATTCAGACGTCCGTATGTGTTTTGCGGATCCGATCCATGTATCAGTGGATCCGTAAAAATCATACGGACGTCTGAATGGAGCCTTACAAGGGGGTGATCAATGACAGGGGGGTGATCAATGACAGGGGGGTGATCAGGGAGTCTATATGGGGTGATCACCCCCCTGTCATTGATCACCCCCCTATAAGGCTCCATTCAGATGTCCGTATGTGTTTTGTGGATCCGATCCATGTATCCGTGGATCCGTAAAACACATACGGACATCTGAATGCAGCCTTACAGGGGGGTGATCAATGACAGTGGGGTGATCAATGAAAGGGGGGTGATCAGGGAGTCTATATGGGGTTATCACCCCCCTGTAAGGCTCCATTCAGACGTCTGTATGTGTTTTGCGGATCCGATCCATGTATCCGTGGATCCGTAAAAAAAACATACGGACATCTGAATGCAGCCTTACAGTGGGGTGATCAATGACGGGGGGTGATCAATGACAGGGGGGTGATAAGGGAGTCTATATGGGGTGATCACCCCCCTGTCATTGATCACCCTCCTATAAGGCTCCATTCAGATGTCCGTATGTGTTTTGTGGATCCGATCCATGTATCAGTGGATCCGTAAAAATCATACGGACGTCTGAATGGAGCCTTACAGGGGGGTGATCAATGACAGGGGGGTGATCAGGGAGTCTATATGGGGTGATCAGGGGTGATCAGGGGTTAATAAGGGGTTAATAAGTGACAGGGGGGGTGTAGTGTAGTGTGGTACTTGGTGCTACTTATTACTGAGCTACCTGTGTCCTCTGGTGGTCGATCCAAACAAAAGGGACCACCAGAGGACTAGGTAGCAGGTATATTAGACGCTGTTATTAAAACAGCGTCTAATATACCTGTTAGGGGTTTAAAATATCGCATCTCCAGCCTGCCAGCGAACGATCGCCCGTGGCAGGCTGGAGATCCACTCGCTTACCTTCCGATCCTGTGAACGCGTGCGCCTGTGTGCGCGCGTTCACAGGAAATCTCGCGTCTCTTGACTGTGCGCAGGGCTGCCGCCTCCGGAACGCGATCCTGCGTTAGGCGGTCCGGAGGCGGTTAATCTTGGCAAGCCTTAGAAATCACGTGGCTCTGTGTCACGTGATGTACAAAAATCCTCTAAAGCGTAACACCTTCTTTTGGAAAAATATTCTAGTAGCAAGAATGTCAGGAATCTAGAATAGGTGAATGAAAGATATTTCTAATACTGAGAACTTCAATGTTCTGGAACCTATTTTAAAGTGAACCTGTCATGTGGAACATGGTGTCTGAGCTGCAGGCAGCAGGTTATAGATCAGGAGGAGCTGAGCAGATTGATATATAGTTTTGTGGGAAAAGATTCAGTAAAACTTGTATTTCATTCATTTAAATCCCTGTTGTGTCTATGCTTAGATGTCCAGGGGGCAGTCCTACCCAGTGATGGACAGCCTTCCCTATATACAGATAGCTAGCTAGAAATCACTGATAAGACTGCCCATTGGACTCCTAAGCCCAGAATGAGCAGGGATTTATATGAATGAAATACAAGTTATACTACTCAGCTCCACCTGCTACATAGTACCCACAGACAAGACTGTCTACAATTTGACAAGTTTCCTTTATTGAGTTTAGAACGAAAGTCCATTTTGCTTCGGCAGCCTTGATGGGACACCTCCATTAGGCAATGCTGAATATCAGCTGGTTGACACATACGGTACATGTATATCTATAGCAAACATTGATATTTCCATTATCATCACTCCGCTGTCACCCTCTTCCTACACTGTTTCATTAGTAGGTGCCATTCAGTCAAGTATAGTGACAGACTAGTGAAGAGGCCGGCAGACCCTCAAAGTGCATAGCATATGTTTGCCATGTGTAATATAAAAACTTGGGCAACCCATGTAAATTGCCTAAAATAACAAATGAATGGATAATCACCTGTTTCTTTGTGCACTGTACTCTGCTTCCATATTCTTGGTTGTTGCAGGTGTACACAGGTCACCGCTGCAGCCAATCGCTGGCCTCAGCTGTGCATGGGACGTGTCTGCTGAGGCCATTCATTGGCTGCAGAGGCGACCTGTGTGCTGTGCACAGAACGTTACTGCTGCAGCCAGAAAAATTAAGGACCAGGAAATGGCAGGGGAGAAAATGGGTGAATATATATTAATTTGTTATTTTAGGCAGTTTACAGGGGTTGCGTGAGTTTTTATATAACTCAGACAACACGTGCAATGAAAAATATTTTAAGCTTTTCAAACCAGCACCTGGATCTGAATACTTTTGTAATTGCATGTAATTAAACATTCAGTATAGTCACTGAGCTACTCAATAAAATATATCTGTATAGCGCCACTTACTGCTTGTTCTTTTTTAATTTCTTTGTCCACCTTGCTGAGGTGGTCACACATGTTCAGTTCCATCCTTCAACTGCCACCAGACTTATCTTCTGTTAGACGATGTGGCATTACAGGTAGAGAACTGCAGCAGAAAGTGCACTTGAGAAAGGATATGCCCCCTCAAAAAGGACATATGCAGTACCCCAGTACAGGTGGCATCTGCAAATGTTATGTAGTGTCATGACCATTAATGTAATGTACACCCAGCATGAACTGGTATGTTTGGCAGGGACAGGGTTAATCATCCTGTTCCACCCCTCTCTAGAGAGGCAGGAGTGGACTGGTCCTACTTTCCTGAATAGAGGAAGAATCTAGACTAGTATCTGGAGGAGAGGTTGTAGGGAGAGGGAGCAAAGATTATGTGTTCCTCTGCCCATGCCTTAACCTCAAGCTTCACAGACTCACAAATCTATGCATGCTACTTAGCAAGAAGTAGAAAGACCATGGAGTCAATAAGATAGAGAATCTGCATGTCCAAGCAAGGGGTCAGTCAGCAAAGTAGCCTGCTACTACAGCTATTCAGACTTTGCTGCCATGGAGGAATTACAGTTAAGATGATCTACACACTTGGACATGATTTGGCCAATCGTAGTCATTTGGCCAATCGTAGTCATTTGAACCTGCACCTGTGAATTGCAGGGATAATTGCCAGAGTACAGTCACCAGCTAGAAATTCTAGTGAAAGAGACTTTAGCAAGCTAGCAAATAGAGAGTGCCTTTGCCAGTCTCCATACCTCACTATCTGGGGAAAGAATTTACATTGTGTCCAGATTGTTTTTGGATATACTACAACCCTAATTTTGCGCTCAGTAAAAAGGGATGTTTATTCTTCTATCTCTGGCTTGGTATTCTTACTCCTTCTACACCGTATGCCGCTCATTGCACTTTGCACCCATCCAAACACCTAAAAATCAAGGAAACCCCAGCTACTATCAGACAGGAGCTCCAGAATCAGGGTGTGCCCCAAGGTAAGAACAGGTGTACACTCTATTAGTTGCAGCAATATGAGGGAGATCACCGAGACACATCATATCGTCAGATCCACTACCACTCCTATCCTCCGCTCCAGCTCTTCAAGGGCTCAATGCACATGCCACCTCAGAAAGGACACCCCCTCTATGCTGCCAGCTTGCAAAAAATCTAGCAGATCAATTGCAGCAATAAATAAGGAGATCTCTGTATCCATTTGTGGTTCTAGCTTTCTTAGGAAGAGATAATCATGTACTATATGATGTCTGATTTTTATGTGAATATTGGATAAACCTTTTAATAAACCTTCCTCACGATCTCTCCAAGTATTCTCATTATTTTCTTTCCTGTAAGAAGACCCTCGTGTTATTGCCTACTTGACGAGAAATATCGCCAAACTTGTCAGCTGGAGATATTTCAACTCTGATAGACAATGGGAGTTTCATTTTCTCTACTGTTTCTTCCCCAGACACACATAAATGATCTGATTGATATATTCGGTCCTCCACAACCACCTGCGGCAAATATCTGGGATTCCCAAGTTTCCAGTTCTCATCTATCCACAGACACAAGCTCCTTCTTTCCAGCCTGGGGACCTGCAAGTAAGTGGCAGCATGTGATACAAGATGGGGGGCACTTCTTAAACATTGTCATATGATGACGGCACTGCTCGTAGGTATAATTGCTGCTTGATTCATAATGTCCCTTTGTTATTCAGTCTAGCTGTGAAAAAGGTGAAAATTTTTATTAATATATATCTTTTTCTGGGAAAGCCAGAAAGCACTCCTCATGGCTGCACCTTTGTGAATGGAGCTGTAGGTTGTGCAAGCGCATTGACACTCCATTTAAACTCGGATGGACTTCCAGACATAGCCAAGAGCTGTATTTAGCTGAATGGAGCAGCGGTGCGAATGTTTGACCTACTGCTCAATACATATATGGCCATGGCAGTGATCAGTGGGGGTCCCAGGGGTCAGACCAGTGGACAAAAGCATAACTTACAACGTGAGTTGGATGATGACCAATACCATAAGTATGTGGCCAAGTAACACTGCCATACAGTTGTCATCTCCCCCAGATATAGTAACGATATGCCACACATTGTAAATACCACCATACTGCATTCAAAAAATACTGTGACCAAATAAAAGCTCTATTCCTAAAGTAATCGACTGACAGCACAATAGAACATCTAAATGCAACTGCAGCAAATTCATTGTTAAAGGTTCATAGTGGTCCCATGAATCTGTGGTGCCCCCTTTAGCAGGGGTGGCGGAGATGCCCTCTATGACTGCACAGGTCTCATACCCCATGATAGACAGGACCATCTGATTATTCAGGAATCAATCAAGAAGGATATGGAGGGGCTGATAAAGGAAGCAGGAGGAGCAAAGATGCACAGAGTGGCTTTGGACCACCATTGGAGCACCAGCTGCTCATTTGCATTTAGATTTTTTTCTCCAGAATAATGAAAGATATCGCTACATCCCACTGAGCTAGCCCTACAAGGCATTGTGTCTGGTTTACCAGTGAATTTGCTGGAGAGAGATTCCCCTTAAAGGGGTTGTCTCCTTTTTTTATATTGATGTCAGGAAATGTCATCAATAACAGATCAGATCAGCGGGGGGGCCGACTGCTGGCACCAAAGCTGATCAGCTGTTTGAAGAGAACGCAGCACTTGTATGACCGCTGCCTTCTCGTCTTCGTTTAACTGCTCGTAGTCGATATTGCAGCGGTGAGCACGTGCAATTACACCTAAGCCGTTCCATTAGCTTCAATAGGACGGCTCCTTTCTATTCAAGTAAATAAGATGGAGTGAGGGGTCGGCCCCTCATTGAGCTGATGTTGATGACCTATCTTGAGGATAGGTCATCAATATGAAAAAGCTAACAACCCCTTTAAATACGCAAAACATGCAAAACGTCTGTCCAAATAGTGTAACTTTTTGCCGCCAGTTTCCTCGGGCAAAGGCCATCATGAATCCACCCTTCATGTAGATGGATCACTGCAAAGGGTTAATTTAATGCTGAGGAGTTAAACATTGTGATTTGCTGTTAAAGTGCTCTCCACTCTCTTCTATGCACTATGTATGGCTAATGGTTATGTATGGGCAGTAAAAGGTTAACACTGGCAGTCCTAGTTAGGTTGCCGTCGGAGTGTCTAGTCATCATAGTTTGGAGTGGAGGGAGTGTCTAGTCATCATAGCTAGAGGCAACGCATTCATATGCGAGCTCCTGAGACGTAGGCCTGGAGATAATCCTGGTCCATGGAATCTTCATCCCTGAGACTGAAAGGTGCCAGAGATCAACTTAACTAAGAGACTAGTAGTGTAGGAGAGAAAGAGAACAGACATTCACAGATGGCAGAGAACCACTTCAGAGACTGTGCCTCGAAAGACAGTAAGGTATTCGCTTGTTTATGGCATAAGAGACTTTACTGGTGTGGAAAGGATTATTGCTTTGGTGCCCACCACACTTTGACACGGACTTGCCATCTGATCTAAGGTCTACACCCGCAGCCTGGAAATTGCAGAAAGAGTTAATAGGAATGGAATAGCATGTCTTTGCTCATTTGAAAACATTACTAAGTGTTTCTAGAGAGGGAGACTCGGGGAGGATTACTACCATAATTCTTGCTGCCTATATACAGCAATTGGGAAGATCCTACTCTGTAATATACCTCTGATCTGTGCCTATTGCTGGTATAGGTGCTGCAACTCCCATAGTCTATTCAGCGAGAGACTTATTTATTGTAACCAAATGGACCTGGTCTTTGACTCCACATCCTTCTGCTGGCCCTGCACCTGCCCTCCTGCCTCACGCCCCAACATCACACTTATTTAACATCAAGGGCACCACAGCCAAAATTAAGCAGGAGCCCCAATACCAGAGTGTGCCCCAAGGGTAAGAACGGTTGTGCCTCTCTATTTACTGCATAGCCCCAGGGAGTTTTGGAGTAAGGACGGCCCCCATGAACCACCAGCACTCCTACCAGTGCCACTACTACCATTCCCCCCTTTTCGGCTCTCTCTCTGCAGGTCACTGCATATGCCCACCATGAGAGATTACCAAAAATCTACATTATTGTCAGAATGATCCTACTTCTGTAGAGTTCATGATTGAGGAGGATTTGAATGCTAAAATCTGTGTACAAGGAACTTGTTCTATAGTTTTAGGTAGGCCATACATGCACTTTGGTCAACTTATTTATACCGAATTTTCAAAGTCCCATAGCCAAAGTTCATGCTTTTACTTCTGCATTTTCATTTCAGATCAGAATTCGAGTGTAGTCACCGCTCCCTTACCTTGGGATACTGTTCCTCAGAGTTCTCAATTGAAAGCAGATAACTCAAGTCAAAGTATAATTTTCAGCTCTGAGGAACCAACAGGCTGGCAGGAGCCACAAGTTTTGAAGAGCTCCCCATCTGATCCTTGGCGGGAGAGCAAAAGCAGTGAGTATGCATGGAGAAAACAAGAAAAAAACTTTTTATTTCATCCCATTTGAATTATTAGCAAAACTGCAGCCATTAAAGACTTCAACTACATTCACAGTGTTGGAACATGTCATATCTGAAGACAAACATTCTATAGGTGTGACCTCTGTAGTAATTACTTGCATTCCTTATGAAATAACAATTCTGGAGCATCTTTTACAACTCTACTTCATGCCGTTCCTCTGTTATTTCTCCTAGAAATCTATGAACAAATGGACAACTGGGTGCTGCTACCTGATAGGGTTGTCTACCTACAACTGTTCAATTACATTCACATAATAGATTTTGACCATGACAAAATCTATTGCTTTTTCCTGATGTGGTTTTTCAGTTTCAGGCTGCAGACCTGCTCATTGAATGGAGCTGAACAGACTCTCGCCGAGATTTCCTGTGGTTTCTATGCAGAAACCATGCCAAGAATGGACATGTCCATTCTTGATGTGGTTAGGAAAAATAAATAGTTTGCAGTCACATGAACAGTGGTGCAGACGCCGATTGAAATTTGTGGCAAAAATCTGCCATGTGAACATAGTCTTAGACAAGGTTTCCATGTTCAGGTTTTTTGACAGTTTTTGAAGCCAAAGCCAGGAGTGGATTCAGAAAGAGGAGAAGACAGTTTTTTAAAATTCTCTATTCATACCCTCCATTTATGATCCAACCCAGTCTTGAATGTGGCTTAGACAGGGTGCTGGATCTCCTTAGGGTCCATTCACACATCCGCAATTCCGTTCCGCAAAACACACATGGACGTGTGAATGGACCCTTAAAGAGACCAGTCCTGTGTTAAGACTTAGTGGAAGAATTCCATTGTATGGAGAAAGATTGGGAAAGGAATATGCAAAGAGGTATGTCTCCAGCCAGAATCCTACTCCATAATGATGATGGGCAAGCACCCTGAAACAACTGTCTATAGATGGATATCTGCCTTGGTATTTCCTGTGTCATATTCCAAAGCTTGTTAAAAAGTTGGATTTTGACTCACAGGGAGCCACTTCCACAAGGTGGCAGTAGTGAGATGGCTCTTTTCCTTGGGAGATAGCTCTTTGCATATTCCTTTGCCGTGGAGCATTGCCAATACACACCCTGGATTACTTTCAATAAGTCTCCATACAGGACTGGTCTCTTTAAAGGGGTTGTGCAAGAATGGAGGGTTTTTTGGCAAACCCCCCATTCTACGGAACCTGCAAAGGGAAAACTACTTTCACATCTGCGCTTTTGTGGTCCAGTTTTAAGATCCAGCATGGGATTTCAAAACCACAGCAAAACGCTTCTATTATTATACTACAACCAGCTGCACCAGTTCAGAACAGATCCCATTGTATTATATCAAAAATGAACATGCCGGATCCAGCACTAAAACCATTGTAAGTCAATGGGTGCCGGATCCAGTTTTTTTGTGTCCGAAAAAAGACGGATCTGGCACCATTGACTTACATGACTGGTTCGGTTTTCCATGCCGCACACACAAACGCTGCTTTCAGTGGTTTTGTGTCCGGCATGGGGGCGCAACATACCAGAACGGAATGCATTCTGGTGCACTCCTTTCCGGTTTGTTCAGTTTTGTCCCCACTGACAATGTATGGAGACAAAACTGGAGCGTTGTGCTTCAGTTTTGAGACCCTGTGCTGGATCTCAAAACTGGACAGCACAACACAGATGTAAAAGTAGCCTTAACTGGTTCCTGGTGCCGGCTCCCCGCTCCTTCTTCTCCCAGCGTGCGAAGCTCCTCTGGGCCCCAGGGATGTCACGATCTGGTTTGACATCTCAGCGGCCAATCACAGGCCACGTCAGTGTCTGACCCCCTCCTGTCCTGACAAATGGTCACACGTTCGCAAGGAGAGCTGGACACTGCAGAGGCCTGTGATTGGCTGCCAACGATGTCCAGCCATGTCAACATCCGGTTTGACATTGCTGTAACCCAGAGGAGCATTGCAGGCCGAGAGAGGAAGGAATGGGGAACCAGCACAGGAAAGCAGGTAAGTACGCTTCCCTTTGCAGGTCCTGCAGAATGGGCTGTTTGCCAAAACCCCCCCATTCTTCCACCACCCTGCCTAAGCCGGCCCATTTGGCCTTCGTCTGGCCAGTATATATCAGTAAATGGATTAGTGCAATACACTAATTAATAAAACAGTATTTAGTAAAAGTAAATGAAGACCATAAACCTAGTAAGAACAGAGCTGTCCAATGTTTGCTGACAGTGCCAAGCAGTCTACAGAGACGACCCCTTTGACAGGAGGAATAGTAGCAAGCGTCATCTATACAGCCAGCTCTGGCGGCATACAGCGCATGTGCAGATGTAACCGAGACCAACACACCTCTCTTCACTGTGCATGCGCCAAATACCTCCAGTGCTGGCTTGTGATAATGTATCCAGGCCTGTGCAATGTCAATCAACTCAGAAAGCCAGCGTGACCCTACAGAGGAGTGGCACAACCCCCATGACTCTGTATACGTCATTTGAATATAGTGCTTGCTGAGTTCTACATTATGCCGTATCAGCCAGAATAACCAATGCCATCAATATCAACCTATTGCCGTCCTGGGTAACAGGCTAGGGGCGCTTAGAGTTTCACTTTCAATATATCAAAACACAAAAAACATATCTGCTGTAAATTAATTTCAGTTATTTTGGCATATTCATTACCTTAGGTCCAGATGATATATTTTCAGCCCTTCATTCAACTGCAGGTGAAGATGTCAAACTACCATCTATTGGAAAGGACGACAACTCTTTGGGTAAGATGTCCTGTTCAGGCTGCACTCCGTACATAATATATGACGGGCGTGAGCTGCTATATTTACTATAGTCTAGAAATGACTATATTTTACCATTACAGAAATGGACCTCTTTGGAGATCTTGTACCTACGTCAAAGCTATCTGCAGACAGGACTAACCTAGAGTCTGAAGACCTTGTCCCAGATGCCAGTGTCAAATCTCGCAGTAATACTCCAGAGTTATTTTTGGAACCTGCTGCCCGGTCATTAGTAAACCTGGATAGGCTGGTGTCTTATGGAGACAGTGCCAAAGCCAAAAATCCCTTCTTTTCTGGTAAGTAGGCACCACACTCAGGCAGAAGAAAACAAGACACTCTTCATCTTGGTGTAGTGGGGGCCATGTAGTAACGTTCCCTGCCAGTTTTCTGTACTAGAAAAGCCGCATATTTTGTCACAAGTGCCGCTATACAACAAAATGTAAAACTTTTTAGTTTTTTCCAACACCCTCAACACTTTTCCAAAAAGTGGGCAGGAGAAGGTGGGCTGTAGGAGGGGACTCCACACATGAGTCATTTAACAACATGTGCGCCATCTACCATAGCTCCTGGTCGGAGTAGATTTCAGTTTGGGCACACGGACACCAGAAGAGATGTTTGCAAGCAGTGTGCTCAGTAATTTCCTTCATGTTTCTGTACTGTTTTAGTGGTTAGGGCCATTAGATCTGTAGGCTGACTGTACAGGGCTATTTAGTAAATTCCCTGACCCCCGCCTTCCGATACGCATGCCCACTCAGCTTGGTCGAACATGCACACTTTCTCAAATAGGATTGGGCATGTTGAATTTAAACAGTCTGATGCTTCCATCCCCCCAACTTCTGCTATTGGGGAGAGTCAAGAACTGGGCCATGACAAGGTGTTTTGGTGCCCTAGGCAGATGTGGCAAATGACGTCCTCTCACCCAACAAAAAGGACCCATCTAGTTCACCCAAATAATACACACCTCAACTGCTGTAGTACATCAAAATACACACCAAAGCTGCTTCAGAATCTCATAATACACATCTCAGCTGCTGCAGAACCTCATGATACACACTTGAACTGCTGCAAAACCTCATAATACACACCTCCACTGCTGCAGAACTTCATAATACACACCTCCACTGCTGCAGAACTTCATAATACACACCTCCACTGCTGCAGAACTTCATAATACACACCTCAGCTGCGGCAGAACCTCATACTACACACCTCAACTGCTGCAGAACCTCATAATACACACCTCCACTGCTGCAGAACCTCATAATACACATCTCAACTGCTGCAGAACCTCATACTACACACTTCCACTGCTGCAGAACCTCATAATACACAAGTAAGCTACTGCAGAAACTCACAGAACACACCTCATCCTCTATACACTATGCAGGCAGAGAAGTGAGCTGTGCACTTGTGCAGAATTTCAACTACTGGCTTGATGACATCAGGACCAGAGGGAGGAACAGTGGTCAATTTAGTCCTGAGAGGAGGAGCATGGCACCATTCGGTGCTGAGAGAAAACGTGCAAGATCAGGGGCGTAGCTATGGGGATCAGGGGCGTAGCTATAGGGATCAGGGGCGTAGCTATAGGGATCAGGGGCGTAGCTATAGGGATCAGGGGCGTAGCTATAGGGGGTGCAGAGGTAGCAGTCACTACCGGGCCCAGGAGCCTGAGGGGCCCAAAGACCCTTGTGCCATATAAGAAGACACTGGTATTATAGAAAGTGTATGCAGGTTACACCTCTGGCTGGACAGAAGGGGTTAGGTTAAGAATTTGGAATGGAGGAGGGGGTGCAGTTTCAATTTTTGCCTCATGCAGCACGAAGTCTGAACTCTTGCACCAGGGCCCATGAGCCTTTAGCTACGCCCCTGGATGGGATCTTACCTTGGGCTCTTTTCAAGTAATTTGGGTATGAATTAGAAGACGTCTTACAGAAGCTCAGAATGTCAAAAAACAGATTATAATGGTATATATACAGTCGTGGCCCAAAGTTTTGAGAATTACATAAATATTAGAAATTGGAAAAGTTGCTGCTTAAGTTTTTATAATAGCAATTTGCATATACTCCAGAATGTTATGAAGAGTGATCAGATGAATTACATAGTCCTTCTTTGCCATGAAAATTTACTTAATCCCAAAAAAACCTTTCCACTGCATTTCATTGCTGTCATTAAAGGACCTGCTGAGATCATTTCAGTAATAGTCTTGTTAACTCAGGTGAGAATGTTGACGAGCACAAGGCTGGAGATCATTATGTCAGGCTGATTGGGTTAAAATGGCAGACTTGACATGTTAAAAGGAGGGTGATGCTTGAAATCATTGTTCTTCCATTGTTAACCATGGTGACCTGCAAAGAAACGCGTGCAGCCATCATTGCGTTGCATAAAAATGGCTTCACAGGCAAGGATATTGTGGCTACTAAGATTGCACCTCAATCAACAATTTATAGGATCATCAAGAACGTCAAGGAAAGAGGTTCAATTCTTGTTAAGAAGGCTTCAGGGCGACCAAGAAAGTCCAGCAAGCGCCAGGATTGTCTCCTAAAGAGGATTCAGCTGCGGGATCGGAGTGCCACCAGTGCAGAGCTTGCTCAGGAATGGCAGCAGGCAGGTGTGAGCGCATCTGCACGCACAGTGAGGCGAAGACTTTTGGAAGATGGCCTGGTGTCAAGAAGGGCAGCAAAGAAGCCACTTCTCTCCAAAAAAAACATCAGGGACAGATTGATCTTCTGCAGAAAGTATGGTGAATGGACTGCTGAGGACTGGGGCAAAGTCATATTCTCCGATGAAGCCTCTTTCCGATTGTTTGGAGCATCTGGAAAAAGGCTTGTCTGGAGAAGAAAAGGTGAGCGCTACCATCAGTCCTGTGTCATGCCAACAGTAAAGCATCCTGAGACCATTAATGTGTGGGGTTGCTTCTCATCCAAGGGAGTGGGCTCACTCACAATTTTGCCCAAAAACAAGAGCCAGGAATAAAGAATGGTACCAAAACAACCTCCAACAGCAACTTCTTCCAACAATCCAACAACAGTTTGGTGAAGAACAATGCATATTCCAGCACGATGGAGCACCGTGCCATAAGGCAAAAGTGATAATTAAGTGGCTCGGGGACCAAAACGTTGACATTTTGGGTCCATGACCTAGAAACTCCCCAGATCTTAATCCCATTGAGAACTTGTGGTCAATCCTCAAGAGGCAGGTGGACAAACAAAAACCCACTAATTCTGACAAACTCCAAGAAGTGATTATGAAAGAATGGGTTGCTATCAGTCAGGAATTGGCCCAGAAGTTGATTGAGAGCATGTCCAGTCGAATTGCAGAGGTCCTGAAAAAGAAGGGCCAACACTGCAAATACTGACTCTTTGCATAAATGTCATGTAATTGTCGATAAAAGCCTTTGAAACGTATGAAGTGCGTGTAATTATATTTCACTACATCACAGAAACAACTGAAACAAAGATCTAAAAGCAGTTTAGCAGTAAACTTTGGGAAAACTAATATTTGTGTCATTCTCAAAACTTTTGGCCACGACTGTACATGTCAACTGCAGGGAACCAGGAACAATTTAATGTGTGAATTTGCGGTGACAGACTCCCTTTAAAGTGGATCTCTGGGAATGATGCCTTTTGACATAATGCTTGCAATCTTCCTCCGTAAATAGAAGACTCATACTTACCTGCTTCCCGCCTCTCCGATCCTCTGCGCTGTCTTCTGCATGTTCCGGTCCCTGGACTTTTTACATCCGGCGGTGCTTTGGTCTATTCACATGCTCTACTACAGCCAATACCTGGCTTCAGTTGTGACGTAGTCACAAGCGGCACATCACCTCTGAAGCCAGTTATTGGCTGCAGTGGAGCATGTTACCATGCCCATGCACCGCCGGATGTAAACAGTCGGAGGACCAGTATATGGACATGTGGGAGCTAGCAAGGAGGTCCAGAGCGGTCGGTGGCAGGTACGTATGAATCTTCCGTTTACGGCAGCAGGCTGAAGGCATTATGTAAAAAAAAGGCATTATTCCCAGAGAACCCCTTTAAAGAGGACTTGTCGTCTTCAAGAGCACAGACCAAAACTTTAGCCAGAAGATGTGGTTGTGTGGGGTAAGTTTAATTTCCATCTTGAAAAAGATTACATAGACGTACTCTATTTTCTTGCTGTCTGCCATATTAAAATAATTTATATTAACACATTTTGGGCTAAAATATTTATTTTGCACTTTTCCTGTAGGTCTCAGAGAACCGTCACCCACCAACCCATTTCAGTACGGAGACCAGAAGCCCTCTCTCAACCAGATTCGAGCTTCCTCTCCTATGCCGAGTACAGGAGCGCAAATGCCGATCCAGAATGTCAGTCTGTTGCCAATTAACTCAATGGATAGCGGAATGAATAACTTAAGGACCATTTCTCCAGTTCCGGGAATCACGGCGCCATATACCATGCCGCTTCCAATGCAAAGCTTCCCCCCTGCCGTCAGCCTTTATCCCTCACTGAATTTTCCATACACTCCGGTGGTACCATTAAACCAACTCCCTGCTGCTTTGCCTCAACAGATACTGCCCAACGCACAAGCTTCCAATAATCCCTTCCTCTGACCGGGTGGGGATCATTCTGTTATTTGTAGCTCCATTTTTTTTTTCGTGCACTCATTCTACGAGTTCTTGTTGTGGGGATAATGTAATCATTCTGGATTATTACAGCTTACAAATCATAAAACAAGATATTTTCAATAGAAACAAATGATAGTTGGTGTTGTGAGTTTAATTATTTCTAAAATTATGAAGTCGTTATGTGGTATATAGGATTTTAATGAGTCATAATTATGAATCTGGGTCACTGCTAAGTGGAAGGGAAATCGTTTAGGACGATGAGATTTAGGGCAACAATACTTGCCTGTCAAATTGCTATTATTACCGAGTTAATTAACATGATAGCTGAATCACAGCAAACAATCATTCTGCAGTAGGGACAAAAGTTCCCTGCTAGATGGTAATTTTCAAAAACTTCTTCCATCATCTTGTCTTAGAATTTTTGTACTCATAAAAGCTATGTCTCGTCCAGGCAACCACTTTTTAGACTACTTCTTGGGGCATCTGGATGTGAAAGAAGGGAATTCTTTGTTTGGGACCTGTTCGGTTAGCTGGAGGTCTTTTCTGGAGGAAATATAAGAACTGGATGTGTGGCTATTGAATCTGGACCCATAGGGAAGCTTCACTCTCAAAAGGGGTGTGAAATCCCATTTCCTTTTCCCTATGAATGTATGTAAATTATCTCTCCTCCTAAAAGAATAAATTTACCTTATACTAGCCAAACCGGTAGACATCTGTTTTGGGGTTTTTAAACCTCATCAGTATGGAGCAGGGTACTGGTTGGCTGGGTGAGATGTCTATGACACAGCTCTGGAGGATGATGGTTCTCAATGAAGAGGTCCAATGGTGTAGGAAGACTTACATCAGGTAACACCTCATGGGAAAAAAGTCTGTAAATTATCTCTTCTCCAAAAGAAAGAAAATTATCTCACAGCAGCCAAAGCAGAGACATTTCAAAAAGGAAGAGACACCCATCTATAGCATCTGTTTTGGGGTTCTTGCTGCTTGGCAGTACAGAGCAGGCTAATGGCTGGATGAGATGCTTCTGATGCAGCTCTTGGAGGTGCTGGTTCTCTTTGAAGAGATTAAGAAGTTCTATGGATCTCTTGAAGGAGAACCGGTACTCCCTATAACTGCATCAAAGGCATCTCATTCAGCAAAATAGTACCATGCGCTTTACTGATGAGAGGCAAGAACACAAAACAACTGTCTCTCTGGGTGTCTCTTCTTTTTGAAGAAGTCTCTGGTTTGGCTTGTTGGACGACGTAGAAGGAGAAGAGATCATTTACATACTTTTTTTCCATGAGCCTTGCCTAAAGTAAAGGACTTTTAACATGGACCAATTATTGGATGAAAGGAATACTGGTTGCCGATCATTGACTCATGTAAAAAGCCTCCAGATCGGCCAATAAATGAGCTAACTGTTGTTTGTCCGCTGATAGGATCCTTTATGCTGGCATAAAATTTTGTCTGCAGCTTATTGCATGTGCTGGGCATGAGCAGGGCATGAGCAGGGCATGCTGCAGACAATAATGTATTGTATCTGGTGGTTCATGTGGCTGTTCATTTGGGAAATTATCTGCTGTGTCCTTAAACGAGCACTGTTCGACATGCTGTATCGCCGATCAGTGCTCATTACCAAGCAGAAATCTGCTTATGGAGGACACTTAGTTTTTATACACTGAATCGGCCAATGGTAACATAGTCAAGATAGCAATAGCAACCTGATAGGTTGTGTAAATCAGTTTTCCATCTATCATGTTTTCACAAGCAATGAGTATTTTGGCACCACCAGAGGCGTTGCTAGGGTCTGAAGACATCCGGGGCACGAGCCCAAGTGAAGCCACGCCCCATCCCATGAAGCCACGCCCTCATCACCACTGGGGGGGGGGGGGGGCCTTCACAGTAGTTATTAACCCCTTTCAGCAATCCCCCCTTCAGTGAATGGGGGACTGCTGAATGGGGTTAATAACTACAGTGAAGGGCCTAGCTGTCTGGGCAACCCCACAGATCATCCATAACAGTGCCATCCACAGATCCCCCTCCCCATAACAGTGCCATCCACAGATCCCCCTCCCATAACAGTGCTATCCACAGATCCCCCCCCATAACAGTGCCATCCACAGATCCCCCTCCCATAACTGTGCCATCCACAGATCCCCCTCCCCATAACTGTGCCATCCACAGATCCCCCTCCCCATAACAGTGCCATCCAAAGATCCCCCTCCCCATAACAGTGCCATCCACAGATCCCACTCGCCATAATTGTGCCATCCACAGATCCCCCTCCCCATAACTGTGCCATCCACAGATCCCCCTCCCCATAACAGTGCCATCCACAGATCCCCCTCCCATAACAGTGCTATCCACAGATCCCCTCCTCATAACAGTGCCATCCACAGATCCCCCTCCCCATAACAGTGCCATCCACAGATCCCCCTCCCATAACTGTGCCATCCACAGATCCCCCTCCCCATAACAGTGCCATCCACAGATCCCCCTCCCATAACAGTGCTATCCACAGATCCCCCTCCCCATAACAGTGCCATCCAAAGATCCCCCTCCCCATAACAGTGCCATCCACAGATCCCACTCGCAATAACTGTGCCATCCACAGATCCCCCTCCCCATAACTGTGCCATCCACAGATCCCCCTCCCCATAACAGTGCCATCCACAGATCCCCCTCCCATAACAGTGCCATCCACAGATCCCCCTCCCCATAACAGTGCCATCCACAGATCCCCCTCCCCATAACTGTGCCATCCACAGATCCCCCCCTCCGCTCACAGGAGTGTACAACTGTACATTATTAACATTTTAAACTGTAATCCTAATTATCCGTATCCTGCAAGTGCAAATTAAACTTTTGCTCATTCTAGTCTTACTCACAGGCTCTCTCTCAGCTAGTCAGCTCCAGGCAGTGCGGGCGGCGCTCACTCACTGACGTCACGCCTGCGCCGCCTAGTGGGAGGAGCAGGCGCCTGACGTCAGTGAGTGAGCACCGCCCGCACTGCCTGCTGTTATCGGAGCTGTAAGAATCTAGTGAGATGAGCGGCTGCAGATGATTTTTCAAGTTAAAAATTAAGTCTGCAGGCAGGGCACAGTTTTTTAGATTTAAATATATGGAGTGAGCAGCGGGGCCGGTGTAGCGCAGGAGAGTCAGAGCGCCGGCCGGCCCTGCCAGTGACAGCAATACATTCGGGGCACTTGTCAAAACATCCGGGGCTCAAGCCCCGAATGTTTTGACCTAACGACGCCCCTGGGCACCACTATGAATTTAACACAAATGATTTCTCCATGTATTTCCTTTTTCACAAAATAGGTTTATAGGGAATCTGTCAGCAGTTTTACGGTTCTCTCCACCTCCCCCCCCCAAATTCCCACTACTGATTGGTATAGGAAAAAACATGTCAATCGGCTGTTTCCATAAGCTCCATGCCAGTCAATAGAGAAAGCCATGTGTGGATACACCCCTCCATTCATTTTCTTTTCTCCATATAGGTGTGGTCCTAGAGGTGGGAAGTGCATGTATCAGACATTTACGTCATATCCTGTGGATATGCCATAAATGTCTGTGCTCATTCACTTCCTCCTTGCCAGAGAAGGGCATAACACAGGACAATGAAGCAGGCAAATGTATACTGTGGATGGCACACATGTGGCGGTTCTGTGGCTGCCAATATTAGGCTACTGTCACAGTTCCACCTTTTTCTGAAACTAATTTAATCTTTCTGTTAACAAGTTGACTTCCGTTTAACACTTATATTTTAGTCTAGCAACCCAAGACCTCAATAATACCAAAGGAAATAAAATAACAACACGTTATAAGTACAGATCCTTAGAAAAAATTATCTAAAGAAAAGTTGTGAGCAGTTTTAAAAGCATGATGACTTATTATCTAGAAGTATACAGTTGCAAGAAAAAGTAAGCAAACCCTTTGGAATGACCTTGATTTCTGCATTGATGTGTCCTGATTGTTATACAGGGTGGGCCATTTATATGGATACACCTTAATAAAATGGGAATGGTTGGTGATATTAACTTTCTGTTTGTGGCACATTAGTATATGTGAGGGGGGAAACTTTTCAAGATGGATGGTGACCGTGGCGGCCATTTTGAAGTCGGCCATTTTGAATCCAACTTTTGTTTTTTCAATAGGAAGAGGGTCATGTGACATCAAACTTATTGGGAATTTCACAAGAAAAACAATGGTGTGCTTGGTTTTAACGTAACTTTATTCTTTCATGAGTTATTTACAAGTTTCTGACCACTTATAACATGTGTTCAATGTGCTGCCCATTGTGTTGGATTGTCAATGCAACCCTCTTCTCCCACTCTTCACACACTGATAGCAACACCGCAGGAGAAATGCTAGCACAGGCTTCCAGTATCCGTAGTTTCAGGTGACCGCCATGGTCACCACCCATCTTGAAAAGTTTCCCCCCTCACATATACTAATGTGCCACAAACAGGAAGTTAATATCACCAACCATTCCCATTTAATTAAGGTGTATCCATATAAATGGCCCACCCTGTACATGTTCATGCCTGCCACCGTCCCACTCCTCCGGACAGGCACGGGCACTACTCTAAATACCTTGCTGTTGCTGCTGTGCTCTGGCAGTCCGGACCTGCTGCCGCAACTCTGCTCTCTAGCAGTGGGCCCAGCTTCTAGAGTTCTGGGCCCCATCTTCTGCTGCAGGCTGCAGCCTGAACTTGTCTGTTAAGTTACTAATGCTGGCCACCAATGCGTGTGGACTTCCCGAATCTTAAAGGGCCAGTGCTCGTTCCCTAATCTTCTCCAGCCAATCATTAGCAACACTGAGGTACTTAAGAGACCTTCCCCTGGGGAGGGTGCCTGAACAATAGGTGTATCCAGCTTGCTAGATCATGCAACCGTGTGCTATCCTGATTGTCTGCCCTTGTACTGACCTCTGCCTGATTTATGACTCTGATTCCCTGCTCTGATCTTCATACTGTTTTACGGAATTGCACATATTTTGCCCACCCTGACCATGGCATGTTACTATGAGTTTTGTCTGATCCCTCAGAACTCCGCACTGCTATCTTTGGCCCCCGTGGGTTAGATGTCAATCACACAAACAGTTCTCCAAGAGGTAGCAGCCTGGAGGCTCCCCTGCAGTCCAGACCCCTGTATAGGAGTTAAAGGTTGAATAACAGGGGACTGCCACAATATTGCCTTAGGTGTAGCCCAAAGTCAAACCTGTTGGTTGACGAAGTGGTTGCACACCCACTGTCCGTGATCATGTCACAATTATAGAAAAACACAATCTAACTAAACTGATAACACAGTCTTCAGCACAGTGAGTAAACATCCACAAACAAGGAGAAGTAAGTGAACATCTGTGTTAATGACTTCTCTAAGAGCTAATTGGATTTTTTTTTCAATTAAGGATATTGGAAATATGGGTTTTTACATGTGCTTGGTTACTGACTAAACTGTTCTTAAGAAAAGTGTAAACCATGACTCAATGAGAACAACTTTCAGAAAACCTCAGAACACATGTCATAGAGATGTATAAACAAGACCTGAGCATTTTGTGGACATGACTAGGGTAAAGGGGAAGGTTGATGATATTGTGCTCAACACACTGCTGCTATCTCTCTCTCTCTTATAGCTTTGACTCTGAAGGCTCCCAGTAAAATGGTTGCCATAAAATAGTTTAAGACATGCTATGAATACAATATAACCAGTGCTCCACCCCAGTACAGGCCATGCTAACAGTTTTAGCTGGCGGTTAATAGGATTTTAAAGTATCTGGGACACAAAATTAAGAAATTCAGTTACAGTAAGTAAGGGGCAGAGGAGTAGCCAATGTCCTGTTTTTTTAATCTAATTTTGCTAAAAACACAACAGTTTTTTGTTGTGCTTTTTGCACCGGTGTATTGGCATTGTTTTTCTTTATTTTCTTTGCTGTAAAACAGCAGCTCCAGGTGTTAGCTGAAGATGTATGGGAAATATGAAATAGTAAACACAAGTTTTTTATTTTGCTCCTGGCGGTTTTTGACTTTTGGCTTATTTTCAAAAATGCAGCATGCTGGAGCTTTGGAGTTTTTGCAGACATTTTGGCATCACCTTCTATGTCGGGTAAAAATGCCTTGTAGAAAAGGCTAGTGGTACTGTGTGCAAAAACGCCAGAAAAAAATAAAATAAAAACAAAAATAGCAACAAAAACTGCAAGTGACAAGGTGTGGTTTTTCTGCCATTTTTTTTTTGCAGATAAAAAGAGGCCAGAATCAAATTTGTGTGTGATAGCTCCCTTAAAGGAGTATTTTCATCTCAATATTTATGGCAAAACAAGAACCATATAAGCATGCTTGCCTTTTTTTTTTAACTGCATAGAAGTGAATAGAGAGAACTTTGCATAGGCAACCACCTTTCCATTCGTAGTGGTTATGAGATGGGGCCTTATTCTTCCACCTCTGGGACTTGCGGAATTCCAGAAATCATAATGGAAACCCAATGGACCCCACTGACTATAATGGGGTCCATCGGGTTTTGTTATGGTTTCAAGAATTCTGAAAGACAAAATGCTGTTGCATGCACCGGTACTTTGTCCCTTTATTTTTGTTGGGATCTGTGACTGAAGCTCCTGATAGAACCTATTCAGTGCCCAAGTGCATCAGTGCTATGAGCTAAAAGAGTTAATGCTTTGTTTTATGCCTTGTATATGATCCCAAGAGCTGTATAAGTAGCACAGCTTAGTTATTGTGCCCTACTCAGTAGGAAGGAAGCTGAACCTCTTCCCCTCTGGTCTGGATTGCATCATCCAGTAAGTCTAGCCTGAGCAGCCGAGTGGAGAGAAGTTGCCTCTTGCCACCTTTTAAAACGAGTTTTGATAACCTAACTGTCTGCAACATTTTCAAACATGGTTCAGTAAGAATTCTGTAAAATACTGAGGAATCAACAGAACATTAATGAACAGGAGACAAGGGGCACAAACCCAGAACCTCTAATGGCCACCAATATGATCAGGAATAAATATGAACCTCTAATGGCTTAGGATATGAACAGGAATAAATATGTTAACCCTGTTTTTTACCTTTATCTGTGTGGTCCCTGGATGTATTTATGTACCTGTAGATTAGCTTTGTATGAGCATTTGGGGATGCTAGCAGAAGACCAAAAACAAATAAAAGCTGTAGTATGTTTTGCCTCAGGTGTCAGTATCCTGGATATGACAGATGCACATTCTGCACATATATTACTCCTATACATGAACAAACAACTGGAATTTGTAAAGTACCATGTTTTTATTATCACTTTTATTATTACTATTATATTTAATGCACATCGCTTTACAATAGGGAAGAGCACCACCTACTGGTGATACTATACATTACTCCACCACCTAATTTTCCTTACTACAAGTTTGTACTATTATCAAGAACTGATTTCTTCCCAATCAGGTAGA
The DNA here is from genome assembly GCF_905171765.1 of Bufo bufo. Taxonomy (NCBI): domain Eukaryota; kingdom Metazoa; phylum Chordata; class Amphibia; order Anura; family Bufonidae; genus Bufo; species Bufo bufo. The sequence goes on along the minus strand of NC_053394.1, from coordinate 362,533,537 downwards.
AATTTTATACATTTTTTTTTTTTTTTTTTAGGAGTAAAGCTATTTTCTTCATTTTGAAGGATCGCCAGGATCCTTTCACCATTATATAGTATATAGTCCAGAAGAGGGCTATCATGTAAAAGGGTAATAAATCCTATCTTTTACATTACAATGGTTACCTCAGACCTGTGGCTTATGATGCTCCAAGAAAATGTAATGCCACCATTGCAGTTGAAGCATGAAATGAAGAATGAGAGAGACCCTCCTCAATATGCTTTAGTGGTGCGTAATTTTCTTAATGAAAAATTACCCAATACTTTACCCTTATGAACTTCTTCTTTTGGGAATGTAGAAATTCAAATATATTCAATAGCAGCTGATTTCAAGTGCAATTTCAAGGCACCAGTAAGGATTATGGAGGAAGGTTGGATGGTTGTAGTTTCACACTAGTATCATACTGGCTTAGTAGTATTCTGGGTGATGGGTGTCTTAGCCATAGTCCCTCACCTCACAGCAGTGTCTTTAGTGTTAGTCTCTGCTGGTCTCTCTGCTGTTTGATTCCTCTCAAGTACCTGCTTGAGGACAGGTTTTAAGCTGTTGTTCTCTCTGGAGAATCCTTGATGGGAGCTCAGCTGTATGCTTCGTCTCCTTCCTCTGGTTACACAGGGACTCCCCCTACTGTCAGGAAGCAGGAACAACTCACTCCTACCAAGAGGGGAGGAGCAGAGTGGTTAACCCTGTTCCCGGGCCAACCTTTGACAACCATTCTCTACTGGTACTGTAGATATGGCCAAATAACATGCAATATACATAACAATATAAAACATAACTATTTTATTTACAATTGTAGCACCTCCATGTCTGCGGTAATGTCCTTCCTTGTATAATCATAACTGTGAAGGAACAGTTACGTTTGGGCTTTCCTAATGTTTTTTCCCCCAGCCATTTTATTCCTTGTTTCAGCTGCACAACTAGATGCATTTCATTCAGAAGCAGGAGGTGTCTCTCTTCTGCCAGCACTGTACTGCTATGACATCCTTTCCCTTATTACCTACCATGTTTATTTTCAGCTGTGGAGCTCACAGAACAGTAAAGGAGGGATAACTCACACCTACAGAATGGTAGGATGCTCCTGTGATGTTCAGAAGCAATTCTTTTTATAAGGCTCAGGATCTCAGCTAGCTCTGACACGCCCAGGGAAGGATCTTGCCTGATAGCAGTCGGTGCACTGTAAATTAGGCGAAAATGAGACCCTTAGTGGCCATGACTTTGCAGCTTTTTTCAGGTGGATGCAGGTAGATTTTTTAAATGAAGTGATTTTGAAATTTCCATCATTCTCTAGTAAATTAAATTCAGTAAAAGTGTCTCAGTGACTCTTTCAGTCTCCATGTCTAAATGCCCTCCTATTATCACACCTAATTCACAGGTTGCTTTTGGTTAGATGATACATACAGTGCCTTGCAAAAGTATTCACCCCCTCAACTTTTTTTGTATTTTGGTACATTACAGCCTTAAGTTCAATGTTTTGTTAATCAGAATTTTATGTGATGATCAGAACACAATAGTCTAAGTTGAAGAAGTGAAATGAGAAAAATATATAAATAAAACTATTGTTTATAAATAAAAAACAGAAAATTGGCATGTGCGTATGTATTCACCCCCTTTGTTAGGAAGCCCATAAAAAGCTCTCACATAATTAGTGAATGATGTCCGCCTGTGTGCAATCTAAGTGTCACATGATCTGTCATTACATATAGACACCTTTTTTGAAAGGCCCCAGAGGCTGCAACACCTAAGCAAGAGGCATCACTAACCAAACACTGCCATGAAGACCAAGGAACTCTCCAAACAAGTAACGGACAATGTTGTTGAGAAGTACAAGTCAAGGGTTAAGTTATAAAAAAAATATCCAAATCTTTGATGATCCCCAGGAGCACCATCAAATCTGTCATAACCAAATGGAAAGAACATGGCACAACAGCAAACCTGCCAAGAGACGGTCGCCCACCAAAACTCACGGAGCGGGCAAGGAGGGGATTAATCAAAGAGGTAGCACAGAGACCTAAGGTAACCCTGGAGGAGCTGCAGAGTTCCACAGCAGAGACGGTAGTATCTGTACATAGGACGACAATAAGCCGTACGATCCATAGAGTTGGGCTTTATGGCAGAGTGGCCAGAAGAAAGCCATTACTTTCAGCTAAAAACAAAAAGGCACGTTGTGAGTTTGCGAAAAGGCATGTGGGAGACTCCCAAAATGTATGAAGGAAGGTGCTCTGGTCTGATGAGACTAAAATTTAACTTGTCCGCCATCAAAGAAAACGCTGTGTGGCGCAAACCCATCACATCACATCACACAAAGAACACCATCCCTACAGTAAAACATGGTGGTGGCAGCATCATGCTGTGGGGATGTTTTTCATAGAAACATAGAATGTGTCGGCAGATAAGAACCATTTGGCCCATCTAGTCTGCCCAATATACTGAATACTATGGGTAGCCCCCGGCCCTATCTTATATGAAGGATGGCCTTATGCCTATCCCATGCATGCTTAAACCCCTTCACTGTATTTGCAGCTACCACTTCTGCAGGAAGGCTATTCCATGCATCCACTACTCTCTCAGTAAAGTAATACTTCCTTATATTACTTTTAAACCTTTGCCCCTCTAATTTAAAACTGTGTCCTCTTGTGGTAGTTTTTCTTCTTTTAAATATGCTCTCTTCCTTTACCGAGTTGATTCCCTTTATGTATTTAAAAGTTTCTATCATATCCCCTCTGTCTCTTCTTTCTTCCAAGCTATACATATTAAGGTCCTTTAACCTTTCCTGGTAAGTTTTATCCTGCAATCCATGTACTAGTTTAGTAGCTCTTCTCTGAACTCTCTCTAGAGTATCTATATCCTTCTGGAGATATGGCCTCCAGTACTGCGCACAATACTCCAAGTGAGGTCTCACCAGTGTTCTGTACAGCGGCATAAGCACTTCACTCTTTCTACTGCTTATACCTCTCCCTATACATCCAAGCATTCTGCTGGCATTTCGTGCTGCTCTATTACATTGTCTTCCCACCTTTAAGTCTTCTGAAATAATTACTCCTAAATCCCTTTCCTCAGATACTGAGGTCAGGACTGTGTTAAATATTCTATATTCTGCCCTTGGGTTTTTCAACAGCCGGGACTGGGAAACTGGTCAGAATTGAGGAAAAGAAGGATGGTGCTAAATACAAGGATATTTTTGAGCAAAACCTGTTCCACTCTGTGCGTGATTTGAGGCTAGGACGGAGGTTCACCTTCCAGCAGGACAATGACCCCAAACACACTGCTAAAGCAACACTTGGGTGGTTTAAGGGGAAACATGTAAATGTGTTGGAATGGCCTAGTTAAAGCCCAGATCTCAATCCAATAGAAAATCTGTGGTCAGACTTAAAGAGGACCTTTCATCTGGCAAAAAATTGTGAACTAAGTGTCATGATCTGTACAGCGGCGCCCAGGGATCTCACTGCACTTACTATTATCCCTGGGCGCCGCTCTGTTCTCCTGCTATGCCCTCCGGTATGTTTGGTCACTTGGTTATAGTAGGCGGAGACTTAGGGGACTTGGTTATAGTAGGAGGAGACTGCCCTTGTTCTCCTGGGCGTCTCCTTCTCCCAGGCTGTGAGCTCTGTGCTGCGATTGGCCAGCGCTATAGCCTGGGAGAAGGAGACGCCCAGGAGAACAAGGGCAGTCTCCTCCTACTATAACCAAGTGACCGAACATACCAGAGGAGAACAGAGCGGCGCCCAGTTGATAATAGTAAGTGCAGTGAGATCCCTGGGCGCCGCTGTATATATCATGATACTTAGTTCACAATTTGTTGCCAGATGAAAGGTCCTCTTTAAAGATCGCTGTTCACAAGCGCAAACCATCCAACTTGAAGGAGCTGGAGCAGTTTTGCAAGGAGAAATGGGCAAAAATCCCAGTGGTAAGATGTGGCAAGCTCATAGAGAAAGCGACTTGGAGCTGTGATTTCCGCAAAAGGTGGCTCTAGAAAGTATTGACTTTTTACGGGGGTGAATAGTTATGCACATGGACTTTTTCTGTTATTTAGTTCTATTTGTTGTTTGCTTCACAATAAATAAAAAAAAAACATCTTCAAAGTTGTGGGGATGTTCTGTAAATGAAATGATGCAAATCCTCAAACAATCCATGTTAATTCCAGGTTGTGAGGCGCCAAAATACGAAAAAAGTCAAGGGGGTGAATACTTTTGCAAGGCACTTCCTCTCATTGGTTGCTTGAATGCACACAGAGATAACAAGTAGCAGCCCATTATACGTGCCAATTCCGCCGTAAATGCCCAATGGCATTAGATAGGTATTAAATAGAGTAGGTTCCTACCTAGACGGAGGTCACCTTGCCAGGGTAGGTGAGTTCAGACGTGTTTTGATCAAAATATATTTGCTAAGAACCTCAGAGTTATTTATAATATCAAAATAAGGTATTAGTCTACATATGACCTTTGTATTTAGTGCTATATGAGTGCTATTACATTCTGTTTTTTCTTTCAAGGGATGGTCTCACTTCAGCAAGTGGCATTTATTATGTAGAGAAAGTTAATACAAGGCACTTACTAATGTATTATTATTACCAATATTGCTTCCTTTCCTTGTTTGATTCATTTTTCCATCACATTATACACTGCTTGTTTCCATGGTTACGACCACCCTGCAATCCATCAGTGGTGGTCGTGCTTGCACATTATAGAAAAAAAAGGCTGGCCTCACTGGTGGCCGAAACCATGGGACTGCACACAGGCTAGTGCTTTTTCCTACTGTGTGCAAACACAACTACCGCTGCTGGATTGCAGGGTGGTTGTAACCATGGAAAAGCATAGTGTATAATGCGATAGAAAAATGAATCCACCCAGCAAAGGAGGCAATATGGACAATCACAATACATTAGTAAGTTTCTGGTATTAACGTCCTCTACATAATAAGTGATATTTGAAGTGAGACAACACCTTTAAATGTAGACATGCACATACTGTATGTATAATAAAACACATTATATATAAATATATTTATCATATCATGCAGGATGTTTTTATCTTTTTCTTTCTGTGATATTTTTCTATTGAACATGGCTTAAGCCCTTAATAATCTTTGCACAAGTATCCATCTTCGCACTTATTGAAGGAGGTTTACCGGGATAATACATTTTTTAAAGGGAATCTATAATTTTAATAAAATTTTGGACGTATCAATTGGACGTATCAATCAATTTTTGACATTGATATGTCAAAAGTTTTGATCAGCGTGAATGCTGAAACCACCACTGATTGCTGAAACGAAGGGGTAGAAGTGCACTGCTGAGCGCTGAGCTCTTCTGGTTATGATTGGTTCTCTTCTCCTTATTCATTATTAAATTACCTGCATTCAAAATGTAAAAGGAGGGTTAAGTCAAAGAAAATGATCCCATAAAATCTATTTAAGGTATTCTAAAAGGTCTGTCATGTGATATGGGAAAATATGGTTGCATACATTTAAATATGCATCTATAAAACCTTAAAGGGGTTATCTCATGAAAATAATGAAAACCAGACAATATATAGTGCATGACAACCTCTTTCTAACAAAGCTAGAACCAGCCCTGTACCTCACATGGATCCAGAGATCTCCACATTCATTGCTCTGCTAGATTTACATCAAGCTAACAGCTCAAGGGGAGTGTCTTTTCTGCTGCAGCTAATGGGGCGTGTCCATGCTCTCCCTATCACAGTTCAGGGGGCGTGTTCATGCTCTCCCTATCACAGCTCAGTTGAAGGATAAAGCTGAGCATGTGTGGCCATCTCAGTGAGCAGGTCAAAATAATAAGAAAAATCAAACACTAGGTGGCGCTATACAGCTACATTTTTAATTATATGCAATTACAAAAGTATTCAGATCCCGGTGCTGGTTTGAAAACTGTAGAATATTTTTCGTGGGACAACCCCTTGAATACATGCAAACATGCATACAAACATACATACATACATACATTTACATAAGAATATACTGTGGGGATTCGCTCTGATAGACAGGGTGTGCGGACGCAGTACAGAGGCAAATTACCAGTTCTTAAATCAAACTTTCATGTTTATTCACACATAAAGCAAAAACAAAATGTCACTTTGCAGTCTTGGTGTTAGTTCACACACAATGAAAAGTAAACATAGCAAAAATCACCTTGTTGGCAGTTCTGCCTCCAGCAATCCATAACAGGCTTTTAGGGAGCCTGTTTCCCCTACACACTGGTCTCAGCCCTCCAGCGCGGCACAAGCCTCAGATCCCAGCACACACACACAGCTCCAGTGTCAGAGAGGAGTAATTTACCCACCTGACACTGCTGGCTGTTTTTTATAGACCTGTCAAAACCCGGTCTGGACCGTGGGGAGTAGTCACCCACCCAGCACTTTGACTACTCCCAGTAAGAGCCATCCCGGATCAGCTATTTACAGCCATACTATATAGCAAGGTGTCAAACAGCAACTGCTGCTGACACAGAAAACTGGCTCTTACTCCACTGAGGCCAGGAACCTCGGTGACACATACCTATTCCTTGTACCTTCTTACAATACATACGGTTGAAACCAGAAGTTTACATACACTTTTCTCAATATCTGACATAAAATCAGAATAAACCGTTCCTGTTTTTGGTCAATTAGGATTACCATAATTATTATTATTTGACAAATGCCAGAATAATGAGAGAGAGAGAATGTTTAAGGCTACTTTCACACTCGCGTTTTGGGCAGATCCATCATGGATCTGCAAAAATGGCTCAGTTACAATAATACAACAGCATGCATCCATCATGAACGGATCCGTTTGAATTATCTGTAACATTGCCAAGACGGATCCGTCATGAACTCTATTGAAAGTCAATGGGAGACGGATCAGTTTTCTATTGTGCCAGATTGTGTCAGAGAAAACAGGTCTGTCCTCATTGACTTATTTTGTGTGCTAGGACGTATCCGTTTGGCTCAGTATCATCAAGCGGACAGCAAAACGCTGCAGGCAGCGTTTTGATGTCTATACTCCAGAGCGGAATGGAGACTGATCAGAGGCAAACTGATGCATTCTGAGCGGATCCTTTTCTATTCAGAATGCATTAGGACAAAACTGACCAGCTTTGGACCGCTTCTGAGAGCCCTGAACGTATCTCACAAACGGTAAGCCAAAATGCCAGTGTGAAAGTAGCCTAAGGCATTTTTATTACTTTTCTGCAAAGTCAAAAGTTTACATACATTTCATTATTATTTGGTACCATTGCCCTTAAACTGTTTGACTTGGGTCAAACATTTTGGATATCTTTCCACAAGCTTCTCACAATAGTTGGTCGGAATTTGGGCCCATTCCTCCTGACAAAACTGGTGTAACTGAGCCATGTTTGTTGGTCGCCTTGCTCACACCTGCTTTTTCATAAATTTTCAATAGGATTGAGATCAGGGTTTTGTGATGGCCACTCCAAAACATTGACTTTGTTATCCTTAAAGGGGTTGTCCGGGTTCAGAGCTGAACCCGGACATACCCATAATTTCACCCAGGCAGCCCCCCTGACATGGGCATCGGAGCAGTTCATGCTCTGATGCTCTCCCTTGCCCTGCGCAGTAATTCTCACTATTCTGGCAATTGGCAAATAATAATAATTATGGTAATCCTAATTGACCAAAAACAGGAAAGGTTTATTCTGATTTCATGTCAGATATTGAGGAAAAACATGCATATGTGTGTCTTTTTATATAGTGTATGTAAACTTCTGGTTTCAACTGTATATACATATATACATACATAGAAATGTGTATATATGCATTGTGAGGCAGTGATTCTTCTCATATGTGTACTAGGCCTTATTCCTCTCATATGTGTGCCAGGAAGTATGTGGGTCAATTATTAAGGCCACCAGCTCCCTTGTTGGTGTAGATTTACATTTTCTATGCCTAAAACAGGCATAGAAAATGATAAATGACACCAGCCTGCCAGCCCGCACCCTTCCCTGCCCATGCCACGCCCCTGTTTTTAGACCTGGTTTTTAAGACCAGATTGCCGCTTAAATAACCTTTGCACCACAATCTGAGACAGATATACGCCAGAAAATTGGCATATATCTGATAGTAAATTAACCCCTATATATCTCATCCCGAGAAAGTTGGATTAGATATAAGTAAGAGAGGAAAGTTGAGTATCCCTAGCAAAGACTTGTTAGATAAGGCTACTTTTACATCTGCGTTGTTGCCTGATCCAGCTGCATCCATTATGAACGGATCCAAAATGGATCCGGCACTAAAACCATTGTAAGTCAATGGGTGCTGGAACTGTTTTTTTTTAAGTCCAAGAAATTGGATCTGGCACCATTGACTTACATTGTGTTTCATGCTGGATCCATCTTGCTCCACATCCCATGCTGGACAGAAAAACGCTGCTTGCAGCAGATGGGAATATAATACACCAATCAGAAAAAGGGCCAAATATACAGTAAACCCTAAAGTAACTACAGGTGCTAAAAAAGCTCAAACCTCCTCTATTGAATAACCTGAAGCACACTGCAAACATAGATATTCTAAGTATTCCGGATTATATCTTTATTAGAATCTTAAAAAAAAAAAATTGTAATAGACATATAAAAAGGCACTGACAGAGACCACAAAAAGGTGCCTGAATAGGGCCAGCTATAAATATACATAAAGCTAATGAGGCAAGGAGATATATGCATAACAGTAATCATCCTACCATGTGGCTCACCCCCCAAAATTTTTTAAATGTATTAAACAGAGCATGTACAATACAGATTCGGATGGAGTGCACCTCCAAAACACCCCGACACGTGTTTCGTGTCAACTTCCTCAGGGGAGGCTCATGGGAACGCAACCAAACGGAACAAAATGCAAACTGGTGCACTCTGCTCAGTTCAGTTTTGTCCCCATTGACAAAACGGAAGTGTTTTCCTCCGGTATTGAGATACTATGACGAAGCTCAATACCGGAAAGCAAAACCCCAGATGTGAAAGTAGCCTAAGGGCTTTGGTAAGTCCTGTTTTTCGGCTAGGATTTTTATGGAATAATGGGCAAGTGGGTAGAGGGGCCTATCATTCCCTTCCTGGCCAGTAAGCTTTTCTAGTGTAGTGTCCTGGAGCAGGGGTACTTTGACGTTTGGACATTTGTGGACATTTGTATGTTTCCCCCATGCAAAGTTATAAACTTCTTACTTTATTTCACTTAAAAATGTTAACGCATACTATTAAATACTGTGTAACTGCATTTTATATGTTGTGATATATATCCTGGTCATTATCACTGTATTTGCAAGGCTTTGTGGAAAGGATTAATGAATACTGAAAGGCTGTTAGGACTTTGAATAAGAAGCTGATAATTTTCCACAGCTGCCATAGAATTTGAAGAAGACCATGTTTTGGAGAGAAAAAAACAGACGTTGTTTACCACCAAACCCAGACAGCCTGACCTTGTAACTATCTGGTTTAGCTCTGTTGTTATGTCTGGAAACTTGTTTTTGTCTGAAAAAACTGCTGTGTCATTGCCATTGAGTATCATTGAAGCTCTAATGTAAGTCTATGACAGACAGATGAGTTGAAACAATGTACCTGTTTGTGCTGAGCTTCTCCACTCCACCTTTCCCAATAGAAGATTCTAATCTAGCTAAATCAGTATATAAGGAGAGCAGTCAGAGCTGCTAGTGTTCTGAAGTTTGTGACCAGTGCTTGGAGGGGAAGACTCAAGCCAGCCTGTATGAGTGACCAGAAGAAGACGCTGAGATGGGGACGCTGAGCCACAGACCATGGGTCACTAGACCTGTGACCAAGGAGCCACCCGGACTACTGAGCTACAGACCCCTGGGGCCTTGACCAGGATGCCAGTCTTCTGTAGAGAGAGAGGAACAGCTAGCTCAGGCCTTTTCTCAGCATCAAACCCTTCTTATGCCAGCGAGGAGACGGGAGAAGACAGCCCAATGCCTCGCCTGTATTGTTTTGTACCTGAACTCCTCCAGTAAAGAAGCACCTTGGTTTACTGCAGACCCAGACTCTCTAGACTTATTTCCCATTGGGGTGCACCACGCCTTACCATCCCTTCCAGAGAGCAGCAACAAGTGGGGACACCTAGACGGTGTCCGGGGGACCCAGCGTAGCGTTGGGGCTTCCCCAAATCCGGCCACTGCACTAGTGCAAGGTGTGCTCTAGAGAAAGAGAGCCATCTGAGGGGACAGAACCTGTTTGAAGAGACTGTTACTGAGGTTGCTATACTGAAAGTGTGCAATTGCTCTTGAGGTAACATATGTTAATGTACTTTTGTTCAAGTGGTGAGTAGTAAGCCACTTGTATAGTCAGGGAGACTTGTATGTTTAGTTCTCAGACGTGTAGTGGTTAATTTGTGTTTTTGGGGCTGAATGTAAAGGCTATGGGTTTATTTTGTGCTACAACATAAAGAACAAGCAAAGCCCTGTTTGAAATGGACTTCTTTGTCACTGGCGGAGATTTATCAAAACTGGTGTAAACTAAGTTATTTGCCCCTAGCAACAAATCAAGTTGATCCTTTCATTTTCAAGAGGACCTCTAAAAAATGAAAGGTGGAATCTGATTGGTTGCAATTGGTGACTAAGCCAATTCTCCTTTGCACTAGTTTTGATAAATTTCCCCCACACTTTCTGTAACTGCATTTGATCCCATTTTGCCTGTCGCCACAGAGCTAATTCCCACATACATACATAGAAACATACATAAACACATACATATAAACATACCTATATGCTTCATATATACAGGTGAAAAATTAGAATATCGTGCAAAGTTCATTTATTTCAGTAACTTAAAAGGTGAAACTAACATATGAGATAGACTTATTACATGCAAAGCGAGATATTTCAAGCCTTTACTTTACTTTAGTATAATTTAGATGATTATGGGTTACATCTTATGAAAACCCCAAAGTCACAATCTCAGGTCCCCTTTGTTCAGGGGGTATGGATTAATTAGCTGACTAGAGGGTGACACTTTGAGCCTAAAATATTGAACCTTTTCACAATATTCTAATTTTAAGCTGCATTAATGCAATTCCTTTTAATTTGCATTACTGAAATAAATAGACTTTTGCACGATATTCTAATTTTTCGAGTTTTACCTGTACATACATACATACATGCACACATACATAGAAACATATATACAGTACAAGAAAATAATAAGCTGTATACATATAGATGAATGTAAGCAGACTATTCCGAGAGCTGCCTACATGGCTGCATTTATGTTCTCAAAGAACCACATCCACATCCCATGGCTCGTAAAGGTGCTTTCCCTCTCTCTATTTTACTTTAAAAATGGCCCTTGACCACAGAGATGCTCCATGAAATTGAAAATAGAAATGAGTAAGAGTTATTTCAGGTCATCCCTTAATGAAATCAGTAATGAGGTATGTCCTGCTTTCCATATAGATTGGTCTTGACCTCCAATTTACATTTAGGGTGGGTGGTTAGCACAGTAGGTGCATCCTACATCTGCAATGCAGATGCAATAATTTCCATCTCTCAGCTCAAATTTCCTCGCTTCCTTATAATATTCTGACTACATCCACTACTAGGGGGAGCGTCATGCTCTCGTACAGCTCTCCACAATAAATTCATACGAACTGAGCTCCACCCTAGCGGTGACTGCAGACAGAATTGACCTCTACTCAAAGGGGTTGTGACACTTCAGCAAATAGCATGTATCATGTAGAGAAGGTTAATACAAGGCACTTACTTGTATTAGGGAAGGAGTCTTACTGGCCTTCCGTTGCCCCTGAATGCTGTGCTTTCCTCTGGCCCGTCTTCACCTCAAGTTCCTGGGTGAGTGACAGCCAGGATATGAAGGGGAGCTCAGGGGCCAACCTGGACATTAAAAATGACTATAGCCCCATAATCCATAGGAATGCACCCATGTACTGCAGCACATGGATGTATTCTTAATCTTAAGGATAAGGGGAGTTATAGTCATATTTAATGACTATATGAGGGTCATATAGCTGAAAATAGGGACAGTCTCCTTGTGTAAGCCAGTGCATTTTTTTTAAAAGGCCATGCAGGGAGCATGTGTTATTTCACCAAGGTTCTGGGCGGCCAGAATGTTATGACCATTGTTGCTGACCACCTTGCCCAGTTGGAGTCGGCGAGGTGACTTCCAGCTGGATGTTTACTGCTTGATGTACATGAGCAACTGCTCACCGGCTGGTGTGACTACTCTGTACCAGGCTAATCAGCTCCAACACGTCGTGGCAACGCATGACTTGACACATGTGATAGGAAGGAGGGGTAGTGTGAGCGACTCTGTATCTTGCTGCTGTTTGGGTCGGGACCGTGTCCATGAAGGAGGAGGCAGATAAGTGCCTGCTGTGGGAGCCAGGAAATAATTTGACCCAGTAGGCCATGAAAGACATGTACTGTCCCTGCCTATAACAGCTGCTCCGTGTGTCCACCGTGGAGTGCAGTTTGATGCACAGCGAGAATCGCAAGGAGTGCCCGACATTCTCTGCCATGTGAGAGTACAATGTTCTACTACAATGTTACTACGGGGACTGCACCGCTACCAATATGGCCAGATGGGGGTTCAGCCTGTAGACAAGCTAATTGCTGGTTGAGAAAAGTTTTTTCATTGCCAAACATTCCGTTATAGATGTTTCACGATGGAGCCAAGGACAAGGAGGAGTTTTATCAGTAGAAGAATGTGAGGGTTAAGACTCCATGTTGTGCCTTGTACAGCCATTTTATATTATAAGCCTTAAAAACCGTGACTTCAAGGTCACTCCTAGCTAGTAGCCCCTCCAGTTTTGTACCTTAAAGGAATTTGTACAGTTATTAAAAGGACAAGTCCGTGACGAACACCCACATTTAAGATTAAGGGGACGCTTCAGGCGTATAGCCAAGAAATGCTTATTTCAGATTGTGAGTAATGATGTAAATGCTTAATTATGTCTCCCATAATGATCCAGAAATTTGCCTTATAATCTATGCTTTCTGTCATGGCATTGCGCGTGTGTATTAGTTATTCTCTTTGAGTACTCATATAATTAACTAATTAGGAGTCCACCGCTCATCCGGCATTGGGGTTTTTGCCCCAACAAAGAAGAAGGTGATGACAAAGATACCGTACTGCTTGGGGATGCAGGTTGGCTGCCACAAAGAGGACCAGGAGAAGAAGTACAGATTCGTTCTGATTGGGAATGCTGACCAGTTGCATTTTCCCAAAGGATCCAGTGATGCCGCCTCATGTGCTGCAAGAGACCTCTGGTACATTTAATTGTGTTTAAAGGGTCACGGCTTATTTTAATCCTGCAGATCTTGCACACCGCTGTGGATTTGTGTGCCCGCCTTGTGGAGAAAAAGCGCCATATGGGAGTTGCTCACCAAGAGCTACAGGCAGCCAAGGCAGCACATTTTGGGCCTAACCCACCCACAGCATCAGCGGCATCACCAGATCCTGAAGCAACCGTGGCCCTGACTGTTCTTTGGGAGGTATGTGGCCTCTGCTTTTTATCGCTGCCGCTTTTAACAGACTGCGAGCTATCATGGTGGGCTCCTTGGCCCCCCTCCCCTGCTCTGCATTTTTCCCGACTGCCACTGTCGCTGTCCCCACTGCCAATGCCATGGCTACTGGTGCTACTGTTACAACCACCATCAACACAGGTATGCATGGGGTCACCAGCCTCCTCCCCAAACTCCTCCTCAGGGCAGCCCAAACGGTTAGGGCTCTCACACAAGACTCTTGACTATCTGCCGTAGTGCATGGTGGGGTTTTCTTGCCACCTATTAGGAAAAAGGAAGGTGCCCTGCTAGGTAGGGACAGTGAAGACTTTGGGGCTGCAAGGAGGAGGAGCAGGAGGAACACTGTGATCTCTGGCTCCATGGTACGGTATCGGACTCTAAAGTCAACTCCACGTCATCCTGCTGCAACTCAGAGGAGGAGTGAGCCATCTAATCCACAATTTCATCCTCTTTCTCCTCAACTATAATTTCAAAAGCCAGCAGGGACAACTACGGCCTACTGCTACTACTTCTGGCCCGATAGTTAGTGCTGCTACTACCCACATCCCGGCTCTGGGTCTCTCCTTTACAACCCTTCCATAGCCCAGACATTTTTGGGCCTCAGATAATGTGCACTACCCTGTATATTGGTGTAGTAAACATGTATATATGCTGCTAGTTTGAATATAATCAACAACCCCGCCCCCAAGAAAAATTATTAAAAAGTGTGAATATAGGGAAACAGATTTTGGCCTCAATTCGTTATCACTCCCAGATACTTTTGTTTGCTACCATGTCAATTGGTATAGTAATCACGTATATATGCTGATAGTTTGAATATAATAAGTCCCCAATAAAAAAGAAAATTGACTGGAAACGTATTTGTGAACACAGAAATTGAGGCGATTGAGACCTGACGCTCAATTTTACTTTATCACTCACAGGTAGATTGCTGGCCTACCCTGTGTCTTGTAGTAATCACACATATATGATGGTTTAATTAAATTTAACAATCACCCTACCTGTTATGCCTACGCTGCAACTCAAGTGTGGTGGACTGTTAGAGACTTGCTAGAAATTAAGGGATGTACCAAATATATCCCTCTGTGGCACAACTCACAACTGAGGGAGATATCTATGCTGGAGGGCTCTGAGGACTGGGCGAGGAAAGGAATTAAGTATGTTTCTCAGATATTTGATGAAGGGGTCCTCAAATCCTTCCAGCAACTTCAGCAGGAATTTGCCCTGCACAGGCCTATGTTCTATGCGTTCTTACAGTTGAGGCACGCGGCACAATGCCAAGAGAAGTTATTTCCCATGACTATTGCCAAAACAGCTTTATTTGACCATGTGGTGCGGGCCTCGGCGTCTTATAAGCTCATTTCTTTTGCATACAGCTTTCTCAAGGGAAAATGCCTGGGAGACCCGATAAACGGTCTTAAAGAAAAATGGGAAAAAGACATAGGAGTTCTCAATGATGCCAAGTGGGAACACACCAAAACTGTCCATCAGCGAGGCTCAGCGACGCCCGCAGCTTTTCTTATTGCACAGGGTGTATAGAACACCTTCAGTGTTATGTAACATGGGGGTTCGTCCTGACGCGAAATGCCCTAGATGCATAGAGGAGGACGCAGATCTTATTCACATGATGTGGCTCTGTAGGGAGCTAAGTGTATTTTGGAGCTAGGAATAAATGAGGGGTGCAAGCTAGCAATTGCTAAGACACTTTATTGTGCAAGACGTTTGATTGCAAAACATTGGATCCAGCCCATCGGCCCAATAAACAAAAATGGGTGGGGTCCGTTAACGCTTTGGTTGGGTTGGAAAGAGGTATATACAAAAAGAGAGGGGCTATCAAGAAATTTAGGAAACATTGGGAGTGCTGGGTTACACAATCTGGTCTGGCTTCACAAGATTTAATGAGGCTCTGGGTGCGAGCTAGTATGCTAATGTTGGGCCTTATTTAGGGTTATGTAGGTAGGTTGATGTCAACTATAGTTATATTGACCAACAGGGAGGACACTGCACAGAGGGAGGGGTAGTTGTCTGTTTGCTCCTTGTGCCAAGTTGGTGCGCATGCGCAGCAGGTTTAATTTTTAATTAAAATTGATTAAAGCAAGAAATAAGAGCATAAGCTTACAGCCACACTTTCTTTGACAAGCAGGTGGATTTCACTATCTACTATGTATAATGAAACTAATGTTTTATTGCAAGTTGTAGTACTTATACTTTATTGTACCTCGATGTATGTATTTTTGCTGTATGCTTACAGTTGCTCAGTCAATAAAAATTATCTGATATAAAAATTTCACATTATCACTCACAGGTAGATTGCTGGCCTACGCTGTGTCTTGGAGTAATCACATATATATGCTGGTTTCATTAAATTTAACAATCCCCCCAAAAATTTAAATTCCCCTGTGTGGAAATGGAATTCATGGGAACCAACGATTAATGCTCAATTTCACCTTAATACACACAGGTAGATTGCTGACACACCTTGAGTATTGCTGCAGTAATCATGTATATATGCGGCTTTATTAAATTGAAACCCCCCAAAAAATGTAAATTGCAACTGTGTGGAAACTGAAAATACGTAAACGGATGATTGAGGCTGACTTGCAAGCTCCTACGACTGAGACTGCAGAATCCCACAAAATTATGTGTTTCAGCTGGGGGTCTGTTCTAGGTCTGTATTCAGAGGGTTGAACTGGGGGCTGTAATAGTTAGGGAGTATGTTCTGGGGTCTGTATAGTAAGGGGGTTGACCTTGGGACTATAGTAGTTAGGGTGTCTTTGTCTAGGGCAGTGATGGCGAACCTTTTAGAGACCGAGTGCCCAAACTGCAACCCAAAACCCACTTATTTATCGTAAAGTGCCAACACAGCAATTTAACCTGAATACTACAGTCCAGTATAGTATATCTTCCATGTACTTCATCATTTAGTCTAATAGCCTGCCTACATTCAATGCACTGCCTGTGCCATTCATAGTGCGCCCTGCGCTGATGAATATCAGAGAATGTCTAAGGCATATTGGCACGCTATAGCCTTTTTTCCGGGGAGCGGGTGCCAACAGAGAGGGCTCTGAGTGCCACCTCTAGCACCCGTGCAATAGGTTCGTCACCACTGGTCTAGGGGATTTGGGGTCTGTATTTAATTACGAGGTATGTTCTGGGGCCTGTGTTTATTTAGGGCGGTCTGAGTACTATAATGTTTAGGAGGTCTGGGGTCTATATTTATTTAGGGGGTATATTCTGTGGCCTGTATTTATTTAAGGGGGTCTGGGTACTAAAAAAGATTTGGGGTTCTGATCTGGGGGCCTGTATTTATTTAAGAGAGTCTGGGTACTATAAAAATTTGGAGGTTTGGTCTGGGGTCTGTATTTATTAAAGGGTATGTTCTGAGGCCTGTATTTAATCAGGGGGTATGTAATAGGGCCTGTATTTATCTAGGTGGATCTGGGTACTATAAAAGCTTAGGAGGTCTAGCGTTGAGGCCGGATTGCCCTGTAGCCCGAGCCATAATGCAGTTATATCCAATACTCTTCCGTCAACTTTCCTATACATGGTCATGAAGATTAATTTATATTCTATATTTATTTCTTCACATTGAGATTGTAAATATTGTATGGAAATATTCAAGGTATTATTGCGAAGCGAATTACAGATAGGGTTAAGTACGCTGGTATGAGTTCAGTATCATTTATTCTAAGAAGCCCCTATATAACAATACTGGAATTCATTAAATTATTTACCATCGGTTCTAGCGCCCATCCTGCGACCGCTGCTGTGTCCCAGATACGGTATATTCAATATAGACAGACAGTTGAGGACCATACGGGGGGTGATCCTGCCAAGCTCAGCACTGCAGATATTTTGTCTAAACCTGAAAATTTCCCGCTATCAGCTCTTTAGGTTGTGCAGACAAAGCATTCTGCCATATCATGTGGAGTCAGGATGAGATGCAATGACAGGGTTTTGCTGAATGAAAGGTTGAGGGCTTGGGGCAAGAAAAGCTCCTGAGAGGAGGGGAGTTCCTCTGTATACTAATCCATTCTCACATGTGACATTGGCTTCCATGCTCTGACGTCTGCTGGGACAAATAAAGCCAAGCACACTCCCGGGGCTGTGTTTCTATAGAGACAGCGATCACATCTTGCTGTTTGCTTTTCATTCCCATCTGCTTTGAGGAGACAATGCATAGATCTTGTGCAGGAGACGCACGCAGAGAGAATGAGTCGGGGAGGGAAAAGTGAGAGAGGATATCATGAAAAAGGCAAATACAATTAGAGAGCCGAAGAGTCTTTCCCGCTTCCTTCACATGACCCAGATTACGCTTTAGTCCTTCACATTAACTTTTTACGAAAAATTCTACCCGGAGGTGCATACATTTCACAGGGCTGTCTGCTGTAATAAGGTGTTTTCGAAAGCGACTTGATTTCTTCCAATTGAATTTTGCAAATGAGCGTCTAAATGGCTAAAATAACCAGAGATCAGGCAATAATGTAAGTATACAGAATGAGGACTTGTGAGATCGGGGAAGCGGGGCCAAGAGCAAAGAGGAGAAGTGCCAACAAGGGCATGGAGTAGTTAATGTCGGGCGGGAGAAAGTGAGTTTTCATTGGATCCGTCAACAGGACGGATTTTTGCATAACATTTCCTCATTCAGTGCCCTCATATTACCAGGCTAAGGCTAGCAGGTACAGCTACAAATGACATAATTTTTTATGGCTACTGCATGCTACATGGTGAAAATGATGTTCCTCTGCCTCAGTGGTGCCTTTTGGAAAATGACTAAGCAAATCAATAGGGAAACATAACAATGGAATTCATACATGGAGTCTTAGGTAGCATAAAAGTGCCAACAGGTCAGGCCACTTGATCCCTAGTAAGAGGTACTTAGATACTTATGGCCTATCCCCAGGATAGGTCATCAATATCAGATTGGTGGGGGATGACACCTGTCACCCTCACCTATCAACTGTCTCAGGTAGGCCCTGGACACTCTAAAGTGGATGGAGCTGGAAGCACTGTGTAGTGGCCATGCAGTGGTAATGAAGCGCAGCTCCCATTCAAGGTGCCAGTAACTATGGAGTAGACATGGCCCTCCGTCCAATGTATAGCTTCTGATGCTGGCAGTTGTCCAAACGGTGGGCTTGCCAGTTGTTGGACCCCCACTGATCTGATATTGATGAACTATCCTTAGGATAGGCCATCAATATCTAAGTACTGGAAATCCCCTTTAACATCTATTATGTCCCAAGAGGGGTCACTAAGGGAAAGCCTCGTTACTATATGGGACTTTTGCACTTTAAAATCACCACTTCAGTAGATTACTTGATGGGCAAGTATCCTGAGGATGGGTCATCAGTATTGTATCCCAGAAAACCCCTTTAAGACTTCTATAAAATGATGTAACAACACCAACCTAGTGGCCAAATTAATGTTGGTACATCATTTTATAGAAGTTTTAAAGTATTTTTCTGGGAGTACAATATTGATTACCCATCCTCAGGATAGATAATTAATATTAGATTGGTGGGGGTCTGAGTCCTGGCATCCCACTGATCAGCTGTTTGAAGAGACTGTGGTGCCCCAGTGAGCACTGAGGTCTCTTCCTAGGCCAATGATGTCATGTTTATTTGTCACATGACCTATGTGCAGCTCAGTGTTATTCAAGTGAATGGGCTTGGGCTGCAACACCAAGCACAACCACTATACAATCTACGGCATTGTGCTTGGTGAGCTGTGACTAGGCTGCTGCGTCCCTAAAAACATCCTGTAAGTTGGACCTCCACCAATCTGACATTGGTGAACTATCCTGAGGAAAGATTATTTGTATTGTATTCCTGCAATACCCCTTTAGTTTAAAAAAAAAAAAAAAAAGCATGGAGGTATTAAGGCTGACTATAAGAAACGCTGGAGCAAGATGCAACAAATGTCATTGGCCTGGTCACTAGTGATCGGCTGAGAGGGCCATTCCATGTATTCCTGGCATTTTTGGTGAGATCAACTGGGATCAGAAGTACATTGCTGCGGGAACTGGATCAGTGCCGGAACAGCAGAGGCGGGAAATTGGTGCAGGTGAGTGATTCTTCCTTTGTATTTTTAAGATTTTCTGTCTTTTTTTTTTTTATCTCCCCAGAAAACTCCTTTAATTGCATCTGAATTGACATTGACTTCTTCCAGACTTTCACAGTGGAGAATATCGAAACATGCTGTGGTATGCACTGGTCCATATTGGATGATGTATGTATGGTCTTCTTTAGTACATGAAGGTTTGAGAGCTATTTTTCTATTGTTTCATGATACAATGAGCTTTATTTTTAATATAATTTTATATTAGTATTTTTTATTGATATCAAGAGAATTTTATAACTTTTTTTAAGGGGGGGGGGGCATTATAACCTTTCATTTTTTTATTTTATTTTTGAAGATTTCCCCTGTAACTAGGACTGGCATATTATTAGCCTCAGTTAAAAGGGAAATACAGCTTCCTGACTGCATTGCAGAGCTAATCTGGGTCTGCTAAGTCCCAGAAGCTCCTGCAGCCAACCAGCTCCTGCCAATCGCATGATCTCCAGAATTGCAGCAGTAAGCGGCACCTGCATTTTTGTATACACGGTGCTCTTTGATCATGATGTACAGTATACAGTGATTGGGAAGGCAGGGATGGTAATAAACCATCTCTGCCTTCTCTATGGGGAGCGCGTCTTTCTCTGACAACTTGCTACCCTCTCCTGCACAATCTCTGCACAATTCACTGCAGAGTAATATGCGTAGAGACGAACAAACGATTCTAAACAAATCTAATTTGTCTCAAATTTTCCAAAAACTCTGATTTCTGCCACAAGTTTGGTAGGGCAATCTAAGGACTTTCGATTCTGTTCGAAGTTATTTGTACCTGAACCAAACCTGACGACCAAACAGACTCCAAACGAATTTCAAGGAATTCCCTCATCTCTAATGTGGACCAGCCAGGCGGTTGTGTTAGGTGGTCCACAAGTGGTTCACCTTGGGTCAAGCAATATGATTGTGCATGCTCAGTCATATCCCACCTAGGTTACTGGAGGTGAGTTATAGACTGGACTTCGGTGAGGTGTTGGATGTTATATATCTGGATTTTTGTGCCATGTAAAATGAGAATGCTGAGACTGGAGGAAATATGTAAGTGGGTTAATAACTGGCTCAGTGATAGAAAGCACATGGTGGTTATTAATGGGATATACTCACACTGCCCCTTCCCCATTTTAAATATATTTAGTAATGACCTTGTAGAAGGCTTGCACAGTAAAATATCAATTTTTGCAGATCAATAAACTGTGTAAAGTAATTAACACAAGAGAGGACTATATTATGTCAAAGTTGGAGGCTTGGGCACAGAAGGGGCAAACGAGGTTTAACATCAATAATTGCAACCAGTACATACTAAATGGGAATTCCTGATTAAAACTGACATGGAAAAGGACAGGCATATCAGTAGACAGTAAACCTAACCGTGGCAGCCAGGGTCAGGTAGCTGCTGCCGAGGCAAATAATATCATGGGATGCATTTAAAGAGGCAAAGATGTACATGACAAAAGCATAATTACAGCTCACTGGTACACAAAAAAGATGTAGTAGAGTTTAACCCCTTAAGGACCGGGCCATTTTTCACCTTATGGACCAGACTGATTTTACAAATCTGACATGTGTCACTTTATGTGGTGATAACTTTAAAACGCTTTTACTTATCCAAGCCATTCTGAGATTGTTTTCTCGTCACATATTGTACTTCATGTAAATTTAAGTCAAAATATTTCATTTTTAATTATAAAAAAATACCAAATTTACCAAAACTTTGGAAAAATTCACAATTTTAAAATTTTTTATTTCTCTGCTTTTAAAACAGATAGTGATACCTCCTAAAATAGTTATTACTTTATATTTCCCATATTTCTACTTCTCGTTTGGATAATTTTGTGAATGCCATTTTAATTTTTGGGGACGTTAGCAGACTTAGAAGTTTAGAAGCAAAACCCACTTTTTAAGGACCAGTTCAGGTCTGAAGTCACTTTGTGAGGCTCACATAATAGAAACCACCCAAAAATGACCCCATTTTAGAAACTACACCCCTCAAGGTATTGAAAACTGATTTTATAAACATTGTTAACCCTTTAGGTGTTCCACAAGAATTTATTTAAAATGAAGATGAAATTTCAGAATTTCACTTTTTTGTCAGATTCTCCATTTTAATAATTTTTTTTACGCTTACAAAGCAAAGGTTAACAGCCAAATAAAACTCTATATTTATTGCCCTGATTCTGTAGTTTACAGAAACACACCATATGTGGTCGTAAAATGCTGTATGGCCACACGTCAAGGCGCAGAAAGAAAGGAATGCCATATGGTTTTTGGAAGGCAGATTTTGCTGGACTGTTTTTTTGACACCATTTCC